>NC_138910.1:72494155-73694155 GCF_965231255.1 Vanellus vanellus
GTGCGGGGCCCGCCGGGGCCGGGCAGGAGCCGGACGGTGTGCGCCGGGGCCGGGGAACGGGGGGGTGGGGTGGTGTTGTGGGGGGTGTCGGTCTTTCTTTTCTCTCCCCTCCCCTCTCTTTTTTATTCCCCCCTCCTCTGCCCCTGTCTGTGCCACCTCGAACCTCCGCGCAGTTTGTTGATGTTGTTCCTGAACGTGCCGCCTCCCCGCAGCGAGCGGTCTCACATCTCGCCTTCACACACATTTGCTTTTGAAAAGCGATCTTCGTGTCCGGCACTTGGTTGTCTCCCTTTCATGTCCAGCTCCTACAAAAGGGGCTACAAGACTCGACATGGGAGAAAAGAGGAGGCCAATGAATCTATTTTCCAGATTGCCAAGCACATGGTTGGAAATTGAAGGGGCTTTTGTAGCATTTCCCCTTCCTCCCTCCCTCCCCGCTCCTTTTCTTTTGCTTGTGTGCAAATTGTTCAATTGCTCTGGCAGGGGTGTTCCTGACAAGCTCATTACTAGAAGGTGCCAGACCCCTCCTCTCCCTCTCCCCCGAAGTCTTTGATGAAGTTAAAATGCGCTGATAGCTGCTCTCGGGGCTATCTTTGTTCGCTCTCCTTTAATAACCGAGCCTGCTTTGAGGAGACGGGATCCGAAGGAAGAAAGCGATGTGCAGCGAGGCTGGGTGGTGGTTGTGTGTCTGGAAAGGGGGGTGGTAGCGGTGGTGGGTGGGTTATTTTAATCTAAAGTAGCGATTTTTAATTTTTTTTTTTTTTTGGCTTGTTTGTTTGCGAAGTGCGGGAGGAAAATGAGCCGAGGGTGCCAGGAGCGGATAAGAAATAGCAGCCGGTGCCCGTGGGGAGGAACGGTCGAGTCTCGCCCCTGCAGCCCCCGCCGGGTGCAGGGAGTCCTCCAAGTTGGTGGTCTCAGGGTTTGGAAGGATGGAGGGGGGTCCTCTCTGCGGGGAAGCGGATAGACCACCTTCCCCCACACGCTCAGGGGAGGGGGCTCGGGGGTTTTCTGGGGCTGGGACACCTTTCCCCGGCTCCGTTCCCCTTCTTTTGCCTTGCGGAGTCATTGCGGGGTTTTAAGCCGCGGTCGGCGGCCGGGATTGAAGCTGAGCTGACTTGGGAACGGGGGGATTCCGCCCCCCCTTAACCGGGGAGTCGCGGTACCCCCGGGCCTGCGGGGGGCTGCGAGCGCCGGCGCCGTTTGGGTTTTGTTTTGTTTTTTTTTTTTTTTTTGGGGGGGGTGGGGTGGGTGGAAGATCGCCGAGCGGCTCTTAACTTCAGATTTTTTTCCCCATCCCCTAAATTTCCCTCAAGCACCCGAGCTCTTTCCGTGCCCCGGTCACACTCACGCCGCCTGCAAATACCTGCGTCGCTCGGGGAGCCGGGGAGGGGGAATCGGCGGGGACCCCCCGGGAATCGGCTCCCCCCTCGGCTGCCCGGGCGGGGGGCGGCGAGGAAGGTCCCGAGAGGGGGGGGTGGTGGTGTCCTCTGGAGTCGGGAACCCCTGGCCGGGCTCTGCTCGGGGGGTTAACGTGAAATCTTGCCTCGGCGAGGCAGGACGGATAATGGCTCCTAATTACGGGGCTGGCTGGCTCCGCAGCCCCGATCTTCACGGGACATTATTTTTAAGCGTTCAGCGAGGATCATTTTTCACGCCTCGCTGCCTAAAGGAGGGTTTTATTTATTTATCGGGGGGGGGGGGGGGGGGGGAGGCGGGGAGGACACCAGCACTGAAAGGAAAATAATTAGCAGTTGCAGTCGCTGTTTGGGAGTCCCTGGCCAAAAAGGCGACCCGGCATTTCCCTTCCCTCTCGTCCGTAGGCGAATCCGCCCGGTTCTCGGTGTTGTTTTCGGTGGTTATTTTGCCATTGTTAAACCCCCGGGTAAAGCCGGGCCGGCGGCGACCCCGCTCCCGCCGAGGGGCCCGATCCTTTGCTGCAGGTTTGGGTTTGTGATTTGTTTTTTTTTTTTTTTTTTTTCCCTTCTCCCTTTCGCGCCGGGGTTCGGCTCGGCGGCTCTTCCCGAGCAGGGCCGGAGGGATGCGGGTTTCCCCGCCTTGCTTTGCCTATGGGCAGACAACTGTGGAGCTGATTTTTTATTGTTTTTTTTTTTTTTTTTTTTAATGTGGCCCCACTCTTCTCCTTTCTATATGTCAGATGAAGGGGTTGTAACAGCTCTCTGAGTATTTACTCCGCGGCGGTTTTCCTTGTGGGCACAGCCCGGGCGAGGCGGAAAACGGGGTTTCTCCTCGGGTTTATCGGGGCGGGATAAAACGATCCGGCTCCGGAATGTCCCCGCCGGGACGGCAGCGCAGAGGAGGACGGACACGATTTCTTTCTCTGTTTTCGCTTAACTAAGCACAGTGGGTCTCAAGGAAGATAGCGAGTGGACCTTCCCTCGCCAGCCGGGCTCCCACCCGCCGGCTGCGGGTTGCGGGACCCCGGTCCAACCGGCCCCGCCGCATCGCCCGCTCGGCCCTCGCCTCCTGCCTCCTCCCCTGGCACCTTCTGCTTTCCATTACTGCCGATTTGGAGAATTAGGAAAGGTCAAGATCTTATTCCTTTCCCCGGTAGCTTTTTGGTTTTCTTTTTCTAGTTCCTCGCAGCCCCCCGACCAAAAATAAATCAACCCGGATTATAGAAACCACCTTTAGACATCAAGAGCATCTTTTCCAATAGCTCGGCCCTTCCTCCGGGCCTGCCCCGGTCCTTCCCTGTGACTGCGCAGAAACTCCCGTTTTCACGGTGGATTTAGGTTTTAATAATGACGCCCAGTCTCCCTGTGCCCCAGTGCCCGACCTGAAAACACTTTCCTGCCTCGTAACTTTGGAAAATAACTGCCCTCCAGCATCTTCTTTTCCTCCCCATTTCCCTTTCGTTTCTTTTCTTTCCCGGCACAGAAAGGAGAGAAACGAGGTTTAAAAAAAAAAAAAAAAGAAATTAAAAAATCCGTTTTCCAATGTGGGGAGGGCGGGAGGAGCTGTCGCAGCCGATTCAGCTGCAGCAAAATTGCCTTGGAAATTAAGTTGGTGCTTTCGAAATCCTCCTTGAGATGTTCGCGGTAGGTCAGGGCTCTGCACTCGCCCCTCCGTCTGTCTGTCGGGCGAGGAGAGGGGCCGGACCCGCACTCTCTCCTCGTCTGATGACCACCGCTCATCTTTCCTTCCTCCTTCTCTTCCTCGCCTTTTCTCTTTCTCGTCCTGTCTTTTTTTAATTTTCTTTTTTTTTCTTTCTAGTTTCTCACTTTCCCCTTCTGCTTTCTTTCTTCTTTTTTCCCTTCTTCCCTTCTTTCTTTCCTTCTTTTGTTCGTTCTCTCTCTCTTTCTCATTTTTCTCTCTCCTTTTTCCCTTTCACTTTTATATTACCTGTTTCTTTTTCCCTTTCTCCCTCTTTGTTTTTCTCCCTCTTTCCCAATTTCTCTCTCTTCCCCTCCTTCCCTCTTCCCTTTTCTACCTCTTTTGCTTTCTTTCTCTTTCTCCCTCTTTTCCTGTTTCCTTTTCTCTTTTTTCCTTCTCATCGTTCTTTACTATTTTTTCTCTCCCTCTAATTTCATCTTTCTCTCTCTCTTCTCTCTCTCCCCCTATTTTCGTCTTTCTTTCTTTCTTTCTTTCTTTCTTTCTTTCTTTCTTTCTTTCTTTCTTTCTTTCTTTCTTTCTTTCTTTCTTTCTTTCTTTCTTTCTCTTTTTTCTCTCTCCTTATTTTCTTCTTTCTTTTCTTTCTTTCTTTCTTTCTTTCTTTCTTTCTTTCTTTCTTTCTTTCTTTCTTTCTTTCTTTCTTTCTTTCTTTCTCTTTTTTCTCTCTCCCTATTTTCATCTTTCTTTTCTTCTTTCTTTCTTTCTTTCTTTCTTTCTTTCTTTCTTTCTTTCTTTCTTTCTTTCTTTCTTTCTTCTTTCCTTCTTTCTTTCTTTCTCTTTTTTTCTCTCTCTCCTTATTTTCGTCTTTCTTTCTCTCTCTCTTTATCTTTTTCTCTCTTTCTCCTTCTTTCCTTCTCTCTTTCTTCCTCCCCCTTTCTCTCCCTGTTGGTCTCTCCAGCCTCACCCTCTTCGTTTCGGGTCCATCGCGGGCCGCTCTCTCGCTCTCTCCAGGAGGTTTCCATCTCTGTCCAGCCCCGGGGATCGCTCGCCCGGCCGCAGCGGGGGAGGGGTGGGGGTGTCCCCTCCTTTGAACCAGGAGAGACACCGGCGGTCCCCCACTCCCCCTCCGAGCCCAGCACTTCTCCTGCCTGTGCCTGATCGGCTGCGGGACAGCTCGGGCGCGCGTTTCCCGGAGCCCAGCGCCCTGACCGGCAGCACGGCGGCCCCCGCCAGCACATCCCCGCACCCCCACCCCCCTTTTCACCGGCCCGTCGGTGCGTTTACCGGGGGAGCCCGTGCGGGAGGCGGCGTCCACAGCCCAGGTGGGGTTGCAGAGGCGACCGTATGCCGGTCCCCGCTCCCCCCGGGTGCAGACGGGGCCCAAAACGCGTGCGAGACCAGTTCGCATTTTATTATTTTATTAAATAAGATTTAACTTAGCGCCCCAACCCCGTGGCAGCAACAGGTGACGCTGTGGTCCGGGATGGCAGAAAAACCACTGGCGGCAGGGTTTGATCGCGCGTTTCCAACTCTTCCTTCATCATTCAAATGCTAATGACCTCCTCGGGTGGACAATCCCGGGATGCGCCCGTCCGCCGCCCGCGAAGGGACTTCCCCTCCCGGCCTGGCCCCGCTGGGCGAACGGCACCGAGCGGCCCGGAGCCCGGCGGCCTTTCCCAGACTCCTTTCCTAACCGCCCTGGCTGCCCGCATCCCTCCCCCTGGGATCAGGATAAATTAGATATATGGATATGGGTATGGAGATGGAGGGAATTGTAATCGTTCATCCCGCCGTGTGCCCAAGCGGGTCTCGTAAACCCGAATGAAAACCTGCGGGGGAGAGAATGTCCCCGTTGAGAGGGCGGGCGGGAGCCCGAAGGGGGTGTAATGAGTTTGTGTGTCGGTTCCTACAGGGAAGCTTCGTGTCGGGGCGTCGGGATCTTTCTTATTACCGATCTGGTGGTGTTTCTCCCAGCTCCCCCCCCCCCCCCCCCCAATCCTTTCTGGGTATCGAGGGTCGGGCTCTATGGGGCAGGGTGGCAGAGAAGCGTTTTTCGGGACAGTCCTTGTCCGTTTCGATCAGATTTCGATTTCCCCGCTTTAACTCGCCTTTTAAGTGAAATTACATTCTTCTTTCGTTAGTGCCGGGGTTTTGAAACGGGTTAAACCAACACCGGCGATTGCTTTCACTCCCGCAAAGACACTCCAGCTACTCCACTTTTCCCCGCCGACGGAGGCGAGAGGAGAGTCCTCGGAAAGTCCGTGTAACCTGAATGAGCCCCTGCTCCCCCCGACCCCCGACCCCCCAAATCACTCTTCAGTAGTGCGAGTCGTCTGCGGGGCACACGATCGGCTTTAATTCCAGCTAGACTCCCTGCAAAATTCGTGGGAATTCCACCACCACCACCCGGGCGAGATTACCTGGGGTGCTCCTCATGGTGCCTCCCCATCAGCCCTGAGCAGGGGGAGATGGGGGGGACACAGGACAAGGCTCCGGGTGCAGGAAACCCTACACCCGGGTGGGAGCGGAGCTGTTCTAGGGGCATCCCCGGCCGCAGCTCAGCCGGACCCCCGGCGGGATGGGGACGCGGGGACGGGGCCGCCGCTTGTCGCTTTAAATTTAAACAAAGTGGAGAAGGAAAAATTTCCCCCGTTTGGGGATGGGGCCAAAAAATACCAGGGTCCAGGCAGGCGGACCGCCTTCGCCTCAGACCGCAGCGACCCCCCCCCCCCTTCCGTGGCAGGTCCCGGCAGGGTGCGTGGGGCCGAGGGGAGGGAGATGTGAAGCGGCTGGCTGGGGCAGTGCTGCCCCCCCGTCTCGCCTGCAGCGCCCCTGGGATCTCCTCTTCCCAGGGGAGAGACGTGGCCACAAAATACAGGCAACAAAGGGAGCGGACAGGGCTCGGCCGAGAGCCGGGGCCGAGCGGGAGGCCGCTCTCCGAGCCGGCGTGGGGTGCAGCGCCGAGCACCCCCCGCCGCCCCGGGGTGCATGTGGGGGGCAGCCCCTTCCCTAGGCTGGCAGGGTCTTCCAGAGACACTGTCCTGGAGCTGTGCCCCCCAAACGCAACTTCCCGCCTCTAACAACCCGATATTTTACTGGGCTTATTTTTTCAATGCCCTTTTTTTTTGTTTGGTTGGTTTTGTGTTTTGTTTTGTTTTTTTTTTTAATTAATTTTCTTGCAAAACCCGAGGCCGCTGCCACCTAACGCAGATCCCGGCGCTGAAATCCACGTCTCCTCTGTGACTTACAACCCAAATCCCAGTCCCATGACCTTTCTCTTCTCCCCCCCCCCCCCCCCCCCCGGGTCCCCCACCCTCGGTCATGTGGGACACGAGTAAATTTATCCACCCTGGTGGAAAGGCCTCCCTTCTGCAGTTGCTCGGGAGAAGCCCGACATGTTTCACAAGGAGGATAATTTCGTTTTCCCACCTTTCTCTCTCTCTTTCCTTCTTCTTTTTAATTGGGTTTTAATTTCATTTTCTCCCCTGCCCCACAACGCTCACATCTCCTCTCGGGCATGCTCCTACTCTGTGTATCCCTTTCAATAAGCCCCTGCCAAGAGGATCACTTCAGAGGGACGTTTCTGACGGCTCTTGAGCTCAGGAGATCGTCGAAAAGGGCATTTCTGGCCTCCCGAGAGCTGCGGCGAGATGAGCCCCCGCTGCGTCCCCTGCAGCCTCCCCTCGGCCCGGGGCTCCCCTCCCGTCGCATCGCGGAGGGTCCCACACCCCCTGCGCTCTGCTCCAAGGAGATGGAGTTGTGGCTGGGGGCCGGTCGTCCCTTCCCCCCCCCTCCCCCCCCCTTTTAGCCCTGCGGGAGGGGAGACCCACCCGCCGCCGCCTCTCCGTCTCTCCCGCGGCTCCGGCCGGTCCTTTCCCCCATCCCCGCCGCTCTTCCCCGCCCCAGCTTCTGGGGGGAGACCGCACCCTCGGGTCCCCTCGGGGAACGGCGGCTGGCGAAACCGCCCACACCGGGTGTGTCCCCGTCCCCCCGTCCCGTCCTCCCCCACCCCCACCCCGCCCCCCCAGCCCAAGTGCGTTTTCCAGGGGAACCTGTAGCCAGACTGCGGTGTGTGTGTGTCCGTGTCTCCCCTTCCCCATCTCTGCTGAGACGTTGGTGGCATTAGGAATAGGGTGTCCCCGTTCCCCCTCCGCCCCCGCCCCGGGCAGCACCGCAGTTGCAGCAGTTCTGTGCGATGGAGGCAGCTCCGGAGGGTCGTACAGCCCCTCAGGGAGTCCGGGGCCAAGCGGTGCCCCCCAGACCCCGCATCCCCAGACCGCCGGGCACCGCCGTCCCTGTCGCAGCGCGCCTCGGCCCCTTCCCCGCTCGCGACGGGCCCTCCGAGGGGGGAGCCCGGAGCACCCCCACGTCTGGCCTGGGGCGCTCAAAGGATGCTCGGCGTGGACGGTCGTGTGCTGGAGCCGCCATCTCCGCCGTCGGGGCCGGCTGGAGGAAGCCGCTCCGCCACCGCCAAACGCGGCTCCGGTTCGGGTTGCCCCAAATCCCCCTCTTTTATTTTATTTTTTTTTTGGCTCTACTGGCCGTGGGCACGCTCCGGGTTCTGCCCGGAGGGGGAATTTACCCCAACCGCAGCCAGGTGTCGGGCACATTTTGGTGGAGGAAATGAAACCACGGCTCTGAGCGGAGCTGTCTGGTCTTTCCCCTCCGTTTTTGGCCGGTAAACCCCGGCCCACGGGCTCCCGTGAAACAAACAAACAAAAAAAAATGGCGAGAAATTGATAGTGACGATTCGTTTCCCGATCCCGCTCAGAGACCTGGAAAGATATTCGGGAAAGCGCCGCTGAAATCCCGGTGAGCCCGATTTCAGGCGCTGCTGTCGGCTGCTGGCGACGAAAGACGGGCAGTACATTCTCCCATATGGAAAACAGAAATATTGGACCCCCCCGTCAGATCCAGTTGATGTTATAGTTGATATTCCCAGAATTTTCCTTTTGCTTTTGCACAGTATTCTTTGGTCACGTCTTTTTATGTGCCCGGGACAGAACAGATGGGAAATATTTATCGAGAGGGAAGGGTATCTTGTGATAATAGGAAACACGGGTCTTTTTTTTTTTTTTTTAATCATCTTTTCTCGCCCCAAATTTCGAGGGGAAAAATAAAAAAAATACGGGGAAGCAGGGTGGCAGCGCCGATGAGACACAATAAAGGCAAATCAATCGGAAACGAACGTTTCCCCAAAGACTAAATGGAGGAAAGTGGGTTTCCAGCGCGGGGCCGGGCCGAGGGAGCGGGTCTCACCGCCCAAACCGGCAGATGTCTCAGCGGGGGCTTTACCCCCAGGTTTGTACCATTTTCCCCTCTCCCGGCGAACGCTCGGGGCAGGGATCGACTCTCGCTCCTTCCCGCTTCCCAATCCCGGCCGTCTGCGCCCTTTTTCCCGCGGGCGGGAGCGGACTCCGCTCCCCGCATCCCCCGTTCCCCGTCCCCCTCCCCCGCCTGGAAACTGACCAGAATTGGTCAATTTCACCTTCCGCGGGAGCGGACGGCGGCTCCGCGCTGCTTCCGCCGCGTTTCGGTTATTTTTCCTCGGCCGCTTTCCCCGGGAAGGTTTAAATAAACCACCCCCCCCCATCCCACCATCACCACCACCACCGCCACTTTGTTTTCATCTGGGTACTGGTATTATTTCCCGGGCTGCGCCGACGGGAAAGGTGCGGGGTTTTGCCGGGCTGCTGCCGGTTTTTAAGGAGGGAGAGGGAGGGAGGGCTGTGCTCGGGGGTTGGGGGGGTGGCGGCTGCCGCCTCTATTTTAATGTCATTATAGTTGCCGTGGCAACCCATTGGATCACTCCTCCTGGAATGAACCTTGTGACAATGGTTGGTTTGAGAGAAATCGGTAAATGTGCAACCGAGGGACACAGCTACATTACCGCGAACAACAGCGAGGGTTTAACATGTGACCCTTCCAATTATACTGATGATACCTCGGTGCAGCTGCCTCCGCCGCGCTGCGAAGATGTGGCTGTTTGGGGGGTTTGGGGAGGGATCTCGGGGCTGTTTGAGGCCACAGGTTGGTGGGGATGGGGCCGCAGCCCGCACGCCTCCGCCCTCCCCTAAGAGGGGAACAGCATCTCCGCACCGGGACCGCGAATGTGATCCCAATCCCTCCGAAAAAGAAGAAAAAGCTCCTCCGGGGGAACGTGGAGGGAACTGAACGTGTGGAAGGAACTGAACATGCGGAGGGGCTGAAGCTGCGGGGAATAAGGACCTGCCTGGGGCTGGGCAGGAGCCCCCCCACCCCGGCCCGCCGCCCCCGAAGCACACAGTACCGGCGGCAGGTCTGTGGCACGGCTGCAGGGAGGAACGAACAAAATCCGCCCCCTCCCCGCAAGAAAAAAAAAGAAAAAAGAAGTTTGAAACCTTAAAATATGGTTCAGAGAATTACAAGTAATCAGAGCTGCGGGGGTCAGCAGTGCAAACTTTTTAAGACTAATGTTTATTTAGAAAAGTGAGTGGTGTCTGCGTTGCTTTTCTAGTGCCCCAGCACAAAAGTCCTAATGGCTTTTGCAGACTTTCCATCACAAACTCCTGCGCGGGGCGCGGGGACCACCGCCGAAAGCAGCCCCGAGCCGTCCCCTTTCACAGGGACCATTGGCACAGGATTTTAAACCACCCCCCCGTCTTTCCATGAGTCAGTGACAATATTTTTTGTCCCCCCCCCTCCCCAATTTTGCCCCGCTTTCGCGTTTGTTTGATGTCACCCGAACCCTCAATAATAGTGGGGAGGAGAAATTGGGGGATGGGGACGGCGATTCCCCGCAGCCCCGTTCAGCCCCGGGCTGCTGCGGTCCTGAAAGCAAGGCGGGGGTCCAGCAGAGCTGGAAACCTCGTTAGGAGGAACCCGGGGGCAGAGGCAGGAACCGGTGCGGGGCGGGCTGGCCGGTGGCCATCGGGGAGGCATCGCTGGCAAACCCATTGCCCCTCTCCCCGTCTCACCCTCCAGCCGCCCTCCCGGCAGCGCAGACCCGTCCCTGTGCAGTGTTTTTTTTTGGGGGGGGTGGGTGGGGTGTCTCTGCTGAGACTACCCCAAAATTCGGGGGATTTGACTGCCTTTGCAGAAACCCAAGTCTCCACCTCATTTTGTTCCCAGGACTGGAGCATCAAACCCAGCGACCCTCAAATCCTCGCAAGCCTTTTGGGGCACCCCTCGACTTTAAACAGGAGGTGAATCCAAGGGAAACCCGGACCCGGGATCCCGTTGGAAACCAGCAGCACCAGTGCCAGAGACCTCATAGCAGGGCTGGGAGGACTCAACCGGGTTTAATTCTTCCCGGCATCACCTCCCTGCCCTTGAGAGGTGGCAGGAGCTGGGGGTGGTGGTGCTGAGCAGGGTAGGGGGCTCAGCTCCCTTTCCAGCGAAGCACAGCAATTGCAGCCTGGATGTGGACTGCAACCAGCAGCAAACCCATCTCCTTCCCAGGGACCCCAAGGGGAGGGCAGAGGTATTGGGGCTGCTCAGGAAAATGCCCGTGCTTACCCCCTCTCCCCAATCTGTGTGACAAACAGCCCTAGGAGCTTTCTATTTACTCTCTTTTGAAACGCAGACCCTTTTACTAGCCATAAGCCCAGTTGGCAGAAGGTGCTGTGCTGCTAAAATCCTCCTGTTCCTGGCAAAGGTGAGACCAGGTCTAACTCACCCCTTAATTCGTGGAGGCTCACCAGCTACCCTGGAAATCCCAGCCCCTTTCCCATCCTCTGGAGATCTCGGCAGGTTTAAGTGTGCCACGGCGGAGGGAGAGGGTTATCCTGGCCATGCTGGATGTGTAGGTTTGTTTGGGCTGCACCCCCCAGGTGTCCCTGGGTGATCCCTGTCAGTAAAGCATCAGCTGGGAAAGGGCTGGGTGATGGAGAGACCTGGAGATAGCTCCATCTCTGGACTAGGGGGTATGAGGCTAGTGACCCCTCTGTGTGTTGGGTCCCCAGTACGGATGCACTGGGCAGCCCCTGGCGTGGCTGGGATCAGCCCTGGGGTCTGATGCCATTGTCCCCTCTCCCGTCATTAGGGTTGGCAGCCCGTCATCGGGGCACCTGGGGTGGCTCTGCAGCAGGACAGTGCTCTCAGCAGTGGGATGTGCAGGAGAGAAACAGGGCAGGGGAGAGGAATGGGGTGGAAGGGGGAGAGAAAGGGGCTGGATTCTGCTTCCTTTCCAGCCAAGTGACTGCCTTGTGCTGCTCCTGAAAAAGTCCTTCTTTGATGTGTGTAGGGAAAAAAACGTAGCTCAAACCAGAGAAAGCTGAACAAAGCAGCGGCGGCTGAAGGTGCCTTTGCAAACACAGACACACCTGAGGCCTGATCCTGCCTTCCCCTGGGCAAGTCAAGCTCGGGTGCTCAGCTCCATCAGGACTGGGTCCAGGGCTGAGGCTGCAGCCGGTGCTGCGAGGCCGAGCGTGGCGGAGGGACGACATTGGTATTTATAAACTGCTGAAACGTTCCTGACACTTGAGGGAAGATCCTCTCCGCTCCCTCAAGGGCTTTCATTTGAAGGGCTTGACTCTGCCCTCCAAGAAGTTGATAAGACCTTCTGGCTCCCATTATCTCCCCGAGGGCCCTGTTTTGCCCTCCTGGCTGTGGGCTGAAGCACCCAGATCGCGCTGCTGTAATTGCCTGGGGAACAGAGAGTCCCCGGGCAGGACCTGGCACATCTCTTCAGGGTTTGGCCTCCTGGTGCAAAGCTGGGCTCTGGGAAGGGTCTGGGTGGCACCAGCCTTTTGCTGTCCTGCATCCCTCCGTCCCCCTTGCAAAGCACAAATGCTGGGAACGCCGTTCAGCCCCAAATTGGGAACATTTGGGCTGAAATCTTTTGAATGCATTTGAAAAAGGGAGGGTGGGGAGAGGGGCATGGGAAGGGGAAAGAGAAAAAGTTACGGCGTTGCTGGCATGAAGTTGATTTGTCTGGATCCTGTCCCTTTGTGGCTGTCGTCCATCACTGTACCCGGGAGATGTCACAAACCATGTGCAGAAGAGGCTTGGCCGTGCGAGAAGCGTTCCCACATCAGGTGTCAGGACACTGCACTCCCCCTCCCCCCCTCCCCCCAGTTTAAATCAAAGCTGTACTTCTTCCTGGCAGGGAAGGGGTGGGAATTTCAACCAGCTCCTCCTGCATCTGTGTCCTCCTCCCCAGGACCTTGCTGGGGCAGAGGGGGGGGTGTGACAGCGTGGGTGATGGTGCGGGTGCCAATGGGTGGCCCAGGGAAGCCAGAGGCCGGTGGAGCAGAGCCCCTCCATCCCCCGGGGGCTGGGGCCGGCCTGATGCTCCAGCGAGGTTTTTCATCTGCCTCTGCGATGTCAGCAGAGCACAAAGGCAGGGGAGAGGTGAACCCCTCTGTTAATACACGTGTTTTAAATAACTGGTATTTTTATTTCTTCCCTTCGGTGCGGTGGGCTTGGCACGCATCTTTGTTTGCACAATTGTCCTGCCTATGCGTTCAGTTGCCCAAGTAAGGAGAAAAAGATCCCGTGTGGGATCTGGAGGTGTGCTTTGCTGGTTCTGACATGTAAATATTAATCAAGAAACAATACCGAAGAGACAAAAAAACCCCCCTCCTACTCTTGAACCCCTTCAGATCCCTTTATTGTCCTGGCAGTTGTTGCACTTGGACTGGCTTTTCGCTTTCTCCTCTCAGAGCGGCTGGCTCCAGCAACGGTCCCCAGATTCCTCAGCTACATCCTACTGAGGGAAAACATTTATTGAAGTTTTCAGATTATTGGGGAAATACATATTTCTGCTTCTTTTCCAAACTCCACTGACATCTTTTCTAAGTCAGCCCCTCCTGTCAGCGTGGGGGCAGGAGAGGCATCCTCTTGCTCACCTCTCGCGGTTGATGCCTCCTGCATGAACTTTGAGTACCCAGAGCTTCCATGGAGGGGGATTCCTACCACCATCGTGTACTTCATTGGTGGACAATAGCAGTGAGTACACGCGTAGTTTATTTTGCTCCATAAAGCTGCGCTTCCACTCACTCACACCTCTGAAGAAACAGAGGGTATGGACACACACATCCACCTCCTCAGACAACCGTGTTTCAGATGGCCTTTGCCGAGGCAGCGTCAGTGCCTCGGTGCTGCGGGGCAGGAAGCAGAGGGGTGAGGGCCATCGAAAGCGAGGAGGTCAGAGAAGGAGAAAAGGTCTGGCGTAAAGCTGCCCTCGCCTTGTCAGCACACACGCCTGCGACTCATCCGCGGGTACGCACGTGGGGTTGGGCTGTGTCCTTGCCCGGAGCATCCCTCGTGGTTCCTCCCCCAGGACCCTGTGAGCTGGCAGGACCCCGCTGCCTGGCGTTGCCTGTGAGCACCGCGTGTGCCCAGCGCCCACCTCTCGGCACCCTGAACCAGGGCCAGGGTGCTCAGCACCCCCAGGGGAGCACCCTGGTCAGCACGGGGTGCGGGGGTCTACAACTGCAGCAGATTGTCTGCTCCAGTTGTTCCTACTGAAGGCTCTGCTCTGTGTGTGCACTTGTGTGCGGGTACGTCTGTGTGCAGGGGGGAGTGTGCGTGCACGTATATGTGTGTGTCCAGCTGTGTGTGCAGGTGTGTATGTGCATGTGTGTGCAGGGGTGTGTCTGTGTGTGCACGTGTATGTGTACAGGTGTGTATGCATGTGTATGCAGATGTGTGCGTGCAGATGTGTGCGTGCAGATGTGCATGTGCAGGTGTGTATGCGTGTGCAGATGTGTGTGCAGTTGTGTATGCGTGTGTGTGCGGTGTGTGTGTGTCTGTGTAGGTGTGTATGTGCATGTGCAGGTGTGTATGTGTGTGCAGATGTGTGTGTGCAGGTGTGCAGGTGTGTGTGCAGGTGTGTGTGTCTGTGTAGGTGTGCATGTGCATGTTCAGGCGTGTATGTGTGTGCAGATGTGTGTGTGCAGATGTGCATGTGTGTGTGCAGGTGTGTATGTATCTGTGTAGTTGTGTATGTGCGTGTGCAGGTGTGTGTGTCTGTGTAGGTGTGTATGTGTGTAAGCAGGTGTGTATGCATTTGTGTAGGTGTATATGTGCGTGTGCAGGTGTGTATGTGTGTAAGCAGGTGTGTACGTGTTTGTGTAGGTGCGTATGTGCGTGTGCAGGTGTGTATGTGTGTAAGCAGGTGTGTACATGTTTGTGTAGGTGTGTATGTGTGTGTGCAGGTGTGTGTGTCTGTTTAGTTGTGTGTACATGTTTGTGTAGGCGTGTATGCATGTGTGCGTGTGTGTGTCTGTTTAGTTGTGTGTGTGTGTCTGTTTAGGTGTGTATGCGTGTGTGCAGGTGTGTGTGTGTGTCTGTTTAGGTGTGTATGCGTGTGTGCAGGTGTGTATGCGTGTGTGTGTGTGTGCCTGCAGGGAGGTCTCCCCCGGCAGCACAACGGAAGAGCAAAGTGTAAAACGCTCCCGTTGTGGCTCAGTGGATAAATTGTCTCCAAAGGGCTCTTCAACCCGTACGCACGCCGCAAAGGCGCATGGCACTTCTCTGGGCGAACAATGGCCGGGGCTGAGTCACCGCACTGCCGAGAAGCATCCCAACGCTGCCGGTCAAGGGAAGGGGGCTCGTGTTTTACCCCCTGAGACAGCTTTTGTCTGTGAACCCCCGAGGTCGCCGTGGGATCAGGAAAGAAGAGGAGAGGGAGAACGGGGATGAAACGCTCGGGCTCTGCGTCTGTGGGCGGGATGCAATGCTCGCAGCCATGAGCAGATCTACAACTGCTGCTGGTCCCTTTCCAGTTTGCACCCCAAGAAGCTGGGGCTGGGACCGGGGGGGGGAGAGGGCACGGGGAAGTGCCCGCTGAAAGGACCGGGCAGTCCGTTTCACATGAAGAAGAGGAAATACCTTTCCCCGGAGCACCCCGTAAAACTCACTCTGTTGTGGCTCTCGCTCCGCTGGCAGCTGCTCAGATGGTAACTACTAAGCGCTCGGGTTTGGATGTGGCCTTTAGCTTCAGATGTCCTTGAAGCTTCAGCTGCCGGAGGTTGGCAGGGTGCAACAGGGAGAGGATCATTCTGTGCTCACTGTTTCTGATATTTTCTTTCTAAGCGTCCATCCCCAGCCACCGCTGGAGAGGAGATATTGGAGTTTTGGATGAAATCCCACAAATTTTCATGGAAGCAGAACGGCAGGAAGGCAAACAGGAAAGAAGAGGAGTAATATACTATTCTCGGGGGCACCGGTTGCATTTCTCTGTTTGCTTTGCTGTGTTGTTTCCTTTTCCTCCAGCCACATACTACGGGATTATGGCAAATGAATTAAGGGATTAAATCATAAGGGAGAATTAGGATCCTGCTGATTTAGAAGCAGAAGCCCAGATGGTCTTACTGAACTCTAGATGATGCCAGAGCATCTTGGGTAGTGCTGTGGATGTAGGTCATACAATAATTTAGGTTGGAAGGAACCTCTGAAGGTCTCTGGTCCAACAGCCCGCAAAGCAGAGCCATCCTAGGTCAGATTGCCCAGGGCTTTGTCCAACCAAGTCTTGAATGCCTCCAGGGGTGGAGATTCCCCCACCTCTCTGGTCCTCTGTGTTTAACCATCCTCGGGGGGAATTTTTTCCCCTAATACCTAACCAAAGCTTTCCCTTCTGCAATTTGTGTTCATTGCCTCTCCTTCTATGACTGTGCACCTTGGGTGGATGTCCAGGTGCTTCAGGGACCTACTCAGGCCCTTTACCTGCCTTGTAAGCCAGATTGCTGTGCGCAAGCTTCAGAGACAGTTCCAGTTTAGACGGCAGGTTCTGGGCCTCCCAAGCCCCTTGGACTGTCCCCACGTGAGCAGGCCTGGATGGGAGTTCTCACCTCTCCGTGGTGCACCAGCACTGCTGTTAAATGGGTCTTACGTGTATAAGGACAGGGTGAGGATTCGCTATTGCTATGACTGAAGACACCCCAAACAACATCCAAAGATTGCTCCCACAACCCGTTTCCAGGGTCATCCAGGAGGTGGTGGGTCTGGGGAAAAAGGACATGCAGCCTGTGGTCTGCTGCCTCCACCTGGGGAAACAAAGGCACAGATAAGAAAGATCAGCTGCCCACTTTCATTGCTGGTGACTGAGCCAAGCAATTCCCCCTCCCCAGTGCCCTGAGCAGCCCTCCGTGCTGCCTGGGGTCACATAGCAAGAGGCCATGATCAGCCATGGCTTTTGGTGACAGGCTCACAGGCGGGTGGACCTCTTCCAGTACATTTTGGCAGCTGGGAGTCATCTCAATGAAAGACGGAGCTGTGACATGTTTGGCTGCATCGAAGAGAAGAGGAGAGGAGAGGAGAGGAGAGGAGAGGAGAGGAGAGGAGAGGAGAGGAGAGGAGAGGAGAGGAGAGGAGAGGAGAGGAGAGGAGAGGAGAGGAGAGGAGAGGAGAGGAGAGGAGCAGGAAAAGAAGTTGTCTACAACATCCCGGCCTGTCTTTGCCACTGGGAATGGATGCGAGGGCTTGTTCAGGGAGGAGGTAGCCTGGCCCTGTGCAGTGAGGAAGGGAGAGGCAGAAGTCGTGAAACAGGGCTCTGTTTGGACCCAAATTCGATTTGCATGGTTAAAACTTGTTGATCCCATACAAGGTTTTCCTGGCTGGGAGCTGAACTTGGTTCCACAGCCAAGCTTTTTCCTTTTCCAGAGTGTTCAGCATAAATCAGACTTTCACAGCCGCCTTTGAGGGGACGGAGCAAGAAATCACGTTTTGTCTCCTGTCCAGGACCTCTGGGAGAAAGGAGCTGTCAGGAACCAGCCCAGATCCTCTGACACGTGCTGCTCTGTGCATCCTCGCTGCCTGGCTCTGCCTTCTCCCATGTGGTGTAACGGCTCCATCAGCTCCTGTGCGCTGCCTTCCCCAGCCGAGGTCCCCCCCCATCCTGCCAGGATGCTGGCACCCAGGTCTGGCTGTGCCCCAAGCAGGGGACACCGTAACACCTTTTAGGCTGGGTTAGGCTCTCCCCTGCTTCTCACCCAAACCATTAAGTGGGTTTTAAGACAAATCCGGATCTGGTGCGGTGCCCTGCTGGCACCGCTTGTACCCCCTTGGCTCTTTTTGTCTCTAGAGGATCGGCCCAGGGAAGTCACCCTTCTCCGCGCTTTGCTAACTCTCTTGTCACTGGTCTCACGTCTCACTAGGAATTATTTTCCTAATATCTTGGTAGAATTCTCCTTGCTGTGCCTTGTGTCCGTTGCCTCCCATGCACCTTTAGGAAGAGTGCAGCTCCGTTTTCTCTCTAACCACCCGGTAGCCCTCTCCGCTGGCCAAACAAGCCCAGCTCCCTCCACGTCTTCCAGTTTGGCAAAGTACTGTAAATTTTTCTTGTACTGCTTCATAAGCATTTGAGAGAGAGGGACAAGTTCCCCAAAACACTACACAGGGCACCTACGCTCAGGCATCTCCCGGCAGGTAGGGAGGGCTTCGGTGGAGGTGGCTGCAGAAATCCCACCAGCACCTGCAGCGGAGCCGAGTGAGGGACCAAAAGCTCCATTGCTGATCCTGTTGGAACAGAGGGTTAAAGCTTCTCTGTTGGAGCCGTTCCCTGCTAGTGAGATCCATACAGTCCATTAAAATTAGGGATCTTATTATGGGCTATATAAAAAAGGTAAAGAGGAAATGAGAACCTTATGAAGGGTTTCTTATGTGTGCAGATGGCAAGGGCATCTGAGGCCGAGAAAGCCCCTCCGACAGGATTTTCCCAAACAGAACTCCTCACTTTGCAGGCTTTCCCCTCTGTCAAAAAGAGATAAATAGATGCAGGACTGTATTTTCTGCACAGCTCACTCTTGCTGACCAACCACACAGTCCTCGAGGTGGAGAAACAGACCCTAAACATGTCACGCTCTCAGGAGAGTGGTCTCCTCTCCTCCTAGCACCAAATTCAGCCTTCAAATGCACTTTTAGGTCACACTCAGGTCTCTCCTGAACCCAAAGGAGCTGACTGTGTTCGCTGCCTCCCCCAGCCTAGTTGTGGACCGGTGAGACATCCTCTGTCCCTCAGCCCAGAGGAGCTATTTGAGTCTATTATAAGGTATCATCAGAAGCACTGAGCGCCAGCCAAACCTGGGAATTCAGTGGCACCGGGCCACTGCTCTGCCTCTGTTTCAAGACAACAGAGACCAGGGACCTCAAATATGGGACGGACTTTGGGTCTGTAGCAGAACCGGAGACCCCAGGAGTCTGGGTATCTTTTTGCTGGCACATTTTTTCCCTTTCTTCTTCTGTCCCCACCCGCTGTGCATGGCTGTGCTGTCACACAACAGTGCCAGAGCGGGAGAAGGTTCCAGAGCTGCTCTCTGAACCTGTAAGAACCGGTGGGACCCCTTGGCCATCCCCTTGGGTGCTGTCATGTCCCCAACAGGACTGCAGAGGCTGGAAGTGTCCCTGGAGCGTGATCCTTATTTATACAGAAGTATAACCTCTCTATAGAGCTGCAGGGGAGTGATTTTTGACCCCCCGTGCAGGCTGAGAGCTGAAGCACCGCGAGGCTAAGTGACATGACCGAGGTTGTGCAGACCACCTGTGACGGAGCACGACCGGCAGCCTAGCGGTGTCGTGAGCCCTCGTCACCGTTGCTCGTCACCGCTGCTCGGCGGCAGAGCTCTGGCTGCCTCGCCTCCCCCCAGCCTCCCAGCCCGCCAGCCCTCTCCTTTCTCCTTCAGACTCTTAAAATAAGCCTCGCAAAGGCTCAAGCGCGGTTTCGGTTTCACTAATAAATCCCTGCTTGCACTTGAAGCTGCTGGGCCTTTTAAAACATTATCCGTGGCTCTGATTACACTCCTGATGAAAGCAGGCATGGCCCTATTAGTTTTCACGGCAAGCAGCGCTGCCATGTCCTGCTAGCCTTTATGTACTCAGCGTAACCCAAGTTTCACAGGAAAGGGAGGGGGAATAAAAAAAGACATCTTGCAAAGGCAGTGTCTGTCTCCACTTTCACTTCAGACTGAGGACGTTACACACTTGAACCCCCCACCCCCCTCCCCCCCCGAAATAGCTTTGATTAGTTCATGTCTTTTTTTTTATTTTTTTTATTTTTTTAATTGCTACTGACAATTAACTCCTGCTCTGCAACTCCAAACCGATGCCTCTGTCCCTCCAGCCCCAGCAAGGGGCGTAATGGGTGTGGGGTGGGAAGATGGGAAACGAGCTACTTAAGCAGTGATGAGCAATAGCTGCTCTGTAGTGGTGTCTCCTCTTCATGGCTCGGAGAGGATGTGGGTTTTTGGGGAGAAGAGTGAAGTGCCCACAACCAACCAGTGTGAAAAACCCATCCCACGGCAACAGGTTTGCTCTGGGTCATTAATCCAGATTTGCAGATGGGTAAACTGAGGCACAAAGGGATTAATTCTCTCTGATGGGAGAGGATGAGGGGAGAAGGGGAACTTTGTTCCAAAACTGCCGAGGTGAGCTTTTCAAACTCCTTCAGCTTTGTTCTGTCCCTTAGGCAATGCTTGGAGAGCTTTTTGGGAATGGATTTTCAAGCAAAAGCAGAAAGACTGTGCTCAAACAGGCCTGCAGGCACCAAGCATGGGGACATGGGACAGTAGCAGAGAGGGAAGGGAAGGGAAGGGAAGGGAAGGGAAGGGAAGGGAAGGGAAGGGAAGGGAAGGGAAGGGAAGGGAAGGGAAGGGAAGGGAAGGGAAGGGAAGGGAAGGGAAGGGAAGGGAAGGGAAGGGAAGGGAAGGGAAGGGAGAAAAATAATAGAAAAGAGAGACAGAAAAAGATAGTAAGAAAAAGAGAAATATAAAGGGAAAAAAAGGAGAGAGTAAGGAGGAAAGAGGGAAGAAGGCAAGGAAGCCCCTCTAGCTCATGGGGTGGCTGGGTGCCGGCGGGCCATGCTCCCCCTCTCCCGCGCTGGATCGCGCCCCACCACCTGTGTCCGAGCACACCTCCTCCCCTGCAGAAGGGCTGGCTGCCCTGCCCGTCCCAAAAACAAGCCTAGCAGCTGCCGGAGGGGTCGGGCGGCTGAGCCGCTGCTGCAGGCAGGGAAGCGCTGGCTTGGCTCGGCCGCTGCGGGCAGAGAGCAGCCGGGAGAGGGTGGCAGGTGAGAGAGGCAAAGTCATTACTACAACAGATGGGAGAGGCATGACATTACATGGCAGGGCTATTATTTACTGAGCGCTCGTGTTTGTCATGGCTGAAGATGACATCTTATTAAGGAGTCATGACACTGGGGGATTTTTTTAAGCCTGGGGGCCAGGAAGGCTAATGAACAGGGATAGCTCTAGGAATAGATGGAGGGTGGCATCGTTTTCAGATCGCAAGCAAAGCTGACTAACGTTTCGCCGGCCCCGATTTCTAGGAGATTTCCAGGCTGTGGCATGTCTCCCTCCTGCTGTTTAGGGATGGATGGTCCTTGCCGCGGCCTGATTGTGCTGGCTGCGGTGGAAGCGGCCGTCTCGAGAGACACTGCTGCAAGGGGGCAAAGCCTGAGCTGTGCTGTCGAAAAGCTCCCGCCTGTGCCAAATACCCATGGACAGCCAAACACCAGTACTCCTGCAAACAAGGGCACGTGGCAGGGAATGGCTTTTGGGCAGGTTTCCTCAAATCCCACCTTGCAGGGGGGTTGGAGGAGAGCTCTTGGGCAGCATGTGTGATGGCTGGGGGAGCGCGGGAAGCGGGACCCTGCCATCGGCATAGCACTGTCACCCCCACAAGATGCCCATTGGGCTGGTCAGACCGAAAGCAGGGCCATTTGACCCATTTTGTGTTCCCTGCCACCCAAGCCTGCCCCGACACCAGCTCCACAAGCTTTGCCCTCCTTTGCCTGAAACAAGAGCCGCTTCCTTGCGGCTTCCATGCGCCGGCTCCTTATCTCTGACCCTCTCTGTCAGTGCGGATGCTTGACTAATGTTCCCTTGTAAAATGTTGTGTTAAGCACATTCCAGCCGCTGACATTAAATACTTGGGCCAGGGCAGAGCTCAGCCCCCGGCGGCCGGAGCGCTGAGCCAGCCTCAGCCACACGCCCGATGCTGCCGCAGCCAAAACATTTGCTCTTTTCTGCCCCATCTCCGCCTCTCCCCTGCCCTCCCTCCGGCACAGGCAGCGTGGGCAGGGGGGGGGGAGGAAGGAGGCAGCGGGCAGGACCACGGCTATCTGGCAGATGAAATAATAATTAGCCCAGCTGCCTCCCGGCCTCCCTTGCATTCCTCTGTGCTAACAGCTTGGCTTATTTTGTTTTCGTCCACAAATATTGACTCGCTGGGTTCTTTTCGCCTCGTGCCTATTAAAAAGGCATTGCTCATCGTATTGTTATTGAATTTGTTCTGCAGCTGCGAGAAGCATCCAGCGGCTTCAAGGAATTCAGCTGCACTGCTAGTGCGGGCCCCAAGGGCTGTGTGCCCTCGGTACCCCCCGAATCTGCTTTGCCCGCGGCTGTCCAAGGGACAGGACCTGGGGCTGCCTTTCTGCCGAGGGGAAGATCGGGGTGGTCCCGGGGATGAGGCTGCAGAGATGCCGTCTGTTCTTGGGGGATGCAGCTTTGCTGCTCCGTGCCTCGGTTTCCCCGTTCAGCCTTGTGATTCCTGACCATTTTTGTAACGCTCTGCCTTCATGAAAGGACGTGCGATTTAGCAGTCTGACCTTTTGCTGCCCCAGCTTTTCCTTTCATACTCAGTTCAGTTCGAAAATGTGGGAGTTGTTTCCAGATGCCTTAACCTGGCTGGGGCAATAACTAGAAAAATAAAGCCCTTCATTTCAGCCTGAGCTGAATTACCTGGGTAATTAACGACCTTGACAGCCATGCTCACGCCACCCCAGACCTGAGAGTTTGGGATCGCGGTTGTGGCGGGGGGGTTGGTGCCTCTTCCCCCAGGTAGGGGGGGTTTGGGGTGCAGGAGAGGGATGCGCAATCCCTCCCTGCTTTCCCCGCTGCGTTCAGCCAAGGGCAGGGGCAGCGGGGCAGCAGCGTGCTCGTGAGGAAACCCCCTGTTTCGGCAGCTGTGCTCAGCTTTGGCATCTCTCCCGGAATAAAATCAACTGGCACCACATTCCCAGGGACTCCCCTCTATCCCCAGCCATCCCTCCGGGGGAAATCCCAGGGATGCCGTCGCTCCATCAGCTAGCTGACCTTACCCGATTCCCAAATCCTGAGGTGGGATGGGAATAGGGAATTGGGACAGGTGAGAAAGACTGCGGCATTAGCGGGCACCTGGGAGCGGGTATCCTCATTGAAAACTCTTCCTGTCCCCTGGAAAGTGTCCCCTTCTCCATCAGAGGTGTGGCAGCTGCCTGTTCCTGCGGGTGGGCTGGGGTGTGGGCAGCCTTGGGATCCTCCATGTGCACATCTCCTACGGCCTCTGGGGGAGGGAAGGAGCCAGGGCGGCAGATCGGGGTGTGAGTGTGGGGGGGTGTGGGTGAAGCCTGCACACATGACAAGTGACAGGACCGCCTCTGCTCCTCCCAGCTGGTCTCGCTCATCTGTGGGACAACTGAGCGGCAAATCTGCGGAAAACGACTTTCTGTGTTGCTCTGTTCGACTGATCCCTCCCATCCTCCGGTGGGGCCCTTGGCTCAACTTCTTCACCCCTCTAACCTCCCTCGAGATGCCTTTTTAACCTCCCCCAGCATGAAAAGAGCCAGTGGGTGAAATCCCGGCTCACTGCCCCTGCCTACACCCCAGTGACAGCCACCAGCCAGGCACGGGGGCTGCTGCTGTCACCGGCATCGGGCAGAGCTGTCACTCCCTCGGTGGAGGAATGTTCTTTCGTGACAAGTGATGGACTGCGTGTCAGCTACCTGTCCCTTGCTTGATGTGGCCATACCTGCTGCTGCTGCTGCGCCCTGCTCAACCTTCTCGCTTGTGGAGCTGCTGCCCTGGGGACCTCCCTGGCTCTGGCATGGGGACAGCAAAGCGTGGCAAGAGTTTAACCCTGCAGAGATGCCCGGGAGCATCGCCAAGGCTTGGGACATGGCAGTTGGTTCAGTGGGAAGAGGTCCATGTGGAGAGGGTCAGCCGGGCCACGTCGGGGACAGCCGCAAAGTCACGGGGGCAGATGAGATCCCAAACGCCCGGCGTCAAGCAGGTTGTCTCCGGCCTCGTGACCAGCCTGCAAAAAATAACGTGACTGCCTCCTTCTCCCAGCGCCTGTTCGCCTGAAGCAAATGTCAGCGTTGCCATGCCTGAGTGTTTATTTTGGCAACGGCCGGCGGCCGGGCCAGCGGGCACAGGGGGACGTGGCGAGGAGGATTAGCCACCCGGTGGCAGGTCCCACCGTGCCCCGTGGAGGTTGTGGCGTGGCCAGCAGGCACTTTTCTCCTGGCTTCAGGCTGTACGACATCAGGTCCATCATAAATACCAACTGGCCTCGGGGAGGGCATCCCGCCGGGCTCTGGTGGCAGCTGAAACCTGGAGGAGAACACCTGTGGGTACCACTGAACCCTGGGGACCCACCAGGGCGCTGGCTCCAGCCGATGCCCGGGGTCATTCCAGGCACAGCAGCCCCACGTCCCTACTGTGGGGGTGGGAAGAAAATCATCATTGAGGAGTGTCCTGTTCTCCTGACCTTTGCTCTCCAAATATTTAGGATCCCACAGCACACAGTCACAGGCCTTGTTCAGCTTCAGTGCGATGCCATTTGCCTCCTGTCTCAGCTGTCCTCAGTAATTCATTTCCAGCTTGCTGCTCTGGGGACGGAGAAGATGCGCTTGCCTTACCGGGCTCTCCTGGGGTGAGTGCAGTCACCAGAGCACCCTCCCAAGCCCTGTCTGGCCCTTGTTCCTGGGGCCATCCCCCTTGTCACAGGCCCACGGTCACCAGGGGTGGAGGGGAGCATCCATGGGAGGGCAGTCCCCTGACCCTTGCAGGGGTCGCTCTTCACTCCCTGGTCTGCATCCTGCAAACTGGTGGCGATGAGGGACAGCCCAAGCATGGTCAGCAACCAAACCCTGGCAAAGGGTTCTGCTTTGCACTAGGGAAGGTGCTGCGAGAGTGCATTTGGGGAGACTTGGTGCAATAAGCAGGTGTCCATGAGCCCCTGGCGAGCCAGAGAAGCAATCCCAGACCCTGATATAGCCCTTGGTCAAGGGCCCAGGCTAGTGGCCATATGAATCTGTGCTGCAGGTCGTGCACGTACCTCCTGGGCAGCATCTGTAGGATCTGAGCTTGCTGTCAGGAGGTGGCATGAATTAAGAAGGATGCTCTTATCTCCTGGAGTGGCTGCAGTTATACAACCCCTGCTGCGTGAGTTCCTAGAGGTGTCTCTGCCCTGTGGACACTTGGAGGAGACGCCTGGCTGGAGAGGTCTGGATGGAGTTTGGGACCTTTGGAGGAGACCCCAGGAGGAGGAACCTTGTTTGGGCAAGATCATCCCCTTGGTGAAGGAGGGAGAGTGCTCAAGTTCTCGGGGAAATGACACTGACTGTCATTGAGCACTAGTGACCTGAGGGTGCAAAGGAAGAAGAGCCCAGCGGGAGGATGCTGAAAGCAGGAGTGATGTTTTGAAAAGGGCAATAGTGGCTGTTGGACTATCTCTGCTCTGACCGTAGGTACAGCTTATTATATATGCCAAAATCCCAGGGTTGGTCATGCTTTTGCTCCCTGTGGTTGAACATCCACTGCTTCCACAGAGGACTTTCTCATTCATACTTGTCACAGTGCAAGAAGAATAAGGACCACTTTAACGAAGACACCACATAAGAGCCAATGCTTTAAGTGAGACAGAGCCATAGGGGATGTGTCCATCAGACACCACTGAGCCAGAAGCCCCAGACGGACCCTACCATTCAGAAGTCCCTTTGCTGCTGGATGCTAGGGGCTGAGGACGGCAAAAACCCCACACCGCAGCGTGCGCGGTTTTATGATGAGCTAAAATTTTATGGTGTTCCGCAGGCAAAAAATGTTTTCTTTTAAGCTCTTTTAAAATGAAACTTTATGAAACTATATTAGTCCTAATTATATTTTCATATTTTTTTATGAAATTAGAGGTGATTTTTCACTGTGTTCTTTGAAACGCTGATAGGAATTCTTTTATTGGCCAGACACTACGTTTTCTTACCAAAAGCCATATTTCTGATGGTTTACAAAAATAACAATAATTTTAACAAAAAGTACTGATTAAAACTAATAGAAAAGTGCCAGTTTCAAAGCATGTAAAATGCTTTGAAAAAATGAGGAAAAAATGGATTCTTTTTTCTTTTTTTTTTTTTTTGTTTTGTTTTCAGATGGATTTGTTTCCATTTCCAACCAACTTCCGGTCATCCGATAATGATGTTTTCTTGAGAGGAAAGAAACTCCAAGTGACCACAGCAACACGGCTTAGATTTGCAGCTGATGCAAGTCAGCCCATCTCCACAGGGGCTGGCGCTGCGTTGCATGGAGGGAAGATTTAGCTCCGTGTGTTTATGTGGTGTCTTCACACCCCTCCGTTTCCTGCTGAAACCAGTAGCAGCACTCCCGCCTGGACCAACGGGGCTGCAAACGAATGGTGTAGAGCGAAAAACCCTACAGAGATAGAGAGAAAATCATAAGCAAATGAAAAATGGAAGTTGAAAGGTGAGGTTTGAGGAGAGGAAGTGACTCATGGGTTGGGAATGAGGGATGGGGTCTTGGGGAAGCTTGGCAGCTCGAGCTCCAGTGGCCCCCGACTGTGAGGAGTCATGGGGAGGATGGAGGAAAGGCCAAGCGTGGAGCAATGAAAAGAACGGTCGAGCCCGGGGAGAGCTATGAAAACCAGGAAGACAGGCCCATGGCGGTCATGCAGAAAGTGGAGGAATATCCAGCCTTTCCAGACTGTCTGCGCTGTTTATCCTTCCCTTGGCTTTGATCCGGGGCTGTGTGAGACATGACAAGGTAGAGACCTGAGGGAAACCAGTAAAGCTGATGGATCTACAGCAATGGTTTAAAGCTGCGTTCAAGCTCCTGACTCTGCATCTGCTGTGCTGTGCTGGGAAAGGGCAGCAGTATTTCTTAAGTCACTGTGGCATAAAGGAATGGGGTAGTATGTTTCAAATAGTTTGGATACCCTTGAACGAACCCTCTGATCTTCTCCTGCAAAAGCCACCAGAACCCAGCCAAGCCATGGTGTGTCCGCAGCTGGGGCTGCCTGAGTTGGGGAAGGATGTACGGATGCTGCAGCGGCGCACACGTACCACATTAAGCAAGGCAAATTTGGGAGTGAGTCAGGGACCCGCTCCTCTTCCCACCACCCTCCAGTACATCCGTGTCTGTGTGTAGTGAGGCTTAGTGTACTTGCATCTGGTTGTAAAAAATGCTGTTTGGGACACCGGCTGTGACTTAGCAAATGGTGCCTGAAATAACATGAAGAAGACCTCATGCCTGTAAAATGGGGTTGGCTCATGAGTCAGAGAGCTCCTTGTAAAGGTGCTGCAGTGGCAGCTGGAGATCAAGCTGTGTGCTCACCCACTGGCGTTCTCCATCTGCCCTAACCCCATCTCCCGCTCCACACAGGTTGTGTCTCCCGTGGCATTTTCACAGGTCTGAGATCGTGCAGGGAGCAAGCACCAAAGGGCATCCTTGGTCTCCTCTGAGTCTGGCAACGCTGAGCTGTTTGTGGCTTCCTGCATAGAAGGGAAATAAATGGTTCTAATTGACTTAGTCTGGACGCGGTCTTCAGAGGGACACAACACTTACAAGGGAGTTGTGGAGCAAAGCGGCTTTTTCCACCATTCTAGCAAAGGGACAACACATATACATCAATAGTAGATATATGCTTCTGCAGGTAGATATAGCTTTTCGTTTCACCTCATTGTAATGAAAACAGATTTTAGGTTTAGCTTTAGCAACAGCTGGTGTCATTTAATTTCTGATCATCCCAGATACACCTCTGCCACTCATGCATGGTTTGGCTGGAGTATTTCTAGGGGCGAAGCAGCCTGGAGATGCTGTTTTCTTAGGAGAATGCAGGAGTTGTTTGGAAACCCTGGTGGTGCCTGAGCTGCCATGTGCCAGGACAACAAAAAGATTTAATTTGGGGTCGGTTCCCCCAGGGTTATACAGGACAGCCTCAAGGAGGTGGAGCTGAAGGAGACCCGTTTGATCTCTTGGTCCTTCTACCTTCTTATATCTGATCATTGCTTCTGGGGACAGAGCAGGCAGAACCCTGTTATTTGGAACATGAAATTATTAGGCAGGCTATTGCAGCACGGAGACGCTCTATTTCCCAGTTCCTAGCACGGATGCCGAAATGTACAGCTTTTAATGATCCCTTCTGGGTGGAAAGCCTCAGAAATACCACACAGAGCCTACTAAAGCCCTGGCCAGGCTTCAGCCGCCATGAAGCGGTTTCCATGCTTGCATCCAGAAGGCTTGTGGCCAACCTAGTTTAAACTCAGCGTGCGTCGGAGCTCAGCGTGGAAGGGAGAGTGGGTCAAGGTATGCTTGATGTTTCCCATCTCTTCTGATAAATCCGCAGCTCTCATGAACTAAAACTGAGCTTTTGCAGACTGTAGCAGGGGAATTTCTCTCCCGCTTTCCTAGGCCAGCACTTGGACAAGGCTCGGCAGGAGTTTTAGCACGGATTCTACTGGGCATAATACTGGAGCCTTTAATTGTTGTAGGAGTTGGCTTGGACTCCTCTATTTCTTGAACACCGTTGAGACAAACATCCTGGCCGAGGAATCAGCCCAGGCACCCCCTAACTCAGAGGCAGTAATTTGGGCCAAGTATTGCTGTGAAGCACCGAACGGCGCTCCAGCATCCAGCCTGGCTTCTCCTTTAACGCAAAGGGTGCCACCACTTTGGACCACGCACTTAAAGAAGACCGTGTCACGTAAAGGACCCAAACCCTGCAAAGCAGTGCTGCTCCAGAGCCAGGGCAGGGATGCCCCTGATGCTGTCTGTCACAGCTCGGTGGCCATCCTCTCTGTGTGTTAGCCTCACCCTGTCACAACAGGCCCCTCCCTGTCACAATAACCCTCGCCCAGTCACGACAAGCCCTGCCAAGTCCTACAAATAGCCCTCTATCTGCCGCACCCTCTGCTCTCCAGCACAAGGTGCTGAGAGTGGGGAGAGGATGGCGGTGCGTGCCCTGCTCGGAGGCAAAGAATAGGAAATTTGGGTGGCTGGCAAACCCTGTGTGAGTTTTTCCTCTGCTTGTCCTCCAATTAGGCAAGCGATCTCCCTCTGCCGCTTGGAAAATAAATCTCCGTGATGCTCACCAGGGATGGATTTGTTGATTGTAAAATTAAAGGAGGCTTTGGGATTAGGGATCCTGACCTCGGATCCGGCCTTTTCTGAGGCTGTGAATGCAGGCTGGTGTTTTGGCTGGAAAGCAGAAATTTTTGAGCTAGTGAGTAACAATAAACGAGCTTAATGTTGGTTTGTTATGCCTCTGTTAGAAGGGTTTTAAATGTGGAGCCCTAATTGTAGAGAGAGCCAGGTTAATACCGAAAAAGGGAAGCTGGATGGAGCTTTTTTTTTTTTTTTAAATTTTGTTTTGGAAAACCTTGAGTTTTTTTTGTGGGAGGAAAAAAATATTTTACTTGCTTTCTGAAGCTATTTTTAATGGAATTTAAAAAGAAAGAAAAAAAGAAAGCATGAGCTGAACTTTCTGTGTGTAACTGGTATTTCCTCTTTTGCTGTACTAAAATGGTAGGGGAGAGATAAAGGAGCTGGGAGAGGAGAAAAAAAGTGATATAAAAAGATTAGTGCTTTTGATAAAAGTATTTATAAAACAGTTTTTAGAGAACAAACAGCTTTCCTTCTTGAAGTATATGGGGTGGAAACAGTAGTGTTGTGGTGGAATGAACCTTTCACTTTTTAAAACCAACTTTGGCAAAATACCTGTAGTTTAACTCGAGAGTCTTAAGTTGTATTCATCTTGCATGCTCAGAAGTCCTTCCGTTATTTTCTCAAAATTCTGACATCTGTGGGGGTTTTTTGTTGTTTTGGGTTGTTTTTTTTTTTTTTTTTTTTTTTTGGCAGAGCAGTAGAGATGTTGCTGAAGGGACATTCCTTTTTTTTCCTGACGATCCTCCAAACCTGCCTGTGCTGTAAGTCAATGATGAAATAACTGTAGTCTGGATAAAACCTTTAGTGCTGAGCATGAAAAAATTAAGCCATGGGAATAGGGCTAATTTGTCTCTCCTCTTGGAGAAGGAAGGCTCCTGTGGCCCAGTTGCCATAGTGTCAGCCAGAACTGATTTGCAAATGAAGGGTCTGCAGCTCTTGCACGAGCTTATTGCTGCTCCAAGAGTTCATCCCATAATTTTCTCTGTGTTTTTGTCTGCTTTCTTGCTCAGGGGTATGGCCAGGTGCCAGCAATATGACAGCGAGGGGCGAGCACTGCCAGCAGATCCATTTTGGGCTTAGCTATGAGTATCCCAGGTGAAAAGTGTTAGCTAACAAAATCTGCCTGAAGTGTCAACCTCCATCTGCAGGAGGAGACTCCATCTGGGATGTCATTAGAGAAAGGGAAGTACCTGCCCTGCATTCTTCAAACCATTTGCAAGGAGATGTTGGCTGCAGCTTTTAAGTCTCCATTACCAGGACATGCCACGTTCCGTGTACCCACCAGGACTCGCTTCAGAAAGATGTTAGTGACTGACAGAATTGGATAGTTGGGGGCTGGAGGGAGAGGAACATCTTGGGCAGCTTGTGATGAGTCTCTGCTTTATCTTCTGCCCAGGTTGCCTGGGGTGCCAGTAGTTGGGATCGGTGGTCAAACAGGACAGCAGGGCCTGGCTGTAAGCTTGTACCTGGACTGCGAGGTCAAGGACGCAGGGAAGTGTTTTATTCCCAAGGAAGAGAAGAAGCTCCATCAGCTATGCTGGGCAGCCAGCTTGTCCTCTTGGCGTTATGTGTCTCCATCTGTCATGGCTTGCAGGTGAGAAATATTTGCTATTTCTGGAGAGATGAGTCTGGATTTAAGCTGATTTTTGCCATATATTTATCATCATTGCTTTGTTGTACCCATGTGGAGCTTAACGCAATTTTACCCTGTTCATAGCTGTCCCCAGTTCTCATTCTGGCTAAGTTCTTTGTGGTGCTGCTTAGGGCTAGTTTTGTCCCTGTCTGATGAACAGGGCTCCTCTTCTAGCTTTGAGGACTTGAGATGTGGTACGGATGGCAGTTACTTTTATTTGTATTGTTGAAGGGAAGGTTAAAAAATTGCTTTGATGTTTGGTTTGTATCCAAAAGTAAATCTCACTGGAAAGTGGAGTTTTGTGCTGCAAAGAAATGTTATTTTGTTTTGTTACGTTGTGTGGGCCTTTGAAAACAGCGTTTGGAAGCCTTCTGAACATAAGGGACTGGATGTATCTGTGTTGTCTGCTAAATTGTCCCAGGTAGTAATGCAGGCTGGTGGGATAGGAGAAGGTCACCTGCAGAATCTGAGGTTTCATAGTGAACAAACCTACTGAGCAACATATGCAGGTCTGCGATTTGCTTGCAATGGTCCAGGGTGGCAGAAGTAGTGTTTCATAGTATGTGAAACTGCTTTTGAAGTTGGATTTTCCTGTTTTTCTTCCAGCCGTGTTGTTTCAGGACAGGTGGGGTGACTTGTTACAGGTGTTTCTTAGGGGGTGGTGAATGAGCAGTGAAGGAGATCAGGTGTAACTGGGAGTGTAGTCAAACACTAGTTCAACAAACCAGGTCTTTTGCCTCTCTGAAACCATATTGAGAATATTTTTTTTTCCTCTGGAGGAAGGATGCGTTTGCAGCATCTGGGATTTCTGGGAATTCCTCCTTCTGGATGGGCTTAACCACAAGTAGAGCAGAAGCTGTGCTCATCTAATGTGCCCGTCCCTGCAGCTCTGGGCAGAGACTTCCCTAGGTGATCCTCACGTCTGGCACAAAGTCCTGGGGCTGAACAGTGTCTAATGGCACAGAAAGAAAATCTGTTTGAAACTGAAGCGACTAGATTTTGAGGAACGCACCTGTTTCCCTTGTTAACTTCATGCTCCGCTGAGATTTTCTAGCGTGTTCTCACTCAGTTGTTTGTGCAGGTCTCTGGATGAGGCATTGGGCATTTTGTTTGATAGGGAATGGAGATGCGTCAGTGGGACTCAAGCAGGCCTGGAAGGAATTTGGGGTTGATTGCACCCCTCCACGCCCCATCCAGGTGATTTGTCTCCTTGACTTACTGTGAGGGTGAACATAACAGTCCGTTCAGCTTTAGGTCCAATTTTTGAATGGTTTTGGGCATCGTTTAAGCCTCTGTAATATTTTATTCTAGGTATAAAATAGGCATTTATTTGTTGTGTGTAAACAGGTTTTATATCAGTACAGAGACAGTAATGCTAACAAATCCTTTTTCCTTCAGTTGGGATTTTAATCTGTATTTTAATTGCTTGCTGATTGGGTGAAAAACTTTCTGCAGATATTTCTTGACCCTGCTTTATGTCCTGGTGTCTGTTACCCATCTTTGGCACAATCAAAGAGCTTCACTACAGCAGCTGAAACCAGATTCTCTGAAGTGTTAAGAGTGGTGTGTTCGACCTGGTGTTAATTATACGTGTCGGTGATATATAAGTGGTAGACAGAGGGGACATGCGTCAAATCTTTGAGTTTTGCTGGGCCAAGATTCGGTAGCAAAACAGGACATGGCTTTTTAGAGAGAATCCCAGTCTATGGCGACATCAGCTCCAGATCCTGAAAGCCAGAGCCCCCAAAAATGGGGACTACTCAAGTTTGCTTTGCTTTGCTGCAGGAAGGCAGCTTTAGATCAGGTATTATGGGGGCTCAGGGGTGGAGGGGGGCTGATACCAATCTGATGCACTTGGCTTTGGAGCAGAAGAGTTGAGGTGATGCCTTGTCCTTAGGGAGGATGGCTTCTGCTGGGAATAAGACCAGCTGCTTCACAATCTCTTGACCAGCTCTCTGACACGTGAACTCCGGATCATGTCCTGGAAATAGGCAGCTAAAATGGCAAGGCTGTTTCTGACCCCCTTCCTGAAATGTAAGAAAATTCTGCTTTAAGAAAGGAAAATAAGACTTTCCTGAGCAATGAATCCAGTGAAATAATTGTTGCAACCACGCTCTTTTTGCATGTTCTTGTCCAAAATCTTTTCTCATTCCCCTGATCTCCTAATGATTCTCTGAGCAGCAGCATGCACAAGATGCAGCTGGTTCTGAGCTCTTGGTGGTATTTTGGTTGCATTTCCACGTCCGTGGGACAGTTGAACTCTCTTTGTTTCCTTTGTCTTGAGGGACATAAACTAGGCTTGCGTTCGCCTTTGTTTCTGCCCCCTCCCCACCCAATTCATAGCAGCTTCATTTTTTAAGTTCAGTAAAGACTAATCAAGGGGTAGAAAAAATGGGAGAATGGGTTCAATATTTTTAGGGGGAATGGTGATATCAACCGAATCATTTCATCAGTGTCTTTAGAGTTGGTTAACAAGGTTAAGAGAGTAAAGTTAAATATTTTAATCTCAAAGATGAAATTGATGTGACTCTGTTAGTACGTGGACTTCTATCTCCAGGAGAAAATGTACTGATTAATCTCCTTGGGTGGGTGGGGGGGAGGCAGGGGGTTGAAGAAAAGTAGCACCTGGATACCAGACCTATATTCAAAGTAGAATTAGAGCACATTCTTCTTCTTTTTTTTTTTACCTAGTGAAGAGCAAACTGTGAGAGAAAACGTGGAATCTTCATCTTTGGTCTTAAAATCAGTATGAATGTTCTCTTAGATGTCCTGTCTAGTTGGAAGTTACTGGGCTCAGTGCAGGAGTAACTGGGTTAAGCCCTGTTCTAGGTGTTACTTTGGAGGGTCTTGCCTGCCCCTTCACATCTCAAACGCAACACACAAACCAGAAGACTTTACAGTAACGTGTCATGCGGGGCAGGTTCCTGTAGTGGTTGCTCTAATAGTCTGCCTGTGTTTGCAACCCAAAACCAGAGATCAGGGAAATAACAGGACCTCATTCAAGGCTGTACCTGTCTGGAAAAAGTGAATTTGCAGTTGCTGGGACCAATACAAACTTATGTATGAGGGTCTCTCCCTGCTGGAGTAATGGCAGGGTTGAAACCAAGTTAGGTTAGAAGTTGGCTGTAGTGGGGGTACAGTTTGCTTGAGTTTCTTGGGTTTCTTTTTAGATTCCATGTCTAAGGTTTTGTCTTCAGTCTGTAGGCTCTTCACATCTTATTTTGCAAGTCAGTAATGAAGGTGTATCGGGATGCAAGGAAAGGTGTATCGGGAGAAGGAACATGCTGTGCAAGCCTGGTTCTTGCATTATTTCTGACTCTTCTGTGGTCCTGTGGCAACTGTTGGCCAACAGATAGTACTTTGTAGCTGCTTCAGCCTCAAAGCTGGATTACAGAATGAGCTGGACTTTTCATTTGGTATCAGTGGGGTAGTTGTTTAGCCTGTGTTTGCTCCGCACCCTATGTATAGCTTAAAATTCTCCTAGATGCTTTGTGACCACAAGTTCCTTCTGAAAAATGGAACAGGACACCTTTTTGGCTGCATTGAAACCATGGAAATTTTGCTGAGATTTTCTGTGAAAGGGGAACAATATAACCTCAACAGAGAAGTTAATTATAGCGATGGAAATTTTTCTTAAAGGCTTTCTGACTCGAGGCTGGTATTGCTTTTCAGCAGGATAGAAGTCTCAGAAATGCCACTTTTAGTGAAAAAATGTTTTAATGGCAAATACTTTCCACAGTGTAATGGTTATTCTTGGGTTTGTCTGAAGCCTACTGAACCTCTCTATTTCTTTGTGGAGTTATAAGTAACATGGTTTGGCTCTGCCTTTTCACTCTTGCTCAAGTGCAGTCCTGGTCTAGGTGAGGTGGGTGCCAGGGAAGTCGTGGGAACGGAATATGATAATTGTACAACTATTTTTTAATGTTGCGCGTAGACTGTGATTTGTATTGAACTGCTCTATGAAGTAAGACAGTTCTGTACCTTGGACTAATGGATATTAGTTCCTGCTATCCCGGTTCCTCTAAAATCATAGGCCTTATTCTCATCTCTACCTTAAACTCCATCCAGCTTGAGCTATTCCTGATCTATTCAGGTTTAAATACGGGAGAATTCTCCTAATAATTGATTCTGTAGGTTGACTGTCAGGGAAGAACTGCCTTGGACGCCAGCAATAGGTATCATCTCACACAGATAGAATCTGAAAGTAAGGTTCTGGCAACAGAACAGAGTTTTCCTCTGTAATGACGAATTCTTTGAGGAGAAGGCGGCAGAAAATTTTATATAGCTGAAATATCCTGTCTGTTCTTACCCTGTTCCATCTCTGGACAGACTGAACTGTGCTTTATTTTCTGAGTTTGTGGTGGTGGACTTGCTGAGTTCCCCCTCTTCTCTGGAAAATTCTGCAACTATGATTAAGGACAGCTTATGCTAGCTGGGAAGGTGTGAAGCAAGTGGCCAGGCTGGGTCATGGTATCAGATTGCCACTGGCACTAATAAAAGAAAAGGACTGATAATCTAGTCGTGTTCTTGAATGCTGAAGCAACTTCTATGGCCTTAATAATATGAAGAGGAGGAGGGGAAGAGAATGGAGAAGGGACTGGCCACAAATAAATTCACCTGTAAACCTGTGAAATGAGAAAAGGCAAGAGCTTTGTAGGTCACTGTGATCTTCAAATTGGACCTCATGGAGTGGTACAGTCAGAATTTGGATACTGTGGCCAGACGCAACTGTGTGTTTAGATACTGTGGCTGACACCACCCCTCCAGCACCGTGCTGTGCCCCAGCAGGCACCTGCCTTTGCTCCACCAGAGATAATAAAGCGGTGGGACTCTGCTGTTTGATGCAGTGATGACCATGAGTACAAGTGAGATAAAAGAGGATTAGACGCAGTCCCAAAGGACAAGCTCATCGGTGGCTGTTGATCGTGGAAATCTTTGCCTCATAGGCAATTATTCAGAAAGAGGTTCTGCACTTGGATGGAGCTTTGCTCTTAAGTGCTGGGGCACCTAAAGTCTGGGTCCTGCTACAGTGCTGAGGCAGCTCCCTTTTGGCAAAGCTGAGATGGCATCCACCCATAGGTGGGTTTTGGCTCACAGCTAAGTTTCTCCTGTCTGCATCTCCTGAAGGTCCAGTAGATGTGCTTCAGGTGTGTCTAAGATCACTCTAACAGCACTGAGTTCAGCACTAGGTACAGCCTCTCAAGGGTGTTGAGAGCAGTCCTCTTCCTTCTGAGCATGTTCATGGCCAGACATGTATGTGAGAGACCTGGGGTTTTAGTGGCCAGTGACTTCTACTTCCAATGTTACTTTTCCATGTTAACTAGTCACTCTTGGATCCAAAATAAGTCTTTAGGCCTAGAACCAGAGTTCGGCGCTTCTCAGATCACAGGAGAAAATCTGCTCCTTGCTTGCTTTTCTCTTTTGGGCCCTTTAAGTCTGGTGTGGTAACATGGTCTGAGGAAACCCTTCTTCTCTGGAGGGTGTGGATGGGGAGTACAAGCTGCAATCCCTCCTGGCTGGGCTGTTCCCCAGGTGAGGATGCTTGTCACCAGGTTCGAGGTCTTTGGGATGCCTCCCTTTCTGCTGAGCTTTGGAAGAAAGGAGTTGCGTATCTGTGCCCAAAGAACTCTTAAGTTTCTACTGCAGGAACAAATTTAAGGTGAATCTCAGTTTCTGAAGCACTAGTGGAGGAGGCCTGTTGTGGCACAGACCTCTGTTTGCTGCCTGAAAAGTAATATTCTCGGCAACATGAGTTATGGAGCCTTCTCTAGCACCCATAAATCTTGGAGGAGAATCAGAGTCTTCAACCGTGTACCCACCCAGGCTAATACCATTTCTTGCAGCTGGAATTAATCACGGCATTAGGCAAACAACAGGGGTTCATTAGGACCAAAGGTGACTTTAATTTAATTGAAATATAACTTGGCAAGTAAAGAGGCGATCCAGTTCACAACACCTAATGGGAGGTCTGGGTTATATATGGAAAAGTTAATGGCCGTAAAAATATCCAAACAACATATTTGTGCACGTGTTCCAGTAAAAGTCTGAGCCAACTACTTTTTAATGGTTTGGGTTTTCAAATGTATATATTAATGTTTTTAAAATAAGAATAAGACTATATGAGCACATACAGCATTGAAATATGAGGCGGGTGGGGGTGTGAGGGAGGGGAGCCTCATGATCAGGACAGCATTGGTGGAAGCCATGTTCCTCGTTGTGCTGGAGGAGGCTGCTAAACCTCTTCGTTCCCCAGAGTGTCTGTCTGTAATGGATGTTGCAGCCTTGCCCTTAAAGGCCCTTACCTGTTTCTTGTGGTATCTTGGGTAGAGGTGCTATACAAATGTACCTGAAGAGGATATTTTGGGTTTTTTGCAGTTTCACGTATTTAGATTTCATACAGTTACATGAGCCCATGAAATAAATGAAAAACCTTCAAATGATGATATTGGCATTCCCTTGTGAATGACCACCCACAGCCCCCCAAATAATCATATTCAAATACTAATTAAATCGGGCAGCCTGTAAATCAGTGCAGCAACAGAGCCCTTCTACAGGAGAGAGGGGAGGTTAGAACAGGCCCTCCCCTTTCTGCATAAACACTGCCTTGTAAATGAACTCCCACATAAAATATTATTTATATTTTAGTAGGTAAACATATGACAGTATGCACACATCGGTAGGCTGTGACATCATAGGACCAGCCTGCAGAGTATGTAGCTTTATACCTATTTTATTCCCCAGGCTGTTTTTCATAGAGAAGGGGCCATCTACGTTTTCACGGGCATGCGATCTGTACAGCCAGCGGCGAATGGGAATCTGTACTTTGAAACAGCTCATTGGAAATAAAACTGAAAACCCGCAGATCCTTTCCCTTCGCACCGGTGGCTTTCCTTCCCCGAAATTTCTTGTGCGTCTTGGTGAAAGGGGGCGTCTGACGGGCCGTGATGGAACATTATCTTGTGATTGATTTCGCAGGGGACTGGCCAGTGCTGGGAATGTGTTGCCAACAGCTTGTGAGATGCTTGATTCGTCAGTGCTTAGTTGAGAAGAGTAGGTGACAGTAAAGAGTCTCGGAGGATCATGAGTTAGGAGTGCATAATGGAAGAATATTTATGCATAGAAAGTAATGAAAAAGGTTTGCCCAGGTGGCCAAGAAGGCCGATGGCATCCTGGGGTGCATCAAAAAGAGTGGCCGGCAAGTTGAGGGAGGTCATCCTTCCCCTCTACTCTGCACTGGTGAGGCTGCACCTGGAGTACTGTGTCCTATGCTGGGCTCCCTGGTTTAAGAAGGACAGGGAACTGCTGGAGAGGGTACAGCAAAGGGCTACAAAGATGATTTAGGGGACTGGAACATCTTTCTTATGAGGAAAGGCTGAGGGACTTGGCTCTTTTTAGTCTGGAGAAAAGAAGACTGAGGGGGGATCTTATCAATACTTATCAATACTTAAAGGGAGGGTGCCAGGGGGATGGGAACAGTCTTTTTTCAGTGGTGCCCGCTGATAGGACAAGAGGTAATGGGCACAAACTTGTGCATAGGAAGTTCCATCTAAACATGAGGAGGAACTTCTTTACTTTGAGGGTGGCAGAGCACTGGCACAGGCTGCCCAGAGAGGTGGTGGAGTCTCCCACTCTGGAGACATTCAAAACCCGCCTGGACGCTGTCCCGTGCAACTGCTGTAGGTGACCCTGCTCTGGCGGGGGGTTGGACAGGATGATTTCCAGAGGTCCCTTCCAACCCTGACCATTCTGTGATTCTGTGGAGGAGGAGAAAGATAAAGTAAGGTAGAGGACAGGGAAAGAAAAGGATCATGTAAGAGACTCGGGGGGTCTTAACTGAATGGCTTGATTGGTGTTATCACTTTGGGCAGGTCGCTTGGGATGCTTATGTGCTGAGAGAGGGAATGCCACAAAGCCCTTGGAGAGCATGCTAGCAGGCGCCGGGTAGGAATACATCTCTTGATGGCTCAGCTGAGATTGCCATATGGTTTTCCTTAGATGGTGCCTCTTGGGGCTTGCTCTGTCTTTTGGTGGCCTGTGTGCCTGTTTCTCGTTTCAGCGTTTTCTCTGATTGTTTTATTTCCATGTCCTTTGGGTTTTGGACCACTGGGGAGAAGACAGTCTTTTCACCAGCTGACTTGAGCCTTCAGCAGGGTGCACCTTGTAGTCAGGCTGGCTTTAAGCATTTCCTTTTCAGTAAAGCAGCTGTCTTGGAAGCTTTGTGAAATCCGCAGTTTGGGAGGAGGAAAAGAAAAATGAGATAAAGTGGCAAATGAAAAACTGCTGCCGCAGACAGGAGGTGGTGGACTTTCGAGCCCCAAGGGGAGGAGTGTGATTGAACGTTAATAGTGAACCCCTTTCATTAGCTCCACAGCAGATGAGAGATAAGAGCAGAAATGACTGCCAATCTCTCGTTTTAGTGTGGAAATGTGTCTGCCAGACACCTCCTCCTTGTGCTGGAGCTGTCTCCAAAGGGATGTCCCCAAAAGGGGGAGCTTTTAGCCCACCGTATGGTGTGTCCCCCACTGGCTGGCCTGTTTCACTGTGTTGGAGACTCTGTTGGACAGAAAGCGTGTTTTGCACCTTGCGGTTACCCCTGAAACTCAGCCATCCCCTCTGCTACGTGGGGAAATGAGGTGTGGAAGCAGCCACACTTCACCGAGAAAGCCATGGCTTGGGTTGCCTCTTATCAGATCTTTGCCCACCCCTCAAGATTTGAAAAATTTTCTCCCGGAGGAGGTCACTTGCCTTCTGTTATTGCAGGGGAAAAAGCAGCACAGGGAGGTGAAATGATTGATTTTTTTTTTTTTTTTTTTTTTTTTTTTTTTTTGGGGTGCCTGTAGGGGCTGGCAGCAGATCCCACACTGGCGGCTCTTCCGGCACCTCCTCCTTCTGACATCTGCTAATATCCCTGCCTGTATGGTGCCTCAAAAGGCCAAAATGCCAAAAGATGTGTGTTTGTTTTTTAACTGGTGGCGGCATATTTGACCTTCCCCGACACTTTTGGCACCTGGTGTCTTGACTGGTTTTGCACGTGTGACCCTGCATCTGTGAAGCAACCCTGAAGGGTTTGACTTTAGATAGCTGTCAGTCAGTGCCTGGGAGGTGTCGGTCACCTTTACTGGCCAGACTCCAGCCTGGCGTTGCCCAGGCCAGTGCTGGCCCTTGCACCTTCTGGCAGCTGATGTCCGGCACAGCCCACCTTTGCAGCATGCTGACCCCACGCTCCCTCCATGCTTGTTCTATGGCAAACGGGGTGTGAGCAGAATAGCCGACCCGTGAGAAACCTCTGTGGTGGGTGTATTTGTTCAGCACTGAGGTGGCCTGACGTTGGCTTGGTGCCCTTCAGCTTGGCCAAGAAGCCGGGCGGAATGAAAGCAAGCCAGCTGGTCCTCTTTAGAAATGTCCTTGGAAGAAGTCTAGGTTGGGCTCAGCCCTGCTCCCCTCCACCAGAGCTCTTTGGTGCCTTGCACCGAAAGCGTGGCCGCCTTCTCCACCGCTGCTCTGACTCCTTGCAGCCTCCTTGGCGAAACCGCTGCAGCTTTTCTTGCCCTTTTGGGCACAGGAGGCTGTGAGAGGCACCACAGCTACAGGCAGGGATAGGGTGAGGAGTGGACTGAACAAGATGCTGGGATGACAGATGCGCCCTGGTTTGTCCATCGCTTCACCCTCAGCCTTCTTCCAAGGCTGGATGTGATCATCGTTGCAAGTTCTATCAAAACCTGAGGGCTTTCTATGGGGACTTAGGGGTGCTGAGCTCAACCCTAAGCTCTTGGTCACACGCTGGGGGCTGAACACGTTCCTCCTAACCCCTCCTTCACTCTCCAGTTTGGACTTGCTAGTCGCCACACCAAGCCAGCGGCGCAGGCGACAACCAAGGAGTTGATGGGGCTCAATTTGCTCTTGTGGGCTTCTGTGCAAAGAAGCATTTGTCAGAAGGTAAATGAGGTAAACTAGTCCCTAATTAGTCTGCACAAAGGGTCTAACGCTGTAAACGTGGAGCGCTATAAATCCAGCCCGTGGCCCACTGCACGGTAATTTCCCCGAATAGACAAGCCTCAAGTCACAATTCATTACGGCTCTGCTTCGTAGACCCTCCGACGTTGTGCTTCCCCTTTGCTGAGGGCAGATTGTCAAGCTGTGACCCTGCCTTAGTTAATTAACCTTCAAATGGGATTTATTTTCCCTTAGTTACTTGTGCGCGCACACATTTGGTAATAATGACTGTCCGCTTCCCTTGCGTTCGCTAAAAGGGGAATAAGTCGTTTGTTACAGTGCTTTACCAGTGGTAAAAAAATAAAATAAAATAATAAAAAAAAAAAAATCCGGGCCTCAACTTTCATGGAAAATTGATAGCTTTATGCCAGAAAGAGACAGTTCCATCACAGCCACTTCTTCAGCTGTCTGCAAATATTTGAAACCCTGAGATATTTAATGTTTTTCAGATGGTGATAAATCTGCACTAGCGCGGGCTCGCTTGAGCTCAGTGAGAGATGAAGTGAGATAGGAGAAAACGCATGAGCCGGCACAGGAGAGGTATTGCTGGTCACACTTCTGCCGATGTCAGGACAGGTTTTCAGGACCTTGCACATGCCAGCCGGCTTCTCTTCGCCAGGGAGAAATATACACAAACACGAACTTCCAGTTCATTTCCCAGCCAGTTGTGAGCTAAATGTTTGCTTATTTTTTTTTTTTCTCCCTTCCCCCCCTCCAGTGTTTTTTTTTTTTTTATTATTATTTTTGCAATCTGACGTTAAAAATATGAGCCTACAGCTGGGGAAGGAAAAATGTCACTGGCTGAAAGCTTTTTTTTTTTTTTTTTTTTTTTTTTTGCATCTGGCAAGCCTGAGACATTGCTCAGGGTTTGTTTGTTTAACCTTTTGTTTGCTGTGCAGAACCTCGGTGGCAAGTTGGAGAATGTGGTTTGGTTGCAGATGCGTTGGTGTTTTGCTTTTCTTTCTTTCTTTCTTTTTATTTATTTATTTTATTTTAAAGGAGGAAAAAATAGTCACATCAGCTCCATGCGCTTTGCTTGCGGCATTGCCTCTGCCTGGGGTAAGCCTTGGATATCTTCCCCCCTTACTCTGATGCACCTGATGTGCCCTGGGGTCGGTCCGTAGGGAGATGTGGGGTCCGAGGGGGAAGGTTGTGGGATCGGCAGGGACCGTGAGGGCAGGTGTGGTGATGAGAAGGAGGTCTCACCTGCAGCACGTGCATCGCCCAGACTGGGATGAGTGGTGAGAAGGGGCAGGAGGGCTTGCTGACCACCTTTTAAGACACTGGGGCTCTGCATGTCTCACAAACAGAGCAGCAAGGTGACAAGCTGGGGAAATATGGCCCTGCTTGGCGGGGGGTGGGGAGCAAGGTGCAGATGCTTATCTGAGTAAATCGACATCATCCTGCTGAAATTTATTTATTGCGGCCTTCCAGTACCTAAACGGGGCCTACAGGAGAGCTGGGGCATGTAGCAATAGGACGAGGGGGAATGGCTTTAAACTGGAAGAGGGCGGGTTCAGATTAAACATTAGGAAGAAGTTTTTCACTCTGAGGGTGGTGAGGCACTGGCACAGGTTGCCCAGAGAGGTTGTTGAGGCCCCATCCCTGGAGGTGTTCAAGGCCAGGCTGGACGTGGTCTTGGGCAACCTGGTCTGGTGGGAGGTGTCCCTGCCTATGGCAGGGGGGTTGGAACTCGATGATCTTCAAGGTCCCTTCCAACCTAAACCATTCTATGAAATATGGATGGCAAGCTGCAGCAGAGCCTGGTAGCACTGGAACAGGAGGGCACTTGAATGTTTTCCGATCTACTTTTCCTTGGGAAGTAAGGAGTAAAATGGTTATTGCGGAAAATGTTGTTTTATTTGTTGGGAGGAATCAAAGAGCAGTCTGGGTCTCCAGACACCAGCACCTCTTGCCCCAAGCAAAGGGGCTGCGGGCGATGCCATCGGGGTTGTGTGTGGCTGTGAGCCCCTGCCTGGGATGGCAGAGAGACGGGGCTCTACCTCAGTTTGGGTTTCTTGCGTTCAGCCTGCCACGGCTAAACCGAATCCCCCCCGCCACAGCTGCGATTCACTGATGGTTTTTGTCCAAGTGTCTGTTTATGAAGTTTTAAAGAGACAGAAACACCTCAGCAATTTGATTTTGGCAAACAGCTGTAAGCCAAGTGTGGAACAACAACAACAAAAAAATCCCTGTAAAAATCAGGGAAAATGCCTGCGAATTTCCACACATTTCACAGAGGCGGTGTGGTCTCGGAGGCAGCAGGGTGGTCTGGATGTTTTAGCACTGGCGTAGAAAACAGGCGCTCCTGTGCTCGAATGCCAGCTCCGCCACTGATGTGCTGTTTAGCCTTGGCGAAGGCACTTGACCTTTCCATGTCTTGGTTCCTCTCCTCTCCCCTTTCCCCCCCCCTTTTTTTTTTTTCACTTAAAAATGAGAATTGGTGGCCCCAAATCTGGGTGGTGGCCAGCCTGAGCTTGGCACGGCCAGGGAAGGTGGGGCAAAGGTGGCTACGTTCCCAGGTTTCAAGGGCAGCCAGGGACTGGAGATGTTCCAGGAATAAAGAGCGTCTTTGACCTCGATGGAGGTCCTGATCCTGTAGCAGAAGCTGTTAACGTTTAGCTGCCTCCCACCTTCCCGCTCTGCTCAAGTATCCCAGGGAAATTGAAGAGGTTTTTCCAGGAGTTTGGGATGCCGAATGGGACTTTATTAGCACCCGGGCAGTCTGGTTTTGGCAAAGCCCGTGCAGTCTCCACACCCTGCTCTTACATATTCATGCCTATCCAAAATGTTCCCTTCTGGGCTGGACTTTCCCAGGCTTCATCTCTGGTGTCTGAGTTTGCGGATCGGGGGGGGAGGGAGGGAAACCCTTTTGAAAAGAGGTGAATTTTGGGCAGAGCTGAAGCAGCTAAAATGGCCAAAAGCTGTCCTTGGAGATAGGGCGAAGGGGGAAGAGTTGTGGGGAGGTGCAGGGGCATGTTGGGCTGTGAGTTTGGGGACAGGGATGGGAAAGCAACCTGGGTATCCTGACTGCCCGCTGTCCCAGGCAGCTGCCCGCCCCTGCCTTTCCTCTTACGGACCATCCCGATCCCTCTGCTGTTGAATGAATGGAAAGGTTCCAATGGGAATTGGTTCAGGCCCTAAATTTTGAGTGCTCTGAGAATGTCCAGCGTCTGCAGCCAAGTTCAGTGGAGCTTTGTAAAATGTGCAATTCAGTTACTGTCAGTTTTTTTTTTTTTTTTCTTTTTTTTTTTTTTTTTTGTCTTTTGGAGTTTCAAGAACAGGATTAGGAATTTAGGTGAAAGAAACTGGGAGAAATAAGAATAACTGGTAGATCAGATGTGCCAAAATTGAGGCTATTCCCCAGCTGCCACTCGCTTTGACAAGTCGAATATTTGTTTCTCCTGTTTGCTGTGCTGCTGGTGACCACTGCACTCAACCTGCCAGTTGGGAGTGACCCTCTGGGCTTATCCCATTTCTGCCTGCGGGATCCCTGAGTGGCTGCTGGCAGAGAGCCGCTTGGCCCCTGAACCTGCCGTTTCCCAGGGTAGTCCTGCTCCTGCTCACCAGGGTGTACATGTGCTTTCATCCCCTCCGCAACCTGCCGGTTGCTGCCCTCCACCTCTGTGGGTTTTTCTTTAAGGATGATGGTGCACAGCATCCCTGCGGGAGGCAATGGTATATCATAGCCCTTCCAGGGCAGCTCATACTTTCATCCAGAGCTGTCCTGGTTACTCAGAGTCCAAAGGATGCGAGAAGCTCTCTGTCCCTCCTCTCTCTTCTCCTGGGCTTACACCCATTAATGATTACTATAGAACAAACAGGATATGTGACGTGGTTGAGTTAACATTGCTCTTTTGGCTGAGACCATCTGAGGTGGAAGCACGAACATCAGAGCTCTGCACTCTGCCATTTAAGGCTTCTGCTTTTTTTTTTTTTTTTTTTCCTTTTTCCTTGTATTGGTTTTATTCTGCACTTAACTTTCCCTCCTCCCATTATTCAGCCTAACCAGGACCCAGCCACAACTCAGTGCTGGCTCCTGCCAGCTCTCTGCTAAAAAGTGACTGACTGGAGAGGTACCTCGCAGAATAGTCAATGAATGCTCCACGTAACCCTTTTGGAAACATGTTATTTGCTTTCCCAGATCCACCCAAATATTGTTGTTTGTTCTGCATAATTGGCTTAAAACGAACTGACTGTGCATCGTCTTAATATTATGGAAATGTTCTTACAGTAACTATGGAAAGTTCTTGCCTGTTGGATTCAGAGTATAACCTGCATGACTTGAATTTTAATAATCATCTTTGCTCAGCAAAAGTGCCTTTCTCTCTGATGAGGAATCCAACACCCCTTTATATTCCAATTAAAGCACTTGCTGGCAATTTATGTTTTCTTGTAGCTAGCCGTTCTAGGGTAGTTAAGCAGAAATGAACTATTTCTTTGTAAGATGATGTTATTTTCACAGGCTATCATACAATGTTTTTACTGACATTTTATGATATATTATCAAAAGCAATGGGAACCAAAGTACTTTTGCCAAGGATTGAAATTATTCTAATACGTTTTCTAGTGTGTTGTCTGTACTTTTTATCCTTTCTCTTATTTCTTTGCATCCAGATCCAACAAAGCACTTAAACAGAGCACTACAAGATTTTTTTGACAATCTGTTTCCCTCTGATGTCCCCGTACCACTTGTTTGGAAATTGCAGCTTTGTCAAAAATGAAATTTTTAAAGGGAACTTCCCGCATTCCCTGCGATTTCTGTGAGGAGCGACTCCTCCCAGCAGCCCCTTGGTTAAGGCATAAAAATAAGATGTGGAGGTGGCTCCAGACTTTACTCTGCTTGGAGAAGGTTTGGGCCAAGGTATCCCACACCCCCTGGGAGCAGAGCAGTCAGGAGGCTATCTGGCAGGTAGGATTGGGGGCTCTGGATCTCTTGCAAGCCTTAGTTTGGGTTTGTTCAGGTTTTTCTGGAGAGTTCAGGAGTGGGTTGAGTGAGGTTGTAATGCCAAGTCCTTCTGGAGTGTAAAAGCGATGCTCCAGGTATGCTTTGATACATGTTGGGTCCTTGCACAGAGCTGTGGTGCCACCTTGGTTCCTTCAGCAGTGGTCTTGGGGCTCTCCACCATGGGATGCTCCAGTGTCCATAGACACTGCCCTGGGGCTAGTAGCTGTTGGTCTCCTTGCAGAGTGGGCAAGGGCTGGCACAGTGGGCAAGGGCTGGCACGTGTCTCCTCCTGTAGCCCTGGCTCTTCTTCCCTGTTTGTTGCAGGAAGAAATTTCCAAAAGATAAAAAAAAAACAAACAAACAAAAGTCTTGAGATGGGAAAATGACTGGAGGTCCAGCTCTTCTGCGTAAGCACGTGTTTAGTTTTCGGTTGTGGGAGTGCTCACTCTGGGACCCATTGCTCTGAGGTCTGATTCCCTCCACCCTTTACAGCAGCCTTTAAGTCTATAGGGAGGTGTTTGCACCTCACCTTTGCCGTGCTTGAAACAGTGTCAGTGGCATATGTATTTAAATGTGTGGGATCTCTCATTCCCCTTGGGCATAGGGGAAACACCGCTATCTACCAAGTCTTATAGGCTCTTTGGCTGGTTTTGCTTGAGAGTTGGTTCTTTTAGCTCCTTTGAGCTACAAGAGCTCCCTTCCTGGAGAGGAGCATCAAGTGCTAACGCTATTTAAGATGGGAAATACGTGGTTTTTTGTTTAGACATTTAAATGAGCGACTAAGCCCGGGAGCACTGCTGAAGGACCGGGGACTGCGTGCTGGAGAGACCAAGACACAGGTTCTACCTGAGAGCCTGTCCCGCTGCGCTGGACAGCCACTTCACTATCTCGTGGAGCTGCAGTGCTCCAGTGATGTTTTCCTTCTTGTAAATGAACTTCTTGGCTTCTTGTGCACATCCGAGCGAAACACAGGCAGGGCCATACATATATTTTGACAACTTTTAATTAACGTGCCATAACTTCTTAAGTGTTATGACAATGTTCTGTGATCACAGGTCTCAAGAGACGTTTTTAATGCTTTGGAACAAACTAGTCTTTGGCCTAAAGTGTCTCGGGTTAGCTGGAGTTGCACCATTGATGGATTTGGCCCCATGAGTTCAGCGGCTCCGGCAGGCTGTTTGCAAGAGTCAAACTCTGGCAAATGATCGACTCTGAGCTCAGTTGGAAAAGCTCGTGAAATGAAATCATGGTGCTTTGCCCATTAGGCTTGGGATGAAAAGCGAGCCTCGGAGCTGCCAGTGGTTCATATTTCATGCACAGAGATTTACTTGCATTAGTTAAGATTGCGATGAGTTTGAGAAAGAAAGAGGGAGACAATGTGTAAGCCAACGCAGAAATAATACTTCCCTATAGTAAGTGCATAATGGGAACTGTTGCTTTTTTTGGATTGAATAAGTTTAGATTGTTTAAGATATGCAGGGTTTGAATCGTGAACTGTATCAGTGCTGATTGACCTCCTATGTTATTTTTGCGTTGCTTCTTATTTCTTGACATTCGGAGTTTGCTCCGAGACTTTCATTCTTATTCCTCTGCTCATTTCCTTTCACACCTCTTCCCTTAATCTTTCCTGCTCTGGCCTTGGAAGCCTCTTTGCTTTTAATGGACGTCTAATATTTGTCATAGACAGCATACACTTTGCAAAAAGCAGGTCTCTAGATATGATTACAGCACATGTAAGCAAATTTGAGCTGGTTTTAATCAGAAAGCAATGCAACCACAGCATCAAAGAGCCTTAAAGAGCTTTGCTCACGCTGTAGTTTGCGGCACCTACATTGGTCACTCCAGAAGTATCCTTCATTGCCTTGTGCTTTCTGTGGTAGCTCAGATCTTCTGGCAATTAGACCTTGTAGAAAGAGCAAATTAATCTACAATGCTGGGTTTGGCACAAAGACCCCACCACAGCTGCATGACACAGTCCTGCCCTGGTTACTGACAGATTTCCCTGTAACTTGAAGGTCTTGGCTTTTGGATCCAGTGGTTGAGGTCAAGAGTTTAATTAAACTTTGATCCAAAGGCGGCTGCCCATCTTCTGGTCCCTTCCAGAGCAAGTGAGCTCTCGCAGTAAGCAAGGGAGATTATTTCAGCTGATTTCACGTTCCTTGGCTTTGGCTGTTACTTCCTCTTTGGTTTGGGATTTTATTTTTTCCGTGCTCTGCATTTGATGACCTCCAGAACAAGCTATAGATCCTGCCAGTTTCTTTGGGAAACTGTAGATGTGTCTTAAAGCAGCGAGCCAGCTGCTGGGCTTGGGCAAGTGATTTAAGGTCCACTGCCTGAGAAATAAGGGGCTGGGTGCTCGATCTTTTGGACTTTGAGGGGTGTGATTTTTCTAAAGGGCCTAAGGAGCCATCTGCCTTCTGAACATCATCTAATGCTCCTCACAGAGCAGTCTCCAGTATAAGTCAAACTCGGTGACCAGGGGGTATGAGGGTGTAGTATGGTTTATTACTTACTTGTCCTCCCACTGGAGTTAGGCACGGATGGAGGAACCGGTCTATGAGCAGGAAAAGCCCAACCAACAGACCAGCCCTGCTCTCACGCACTTCCAGTCGAGTTCTGATCTGTCTTCTCTAAGTCACTTTATGCCAGCAGAAACGGCTTGAGAATCCTGGAGGCAACGAGTGAATGTGATGGTCCAGAGGTTACACAGAATTTTAGAACGAGATAGGTGCATTAGGATATACATATATAAATTGAATCTTTCTGGAGTTTCACTGATGCTTGTCCTCTGTGGAAGCATTCATCCATATCCATAGTGGATGTACTGGTGGTATACGCATACATGGAGCATTGAGAGACCAGAAAGTTTCTCAAGTCTCATGGCAGGACTAGATATCAAACTGGTTTTAAAAAAGGTTATATCGAAACTGTTGAAAATCTGTTGGAAAACTTGTGAGACAAAACTGGGATTTCAACCAAGAGGATTTTGTTCCCCTGGGTAATTTCTGCTTTTCATCAGTCTCCGATCATACAGTCTAGCTGTCCGCATACCTCCATTGTTCATTAAAACCAGTCAAGCATGGAATATTTTTTTTTTTTTGCCCCGATACCTTTTGCCAGAACGTACGTTTATATATATAAAAAAGGAAAGCTGATTATTATTTTTACCAGCTCTCCCTTTTCTCCATTTGTGTGCATAAAGCTCCTATAACCCGTCTTGTTCAGCTAGGGTGTCTCAGGGCGGGCTCATTCCTGTGCTGAATAACCGTGGCAAGTGCGAGGAACACAGCGGTGTCCCTCTTGCAGTTAACTTTGGGCCCCTCCAAGGCTTTTGAGAAGAGTTAAGAAACAATCAGCTGTAGGGAAAAGAGAATAGTGGAAACGGTTCTTGGCTTCAACGGTGGCAGGAGCAGCAAAGCCACCTGCGGTCAGACCCGTTTTTGGGTGCCCCTGTTTGTGTCGGCCGTCGGTGCGCGCCACGGTGCTGTACAGGGACGAGGCGCCAGGTTTGCGCTGCCTGTCTTCGATGTCGCCTAAAACTGGGCAAGTCCGGCTGGCGGAAGGCAGCGAGGTGCCAGGCTTGCTTCCAGCACGGCGGGTTCGTGGGGTGGCAGCAGCGACGGCTGCGCTGCCGACTGCCGGCGCCCTGGGAGCGCGGGAGCGCTGCCAGCAGCACGCTGCTGCTGATGGGCGAAGACAAAGTGGAACGAAACTCCCCGGGGGGAGCGGAGCTACTGTTCCCAAGCACGAGGGAGCGGGGCGTTACAAGGCAGAGACGGTGATCGCTTGCGTTTGGGTCACGTTTCTTGGGTGCGGGTTGGTCCTGAGCAGTTTGCATCCTGTTGACTGAGTTGTAGGGCCCCCCTGGGGTGGGGGGAGTACCCTCTGCTGAGCCTGAATCTAGAGGTAAGGTGGGTCAGTGAGAACATCCCTGGCTTGTTTTTGGTGGGTGTTTGTTTTTTTTTGTTTGTTTTTGGTTTTTTTTTTGGTTTGTGGGTGTTTTTTTTTTTTTTTTTAGGTTTAGCTCCTTGCTAGGAATCTGCTTGACCTACATCTCCTGCAGGCTGTTTTCAGACAAAGATCCTGCCACAGGAGTTTGTGGCGCAGGTTGCTCCAAACCCGGCGATGTTGCCCTCCCGCTTTGCCCTTCGCTTCGCAAATGTTTTTTTTCATTTGTTCCATGGTGACATTTGAACTGCCCCTGTTTTAAGACTAAAACGAGAGAGATAAAATGTTCTTAATTTTAATTAAAACAAAGTTTATTTTGTTATTTCATTAGCTAGTTGTGTTATTTCAGGGCTTGACAGTAAAGTTATATGTTACCCTGTGGGTACTTCTAATTGTGTTACAGGGTTTCTCGTTCACTCCGTCCAGAACAGTTCGACTCCTGTGCTGAGCTCCATCCTCTCGCAGCCTGGAACCAGCGCAGCTAATGAAAAACACTCCAGTAATAACAGGGGGCTCTCAAGGGCTCCAGGTAATTGGGGAAAGGTACTATTAACTTTACTGGAAGGCAAGCCGGACGAGCTTTAAGAGCCTACTGCTAAAGATAGCAAGAAATAGGGTCCAGTCATTTTGGAGGTAAGATAAGAAAGTGAAAGTTGGTCAAAGTAAACCAACAGATCTAGAGAAAATACTCTCCGTCAGTAAATGTCAATGTAGGGACGTGTCCGACCAAGGCAGCCCCGGGTCTAGCGAATTCCTTCCAGCAAGGCAGGAGGCAAAGTCCTCTCCCTCCACGCTGTCAGGAGAGATGCATTCCTGATGGTGAAGCTTGTAAAACACGAGTGGGGAAAATCCCGTGCTCCAGGTGGAAGCCTGGGATTGTTGAGGCTTTTTTTTTTTTTTTTCCTGGATGGAGGAATAGTTCCTGCTCTGTTTTGGGACTATTTGGGCCGGTCCTGGACACCTGGACCCTCTGCTGCCTCTGGCAGCATCAGCGCTATACACTTTGAAAAGAGAGATAGGAAACCAAGAGGAGGCTGGTGGGGGTCACGCTCCCTGCACACAGAGCCTTTTCCCATTCATTAGGAGTTACAGATTTGCTTAAATCCCAATCGTAAATCCCGGTATCTTGTGTAGCATGAACCCAGGGTGGCTGTAAAATGCTTTTGCAGGGGAACCTGAATAGAGAATTACACTGATTTAGAGGTGTTTTATCCGCTGTCCCTGGTATAAATACAATCGCTGCTGCCGAAGTTTTGGTGCCTGGAATTTATTTGCTCCAGCAGAGAAGGTGCAAAGGGAGAGGCGTGACAGTTTAATTCTTCTCTTGTGTTCCTTGCACAGTTTTAATGTTTTCAAGAAAATCTTTAGTAGGCATTTAAGGCAAAATGAATCACTTGTGGAATGGAAGTGCGTTTTGAGGATAGCGGTAAAGCAGGATGGAGATGATTTAGGTTCAGCTCCCTACTCTGACCTGGGGATTAGGCCTCCAGGAGGTAGACAGGTGACTAATTTCCAGTGATCCAGCCAAGTACCTCTGACTTAAGGGTCGAATCTCTTTACACCTCTTTTTTTTCTTTTTTTTTTTTTTTTTCTCTCTCCTGTTTGGTGGTGCATGGGGAGGTGTTATCTCAAGCTTGGGTGGTACATAAGCTGTCTTGCTAATTTTCCTCCCTGTTTCTCTTGTCGGTTGGCATTATAGGCTTACATCATTTTGTAAAAATATGAACTACTTTCAAGTCGTTTGATCCAGTGCTTGGATTTCCAACAGGATTGCACTGTACTTAACCTTCAGTATGTTATTGTTTTAGTAGTTTTGTCCAATATGAATAACACCTTATACCATAACATCCTCGGTGGATGTAGAAAGATGTTCCAGAAAGAACTGAAAAGGGTTCCAGGAAAGTCAAGCTGTATGACTTGTTTGATTTTTCTGTTTACCTCTTAAAGTAGCCAGAGAAGGGGGAATAAAAACATTACAAAGGATACGTTGCTGGATAAAAGATATTCCGTTACAAACCCTGTCAACGTTAATAACTCTCCTCTCTTCAACAGTGCTCTGAGCTGTCAATAAGAAACAGGAATGAACCAAGATAAAACCGATCTGTCAGAAAGCAGATCCTATCGGAAAGATAATAGAATCAAATTAATTTATGGCGAGGAGATTTCACAACAGACAGCGAAGCAATACTGAAAACCACAGTCCAATGTAATCCCTTTGAAGAAACGTTGTACTTATTACAGCTGTGACGATTACAAATGTTTGGTTTAAAAAGCTGTGTTGCAGTTTGGAGGGGAAAAAAAAAAACCCAGGCTATTTATGGTCTCCAGATTTTAAAGATGGGAGCTAAAGAAAATAAGCCTGTAGACATGTGAGCTAAGGCTTAATATTTCCATCTTCATTTAAGAAGGGGTGGTTAGAAAACAGACCTGCCAGCCTGAAGGAAACTTGGATGTGTCAACATTTTGTTGGGCTTTTGAAATTTTTGGTCCCCAGTTAAGACGAAAAAGTCAAAATAACCTGTTTCCACTGAATAAGAAGTTAGTGCCAAAAAGTTTAACTCCGTCATTCTCCTCTTGAGGTTAAACTGCCTCAAAACAAATCATTCCATTTGCAATGTCCGTTTTGACTTGGCAAAGCGTGCTTTTAAACTCAATTTGGTCCGAACTACTTCACTTCAAACTGGAAAGTGAAACCTTGCATTTGGAAAAGATGCTTTCGGTTTCCTGGAGTAGGTCTACTTTCCTAGAATCTGACGTTTTCTCTCGTTTGAGGAATGGGAGAAGGACGAGGATACCTGGATTAAACAGTAGTTTCTGGTGGAGGAGAGGAAAGGAAAGAAAACTTCTTGTAGTGCAAAATTAGGCCCGTACCTATACTCCTAGTTTAACTCTCTAATTAGCTAATGCACCTGAAGCTGTGAATCGCCCATGGTTTGAGATGTCCCCTCATTACTCCCTGTGATCCCGCTCTTCCTTTCCCAGTCCGTGACCCTGCATAGGGCACACAGCTGTGCCGCCTTTGGAGCGTGATCAAGTCCGTGTTGCCCAGAGTGATCTGGGGGGGGTCTATGCCGCTCCCTTTTGGTAGCCCTGGTCTTGCCTTCATAAACCTGACCTCGGAAGGGTCCGTATTACGTGGCTTGTGGAGTGAACATGGTAATATAGTTCTCATCCCTGAAGAGTGAAGCGAGGAGCGACCAAAGCAGGCTGGATGTGCCTTGTCTCTTTGCACACCTCCTGCGTCGCCCTGTTTGGCAGAGGGCAAATATCCCCTTTGCTGCATCTGAGTGGGGCCGCTGAGTTCTCCAACAGCCCAATACTGGCTTTGAAGCCCATGAGATGCCAGCACTCACCTCCCCTGAAGGGGAAGGGACTGGGTGCTGTGGAGGGTTGTGGTGAGGGCAGTTCCCACCTCCGCATACCTGAACGAAGGTAGGCAGCAGGTGGGGGTGGGTTGTTTGTTTTGCTCTGGCTTGTCCCGTGCCCCAGGGGAGCCCAAACCCACGGGTTAGGGAACAAGAGGATGGAAGCCTGGAGCTGCCCTTCCCACACCAGGGACTGGGTGGGCGTTGTTTGAAGCACCATGAGCTGTTTTGGAATGGGTGCTGTGGTGGGGGGAGGCACTGCTCTTTCCCCTTCCTCCTCTACCCTCTTTCATCGCCCCCAAAGGGACCCGCGCTGCAGCGGAACTGAAATTCCTCCGGTGGCTCCAGATGTATCTGAGGAGTTTTCTGTCCCTGTCTCTCTTTGCCACCCTGTCCCCTTTTTGTCCGAAGCTTCTGCCCTCGGTGTTGCTGGATGTGGGAATCTGTGGCTGCAATCAAACTGAGGAGGTGGGAATATCCAACAGAGAAATCGGATGAGATGAAGGTCCTCCCCACCTGTCTCCCCTCTCCCCAATCCCCCGTGTCGCTCACAAATCAAAAGACCCAACCTGAGTCTAAACAATGTGTTTTTTTTTTTGTTTGTTTGTTTTTTTTTTAAAGGGATGAATTCCTCCCTGCCCGTGCCTGCCAGCCCTGCTTGTGGGCATCGTCCGCAGCGTGCTTAGCGCTGACTCTCCCTCCCGGCTTAATGACAAGTTCTCACTTTGTTTGTTGTTGTTTGTTCTGTTTTGTTTTTTCCCCTTCCAGCCAAGCTGAAATTTAATTCTGCCTCGACCGGTTAAATATAACCCCGCAACCCGCGGGTGAGAAAATGCGGCTCTCTGTCACGCTCATTTCAGAGGAGCCAATTAGCAATGGTGATCCTTGGGACTTGGCAGCCTCTTCCTGGGCACCGGGCAGCCCTGGCCCTGCCTGTCATTCTTGGGATAACGTGCTAGGAAATGGTCTTGTGGTTTACTAAGAAAAGCAAAACAAACAAACTCCCTCTCCCCTCCCCCCCCCACCTTTGCAACCCGACAACTTGTGGGCATAATTGATTTGCAGTCAGGACGGGGCTTTGTTGCAGATGAAGTCGGTGAAGAGCCTGCTCCTCTCTGGCTCTTTGCCTGGTTCCCCCGGTCCAGTGACTTTCCACATCCAAAGGCATCCAGTGCGGAGGCACTGATGGGACATAGCTCCTTCTTCTACCTCCTCCCTTATTTTGTCACCTCAATTCCCCTTCCCTGTTTCCCTGCTGCGGTGGTGGCACCACTCCTATTCCCACTTCCAGGCTGTGGTTTCTCCTCTGGGAGTAGGAGGCTGGTTGACCGGGCTGTGGGCTCGCTGAGATGCCTCCCGTCCCTGTGACCTGCTCAAAGGCCTCATGCTGGGAACTTTACCAGGGACTGCTGTCCTCCTGGGTGCAAATGTACCGTGCCCCGCGCTGGGTCAGTCCACAGTGCGTCTAAACCTGTGCCGTGCCTGTAACGGAGTCATTCTTTCCCTGACATATCCTCCACGTTGGAAGCTTAGCAACGTGGTGGGGTGGAGGCTGCGTTCTGTTTGAGTCAATGATGGGTCTGGTATTGAATTTGTCTTGTCCTTTTTTTTTTTTTTTTTTTTTTTTTTAAATAAAAGTGGCTATGGAGGCTTCTTGGTCTCCACAACGCCCTGCTAAAGGCTTCTGCTGCTAATGTCCTTTTGAAATCTGCTGCCTGAGCACTTCAGCAGAGACTCCTTTTTTGCAGTGATGTGAGAAATGGTAGTTAATTTTGTTCGCCAGAGTCCTGCTTGGTTTGTCCTCTTTTTGCACAGAAAACATCAGGAGCTGTTTCAGTGTAAAGGTACCTTTCAGTTTGCAGGTGACGTGCTCCAAAAAAGCAGCAAACCCGGGTTAGTTTAAGCTGTTTATGGCTGGTTTATGTAGAACCCGGCTGTCCCTGAGCCAGAGCTCCCACTCCTTCCCTGAAATGCTCCTCCCTGTCTCCCTCCCTTCTACTTTTAGGACCTGTGTTTTCCTTTGCCATGAGGTTCCTTGCTCTGTCTTGACTCCTGGCCCTGCCAAGCTGGGTGTGGTGCAAGATGAACCTCCAGGGTGAAGGACACCTGGTCGTCCATTAGGTATTGGTGAATGAGGCCAGATGGGGCTGTCATCAACCCCCTGACCTGTGTGCTGTTAGCTCCTGGTGGGAGTAAGCCCTGGTGATCACAGAGCAGGCAACACAATGGCAATCCAGCAAACAGATGGACATATGATATTCATAAAAGAAGAGGGGTGATTCCCTATCCGCTGCAGCAGGAATCTGGGATTAACTCTGTGCCGGTCTCTGGGCTTTAGTTTGCTGTCTGTTATCACTTCTTATCTGGCAGTCCCGTGTGCTGCCATGTAATGGCTGTTCTTGTAGCAGTTTGTACCTTGCTACAGAGAGGCGCTACCTGAAACCACCTGCGGGCAGAGGAGATGGAGATGCTGCACAAGGTCCCCTGCCCACATGCTCCCTGGTGCCCATGGGCATGTATTGGTATGGGGACAACGTGGCGGTTTTGTGAAGGCTCTGTGAACCCATGTCCAGGTATCAACTCACGTCTGGTGAACGGCCCAGCTTTGATTTGTGGACTTAAACTCAAGCATGACAGATGTCTGTGCGTGGTGCTCAGACATCAGCATCACTTCTGTATTTTACATCTGGCCATAGCTTATCTTCAAAACATTTGCAGCAAAATAGCTCCTCAAAACAATGTTTCCTCTTGGTGTTGAGGCTTATTTTCCTTGTGCTCCTTTGATTTTTATCTTCTCCGCTTTCTCTGTACATCGCCCTAACAAGTCGTAGAGGCTGGACAGTGTCCATATCACATCAATACCAAATTTCATTATATACAAACATCAATCTGGCTCTGGGCTGCCTTTTTAAACTGTCATCCAACCTGGCGGTGTTCAGTTTCTGTTTAGGTCTGACCGTGAAAAAGCATTGGTTCAAAGCATGTTCCCCATAATGTTCAGATCAAAACAGTTCCTCTGTGTGTTTATAATAAAAATATATTTTCACCAGCTCTTGGGAGCATTGACATTTTCATCAAGGCAATTTTCTGTGGCCCCCATCCATCACAACACACGAGCTGTTCCATTGGTTCCAGTACGACTGCTCATTGCTTTAAGTAAATTGTTTGCTTAAAAGCTTGTTGGATCAGGGCCTGTAAGCGAGAAAAGATTGCTGATTAGAAAGCGCATTTGTTCCTGTTGTGGGATTTGATGGCAAATTAAGGACATTAGGAGGATTCCAAGATTAATGCCTCTATATTTTGGCAAAGAAATATTTTAATACTTTCACATTACCAAGAGGCCCTATAATAAACAGAGCTTATGCAAATGGGACACTAAAGACCGAATCCCAGACATTAATGGGGTTCGATGAGAGTAAACTGAAGGCAGAATTAATCTCCAAGAGAACTAAATGGCTATTTTCATGCTTATGAACTTAACATACTTTCAACTCCACCTTAATGAAAGACACACTCAGTTCACTGTTAAAAGAGGCACTTAAAAGGTATTAGAGGCATAAGTCCAGCTGTTACAAACTCCAATAAATTTGGATTAGGTCTCCACTGTTTGAGTTGTGTGTATGGGTGCCTGACCTCAAAGCAAGCTGTTGTGTTTTTTTTTTTTTTTTTTTTTTAACTTATTGATATATAGCATTACATCAGGTTAATCACACGTCGCAGTATTTCATGTTGTCTCGGTGCAAACCCGCACGCATCGCGGCACGGCGGGGGCAGGGGGAGCTTCTCGGTGGGCTGGGGGGTGCTGGCCACCCAGCCCTCCTCTGAGAAGGATGCTTCGAGCGGGGGCGGCCACTCGGTTTTACGTTACGTCACTGGCTCCCTGCCCTCCCCTCTCCACCCCATCCCATTTTTTCATTCCCTGGGGTAACTTCCCATCCTTCACCTCGCTTGATAACAACACGCGCTTTTAAATTTTTATTTTGCTGCATCGGAGAAAAGATGCCCGGCGTTGCAGGGCAGAATTAAGAGCCTGAATTGATGGGGCTTTGATGCAAATTTTATCTTGCTGGCTCTGGTCAAACATTTGGTCCCTGTGCTGTTTTGCTACAAATTCCTGGCCACCCGTGGAAGGGATCACGCACGGGCAGAGCGAGTTCAGATTTACGGCTGCATCTGCGTAGATGGGTGTAGATAACAGCAAATCTTTTGCTCTGAAGGCACTGCAGCCGCTACGACAAAAGAGATGGCTTAAAATTGCATTTCCATTTAAAGTAACGCCAAGCGCCGCGGCCAGCGCAGCCATGTGAGGGAAACATAAAGCTCCGCGATAGGGAGCAAAAGAGGAGAGGGGAAAAAATCTGGGTAGCAAGTAACTAAAATAGATTAAGTGGAACAGTTGGAAATCTCGACTTGAGTGACAAGGGAGCAAGAAGAGATCCAAAGTCAGCAGCAGATGACTCCGGTCTCACGTCCCATCCCTCTTCCCCCCTCCCTCCCCGCTGCCGCCGCCGCTTTCCCAGCAAAGGCAAGAAAAAACCAGAACGTCTTTTCCAGATTGGGGGCTGAGCGGCCTCACATGTTGACACAGCAATAATTTTTAATGAGAAATTTTTAGTATTTGTGTGGGAGAAGTTAGCGTTGTGTACACAGATGCCTCTCCGGCCACCGCGCCGTGGTCCGGGCTCGGCCGCGTCCCCCTCCGGCACGGCCCGCGGGGTCCCAAGGCAGATTCCTTTCAGGCGAAGGGAAACATTTAGGCTTGCTCACCTTTGAACTGCATGCGATGGTGTTTACCTTGGCAAGACAAAGTGGCAGTTTTACAGATATTAAAAACAGTCCTGAGGGGAATCTGGAGGCCTTCCTATATTTTAATCACCCAATTTAGCCAGCCTGAGGAGTCGGTTGAAGGGAAAACGTGTGGCAAAGCGTGTTTTTGTTTTTCTGTTTTTTTTTTTTTTTTTTTATTTTATTTTAAAAAGGATTTAACAGAAAATAGCCCAGTGCTAAAAGAAGGGAGAGAAAGAATGTGCGTTTTATTTTTGATGCCCTCCCATCTGAGGAAAAAAAAAAAAAAATTAAAAAAATAGTGGGAGCTCATATATTAATCCGTAGCACCTCCACGCTCCATATGGTTTCTTTTTCGGCATTTCCTGCTGGGCTGTGCTCTACCTCAGCTAACCCCTCTCCCCTCGCCCTCCCCGGGCGCGTTCCTCTTCTAATTTGATTTCTGCTTGCCAGGAAAGATGGGTGCAGATGGGTTTTGCCCACATCTTGAGGCAAGACCTCCCCTCCCTGCCAGCACTCCCTCTGGTGTGTGCCATTAAAAAAGAAAACTGGGTTTCTGTGGGGGACGAGATTCAAAGGAGTTGTGAGTGATGTCTGAAGTTATGCTGAGGTCAGGACCTTGCTTATTGATTTTCTAACACAGCAGAACCATGTACAAAAGGAAGAGACCTCCTCGCCTCCCCCTGATCCAAGATACTCCTCCAGCTTGTGAAAAAAAAAAAAAAAAAAAGGGGGGGGGGGAAAGGGAAAAAAATCTGGCTGCAAGCAGTCAGGCTTCAACCAGCCTGTCAGACAGCTCTCTGCAGGAACACAATCCATGTTGATTTTACAGAGAAGGTTGTTATCCACATTTCACCACTGATTTATTGTTTTTTAACCAGCTCCTTATGCTAGACTTTTTTTTTTATTATTTAAAAAAAAAAAAAAGGGGGTCTTTTTGCACTTTGCGAGCGGGGAGACTCTGTGGTGGTGGGATGGCGGTGGAGGTGTCCTTCTCCTGCTGGGCTGGGGAGGAGCTGGGGTGAGCGCTGCCATCCTCCAGCCCCCGCCGCTGGCCACCTGCGATGTTTTCCTTGATATTTGTCAGAATTTATGAAGGCTGTGGCTAATGCCCGATAACACACTGGCGCGTCCGCTGTGTCCGCAGGCTGCAGCGGGGCAGCCCGGCTTCAAGAGTGCCAAAACCTCTTCGGTTGCTTAAAGAGTAAGATGGGTATGTCGGAGAGGGGTCTGATGAAACCCCGCAGAATTAAAATGGCCAAATGCGTCCCGTCGCCTACATCTGCAGAATTCATTAGGCGAGCTTGATTGGCCTTTGTTAAACAAAGATGGGATAAGGTTTCATATTTTTTCTGTGGGAGTCGAGCTAAAGTTTCAGGCTGATGATTTAGTCAGGTGTAAGCATGAAGTTTCCAATTTAGAGAAATAAATCTAAAGTGATTTTATTATCCTCTGTTTTACCCTGACACCCTGCTTCACCCCGGCTCCCTGTCAGAGCACGCATGATGTGTTTATACAGCCTGCACCGTAATCGGCTGGCAGGCAATCTAACACGAGACACAGAATGCATCTTCCACCTAACACCGGCTTCGGTAGCTTCTATATTTCATCATCTTCCCGGTCCTCCACCGGCAACTCTTCCTTTCTCTGAATCCCTTGTACTCTGCCCGGCGAGAAGCACACGCTCCGGCTCCGTGAGAAGAGCCGTCGGTGGGCCGAGAGGCAGCATTTTGGCTCTCCTTGTGCGCCACGGCTTTGTTTTGTTTCATTCCACGCATCTTCCATCCTTGGATCAGACTAGGTGTCCTTTGGCTGGAGTCATTTTAACAAATGTGTGTGCCTGAAATGCCCGCAAAACTTTTTTTTTTTTTTGTGAGAAGCGGTAACATTTTAAATTTGTTAAATAGAAAAAAATCTTTTAATTTCTTAGTTTCTGCTTCAGGAGCAAATATTCTATAAAAACTGTACGTCAAAATTTTGACAATATACTCATGAAATAAGTTATGCGATTAAATGGACTGAAAATACCTGCTTTTCAAAGTTACTTAAAGAGAAAGCAACGTGAAAGTACGGATAGCAACGCTGGAGGAAAGAAAGCAAGCCGCTTTGGCCAGGTTTTCAAATTCCGTTGATTAAAAGTCTGTGCAGTCGTTATTAGTTAGAACATAAGGACACAAAACGCAATAGGTCAAATTCATTTCTTCATCTCAGATATATCCCTGTTGACTTCAGTGAAGTTCCTTTAATGATGAATTTGTCCCACTGGCTCAAAGATAAAAAGAGAAGTTATTTTTGTTTAATATTTCAACAAGGGGAAGAGGTTAGCGAGGGAATTCGGTTTGCACAAGTTGTGTTTTTCCATGAAGTTTAACAAGGGCAGCCACCACCTAGCCAGCTCTGTTGTATATTTGTCTTTTTGAGGGCTGAGCGTTTTCTCTATAGACTCTCCCCAACCCTTGCAAAGCAATTTTTGCCAGATGCAACCCGCCAAGGACACTTGCGGCCATGGTTTGTTTGTGTTCCTGCGAGCAGGGATGGGAGCCGCTCTCGTTCAGGTGCCTGCTGATTTGATTTCATTTGAGGGTAGGCTTTTGGAGGTAGAGCTGAGCGCTGTGTCTCTCGGTTGTCTCCTTGGCACCGCAGCATCTGAGTGCCACCTGGTGCTCTCGGCAAGGTCCCTAACCCTGGGTGGCATCATGGTTGTGCTTTTCCTTAGGCAAGCCTCTTGCTGCTGCGCTCATGTTCGTCTCAAAGTGCTATTTTTGCCCAATGCGATGTCCTTTGCTTTCCTACGCCTTTCTCTTGTCGTGCGTTAGCAGGGCCGAGTTCAGGCTCTCCTCCACCTCCACCAGGTCCTTCTGGCTGAGGGCAGAGCAGTGAGAGAGTCCAAGAGCCTGCAAAGCCTGGAGATGCCTTTAGAGACCTCGTGAGGCAAAATAGTTCCAGCTGGGCTGTTTCCTCCTAGACTGAGTGGAAGAGCAGGATTTGACGGCTTTCAATATTCCCAGTTTGAGCCAGGTCGGGAGTCAGCAGGCGTGACGTGTGGATGGTTGAGGAGGTTTGGTTATCTTGTGGGTTCAAACTCTGGGTGAACTTGGCAGTGTGGGAATCCCTCCCCTCCCCCCCGTCCCGTGCGCTCCCTGGAGAGGACAACTCGTGCACTGCAGTGTTTTGCCTGTCGCAGTTGTTGCGACGTTTACGCGCGGCTGTTCAGTGTGGGTCAGGTTTGTGGGTGTCAGGCAGGTACGCGTGCGGAGAGCTGTTTCACTGCCTCGTTCTTGCTCCAGAGAAAACGGCCTCTTGCCCAGGCAAGAAGCTGAAAGTTTCACTGGTCGCTCTCCATCCTGGAGTTCCAGGCATCTGGCAAGTCTCTGTAAGCCTTGGCAAAGAGCAGCCTTTCCGCTGCGAGCAGTATCGCTTTTAAACCCCAGAGCAAAATGTTTTGATGAAAGAGGAGGAAACCTTTCCCGTGCTCTTCTCATCCTTGTATCCCTGGGTGCTTTCCAGGGTCATTCAAAACCATTGCAAGTGGACAAATGGAGGCACCAAGCAGTGCAGTGTGTGGTCTGGCAAACCCCTCTTTTTCTAGGGTAACTTTTAGGGGGACCCTAGGTTTCTCAAAGGAAGAAGAGCCTTAAAATAGTAACTTTTCTGGAAACAAACTGCCGTATTTTGAAGTGCTAAACTGACTGTGGTTAGTGACACGGTGGTGTGACTTTATTTCCCTCTTGACCTGCTGTCCCCACTGCTGGCTATCATGGTGTACTGTCCATGGCTACCCGTGAAAAGGCCATCAGTGGTGGGGAAACTGGAAGAAAGTGTTAATCGGCTTCATAGGGGAACAGCCCTTGGTCTTGGCTGTGTTTGCAGTCACCCGTGATGAACGCCGCTGTTCATCCCTCGGTTCCCATACCTGTGGAAATCTGGAGCTAGGATGAGGGCTGCTGGAGCTAGGATGAGCGTCCTCAAACACAGGGCTGGGATGTGCCCAGGCACTGTTCCTGGATGTGAGGATTGGGAACTGTTCCTGGACTCCCTAGTTGTGCGGACCACATGGCTGTCTCTAGTCAGGACATAAGACTTTTGGGACAGAGAGACTGGCACCAAGAAAGACTAGAGAAAATGGATGGGGGGGACTAAATGAAAAATTAGAGGCTAAAACCTTGATGTAGTCACACGGCTGTGAGGAAGACGGCAGAGGCAGGAGCTGGCAGCATCTCCACATGGTGCTCCCCTGCATTGACCCAGCATCGTTGCCCTCAGCATCTCCCACTGCCTCGCTTCCTCCAGGCTTACCCGGTAGCCCTTGTGCCAGCATATCGCTGCTGCCACTCAAGTGGACGAGCATCAGCCCAGGAGACCACGTGTGAACTTCTTGTGAGGTACAGATGTTGCGGAGTCAAAGCCTGGCCACCCTTGGTCTAGGAGGGACTTGGGTTTCCAGTGCCCCGGAGAAGCAGGAAGTGCAGGAGACATGGATATCATGAGAAAAGAATCGATAGTCCCCCCTCAGCCTGACCAAATATTGATTTTGCCGTTCGGTTCGTATCGTTTTTCACCGCCTCGCCGGCCCTCGGGGTGGAGGCTCCCTCTCGCAGCCCCACGAGGGGTGTTTCGGGGAAGGAGGCAGAGGGACCAGACCTCTCACCGGGCAGGGTGAGGACAAGGATCAGTCACCTGCTAAACTGCCCCGGGCTAGGGGGATGGCGGTGGTGGGGAGGGGGGCTTTTGGACATCCACTCCTCCCCAAAACCTCCAGCACCGTCCGGATAGCTAATACTGTTGGGAGAGCTTACGTTGGAAGAGGTTTGCTGTCTTGCATTCTCTGTCGGTACCCCCCACTGTGCTATGACTCTCCTTTACGTTTAAGGTCTGATATAAAATCCAGGGAATGCAAAGGATCTTCCTGGCTTTTGTCGGTTTTGGAGTACGGGCTTAATTTTTGGATCCAATCATTAATAAATGCAGCGATCGGCAACCGCAATTCAGCCTTCCCGGCAATTCCTGCTGCCGCAGCTTTGCAGGAGTGCTGCTATCCAAACACTCACAAATTATGATTTTTTTTTTTTTTTTTTTTTTGACTCAAAATTGTATCTGCTACTGCTGGAGGTAAAACTATTAATATATAAATAAAGGCTAATTCTGTCCTGGTTGTTTTTCTTCATGAGGTCACTAGTCCCTGAGGAATTATAAGCAAAACAGCAGAGTACCTCACAAGAAATAGAAAAAATCATCTCTCATGGCATGAAAAAGAAAGATGTTTGGAATGTTTTTAAAGGATGTTCTCTAGCTTTCTTTGGTTGTCGTTTCTACCACATATACCATGTTTTTACTGGGGTTGAAAATGATGGTGTGTTCTTCATGACGCTGATGCTAGAAGCTAGACTTGCTGGGAATTATGTGGCCAGCTGAATTTTTTTTTAAATGTGTAGCTGATTTATATATTGATATAATGATGCGAAACCGCTTTGAACCCCCATTAAAACAATAACTTTCAACAATTCTGTGGTCTCAAGGCAATACCAACTTGCCGTCTTCACAAATCTTTGGCCTAATTATAAGTTATGTTACCTGATGGGAAAATACTTTTTAAAACAGGAAGAAATGGTGTATGGATTTTTTTTCTGGCAATTTTGGGTAGTGTTTCTCAGCCTACACGAACCAAAGGACTAACCAGCCTTAAAAAAACCCACAAAACACAACACGATAAGTATCAGAGAGTTATATGTGTATTCTGTAACGTGAGCCGCCTGTTGCAATGAAAAATTAGGCTAATCTTCAAATGTTCATTTGTACTTTGCGCATCTGGATGCATTGGTCCGGTCTTATCAATCTTCCACGTTAAGACAAGATGCTTCGCTCAGGGGGTGGTGGGGTGCCGGAGCAGGTACCCAGGAAGGTTGTAGGATCACCACCCCTGGTGGCTTTAGCTAGTGGCTGACCTGCTCTGGTGTTGGCAGTAATCCTGCTACGAGGGGGAGGTTGGGCTGGGCAATGTCCAGGTGCCCTTTCCAGCAAACACATCCATGCTTCTACAGTTCTTCCGCACCTTTGCAAGTGTTGCTTCTTCTGGTTCATCGTGGGCCACAAGCCGGGCAGTGTCAACCTGGAGCAGCTGCACACTGACACGCAACCTCAGGAACACTAGATCTTCCCATGAAGAGTGTGGATGTGTTACGTGCAGAAGACTGGAAATCATGAACTTGCAGGCAAAGGCGTCCTTATGTCGCACCCTGTGATTCAGGCCTAAAAGCCTGGATTTTCCCCATGTAGGCATTTTGCTGTGGCATCTCGGTTGGAATAGCTTGGGTTTCCTCTCCAGACAGCAAGGAAAAATCCTCCAGAGAGCAGGTCAGTCCTCCAAAATTCGCTTTACCTAAGAATGGGGAGTTTGAGCTGTCCTTGGGCACCGTCTTTCTCTGGCCGTAGCTTAGAAAGCACCTACAGTGGTTGTTGCTGCGTTTGATGGGACCACAGATGAAAATCAGACTCCTGGCCATGGATTGATCTTTTCATGTCATGCCACTTTTGCTTGTAGACTGGCAGACCAAGCAGTGGTGAAGTCCTAACCTACGCTGTCCTTGGGCGGCACGACGCTCGTGAGCAGGCCATGGGGACAGCTGAACTGCACCAGAACCTACGATACGCCTGCATTTACCTAACTGGGCTTTTAGCCCAAGTGTCGATAGAGCCCATATTTCAGGATAATCCTCAACATCATAAATTTACCTGTGCAGATGGGACCCAAAGGGAATATTAGAACAACGAAGGAAAAAACCCAACGAGGAAAAATGTACCTTTTAGGCAATCTGAACCTTTGTGCAGCCTTCATTAGTACCAGCAGGGTTATAGTTACTTTTAATCATTCAACTAACTCTACTAGTGAAAACTTTCAACTTTCAGCCGTTTAAATTGGAAAGGTCTTTAAAATATTTGCTATTACTGTAAATCACACCATTTAAGGTCAAAGCAGAAGCATTTGTTGGATTCGAGCAGGATCCCCAGTTGTTTTCTTACCTGGAGGTTGAGTCCTGGTGGAAAGGTCTGTGTTTCTAATTTTGCTGTGCTATTTTGTTACTATGAGATGATGGGAACACCATTACGCTGTGCTATTTTCTATTTTTTAATTGGTCGTTCATACACAGGTCTGGCTGGAGTTGAAAATCTCGGGGAAAAAGCCATTAACACCTGCATGTTTGACCTGCAGTTTATAAATCAGAACATATGTTTTCATATTTCTAACCCCCCAAAACCAGAAAAACGTGTTAGTGGATATTTGCAGCAAACTCCGATGCACATTGTCTTCCCGGTGTCAGCAGACCAGAGCGTCAAAAGGTATAAATCACTGCGATTACATGGATTTTGCCTGCGGTCTGGCCTTGATTGATGTCTCTCCTAAATAAGATATTATTGGGAATGTGGAACATGCACACTTCTTAACCTGCCGTGTTAAGATTGCACAAACCCACTCTTGCTCTCTTTGTGAGTGCGTGTAGGGCGTCTGAAAGTCTCGGTGGATTTCTCCGTGTCATTTGTGTGGCGACTGGCATCTTGGACGGTTTATTTAGCTTGCTATTGTGGAAAACACTTCAGCACATACTCGCATCCTCTCGCAATCACTGTTGAAATCAGCAAGACTGACTTTTGCACTTGGGGTCCATTCCAATTTAGCTGAATAGGATCATTAACAAAGTCTGCGTGGAGCGGCTTATACGGATGCGATGGTGCAAGCGCGGCGGGAGAAAGGCTCTCCTCTTTCCATCCGGAAGCAAACCCATCTAAGCGCTGCCCCGACCTGCCCAACTCGTCCTGTCCTTCCCGCTTTTGACGAGCACACCTTCAGCAAATGCGTTACCTGCACCATTTTAATACTCCCTCGGCATCTCTCCTGTTCCTCACCCAGGGCGGTGAGAAACCCAAACCTCCCCGCAGGTTTTCGGTCTTTTTAAACCTTTGTGTTTTGCTTTATGAGGTGACACGAGGATAATGTGCTTGGAGGGCTGGCTGGGTGGAAAAAGCCAGGGGAGCTACTGGTGTAACCTGGATCAGAGCTGGTGAAGCGGGCTGACTTTTTGAAGGCGATAGTCTTGAGCTCTCACCGATTTCCACAGAAGAAAGGTTGCGCCTAATTACAGCCCTGAGCCGCAAACTTTCGTCTGCAAGAAAACAGCAATTTGTATCAAATTCAGGTTTTGTTTTGTATTTAGGCTGTACATTAAAAAAAAAAACCCAAACAAACACCAACCAACAGATGGATCAGGGGATTGTCATGGGATAAAAAAGTATATAAAAGAAAAAGAAATTCACGAATCTGCTTCGGAATATTACGCTTTTACAAAGCTCCTACCCTTCCTGTCCTGTCATTTTAGGTGACAAAGATGAACCAGTTTTTGAGGGCAAGGATTTAAGCAGAAGAAAAAAGGTGAAACTTTAGGTTGTTGATGTTGTTTCGGTTTGGTTTGCAGTCTGTTTCTTTTTTTTTTTCCTTAGAGTAGTGGCACTTACTTGGAAATCATTTTAATGGTTACCTTACCCTTTAAGACCAAAAGTTCTAACTTGAGTCAACGTACTTAGCTAAAAATCCCTGTAGGGATTCGGGTTTCTCGCTCGAGCTGCCTGGAGTGGTGAGTTCAGGCCTTTGCAGTGATTGTCAGCTAGGAGAACATTAATGGAGTATTAGAAAAATGAAGTCCCCGACCCCTCCTCCCTTCTGGCTGGTTGTTTCTACATGGTGGGAAGGAAAACATTTTCCCCGTCAGCCATTTACTGTGCAACAGGGGGAAACTGTCAGTTTGCTATGAGCAAACCCCGGCAAGATAAGTCAAAATGATTTACCCTGTAAATAAAGTGGGCTGTTTTCTTTACTTGGAAGAATTGCCCATGTGGCGAGACTTCCTATGGGAGGGGATGTGGTTGGCCCTTCGCATTTATCCACTGTGTTTGTCTTTTTTGAAAAAGCAACATTGGAAAGATTAACAAGTCTGTCACTGAAGGAACTGATATATCAAAGCTGCGAAGACAAAGCGGACCATTCATTCCTTACGTTTCTGAAATCTCACTTCCAGGTCTTCCCATTTAGGTCCAGATGAAAGGAGGGATTTCCCTCTTCCTCCTTCCCCTGAAAGTCTTTGTGATTTTTATATATATATATATATATATATATATATATATAAAAAATAAAATTATGAGTGTATATATGCATCCATATAAACACACTCTGTGCATTGCAGTGGGAGCCCTCCCGGGCTGATGAATTATTTGCCGCTTGGGGAGAAGCCATGGGGGTGCAAGGAGATGGGTGTAATCTGAGCGTAGTGCTACACACCAGGAATCACTGTTCCCATGGACACCCCCAGAAATTTAGCATGAGTCTCTTGGTGTTTCTATCTTATCTCCTCAGTGTAAAAGCTGAAAGAAGTTTTGGTGTGGTGGGTTGTTGTATTTTTTGTTTGTTTATTTCTTTTTGTTGATGTTTTTGTTTGTTTGTTTGCTTTTTCTTTTTTTTGTGTGTTTTATTTTTTTTTTTTTAATCTAACTATAAGAGGGCTTGGGGGTGAGGAGGGAGAGAAGATAGGGACACTGCTGTAGAGGGGACTGGATGTCTTGAGATCCCTTCCAGCTGTGTGGCTGTGACTTAGTGATTATTAAGGTTTCCCTCCACGCAGAAAATCCTGTACGGAAATACCCATATGTATAGTATGTCTGACAGGTACTGGCTATGCAGGATTTATGGTGCGCAGAACATATGCACATAGATCATATTGATTAGCCCGTATGCACTGGAGAGGAAATAAAATTCATTTATCTCCTCAGGCCGAGGGATGTTGTGGAATTTCTGAGGATGTGATATTGGGTCCACATTACCATTTCTAGGGAGAAAAAAGGACAACCCAGAGATGTGGCAGTCCCAGCTTGCGGTCATTGCTTGGCGGATAGAAATGCTTTCTAGTCACATGTTTCACTTTATCCAGGTCTTTTCATTTGTCTACTTTAGTTGGTCACCTCTATGTGTATGTTCTTCCTTCTAAGGCAGAGAAACACATACCGCATTGTTGCTCCCAGTGCCAGAAAGGCTGTTTTAAACCCTCATGTGCATAAACAGCTGGTGTCCAGATAGGGATCCCAGCATTAAAAAAAAAAAAAAAAAGCAAACTATTTAAAACTGCCGTTTGTGGACGTGCCATATGCTTCCGAGCATATTCAGCAGAGAGGCAAGAAGATGCGTGCGGCATGCTTTCCAGGGTGTCACTTCCGTAGCGCTCCGACCTGGAGGAAAAGCTGCTCTGCTGAGAGATGCTGCCTCCCCAGATGTGCTCCGCTGCATCTGGAAAGCAAAACTCTGCTTTCCTGGGACTCCTTTTCCCATGTGCCTGCAGACCTTCAGCCACCTGCCCCTGCACCCTTGTTTATGCCTCAGGCAGGGCGATGCACGTGTCCCAGGCTGTGGAGGTCCGTCCTTGCTGGCTGTTGAGTTATCCAAGCAGGCACAGCGGTGTGTTGTACCGCACCGGGCACTGACCCTCCTCTGTACTGGTGGGGTAGAGAGAGAGTCATAGAATCATAGAATTGTCTAGGTTGGAAGAGACCCTTGGGATCATTGAGTCCAACCATCTACTCTACTCTACAAAGTTCTCCCCTACACCAGATCCCCCAACACCACATCCAAACGTCTCTTAAACACATCCAGGGATGGTGACTCAACCACCTCCCTGGGCAGTCTATTCCAACGCCCGACCACTCTTTCTGTGAAAAATTCTTTCCTAATGTTCCATCTAAATCTACCCTGTTGGAGCTTGAAGCCATTCCCTCTTGTTCTGTTATTAATTACCTGTGAGAAGAGACCAGCACCAACCTCTCTACAGTGTCCTTTCAAATAGTTGTAGCGAGTGATGAGGTCTCCCCTCAGCCTCCTCCTCCTCAAACTAAACAGTCCCAGCTCCTTCAACTGCTCTTCATAGGATTTGTCTGCTAGGCCCTTCACCAGCTCCGTTGCCCTCCTCTGCACTCGCTCCAGCACCTCCATAGCTCTCTTGTATTGAGGTGCCCAAAACTGGACACAGTACTCGAGGTGTGGCCTCACCAGTGCTGAGTACAGGGGCACAATCACCTCCCTACTTCTGCTGGCCACGCTATTTCCAATACAAGCCAGATGTCCTCCCTGCTGTGAAAGCTGTGCCTGTACGGACGTGGTGGCCAAGATCACATCTCCTCAGCTGGTGGTGTGCTGGCAAAGGGCTGAAGGACATCCCTTGGTGAGCATCGGGCTTGTCACAGCAGCGAAACCTGCTGCCCAGCGAAACGTGTGCCCAGCGTGGGCTGGTGCTAGAGGATGGGACCAGCAAGCCCTGCCAGGGTCCCGCTTTCCCTTCCCCAAATCATTTACTGGAGGGAAACAGACCTTATCCTCTTCTCCTAGTGCTGCTTCATTAAGGTTTTTAAGAATTGTGCGTCTTTTGTCTTTCCCCTTCCCTGTATTTTTCTGTCCCAAGGACCCTTGGAAAGAAGGAGGTGAAGACGAGATAAGCGTCTAACCCACCCAGTTGGCAAGAAAGCTCTGTGCCTGCGTTGGAGAGGCAGCGTGAGGGGCAGTGAGGTGGTGGTTAAGGACCTTTTCTTGGATGAAAAGGATTGAAAATTTAAATCCTGGCTGTGCAAGGAGCGGATCCCGGGTTTCTTGCATCCCAGGGGAATTGTGGCTTCAGGACTCCCTCTTTTTTTCCTTCCTACCTCTTCTTCTGTAAAGATTTTGGGTTCAGCCTGGTACAGAGCACAAAAGTACTCAATACTGTGTCAAACTGGACCTTTATTCATTGCACCACAATCTGTGCAAACTTCAGTGACAAGCTTTTATATGACCTTGGGCTGTATTCTTACCTGAATAAATGGAAAGTGTTTCTCTTATAAACACCTGAGTTGTATTTTGTACAAAATATGTACATTCTGGAGAAAACAGTAAATATGGCCATGAACTCCTGAGCTCGAGTTTCTTCATCAAATATCCACCACTTTCCCAAGGTAAAAAAAAAAAAAAAAAAGCCCAGAAAATGCTGAAGCTCCCCTGTACAAACGACAATAAAATATGATTGCCAGGCACAATTCCATGAAGTTTTACAACAATTGCTTTTGAGCTGTTAAGTATGCTGTGCTTTAGTCAAGGATCTTGTGCTTTTGTACACAAGCCTCATGTTTGGTGACATTGAACCTTCACATGCAGATACCGATTATTCAAAAAGGGGGGAGGAAAGAGGAAAGAAAACTCGGGAAAGCTATTTTACGTTTGTACTGCGGATTGTTCTCTTTAATCTGCAATACAGAACAAAGACTCACTCAGTTTTTATTACAGTCCTCTCGGAGGCTGTTAGCTACAGTGTGAACCCCTCTGGGGTTAAAGTGTAGAAAAATTGGGAGATGCTTGTGGTTTTGACGGAGAAGTGGAAGATTCCAGTGAGAGAAAGGTTGGTGCCTCTGTTGGAGAGTAACAGGAGGCAGTGTTAAGTGAAAGATGTTAGCTCATTTACAATCACTTTAGTTCAATTTACTTGCGGAGGTCGCCGTCCTGCAGAGTTCTGTGCAGGCTTTATGCTCTCACGTATGAATAGTTTCACTGAAGTCCTTAGTTTAATCAAGTCATTATCTATCAAGAACGAGACACGGGCAGGGTGATGGAGGTGACGCTATTGTTAGCCAGGTATGCATAATACATACCCTGCTTGCATTGTCCAGAGCCATGGCTGAATACCACAGCTTTCACTTGGAAGTACTTCTGTTTTCTTTCTCAGCTTTTCCATTAGATCTCTTGTATTTCCCACCAAATTCAGCATTTTGGCATCTGCCTATGGGAGCGGCCTTCTGGGACGGACGGCACAGTTAGTCAGTCAAGACAGCTGTGGTTTTGACCAAAACACCTGCTGATGAGTTGGAAAAAAGGACACGGAATTGATTTTTAATTGCTGGATTTGCTTTAAATTTTCTGGCTCTGAGAAATTTTTTCTCAAGTAAGAAGAAAGCGAGAAGTTATTGCTGGATGCCGTTCCTGTCTAGAGAGGCAGCTGAGCTCCGTGGTACTCAGAAAAGTGAGGGAACACAAAGCGTTGTTGCACCTTCTTAGGAAATCTAGCTGTGTGGTGGGGAGAGGACAGTCATCTTCCAGGTTGTGCTACTCTTGCGGGGCTGGAGGAAGGGGACTGCTAATCACAGAACAGTTTAGGTTGGAAGGGACCTTGAAGATCATCTAGTTCCAAACCCCTGCCATGGGCAGGGACACTTCCCACTAGACCAGGTTGCTCAAAGCCCCATCCAGCCTGGCCTTGAACACCTCCAGGGATGGAGCCTCCACAACTTCTCTGGGCAACCTGTGCCAGTGTCTCACCACCCTCATAGTGACAAATTTCTTCCTAATATCTAATCTAAATCTACCTTCTTCCAGTTTGAAGCCGTTCCCCCTCGTCCTATCACTACATGCCTTTGTAAGTATACCCACATCCCATTTCCCAACACAGCTTGAGAAGAGAACATGGCCACGGAAAAAAAACCATGAGTGCCTGAGTGCCTGAGAGGGTTCAGAGAAAGGCTGGTGTTGGCTCAGGAACAACTGAAGCTATTATGGTCACACCTAAATCCAAAGTGGAGGTAAGAAGAGAGTGTCTATCCGTGGTAAATGGTACCTTCCAGACCAGACTGACAGCTGAAGATGCAGGGACCAGGAAAGCAAGCTCCTCTACAGCAGAGCTTACATGGATTACCCAAGGGTTTAAATGGCAGGGCTACTTTGAATGACAAGGCCGAGGCATCTTTTCCAAATCTCTGTTCCCATATGGTAACTCAGGCTGCCAAAACAAGGCCCGTTTGCCTCCCATCAGCCGTTTTAGCGAGGGTGACTAAAAATAGCTAAAGCAGTGGTGCTTTCAAGCTTTTCTTTATTAAGTTGTAGGACTCACAATGGGGACAACCGGTGAATGCCTCTTCTTAACTTTGCCAGCCATGAGGGGGCAGAGGATCAGCGATTATTTTTTTTTACCGTGCCTCAGTTTCCCTTGATAATAATTTTAACACGCACCTACTTTTCCCATTTGATACTCAGAGTATGAAGATATTGTTGATTAGTCTGATGTTTTATGGTGCTGCTTCACATTCCGTATTTCAGAAGAGGGTTGCTAACAATCAGTGACAGACCTTTGTTAATGAGCTGCAGCGTTCTGCAAGAAGGGGTTAAAGCAATCCAGAAATAAAATCACCTCCTTTGTAACCTTTGTTTCAAAATCTTGACAACCCAAGGATGTTTGCTTTTCTCCCTGAAGGTTAAGTTGTCCTAACAGGTGCTAATTTTGTGTTTTCTTATGGAGATCTGTCCATATTAGAAGCAACTGTGAGCAAACAAAAAAGCCAATTAGAGTGCAAGGGTATTCTTCCTCCTCCTTGTTTCCATGTTGTCCCCAGCTAGCTCTATCAGTCACCTTAAGCCATAGACTTATCCTTTCAAACCTTCTTGAGAACCCGTAGACTGTGCCCTCTTTGGGGGAAAAAAACATCCTTTTAATGTCATGGGAAAAATACTGTCATGGGCAAGTAGATGATCCAAGCTAACTGGGGTTTGTCATCAGCTTTGGCAATCGGTGTAGCAGGGTTTGAGATTAATGGAGCCAAAGACTTTAAGCAAATATTGTTGGCGTGTAGTTAAACTGTCAAGAGAGCAAGAAAAAGACTTGCTCTGCAGCCACTAAATAAAGATTTGTATTCACCAAACACAGTGAACCTTTTATTAGCAATTATTTGCAGCTCACTACCTTCCAAAAAGGAAACAACTTGGTGTAACTTATTGTCAAGGGTTTATTTGCAGTTTGGGGCTTCCCCCCCCCCCCCTCCCCCTCCCCTTTCTATTTTGAGGGTTTAATTTGAGCAGGAATTAAGCTCTGCCATCTCCACTTCTTTCAGAGCACTATGGGCCAAATCTTTGTGCCATAAATAGTTCCATTTGATTTCAGAGCGTTTTGAGTCTTTGGCCAAATTTGTACAGGCTGTTAAAATAATAAAATCCCCCCAAACCAAACCAACACACAACCCCACCCCCCCACCCCCAACAAACAAACCCCTCACCGAAACTCCCCAAATCCAAATAATAGCTATTAATTATTACAATATGTTAACACAAGGTCCAAAATGTTTTCTTCTGTGTAATCAACTATCTAGTTTGAGAGATGTAATAAACCAGAACAGCACATCAATTATAATATTTTATGATTATTTTATACTCTTGGCAAAACGCGTGTGCTGTTATCTCAAACCTTATTAAAGCTCAGCTGATTAGAGGTTGAAGTTTTTACATAAGTTATTGATGTTGCTTCTTTTATTCAAACATTTTCATAACAAACCAGCTAGGAAAATATTTTTCTTGGCCAGAGTCTTAAGACGAGAGACTTATGTTGTAGGTAAGAGTATGCAACTGTTTGTTTGGATGAAGAACACTGAACAAACAGTTCTCAGCATCTGTCTTTGCAAGAGTTCTGTAGCACAACACATTTACATTCTCTAACATGACACCAATATCTCGTGCTCAGAAAATGGGCTATTTCAAAATGACCTGTACAGATTGCTCGTGACTGTTAGGCTCCTTGGTAATTCAGTAGCTGCCTAGCTCTCTAGCTCCCCTTTCATAGAAGTTTCTGATATACCTCTTGCCTTAAAATCCAGTAATGCTGGTCTTTTCCTGAAGAATTGGATTATTGTCTCTAATTTAAAAGGAAATTATTTCATTGGTTATGCTGTGGTGCGGGAAGGAGATGCATGCTTGCATATTGTTGCAGAAATGCACTTGAATGAAAGAGTTCCAGAGCAGTAGGATGAAACTTCAGGGGGTGAGAGAAAATCACATAAAACCATAGGGATTGCGACTTTCTCTACCTCTGGGCATCTTTTCTGTTCCTCTCCTCTGGCTCCCTCAGCAGCCTGGTGTGGCATCTGCATCTTAAACAGAATACCGCAGGTACCCGAGATCGCTCATGCTGTGGTGTGGAAGACCAGAGTAGTCCAGGTACATCATTTTAAAGCTCTCGTTATCCGTGAGAGGTGTTCCACCTCCAGTCGTGCTGTTCGCACCCCTGCGGGTTGGTTTATCTGCTTTCAGCCTGCTCTGCACCGCTGCTTCTCGCACTGCTGCCTCCCTGCTCCCCCTTACCTACCTGGGTGAGAGGACGCTTTACTTGCTTTATAGGTGACGGAGAAATGGGTGTTTTGAGATGTCACATAACTTTCCTAAAGCCTTACAAGCAGCTTGTGACAAAAAGAGAATTCGACCCAGGTCACCTGGACATCTAGACCACCCTCTCAGGAGTGCTTGGGCAGTCGGTAGCGCAGATGAAAAGCAAGAGAAAGCTGTTGGGAAACCGCGGGGATTGGAGAGCTACAACAGTTGGCATCGAAGCTGTGCAAGGAAAGATGTCCTTCATGTGAACAGAATTTAGAAAACTCTGCGTGCCCAAAGCTTGTTTTCTTTAGCTGTATCAGCCGATCCAGGAAAAGATTATTGTCTAGAAACCTCCTCCCTCTATTTTCAGACCATCATAGCTACAACACCACTACTCGCTTGGAGAAAGTACCCACTGGAGAATTATTTTCGGGTCAGCACGTACATTTCTGCTTTTACCTTTGAATGTTTCTCCAGATTCTGAGAAGGAAGTCTACAGGCAGTTTATTACAGAAACGCCGCTTAATTTGCCTTTGCCCTTTTGACACAGAAAATGCATATCTGATGGGGGTTATTTGTTTTCACTTGCCATGTGCTAAGAAAGTTTATACATTGCAAGTATTACCAATCTAAACAACACAGCCTAATTGGTGTCCTTGTAAAAATAAAACAACATAGTTGTTTGAAGGTTTGTCATGTGTTCTGGAGTAGAAATGTTTAAATGTCAAAAAGATTCAGTGTCCGTGATTGAACTTGCATCTATCTTCTGAGTTTATAGCTATAGGAAGCCCTTCATCTCTGTGCCATCTTCAAGCGTGACTTAATGCAGAGCTGGATTCTGCAGATTTAAAGGATTTTTTTTTAATAGACAAAAGGTCTTTGTAGAGAGGCATTAATGATCCTGGTCACACATGTAGTGTTCTGTGCTTGACAAAGTGATGGAGGATATCTGAAAAGTGTTTCTTAACACTTCAAAGGGAAGTCACAACAGCAGAAGTGAAGAAAGATGAATGGCTGTTGGGAACAGCCTCCTACAACGCACGATGTGCTGTGTATTAAACATGTCCTTGTAAGGGGTTTAGCGCTGTGGAAGTTACCACGTGTCATCTTCTCCACAGTAACATGCTTAACAGCTAATAGATTTGCTGTCAGTACCTTGATGGTGCATGGATTAACTTTGTAGTAGTCTAAGAGATTGACTATACCAATACATTATCTCCGCAGCCCCTCTGGGATTTTAAGGTGGTGTAACACGCTGCTTATGGCTGTACTAATATCGGGATAAAAGCGTTTCTGTTGACATGGGCTGTTGTCAGGCAGGAGCAGAAGTAGTTGCACTGCACTAAGGTATCACTATGGCGAGCAGTGACCCAGACACACTTCTGGCTGAGCTGCATCCCAGACTCGTGCTATGGGCTGCTGAGCATGGAAAAGGCATCTGAGAATGAATACTAAGTCATTTCACTTCCCTCTGTGCCACTGGCCACAGAAACCAGTATACACAAATCCCGTTAGCCAAAGGGGCTGAATCCTTAGCAGAGAAAAATGAGATTCTTTACCCAGGATGCTTCTCTTGGCATATCTTGGGCTCTTTGGAAGCTCTCAACAGTTAAGGTCCAATGCCATGAGGAAGCATAGCCCTGTTGTACATGCATAGTATATCTGGAGATTTTGGTTTAATAGGCAACACATGGGACAGGTCTTCCTGAATGAATGGCACCCCAACTAGAGATGTCCAATAAGTTAGAAGCTCCCAAGCAACCTTCCTAAGGCTTGGGCAGGAGTGATGGTGGTCTCTGCGGTTAGCTCTCTTCTGGATCCTTTTCTTTTGTCATGGGATTTTCCCCTTGTCTATGGAAGGAGATCATGGTTCTTAATGTAGTCTTGCTGCCATCCTCCCTACAATCTCTCCTAAAGGAGAAAAAAGACCAAAAGCACCAGAAATGTTCTGGAAAATTTCTGAAGGTGCAACTGGATGGTTGGATCATTTAAAATGCTGGCTGGAATTGGAAATAATGGTTTATGTGAGTTTAACTTCCAGGAAAAGATGTTTCTGAGGGATTTGGGTGCTGACCGATGCAATTCAGGCAGTGAAATGAAGGATTCTGTTCTTAAGCACTGGCCAGGGCTCCTGGAGGACTCAAGCTCAGGGGCTGGACTTGACTTTAAGAGCTCTAGATACCTTCGTGTGTGCTTATCAGCTATTTCTGAAGCTCTTTTTTGTGTTCAAGAGTGTGCGAATCTACCTGTGAAAATGTTATGTGTATTTATATCTTGAGGAGCTGTGATGCAGCTCGCTTTGAGCTGGGTGAAGTTGAGTAGCAGCCGTAGCTGTGAATAGCTATGAGCTCACCCCACCCCGGCTGGGTGGAGGTGCAGTCAAGGCTGGGTTCAGGGATCCTCTCTGGCAGTGCCTTGTGGTATGTGGGGGCATCAACATCTGCAGAAAGGGTTGGTGGGGGAGTAGAGGGAGAAGGCTATGGTGGTTCCCAGCAGAAGCTCACGTCACGTAAGCTATTTCCTCTCCAGCCCATCTCAGGACGCTCCTTGTTGACATACGTGTTTCCATTTACACTGCAGTATGTTTGCCGGAGGGCAATTGCTCCTTTAACCTGAACCCTTCTCTTCATGCCTTCTCTGTTTGCTCATTTTAACCCTGTTCCCTTTATCACTGCCCGTCCCTCCCCTTCTCTCTCTTCCACCTCTGATTCCTGTTTCTTAATCTGGCTTCTTCTTTCACCCTTTTTTTTTTTTTTGTTTCCACCTCTTCCCTCCCTCTGAACTTGCCCATCTGTCCCCTCCATCTTGACTGGGTTCTTCCATCTTTCCCCTTCATCTTGACTGCGTTCTTCCATCTTTCCCCTTCATCCTTTCTCTTGTTCTTTTTTTCTTTGCTCACACTGAGCTAAAGGTCATTGTCACATAGAAAGAGGTGCCCTCTTTGGGGTCACTTCTCTGTCTTTGATTCCATTTAATCATATTTGAGGTCCTAGAAGCCTTGGATGTCCTTTTTTCTTTTCATAGCAGTAGAACCCACTGCAGCAGTGCCCAACGATAGCAGGTAGCCTCCATCCAAATTTTACAACAAACCCCCACAATGGGAAATTTTCAGGGCTGTATTAACACCAATATACCACGGCTGAATTCGGTGGAACTATGCCAGTCACACCAGCTGAGGACCTAGTTCGGGACTGAGTTACTTCCATTGTTCAAAGAAGCGGTTTGCAACATTTGCAACATTTTCCTGGATTGTGTACATGCTTTGAGTTTGATTTTCAGCATTTCCTATTTTCAATTACTTCTACAGAGCTTGGAGCCAGTCCCCAGTCTCGTATAATAATGCCTTTTGTATCTCCGCTCGGCGCTCCAAGCCAAATCTGTGCAAGGAATCATTGTCAGTGGAACAGCGTTGCAGAGAGGCATGGCTTTTCATAAAAAAATTTAAATATATATATATATATGTTGGCAAATGCTGCGTAAATGTTATAGCTTATCCTGGCAAAACAGCACTTTTGCTGTTACAGTGGATTTCCTTAGGGAAACTGGTATAAATTATCCCAGCGGAAGCATCCTTTTTGCCAGTTGTGAGGAAGGTAGGTTCGAGAGCGGTGCCAGTAAGCCATTACTGACACAGCTTTGGCCTTGGAACTGAATTGTCATTGTTCGAACTCGTGCCGAGTAGGTTAACATGTTTAAAATTTGAGCTAGAGCATCTGTGTAGCTTTATACATGTGTGTTTTTTCATAATGGCAATCTGCTCTATTTTTGGGGGTATTAGCATCTTTTCCAGGGGAGAAAATAAATAGTCTCTGTGAGTAAATCCACGCTAAAATTAAAGAAGCCAAAAGCTTTGGATTGGGTTTTATGGAGCCCTGGGCTCTTTTTCACTCTTCCCTGGTGACCGGGAATTTAGGGTGACACTGAGAGTATTGCCCCCTCGCCCCAAAAAGAGACACTTTGGTATCAGTTGCTTTTGTGCCACTAGACTCTCGTATTTCAGAGGCTTCATCACATCCACGAGTTCTAGCAAATCATGGTTTAAAGGAGGTGAAAGGCAGCTGTCTGCGTTCCTGTGACTCCGGGATCTGAAGACTGGTGGAAAAGTTCCTCGTGCGGCAGAGCCGGTCGTTTTGCTGTGCGGAGAAGTCATCGCGGTCTAAGAATCGCTCCCTGCGGGTTACGGCTGCAGAGGTCAAAGTCATCGTCCATTTTGGAAGGTGGGGTTTTAGATTGCGTGTGCCCCGGGTTTGCACTTTGGACCCCAATCTGCTGCTTGTTGTATCAGGGTTATGTAAACCCCGAGTAAAAATAATTTGAGCCGCGGCGTACGAGCTCGTTGTGCCTTAATAAGGAGAACAACACCACATTCACTCATCACACTTTGAAATGAAAGTCGTAATGTCATAAAAGGGAATTTTTATTGTTTTCAGCGAACATAAAAGCCCTTGGAGCAAAGTCAGAAAGGGTATTTTGATGAATAAGGTCAAAGTCTGGTGCACATAAAGCGAGCATTGTACAGCATTATAGGTTGCACTGAGCGTCAGCAAGTTACCAGAAGCCCTGATCCTGTCAACACGAGTATGTGTGCATGAGTTTACCCTTGTAAATACTCTCATTCAAATACAACTGTAGTAAAGTTATGCTCAAACTGAAGTGTTGGAAGAACCAACGTTTTCGTAATAAAACGGTAAGGAATCAACATTTTGAAATCGCAAATTGGCCCCAAGGAGCTAAAAGGTGGATTTTCAATGAAACCAAATTTTTTTTATAATATCCAATATTCTTTTGAAATAACAAATATCGTAGCTGTAAACTCCCCAGATTTAAGGATATTACAGAAATGCTTTCTTTGGATTTTTTTTTCCCTTTTGGTAAAATTCCCATATATATCACCGGGTTTGTAAAGAAAGACTTAACTTTGATACAAATGTCCTTTTTCAATACTTTTATGAAGCGCTTTAATATTCGAGTTAACCAGAAATTTTTCTAGATTTTCTTTAAATACTTTTTAAACTGCTTTCTGTATTTTGCTAAAAACAAAACAACGCCCCCCCCTCCCAGTTTATCTCAAAGCTTGGAGTTTTGGAGTGTACAAAATCTTTCTGTTGCTATTTTGGTATCTTTTCCAAAGCTATTTTAAAATTAAAAAAAAAAAAAGAAGAAGATAAAATAGCACTTCTGTGGAAGAGGGAGGCAATTCAGTCATGAGAAAATACTGTTAGTTGATGAAAGGACAAAAAATGCATTTAATTGCCCAGATTTCAGCAAGGACCAATATTGAGACCTTTGAAATGTGCAAGTCCTCTCCGTTGGCTTTAGCTGGTGGAGGGTGAGGAGTATCTCTTTGCATGTGGGGTTGCACCACGGTGGTGGGCCCGCTTCGTGCTGGGTGCTCCGGTCCCCACAGCAGTTAGAGTTATTCCTGTCCTCTAAAGCTGCACCAGTATGTGATTTATGGTTCCCCACCATGGCCTGGTTTTCCAGCCAAAGAAAGGATGACCCTGGGGAGAGATCCCCTCTGTCCAGGAGACCCAAGAGGTGGAGCAGGAGGAGAAGGGGAAGAGGAGAGGCAGAGGCTGGCAGCCCTGCTCCTTGTCAGCTCCATCTCGGCTCGTTTGAAGCTTTAAACAATTTGGATGATAGCTCTGAAGGATGGAATGAAAGGCGGCAAGGAAAGCTCATTGAAACAAATACGATTTTTCTTCCTTTTTTTTTTTTTTTTCTTCTTCTCTCCACGCGAGAAAAGGCAGACTGTGACTTGCAGTGGGTGGTGTGACTCACTGTGACAGAAAAAACCCCCACCAAGCCACAGCGTGTTTGCTCGTGCAATGGCTGCGTTGCTGCCCTCCTCCATCCCTTCCCTATTTTGCTCCCGAGCCCACGTGGCAGACGTTATGCTGATCTATTCTTAAACTGTTCCTGGTTTCTTTTTGGTACCGGCTGCAGGGGAGCGGCGTCACACGCGCAAAGGCGGTACGTTTTGTGGCTCTGCCAGCCGTGCCCTGCCTGGTCGCCCCAAACTCTGGGCAAACCCCAGAGTACATCACGTGCAAAATGTGGGAGCAGCCTCATCCATGAGCTTTTTCGGCTCCTCCCAAAGTGGGCGTCTGCATTTGTCCCTTGGTAAAAAAAAAAAAATAAGAAAAAGGAAAGAAAAAGAAAGGATCAAAGTGTTAATTGTAAAACATCTTGCGGCGCCAGGTGGAAATGAAAGCAGGGTGATCAGTGAAATAACCGACGGGGATGGAAGCAAAGTGCTTTTTCCAGCAGCTCATTAGAATAATGAGGAACCCACAAAGGACATGGGAGATGCAAACAAGCTTTGTTGCTCTGTCATTATTTTTAGGAGCAATGTGATACCACTAAGGACTGGGTTAATAACAGATAATTGCCTGGCTTTACTCTTGCTTTGCTCTCTCTTTTCTTCCCCCACCCCCCCCCCCCCGAATGGTTTTATGGGATGTGGACTTAGTAATGTTGTGGCAAAGTGTCATTTCCTTTTTTATTGGAATGACTCAAGTCTGCGCGTTGCAGTGGAGGTCAGGAGCACGTTTATGAAGTTTGCACTGTGGTTAATCAGTAGGAGCTTCGAAGTTTCCTTCTCTCTTTGTCTCTTCATTTCTGGGGGTGGTGGTGGTGGAACAAACTCTCCATAAGTTTTCTGGACCATGTTGTTCTGACATGAGCTTGATCCTGAAGTGACGTCCACTGAATCAGCCTATGAATTCCCCCAAGACCCCCTATCCCTGTGAATTGCTGCACCCACTCTCGGCAGGGGTTGCAAATATGTTTGCATGAAGCTTATTGAAGCCCTGAGATCTTGGACTATGGAGGGGTCTGGGCTACCTGTTGCTTTTCGTTCTTTGCCCAGGCCTGTTTCTGACTAATTTAGGTCACAGTTTCAATAAAACCTCTGCATAATTATATTGGTTGATATAACTCATTTTTATTTTATTTTTTTATTATCTTAAGGCCAGCTTTTGACCTTGATTTATGGCCTTGATTTAGCTGTCCAGCTTCGTGCGTCTGCAAAGGGACTCAGCTGTCATCAAAGAGCTCCCAAAAACTCATGAGTTTGCTGTTGCTGACCTAACGTGAGGCTCAGGGACTGTGCTTGCAGGGAACTATAGTCATGGTCAGGTGGTCAACTCAACCCCATGTCCATCATGCCCCCTCTGAAGTGACACAGCAGTGGTGAAGGACTCCATGAGAACAAATACAGCCACGTATGGCCATCAGGTAGACCTGCTGACAGGGAGCTGGAAAGGGAAGTATTCAGCAGCGCAGTCAATTGGAATGTGAAGCTGCTTGGAAAAGAACCGAACATGCTTAATTTTGGTGGAGATGAACAGGAGAAAACATCAGCAGAACAATCAAGGAGAATCATGGCTTTCAATAAAATGAATAAATAAAAAGGCTTATTAGATTAGAAAGACTTTCATTTTTGGGTCAGTGATTTTCAAGAGACTTGGGTGCAGGAAAATTGAGGCAAAGAGTTTTATGCTCCTTTTAAATACTCTGAGTTGGCCTGGACCCATGTGACTTAAAGTTGAAAACGAAAAATCAATTTTTGTTGTACTTCAATGTCCTGCCTCTTTAAGAAAAATTCAAAGTACAGATAAGCAAAAAGCCTCTGGAAAGAAAACTGCTCAAATCTGATCTTTGTTATACTAGTGGAAAATCTATAATGCAGTCGAGAAATATGTTAATGCCCATCAAAAGAGTATTGGTGACGAGATTTGCTCTTTCTAATAAATTACATCAAATAGAAAATTTTACAGTGAAGAGGAAGTAAGCACCCAGTTTAACTTGATTGATATCTATCTACGTGGGTAAAGAATTTATAACATAACATGGGATAGCAAAATGTGTGACTTAAGGTCTGGAGTTAATCCTTCATTTCAGCCTGCTTTGTAGTCTGATGGTGTTGGACAAAACAGATGCTAGATCTCCATTGAGGCTGCGTGGTCAGACATGTGGAACACAGCGTGTTTCAAGGGGTGGTTGTGATGGGTTGTTGAGCCCCTTGTTAGGCTTTCTCATGCTCTTCAGACCAAGGCCACAGCCAATGGTGATCTCAGAAGAAGAACTGGTATGTCTGAGACTGCAGGTTGGGGAGGCAGCAGAGAGAGGTCATCTGAAGGGATGCGTGTGGGAGAGGGACGTGGAAAATGCAAGGAGATATTTGGACCAGCAGAAAGTCAACAGAGCTGATGTTAGCTTGGCTGTGTGCAGACTCCTTTGAGATAAACTGTGGTGGAGCAGAGACTGTTTGCCTGATGCAACCCTACAGCTTCCCTCATCCTTTTATGCCATTTTTGATTTATAGAGGCACTTAGTGGCCAGATGTGAGGGTATAAGCGGCAGTCAGGGGGACGTTAATGTAATCTCCTCTTAATCTGTTTCTAATGAATGCTCAACCATTTAGTCTCACTATCTTGGCTGTATATTGTGAATGTGGGTTAAACAAATCAGTGACTGGTCAGCAGAGATGTTCAGAGGAAGCCCCCCCCCAAAAAAAAAAGCAACTCATGTTCAAGTCATGTTAAGAGTGGGATGAAACCATCAAAGGAAGGAAATTAAAATTGAAAGCAATCTTAACTTGCACAATTAAAGGTGCAGGGGACCTGGAAACACGGTATGTCTGAAAGTGACCTTAAGTACGCGTGAGTACAACAAGCACTGACGTCTCGGTGTTGTCCAAAGATACCAATAAGTCAGGTTTTAGACAAGAACAAGCCATGTTTAAAAAACTTGAAGGACTGAACTGTGGGAAAAACTGAGAGGCAGTGCTTATGAGGTCAGTTAATAGGACAGGGACAATCACTGCTGTTGAAAAACATTAGATGAATTACAGACGAAGGCAGAAAAGGAATAATTTAAGGTGAATTTGGTGGAGGTTTAAGGGCTGAAACTCGTATGAGTGCAGCTGTATAAAATGTTAAAGAAAAACCTTTTGGAGCAAGGAACAGCATAAGCAGAAGATGCATTTGAACTGGGAAACAGTGCCAAAACCACTGGTGGTGCTCTGCGAGGCTCAAGCTTGCATCAAGGGTCTAATTTCGGCACTGCTTTCTGGTTATTCTGTACAATGGACCTGAAATGCGATGCCAGACTTTGGGGAAAATCCAGATCGATTCCAGATTTGGGTGTGAGTGTTACAACTCTAGGATCATCTCTGTTTTTGAAAACAAGGAATGCTTGCACAGAGCGACTATGGGGACGCTGTGATGGCAGATGGGCACCAGAGTGGGAGCACCAGCATGGGAAGAAAACACAGGGTACGGATGATGCGCAGTATTTTCTGACTTACCCGGCTTATGGTAGGTGGTCCAGGTTTCTTCACTCCCTCGGGCATAGTCAAGTCTCCCAGAAAAAATAAAAAAAAATTGTTTGTGCCTTTAATAACTGAGCCACCCTTGGTGGTACACGAGGGAGAGCATGCATTTTAAATTACAGGGGGGAAAAAAAAAAAAAAAGTGGTTCACAATCTTATCCCTGTTTGCAAACCCACCAAAGCGTCTGAGAGCCTTGAAAAGCCTCCAGCACCAAGAGGTTTGCCTATTCCAACTTTGTCTCATTATTTTCCTTTCCCTGCACCTCTGTGCGTCTGGAGCCCAGCTGAGAATGGAATGAGCAGCGCCGAAGGACTGTGAGAAAGACGATTTGTGTGGTAAACCCAGCACAGCCAGAAGCAGGAAGTACCAGATTTATCATGGGAAATCCTCTTCTTGTTAGATGTTTCCAGCCTACTTCTCCAGGCTTAAGCTATCTCAGTGCTGTGTGTAGGCCCTGGTTCGACAGGGATGCTCAGCGTTTGCCTGACTTGAAACGCATGAAGTTAATTAGCAGTCTGTTAAATCAGGGCCCTGTCGCTGTGTCAGACAATCCCCATTGACTCAGAACTGCTTGAAAATTTCCTGTGTCTCCCAGGACAGTGTAATAAATCTATAGAGGGAGTTTAAGTTACTAGAGGTGGGGTTGGATTCCCCACGCTCTCCTTTGGAAGCACCTGCCCCGTCCTGCTCTGGTTCTATGTCATACATGTGGCTTTGGGGCTGCAGGCCGCTTCTTGAGGAGCAGGTCCTTCTGCCAGCCATCACTGTGGCAGCTCTGCAGTCAGCTGTGTCCTTCCTGAGGCTGGTCCTCACTTGTCATCACGTCCAGACTTGGGAGCCAGTTCACTTGCTGTCCTCATGCAGGTAGGTGGTGCGGATCAGTGGTGCCTTGAGGCGCAAGGCCAGGCTGTGGATGATACCTGTGTGTATCCATTTTCTCTGCTGTTGTGGATAAAAAGAAGCCCAGCCCTCCATCCCTGTCTTCTGCACTGACTGCTCTTGGCCCTGGGGATGAAATTAAAGCCCGTTGAAATGTGTATGTGCAGCCCCTTGCAGGAGGGTGTTGCACAGCTTCACTACGCACCATGTGGAGGATGACATTCCTCTCTCTTCCCTTTATTCTTCTTCCTGCTGGTTCCCTGTGAGGATTGTTAAGTAGGAAGAGATGATTCGATCATTCCCTATGTACATTCTCAGTGCTACTCAAGATTTAATGGACCCCTCGTACCTCTACAGAATCTCTCCCATCGTAGCCCACCCATCTGCCTTTGCGCTTCAGGCTTCCTTCCTTTCTCTGGAGGAGCCTCCATCACTACTGCACTGGTCTGAGTTGTATGCAAATTAGCACTAATCAGGAGGAATAAGCTAACCAACAGCTAGGACATAGCAGGGTGTCATGGATGATTTATAATTGTTTCCTCCTGAAACCACTTGACATTTGCCATTACTTGAAGTCTGTGTTTGCTGTGCTTGAATCAGGCAGAAACGTATCTCCCGTTGAACATAATGGGGGTCATTCCAGTAAGCAAAACTGTATGTACTGTCGATGGCTACAGTATAATTTTATTGATTTAAAGTGTTTTAATTAAAGGCATGATTTCAAGCCCGGAGATAAAGGTGGCTCATTGGTGTAATTGCGCAGTAATCTTGTTCAGTGCCCCAAATAACACTGTGATGTCTCCTAATTTATGGACAGTGTGTACATCAAGTGATTAGGGGTCTGGGATGATGAGGCTGCAGTATGGAGGGCATGAATGAGTGGGAGGAGATGACGGAGTCCTAGCCAGAGACACTTCACAAGGGCAGCCAGCTCGGCTTTGCACTTAGCTGATGTTTTGTTCATGTCCCCAACTCGTCACAGGGGAGCAGAGGTCAAAAGCGAGGACTAGGAGGTATGCAGCTTGGATGTGGGTCTCTGAGGAGGTTTCACAAAAATTTTGGGAGTGTCCAGAACAGGAGCTTTTGAGTCAGGCGTATCTCTAGACTCTCCTGCTTATAATATAGCAGTCTGTTTTCATTGTGGATGGTGCATATCACCTTTGCTGTAGCTGCCCTTCGAGCCAAAGTAAAACCAGAGGGAGGCAGAAGGTTATTGCAAACATGAAGGTAATGCTTAGGGTTTTTAAGCTTTGTTCATTGTCCATTCAAATAAAGAACTTTTGCAGCATTGTGTCTTAAAGCATCCACTTGTCAGGGAAAGGATGTCATCTGTCTTTTGGGAGCCAGGCAACGCATCGCGCTGGCTGTAGGACTCTCATGGCTATGAGATCCCAACTCTGGGAGAGGGTGACAGAGGAGAAGTACTGAAGGTCAGGACTGCAGTCTTGTTAGCTCAGGAAATTTCCAATCACGCGAGCAGAGTGTTAGGGGACCCGGCACAGCAGGTTGAGGGTGCTGAGCAGGAGCCAGCTACCCTGTGATCCTGAGTTTCCATACTGTCATGTTTTGCTTTGATACTATAGTGACTATAAAAAAATAAAAAAAAAAAAAGTGAAAAGCGATAGATTACAGCAGAATACGTGCAAATCTTCCTTGTTATTTCAGCAAGTTAATATGTGCGTAGAACATCCCGGTGGGATGCCAGTGGCTTCCATGGAATTTTACTGGAAATGGGACTGGGTACATCTGGTCAAAGGGAAGCCTCAGGCTGCCAGCAAACTTTTGCTCCCTCTCTGATTGTTTTATTTAGATACATATATGTGTATGTATATATAGTAATTTAAGGCTAAGACTGTTGTATTGGCTATCATTTTCACAAGGCTCTGAAAGAAAACAGGAGCTTTGTTGCCTTGTGACTGAGCTAGGGAAGCCTAGCTGAGGTGGCTCTTAGAATCATAGAATTGTCTAGGTTGGAAGACACCCTTGGGATCATCGAGTCCAACCATCTACCCAACTCTACAAAGTTGTCCCCTACGCCAGATCCCCCAACACCACATCTAAACGTCTCTTAAACACATCCAGGGATGGTGACTCTAACACGGCTGTAAGGCTGGCTTGGCATAATACCCAGGGAGTGATTACCATAATTTCGTTGTCAAACTTTGATGCTACAGCTTGGGGGATCGTGAGGGCTCTGTCCTGGACCCGTTGCTCTACAATTCTGGAATGTGATCCATTACATCGAGTCTTATAGATGGGTATCTCATGGGCCTGCAAAAGGGAGTAAGACAGCAGAGAACAAGGATAGCTGGAAGGTATGTTCTTCTCTTTCTTCTTACACAGGGATACAGATATCCCTTGCACTCTTGATGCCAATAGTCTAAGTTCAGCCCAGTTCATCAGGTTTTGATCGGTCATGGTACCTGTTCAGCAAGGAGCCTCTTGGCTTCTGGGGTAGAAGGTTTCAAGGTTATCTGTTTATAAAGGTCTGCTTGCTACCTGCCACTTCACGGGTCAGAAAGCAAGGATCCTCTCTCCGCCAAGGGACTGGGATTTAGGTGGTGGGACAGTTTTTACCAGATTTCTAATGCTTATTTTTCAGGGCTAAATAGTGAATGGAGCAGAAGTGAAGTGAAACCAAGGTCTCATCTACATAGTTCTGTATAGACAGATGTCAGAGAGTTGGCCATGTCTGAACGGAGAGGTCTTGTGCACTATCGCTGACTCAGCACCATATTGCAGAGCATCTGCTCAGCACCAAGCATGGGCAGAACATGCTTCCATTTGCCAGGAAACGACTGTGAAGATACCATCTGCGATGGCAGTCGCTTGCATGCACCACCCATGTGAAAGGAGGATAACGTGCCTTGATAGGATTTGCCCTGCCATGGGATCAGAGCCCAACTTCACTGGTTTATCCAGGCCACAGGGCCATAAGCCTCTCCTGATGATAACATCGTTGCTGTGAATGACTAGAACCACTGTGGCCTTCTCTCTCTCATTTTCTGTGACAGTGATGAGGCAGTAAAAGCTGTCCCCTCTTAGGGATTTGATTTTGTAATGTTTTGGATTTGGAAGACTTTTGGGATCTGACTAGCCAAAAATAGAAAGAGAAGCCTTTAGAGTGGCATGCAGGATATGTGAAAATGTCCATCAATTCCTTTCCACTTGGGTGTGTGCTTCAAGGGCAAGGATGGCTGTGGTAAAAGAACAATCGATTATGAGGGCTTAATTGCTTTTGAAATGACCATGATCTTTTTATTACCATAGCAGAACGTGCTTTGGACTCTACCATGGCCAGTATTTAGATTGAGGCAGACCACAGGAGGAAGAGAGAGTAACCCTGCTACTCAGTTCCCCACGTTCCTGTCTAAAAATGGATAGACAAAAACAGAAAAAAGAATTTTTTCATGTATTCTAGTCCTTTGAGCTCTGCAAGCTGCATCTAGCTGTAGGCTGCAGTGTTTGAGACCCCGTGCTATTAATTTTGTGGAGAATGGGATTTGAATTTCTGTGCTTATCCACGCAGTCTGGAGGCTGCTTGCTGGCCAGTCTCTGCTCTCAGAGAATTTTCTTGGCCGTGTCCTCAAGCGAAAGGGAGCTTTTCAGTCTACTTCAGGCAGAAGCAGGACCAAGGCAAGGTCTTCATATAAAACAGTTGAGGTTGGAGGGTACCTCTGGAGCAAGAGCAGGTTGCTCAGGACGTTGCCCAGCTGGGTGTAGGGTATCTCCAGGGATGGAGTCTGCAGTCTTTCTGGTGAACCTGCTCCAGTGCTTGACCACCCTCAATGTAAAAAAGTTTTTGTTTTCTCTTTCGATTTAACTGAAAAGGGTGAAGTGGGGACTCTTTTTTTTGGCTCGTGTAGCTCCACGTGCTGTCCAGATCACATACCTTGGCCTGTTTTTGTGGAGGCCAAATTGAAAGTGACAGTCTCGGACTTCTGTGGCTGATGTTAATGCTTGAAATCTGGCTCCCTGGGACTCGGGTTTTAACTTACCCATTGCATGTCAGACATCTCACGTTCCTTATTCTCTGAGTGCTTCTAGCCTCAACTGGGACAGTTTTACAGCAGAGAGGAATTGTTCCCATGTCACCTCACCTGAAACATGGGCCAGTTGTTTTATGAGATTACAACAAATCTGTACATGGTAGAGAGTGTTTTCAGGCCCTACCCAAGCCTTTCGTGTTGCCTAGAAGGAGTTTTGTCCTTCACTTGCTCCCTTTTTCTCCACCATGCTCTAGGGAATACAGTGAGATTTGTGGAAAGGGAATGGTGAGTGGAGCCTGGCTACAGAGGCTTGCACTTGTGAAATATCTCCATTTTAATCCAAATGTTTGTTCCAGCTGGACTATTTTCACAGCTGCTTAAGGTGGGGGGGCGGGGGGGGGGGGTGGGGGGGAAGGGACACTAACAAGTCTTGTGAGAGACCTCTCCAGTGCTTCAGTTTCTCATTTCCAAACATCCTTGAAAAAGAAATCACATCCACTTACTTACACAAATGCCCCAAATAGATTTTTCTGTAAACTGAGGGAGAAAAAAAAGATTTCAATCTCTAGTTGGAATTTAATTCAACAAAGGGCTGAATCCACCCAGCACTGGAGCTGTTCCACATTTGCATCCGTTGAGGATGTGACCCCAGCCCTCAGCCCTAACTGAACTTTCTCAGTAGTTTTATACGGCAATAGGACACACACGCTAAAAAATAAATGTAGATTTCAATGGGAAGCATTTACAAGCCTGTATTGTTTCCATAGTTTCACTGCAACTATAATTCTAGCCCTAATGATAAAAGCTATAGTATTACTAAGATATAGGGCTTTTTTTTTTTTTTTTTTGCCTTCTTTTTCTGGTCTTGGGTGGTCCAGAATGTGCAGTAATTCATGTTCTCAGCTGGGTTTCCACCACATTTCTGATTGACCTGATTACTTTCCCAATGACAGAATCCAAAACTGAAACCACATCAGAACTCGCTGGAGTTGGTTCTGTGTTTGATGTTCCTGGAGCTTCTCTGGTGGCTCAGCAGGATATATGTCTTCTTGAGCTTTTTTTTTTCTCTTTTTTTTTTTTTTTTATAAATTTTTTTTCTTCTCATGGTGGGCTTACATTTGGGATGTTACTAACAGGCTTTGGACTTTTACCTCCACAGCCTGAACTGGTTAGGGAAGTTGTGGAGGGACGGCAGCATAGGGAGGAGAGAATTCAACAGAGATGTTATATTTCAGGGCCTAATTCTGGACATTAGCACATATGGCTTGAGGGGGCTGTGCAGAGGAAAGGGGGTTTTCTGCAGGAAAAAGGATCTTTCATGACAGTCTATGTTGTTGCACTGATTCCCTAACCTCCTCCATCCTCCCAGTCCTCTAGAAGGATGAGCACATATTAAGGGAGTCAAGAACTCCATTTTTCACTACCTTCGCTATAAAGGGAGAGACTGGGACAAGCTGAGGTGGATTTATTATAGGGAGGAGTGCTTACGATGGCATCGGGAAGGTTCCTCTGAAAGCTGTGGTGCCTCACTGGAAGTCCTGAACTTGACTGTAATTGACCAGGAGCTTTGTCTAGTTTCTTTTCCTTCCTGCCCCAGCTTCTTATGGTCACCCCCAGCACAGCAAAGGAGCAGGGCAAGGAGTAACGGGCTCTTCCTTCGCACTGTGACTGGGCCCACTCTCCTTTCTCTCTGTCTCCCAGGTAGACACAAAGTCATTAAGGCAGTATGTGATGTGGGGTTGGAGCCGGTCCAGCTCACACTGAGGACTTCCTCGTGCCCCTGCACCCACATCTTTGAACAGTTAATATCCACACTTGCGTGGCTCAGGTAGGGTTGCGTCTAGGGGAATACGTGCCGTATTAGGTAGTGTTAATGGTAGTGGCACCTTCTCCTATTACATCTGCTCCCTAAAAGAGTTTGGAGGTGGGAGAGCAAAGCCGCATGCACTGTATTTCCGTGCAGTCATAGACAACAGGGATGCAGAGAGGACTTCTAGTTTATGCTCAGCTCAGTAGCTCCTCCTAGCAGAAAATCTTCACTCTCAGAGGTGTATTGTTTTCAGAGTCCTTTCAAGAAGGTGGAAAAAGCGTTTTGCAAAACAATAGGAAGTGGAGAGTGTCGTGAAAACACACTCCAGCTGAGCTTTGGCACCAGCAACAGAAAGCTTAAAGAATCTTGTCCAACTTTTCATGGCTTTCAAAATGAACATCGCGATGCTGTAAGTCAAATAACATTGTCCAACCCTTTTCATCCTGTTTGTAATTCCACTAGGGACATCATTACAGTAACCAGCTGCTCTGGGATTCTCTAATGAAAACTTTGTTTCTGAATAGAATAATTAAAGCTTCATATTCAATTGTCAAACAGCTCCGTCTTTGCTCAGTGCATGGATGTGATTAGCCACAGCAAACCATTCTGCAGCTTAAACACACAATTGCATCTAGTATAAAAATGATTAATTAGGCGACGTGCTGTTTGGGAAGTTTACAAGCAGATCAATGAATAATGTTTAAGTGAAAATTTTATAGAGACGTTACGGGCACTGCAGGTTGTGTGAAAGCCTTGTTGATGGCTTACGAATGCATGTGTTCATGTCCTATAAAGAAATTGTACATCATGAAGACAGGTTCAGCAGTTATACATGGGAAAGGAAAGCCTGAGGTTTTTGGGGTTTTCTCTCTATAAATGTTTTTGACAGGAAATGATTTCTTTTCCCCCTCTCAAAGTTCAATGGATAGTTTCTATTTTGAGCAATATTTCCCCAATTCTGTTAAAAAAATGTCTCTTTTATTCTTGTTTCTTTTTCTTTTCATTTCTGTTCAGAATGGGGGAGCAAAAGGGAAAGATTGTGAATGTCTGGGAAAATTACCAGTAAACCAGAAAAAAATCCACTATCAGTAATTAAGGTATAAAGAAAAATAACCAATCAATTCAAACGAAGTGACACCCACCCTTAATTTTCCTTGATGTTTTTTGCATATGCAGAGAAATGGGTAGCTGTGTTTTGGTGTCCTTACAACTAATTTTATTACACAATCCATAAACATCTTTACCCTCTCTTGGAATGTATGTGTCCTGTGCCCATAGTCTCTGTGGTTTACTGACATCTGATATCAGAGGTCAATCAGGGTTTTTAACTGGATCTTACAGGCTATCATCTTGTATTGTTCTCTATAGCCGGTTTGGGTAGTTTCTTTAGAAAAATTATTAATGCCTTTAACTCAACAGAACAGTCTCTTGCAGTATAAGAGTATCACAATGAAGCAGTTCTCGAGATGTCTTTGTCACCCTTCATTTCTGGTTCCCATCAGAGCATCAGAGTTGTCTTCCGCTCCTTGCATCAGGAGCCACTCCTTTAGCTCTGGTCATGGAGATTGTAGGGTTTGGTATTGGGTTTCCTGAGCTCTTTTCCTACGGAAAGCTCAGAAATGACCTAGTATGGAGGTAAAAATGAATTCTCAAAGAAGGATTAATTCTGTCTTGCTGTATGTGGCCCACAGATGGCCTCAGGTGAAGGCTTTTGATTTGCACCTGAGTCGTCTTTACATTGACGGTCAAGAGCTTTCTCTGAAGTTACTTCTAATACATCTTTCTCCCCACATGCACATGTCGGGATGAAGACAAATAAATAAACGCAAGCAAGCGCATTTCTATCCTGTACCGTATGTTGCCAAAAATAGTAGTCAGATGGAAAAGATTTTTCCAGAAGTCTTCTGCTGCATAATCTGTTTCAAATAAAGATAATAAAATAAACAACTGTTTATAAAGAGAATGCGAACAAGCAGGGCTCCCCCGCCGCCTGTTGCGAGGGCGCTCTGTGCAGGCGTTGTCTGCGAGAATTCCTGATCTGGCATACAAGGTTCTGTTTTTTATCTCCAAACTCCCCCACCCTGAAACACTAGGGACAGATTTCAGGAAACCTAGGTTCAATGTAGCACCCCAGGAAACTCTCAAACTCTGGTGTGAACGGAGAAGTTTTGAGATCCGAACCCCTGGCTCCTCACCTCCAGCAGCCGCAGGCAAGGTACTCGCGTGGTCCCTGTCTGTTTGGCTCAGTGGTGGGAAATACGTGGCATGAACTAGGAGACTTATCAGCTAGTACTGCTAAAGGACACTGCAGAGCAAAACGTGACCCATGTGAATACTGATCCAGCCAGAGAGGTGTCACTTTGATGGAGCTGCTGCTCAGTTCCCCTTCACCATGAATGTTCACAAGCTCCCGGAGATGTGAGTATGGCCATTTTCCAGAGCTCTTTATTTCCCCTCCAGCATTACTCTGTGGAAGTCTTTGAGAATCAGCTCTATTTGGAGGTTTCCAACTCATCTTGCACTGAGAGTGGTGGCCAGAAATCCTTCCAGAGCAGCCTTTCACACCACAATATGTTTAAGAAAGTCTGCCTCTGATCCTGGCCAGATAGCTTGAAATGCAGAAGAGCAACAAATGAACAAGAGCCAGGGAATGTGGGAAAGGAAAAAGTGACCCAAACTTGGGGTTGGATTTTCTTTCTTTGGTTATTTCTTTTTTTTTTTTTTTTTTTTTTTTTTTCTGGGAAGATTTGATTCAAATTCTGGCCTTTGCTTTGGACTGATTCTCTTATTAAAAAGGAAAAAAAAAAAAAAAAGCTCTAACCTAAACCTAAATACACAGAGAAATAGATTTCCCGTCACAGGAAAAGAGGAGCGGACCTACATGGCAAGCACAGGGGAGAAGATTGCCAGAGGTGGAAATTTTCTGGGATCTGTGAGTTGGGTTCAGCTGGTTAGGAGTAAGAGGGGCGAGATGTGAATATTGGATCCCTCTCTAATTTGATTCTTATGGCAGTGATTATATTTATATACAGCCTGCAGACTCCAACCAAGTGTGGTGTCTCCAGGGATGGCACAGCCACACGCAAAAGTGTTCCTACCCTAAATTGTCTGTAGTCTAAGCCAACAACAACTGAGAAGGGAAATGGAAGAAGAGAAAAAGGGGTGGTCACCAGGAAAGTTTGGATGTGAGGTTTTGATTCAGACTCCCTTCCCGCTGGAGAATCTGCCTCAATCTCCGCAAGTCTCATCCCTTTTTCACCTTTCCCTTGGCTCCACTGCCTCCGCGCTGGTCCTGCCTCCTGGCCTCCAGCCTCCAAGCTCTTGCTGAGATTTGGGGTGGGCAGCTCTCGGCGGCACCCTGCAACGTCGTGGGGTGGGGACGGTGCAGGAGCAGAGGGACAGGCAACTGTCTTTCTCCCTGGAAACCCACAACCTGGGCCCCTTGCCTGGATGAGGGCCTGAAAATGTGAATCTTTTTATAAACTTGGGTTATCCAGTTTATAGTACAATTCCCTGGCAACGTATCTTTTGATGGGCTTTTTTTTTTTTTTTTCTCTGTTTATCACAACCTTTTCATTATTCATTGTATAGCTCTGTTTTATTAGTGTAAGTTTACAGGCTATGGGCAGCAAAAGTTTGGATGAAGCATATAAAAAGAGCTGATGTTAGTTTTAGAGTAATTCAAAAGTTACTGCCTAAACACACTGATCTGGTCAGACCGGTATTTGTAGCTTGTGCCTATTGCTGGAGTCCTTTAAATTGTTAATTTTGGAATTAAGATAGGATTTGTTGTCTCTTCTCCCTGCTAGCCCTCTCACCAGCATGCGCTGTACGCTCCTAAACATTTCGTTTATCCGCAGAGCGGCTCTGCAAACTGGTTCCCGTCTTACCCATCCACCTTAGCTGCAGCCCAAGTTTCCTTTTAGGAATGAGGAGGGGAGGCAGGCTCAGCTTCTCCTTTCTCATCCAGCCGTTTCTAGGCTTTATTTAATTTTTGACTGTTTTATTTAAACGTTCATAAACTCGGGGCCTAAGCTGGGCTTAAGAGCGCGCCGGGAAAGCGTTAAAAACCCCACGTCTCGAGCAAGGCTGAGAAGAATAGGTTGATGCCAGGGCAATGTGGGTTTGATAAACATATGGATTTAAAGGCAGATAGGAGCAAGGAGGCACTTCGCCTGCATATAGCTGTGTTATTTATGGATGTCTTTGCTGTGCAGTGAGAACCAGGTTCTGTTTAGCTCTCTCTTTGGGTGGTCCGCGAGAGATTCTGAGTAGCCTTCAGTAGCCTTCAGGCATAATTGCCAGGCATGCTCTTGTATCTGAGATAGCTTAATAAAGCATTACATATCTTACTGCTTCTATATTTTATTACCTAACCCAGTGCATGCGGTCAGCGGGTAATTAAATTCAGCTGTGTTTTTACTCTCTGTTTTAAGGTCGAAGTATGAATTTCTCCGCGAATTCTTTGAAACGGACTAATACGATGCATGCATGATAAAGGCAAGGCTAATCAGAGCCAGACTGTTAGTGCAATATAAGGTTGTCCCAGGTGTAATTTATTTTCATATTATTGGTGGTTTTACTGTCGAACATATTAGAAGACGAAGAAGAAATAATAATTCTTTTCCGTGTATGGCCAGAAAGCTCGACAAGCTGGTCTGAGAAGCCGGGTTTTCTTTTCATTTCTATTTTATGCCACGTATCGGCTCAACCGCTCTTGCTCCATACTGAAGTCGATTTCAATTAACCTATTCCTTCATTAACTCACTCTCTAAGTGCATGAGGATATTGCTAGATTGCTCGGTGCCATTATGAAAAGGATTGTGGCGCAGCCTTTATTAAATGCAATGTCTGCAGCAAAGCGCACGCTGGAAAAAGCTTAAACAAATCTTTTTCTTGGATTTGACCAGCTGGGGCTGGACTGGCCGCGTGGGCTACGGGAGGTGGAGTGTTTTCGCTGGGGGTGGGAGCAGGCTGGGAGCTGGGGCTGGCTGTGGGGTGGGGAAGGAGGAAAGGGGTGGTTGACCCCCCTCTTCTGCCTCGCACCGGCGAGTTTGGACAAGGCCATTTGCGTTGGGGGCTCTCTGTGGCTGTCACGTCCGGAGCGAGGGTTGCCTGGGTGAAATGGAGAGGTAACAAAATCACAAACGCAGGACCCAGCGCCGCCGCTCTCGAGGGATCACCCGCGGGACTCATTGCAGGAGGGAAAGAGGGCGTTTGTACAGCTCTCTGGGAATATCCAGAATTACAATGAAGCTGCTGTGTTCCCACCTGCCCCACCCCAGCCAAACCTATTTTACAAGTGATATTCCCTCTCCCTTCAAAACTGGCCTTGCTTACCTCCTTAGACCACCGCGTGTGCAAATTTGCTGTTCCTGCGGCACACCAGCTGTCAGTGCTAGAAAGTTGTTTCGTGAGCAGCAAAACCAGTGAAAATTAAAGCCCTCAAGTGAGAATTAAGGCTGGTGCCACAGGGTCAGCACCTGAAGGGCATCTCTGGTGCCTGCTGGGGGTTGAACCTTAACCTCTCAGGGGGCCTCTCTTTCCCCCAAGATGACTTGTAGAAAACTTACAGGAACTTAAGGTGTGATTCATCTCTGAACTGAGTTGATTACAAGAAAAACATGTCTGCGGAGCTAGTCAGCACCGCCTTTCTTGGTGGGGAGAGATGGGCATCTTCAGGATTCAACTCCTTTGAGTCAGTTCAGCATTTCTTTAAAACATGTCTGTTTACACTAACTGATTAAAAACAGCTGAGGAGAAGACATCAGGTTAGTCCTGACGTACCTTTATGATCTCCTTCCCTGGGTAAAGGTGTGTTTGAGATCAGCCACTGGATAGAAATCCACTGGAGATGGCCCTCTGCATGTACGTATGGTCACACAGACCTCATGAAAGAAGGCTCTAAAACCTTTGACTTTGGAGATGGAGGGCTCAAGTCATCCGTGACTAAACATGGCAAAGCTGTGGCGAACTTGCCAGATGAAGTGCTGCAACTTACTGCAATGTGGCCCAATGCATTAGATAAACCCCTCCTTTGCTGAAATCCTATTCCAGAGTGGTGTGTGGGGGTTATCCTGCAGGTAAATGGTCCCCCCCACACCACTTCCAGGGCATTTCTTTTTGCATCGTCCTTTCAGGCAGACGGCTCTCGTCCCCAGTCAGGGCAGGAGGCTGGGCAAAAGGGGGGCACATGCAGCTGCTTGGTGAATCTGCCCTTGCAATTGCCGCGATGACTTGGGCAAAGCTCTGGGGGCTGTAATCCAGCATCGCCCAGGTGAGGTCCGGCAGCAGCAGAGAGCCTGGCTTAGCGCACGTGAAACCAGGTTGTTGTTTGACCCCTGTTTCTGCTTCCCCAGCTGTGAAACGGTGAAAGAAATGTCCCCTCTCTCACGGTTGACTTTTGCCTCTGAATTAACGTCTGCAGAATGCTCGGAGCTCCCTCGCTGACGGTGTTGCAAACCACACAGCTTGACGCTGCTGTCACCAATTGGAAAGAGCCATGCTGGGCTCGGGATTTAGTCCTATAGAAGTAAGATTATTTTATTGTTCTAGGAACGATAGGGTGGTCTGGCTGCTAAATTACAGCACTCCCTGGGCTGGGCCAGTGCTTTCCCTGCCTGCTTGGGGTCAGGATTTGGCCCTTTCTGGTTTCATGTTTTCCTACTGAACTCATGAACCTGTATCGAATGTCGAAGCAACAAGAACTTGATGGTGATGCTCTGCCAGCAAGAAAGGGCTTCCCAAAAATCAGAGTTCTCCTTCCACTGAACTCAATCTCCTTCTCCCCCCCTTTTCTCGCTCTCCTTCCCCCCGATCCCATCCTTGTCGCCCCAGTAGAAAACCACCTCCTGAAGCTGGTGAGCCCAAGCGTTGCTTGAGATCCAGGAAAACTTGATAGTGTGCAGATGCTGTTCTGTCTCTCAGCAATATTTACTTTTCGGATGGGTCTTAAGTAAGCGCGAGGCCAGGAGACGCCGGAGCATTTCTCGACGTGATGAAATAGCCATCGCCTCCTCCAGCTGGAGGTGGGAAGCCCTTCCCTAACTTTTCTCACCCTCCTTGGCCTTGCTTGGGGAGCGGGTGGAGCTGGACCAGCACCCCCGTTCCCTCACCCCTGACTCACTCTGTGACCTGGGCGTGGAGGAGAAAAAAAGGTTGTTTCTCTCTTCCACCCCCCTCCCCAAACACACTCTGGGACTATTCAAGCTTTGTGATATTGGGATTAACTTTGCTCCATCTCCTCTTTAGTCTGCGTCCCGCAGCCAGCGCTGGGGGCGTGGAAATGCCTGCCCGCTGCTGGAGTGAGCAGAGAGGGATGCCCTCTCCCCCCCCAAGGGGACCGAAGGGGATGGATTTGGGGGGGACGGGGAGCCGAAGGGCTGTCTGAGTCCCCGTGCTTCCCAGGCATGGCTCCGGGGACGCGCGCAGCCTTCGCCACGCTAAGGCACGCCCCGGGGCCCCGGCGGGCTCTTGGGGGATTTGAGGTTTTCTCCAAACCCATCTCTGATGTTGAGATCTGACTTGAACACATGCGGCAAGCTAATCGCGTGCATCTGTGCCTTTTAAAAACGCGGTTGCCTGCTGATTTGGTTTAATTCTTTATCTTATTCCTGCTAATCCGTTTTCCAATCTGGTTCCCATTTGGAGACAAATTCCCCCAAACCCCAGCCACTGGTGGGATGGATGTGCGGCAGCGGGGGTAAAGCCAGGGAGAGAATGGAGCGGTGCTTTCCATGGGGCAGTTACAGGCCGAGGAGAGGACACGCTACCCTGTTAGATGCTGGATAACGAAACCCCACCCTGGCTTGTGCCACAAATGTATAACAGCCTCATAACCGTCTCCACTTGGGATCCCACCTCCCGCAGGCTGCTATTGCCATGAAAACGTGACAGCAGCGCGCTGCCAAGCATCCGAGGAATAACGGCCTGAGGGTTTTATTGCGTGGAAAGATTCCCTTCAAACACACCACGGAGCTGGCCCGGTGGTCCAGCAACAGCGTAACAACCTGGGCTGCTTTGAATTTCGTGGCAGGCGTTGGCTGGAAGGCGACAGCGCCCCACGAATTTGCTGTAGGGCTGGTGAGTCCCCCGGCGGCTGCGCTGGCCCCTCGGCGGCTGCCGGCGCTTCCCAGCCAGGGAAAAACGTACCGGATGCATAAACTCTCCTCCTTCCTCCTCTTGCTCTCTCTCCTTGCCCAAGCCTCCACTGTTTTCACGCTCAGAAGCTGCCAACGAGGGGGGAAAACGCGCCCCGGCGCTGTGCATTGTCTGCAGCTCCGCTGAGAGGGCATTTTCCCCTCTGCCGAGTGAGAGAGGGGAGATCTGCGGTCCGAGGGTTGGGAAACCCTCACCCCGCCACCCCTCCGTCTTTTGGGAAATCATTAACTGGACTGTGTCTCTGTTTCTTCCCCCCCCCCCCGTTCACTCTTGGTTATCCTCTGTTCCACCTCAAATCCTCCCCCGCCCCATATTGCTGCAGATTTTGGTTCTCCTCAACTGCAAATTTTCATGGGCCACGGAGATGGGGCAGAAGCCCCTGTGATGTGCTTCTGTTGCGGAGGGTTTCTCAGGACTCACAGGGCTGGTTTTCCCTTGGGAAAAGTGCGTGTTGTTAATGTGACTGACTTGGCACCAGCCGAAATCCGGGAGAAGACCAGGCATGTTTTAGTATGAGCCGACCACGAGCCCCCGTGCCTCCAGATGTTCAGCCGGCCCCACTACCTTGATCAAAACTCACTATCTTTATTAGGTTTTTAAACCAGGCGTGTAACCTTCAGGGCTGTTTTCTAGTAAAGCTCAACCCCGACAAACGCTCTAGCAAAAGGCCCAACCAACGAATAACGCCCTTCCAATTTCTGGGCGATAAAAAACAGCAGCAAAAATTTAGATCCCCTTAAAAAAAACATTAATCAAGTTGTGTGAACAAGGAATTGATGCCTGGTTTGGTGGTGTCAGTTTGGGACCTGTGTTTCCCTAGGTGTATGTGTTATCCCTGGTTCCTTGCTGGGCGTCCAAGGGATGGGCTCTGTCTTCCCAACTCCCCTTCCTCTGGGACCCTCGGCCCTTCCCATCTCCCCTAACCACCCATGGGACAAGAAGCAGATTTTTTGCCTTGAAAAATACGCCCCTTCCTAAAAACACCTTGCAATTTGCTGAAAGATTCGAGAGTTACGGGCGGGAAGTAAGAGGCAAATAGAGAAGGCAAACGAGAAACGGCTGATTTATTCTGCTGTGATAAAGGTCCAGAAGATGTGGCTCCTGTTCCCAGATTTATCACTGGTTTGCTCTGTGGCCTTGAACGAGCCATTCCACTTCCTTCTGTCTCCGCTTCTCCTCCCGCTCTTTGGCCCTGGAGTTTATTAGCTCTCCAAGGCGAGCGGGCTCTACCTCGTGCTTCCGCAGCAGGATCTGCTCCCACCGCCCCCGGCACCGGTCTGTGCGCCGCTGTGACCTACGTGTTGGTACAGCACCTCGCGGAGCTGGGATCATCGAGTGCTGGGTGATAAATAATGGATTTAAAAAAAAAAATAATGCAGAAACATAGCTAAAATGAAGAAACGAAAGGAAATAACCATTTCTAAGCTCTCAGAGGACGGACAGAAAAACTAGCAAGCTTGGATTTTTTCTTGATTCTGCCGTATTAGCAAATCATGGTATCGAAGGACAATGAGTTTGAAAGAACTGTGGGTTTTTAATGTGTTTCCAAGTGCGCGCGCGCGTCTGTGTGCGCGCACATGCATAAAATCCACAGCGCATTTTATAGGCCGGCCAAAAGGCACATGAGTGAAACAGCACGTGATGCAGCCGTCGAAAGAACCCGTCACCCAGCCCAGGAAAAAAAAAAAAAAAAAAAAATTATGACTGTAGCTCCAACCATTTTTTATCGTTTCCATCTCTATTGACTGACATGTATTTTCTTCCTTCCCTGACCCAGAACACCGGGACTCTGAAACTACTGAAATGTTTGCACAATCTTGAAGCATTTATTTAAAAGTTGCTTTTCCCTGAAGGCTAGGTACTACGGCCAGATTCAAAGCCAGATCAAAAAAAACAAACAAATACTATCTTTACAAGCCCTTCATATCGGTATGTACCAAAGGACCTATCAGCTTCCTTTTCCTTTTGGCATGCTGACAGCAGCCCAGCGCCTCAGGCAGGGAGCTGGAGTACGTGTTTACAACCCTTTCAAATTCACAGGCCAAACAGGAAAAGAAGGAAAATGTCAAAAATTACAAATAAAACAGTTGATCTTCAAAAGCAACGAGGCCTGCAAATGAATAATTTTTAGGCACGCCGTATCGGATTTCTTAAATATTTGTCGCAGCTGTGAGTTGCATAGTGCAGTGTTTGTTAACCTTAGAACTTGTCTTAAGTGCTCTCACGAATAAATTTATTTATACTGAAAAATCCAAGTGTCTTAATAACTAAAACGGTTTTCAGAGGAGTTTTTCCTCTCCCCCCCCCTTTTTTTTTTAATGCTGCTGCAGAGAATTCTTCCCCATGTGCTCAACATATTGCAGCTTCGCTTCAGCGCAGAGCAGAAGGGATGATAGAGACAGTGAGAAGGGGAAAAAAAAGAATGGGAAAACAAGAGGCGGAAAAATGATGGGACTTGCCTATATCTTGGGGTTTTGGCGTGGACCCACCATTATGTGATGCCCTTTGGGCTATGGGTACGTCACCGCCTTGGGTGTTTTGTTTTTCTAAACCTTTCTGGTCTTCACAGAGATCTTGTCTGAGGAACCGAGACACAGAAGGATTCGCAGTGAGAAGGGTCTCATGAATGTTTAGAGACTTCTCAGTTGAGGGGATCTGGTCCTGGTTAGTCTAGATTTCCCCTATAGCCATTGGGGAGGCCTCCCCTCCACAGGGTGATCCCTCTTATCCTAAGATAAGTACAGAACTTGCTGTGAGGGACGTATTTCCCTCCACCGGCTATCGTGGGATCCCGAGTGACTAGTTTGGATTAGACACCTCTGTTTTAGATGGCTGGAGACAGTTGAGATGGATCCCACTTTCCCCACTTTCCTCACTTTCTTGGGGAAAATGATGGAAAGCAGATGGATCTGAGCCCGAGCGCTCGGTCAGGTACTGCGCCTCTGAAGGCAGCACGCGTGAGAGCGATTTGGGATTTACCCCAGACTCCCTGAAGACTGTTTGAAGAGATGAGTCTACAATTTGGCAATCTGCTCTGGGCAAAGGAAAGCACTGATGCTTTCTGCGTGGCCCGGGCAGGCAGATGTGGTTTGAACAAGCCACTTTTTCGCTCCGTGGGTCTTTGTCATTTTGAAGGGAGAAAGAAACTGTTCCAGCCTATGCAGCTGATCAGATATGGTTTGGTAAACCAGAATAGTTTATTTACCCGAGAAAATGCAGAAAGAGTCTGAAAGCAGAGCACAACTAGTACCTGCAAGGATAGCTTGCCTGGGGAAGAGGTGCAGTTGCCATCACTAGAAGTCTTTAAAAATCCAGAATGAAATAAGAAATATTTCCCCCCCCACACACACACTTTTTGGCAATGAGATGTATCCTAAAACTTCTTCCCATTTATGTGCTGTGGACCTGCAAATCTCGGTGTACCCCACAGATGGCAATTTCCCGTCCAGGGAAAGGATGCGGTTCCAACGAGGGATGACCATGTCATCTGCTGCCGCGGTGCTGCTGCTCTGGCCTCACCCAGCCGCCAGCGTATCTGCGCTAGCCAGCGTGGTATTGATTAAGAAATCCCTACTGCGATGCACGGAGTAAAAAGAGATGTATTTAAAACCGCTATTTTGGCAGTACTCACAAACTTTTTCGGTTTGTTTTGTTGAGAAAAGCAATTCGACGTGAATAATCTTTTCCTGTAAACGCGTAGAAAACCTTTAATCAAATACAAATTAGTTCTAGGCATGAGAAATAAATGTTTGATGAAAACGTATCTTAGTCATGGCACATAAATAGCTCTTCACAGTCAATATATAATCTTGCATCATTATGAAAGGAAGTGATCATTAAAAATATAATTTGGAGAGCAATATTTTACCTCCTAGTTGTCACAAGAGCCCCCTTTCTGCACACAGTTTTGGACAGGGTTAATCCCCAAATGACTTACACCATTGTAAATCAGGAGTAACAAACCCTGACTTCAAGCAAAGGCTCTTGGTGTAAATCACAGGAGGATCTAATCCTGTTGCCTGAGAAAAAAAAAAAGAAAATGTCTTAGGAAAATACAACTGCTTTGGCACTGCAGAGAGAAAAAATAAAGCAAAATACTTTAACCTTCTAAAGTAATATTTCTTTTCAGCTTCACCTGTGCTTTTAGTCCTCTAAATCAGTAAGCTGTTATAAAGGAAAATTATATGTTCCAATCTCCTGATGAATTGTGTAGTGAGATTTTGCATTAGTAACCATGAGTATTTACACTTTTCCCAAGATTAAAGGCAGTTTTCCAAAGCTGTGTCTGCTTATTAATTAGTGTCTGATGAAGACAGATTGCAGACAGAAATAGTGGTAAGAAAATGGAGCTAACCTTTAAGACTAAATTAATCTCAGGTTTAATGGGTTTTAGTATGATTTAAGGGTTTTGTACATTTTCTGGTAAATTTCCAATAGAAATGAAAGTGGGTACAAGCACAAAAAAGAAGGCTGAGTAAACACGGAGAGAGCAGATCCTTAAGAACTGCAGATCCACCGTAATTTGCTAGAATGGGCTTGTAAATCTTTGCAAGTGCACAATGAGGTGAGGGGTTTTGAGGGACCAGATCCTCAGCCAGCACCACCTGGAGAGAGTCTGTGGCACCCCTGGAGCAGTCCCAGCTGGTACCAGTATGGACCAAGCTCTCTCTCTCACTGCGACTCTTCCCAAGACGACGGGAACAGTACCAAGGCTGAATGCACATGCTGCCTTAGGAGGGTCCCCAGGGATATCTTCATAAGGGGAAGTTTCTTCCTAACCATTAACCGAATTTTGGGGGTGGTGCTAACTTACCCCTTGGAGCAGTTGGGTAGGTCTTCTGGGGCTGGGAGAAAAGGAAAGGTGAGTTAAGAGCAACGTGACCCCACTGCTGTAGCTTAAACAGATGCCATGGATTTTTTTTTTTTTTTTTAAGAGAAATCTTAAGATTAGCAGCTGTTTTATTTTCTGACATTTCATTTTTGTGTTGTGCTGTCAGGTACCATGAGATGTTAAAAGCAATGACAACAAAGCATGGGGGAGAGTTGGCCTGGGGGGAAACCTTGTCTTGGACAACTAGTTAACATGTGTTACATAAAGCTGTTAATCTGCTTCAGTGTGCTTTGAACATAATCTGGGCCTAGTAAAATACAGTTAATTATATATTCATTTTAATTGTAAACCAGGTTTCAGAATGCTTGTATTGTTAGGTAAGTGCTTATAATTCTCCTATTTCTATCATATTTCCCTGGCACCTCATTTGACTTTACATGTATCTGAGGTCATAACTGGAGTGGAGGTTCTGCTTTCGGTTAACTCTGGAGCATAGATCAGCTATCACGAGTTTAATGAAAACGTTGTCATTTTAGTGGCTTGCTGAAAAAGAAAAAAAAGCCTAGAAAAGCAACGCCACCTTTGGTGACTGTTCCTTTCTGTCAGCGCAGGAGCGCTGTGTCGTAACGCGCCACGGAACAATCATCACCACAGATAAGCGTATTCACTACCCTAAATCCACCTGATTTCACGGGTGTGTGTGACGCTGCTCTTGCTTACACTCCTTGGGGATCTGACCCACCAGAGACGGGCAGCTGAGGTTTGTTTTGAGATGGAAGAAAAAAAGGTGGTGTTACAACGAGGAGCGAGGTTAGAAACGTGCACCAGCTTTGGGGTACTCAGCTGCATGAGCCCATTTACACTCCCCACCTTAAGACTCTTCTAGTTCCATCAATATCAGTTATTTACGATTTACGGTGAGGTCGACCTAAGCTCTGTATCTGGAGCGTGGATAAAGTAAACTCCAAATGTCCCCACGGGTGATGGTTGGAAGCCGGACTTTCAGTCCGTGCTTTCCCGGCCTCTGGCACCTCCGGCAATTGTGTAGACCACATAAACTGCAAATAAGGGCTCCGAGTTGCACTGTATTTCCAGCCCTGGAAACACACTCAAAGGCTCACAGCTCTGGCCTTTTCCTTCACCTTGATTGATTTGATGTTGCTGCCAGAGGAAAAAAAAAAAAGCCATTTTTTCATTCATTAAAATAAAATCTCCTTTTAAAATTATTTTAGAGTTCTGAGATAACAAACAGCAAGACAAAGATCACAGCTGAAGACTTTTATGCCATCAAAATCATTAGTCATTGTCTTTGAGCTTCGTATAAATAAATGATCAATGCCTCAAAACAAGACCCTTGAAGGTGTTTTTATAAGGCCACAAATGTGTCAAGCAGACTTATTAGATGTGAAGGGAATGATTATTTGTACAAAGTGAAACGAACATGTGCAATAATATTGTAAAATGTTTATTAGTCTAGAGTGTGCTGAATTTTCCTAAAATATATCGGGTTCTCAGTTTGCATTTAATGTAGTGTTAGGTATGACGCTATATCCTTCCTAGGCTATTTTCAGTTAGCGTTATGCTTTTTGCAGAGTAAATCACGGGTTTGTGTCCTTTATAACAAGGGTATTATCAAACGTGAGGCAACGCTACCTGTCTAGAAACCCAGTGGGAAAGAAAACAGGCGCTGATCCCTGGTTCAAAGGGTGGTTGATTGGACCCTGCCTATTGAGAAGGTCTTTGGAGACCAAGCGGGATGCGAAGCTTTGGGAACGCTAGAGCATCTCTGCTCTCCAGTGGCTGTTGATGCACCCTGTGCACCAAGGTATGAGGTCCCTTGCTGGTAACTCAGTTCATGTATGGCTCTAGCATTAGATGTTACATTCCCAGCCAAAAGACTGCCCGGAGTGATGGTTTTGGGGTGAGCAGAGCTTTAAAGGGGTGTTTAGTTACACACCTCTCCTCCAAGTTGTCTCCTTCGTGCTTGCACTCTACCATCAGGGGTCTCTTTGTTAGGAGGGTAAGAGCAGCAATGCAGTGGCTTTGTTCAACCTGGTGCCCACTAACCCACGGCCCCTCATCCTCCACAGTTGCGGGGATAACAGGGCACCTGCACAGATTGCGGAGGTTTGGAATTAACCGCTGGGGACCTGGACTTAGACACTCAGTGATGCTCTGGGACACTCTACGTGCCCCACCTGAACTGGAAGTCTAGTGGGGGGGACTGAGCACGAGGCCTCAGCGGTCTGTTGCACCTGTTCTTGGGATCGGTGAATTCTGCTGGGTTTTCTTCTGCTCCCTCTTCTATCAGGATATTGCTCCAGCGGTTGGATTTTTCCTTGGTTCTGTGCTGCGTGTCCTGACTCATTTAGGTGTTTAGAGACACGTGTTGCAGGTGGGCAAGTTAATTCGTGCTAGATCTATGCAGATCCACTTTGTCTTCTCTTCAGGCACATAGCTACTTGATGGGCTTCAACTAAGCAGGACCTTTCACTCCTTCAGATAGGACCTTTAGTGAGTCTTTGCCAGCAGACAATCTGAAATAGAGCTGCCCACATTAATGGCACACAACCTGTTCCAGACTTGGGTTTTCCTATCGTACGGAAGCCCTTCTGCAGACCAGCACTGTCCTGGTGGGACTAGCTTTCAAGATGATTGATGGCTGCCCTAACTACTGTTGTCTTCCCTTATAATTCCCTGCCCAGGGATACAACTCAGGTGTGGAAACCTTTACATGAAAACCTAGCACAGGTTTTATTTTTTTAATTTTTTTGAGGCACGTGGTTTTGAAATGGTGTGTCTTCAAAATTCCTTAGGGACTTCCATAGAAGCTATCGACTTTGATGAGCTCATACTCGTACCCCAAATTTAATGCATTTCAGGTAATTGTCACCAGGTTATTCTTTGGCTCTCCCAGTTCAAAGAACTGGTTGAATTTAACAAAGAAATTAAAGGATCACACCTAGGGAATAAAGCTTGCTGTGAAATGTTTTCTGTGAAAGCCAGAGCCAGGTGAAAATCACTTAGTTTCAGGTTTCATTACAAATTTGAAAACCATATCTCAGGTTCACTGAAAGGTTGGTTAAGGGTCATGCTGCAGGGCCTGGTTGGGAATGAATGCAGCTGATTTATGTCGTTTGCAGCAGAACTGGGTATCGTTCATTGCTTTGACCCAGGTTCAGGGGTCTGCTCCTCTAAGCTCTCCTTGTGTGTTGAAGTCAATAGGAATTCCCTCCACAGAGACCTTGGAGGATCCATCTCCATGAGAAAATCAGGTTTTTGATTGTTTTAAATGTCGGCTTTATTTCAGTCCCTCTGGTGTAAGTTAGCCTGATTCCATGTTAGCCAGCTGAACTCCTCTGTTGCCCCCAGGTGAGGATCCAACTTGACTTGGAGAAGCCAGGAGTCAAGTAATCTAACAAGAAGTTTGCACAAATCCATCTGTGCTGAAATCACTAACTCCCCACTCAGCCCTGCTAGAGGCTCCCATTGCCATTTCGCAGGCAGCCAAACCCACAGGTTAGAAGCTAGACCAGCATGCTATTGGTTGAACCTTAGCCGCATCTTTGACTAATGAGCATCTGGTTCCCCTTACCGTTAAGAAGATCCATGCGACTCACAGGCAAGGTCTTGCAGACCTGGCTGTTGATACAGAAGGATCAGTCACTTCATCTCCTCTCCCCAGGGCTGCTGATCTTTCCCAGTCATGGCTCCAGGCTGTTCTTCACACCCATGTTCTGGAAAGGCAGGCAAACAGTGATAGGAAGACTGAGTAACATCTTAACACTTCTGACACCCCAGGAGCATCCACTGGAGCCTCTTCACCAACTGGAACCTTTTTGTCTTGCCGTTTCCCATTTATTAATCACTTGCAGATGCTCCCGCAGCAGCATTCCTGTGGGAGACTATCGACGTCAGCATGGATTCCTTGCAGCAGTGTTACCAGAGCAAGAAAAAAAGCTGCCCTGAAGTTCTGGAGAGGGTCTGATTAATCCCTCAAAAGCAAGAACGTTTACTCGTGTAGCAAACCTGGAAAGCTGGGCTAGCAATATGCCTTTGAGAAGTGGCTGCAGCAATGCTGAGCATTCCTCTTGAAACCAGAGGTTTTGCTCACCGTGAACTTGGTGCCCGAGCAAGGATCTGTAAACATTAAACTGGAAATTAACCTGGAAAGCTGCTGGGTTTGCCCAGCCAACGAGGCAAAACTGAATTGCTTCACCTGATTTCTACTTTTACCTCCCTGGGAAAATCTTTACTTCCCAAACCAGTGGCGCGGCCAAGACCTGAACCAGTCAGAACCTTGTCAGCCTCAACTGGGATAACTCTGATCTCTTGGCTGGGAGGTACACCCCAAAGATCAGGTTGTGACTGAAACATTGTGGGTTTGGTGGGATCTGTGGGAAGCTTAAACAGACAAGCAAGTCTAGAGATAGACTTATCCTCTGAGGCTAGAGAGAACTCTGTAACATACGGAGTCGATGGGCAGTGCCACGGGGCTCGGCAGTACCTTGGCTCCTGGTGGCTTACTTGAGATAACTTTGCGCATATGTGTTTTGACCGCTGGCAAATGTGAGATGATTCAGCCGAGCTTAAACCTCCTTCTGGGTGGGTTAAATTAATCCAAATTACTTCATGTTTGCTGTGGGCTAGGAACACACACAGGCAGTTGCTCTGATAGTTCACATAATGTAAGATGGGCTATACCGGGTAGTGCCAAAGGTCTCTCCAACCTGATACTCTGCCATTGACGGTGGTCAACAAGGTACGCCAAAGAAAAACTACAAGAGGGCAAGCATCTGGGGATGACTTTCCAGCACCACTCTTTTAACCTTCAGCATTTTATTGCTCAAAGGGACATCAGGCAACGGTGATGTCTTGTATTTAAGGAGGTTTTTCTAATTTCTGATGAATTTGCTGATCACTTTTTGAACCCGCATACATTTCATATCATCCCAAGCAAAGAGTTCCTTACCTTCACCAGGTGCTGGGGGAAGAGCTGTTTGCTTTCATTTGTTCTCAGTCCGCTTCTTGCTGTTTCCTTCTCTGTTTCCCAGGACTTGTGCTGGAAAGGAGAGTAAACAACTCATCCCTACTCACTGTGGCCAGGGTCCCACCAAACTCTACCACATCCCATCTCAGTCATCTCTTCCAATTTGAGAAGTCATTCCCTATTGAATCATACCGCATGCAGCAGCCATTCAGGGCCATTCATTCTTGTCATGTTGCTGGTCCACATGTGGATGCATGCAAAGACCATTTCAATCAGGGCTTTTTATTCAGATCTCTTTCCACTGTTAACTTTGAGTAACAAATCACAGGAAAAACAAGAGAGCTGTAGACATCGAAGACCCGTGGAATACTTGGGGTCACACTGATGCCTTCTCCATCCCTTCCTTTTCTAAGGGCGCAGTCAGTAACGTCCTCGTTACTGATGCCCTCTGCTCCCCCTGTATGTGAGCCCTGGGACTTCAAGATAGGGTAACAAAATGCAGTATTAAAAAGCTCTTTGCAAGGCTAACAGAGGAAATGGGATCCTTTTTTTCTTTTGAAAAAAGTGGTTGGATTTTGCCTTTTATTAGAGATGATTATGCGTGTTCATTTGTTTAAAATGCTTGGCCCGTTTGGCTCTTGAAGCTTTCAGGGTGGGGTGGGGAAGATGTTCAGTATGTACGTACCATGTTATTAAGGCACATTGAGCCGTAACCCGACGCCCAACCTCTGTGTGGCCTTTCTGTTTTACATGCTACGGACAAGTACATTACTGTTTTAACAGTCGACTTCCTGTGAAATGGAAAGCTGGATTTTTTTATTGATCTTATGCTGTTTCAAATCCACCTACTCTCAGCTGCATGGTGTTCGCTTGGAAAGCATCTGACGGGATGTTCCTGGAAAAACCTCACTCCGCGGAACAATACAATGCTTCTTTGTTTGTCGTCTTCTCGCCGAGGCCAGTCAGCCCTATTGAATGAACCTCAGATGTTTTGATTTGTTCTTTGGTGAAAGTTTATATGACTTAAGCTGTCTTTTTACCCTTCCCGCCTTCCCCTTTAGGTTTCTTCTAAAGAACAAAGCCGGTTGAATTAAATTGCTCTGTATTGGGATTTCAAACATTAATGAATGTTGTTTCAAAGTGTTATCTCATTTGGGGCCTGAAATGACTAAGGGCCACCATTCTTGTGCCAATAGAAGAGTCTCTGTGGCTTTGGGATTGTTTGCTATTTCTTTTAACAGATCGGCACTTTGAAAGGGTCATTTGTTTCCATAAATTTCTTATTGTAAAAACAAAAATAATGAACAGTTAGAAGGCCAACATAAAGCAGCTGTATTATACGTGGAGGGAGATGCAATGTGTAGTCTAGCTATTGAAATAGTAGACTGAGGATTATTAAAAATGAACCCTCGCTACTATTTTTAAGACCTACAGGCATTGAAACTGTTTATTTTATGTAGGTAAGAAGCCAAATTCTTTGCAGTGCAGCGCCTCCACTTCCCTGGAATCACAGAGATGAAGATGGCCTTCTGACATGGTGTATTAAAGATCTTCATTTAAATAATGTGTCCCCAGATAACAACCTTGGACTAAGCCTTTCAGGCTTCCTCTGAAATCGCAGCACAAAGGCTGTGTGTAAAAGCAGATGTTTGCAGTATACTTATTTCCAGTGGAGTTCAGTGGCAACAAATATTGCGCTAAAAAGGATTTTTTAATTTTTTTTTTTTTTTTAATAGAAGAAGCTGTTGAGTAGCATTCATGGTAATGGGTGACTATGATCAAGTCAGGTTCTTTATTGATAATAATCCCTGGTCCCTGTGTCATTGAGAACAGTTTCTATAGGTACAAATGAGCCAGTATAAAGGAAGCCAGTATAATACATCAGGGCTGGGTGGGAGGTTACTTCATTTAACTTCCGCCTTCCTTTCTTTGAGTTCCTATTAAGCTAAATAATGGCAGTCTACAAAATGAAGGAGCGATTGAAGTGTGCCTGCAAGCCAATTATATCATTCTGGACGTGGTCTCCAGGACTCTTTGTGTATGTACGTGTATGTGTGTCTTGTCTCTCTCGGCTGGGACTCTGACTCTCTTGAAACTGCTGGTTTATGGACATTGTGAGAGCCTTTGGTTTTCTGAATTGTTGCTTTTATTCTTTCCCCCCTCCTTAGCCGCTGGTTGCATTTTGTGTCACAAAAGGTTTTGTGAAGGGCTGTGCTCTGGGTATGGAGTTTCGAACCTGAACTTGCATTTTGGTCCTCCAGCAAAATCCCCGTTAGCTTTGTCTAAGAAGGGGGTTAAAAAAGAAAAAGAAAAAGAAAAGAAAAGATAAAAAAAGAAATTTTGACGAATGTGTGTAAACCAGATCCTACATCTATTGCCTCTCTGGGAATGTCATCGCAGAAAGGAATATCTGGGGTCAGGCCTGGGAGGGAAAACATGAAAAGACACTTCACACCGACGCCAAATACTGGTTTCCTGCAAGAGAGAGGGTGGGTTGGTGAGACCCACCGTGTCGGGTCATGACCCATTTAGTCCTTTCTTTGACCGAGACCAATAGTAGCGGTGAAGTTCAAAGATCCATAGCAGATAATTTTGTATCAAGATGTCAGAGAAATAAATTTCTCACTCACGTAGATTAGATATTGCTTTATAGAAGACTGAAGGGTTATATCTTTCATGTTACGTGCCTTTGCTACATCATGGAGGAGTTTCTTATAATTTCCATCAGAATGTCACCCTTTTTCATGTCCAGTGGGACTCCTGGACCTGGTGGTGTCATGGGAGAGGAAGTCCCATGGGTTAGTGGAGTAAGGAATCAAGAAACAAAGCATCTTGCAGACTTGGGTGTTCATCAGCTGCCCCTCTTTTAAGGTGTGATGGAAAAGAGTAAATGCAAAGGCAGTGTTTCTTTTCCTTGTTCCGTGAAGTCCCTCTCTATTGCTCTGGGTGAGAAGTTCAGGCTGCCTGTGCAAGTTTGAGATGGGTGAAGCTAGGGAAGATCAGACCCATACCAAATGACTTACAAACTCTCTTATCAGGTCTGTACGTCATTGTGATGATGTTTAGATGAAAAGAATATCTCTGGCCTTTCATGAAACGTGACATAATCACAGGGTTACGCCTTAGTAAACCATTTCTAGCCATCTAAATGCAAACAATATATGTAACAGATTAAGCAAGACCACCAGGGCTGTGTAAATCATTAGAGGTTTAGCGCAATAAGACCAAACTGGGAATAAACTGTCCAAATAGGTGCACCATGACACCCATGATCAGATGTGATCAAATACAAAAGTCAAACGAGGCTACGTAGCATGGAGCTTGGCTCCTTGCTTGCTTTACACTACCATCAATGACAGTGTCATACAAAACCCCGATTATATGTGTGTGTTGCTTCTTATGAAAAATCCACTTAGAAGTGTTTTCTAGGGGTTAGAAGGTGATTAATAGATGTTTCAAAAAAAGTTTATAAATCACTATGGAAGCCAACAGGTTGTGTAGTATCAGGGCTTGGAGCTACCTTTTACTAAGGGCTTTGTAATGGTCTATACCTCACAGTGCTCATGCTCACCACCACGTTAGTACATCTATTAACAATCTCTTGGCTCCTTTTAAAAAGCTTGTAAGTGTAACCTTTGCAGGAAGTGAGATAGACATGTCTGTGCATCTGTCTGTTTTATAATGGTAATGTTGCTGTAGCTGTGATGATATAAAAATATATTAGAATTAAAACCACCCTGTTGTATTTTATGGTCTTATATTATGGGAGTAGTGAGATTGTAGCTGAGATGAAGTGGGAACTTGCATTTAAACCTCTGTTTTGGTTCATTCAAAACATGAGTTCAAAATGGTGTTTAGAGGCCAAATTTCTGTCTAATTTTTTTTTTTTTTTTTTTTTTTTTTTAACATCTAAGATGATTCCATGTCCAGACATTCCTCTGGGAACAGGGGAAGGTTAGGTCAGTTTTTGGTGGTTTTGTCATTTGGGAGAAGTCTAGTGGCAAAGGTAGTTTTAGGATGCTGAACGTACACTGTTTCAAAGTAATTGCTGTTCAGGTTCATAGGCACTGTTAGTCTGCTGGATTGGGGTGCACACATCTCTCTTCTTACATTTCCATTCCTATTATAGATTGTTTTCCCTTTGTATGTATAAAAGATGCACTTTCCATCCTCTGTTGTTTGGTTTCTTTAATTAATATCTAAGTATTTTCTATTTGTCAGCTGATCTGAACTTGGAAATGCCATAAAAGAATAGAGTATTCCCATTACTAAAACAGAAAAAAAAAAAAAAGGAAAAAAAAAAGTATTTTCTTTTCCTTTCATTTATCTCCAGAACTTCATAGTTAGCGGTAATATCTTTCAGCAAAGTGTTCATGTGTATGCATGTGAGAAAGGACACACTAAAACTTACTCAGGAACTTATGTCCATGGGAGAGTTGCCAGAAATCTCCCCAGTAAGATCCTTGCTTTGATTGCCTCCAGCTTTCCTAAACTTACTCTTTTCAGCCTGAAGTTTTCCACGCTGATTAGAATCGCCCCCCAAGAAAATTGTACCCCAAATGATACTGTCATTTGAGAGAGAAAAGAAATTGCTCCTCCAAGGGACATCACTGCTCGCTAGGGAGCAGTCCAAACTGTTCCATGCTTGTGAGAAGGTGGGATTTTGCTCTGTCTGCAAGAGACCATGTGGATTTGGCCAGGAAAAAAGTCACTGAAAAGAAAAAATCAAACTTTGCATGGGCTCAGTAGAAATTTGATAAATGGGGAATGATTTTTGCCGTGTATGCCTCCATTTACGAAAATTATTGCCCAAAGGGGAGTATTCACATCTTCCCCGCCCAATGTCCAAGCTGGGCTTTTTCTGCAGTTACTTTACTTTTGGGCTGAGGGACTGAGACCAGAGGGTCTCCCCTGAGTGTTGGTACCCCCACACCAGGCTGAGAAGGAAGTGAAAAAGGAGGTATCCAGCCTTGTGTAGGAAGGGGAGAGAAATGCAGGCGAGGAGGTGAAGGGGGGTCACTTTAGGTGGTCCATTTTCCCGAGCATCTGCAGCCAGCTGCTCAGGTAAACAGACTGGTGGGCTTTTGGTTCCTGCAGCACCCAGGATTAATAGACTGTTTTTACAATTGGTTTTCGACTGTCGAAACTTACTGAAAAATTGTAGTGAGAGTAATTTGGGACAGTTTAGCAGGTGATGAAGAAATTACAGTATTTCCATGTTTACACCTGGATGTTTGTCTTCAAAACATTCTGCAACTCATCGCTCTCAGCAATTCACGTGTGCTGAGGCATCTTCAGCCTCCTCTTCCCCGTGGCCCCGTACCTACCTTGCTTTCTTCCCTGATGCCACATGGCCTTGTTCCTAGGTCACCCCATGCTTCTGCGCCTCGTTTGACATATGTGGAAGCTAAAGCATTATCTCCGCTTAGCGGTATTTTAAGGTTTTCTGAAGTGCAAGCCCAGCGCGTGAAAAGCAGGTTTGCAATCCCTCTTGGATGCAGGGTTCGGGAAGTACGTTGTAAAGGAGGCTTGGACCAAGCAGCAACTCGAGAAGATTATAAACGCACATTGAGCAAACAGCATCCATCCTGGTCAGCGGCCAAAGCAGGGGCTGTGTGAAAAAAACAAATAGAAGGCGGTGTATTTAAAGACTCTTGCATAACGTAGACGGGCAAAGAGCTGTGCAAAAGTTTCACAGACATTCTCAATTCTGGCATTTCCTGACTTTACATCACTTGACCTGTGCAGGTTTAATTTTTTACTATATATAAGATATTTCTGAGTGCAATAGGTGCTTATATTCTTGATTGATGCATAACTCATAAAAATTTCCATGCCCGTATCTGTATTTATACACAGAGATAGCTGTTGCTATGGTTATATGGTGTCCTGAAAATGCTCGGTCTTTCCTTTCCTATTTATGTTTCAAAGAGGGCTTGGTCAGGTAAAGTAAATATCTTGCCTTAATTTAGGTTTTATGTTTGCTGCAAAACTTGTTAAAAAAAAATATGAAAGAAACATTAAGCATTTCACAGTAGAAACACAAAAATTTTACATTACCAGGCAAGTCGACTTTGGCATTTTTCCTTTCAGTCAGTTTGTTTTTCTAATATAAAACTAATATGACATAATGTATAATCTAATTTGGAAATTACAATTTACTTGGAAGGATTATGCTGCCAGCCAATACCAACAAAGAAAGAAATTATTCGAGAATGTTTCTTTCCTTCTTAACGTGGTCGATAATTTATTTTTCCTTCAGAAGATTACTTTTTTCTTTACGACATTTCCTGCTGGTGTGATTTGCATTAGGATTAAATAATATGTTCCATGCTTAACTTATGCACCGAAGAAAGTGAATTTTTCCTCAAATTAAAAAAAAAAAAAAGGTGCAAATTACTATCTTGTTATGGACTTTGCTTACTTCGCAGCGAAGCGTGTTGATCGTTTTCAGATGGTTTGACAGTAATTACTTTATTTGTACTGACAGTATTTACACGAAGGGGCAATTTGGAACGGGTAGATCTATGTCTTTTATGAATCAAGGCCACTAAGGCAGCTTAGAACAGGAGAAGCTGAAAAACGGGTAAGCCAACCGTGGTAATTCTGACTAACACCAAATTATCATGTTGACTCTTGTTAACCGCGTAAGTTTAGGTGTTCCTCCAACATGTTGCGTTACAAAGCTGTGGCATTTGTTCAGGAGCTTCCCGTCCACAGCGGCGCGCCGGGAGCATGTGAGTTGTGTTAAATGTTCCCGTCTCTCCTGCAGATGCTGCGGAGGGAGCAGGAGGGGAGCAGGTTTGTTAGCCCTGAGCATGTAAAGGAACATTAGGAAAAAAGGGGGGTGCCCAGTCGCTGGAACCAGTTTGTGTCTGGCACAGCACCTAAAAATGCAGCCTCTGGGTTAAGTGGAGAAAATTAGACACAAAGGACCCATTTTATGAAGAGTTTACAGTCCTGAGCAAAATGTGGCGTGGACTAAATAAGAGTGCTCTTAAAAAAGTAGAAAAGAAATGTGTATCCGCTTCTGATTTTTCCAGTTAGATTACAAGTGAGATCCAACCATAACGTTATTAGGGCTGATTTAGAGGCAAGTGGACTACTGGATTTGAATGGTATGGGAGTTTGATTTGGAAAATCTGGGCTCAGTTATGGCTCTGCCACAGACTTCTTATCGCAGCCTCTGGCGAGTCACTTATCCTGTGCATTCCTCAGTTTCCCGTCTGTAAAAGCAGGGGTCATTTAATTTCCCCCCCTTCTTTCCCAGTTGCCTACTTAGTCTTGACTTTCTTCAGAGGGTGGTTTCTTACAGTGTGTTTCTTGTTGTTTTTTACAAGTGTCCAGCACATGAGACCTTAGTCTCAGTTGGGATCTCTGCTGTAATACAGATAATATTATTGTTGACAGCTGTTGTTGTATCTGTGTAATGTAGTAGCATAAAGCAATAAAACTTCCTCCCCTCCTGGTATTTAAAACTTAGAGAACGGTTTTGTTGACTCTTCTTCTTGTTTGTTCTTTAATAAAGTTAGCTGAAAGCTATTTTCTGCAAGGCTGATCGAGTACGCATGGTAGTAAACCAGAACTTCGAATGAAATCAGGGTGCTGCCACCCTGCTGTAAAGATCTACCTTGTGTTGTAGTTCCTTATCTCGAAACCTTGAAGATATGCTGATATCATAGTAGGTCATCTACAGAGTAGGTAATTGGGATCATCATTTTAAACAGCTTGTTTGAGTTTTTAAAATGTTTTTTCCTGCTGTAAGTAATTCTGTTCTTCTGAAGTTGAAAATTAAACTGTGAATTTTTAGTTTGTTTTCCTTATGCAAGTATGCTGTCTGTCTGTTTGTCCTTATTTCCACTGACCTGTTAGATTTGGAGGGAAAACTGGCACAGAGCTGAAGTCTTAAAAAGACTAACTGCTAACCAGAATCATGAAAATCTCAAGCTGGGTGAAGGAAAGAGACTCTGTTAGCCTCCCCGGAAGAGGTTCAGCTTGACCTCAGCCTGAGTATTAGACACTGGAGAATCTAAACCACAAACCTCCCAGGAAACCAGGTTTCATAAGCTCTGTCTCTCATGAAACTTCCTAACATGGCAGGGTGTGCAGCAAGACCTGGTGTATCTATCAAAAAGGCTTTTGGCTGTGTTGAAGGTGCCTTCTCCATATAACCCAACCCAAGTGTCCTCTCCCCCTGTCCCTCCGCCTTAAGGGGCTGCAAGCAGCGGGAGGGCTCGGTTAGCACCAGGACTTGGCGGTGCCAGATACCACCTGCCCCTTCCCCAAAGGACCCAGCGAGTAAATAGGTGCAGAAACCCCAAACCATCTTGGAATAACTTGAATTCCAGCCACCGTAAGCACAGAAACAAACATTTGTTTGGACGTAGATAATATCGTCCTTCTACTGCGGTTGCTGGTGTCAAGTTAGTGCCAAAGTCCAAGGGCAGCCATCAGTTTATATGGCAGCAGCAGACGTCGAAGTTCAGGGGCAGGCTGTAAAGATCTGCGTGTCATCGCTGCCTTTTCCAGCCTTGATCGCCAGACTCGAAGACAGAAAACAACATATGGAGATAAGGCAAGTGATCTCACTTTTATTGAGGGAGTTTGGCCTCGAGGGTTGTCCACTCCGTGGCTTCAGCTAAAAGTCGATCTCTGAGAGATTCAGGAAGGCTTAACGGAGCTGTGCAATGTATTTGGAAAATGAGTATGGACGCGCTGAAACGCCCTCCAGTATATCCCAGCATAAAAGATACATATCAGGTTCCTTGTGTGGCATTTGAGGACTATAAACATGTTGCCATGATTTGCTATGTTTCCTGAGGGTTTACAGAAAAAGCGGCATTTTTAGGGGACTGCCATATTGAGATTGACACTTTGATGTAAACCATGGCCCAGGATCCAATGTTCTGTTTAATGCAATTCTGTGTTTGTCAGCTGTAACCAATTATGCTTTTCATTGTGTTAAATGACACCAACATGGCTCCTTTCTACCAAGCTGTTGCTGATACCGTTTTATAAGCCTTCCATGGCCCAGCCCTGTTGGAAGCTGCGTCATGTATAAGCTGCTGCTCCTCTCCTGCTCCTCTCCTCATGTGCTAGGCAAAGCATGACATACTCAGGTCAGCGCTGAATTTCAGGGGTGCCAGGAAGTCCTTCACAGGGCTTCGGGAAAGGGATCTTGAGGGAAGCCCTGGGACCTGGGGCAGAATAGCAACGGGATAATCATCTGTAGTTAAAAATGGCATCTGAGATGCTTCTGGAGGATTGCGCTGGTCTCCTGTATATTAAGGCTGCTAATCCTGTTTTGCAATTGCAGTAGGAAACCTTAAACTGGAAAGAAGTCAAAACTTTAATCTCATCTGCTTCTCTCTCCAACCCATACACACAAAGGCAATGAAAACCTTAATCCTTGTGGTCCCCAGCATGGTCCTGCATGGTTTCACAATAAAGTCTAGGACCTGAAGGTACCCTGGAGAGGCAGGGATGTGTGTGCCTGTGGAGAGTTTTCTAGCAGATTGTGCTCCTATGGGCTGGGTGTCTTCTTCATATTTAGGGCTGTTTTCTTGCTGCCCTTTCAAAAAAATAAAAAGGAGTTCCTTCTACTATGCGGAAAATCCAATAGTTGGTTTGGTTCATTTTAAACGATCTGTTGTTTGTGAAGCTGTCAGTCACGAAACTGGTGCTGGCTCTCTGCAGGTCCACGTCTGCCAGAGAAGTAGGTCATGGCAGCTGTATGTCTTTCACACGTCAGCTCTCCATCATGCTTTGTTTGGAGTCGGGCAGCTTCTCTGGAGGCGGTGGCAGAATCTCCAGCTGTGAGGGCAGCTAAGGCCTGGGCGTGCCTCCATGAGGCATTTCAGGATTTTGATCTCAGAAAGAAGTAGCCACCCTGCTGGTCTGTCTGATCTGGGACCTTGTCTCTGACTGAGGCTGCAAGCAGGCTATGAACAGAAGGGGAAAGGTGTATGGCAAGCATGTAGGACATTTCCAAAAACCCTTCGTTCTCCAAGTACTCTCCAAGGACCTCCTGAACTAGAGGTGGTTTGGTCTTTCTTAATGACCCTCAGTGTTTGTTTTTTTCTTTTTTCCTGAACTTCTCCCTTCAACCTGCATTGCCTGTTGACTATACATCCTGTGGCAGTCCCACAGCTTAACTTAAGGTTGCATTTGAACCATCCAACATATTTCCTTGTGTTTGCTTTGAACCAGCCACAGGCTAGTTTTGTTTGATGATCCCACTCCAGCAACCACAATTCTGGTGTTGGAAGAGGTAACGAACAACTGCTTCTTGCCCAAGCCCAGGATTTTGTACACCTAAATCATATTTCCCCTTACACATCTCCTTTCCAGCCAGGGGCCTGCTTGGTCATTCCTTGTATTGAAACCATTGGCTCTTTTACTCTCCTCTCCTCGATTCTTGGGCCAAACAGGCAGTAGGACTTCAGATCAAGTCCCTGAGGTCCCTGAGGCTCAGAGGCTTTGCACGAAGCAGCTGGGATTTCCTCACCCAGACAAGAGCTGGAAATGTCTGGGGTCTCTCCCCTCCGTTTTGTTTTTTTCCAGTGTCGTCCAGCAGCCACAGTAGACACCGGATTACATTGCAACTGGGAGTTGGGATTACTGCGCTTTTAGGAGGTCTCGTTGCAGCTCCCCCTTTGTTCACAGTCTGCTTGCAAATTTTATGAGACAGTGGGTTTGGAGATTAGGGCCCAGGGGTGCTACAGCCGGGAATGGGATGCAATCTGGAAAATGCTTTTCATTTTTGACCTTTAGATCTACCCTGACACTGAGTACATGTTATGGTTTGGGATTTCCTGGGTGAGTGTCTTCACCCTGCTATTGCTGCAGCTACGGAGCAAAGCTTCTTCCAGTCTACCCAAGTAATCCTTGGGAGAGCTGGGAAGAAACCAGGTTACCTTCACTCTGCAGCCAAGACTTTGCTTGTCATTTGAAAAAGTGAAAGTATTTCACTCCCTCATATCATAAATAAACCATTCAATCCAAACGCGGAGGGAGAAAGCAAAATAGCACTTTACAAAAGTGGTGGTATTTCCTCTGAGATCACTCTATCAGCTGGCTTCAAATCCAGGGTTTAGCTGCTGCTTTTTTAAAAACAAAGCCGTCCCTGCTGGGGTGCCGTAAACTTCCAGAAAACAGGAGAAACCTGTCATGGTATGGGTGAGATTTTTATTTCTGCTGCATTTCTAGCAAATCCATGAAAAGATTGGACAAGTCACCGCACAACGATTGCTTATAATTTTTCCCAGTAGAAAGTTATTTTCTAGTAAAGTAAATAAAATGGGAAAAAAATCACAGCAAAAATTTTCATTTTTCCCCATGAGACTTTGCTTCTAAAAAGCTGAAAAAAACCACCTTTTGCTTCCATTGCTTTTTGGCAACCTAAACCTTAAAAGGGTTGGTTTCTAGAAAAGTTAACATGACATTTTTGGCAGCATGGCATAAAATGACAAAAATTTTAAAATGAAGAGCAATTTTGTTTTCATTCGGGCAAAAGAAACCCTTTTTTTCTCATTTTATACATATTTTTCGCCAAGAAAGAAGAAAGATTCCTCAGCTGAGTCCCAGCCCCACGTGGCCACGGTGAGGAGGTTCCTGCTTTCCCATCGGTGACTGTGCTCTTCGAGCTGTGCATTGCTGGCTGTGAAATGGTGTTTCAAGGATTTGGTGCTTTCTGCTCCCATGAGACCTTTTTGTGATCCCCACAGGCTTCCTCACCGGGGAGAGCGTGATCTCTAGGAAGAGGAGCAATAAATGCATTGAGGATGCCGAAGGGCTCAGCCTGGCTAAGTGGGCTTTCATCCCCTCTCTGGGCACTTTGGCTCGAGCTATTTTGAATAACGTGGTTCTCCAGGGAGTCTCAACTGAAAGAAACCCGTTTAGAAGAACACCAACCCCTTCTGCCTTTTGCTGCCCTAGTTTCCTTGTAAGGAGGTGCCTCAGACAGACCCTCATCTCCAACCAGAGCCCTAACGCAGAGTGTTTGGCCCCAAACCAGCCCTGCAGGCTGGGGGAGATGTGGCTGGGGGAGATCTCTGCCCCATGGAGGCATCACAAGCCGTTTGTGGTGCCCTGGTTGGAGGTTCGCCTGATGTGCGGCGGGCCCACGCTCCTCCTCCTCTCTCCGTGCCTGCGGCCAGCCGGGCTCTGTTGTTCCCCTCAGGCAGCTGTCACAGGATTTCCAAGTGCTTTTAGGAAAAAGAGGAAGAAAATAAGCACGGAGTTTTACCAAGTGTGACTTGTAACACACCATTAGCTGAAAGCCGATTTTCTGGATAATGGACGTTGCTTTAAAGATTACTGCTGGAAGCTGATGCTTGCCCTTAAAAACCATCAAGATTACACTTTATGGTGATAATGCTTTGTCTCTCTGAAAGCGCCCTTCACCTCATTTCTCCTAGAGCTTTGCAAATGTTCATTTAAGCTTTGAACAGTCCTGTGAAGCAGATTTTTTTTCTTTTCCAAAGCAGCAGATTGACCCAAACCGAGACATACTCAAGTATGGACACTAATTTTTAAGACCTGTGAGGGAGCCTATGGCAGACTTGGAGCTGAACTACCCTTTCGTCCACCCTCAGCTCTTAACAGAGCAGGACTGCCTTTGGAGGGTGAGACTTGCAGTAGGAAGGCAGTTGGGTGTCACCCATAAACGTGACCTGTGTTTCCCTCCTGTCATGGTTTCCATTTCTCTTCTCCCCTTTCCCTTCTGCTTCTTTACTCCTCTCTTACTGTACAGAAAGGAAAATAGAGAAAACAGCATATAGGTAGCAGGTTATCCCACCGGGCCCGGGAAGTTTGCTTTCTGCATCTCGGCTGCACGGCAGAGAGGAAGGGAAGTTTGGATTATTATTGGGAAACTCAGATGAGAAAAAAATTCCTGTTGGGAAGGCGAGTGAAGCTGTAGCTGGTATTGCCTGGAGTCTCCAGTCAGGGCTCTGAAAACAGACCAGGCAAACATCTGTGAAGTGCTGTTTGCCTGCACTCAAAGGGATGGATCAGACCATCTTGCAAAGTCCTATATTTTTGTGATGTTTTTTGCGCACGTATGGAAGTAATGAGGCACAAGCAGACGGGGGAGATGAGGGTGTGTAAAATGTTACCTCTCTTCTTCTGCCAGCAGGGGATGCATTTTAAGGCTGGTAGTCTGTTTTTCAAGTGGAGGGAAAAAATCATTGATACACAGCTTTCTAGGGGAACTTTGCTTATTTGATGTGCTGCAAAACAACTGGTAAGACAGAAGCAATTGAAACCAGTGGTCAGGGAGGAAAACCACCAACAAAGAGCAACCTTTCTCCCAAATCTTAGTTTGGGTAGAACATGAGACCCCACCTGGAGTACTGCATCCAGCTCTGGAGTCCCCAACATAAGAAGGATATGGACCTTGTCCAGAGCTTGTCCAGAGCTTGTCCAGAGGAGAGCTGCGAGGATGATCCGAGGGCTGGAGCACCTCTCCTATGAGGAGAGGCTGAAAGAGTTGGGGCTGTTCAGCCTGCAGAAGAGAAGGCTCCGGGGAGATCTGATTGCGGCCTTCCAGTACCTAAACGGGGCCGACAGGAGAGCTGGGGCATGTAGCGATAGGACGAGGGGGAATGGTTTTAAACTGGAAGAGGGCAGGTTCAGATTGAACATTAGGAAGAAGTTTTTCACTCTGAGGGCTGTAAGGCACTGGCACAGGTTGCCCAGAGAGGTTGTTGAGTCCCCATCCCTGGAGGTGTTCAAGGCCAGGCTGGACGTGGTCTTGGGCAACCTGATCTAGTGGGAAGTGTCCCTGCCCATGGCAGGGGGGTTGGAACTCGATGATCTTCAAGGTCCTTTCCAACCTAAACCATTCTATGATTCTATGATTCTGGTTCCTGGGACGTGGCTCTGCTCTGCAGAGGATAGTAGGAATTCATGGACTCCCAGCTTGCTAGGTGTGTCCTCAGAGCTACGGCAGCCAGACATGTCTTTGCAGCCTCCAAGTTGCCCGTTGCTGCATGTCACGCTGCCGTTAGCTGATGGTACTGCTCTGACCCACAAGTGCCCAGTCTCTGCCTGCCCTGCATGGGGTAAATGTCTCTCCAAGAGGGAAATGTCAAGCTCCTGGTTGTCTGTTTGCATGCTGGGAATTGCTCTGAATCACCAAGTTATAGGGGCAAATTCAAGTTAAGTGACTGTGTTAATCTAGCATAAAATCATATTCCCTATGGAAGTGGTGGTCCTACCTTTTCCTCACCCTGGGTATCTGCTCCAGTCCCTTGCCTCGTGTCTGGAAACTTCTGTGCTTATCCAAGTCAGGGAGCTGACCCAGGTGAAAACAAATCCCACAGAAAAGAAAAGCTAGTTTGAAGTGATTACACCTCCTGTAGCATCCCATCTTCTGCCTGGCTCTCCCAGCATCCTGGCTGGTCTACCATGCTAGGTGCTAGGTCTTTGAGCAAAATGCAGCTCTGATGAGCTCAAGCAGACCCCAAAGCATGCAAGCAGCAAAATACCATCCTCTCCACCTGCGTGCCACACTTCTCAGCACTGGGGATCTCAGACAATCGACGAAAGGCTTTAATTGACATGACCCCTGCCCGGAGCTTGGATGGCTGGGCTGAAGTGTTCATATTCACCTAACAAGCTGGGCTTTCTGATCCCCATTCCAACAAGTTAATCACTAAGTGCTTCATGCAGTTTTAGGCCAGCGTCACACAGCTTCAACCCCATCTCAATCCTTCTTCCAGTTGGTGTGACCCCGCTGGAGACCCAGAAGCAGCCTGTGAGGAACCTCGAGGTGCAGGGACACTGGTAGAGTTTAGGCTGTATCAACCTGGGCCTTTAACTCTTAGCCAAACAGACAAGGAAAACACAGAAAAAAGCCCTATGACTGATCGCACCTACAACCCCTCAGTGACTCATAAGAGGAAATGGAAAAGCTCCAGCTATGCTTTCAGGAGCAGCTTCACCCCGTTCCTGCCTGGGCCCAGGAGAGCCCTCGGCTCGGGGAGCAAAGGGGTGACATTGTTCTCTAAGCAATTTCCAACACGTCTGGGGCCTGGGTTGGAATGCTCATATCCATGGCATATTCCGGGGTAAGCTTCTACTTGCTGCAAATAAAAGGGTCCCGGGCTGACCGTCAGTAATTTGAGCTGATAACCTGGAAAAATCCACCACAAATGACGGGGTGTGACCATAATGCAAAGACTCAGGTGTCCAGGTTGGCCGGGACGCTCCTGCCATCAGCATCTTGTCCTCGCCATCCCGGTTGGCCCAGGGTTTTCTTCTGTTTTGCTTCTTAAAGCAGCCTTGGAAAGGGAGGTCCCTGTACCGTGGCAGGCAGCGTTGTAGAACTCTCCTTGTGCTTCTTTGGCAAACGCTGTTTGGGTTTGAATTCTGCCTTAGCTTTGCAGAGCCCCATAGTGTACTGGTAAATGTTGAGCAGTGTAGTTTGTAGGACTGATGAAGTAATGCGACACTTCACCCTCACTCTCTGCCATTAAACGTTGTGCAGCAGGAGGCAGAGAGCGCGTGTGCGTGTGCGCAATAGGCTCTTATGAGCATAAATAATAGATGTGCAGAAGTGTGTCTGCTGCATTTTTGTGGTATTTTGGCGACCTAAAGGGTTTGAATTAACATTGACTTTCTTTTTCCTTGTTTTTCGTTCCGCCTTCTAGTAGCGATTATATTCTCGGGAAAGGGTTTTCCATTTCCTCAATGTCTTTTATCACCCTCAGCGCACACGTAAGCAAAATAGCACTAATCAGAGGAACGACCAGAGAATAGCTTAAGTCAGGCAACTGGGAAGAAACTTTGCTTATTTGTCAAAGGCGTTGCTTCTGCGCCTGCAAAGATGGAGCATTGTTGGAAACTGTTTGAAAATAATAGCCGTTAATGAAACACGGCAAGACATGGCAACATATATGCTTTTCTGCAGCACCTGTGATCCGCAGAGCGCATGGAAAAATCTTCCTTAGCCCCTTAAAAACAACTCCTTATTTGAGAGAAACTCTGCTTTATTTTTTCGTGAGATAAATGCTTTTCTTGTTCAGACACATGGTAGAAAAGATTCTTAGCAATCTTTCCCCCCCTCTTTTTTTTTTTCTAAAAATAAGCTGTAACTCTCAAATCATCTGCCCCCAATTTACTCCTGTGTGACCCTAAGACCCTGATCTGTCAGATCTGTCCACATCTGTGCCCACCACCGAAGAATGTGGCAGATTCAACACAACATATGGCTGGAGTTGTGCATATGATATTCATGGGAAATGGAAGAAGCATCACCATTTCCTCCGTACCAAACACCTCCTTGAGCTATTTGTACCCCACGCTCACAGAGATTCCAGGGTTTCGCTCTGCCGTGAATTACGTTCAGCAGCGAGTGAAGTTTCAGTGCAACTGCTTGCAGATGCCTTTCCAGGGATTTCTTTAAGACATACTTTAGTTGCTGAGTTTTTCTTGCAAATAAATGAGCTTAGAAAACAAGGCATGTTTTCAAGCCGGGACACCATACCGAGGATGTGGCAAGACCCTTCTCGTTAGGGAATTCATTTTGCATGCTCTGAGGTTTAACTTATTTCCCTTTAAATCCCCACTTTCTCTTCTCTACTTCTTTGGACGAGGGGTGGGAAATCCTAGAGACTTACGCTTTTTGCAAGGCTGTAGTTCAGGCCAGGATTGAAAAGTAACCAAGTGTTGCGCGTTTCAAGCGCGGGGGTACCTGACCCTCAACGCCAGCTGTGATTTTCAGAGTTTGGCATCACAAAAAATGTCAGCGGGCTTTGAAACTGGTAGGGGTTGCTCTGCTCCCCAGAGTTGCCCCCTCTGGGGTATCTGAGCGTAGTTTAAGCTGTGTCAGCCTTTCTTAGGTTAGCGCTGTTCGGGGTGAGCTCCGAGGCAGGGTCAGCGCGTCGTCGCACCCTTCCCACCCACCGCTGAGCCCAGGTAATTGCCTGCAGGGTCTGAGCCCACCTCAGACGCAAGCCAGACCACAGCTTCAACCTCAGGAAAAAGAGCTGAGGGTAAGTCATTTTGGCTGGTGCTCATCTCGTTGGAAGGACGCGTACGTCGCTGTTTATTGTCATTCACTTGACGGGCGGTAGTCTGTTAAAATGCGGGAATTCAAATGCGTTTTGGAACTTGGGGTGCAAGGAAGCTTTTTTTACCCGTTTCCCGTGAAGAGTTGTCATGGTGTAGTGTAACTGTACCCACGGCTAAGGGTTGTCACGAGTAGAAGGGTATTGGTTAAAAAAAAACACCTCATCTCCAATGGAAATAGGTTTAGTGCTACAAAGGCCGTGTAGCCTAAACTCTACAAAGTGAGGGTCAGGAGTCTGCAACTCTGTAATCCCAGGATAGAGAATTGTTTTGCACTTTGCTTAGGTAAGTTTGATGTGATTCATGGTTCTCATTTATTCCCCCCGTGGGAAAAAAGCCTTGTACAGTTACAGCAAATGCCTTAAAATAGAAAAGCATGACTTAACAATTTATTTTTTCAGCTTTTTTTTTTTTTTTTTTTTTTTTTTTAGTAGATGAGGCGAAAGGTAGCGCTGCCAGCAGAAGTGGAATGAAACAGTGTCAAACAATTTTTTCAGTTCTGCAGGAGGCTGCCTCTTACCCAGGAAGAACGCAAATTGCTGCTTAATTGTTGACAAAACAAATGGTTGTGTGGATTTTAGGTGGGAGAGAGTCTGCGAATGTAACTCTTTTGGTCTCTCTTGGAATATAAAGAACTTATGGGGACACTTGTGTCCTTTGAGACACACGGGTGTGCTCAGTGTTGGCATATCCAAACCGACGGTGTTTTATAGCTAAAAGTAGACTCTGTCTGCGAGGCGGCTGATTTGCACAATTTAAGTCTGGATGTGGGTCTGGCTCTGAAGGTTTCATATGGCTTACACCGACCCTGAGCAGAGAAATCTGGGTGTCAGCTCCCGAGCGGGGCATCTCCAGCCAGGAGGGAGGGCCGCTGGATGTGACCACGTGCCGTTCCCGAGGCTCGCCCCCTCCCAGGAGGGTCTCCGGACTGATGTTTTAAGGAAGGCTCAGATGTTCCTCTTTGCTCCTCTGAGATGGGCCTCCGGGCACAGGCTTACCATGCCCCAGCCCTCGCCTGCTTTGTTTGCATGCTGCTCTCCGAGCGGAGATAATGGGACTGATCCGAAGCCAGCTCCGAGGCAATCGCAAGCCTTTCCTTTGTCTTCAGCGGGGTTTGGATCAGGCCCAAAGCTCATAAGCAGTTTTCCACCAAGAGTTCCCGGCACTTATGTCAGTCACTGGCAAAAAGGGAAGGGATAAATCCAGCATGGGCTGCTTCAGATGCCAGGCACATTCTGTGTGTGTGTGTGTGTGTCACCGGGGTATATATACTCACAGAGCCCGTCTCGGTTCCTCCTAAATTACATGACAGCTTGCAAAGGGCAGGCTGCTACCGGTCTGCTTCCAGGACCAACCTCTAAAGACTTCTCTCTGAAAAGAGCTGGGAGGTTCTGCCCGGTGCCCAAGAAAGCCTTTTTTTTTTTTTTTTTTTTGGGGAACGGCTGCCCAAGCGCGGGGAAGGAGCAGGGGTGGCCGCCTGGTTGGGCTGGCGCACGGCGGGAAGGATTTCATCAGCATCCCAGAACGCAGGGCAGCGGGAAGGTAAGCCCAGGCGAGATGCTTCTCCTCCCACGGGGCTCCCCGCGCTCCTCCAGACCTATTCGCTTTCCCTACCGGGCGCTAAATCTGTTTTTGATGCCGGGGCGGGTGGTCCGTGGGAGGCACCCCCCCTCACCCAAGTCAGTGGGAGTCTCTCGACAGCCTCTGGCAGCCCTCGGACGGTGTCGAGGGTGTGTTTTAGGACTGGGCGTTCAATTAAGGCCAACCTTAGCCAGCCCCAACTGTGTGCAGGGGGAAGAGCCGCGGGGGGGGGAAGGGGGGGGATGAGGAGGGAGAGGGGAAGGTGTTTTTCTTAGGAAAAAGGCAAGCAGAAATAGACACCCCTTGTCATTTTTTTTGGCAGGCGAGGGGAGTTTTGGGAGGGCTAGAGGTCAGAGGAGCTAGATCTTCGCCTGGGTCTTTAATTTTTTATTTTTTTTTATTTTTTATTTTGTTGTCAACCCAATTGTTTTAATCCCCCCCCATCCCCCATCCCCCAGGGGGAGAGGGGAGCCCTCCTGCCCCCTGGCTGTGCCGGGAGCGGGGCAGGGGTCCCCTGTCACCTGCAGAGCCGTTTTCGGAGCAAGGTGCGGGCAGCTGGGATTTCCTGATGCGAAATGCAGCGGGAAAGCTGGGCTCCCCAGGCCAAGGAATTAATGACACTGTGAGGGGGGAATTTGAGTTTCCACATCAGTAAGAAAAGGAACTGGATACCCGAGGCAATAGACCAAAGTCAAGCTATAAAGTAATTACATTTCTCCCTGCGTTTCATGTGTTTGTTTAATTTTAGTGTTTAAAGGGAAAGGTTTCCTGAGAGCACTGTGCCAGCAACTCTAAAAAATAATTGTGTGACTTTCTTTAACATATATTCTGGCAGGAATGTCCTGCCTATATTTCTGGCAGAGGTTTTTTGCTTTATCATTAGCCCTTAGACCATGGGTTTAAGTCTGACCTGAGGTTGGTAGGATGGCAAAAACACCATTTCTGGGACGTCACCTCTATCTCTCGCCCTTCACCTCTAGGACTCCGGGGCAGTTTGGTAGCCCGTGCTGGGCTAATCCCAGTTAGTCCGTACAGCAGGCGAGAGGAGTTTGCACAGCCATCTTTCTGGCACTGCTGCCTGCCTGGCTGGATTGAAGTGTGAAAAACTGCAGACCTTTAAAACAAAACTTGTGAAGGTGCTGGACCAGCACTATGCTCTCCAGTGAGAGGGAGGGTGAAGTTTTCCCAAAGTTTTACATGTTTTTTTGTGTTTCTCTCTACACATGATTTTTTTTTTCTCGCCCCAATGGTCTGTGAGAGGCTGTGGTACCAACAAAGCAACCCACTGTAGGGATCACAGAATGGTCAGGGTTGGAAGGGACCTCTGGAGATCATCCAGTCCAACCCCCCACCAGAGCAGGGTCACCTACAGCAGTTGCACAGGACGGCGTCCAGGCGGGTTTTGAATGTCTCCAGAGTGGAAGACTCCACCACCTCTCTGGGCAGCCTGTGCCACCCTCAAAGTAAAGAAGTTCCTCCTCATGTTTAGATGGAACTTCCTGTGCTCAAGTTTGTGCCCGTTACTTCTTGTCCTATCAGTGGGCACCACTGAAAAAAGTCTGTTCCCATCCCCCTGGCACCCTCCCTTTAAGTATTTATAAGTCTTGATAAGATCTCCCTTCAGTCTTCTTTTCTATAGGCTAAAAAGGACCTCGTCTTGCCAAAGTGACCCCTTTGTGAGGGCACTTTGCACCGACACTCCTTTCTCCCTTGCCCTGTTGGAGCAGACCTGGCTGTGGCTGCATGCACTGCTTCTGGGAGCTATTTACTCTTCTGGTAGATATTTTATAAATCCTGTCACTCTGCCTTTTGGCAGAGCTTCTCTCCGCTTCACAACCCTTCACGGGGTTGTGAGAACCGCAACCTGATGCTGCGCTTGGAGACATCAGGTGAACCACCCCAAATTACCGTTTGGCATCTGTGAAAGAAGCCTCAGCCCCTGATAGAAGGAAGGAAACGTGTGCCTGGAGCAGCCTCCGGCTGGGGACTGGGCAGGTCATCTCTCACCCTGTCGTAACGAGAAGCATGTCGTCCGCATAGCTTGCAAGGCGAGCAATTCCTATTCTCGTATGCAAAACCGTCCATAAATCCCAACACATTGTAAATACGCTGACACGCTGCGTGTTAACGCGCCCACCCTTCGGTGAACTGCGTCGGTCATTAAATGGGGGGAAAAAAAAAGAATATGATAGAAAGTACTTTTTTCTAATGCAAAAGTCACTTGTTTGAGGTTTTGGGTTTTTTTTTTTTTAGATTAAAGGTATCTTTTGTTTGGTGTAACAGCAAGCAAAACAGGAGAAAACACGTGCAGGGATATAATGAAACGGAACCATTGCAAAAGCACGCGGTTGGGTGGAATGACACTGAAAAATGGCACAGCTGTTGTCACGCTCACTGTTAGCATTTGTGAAGTTGAAGATGGGCGATGCCGTGCAGAGCCCCGCGCAGACAGAGATCCAGCCCATGTCTTATTTACAAAGACCTAAATCTTTGTACCTCGGGAAGCAGCGAGGGTTTTTATTTCATGGTCGATTCGGTTCAGGTGGAAAGACTCGTCCCAGCATCTCTGAAGACGGAAATCCCGTACTTGTGGAGCCGCGTGGTTAATTGGGGATACGAGGAAGCTGCTTAATTCACGCAACTGAAATAATTTGATAAGATTTAGAGCCCGTCGCTTCTCATGGCTAAACCCGCCGCGCCAACAGCTCCGCGGGACCTCTGTGCAGCTGGGAGACGCGTGACAGTCCGCCTCGAGAGCGAGAGGTGCTCATCCGAAAGAAGGAGCAGAGATGCTGCATAATGCAAAGCCGGCTGTCACGCCTGCTCGCGCGTAGAATCGCAGATCACCTCGAAGTGTTATTGAGATAATTGGGGTATACTGAACCGGTATAGGTATGTCTTCGTATTTCTGGAGTAGCTGCAGATACTATTGTCAGGCAGATCTGGAAACAAAAAGTACCCTGCAAGATTTCCACAGTCTGCGACACAGGCACCCAGTATTAATTAACCTGCTGTCTCCAAAAGAAACTAGAGATACATTTGTCCTACCAAATGGTTTTGTTACTGAATAGTGACTTTGCTGAATATTGTTGCTGAATATAGTGAATCTTGCTATTCTCTCTGCCCTGCCCCTGGTACTGTGATTTTTTTACAAAAGCAGAATTTCCAGAGTTTTTCAAATACCATTCACCAGAAAATTCAAATGAAAAACTAGTCGACCTGCCTGCTTGGTGTTTGTCAGCTGGGTTTGTGGCAAAGGATCTCCCAGCATCCTTGAGCTGTGACTGTGCAGGACGAGGAGAGGTGTAAGGCAAAGGAGAGAAGACCAGAGACTCACACTGATGTTTTAACATCATTACAAGTGATGGTGGAGCAGAGGGGCTCAGCTCTGTGTGGGCTTGTGCCCAAAAATCTTTAGAAATGAAACTAGATATGTAAAGTGATTATGGTATATTGCTTTGGAGATTACTGAAAACATTTAATATTGCGCAGAATTTTGGGGGATGTTAAAGCTTATGCACAGAGAATTTGAGTACTCAGTTGTGTACTAATTTTTCTCACAAAGCTACTTAGACCATTTTACTCGAAAGTCCACAGTGTAGTTGTGTTTGTGTAGTTGTTTTTGTGTAGTTGTTTTTGTGTGGTTATCCTAGTATAGAAGTTGGCTTCACCAGTTCCCCTGGTTTGATAAGGGCAGAGAAAAACAGTTTTCTGAAGCTGTTGAGAGGATGCAATAACGTTTTAATGCCTGTCATATTTTAAGAAGATGTGCAGTTCCCTTAAATTGTGTTTTCAGTCATGACTAATGCAAATAGACACAAAGCAGGTGTCTTGTGCAGTAACAAGCCTGTCTCCTTTGCAAGTTCGGGCACTAGGACTGTATATGATAAAAGGCATGGATTTTCCATGATAGAAAAATGCAGAACTAGGAAGGAAACCCGCTGCAAGGAGCCTTTAGCAGCGTCATGACTGTGAAATCATATATTTTCCTCTTATTGGTATGACATACTCCAAAAGAATCATCCTCTCTGTTAATAAAGCCTTTCTCATTTTTTTCTTCCCCTTCCCCTTAGTCAATTATTACTGCTTGGAATTTTAGATAATTCCCGTTCTTTTGTCTAGACAGTGGGTTTTAATTTTCTGATGTGAAAGGAGTTTTCTGGCCCTTCCACGTGCAGTTTTCCCTGCAGTCACAAGCTTTGCTGTACCCACAGGGGAGGTACGTTGCGTTTGCAGCCAAATTCTCTGAGGCTGTGTCTGTGCCGGGTGATGCTGCAGAGGATATGGGGGATCCAGCCTATGGCTGTATCGAGTAAAATACATCCCCAAACCGAAGCAGCCGAGGGGAGACCGTTTCAGGGAAGTAGTGACTGTTCTTCCCTTGCAGGCGGGAGGGTCCTTTCATGACCCTCGGTGATGGCACATGTGAGTTGTGATTGCCAAGAGCTGAGGCTTGGTCATCCCAGTTCCAGGCTGTGACTTGGAGCTCTGCTGTGGGTAGCACTTGTACAGAGAAGGAAAACTGCCCTGATGGAGATGTCCACGTAGCCAGGACCCAGTTGCCAGTCTTTAATGCATCCCCAGGAATAGGGCAAATACAGCATGAAGTCTTCCCAGAAGCACCCTCCAGCAGTTGGTCACCATGCAGTTTGTGCTTGGACCTCTGTGCTTACTAGTTGCAGACAGAGCTATCCTCTCTGAATGTGCCCCATCATGTCTTGAACCCATTTATACTCCCAGCCCCTACTGCACGCTTAGGAATAAGCACTGTCAGTTTACAAAGTGTTGGTGATGTCCATGATTTTAAGTGGATGTTCTCCAGGTTGGATTTCTTTTCTGCAAGCCACAGCCTCTGAGATGTGTGATCCGATGGGCAAGGACAGATTTCAATAACAGAAAACTAGAATTTCTGCTGCTCAATTTTGCAAGGAATGATGATTCTTAAGGGCTAAAAATTTCTTAGATGTCTTATGGTTAAAATCACGCGAGTATTTATGTCGCACTCATGATTTTGTGGGGAACTGATTTCCAGCCAGAGGGTCTCTGGATAACAGCCGTGTGAGAGTTTTGAGAGCGGACTTTGATTTATGACTGCAGTTCACTAAACCTCATGTGTACCATCAGCATCCTCAAAATTATGCCATTTTCTAGTCCGACTATCTCTGCCCTCTCATTATATCTTCCTGTTGTGTCTTTTTAGCCTCTCAGCTGTTTCAGTGGGTGGTTGATGTAGCAGTGTGATGCTTTGCTGTTTGGTGTCCTGGTCTGGTGGAGAGCTCTGGGGTGCTCCAGGCACAAACTGTTATGCATGAGAAATTGAAGGCTGAAACTCAGAAGCCTTGAAACATGAGAATGTGGCCTTCATCCACTTCTTTATGAATATGTTTTATCTATGCTTTTGTTACCTCTCGTTGCCAGACTATCCTGCCTCATGTTTCTGCCTGCTCCCAACTCCCTGATGTCATAGCAAGTGTCTCCCCAGGCTCAATCTCTCCCCCAGGTGTTTGCTCCTGGCTTCTACCTGGTCCTTCCCCTATTTCTCATTTCAGTTTTGTTGCTTTCCTCTTTGTGTGATTTGGGCAGCAATGGACTACGGGGGGAGCCCAGGGGCTGAGATGACAGGGATGGCTTTCTGGCTCTCTCTTCTTGTGCCCGGAGCCGCAGCCGCATCCAGCAGCCAAGAAGGGAGTCATAGCAAGGAAAGACCTGAGCAATCCCCAGAAGCAATCCCCAGAAGCCCCAAAATGGAGTGAGATCAAGGCAGACTGAATCTGTAGAGGTTTCTCTCCCAAAGGCTAATAAATCTTCAGTGGGATGTTTTCAAAGGCTTTTCACTTTGCCAAATTTGGATGCAAAAGGCACATCCCTGTTCCCAGGGTGACACCAAATTTCCAGTCCCCTTTCCAGAGGATGGAGGCGTGAGAGAGTCTCCAAAAAAAAAAAAAAAATTGTTAGAATTTGTTTTTATATCGACTAAGCACTTTTCTCTAATCTTGTGTTGGAAAACCGCCAGGCCATCCCCTCTCCCACCCTCCTTGTAGTTTCCTAGAAAATTCTGCTGGAGGCAGACACCTGGCAAAGGAGAATTTCAGCTCAAATAGTTTTAATGTGGTGAATATGACTGGGAACAGGGACTCCTGATGGCACACGTTAGGGTATCTGCACTGAGTGCTAACAGCCTTCTGGCGTCCCGGTACTGTGCTGCGCCGCATCTCCCACCAGCTTCATCTGGGGACCTCGTGCTAGAAAATTCATTACTTGTCACTTTGAGCAGAACAAATGGGAGACGTAAAACCGCTTTGCGATGGTCAGGGAGCATCGGGCGCGAGCGCAAATGGAAGGACCATGGCAAGCGCTCCCCGCTTGTGCTTCAAGGTAACCCCGCCAGCGTGCGCCTCCTTCTTGCAAATGCCATACAATATTTTTCACTCTCTGCTGGAAGAAAAAGCTGCCCTAAGAAAAGCAGAATGAGGGCTGAAGTTTTGAAAGGTGTCCAAGAGTAACAAAACTCAACTCTCCAGGGCTGAGTTTTGCCTCTTGTGTTTCTCAACCAGGGTGGTTGAATGTGTTACAGACCTATCAGAAATTTTGCTACAAATGCACAAATATTAATCTACAGCCATTTCCTTTGCTTTCTTAAACATGAATGAGGATTTTTGTCTCTTTCTCCCTCCATAAATTGTTCATGGTCAGAGGGGGCATGTTCCGTGTCAAAGTCTTGACCGCCAGGATCAAACAAAAAACCCTTGTGAACTCAAAAGTGGAGACAAATAAATGACTATTACTTTTTTTTTTCCCTTTTGCCTGGAGTTAAACCTTTTCTCTGTCAACAATATTGACTTTGTTCACTTGGAAGGAAGCAGAGAGAGAGAGAGAGGGAGATTTCTCTAGATGCTGCACAGAAAAAAACATTTTGGAAGGAGGAATGAAAAAAGACAGAGGTTACAGGAAATGGTAGACATTTTTTGTTGAATTAAACCATTAGGAGTGACCCAAAAACCAACGGGAAAGAAAGGAAACAACTGGATACATTTAGGTCACAAGAACCAGCCAAACGGGGAGCTGAAACCAATTATCATAAATGAATGTTTCTCTTTTATTCATGACCACCGTGTATGCTCCCATGATGCTCTTTGTCTTATTATAAAAACAGATGAAACTATTTCGTTTTGTTCTTACACTTATTAGCTAATGCAACTTTTGGGCAATTTATCAAACACTAACACATGTTGTGATTAATAAGCTCAGAGAATTAATCACTGCTAAAGCCCCTTAAAAACAGAGGATGTCGGGTCCTTCTTAAATATATGTTTGTCCAGGATTATGTAACTTAAGCGGTGCCATCTACTTATGATGCATATTCATGCATTTTACACTCCGAAAGATCCTTGAAACCATATGTTTGGGCAAGCTATAATTACAGTGACTTCCATTTCTATGGGACTTTGCCCTGTGGTGTGGGCAGAGCGAGCCCCGCTCGCCCGAGACGTGGGCACTGGGGGGTGGGAGGTGGTGCACAGAGCCCAATCCCCCACCGGCGTTGGGGCAAGGGAGCATCATTTGGGATTTGGACTGTCGCTGCTGGGCTTCAAAGGGGAGGCGTCACGGCTGCTGTGGACCAGGACAAAAAAACCTCTGGCTGCTCCTTTTTAGGCTCTTTCCTAGGGATCTTGCTGCTGCCTTGAATCCAGGTACCGTCGGGGAGGGGGGGGGGGAGGAGGAAAATGCCATAAAGGTGGCCATAGCAGCTCTTGGCGTCTTCCTTGCTCCCACCAACCCAGCACAGCCTCTAATGAGCCATAACTGGCTCTTAAGTGCCCCTAACCACTTCACTGAGGTTAGAATAAATTTCTAAACGGGGAGGAGGAAAAGCAGAGGCAGCCAGCACGTCCCGCAGCCTCACCGAGGCGCAGAGGAGCCGACTCCATGCGGTGGGAGGCAGCTCCGGGGCTGGGGGAGCCTCCACGGGGACGGCGGGGCGAAGAGCTGGAGCTTTGCTTTAGGGTGGTCTGCTTGATAGGAAGACGACCACAGTTTGACATAGAAGGACCGGGGGGAATATTTTCCACCGGAGAAGTTTAGTGTTGTAGAAGCAGATGTCGCGGGAGTTTGGGTGCCCTTTGCCACGGGCGGTTCTGTGTCGCTGTGGTGGGGAGGGGTGGGGGGAAGTGGTCCTTTGGCATGGGCTGCATTGCATATAAATATCTCCCAAGAGAAGCTGAACAGGAGCATTGAAAAGTCTTGCTCTGGCCTGCCTGAGACACGCTGTTAAAAGAGTAACGTGAAATCTTTGAGAACGTTTGTGCTTTGTTAAAAATGTGTACATATATATTTTTTTGACTTTGCACCCCAGCTTCGGGCGAGACCAGATCTTAACATCCTCAAAAGTCACATGGGATGGAAAGCCCCTGGTTTGCTTGCTCTATAAAAGAAGAAATGCATCCCCAATTCTAAGCTCCAAAGTACAGTGACGCAATTCACCGAGGCTCCCCGTTAGCAGCCTGTTCTACTCAGCAAGCTACTTGCTGTGTCAACATCCAGTTGACTTCAGCGGGAACAAAGTATGTGTTTAAGTGCTTTTATTGACTAGGGAGGGACTTAAGCATGTGTTTAAATGCTTTCTAGAACTAAGGCATAAATGCTTGATTCTCAAAGCCCAGCAAAATAATGGGGCTGGTCTTCAGTCGAGCATAAATTCTAGGGCTCGCTACAGGAGCAGCGGAGGGAAATTCTATAGTATGTGTCAGCCCAGATTTTCATAATGAACCTGAAACCTCTGCATCTCTCCGTAGACTACAATGAGATTTAGATCTTGCCCTTTAAAAAAAAAAAGGGGGGGGGGTTGGGGTGGGGATGGGGGGAGAAAAGCAAAGCTATTATCCTCTCTGGTCAGGGCATCTGAATAAACTGTTGCTTGCTCATGAATAGCTGGGGAATGGAATTCATGCAAGTTTATGCAGCTAATTTGTCAATCGTTCAACAAAATATGCAAAAGGATGCTGCCAGAGCTGCGTGTGTGGAAACCCTCTGGCATTTAAAAAGAAAAAAAACGTCCCCAGACAACACCTGCTGGCATTTTCCACAAGGACAAGATATTTTGCTATGCCTCTCACATGTCAGCAAATTAACATTTTTTTCTCCCAACCTAATCCCAGTGAAGTGTATTTATTTATTTTTTTTTCTCCAAAATAGACGCATGCCACCAAAATGGTTTTGGTGTGTGTTAACAACACGTTGGCCCTATGGGCTACATTTCTTCTGGGGGATTGAGACCACCTTCTTTTACTTCGAGTTTCCAACATAGATGGCCAGAAAAAGAAAATTAAAAAGCAGGCTTTTCGTTTTCGTCTTTCGGCAACCCTGATGTGGTTACCGAGGCATTGCTTAGAAACACAAACATTACAGCACATATGGAAGTCTACTGTCGAGTGGAACCGAGTCCTAAAGCAACATGTTAAGTCGGAAAAATTTATGTTCATGCTAAAGCGGCAGTGTAGTAATCGGTTTCAATGGAAGTAAGAGGAATGCATCAGAGATGGAAATGGCTCGCTCCCTTGGATGCAAGTGCAGGAATTCAGACCTACGGTCTGGGACGATTGCAGCAGGAGGAAGTTGCTTTTATCACTGAGAGCAAATCAGGCTTGGGGCGACTCATCTTCTCCGTCTGCACGTGCATCTGTTTGCACAGAAGCAGCTTCATTTCACGCGCCCATTTATGCCCACTCAAAATACCCATTTTTGCCCTTTGGTTGGATGTGAATGAGAGAGTTCCAGGCTTGCCTGGGGCGATGGAGGTGCCAGTCTAAATTCTTGCCTATCAAGACAAGCCATTTGACTCTTCTTAGGGGACTTATTGGGACCCATTTAGGTTCCCTCTGTAATGAGGAAAAGAGCGACAAGTATGCCCAGACGGTGGTTCATCTTGACTGTTTTTAGGTTGGTCTGAATCATCTCATGAAGGCGCCTTCTTAAATTGATTCACAAGAGAGCCTGGAAAACTCACTGAGACAAGACCTGTTACCTCAAAGCAAAGAAATCCACATTACATGGTTCCTCCCTTTGCACTCCAGTTCACAAAAAGCTCTTGGCATCTTGATTGCGTGTCCGGTTCAATATCTGAATGTCTTCAAAAAGCCTGAAATGCCTCTAGTTCCTCATAATTTATGTGCCTCGGTTTCCCATCTGTGAACTTGAACCTCCTTATCTGATGAGAACGATGTAAGGCCAAATAGTGAAGACTGCGAATTTTTCAGATATTAGGAAATTTTAAATGATTTAAATGGTTTAAAAGTACCTCAGAGAGAGAGAGCTTCTAACAGCAGCAGAAAAAAAAAGACAGAATTTTTATTGCTGCTCGGATTGATGTACCTGTAGTCTCAGCGTTTGTTAATTAATGGGCTAAAGTACTTTTGCAGATATAAATGCCTTGAAAATTAGTTTTTGCCTTTCTTCACCCCCAGAGAGCTGGTCCATTTAAACACACCCATGTTTTACAGTCTAGGAGGACACTTTGTGGTTTGTGGGTCCAGGATGAAGTGTGGTAGTCAAATGTGGGTTTGAGGTTGGAAGGTGTTGGGGAAAGGCACCTGTCCTGCCCCTCACCTGGTCCCATTCCTGAAGCACCCATCACCACCTCTGCAACCCCGAGGGCAGGAGAAAATGCACAGCTACTCTGGCTACTGCCTATCCCTACGGCACCGTGTCCCTGGCCTCAGCCGAGCTGAGAGCACGGAGTACCTGGGTTAGACATGGCAGGTAGCCCAAACCTGGGCTTAAGCCCAAGACAGGGCAGCGGTGGGGAGCCGCCAAGGCAAAGGCAGTGGGTGTCTTGAGGGAGAGAAGGAGGTTTTGGGGACCTAGCACGCAAATCCTTTGAATTCCAGTTTTATCAGTTTATCAGGGAATAGCTTCCTTTTTAAGTTGCTTATTGTTCCACACCAATCACCTAAGTCAGTCATTTCTGTTGCTCGTGGCTAATTAATACCCCATCCTGCGTTGAGAACTATATCAGAGCAGAATTGCTGCTTAGTCAGTGGCTGCTCTTCAGCCAAGGAAACATCATAGGTTCTGAATTATTGTGACTTTTCTTTTTTTTTTTTTTTTTCATTTTAAAAATTCAGATGAATATTTAGATGTCATTTTCAATGTTCAATTCCTTGATTTTGCCCAATTGAAAAAGCCACCTATTTATTTGAAAAACATTTTTGGAAGCCTGAAGATAACCACGTCGCTCCCATGGTTAAAATGTTCTATATAAAACTTGTTATTACCATAGATCAATGGGATATGTACAGAATATGTTACAATGGGGCCTGTGTTAAGGATTTGTCAAGATTTCCATTATAAACCTCTATTTTCGAGGGTTTATAACTCAGTCATAAAAATTCATTCCAAGCTAAAACTTGGCAAACAGAATGTCAACCCAGGAGAGATTTTCTTTTACCAGATTTGCCTTAATGCTTTAAACTGATTTGTCTATTTTAAAATTATACGAGTGCCCTGTTTTATAGACTTTCTGTGTATACAGGGTGCGCGTGTGCATGTGTGCTAATATAACGTGCATACCAGGGAAGGAGCAATGTTAAAAGCACATTAGCGCAGCAAAGCCGAGCTCCAAAATCCCCACAAGGTTAAAACCGGGGTTGGATTTGCAATTTGTGGATTCTTAAACATTAGGATGCCAACTTTAGGCCAAGTCGTCAAACGGTGACTTCAGCTGGTTGGAGCTGATGTATGCCAGCTGAGCTGCTGTCCCTTTGTGACACCACCCTATGCACAACATCTCCAGGCATCCAAAAAGGCTGCTCCTGAAAATTGGTGCAAATCTTGACACTAAGATGAGGGGTGGATAGAGAGTGCCTAAGACCACCTCAGGGCACCTGGTATGGCAGGGAGGAGACGTTCAGCTGATCTCCTATCCAGTGATCCTGGATCCTGGCTGCTCTTGACGGTTGAGCAAGAGATGTAGGTGTGAGAACAAGGTGTCCGTATTAGATGATTGAAGCACAGGTCTCTGTCTCTTTCCTGTGGTTAAGGAGCCAGGATCTTGCATCACCAGGTGGTAGGTGGCCCACACTGCTTATCACTCTTGAACACAAATGTCATGGTTGACAGCTACATTTGTCCTAGGTGCCATGTAGGTGGTCCAAATATTCCTTCCCTGGTGCATTGGCTTTGGCTATGATAGACGAGGTCTGGCTCATCTCACTCACAGCCCGAAGCCCTGCAATTGCAGCAGTGCCTGGGGGAGAGTAGGACATGCAGCTGGGCTTGGAAACACTCTGCCTGAGCTCAGGCGGTTGGACAGGCAGTGGCAGTGAGACAGAACATCTCCAACAGATGTTTCAGGCATGGTCTAAGGCCTTAAACTCACCCCTGAGGGAGCTGATTTCCATCCTCTGATGGAAACCACAAAGAGCCTTGGTGCTTTGCACGACTGATCTTTAGTCATGGAGGGTCAGACTGCCTTTTCTCTCTCTAGAAGGAGACACGAGTCCTGGGTCTTGGGATCCCTGTCTTCTGAAATCCTGGGGTGTGAACTCATTCTGCTGATAAGACCGGGGTGTTGTCATCTCCCAGCGTCGCTAGGCTCTGTTACACCGTCCAGCAACTCCTTCCCGGCTCTCGTGTGGAGCTTGGTGTTGAGTCCCGCTTGCTCACGGACTTCCTTAATTGAGGGCAAAAGTAGGTTCCCCTTTCTGCCATAAATCCAGCGTGCGCACAAACACACTTGTAAGATATTTAGAAAAGCTCTACTCTGCGTATCTTAAATGTGTGTGTGTGGGGAGTAAAGAAAAGCAATAAAGAGCCTACATTATACCACATGTGTGAGCAAAGGGCTGTGGTTAACTCCCTTCAGATAGATTTCAACCAGGGCCCCTTTGTAACAGCCCCCAGAAGACTACTGAAAAGTCGGCATCCATAGTTTTAAATAGATTCATTTAAAAAATAAATTGTATTAGGGCCTTTCCCTCCCCCTCTCTGAAAACCAAATACACGAGTGACACAAATAAGGAAAACTGCAGCTGGCTGTGGCTGACGCTGGGTAGCCAGCTTGTCCCGGCACGCCGGGGACATCAGCGGCCGAGCAGGTCTCCTGCAGTCGAGGTGCTTGCAGGAGGATCACCAGGGGTGTCTCTGTCTGCCCAGCGGTCCCGCTGTGCTGGGAGAAACAAACAGTAATTTTGTGGCCAACGCACTGGAGAGGGATGATGTCGAGTAGATTGGTGAACGTATCTTGACCTTGACCTAAGCAGTGGAGGGCGGAGTACTACAACCGCTGCACCCTTTGTCCTCCCCACCCCTGCCTCACCTTCCCTTCGGTTAGGAGAGATGACAAGCTGTTGCCTTCTCTGCCCCTCAAGTGCCTGAAGATGATGGGGTCCTCTGGGCAAGGACCTTCGTTGCCTCTCCTGATGGGTTTGTGCTGCATCCAGCCCCGCGCATTTCCGCGGCGTGCCTGCAGACCGCCCGGGCACAGCTACACACGCTGCTGCCACACGTCCAGCTCTGAGCACGCAGGAGATTATGGGACATTAATAAGAATCAGATTGAGAATAAAGTGAGTTGACAATTGGGCTTTGATTTCCCAAAGTGCTTTTTGGATGAGAAGTGGCTTCTCTTTTTTTTTAAAGAAAAAAAAAAACTGGATAAGTTTTGCACAAAGGATGACACTATTTGCATTGGCACCTTTTCCAGATCAGCCCCCAAAACACTTCAAGTGTAGGATTGTCGATTTTTCACTTGTCAAAAAAACAAAACAAACCAGAGTAGAAATGATGGGTTTGGCTTTCGCTTCGTGTGTTGTGAAAAACAAATAAGCAAAACAAATATTTTTCTAAGTTTTTAATGGAAAATCAAATTCTCATTCTTGCCACAGTTGCTACTTAAGCAAGCTAAGAGGAGGACGCTACACCCAGGGATGTGCAGCCTTTCCTTGTAGCTGGTCAGACTGTTTATGAGCATGAGAAATGTACCTCAAACATGTCTCCATGTTGTTTTATTCATCATCGATGCCAAAGAATTAAACTATTGGATCAGTAGAAGCGAGATCTCACTTTTCTGTTGAGCTCAAAGTCAGAAATAGAACGACTTCGGCAGAGAACAATATAGCCACAGTGGAGGGAGCCGGGTCACCTTTTGGTGAATTTAAATGAGTTCTTAATGAAAAGGGGAATAAAATTTTCACACATTCCTCTGCATTAAAGAGGGGTCAGAGACTAGCATCAAGGTGAGCCTAAACTCGGGAAAGACACAAAGGGAATTCCTGAGCTGCCGACAGAAATGTCTCTCCAGTCTGCCAGGAGCCAAAACGCTACTGCTGGAAAAACAGCAGGCGGGGTGGAAATCTGGGTCCAATGAAGGACCAGCAAGGGAAGCTGCGGAGAGGGGTCGTGGCAGGGGGAAAGATAAACAGCATCCTCCCTTCGGAGCGGTCAGGCTTATTACAGAGATGAGGCCGGTGGTGGGTGTGAATAGGTTTAGCCAGCTGGCAGGGACCAGCCTTGCTGAAACGTTGCAGCATCCAGTCCTTACTGTAAAGATGCGATGCTTTTGAACTCTGGCTGTCAGGATTTAGAAAAAATGTGTGACCTTGTTTCCACGTCCTCCATGTCTCAGTTTTGCCATCTGTAAAATGGGCTGTTACTCAAAGGGAATTGCTGAGAGGGTTAGAAATAGGGGTGGATGGGGCAGCTTGTCTTATCCGAGAGCTAATTTTTATCTGTCTGTCTGATGGAAACTTTAAAGGCCAACACAATGGACCTTTTAAAAATATATTGGTCATTGCTAAAGTAATAATACAAAGCCGTCATTTGCATAGTGCTTTTCTGATCCATAGTGCTCCTCAGAGATGTTGCCAGGAAGATATAAGCAGTGATCTTGCAAAAACAGATGTCACTCGTGTGGCTTTACTGAGACGGGCAGGCTGCAGGGGGACCAGGGGCTCAGCTGTGCTGCTTGCCGCAGTGCTCACCTCCGTATCACAGCCCCTTCCCAGCACAAACGTACTGGGAGCTGCTGGGCTGCCCCGAGGGTCTGACACCGCTGCAGCCATGCCTGCAGTGCCCAAATTCTCTGCTACGGGAACGGTGCCCTCCTTGGGTGATCCTGGGGTGTCTCTGCTCCTCTCCATGAGTGAACTGAAAGTTCATGGGTGTCCGGGAGCCGAAGAACTTCTGTCGACAGCCCCAGGTTGGATCTGTGGCATGAGGATGTTGTCCCTTTCGCACAGCTCTGATGCTGCTCGGTTGGACCCGTGGTACCTCCCACACCGTGGTGGGAAGCTCACGAGGGCAGGGGTACGGGCAGGGTGGCGACGGGCAGCCCTCCTGGAGCCCCAGGGGTGGGTACCGAGTAGGGAGGCATCTCCAGGAATAGGGCCTGGGTTTGTTTTGCATCTCATTCCTAAATTAGACTAGACTCTTTCCAGCGTTAATGAGGGACAGGCATCTCCAGAGGGCAATTCAGACCTGCGTTGTCTATAGCCCTCCCTCGGTGGAGAAAGGGGCCCAGTTAGGTTCCTAATTTAGGCTTCTTGGTTGAAACCTTCACATTTGGTGCAAAGACTCTCAGCCTTAGAATAACCGTAAGAAAACACACTAAATCCCACAGATATCCCCCATTGCTGATAGCACCCAGGAGAGTTATCTCCTCCGGAGTAGGCAACCATCCTCTTTTCCCTCAGTCTTCTGGGGGAAAACGGGGGGTCTGTGGAGGTGGATGGTGCTGAGCCGCCCTCCCTGTCTGAGGACCTGGTTCCTTTTCTATTATAACATTATTTAAATAAAGTTGTAGGTTGCTGTAGGTGACCGTGCTCTGGTGTGGGGGTTGGACTAGATGATCTCCAGAGGTCCCTCCCAACCCTGACCATTCTGTGAGTCTGGGGGGGCGGGGAGCAGCGGGGAGACAAGGAAAATATTTGTGTAAGAAAACTACACTTTAAAAGACAGCTTAAAACTGGGATTAATAAGTCTGCTTTTATGGAAGCATTTCTACATGTTGTAAAACATTTTTAAAAACATTGTAAAAACTACAGAGTTTCACGTTAAATATGGCTGCTTTTCTTTATAGAGCTGACCTGCTTCCCAGAGGTGATGTATACACACCATATGACACAGGGGTTGCTAGGGTAGGCAGTGTTTTTACATTGATTACTGTAGTAAATAATAATGTAAAACCGTGTATAAATAGGGAGTTCAATCCAGAGCTGCCCCTGGGGTCTGCAGTTCTTTACACATGGCCCATTTTTCATCACTTGTGTGATTATTTTATTTTCTTCTTTTGGAGGAAGAGGAAAAGGGGGAGGGAACGTGCTGGACTTTTTTTTTTTCTTTCTTTCTTTCTTTCTTTCTTTTTTTTTTTTTTTTTTTTTTTTTTTTGTGTCTCAAAAGAACATCTCCTCTTGGGTCAGCTGTTGAGCAGAGGCCAAAAATACTGGTTAACGCTACAGGGAATTTTTTTCCTTGGCAATTCAGGAGTACAGAGAAAAACAACAAGAAGGAGCTGAGGTTTCCGGAGGTGGCCAAAGAGGAGCGGACAGATGAAGTGTGCTCTGTAGTTTAGAGACTGAGGGAGATGTGAGAATATTCTTCAAATATCCCAAAGGAGCAGCAGCCAAGTGAATAAGCTGTGCTTCCCGCCTGCCGTGGGTAACATATGGAGTGGCGGGTTTAGACTGTGGAAAGGAGGCTTTGTATCCATCGGGAAAACTTTTTAACTGACTGGATGGTGAAGCGCTGGGAGCAGGCTCATGGCTGTCTGTCTGTCTGCTCATGGGTGAGCCCCACCGCTGGGATAAGCCCATTGCCAAGAGCAGCTCTGGGCAAACGGTGATTTCGGTTCCCCGTTGACGGAGACACAATTAATCGCCCCCTAAAAATATACTCTGACTATATTGCCCCTTAGACGGGGCTTGTCCCAGTTGGAGGAGAGTGGAGTGGAGACAAGGACCTTCCCAGCTGGTCTAATCGCCTCCGTCCCCGGTGAGATTATTGGCCACCACTTAGGGCAATTTGTTTCATTTTGCAATTATTCTTTGGGGGAATTTTTATAAGCTCCTGTAATAAGTCACTTCTGCCGGGATCCGGAGAGGAAGTGAGCTGCATTAGAGGCAGAGGCATTACCCCAACCTCCCCTCCCCGCTGCCTCGGGACCTTCACACGGTGCTTTCCATAGTCCCACGTGTACGTGCCCGGAGGGCTATATGGAAGGCTCTGTAAGCGTGTATGCGTATGGATACATATATAGTCCTATATATGCTTTTTAATATATAGATATGTGCGTATACTGCACGCGGAAGTAAGGATCCTCAGGTTTTGGGGCTGAGGGGCACAAAATACAGCTGAGCTCTCTAATGTTGCTGCTAAGGAGAGATGTACCAGCAGAAACCAGTTACTTGCTGGCCTTCTTTGGCCGTGACGGGGCGCCCGCCCCAGTGCTGCCCATCTAGTCTTTCCTTTGGAGGTGTCACCCTGGTCTACACCACGCTGCTCTTGCTGCGTGCAGGACTAGAGGCACCTAAGCACAGGTGCTCGTGTTTCCAAATCTATGGCCGTGGCTGAGCTCCCGCTCTCTGGTCTCCATCTGCCCCCGAGGTGCTGCGCTGGGCTGCGAGACGGCTTTCCCCGGGCAGGTTTTCAGGTTGCTGTGGTGGAGCCGGTGGATACTCAGTGGATATGGCAGTCGGTTGCTCTCTCGGACTTTTCCCGCCCGGGTAGAAATGTCAGGCTCAGCGGATGTAACGCAGACGCGAGCGCCTCGCAGGCCACAAACAACGCGCCGCGCCATTTCCACATGAGCAAAAACAACACGCGTGCACACACACAATAAACATGTCACCCGATTTCCATACAGACAAAAACAATGCGCGCCTATACAACCACACACGCGGAGGCGCACACATGCTCCTCTTCCAGATTCCAGCGGGGCTGTGATTTTTAACTATCTAAATTAAAAACAGATACGATCCTCTGGTGGGGAGCTGCCAGGAACTCGCCATCCCCCCAACTTGTCTCTCCCGAATGCATCGGGGGGGAAATACGCACGGTTCTCCAAAGGGACAAACGGTTTCTCAGCACGCAGCGGGGTTGGGGACAGAGGTAGGGGGACGTAGGGAGGAGAGGAAAAGGGAATGCACAGAATTACTTTCTAGTGGCAGAAGAATAAACAGCTTAAGTTAATAAAGTTGAGGCCAAGGAGAACTATTTGGAGAGTGTGGAGGAAGTCGGGGATTAGGGAGAAAATAGGAGCCCAGCAGCAGGAAATAATATGGCAGCGCAGCGGACCTGAAGGGAGAGCGGAGGACGGGGGACGGAGAGGAGACCTGGCTGGCGTGGCGGGGGGAGAGCGAGGGCGGGGAGGGCTGCGCGGCTCTAAATCACAGCCCTGCTGAAAGCGGGCCGCCTCGTACTCATCAAAATCCGCCTCGGGAGCCAAAATCCCTTCCGAAAATGATGCGACCTATTTTAGGATCTGGTTTACCGATGGAGATGCCTTCTTTGTTTTGAGGCACGTGTAGCAGAAATTAGAAAAAATTAGAAAGGAAAAAAAAAAAAAAAAAAAAGAGGAGGAGAAAGGGGAGCTTTGGGGCGGGAGGGCGATGCAAGCCCTGGGGGGGGGGGGGGGGTGGCTCCCAAATTCCCCCAGCCCCGCGGCCCCTGCCCACGCACGAGCCCCATCGGCCGGCGCTGCTGTCCCGGCCCCGGGTGCAGCCCCTTTGAGTGACAGCCCCGGGGCGCGTCGCCGACTTGATGACTTTTTGCAACTGTCGAAGAAGCTTAGCAGATAAGCGCACAACAGTTTTTATTATTCCAAGAGGCAGAAGACTCGCCTTAGCGAGCGGTAACAAATACGGACATTCACGACCAGGATTAGAACAAACTGCACTGGTGGGCAAGGGCCAAAGGCAGCACGGAGCTGCAGTGTAACCCAAAACCTCCACAGCTGTTTTCATTTTCCTCCCTTCAACACAGTCCCTGTGTGGTACTTCAGGGAGAATTATGAAAGTGGCGTGTAATTCAGAGAAGTAATGTCTTTTTTTTTTTTTTTTTCCCCCTCCCCCCCTCACCCCCCCCCCCATTCCCTCCTCTCTCGCTCTCTTTTTCTTGGAGTAATGAAAATTGCTGTGGTAGATCGTTTTGGATTCAAGGGAAATATCGGACTGTGTTTTCTGCGGGCGAGTTAGATAACAATGGATTGGACCGGGTGCTGTGTTTGAAAGGCCCCGCTGCTCTCCCCGCCGCTCTCCATCGCTCCCCAGCCCCTGCGCGGTGACGGATGGGCACCGGAGCGGCGGTTTGCCCCTCAGCAATTTAAATCATAATTTTAAGGAAAAGAAAAAAAAATATATTAAAAAGGAAGAGGGGAACAGCTTAGAAATCCTGGGCGTCGTGCTAATGAGTGCCGTGACTTCAGGGACTTTGGTGGCCTGAAAGGCTCCAGCACAAAGCCTGGTCTGTGCAAATCCCCGCGCCGGAGAAGGGCTCCGCTGCCGTGAAGCCCCGCTGGTTCCCACCGGCGTTTTGATGGGAATCGTTTAAAAAGCGTGAGGCCACATCCTCTACCGTATCCCGGTGATTTACACCAGCCTGGAGGATGCTCCGGCTACGAGAAAAAAAAAGATGATTTTCTTTCTGGAGGACGAATCCTCTGGTGATCTAATGCCCTTCACTTTGCACGGCCAGCAGGGAATTTGGCCCTCTCTTGTTTTTGAACAGAAGTGATGGCATCGTGGTTCCTCTGTCTGGTGAACATCGCTGGCCTAGTTCTCCAAGGTGTTACGCATTTTCTCCTTAAAATATCTTAATTTCGTATGTGTCAAAAATCGGAAAAGAATTCCTCCTTTCAGTTAACGAAAAATTTTTGTTTGAAGCATTTTGAGGTCTTTCCTTTCAATTTTACTATTTAAAAAATAAATTTAAATTGAAGATATATTATGCCAGAAAAAAAATACATCTTATTTATCAAAATATTTTACTCCAGCATTACCAAAGTTCTTATTTAAAAAACAATAGAACAAACATTGAAACTTTTTCAATTTCCCTTTATTTTATTCTGTAAAAAAAAAATAAACTAAGTCAGTAGCATTTAAAAAAACTCCAACAAACCAACCCCCCCCCAAAGCCCTTAGTTTCACCCCAAGAAATACTTTAATGCTACTGAATGTTAAGAAGAAGTGCTGAAAAGTTACATTTCTCGCCTGAAATCGTTGGGATTGTTCTAAAACCTTAGATAGCTGTTGCATCTTGTTATCAAATTCTGTTGGCCTTTCCTTTAATGGGTTTCACATTATTTTTATTCAACAAGAAAATAACTCAGCGAGCGACTGGAAACACTTACGTGTGTACCCTGACACATCTGCACATACCATAATAGACACATGAATTTAATGCTCGGTTGATTCAATGCGGGGAGTGGAATTTAGTGTCAAGTCAATTAAAATATCCTGTTCCCACCCACCCCCCCTTTTTTTTTTTTCTTTTTTTTTTCTTTTTCTCTTTCCCCCTGAAGTATTTATCAGGATCGCTGCATGGGAGGTATGCGGTGTGGAAGTTGTGGGAGTCCTCGGCGTGCTCCGCTCATGACGTGGTGTTTGTGCAGCACAGCAGTAAATGTACTCGTTCTGCTGCGGTAACCCGTATTAAAATTACCACAACCGCGCTAACGCAACGCGGCTTCGACAGAGCTCCGCTGTGCCGTGGAAAAAAGAAGTAGGGATGATAAAAGGATGACCACACGCGGCAGTCCCTGCGCTGCCCTGGCTGGGCTCTCTGCAAACCCCGTCTTCCTTTCCTTGTGTAAATCTGGAAGGCTACTGTAGCTAAACAAAAAAGCGTTATAAAACAAACTGTTATGAGCGGCAGATAAATATAGCGCGATAAAGATGAATGGTTTGGCAGCTGGGGTGTAGAAACACACTGCTTTCCATCTTGACGTGAGTTGTTTTGGTTTTCCTAGAAGCATATCTGTAGGTCTGTTGACACCCATCCGGGTTTTTTTTTACCCGTGTCGCAAGGATTTGGGGATCAGGACTGGGTGCTTCTTGCTGTCGACAGAGTGCCTGGCACTGCCCTGGGGCTGGTAGGCACGGAGCAATGTGAGGAGTACGCAGAATACATAACTGCTTTATTCGCCAGTGATAAGGGGATTTAATGCCAGAGTCGTTACAAAGGCAACATCGCCGCTGCAGTTGTTTCTAAAATCACTTTTGGTTTCAATTTGGAAGATGGGCAGAGCTGGTTTCCCAGGCTGCTGTGACATCCCCTTCAAGTCAATGGACCTTCCTCTACAGATGCGTGTGAATTTGGGGTACAGAAATGTATTATTAACATCTGCATCCAGTACATCAGAAGAAAATGTGGGGCAAAATCTATGTATATTTATAAGGCGAATGTATTTGGATGCTTACATCATTTTTTTAACCAAGAGGATAAACAGTTGTGATGTTCTCTATTGTTTTAGTATTTCTTCCAGTGTAGGCAACCTTTGCAGAACAAAGCGCTCTTTGTAAAACTAAGTCCTTCGGCATGTGAATACTTACACATGTCCTTCGTTGTTTAACTGGAGGCAGGAGGAGCTTAAACCTTGGAGATAAGCTCGTACGCGAGTCTTTGCAGAACTGGACGTGATCCTGCGCTGTGCCAGTGCAGTGATCCCAGCACACCAAACCGTGTCTGGTTCACGTTTGGGGCCAGTCCTGACGTATAATTCATACAAGACATTTTATTAACTGGCAAATTTCCCCCCCCCAACCCGCCCCCGCAAATTCTCTAGACTGTAAGGAAGGAATTTGTTGTGTGGTGGCCTCTTCCCCCTCTCCTTGCCCATTTTTTTACGACTGAGGAAACCCTTTTATTGTACGCGAAATAAAAGCTTGATGTGGTCTGCCATTTTTTAATTTACCGTGGTATTAAATACAAAATGTATCCGCTTACAGAAGGTGGGTCGTGGATTGTGGTCTGGGGTTGATCCAGCGCCTGGTGTGACTGGGTCTAGGGGCATGGGCAGGAGGTAAGAGCTTCTCCAAGGTCTGAGCAGAAATTAGTGGGGTGAAGGTGTGAGAGCCTTTACTCATCCCCTCTTGCAGAGTTTATCATCCCTATAGTTTTCCTTATCTTTTGCAACTGCTGCTTCATAGTGCTACGTTATTAATGCCATTCTCCTGTGCTGAGGGTGACAACGTGACCCTGAGTACCAGCAAGGAGCGAAACCACCGGGTCAAATTCTGCTCTTCCAGTGTAATGTTGTGCAAAACCCCAAATCAGCTGCAGCTGTGGGCGGGAAGAAGATGCTCTGGATGACTGCAAGGAGAGATAGCACAACTGGCCTTTCGCTAATAAATAAATCTGTAGTTCCTCCGAGGGAGGAAGGCTACGCGAGCGGCTGGGATGCTCGTGTGGGGTTTGCGAAGACTCGGGCTCATTTTGATGCAGTACTGGTGTGCCTCCGCTTCTTGGTTTCTCGTTTGCCGAATGCCATGGGCTTGCGGTACAGTGCTAACGAAAATCGGATGAAGGGGTCTGGAGAGGCTGAGGGCTGATGGGTCTGTCTCCATAAAGTGCTATAAATAATGTCTGGGGCTTTGCATGCAAAGATCTCTGACTCCAGAAAGCAGAATAAGAGACATGAAGGCATCCGAAACGCAGAATAGTAAGACTCTTGCTTTTGAATGATCTTCCTTAATTCCCATTCGTTGTCATGAAGAAACCCCTTCCTGACCATGGTTAGACAGTGTTCGAGATGGTGAAACTGCCTTTTCTGGGAAAAAAAAAAAAAAAAAAAAAGAAGTTTTAATGAAGACAGATTGGGGCTGTTTCTGCTACTGTTATTGCTGGAGTCTGATCTGCTTCCTGGAAGGAGAAAGCAAAACCAAGTCCCGAAGACACGCGCATATGAAAAGGAAAGAGAAAAGAAGAGCAAAGATAGAAAACAGCTTCTGGAGCTAAGTGACGGCGGGGGCCCTGTGCCGGAGAGGGGCAGCACCCTGCCTTATCAGCGCCAGGCGAGCTCCACCACGGGCAGGCTATTTAAGGCACTGCTTTTTGTTGCCTTTTTGGTCGCGGGCTCACAGAAATACAGCTACATAAATAAATAGAAGAAGTAATGTAATCTTGGCTGGCTAGATCAGATTTGTATTTTTTTTTTTAATATATAACAGGCTAGAGAGAGAAAGGAAATAAATTACAGAAGGAAGAAAAGACATGGGAGAGAAAGGTAGAGCAGAAGAGGGAATCGGGGCAGAACCTGGAGTGGGCCCGGAGCTGATGGAGGAGGAAATATCACCTGATCCATTCCAGGTGGGGTTCTGGTCAGCTTTCAGAATGGGGGGGCTGAAGAAGTGGGATCTCAGGAGAAGACTTCAGGAAGCCATAGCACTTGCTCTGGGCAGACTGAGAGACTGTCTTCACATCACTGTTGAGTGATGGGTTCTGCAAAAGAAAGGGTAGGCAAAGCAGCCTCTTTACATTGTCCATAATGTAATCTTGATTACACTTATTTTTATCCAGCTCTGAAATTGTCTCTTTATTCCAGAAGAAGAGACTCCTACTCCAAGGTTTACATTGCCATAATTACTCTAAAGTAACTAGTCCACAGTCGTGATTTTCATTAAGTTCCTACGTATGAACACTTTTCAAAATAAGTATTCTGGCAAAGGTATTAACAATTACGTATGAAAAAAATCTCAAATCTCTTGTCTGAGTAATATAAGCTTAGCACCAAACCATTGCTTTGTTAGTTAAAAACATGTGTCAGACAGCACAGGCAGTCTCTACTCTCTGCCCAAGGAAAGTGCTCCAAAACTTTCACCAAGACATTGAGATAAATAGAGAGTGCTGAGGCCATCTCCTCTTTGCTGAAATACTTTGAAGCAACAATCAGGTAAAGAAGATCAAGAGTTGATGGGAAATAATTAGAAGCTGTTAAGCTGGCTGTTACCTGGGTCCATGGATGCTCTGCGCTGTTCATGTCATTTCACTTTCGAAGGTCAGACTCACCAAAATAATTGCAAGCCAATCTCAGGGACAATTATTGCTGTAACAAAATGTCAGGCCTGCAATTTTCTTCATGGAGGAATAGAAAAAAAAATACCATTTTGACTTTTTGCTGGTAACAGCATTTAATGGCACACAGGCAGTTTTTGAGGCAGTTTCTCCCTCCCTCTCCACTCTTTCCCCCCTCAGTTTCGCAGACCGTGTGGTCTCCAGGACTTGTCCTCAGCTGGTTGAGGTCCACGGCAGGGGCTAACCCAAAGACATTATCATTCTGGTCATGAACTTAGGTGTGCCCCTTGCTCTCTTAAGATGATATGGTCCAAGTGTTCACCTAGGTGAAGGTCTAAACATCTATCATCCGTGTTTTCTGTTCACAGGGCTGGAGGTTAGCCCATCCATGGCTTGGGCTTTCTCACGTGGGAAGAGGTGCCGATGCTGGAGAGCAGAGCACCATCTCATTGACCGACCCATCCCGGGCTGTGAAGTGTGGTCAGAGCTTACTCTGCTTAGCAATGGCTGGTGGAGGTTGGGCTGAGACAAGCGGGTTGAGCTGCCCTTGTGCCCCCTCCTTGAGCCCCTTGCGCCCCATCTGAGTGTCTTGTTTGGGGCCAGCCCCTGTTCGGGGGTGGCCTGTCCCCTGGAGGTGACGCAGGGTTGTGAGGAGTGAGCTCAGGACACGGGAACAACCGCCCTGTCCATGTCACTATTGTTGTATCGCATTACCCACATCACAGGGAAAGTTTTAGAAGCTGAGCATTCGCTGTGCCTGTGCAGGAGCTGTTTCTAAAACATAAATAGCATGGCCATTAACTGAGGCTTTTCCTTTTTTTGTTGTTGTTGCTTAAATACAGTTCATATTATGTACTCAATGTTTTTCAAATTAAACCATTATTTATCCAGAGGTAGCCAAAAATGTAGCCAAAAAACCACCTCTGATTATTTTTGACCTCTCTAAGGCTAATAATCTGCTAAAACGTCTTTAAACCATCTTAAAGAAAACAGAAACACCACTGCTGACAACTCACATACCTACTTTTTAATGCAGTGTTATTTTAAATGGCTGCGTTTATAAACCTCTAAAGACTGAGGTTTGTAATAGAAATGCTGACAGATCCTTAACACTCCATCCCATAATAACAAAGTTTCGAGAAAGAATGGGGCTGTGGACACCACTGTCCCCGTTACGGCGCTGGGAATTTCTTCCCCTCTTATTGATTTAAGCTGCCTAGCCAGAAAACTGGTTTTCCTGTGAATTTGGGGTGAGCACTGAATCGCGATGGCAGGACCCTGATCTTGTTATAGGGTGGCCGAGAAGCTCAGCTCTGCCTTCACCATGGGCTGGCCCCACCAGCCTCCGGCATCTGCTGAACTTCTGTCTGCTGCCCAGCAAGGAGCACTTAAACCAGAGGAGTCCTCCAGAAAGGAGGAACCAGGCAGAATTTTTCCTCCTACGTCCCTATTGTGAAAAACCCTAAGAAACAAGAGTGAGTCGAAGTGATAAGCGGGTGGTTTGAGGGGCTCCGCACAAAACGGAATGAATTCCCAGGTGGTGCACATCAAACTCTGGTCTTCTGCCAGCCTACAGGCTGGCACGGGGAATTTAGGGAAAGGTGTTAAGCATGGAAAACTGCAGCATCTGTTGGGAACGGGTGGCTTTTCAGACCCGCCACTCCTTGATGCTCCTTGCGCGCATCCGGGTGGATATCTTTTTCCTGCCCTCTGGTCTGTAAAACTCCCCGAAGGGGACGAAGTGCTAAATGAGATTTATGTCCTCGGAAAGCAACGTGATAATTTGTGCTGTGCGGCGGAGAAGGGATGCTGCCATACCATCATTAAATTAAGATGCGCAGGCCAGATGTGAAATCTTGATAACGAGCTTTATAGGGCAGCGCGGCGCGGCGCGGCTCGTCATTAGCTTCACAGGCAGAGCCAGGAGAGCTGCAGGCAGCGCAAAACGCCTCCGTGTCCTCAAGTCATTATCTGGCTCTGATCGCGGGTGTATTTGATCTTTGCACCCTGTGATCTCGCCCTTGCTCCTCCAGCTCTCCCATAAAGAGCACCCCCGTACTGTAGAAAGTCCGGGCTGCTTAGGAACGCAAAGGCTGTGTTTTTGTCCATCCCACCACCGTCAGGCTCTGTTTCCGCGGGCGTTCTTTGGGAAGAAGGGGGTTTGAATATTATTTTTCTTTCAGTTTATTTTTAAATCTGGTCTTCCGCTTCTGCCTCTTTTTTTCTCCACTGAACTGATAGACGTACTCTGAATTTTTTGTTGGCTTTGCTGGGACCTCCAGCATCACAAAAAATAAAGGCAGTGACTCAGGGAACGCAAGCAGGTATCTTCACAGCCCTTGTCCACACTCCCTGAGCATCACTGCATCAGTCTCCACATTTTGGTAAGCGGGGTCGTGCTCAGGGAGGAGAGCCAGGTACGTGCAGCACAGCGCCTTTTCTGTGTAAAACCCCGGGAAAAGGGGCAAAGTTTCGCACAGCAGCGGCAGATCCTCGGGCGGCTGTTCGTGGAGCGTGCCCCAGTCATGGCTCACGTCTGGGAACCAGCTCTCCACGCTGTGTCCGGTGGCTCCCAGCCCCGCTGTCCTGGGTTTTTCCACTGAGGACCTTTCAATCTAGTCTGGGTTTTGATGAACAGTGCGGCACAGAGGAGGGCAGACCAAATGCCTTCAAAACTGCGGGGATTTATGCCTTTGAAGATCGTAGCCTCAGCTTTCCTCCCGTGTTTTCCCGTGAAATGTAAAGCAGCCCCAAAAGGCTGCAAACAAGCCCTTGGGTTGGTTTGTTTTGGGCTTTTACAGTGAAGGAGCGGTAAAAGATAATGAATTAACTGCCCCCCCCCCCAAAAAAAAAGAAAAGAGAAAAGAAAAGAAAAGAAAAGAAAAGAAAAGAAAAGAAAAGAAAAGAAAAGAAAAGAAAAGAAAAGAAAAGAAAAGAAAAGAAAAGAAAAGAAAAGAAAAGAGAAAAGAAAAGAAAAGAAAAGAAAAGAGAAAAGAAAAGAAAAGAAAAGAAAAGAAAAGAAAAGAAAAGAAAAGAAAAAGAAAAGAAAAGAAAAGAAAAGAAAAGAAAAGAAAAGAAAAGAAAAGAAAAGAAAAGAAAAAGAAAAGAAAAGAAAAAGAGAGAAAAGAGGGTTAAGACATGGGAAGAGCTCATTCAGGTATTAACTCCCGTCGTTCTCCTACCTGCAAGGAAAGCACTGCATCACCAGCCGTGCTTGTGAAAACCACAGCATTGGGCCAAAGCAGGAGCAGATCTATACATCAACAGTATTTAAATGCAAGATTTCCTTTACTGTAACCCTTTAAGCACCAAAGAGCAGGGAACTGCTTTTAGCTTGTTTTCCTGTAAACAGCATTATCATCATGGTTGCTGGCGTGTGATGCCAAGATATAATTTTAAGGGTCTTGTTTATAATTTTGCAAAGTTTTCAGCAGCAGGGCTGTATTTTTGACTATGTCTTTGGCTTGGCTCGCCACATTCAACCAGCTGGGATCACTGTATATGTGTGTGTGGTCAAATTTACTGTGAACCGATTAGGATATTAAACAAAATGAAATAAACATGTAAATCTTAAAAACCGTCTTGGAGTTGAGGTTTACTTCTATAGAAAGAATACAGATGGAAAAAGTAACACAGAATTAAAGACATTCCTAATGGAAGGCTTTTTTTGTTGTTGTTGCCACTATTTTATTTTCAGGGAAAATAAATAGAAGGAAAATAATTTCAAGGAAAATAAATAGAAAGTATACTTTTTATAGAAAAGTTCCTGTGTCTCCAATAAAACTGTTGCGTGGTAGAAAAGCTCATTTTAAGTAATTGCATTGCTATACGTGTTTGTGTTCTCCACCATGTCGTCGAATATTTAGGCAGGCGGAGAAAGGGAAAGAAGCTTTTATTGATCTTTATTTCGTCTTTTTGGTACCGCAATTCATCAGCTACAGTCTTAGCTGGCCAAAAGCAAAAGCACCCCATAGATTGCAGCAGACTGACAGGGATCTGATATGATCTAATCTAATCGATCTATGGATGGGAAAAGCTTTTCTTTTCATGCCAGTTTGTTTGCTTAGGAAAAATGAGTCTCTAAGAATGGCAGAGACCACCAGGAATAAAGGAAATATCCTCAGAAAGTCAAGTCCAGTTTTCTTTTGCTTTCTTGGGTGGCCTGTTAATGATCCAGGTTTAATGAAGGGATTGGATTTTCAGTAGGACAACTTTATCAGAACATTAATTATTTGTGACTCTTGGCGCTCTGTGGAGGACAGGCCTTCTGCTTGGCAAAAAAATTGAAACTCAAAGTCTGGCTTTATTCTGCTTCTGAAAAAGAAGTCCTCAACTTTCAAATTTCTCAGTAAATGAGGTTTCTAAATCCCTTTTGATCTAGCTGTCACTTTTTAGCTTATTTTAAACTTTCTCGAAACAAGAAAATTAAAATGTGTTTTTTTTTTCTTTCAAAATTATTCAGTTTATGACATATTATCTAATGAGTAAATATATTTAAAAAGGAGAAATATGATCACTCCCAAATGAAAAATCAAAGCATTTTATTAAAAATTGCTGAAATGAAGGTTTTTAATTTTCTCACAACCTTACTCCTGGGTTCTTCAAAATAAAATTCCAGCTAGGTTTCGTAGCAGGCAGATGCTCTCCTCCGTGCAGTTCCTATATCCATGGATTAAGATTTTCTGGAAATTGATAAAGGTTGAACCTTCTTTCTTTGGTAGCATCTTTTTCTCTGTCTGGTATGCTCCTCAGGGATCTCAAATTTCTTCTAAGATGTGTCTTTTCAAAGCAAGCCAGTGCTTTCTGCTGTCCCTTGACAGTTTTCTGAGATGTGGATTTTCCTTAGTTCCCTCTTCGCTTATCCTCATCCAATTATGTTATATTGTGATGAATTTCTGCCTCGGCTCCGCTCCCTGCTTTTCCTGTCAGATCTGCTTGCATCAATGCTGTATGAAAGCCTACTGTATTAATTGTAAAATATGTTTCTCGGGGCTTTTAAATGAAATCTTTTGGCCTAGAAATGCCAATGATGGTCTCGGAAGACAACTTTGGGTCTAGTCTACTGCTTTTTTCTTTTCATCTACATGGAAAGTCCCCCCGTACTTGTTCCCACCCATTAACAGTGGGGCCACTTTTATTAATATGAAGGTATGATGGAATTAGAAGACTAAACTGTTTTTGTCATATATCGAATAACACATTCAAAGCTCCTAAATTTTTATTTTTTTAGGAAAAAAAAAGATTGAATTTCTTCATTCTTAACCATTGTTAATGTTGGATCCTAAAAATGCCTGTAAGAGAAGTGCAGAAAATAGATATTAAATTTCATCTTACTGGATATAGACTTGTTTATATGAGTTAACTTCTGCAAATCCTTTGAAGAGAATTTGCGGATCTCCAGCTCCTAATCTGGCTCCTTTCATATTCTTGCTATCTTATATAGGTGGTTTGGGTCAAAAGGACAAGAATTCTGGCACATATGTGTTACTAAATAAGTTGTCCTGGATTTGTGTTTTCTGGTCAATGAAAATATGCAGCCCAAATTTTTATTGTAATTTGGATACAGATTTTTAATACGAACACCTAAATAAAAGGGAGAATATAAAATTTCTCGTGCTATTTTAGTCTGATGGAAAATAGCCTGGTGTGTCAAATATGTGTGTGAATTCTCTTTGAGTTATCTTGGACCTCGTACCCAGCCTTTGGTGGTTCTCTTGCCTTTCTCATTTTCTTTAAAAAAATATTTTAACACCTGACATTTCTGCTGCTTTACCACTGAGACGGTGGTAACTTTTGAACTTTTTGATACGCTAGACAGAGGGAATTCCTTAAATTTCTTTAGTCTTCAAGTCATTTCATCGCTGCCGTCTGTCTGTCACAGAAAGATCTTAGGTCTCAGCTACAGTAGTCAGAGTCCAGGAAAAGGAAAGAAGTGAGAGCCTGCGCACTGGGCTTGAGGCACAGCGGTGTCTTAATAGGTCTGAATCCCATTTTCACTCCGGTATTGATCCAGCCTCATCTCCATAATGTCCCTCTCATGCATGCTTTTTCAAGAGGGATATTTTGAATATGAATATTTACATGTGTATGCAGTCTTCAGTAACACTTGCAAATGAAAAATTGAGAACGGTATAATACCGAGAAAGGACCACATTTTTTTTTCTGGAGAAAATTAGCTCCCCCTTTCTTCAGCCTCGTGTATGAATTCTGCGATCTTGTGACAATTTGGGGGTTATTTAAAACAGTCTTGTTTGGTTTTGTTTTCTTTCCTTCTTTTTCGTAACGTCTGTGCTGCTTTGCTCTCTGCAAACCAACCGCACCACAGTGACTTTTTAATGAAAAATCAAACGCAGGCTTTAATGGGAGAAAATGATAAAGCATATTTTAACAACCGAGGGAATCTCTTGGGGAATGTGATCTCCTGAAATTTCTAGGATAAACCGATCTGGATACATTCGTGTGAGTATCCATCCATCTCTCCAGTGATTCGCGTCCCCTGGGGAAGTCTCTCGAAGCGTAGCATGTACTCCATGAGCCATTTTTGCCAGAACCTGAAGCCCAGTGATGCTAGTTTAGGGTTTTGTTACAAACTCCTATGCAGGTGCACAGGTCAGCAGATGCTGACAAATGGATTAATTTAGCCTCGGTCAATGTTATGGTTTTTCATGGGAATGCAGCAAGCAGAGCTCTAATGGCTGCGTGTGGACTTGGTGTAAGACGTGAGGAAAAATGCTATTATGTCTAAAATCAGCTTTTATATTTTAGGCTTGTTGGAAGCTAAAATTTATGCAGACAGCTTGGGTGATTCAGGGCCACGTGAATCAAAAGATGGGATTTCTTCCCAAAAGGCCATATCTGCAATCTATGAATGCCCCAGTTTTGTGCTCGTTTCATGAGTTTCTCACTTATCACGTGTTCATCAGGCCTGCTCTGGGAGAGGGATTTATATGTAAGACTTCTGAAATCATGAGTGTCAAGGGTTCCTTTTCTTTTCTGGAATAAACCAAGTGTTGTTTTCTCACTGGTTATGTTGATAAACAGTGTATTTGGTATTCTCCATTACATAGTCAGTGTCTAATGGACCAACTGGTCCTCACAGGACTAGAGTTGAAGTTAAATACTTGAAGGTTTTCCAATGGAATATATTAGATATCTGAAAACCAGTAATTTCATGCAGCCGTGTCAATCATTTAGATCCAGGTCCGGGCAGATAATTAATTTTATTTTGTTGTTGATGCTCTGCTCTCCCATCTCCCAGATTTATGTTCTTGCAGAAGACAATCTTATGATAAACAAACAGACCTAAATATAAATAAATTCATACGTCCTTACCTCTAGAGAGATTGGGCTGTCCTTAGTCTCAAACAGATCTCTATTTCCTCTTTCTCCCCAGCTATCCATTCAGATAGATAGATGAGGAAGAACTTAAAATGAAATTATTGTTCTGCAAGAAATACTGAGAATTGGGAAAACCACTTTCCTTGTAATAAAAAATAATGCTTTTCTCAGCCATTGGTGTTATAAGCATATGAAAGTGTGTATCGGGTTATTTCAGGGAATGGCAAAATGGATCAGCCAATGTGGAGAATACAGATTCCCACTTCTGCAAATCCAGACTCAGTCTTGTGTGGCGTTGGTCAAATCCAGGGTATATTTGGTCCACATCTATTAAAATTTTATTAAAAAGAACATCAACAGATAATAATGATAACAGAAGAGAGATCCCATCTCTGCTTTCCCAGTTACCTCGTAACACTTTTAATCCAGGAGGATGCCACGTCACTCTGTGCCACAGCACAGAAGCAAAGCAGATCTGCAGCAGAGGAAAACGCAGGCTGAAAATACCTATTTTACTCTTCTACTCTGTACCTTGTAACCCTGCCATGTACCAGACTCCTGTGGCCTCCATTGTCTCCTTCTCCACTCCCCATTGTTCTCTCGCGATCTGAGATGGTGCACGCAGCATGGGTTAATACTGTTCACTGCATGACATAATTTAGGTTAATCAGCATCAGTTACACCATCTGGAAAGGGAATAGCTTCTTAATACTTCATCACTGGAGGTCTCAGGTCTCTGCATAAAATGGTCTTCCTTCAGTGAGGTCTACTGGTGTCCTCGCAAACGCCTAGCAGGAAGCTGGTAGCTGTGCTTCAGGGTTGGTTTTCTGGGCTTAGCAAAGTTCAGAAGCCCCCCAAAATCACTTTGCTGATCAATGACCGTTCTCTTCTGGACTTCACATTTTCAGTGTGCTCCCGCTGCCCTGCCTCACCGAGCCCAAACCTTCCTTTTCTCTCCCACCCGCCTTGCAGAATTTATTTGGCAGTCCTTGTGTCACTTCATTTCATTAGTAGTTTGGGATGGAAAGCTTATAAGACAGCAATAAAAGCAAACAGATTATTACTTTCAGGCAGAACAGGACTTTAAGCGATTTAAGTGAGCAGGGATCCAGGCCCTGGCTCGTGCAGTTCATGCAGATGCTAAAATCATTATCACCGCGTAAAAATACATCTATAAGTTTCCACTTTTGCATTTCCTCGCTGTAGTGTTCTGTGGGCCGTGACGCCATTTTCCACCGATTAGGAAGCCCAGCAGCTGTTTCTTCTCGCCCCACACTCCCACACTCCCTCTCTACTCCTTTCCACGGCTTTTTCTGCTGACTCTCGCGCTGCGCTGGCTGTCCGCAGGAGGCCGGGCCGGCCTTTCCTCTCCAGCTCCGTCAGCAACTCATCACACTGCCAAGGGTTGAGTTGTCCCCACTGAAATAAACCCCACTCGGCCCTGTTTTCACCTCCCTATCTTCACGGTCGCTTCTTTGCAGCGTTGCTTAAGCAATAGGCTAAATTAAAGAGTGGTGCAGCGCGAGCAGTGGGGCCATCGTTAGGTACGGCGATTGTGGTGTGAAAATGGCACATCAAGAGGAGAGGCTGGCTCTGCCAGCTGGGCAGGCACAGCTCGGGGACCTGGGGGACTGATGAAGCTTGGAAAACGAGGCTGTTTTGCACAGATAATTATTTGGTTAGGGTTGCTGTTTTGGGGTGGGAGTATTAGAGACATTCTGCTGTTTTTCCTTTGGTTTTACCTTCATTCTGTCTCTTTATTTCTAAAACAGCATAGGGGACAGGAGAGAAAAAAGCCTTCTCAGTCCTCTTCCCTCCTCTGATTTTTTTTTTTTTAATGTTTTATTTCTCCAAAAAGTAAAGAGAGAAAAGAAAAAGCTGTATTAAAAGAGGGAAATGACATTCAGAGAACAAAAAATTGGGATAAGAAATTCAAGCAGTTTAGTAGTAGTGCTGGAACAGTAACATTAAACTGAATTGTCTCTGTAGTGTCCTTTAGCGCTGGTCTCATAATTCTGGGTGTGAAACAAAAGGTGCAACTGCAGCCAATGGACTTACTTTTCTATAGGTAAGATAACTGTAAGTTCAGTTTTCAATAACATCGCTCCTGTTTTACCTATGAAGTAATATATACTGTTAGTCTTGTAAGGAAGGCGCTTTCAGGAACAAGCTGGTGGTCCTCCTGAGGAACTGCAATGTGCTAGGACTCTTTTGAATTGGAAAGAATGATAGTGTTTTAAAAAACTTTTGTGAAAAAAAAAATAAATTCAATATTGTTTGGAGTGAGTTCATTGCCTTGGAAAACTCTCGTATTTTGCAGCTCTCTAGTGAATCCTCCTAATGTAACCTGGTAACATCTATGGTTAAAAAAAAAAAACACGTAAAGAGAGTTTATCTCTCAAAAGATAGACATGATGCCCGGAAAGGAATTTTTCCATCATGATTTTAAAGATGGTTTTAATCACCTGGGCAAACATCCATTTAAAAGTAGCTGGTTTATCACCTAACAGTATCGTTGAAGAAAATGCTGTCACACATCTGCAAAGTCGCTGGTGAAACATCTCGCTAGGCACAGATTTGTGATTTGCACTCATGCGTGACTTGCAGGGATATTCTTATATGAAGACGTGAAGAAACACATGAGTAATGTATTGTCACACACGTTTGTGGCAGATGTATGATGTACCTCTTTGCCACACCTAAAATAGTACCTTAGGAGTTACTAAAATCAAATCAACTTTTATTTTTCATTTAGCAACCCTGTATTTCATTGAACAGAAGCTTTCTGTTAAACTGAAACAGATGATGTTTTAAACTAATACTAATTGATTCCATTCCTGGAGTTCACAGTGGTAGCAAGTAAAATAGCTCCCTGACCTTGCCGGTAAATTCAGATTTCAGACTGTGCAGCGCATTTTGGCTTCTCTTTTTCTTTTGCAATGTCCACACAAGCCTGTGTTGGCTCCCAGCATCACTCACCGAAACACCATGCTGCGTAAAGCAGCGCGGGTTGGACCGGGGTGCAGGAGGCGCAGGTCAGGCTCCCAGCCCCGCTGGGGAGTCGCTTCATCAGTGCCGGAGTTCCACCTCAGTGTAGAAAAGATAAAAATTCACTGCCTCATAGTGGTAGGATAAAATCCACCGGTGATTATGAGGGGCTTTGTTAGAGTGAGGCCTGTATAAGAGTCACCTCGTATAGCTCATTAATAACTGAGGTTCCCTGTTCTACAAGGAAAGGAATCAGGTGCTATTTCTTTTTTTCCCTGCTTCTGGTAATATGCCCTGTGGTCAACAGTCCAAAAAATACCATCCAAACCCTCACAAAAGTATAAGTTTTGGGGATGCTTGCCTTGGTCTGCAGAAAAAACCTATAATTCTTTCAGCCGATCATGTCATAAAAATGTGAACGATAATGCTGGGAACAAAATCTCCTTGTATTATTAAGGTGGGAAAGTCGGACGCCTCATGCTGAGAGCAAGTGCTTTGCACTCCCTAGGTGCTATGCACTTACGATGCAGTCTTTAAATCAGCGTCCCTCCCAAAACCCCCTGCACTGGTGTGTGGGGTGGGCAGTCTTCCACTGACCCCTCATCCCCAGTCTGGCTGTGGAGTAACAGGGGAGGACCAGCCTCACCCCTCTGCGGTGGGTTTAGGGTGTTGCCGGGCCACCCTGTGTTGAACAGCTTCTGTTTTGGGAGAAGCTAGTCATGATCTGGGACAGCAGGAGCTAATACAGAACTTCGCACTGCAGAAGCTGATGGTGTACTATGAGCTGTCTGTCTGTCCGTGCATCCCTGAACCTATCCATTTACATCATGTCAGCCTTCTATCGCAAGCCGGATGCTCTTGAAGCTGTTGGTGTGTCCACCTCTCCAAGCGGGGCTCTTTGATGGAAATGTTGACAGCTCACTAGAAGCTCTGATGTCAAAACATGCGTCTCTGGAATTGCGCTGGATATTATTTTTTTTTAAACTATGCAGATTGAAACAGTTAAATTGTGGAATCAAACACCATTGGCTATTTGTGACAAATGTAAAGCAGATCTTAGCCAAGGAGATCTCTTTGAAAAGCCTTGTTTTTGTTACTGTTACAAATGAATCCCCAAATTATTCTTCACTCTAAAAAGGGGTAAACCCACCTTTCTTTCATGTCCCCAACTTCACTTCACTTCCACACATACTTTTTAACTCACAGCCTCGGGATCTACTCAAATTGATTTCTCTATCAAAGACTGAAGGTTTCAATTAGAGGTGTTCAATGAAAAAAAAAAAAAAAAAAGCCTGGCCTTTATTTAAGACAGGTTTGAAAGAGAGGCACGAAAATGGGGACCAAGATGGGAGCATCTGTTGTTGCAGGTCTGTGGGGATTTCTTCTACTCAAGGAGTATGTGGGGGAAAGAGGACACTTTACCTCTTAGAAAAGCCAAGTTGCTCATCTTTGGCCGTGAAGGGGTTGTGTTCTGTTCGTTAGAGGAACCAAGCACCTTTCCCCAGGGAAACAAGTGACTTTGCTGACCATGGGACAGACTTTCCCGAAAGACTGAATGAGCTATTCCATCCCTGTGGGTCCACAGGATTGGGATGCTGCTGGAGGAGAGCACCATGGGGATCAGGCAAGGAAGCACAGAGCTGCTTGTTTTCATGTCACTCAACAGCAGCCGCATCACTCGGAGACCTCCCTTAGCCTCATGGCTGCCTGAGCTCCCACCACAGAGAAGGGGAAGAGCCTTTCTGCTGGGTAATGCTTGGGTGATTACAGCCCCAGCAGCCGTGTCCACAGCTGGGTGGTACAAATCCTATTGAAAGAGTCCTAATTATATTATAACATTACGGGCAATTAACTTCCCCTCTTCCACATGCAGAGATTTCATTGACAAGCCATTTCTATTTCTTTGATGCTCCCTTGGTGTTTGCTTTTGTTCTCTTTCCAGGATGGGGCCTGGATCGGGCCTATGGGTATTAAATATGTCTGGCTAGAAAGTCCCCAAATGGATCAAACTTGATCAGTGGAAAGTTTTTGACATGGAGCTGGATTTTACAGTGTGCATGTGTGCCTAAAGTGTTTCTTCTGTGCAACGTTCAAATAGAGGGTTCATTTCACTTTAAGATCATAAAAAATGGAGTTATTTAATAGGGCCCTTGGTTGGGTAATTATGAAGCAAAGGAAAAGCAGACAATCCACCCAGGGGGTGTGTGTGTTTTTTCTTCAGTGGTGTTAAATACTATTTGGATTATTCACTGAATAAACATTAAATAATGTAATTTGGAAACCAGGTCCCATTAGGGATTTAAATGTGTAGTCTGTCACTGGTAAAGGATTAAGATATTAGTGTATTAACGTAATATCAAAAGCTGTGAATTCCTTCTGTGTTGATTAAGTGCTTTCTGATCAAACATGTCCGAATAGTTGGGTTTTTTTAATTGTTTGTTTCGTGCTGTAATGAAAGAGAGGATGGATATACCACAGTGTTTTAGTTATCCCACTTAGCCTGAAACTCTGCAAAACGGGGCCTGTAGGTCTAATCCACCATACTCGGAGATTGGAGGAATCTGGCAGACCCAGACCTTCACCTTTGTTTGCAAAGAGTCCCTCACGCTTTGGCATCACAAAACTCCCTTTCGCTGTGTCTCCATCCTCTGCTCCCTCTCCTTCCCCCAGTGCCACGTAAACAATGCTTTATGCTTTTGACATCTCTGCTACGTTTCGTCTTAGCGGTTTCTTGGGACAAGATGCTTCTACAAGGCACAAACAATGACAAGGAGATACGGCTTTTCAGAGATTCAAAGGCTTTTGAGTCTGACTCAATCCTGTATCAAGGCGAAGACTCGAAGGGAAGTTGAGAGGCCCTGGATCACCCTTCAGAAGTTTCAAGACCTTTTTCACCTATGAGTTCAATATGTGAGGATATTTCTATCCCTGTGCAGAAGTGTACAGCACATTGACTGTGTTTATGCTGGTAGAGGTGGAAAATACAGCTTAGTTTTGCAATAAATCCCAACACTTATATGCTGGAGAGTTTGAAGATATAGACTCCATTGACCAACGTCATTAGCACTTCAGAGAACCCTAGGTGTCTACGACAGCGTCACCAGAAACGGGCTCTGTTAAAATGAGCTCCTGTGTTTAAAAAGGTGTTCTTCTATTTAGTGTTTATCCAGTTGACCTGAAATGGCCATTGCTGTCCACTAGTAAAACCCCAACAGCAGGTATTTTGTAGAGGAGTCCAGAGACAGGAGCATATCAAGCTCTTCGTAAGCAATCCCTTCAAGATTTGAGTGCTTTGGATTCCTTCTAAAGTGACAGACGCTTTACTGTTGAAGGCGGGTGAAAGCGTGGGTTTGGCAAGTTTGGATTTGCTTTCATCCATTCTGGTCCTGGGCCAAAGAGTGGACCAGGACAAATACAAAGGACCTGGACCAGGGCAAATACAAAGGAGCAAGTGAGAAGAGAAAATATAAAATTATATTAGAAAAAGGACCAAGACGCGGATATCATTGGAGACTCTAAATGAGTTGTAACGGTGATGTTTTGTGAAACAGAGAGAAGGTACTGCGATTTATTCAGCTACGCTTCTTTAGCAAAGACAGCTAAGCACAAAACGTGTCCATCACAGCAGCATTTCCTCGTGAAATTGCTTTTGTTCTGAACGGAGCACATCCTATTGGCTTCTGAAGAAACAGAAGGCTTAAAATAAAATGTATGTGTTTGTTTAAGCTGTGTCAGTAGTGAATCTAACTCGATAGTTCATCCAAGACGAAAATGCGTGCTCTAAATCTGTAGACAATCAAGCATTTTATTTTTGATAACCCGTCACTGTTTATTGTAATATACAGTAATGTTTTAAAAGGAACCAGAGTGTTCCCGCTCACTGGGTCAATTCCAAGTACTGCATTTCAGCAAATGAAGCAGGAACTCAAGTTGATGAAATTTGCAAACAAATCCCTATGGAACCCTGTCCATTAAAAATTAGCTCTGAATTAGATATTACAAACAGTACCGAAAAATAGTCTCTGTAGCTATTGTCTTGAAAGTCCTTGGTGTAATAAAAATTTCACATTTTCTATAAACGAGGGGAAAAAAAACAGAGTTGCTGGAAAACACTTCAGTTCACCTAATTGGAAAATATAATTCAAATATTCATAATGATTCCTCTTAAAAATGGACGAAAAGAACATTCTTGAATATTATTTTGGAAGCAAGCCAAAATATGCACTTGTTGTTACTATGGCAATAAGCAAAAAGCAGAGAAAAACCCACCAACAACAGCAAAAAAAAAAAAAACAACCCAGGTTTGAAAGCAACTTGCTATGTATGAATTATTTTTATGATCACAAACCCCTCACAGCAACCAATTTACTGAGTATAAGTGATCTAATTGAGGGCAATCGTTGTCAGAGGGACCAAAAATATACTAGGCCTCCATTTTCATATTAAAATGCCATGCCTTGGTTTAACATTTCCAAGTGGTTATTTTAGTCCTTTTTTAAAAAACAAAAGCCTGTTGAGGATAGGGTAACTCTGTTGACCAGTATATTATTGAACTTGTTTATCTCTGGGAAATGGGACCACCTGATCTCAATAGAGTTTTTCTTTTTCTGTTTTTTGTTTTGTTTTTTTTTTTCCCTCCCCATCCCCCTTAGCCCCCCTTCCCACCTCCCCCCCCCACCCCCCCCTCCAATTGCTTGAAACATTTCACAATTAAAGCAGAAGAGGCTTGTTCTGCGGTTCTCACCTTTTGTCCTGAATAGCCTGGAAACAGAGGGACACTTTCCCCGTTGAAGTCTGGTGTAATTTCCCCTTGAATGGGCTCTCATGATAAGAACAGGGGTCACTGGATGGGATGGTATGCAATAAAGCTTGTGATTGCATGGTTCTTCATCATCACAAAACAGCCCAACACTCTGCTTTATGATAGCACAATTGGCGCACACAATGGCTTGGGTAGAAAGCTAGAGAAACAGAGAGACGGGTATAGATACTAAGATGGAGATATCAGTCAAGCGATTGTCCCTCTTGGTGTGTTTCAAGTGCTGAAATGTACAAGTGGCTGAGAACAGGGTCCCCAAACATTACACTGAAAAGCAGTGAATGAATAAAGAGGGATGGCAGGAGTGGATGAATCTTGCCTATAGAATGCACCTTTGTGGTCAAATGTATAAGATAATATATAGCAGCTGTGTTATAAGCCAGCAAAGGGAATTGAACTTACAAAGCACAGGCTTTCAATAGCTTCCCTTGTGGGAACACCAAAAGTTTAAGAGGTGGAGGAGGGCTTATTGCTGACTAACGCCCACGCTTAATAATAGTTGTCTTGCCTGCTGTGGAACCTATCCATTGGGCCAGTTCCTAAAGTCTTTATTTACTGCCCCTAAGTGGGAGCTTTGATTGAGTAAAGGCCGAGTAAAACCTGGATAAAGACTCGGGAATCGGCTGTGTGTGAAGTCGGTTACAGCAAGCCGGCATTTAGAGGGTCTGGTCCTGGAAGGGCTCGCGGTTCCCATGGACTTACGTGGGAGCTGCAAGGGCTTAGTGTTAGAGGTGGGTTTAACAAACACCGAAACTCTTTAAAGTTAATACAAAAAAACCCAGAAACAGTTGCCACCATGTCTTCTTTCCAAAATTTTATGAGAAACAAACCAAAGCACCGAAAAGCAGGCCTTCAGTTTTTCAGGGAAAAGTCTCAGTTTTCCTTCTTCTCCCCCAGCTCCATAAATTGTTAATAAATACCTTTTTATGAGCTCAGTCAGTACTGTGTGCATCTTGGACCCACTAATAATTAGGAATTGCCATCTAGTGATGCAGAATGAAAATCTTACACCCTTTTTTGCTTTGCAAATCTCCATTCTAACCTTCCTGGAAATCTTCTGTAGGTGGCAAGGGTGGGAGTGAGGTCAAGGGAAGGGTCTGTTAGAAGAGGAGTTACAATAACTCCTGAAAGGAGTTAAAATACTCTGCCTTTGAGTCAAATAGTGAGATATCCATAAAGAACCAGCTGCTTTTCAAGGTAAACAATAGAGGAGAAAAAATAGCAATGGAGCATACTGCTTTCACACCAAGGTCATTGACAAAAAAGAGCTTTTAAAGTAAGTATGGTATACTGGCTTTTGTTCTGAACAAATTTGATTGCAATAGATTTCCACAAAGATTAGCTGAAAACTCTTCCATTTCAGAAGTGAGCTGACAGAAAGGGTTTGTGCTGGACTAATCTCAAGACCAAAGACAAGGTCTTGCAAATAAGCACAGAACAATAAAATTGCTACATCCTACTAACGGCTCTACATAATCAGGGATTGCAAGTGTTTAAAGGTGCCGCCTTTATGTAAAATCTGGTCATGTACTAGTAAAGTTGTTCTGTGTTCAGTGATCTACCGACCTGCCAATGTCTGGTTGAATCTCCCAATTTGTCTTACAGCACGGTGGTATCTGTAGCTCTTCTACATATCTACAAATGGATACAGCTGTAACAATATATTTCTAGTTCCCAGTCCTCTTTTCTGGCCTTTAGGAGAAAATATCTTCCCTGGTATATGAATTATGGGCTACCGTTTTGCTATTGCCATTTTTGATTGAGTGAAAGTTTCATGGACGCACAGAAATTGTTGAAGGTCGGTCAGTTTGAAGAGGTTGATTTCTTATTTTGTTTATTGGGTGCTGAGGTCCTTTGGTAGTTGTTCACCCTTGTGGAGAGGAATTTCATAGTCTATAGATATTTTTTTTCTGGTCAACACCTTTTGTGTAGTTGAACTTTAAGATGGCAAGATATCACGGTAGGAAAAGCGTTGCCTCAGGTAAAAAAGAACATTTCCAGTATGAAATTATCATCAGCCAGTCTGAAGTGACTTCTTTTGGGGCAATACAAATTTGCAACAAACAAGCCGTAAGTTCCAAAATCTGCAGGCATTTCTGGAGCACAAGAGAATTGGTTAACTCTGTTCCTTACTATGTCTGTAGCAGGTTCTGCTTAAAATACAACTGCTAGTTTGTAGTTAGAGTGTAGGTTTTGGAGAGTCCCTCCCGGATCTCAACAGTTCTTATGTTGTGTTGAGCTGGGAAGAAACTCTCTGTGTCCCTCCTCCTGTCCTCGTGGAACCCTGGTAAAGTGGGTTAGATCTTAGTGGCCCTTTGGTCTTAGCATGTCCCTAATGGGGCAAAACATGCATTCCCCAGGCAACATCTTCCTCTGGAGGAGCACACGTAAGGTGCTAGGACAGGGGAGCGTTCCCTGTGCCCAGCATGATGGGAGCTTCTAGGAAAGGTGGACATGAAGTCAGGGCAGTGCATGGTTTGTCAAACTCAGACTTTGGCTTTCTCTGGAATACCTGGGAGAACATGGCAATAGATTTTTTTTTGATATAGTCATGTAGTTAAGGATCTTGCCAGTTTATTAATGCTTTTTATTTTATAATCACAAATGGACATATACATTGCAACAATTATACAGCGTGTGTTCAGATCGATGTACTTGTAGGTTAATGTAAGTATATGTATGATGGATATAAGCTGTAGTCTGTGCCTGCAAGAATATATATCCCAATCTGAAATTTGATAGGGCAACTGTCACACAACAGAAAGGCAGATTACTTTTCTAGTTTATGCTGTTTTCTTCTAGTAATGATTATACAACTAAAATAAATGAAATAAGGACTCAAAACCACATAATTTCCAGGATTCTCATTTTTTTGGAAGACTTCAAATAAAGGGAAATCATCTGTGATGTAGAGATTTGTACAACTTCCTCTTGGAAGTCATTGTGGCTACCAATTTAAATGCAGGTTTTCAAGAAAATCTATTCGTTAATCTCAGTTGGGTATATTTTTCTAAAAAAAACAAGTTAAAGAAATAAGAATAATCCTTGATTTCCCTTGGTTGAGAAGGGAATTCTTAGACTGACCATTGTTGTTTACCTGCTGTTTTGCAGCTGGAGAAAAATAATTAGTTCTTTTGGCAAAGGAAAGAGTCTCCTCTAATCTCAGTGAGAAGTGTTACAAAACCCCACTTCTTTAGATGAGGGAAAAATTTTATATGATACAATATAATCATTTTCCTAGTACCCATTTCATTGCGAAGCAGTCATTTGCAGCTATTTTTTCTGCAGTCACAATTGATTTAAATCGATTTCTGAAAATAGACCCGAGTAAAAAGGAATAATAATGCTCCACAACATATATAGTGTTTCAGGGTTTGAAAAATACTAAGGCCTGGAGAACTTGTGTTCGTAAGTCTTTCCATACATTTACTCTCTGTGGACCTGCTCCAGAGCTGACAGGGCAAAGTTGGGTCCCACCACACAGGTTGTGTTCACAGCACCTTGTGAAGTCAGGACACATTACACTGATCCCTGTACCTCAGAGCTGAGTGGTGTCAAAGCCAATTTCTACCTGTGCAACATTCTGAAAATGAACAGTTCTGAAAATTTTGCTTTCCAAGACAGCCTGTGGTCAACCCAAGCCAGAAAATCTTCATACTTCCTCAAAACACAGAAGGCCTTTGGACCAGAGTCTGAGTATGATTCAGTGGAGAAATTGCTACTGGACATGAATCGCTGCTCGTTTATATTTTCTAGAGAAAAGTTTGAACTGTGAAAGTTGGCTTCAGACTTCAAATCTTTCAAAAAAGGAGAGCATTTATATCCATCCCAAATCAGTGTCTGATTATTCTCAAGTTTTTGTTTTTTTTTTTTTTTTTTTTTATATAATTTTTATCATGGTGGAAATTAAGCCAGAAGGACTTTGATCTTGTGGAAGATAATCCTTGAAACAACATCAGTGCAATGTTATATGTAATCAATGACTATGCTACAAAATAATAGAGTAAATACAGATGCACATACACACATACAAACAGCATATTTTGTTTCACGTATCATATATAGTCTGTACTCAGAATATGTATCTAAACTTGAATCTTAAACAACACAACAAACCACAAAAATAAGTTCCTCAAAAATATTTGGTCCCAATAGAGCCGTGTGTCCAAAACAGTTAGCACAAGCGACAAAAAAAGTACTTTGACCTACATGGACTGAATGCAAGAGGAATCATTGCTGGAGAAAGCAATTTGAATGGAAGATTTGGGGGTATGATATAAAATAAGAGCAGAGGAAGAAAATATGGAACAAACCAAATGAAAACGTCCGCTTGGGAGAGCAGAGTGCTGCCAGCCAGACCGCACTGCTGGCCAGACATCATCTTAAATAGATTATTCAAACAAATATTAATTTGAGTTGCTAGGATGGAATATCTGGTTTAACTGTTAGAAAGCACTGTATTAATGTGCAAGCCAGTGATTAATAACAAATGTACTCCCACAGAACAAAATGTAAAATGAAGGAATGTCGTATGAAATGCTTGCAAGGAGTGGGATGTGCTTGCTCCAAAGGGTTTCAAAGCCAGCCCAGGACTCACAGACTGTGTGGTCACACTGGGTTCACCTCAGTGCTGGCAACTTATCCGAGGCTGGGAGCGTCACCAAAATAGCCATTTTAACTGGCTTAGTGACGAGGAAATCCAGCCTTCTGCCTTCCTACCTTGTCAGGATCCCAAAATGTGAGACTGGAGAGGAGAAAAGGGAAGCAAGAGAAAAAGACATGGGGGGATGGGGTGGGTGAGAAAGATGTCTCATGATGGAAGGTGAGTGCGAAGGGTAAAAACAGTGCCCGTTTAGGTAAATATTGATTTTTCACTGTTGCCAGCACTGGCTTTTGAACACCGGTTTATGGTCAGAGGATGCAAAATTAACTTAAACCAAGAGACAAGGTTAGAGGTTTCATTCAGCCCTCACTCTCTAGGTATCAACATTTGCTGCTGAAACACCTAGAGGTGACTCTTTTAGTCCTCATGGGTGACGTAGCCTACTTGAAGAACCTGATCAGAATCGCCCGGGAGGCGATTGAAGTTACTATGTCACATCTGCTTTTGACTCCTTACTCCAAATCACCACGTATCTTTTCCCACTGGGCTTAATTTGGGACAGCTTATAGCATAAAGTCCAAGTGAGGTTCCAGTTGGTACCTTTGGACCTGTAAAAAACCCCCTCAACCACCCTACCGCTCTTTTTCCTCGGTGGGGAGGAGAAAAGGCACCACCGGGCTGTTCTGAGCTAGTTCTGAGACCTCAGACAGGGTGGCAGGAGCTCTCAGGAGCCCATCAAATCCTTCCCCAGCCTTGCGATATGGACCTCTTCTCCCTCTTGCTCCAGCCATGGAGTTTCCCATGTGTTTTGAGAGAGAGGCAGACCGTCTTTGTCACTAAAGTGGAGCCATCAAGCAGGCAGGCCAGTACTGGCTCAAGAAAAATGAAGCACCACCCAAATTACCAAATCTGTGTGTGCAACAAAAAAGAAAACCTTCTTTCCAAACAGAGGCCCCCTTTCAAAACAAAATCCCTCAGCAGGGCCATTCAGTAGGAAAAGAGCATTTTAGGTAATGGTCCTTAGAGGGAAATGTGTCTGGTTTAAAGTTGAGCATCCCCCCTGGGGTCACCTGATGCTTCCAATTCTTCTCCCTCCAAATAAAAGACCTGAGCAGCTTCACATGTAAGCTTAGAAGAAGGAAGTTGATGGAATAAGCTCAAGAGACACCATGTTGTTTTTCTACGTGATGTTTTATCTGAAGAGCCCAAAAAAGATATCCAAGTATTATTTTTTTATATATATATTTTTTTTTTTTTAAGCTGGAAAGAAATCTCGATTGTATTTCAGTTCCTTTAATTATTTTGTCTAGCAGCGAGATCAAAGGCCTAGGTCTCACAAGGAATCAATCCCGGGCCAAGCACTCCAAAGCGGGTGCTCCAAGTTCATAAAAAAATACCATATTTAGTCATCTAACTTAGTCTGCTGCTCTGAACTGCTTGGGCCTGCTGCTCCCCAGCCAGACATTGTAAGCTGCCCCAAGATTATCAGATGACATGTGCTGAATGAGTACCAAGTACTTATGAGCCTTTTTTCTGCGGGTTTATTTGGGGTAGTCCTAGATAATCCTGCAGGGTTGTGTTTTCTCTTTTTCGGTATCAGCTAAGTCTCTTTCTGGTCAGGTCTCCGTAGGGGTGGATGTGAGTGAAGGATTGGAGGGAGATAGGGGAAACAACAATTTCCTCTGCCCCCTCTGATACAGCTCCACTCGCCGACGTGGTGATGCAGTTTTCAGATAATGCTTTTATCTGTCTTGCTTTTCCATACCTCCTCTGTCCCTGCATTTGTTATTCTTTGTGAGCACGAATAGAGGGAGCCTCTGGAGGCACCTTGCAGAAGGTTAATACCGTTAGCAAGAGTTTAGGAAATGAAAGCTCACAGAATTGAGGCCAACTTCCCAAACTACAAAGTGGGTCTTACAGTTTATATCGTAGGAGGCATTCGCTGTGGGGCTGAGCATGGGGTTCTGCACAGAACTTCAGGCTGCCACGCTTGAAAAGGTGGGTCTGTATGACTCTCTAAGGTTATTCAGGAAATCGACAGCAGAGTTGAGATACAAGAATCCAGGTCTCCAGACTCCCATTCCTGTAAAACAGGCTGTAAATCTAACACCAAAATCACCAACATCCATCACAAAGAGCTTATCTCTTGAGTTGCACAGGTTAAAAGGAGGACTGCCCTAGAAAAGGAATGAAGGAGCTGAACTCCTCGTTTGGGATCCAGTATTCCTGTCTCCTCCCCATCCCAGATCTCTTCCAACTGGGCTGGGTATTTCCCAGCTCCCTATTTTTTCTGTGGCCATCACTGGCCTCAGTAATTTCCATTTCATATCTGTCTCTCCAGGGTGCCGTGGCTTCTGCAACCCATGCTGCTCCTTCACCACATATTTCATCTCAAGCTCCTTCTGGAAACCCCATGGGTTTTGCAATACTTAGGCATCAGCCATCAGCCCGTAGTGTACTGAATCCCCTGCAGCACTTCCTTCCCTAAGCAGTTGTCTACAAATCCATCATATTTTGCCCATATTTTAAGACTTAATTTAAAGTGGAGACAGGAGGGTTCTAGTTTGTGCACTGGGATTGACACTGGTAATGCCCAATAAGGGCTGAAAGGAGTCTCTCCGCACATCCTCTGTGGGCTTGTGGGGACTAGATGAAACCTAAATGATGAGCCTGACTGTAAAATAGCTCTCCCCTGGGGATGCTTGTTTGGCTGCAAGGAGGGGAACCATCTTCATTTGCCAACTGCAGTGATGAGATTGCTCCCACACTCTGACTGCACAGATCAAGGAAGGGAAACACGGCTCCATAAGCTCCAAACTTTCTTCAACTTCCTTCTTATGTGCCTCAAAAGACATCAGGATATGGGCATGATCTCCAGGGTCTGGGAGATGGTGATCTCCAACATCTCTGGTGGCATCTCTGGTCCCCTTGAGGAGCTGTGGGCACAGGTTAGGGCTGATTTGGCTTCCTGTTGAAGGTAGCCATGGTGGCAGATGCAGTTACTGCCCTCACAGCTTGGAGCAGCAAACCCTTCCCCAGAGGCATCCTGCAGCAGGTCTGCCCTGTATTAATTGAAATCAACATTGTTGGCGTTACAGCGCCCGGCAGCAAGCTCTGGAGGTGTAAAAGCAAACAGGTTTCCTGTTCATTGACCGCTGCTGGAAGGAGCACAGCTTCCAGGGAAGGCCAGGGACCATGGCTTGGTTACCTGGGCAGAGGTACCAAAGCCTTTAACCTGCTGTAGTGGCAGGGTAAGAAGCCTTGGCTTAGACTCCAAGGAAGGTAGTTTTTCCAGGTAAAACTTCCCAGTTTTAGTGAGAACATCCATACAGTCAGTGACCATGGTCCAGCCAGGTGGTGGTAGCTGATTGAGCCGTTCTAATTAAACACTATCGTGGTATGTATTAGCTTCTTGACACTGTAATGAATCCCTCAGAGCACTTTCTTCTCAGTCACCCTTCCCGCCGCATGCTGTGCTACCTGCAAAAGGTGTCCTTATAGTTTTACCTCCAGGCTGGGACACTGCTGCATCTGGGTGACTTTTGGAAACTCTTCCACCATGCTGTGCCCTGTTAGTTCAGTGCTGAAGTTTCTTACCTTCTGATTTGCAAGACTGAATCAGTATTTTCCCCTCTCTCTGCTTCTTAGGCCAGCTGTTTCTGCATCTGTTTAGTCTGCAAGCTCTTCAGGTCAGGTCTACACACCAAGACGCAGTGGTGTTTTGAGCTTGCCTGGGTCACCTCAGGTCTCCTGTGTTACTCTTGATGATGATGGAGTGGGTTTTGATGTATCTTGTGACATTGGGAATCTGTGATAATCCAGCTCCTGTGCTCAGCAACTATTTCTGTTCTCTGTTCCCCTGGGTGCAATAGTAAATTAGAAGTTCTTTGAGGCAAGGACAGTCTTTCAAATAAACATCAGTAAAATACCCAGCACATGGGTCTCTGACAGACCTTCTTAGGCTTTAGTGGATACAAGTATTTTATTAATACTGGCAATAACAAGAGTATAATAATAATAGGAATAATAATAACAGCCAGAACCTAACACAAATCCACTTTCTGTCATTTTGAAGCCAGATGACTTTTAAAAAATCCCTTTTTCATGTTTATTTGAAATACGTTTCACTTCTGTTAAACTGCAGTTTATTTAGATTTCAGGATTCTCAGTTTTTTATTTCAGAATTTTGTAGATTGATAGTTTGAAAAGAAAAATGGAAAAATGTGAATGCTTTATTTTCAAAATCTAGAATTTCACTAAAATCTGGAAAGAGGATGTCCAGCTCTGTTCTCTGCTTGAACTTTCTTATGTGTAGGATTTTGAATGCTTAGCATGAGAGCTAAGATTTTAAATGCTAAAAAATTTCTCTTTATTACAGAATGTACTTTCTCAGTCCATTTCTTTCTGTGATAACTGCACCCCAGGGCTTCTCTTAGCAAAGCTAAGACCCCTACACACACACCAATTTCACTTACTAGCAGGAGGAGAGCGTGATCACGTGTATGTGACTTTTTCAGGATCGCCGTGATTGAGTACGTGTGCTGTAACACATTAAGTGATGCAAGAGAGCGTCTGTCCAGTTGCTTTTCTTCAGACGCTAGAGTAGTGCTCTGTATCTCAATTTGTACCAGCGTAGTGCCTTATGCTATTGGTCTTTTGTCCTGAGCTGTAACTCGTACCTGAACTTCCCAGATGGCCCTGGGCCAGACTTCTGCTTCTTGGGTGTTTCAACCAAAGCTTGCACAACGGGGACCCAGTCTATGAATGAAGCCTCTCATCAAGTAAAGAAATACTGTTGTAGCTAACGAAAGAGGAAGGAACCATCCTAAAGAGGTTGGGAACATTTCCTACAACCTGCAACATTCCGTGGCTAGTTGTGTGGGAAGCGTTACTGCTCTGGTTAGATACTGGTACCTTCTGAACCACTTGTGTAAGTGCCACTGAAGAGATTATAACCTAGTAAAGAGACGTTGCTCTCATTGCTACAACAACAACTGAACCTTCAATGTCTTCCAGAAAATGTTCTGTCTCCATGTTGGTTTGTTATGAACATATCAAGCTAAGGCTTCATGCTAACATAAGCGTAACTGTTGTGCTGCTACTTTTGGGGATGTCTTTTACTCCATTCTGTTGCATTCTTAAGGGAGCTTTAATCATCTGTTCTCTCTGCCTTCCTCTTCTTTTTGTGTAATTATTATTATTTAAGTAAATCAGTTACTGCAAGTAAATAAATTCCTCTCAAGGTCCTGAGTTGCAATTTGCTCATGTGGAGGGCAATGGGTTTCCACGTTACTCGCTCAAAGTGAGAGCACTTCTAATTCAAGACTGTGATGTTGTGTGTTCATTTTCCTTCAGCACCCATTGACCGAAACTTGTTGAAATTAATTGTGCTGCACCAATTTCATGTCACTGAAATATGAAGGAGAAATATTCATCAGTTTATTAAAAATCCAGCAAATGTCAGAGTATTACCAGCCCTAATTAATATGTGTTTAAATTCTCTGCCCTGGGCCCTCCAGTCTTTTATTTTGTTTAAACTGAAGCTTGACATTTTCAGTCAGCGCATTATTGTCTAACAGCGGGAGAGTGAAAGCTATACCCCTTTCCTTAAACACACCAGGCTGTGGAATGTGCTCCGTCTCACTCCCGTTCCCCTTCCATTTGTTAGATGCTGGACACGAGACCCTGACTCTGAGAGACTGCTTTCCTTTGGAGTCAGGCCTCAAACCTTCCCTGTAGCCAGAGCCCAAAAGCTATATTTCAAGGATTCAGGAACAGCAATGGGTAAAATGCTTTAGTGGTGTCAGGAGGGAGTTTGTTGTTTTGTTTTTTTTTTTTTTTCTGTACGAAAACACCAATACGATCTATTTATCGGTTCTGAGTTTTTTAAACTTACCCCATAAATCGTAACTAGAAAGTCTGAACAAAATTCCCAGGTGATAGCAACTGATGGTTCCGTCAATAAAAACGGACACAAGCCAGCAGGAGTATTTTCATGCCACCCACAAAAAATTTTTGGTAGGAGCGATATGACCTTCTCTAAAATTGTCCTAACGGCGCTGTTGTACAGTCCTCACCTAGCGTCTCTTTTATCTTTTGCTTTCTCTTTCATTTCAGTTCTTCCAAGTATGGAGCAGTGGCCTCAGTTCTGGCATCAGGCATTAGTCCCCCATGAGGACATACGTTTTTGTCCTAAGCCTGCTCTCAAACGGTTTAGCTTAATCCTGTTTTGGAGAGGGGTTAACCTAAACCAGTATAGAGAACATCCTGCCCGGGGCGCTGATGTGGAGTTATTACTGAGCCTGCACTCATACCCTGACTTTGTGGCATTAACTTCTGGTGATTGCTCTGTGGAGAATTGTGTGTGTGTCATTTGCCAAGGTGAAATGTAGGACATATATTGAATATAGGAAATATATTGAAAATAGGACACAGGCAAGTGGGTACGTTATGCCTATTACTTAATATTCTCCTCATTTGGCCAGTCCTCGTTTTCATCAGCAGTTTTATTTACTCTCACTAGTTGGTCCACCTTCATTTTCCCTTGGGGAACCAAACACTCCACAGCAGCATCCTACAGCTCACCTCCCCGAGCCCCATTCTTCAGCAGTGCGTTCAGGTTCGTTCCAGCTGGAATAAACCATTGTAATGGCTCTATGTGGGTAGTTGATTGTGATCTGGGTCTGCATATGGGAAGTAGTTTGGTCCTTTCTGGTTGGATGGGCTGTGAGAATTACGCCAGACTCTCCAGGCATTGGTTGAACCTGCCTCATAACCTCCCTGCTGCCATTTACCTCTTTTTCTGCTGCAGAAAGTTTGGCAACTGTCCTCTCCCTCTTCTCAGCACCTGTACATACTTAGCCCCAGAAGACCCCGTTTCCCTGACCTGTGCTGTTCTCCATCTACACCTTTCAACCCCAGTTTTCGCTGGCTTCTCTTCTTGCACTGGATGATGTTGAAAGAAGAGTTTTCCACTGCTTCCAGATAGCTGGAGATGGTTCCCATAGAAAAAAATGTGTTCAAGCCTCTTCTGATCCTGAGATGGGCACCTTTCATCTGGTGCTATTAAACCTCCCCAAATGTTTTCCAGCTTTGCTGTAGCTGTCCATAATCCACCCCCTTTTGTCTAACCTGTCTCTACCACAGTGAACTTTGATGAGATGGTTGCCCTTTCTCTGTCCATCTGTTTGTCTGTCTCCCCATGCACCACACCTCTATGGCTCCCCCCAGCACAGCACTGGATTCCCTCGTGCTCTCAGTGCTTTTCACAGAATCGCGGAGTTTTCAGAGTTGGAAGGGACCTCTAGAGATCCTCTAGTCCAACTCCCCTGCTAAAGCAGGATTGCCCAGAGCACGTTACTCAGGACTGCATCCAGGTGGGTCTTGAAAACCTCCAGAGAAGGGGACTCCACAACCTCCCTGGGCAGCCTGTGCCAGTGCTCTGTCACCTGAACCGTAAAGAAGTTTTTCCGTGTGTTCTATGTTCTAACTTGTGCCCATTGCCCCTTGTCCTGTCACTGGGAACCATTGAAAAGAGCCTGGCTCCATCCTCCTTCAACCCACCCTTTAGATACTTGTACTCCATAATAAGGTCTCCCCTCAGCCTTCTCTTCTCCAGCCACATTAAAGGACTTGCTTCCGATAAAGCAAAAAATGTCCTGGTGGAGACTGATTTTCTGAGCCGTGGGCGAACCACATAACCACAAACCCACCCTTCCTGACACTCTGTTGTGTCTCTGCTTATCATCACACAGCCGGAGAGTGGATCACATCCGCTGCGGCCCCACGCGGCTCTTCCTACCGTGCTCCACCCCACATCAAGGACTCTGCGGTGTCAGGGGGTGGCAGCCAACAGAAAGGAAATCTGGACCACGTAGCATCAGCCTGTTCAGTGAGCAGTGGAGCTTCAGGAGTCACACGTCCTGCACATTTGTGCCTTGTGGTTGGCTTCTTCTGTGCCACAGTTTCTCATGAGAATCTTGGTATTTTGGGATATCACAGGTTGAAAATCTTACTCTGTCCATCTGGTCATTCTGTATTTCTGGGCAACCTCGTAAATGTGGTAGAGTGCAACACTTACCAGTGTGCAGATAGCAGTCAGCTAAAAGGTCCACTGCTGTTTTAAAGAGTGGGAGATAGTTCCTTTATTACACTCAGCTTTGCAGATTTCTCATTTCAGAAGAAAGGAGTATTTTTCTTACACTAATAGTCTCATCTGCATAGTTTACTTGTACTCTGTGGTTCCTGGAAGCAGCATACTTTATTATGTTTCCCTGGCAATGTAAGGTACTGAATAAAAAAATACTAAATAAAAAAAAAACAAACCCAGAATCTGAAAGCCTTGAGTTTTGGGGTCCTTGAAATCTGGATATGAATTTATCATCTTGTGCTCCTTTCTAGGGACAAACCAAAACTGCTGAAAAATTACCTTGACTGTTAAAGTTATCCCCTCCATCGGTTCTGCCTTTGTGTGTTGCTTCCTTGGATAGATGGCTCCGTGAGGATGACAAGAAATCAGCTCCTTTATTTATGCTCAGCAGCGTTCAGCAGTACAAGGCTCCCAATCTGAAAGCAACCTCTGCGCCCACCCAGAAAGAGAAATGCAGTTTAAATATTCCTCTTCTCTAGAGGGTCTGATTCAGCCAGCTCTGGGAAAACCCAGCTTGTTCCCTTCTCTCTGCTCATGCTGGATTGGGTTGCTTCCCTTCCTTCTCTCTTCTCTTGGATGAGGAATGACATCCTTTCCCCCAGAACCTGCGATCTCCCAGATCTTGCTTTCACAGTCAATGTGAGGCCCATGACACCAAGCAAGTGCTTCTTCTTGCACAGCTTTACTCAGGAGCAAAGAAGGAAAACCCGAGTATCCAGCTGTCAACCCCACCTTCTCTGGCAGCCCGTACACAGGAGACACACTGTCCTTGTTTAGATCTACTGCTACTCCGAGTACTTAAATCAAGGCGTCACGTCACCAACAGTTTCACTGCAAAAACCATCTTGAGAAATCCACTTTACATTCGGTTAACATGGCATGGTTAACTCACCCCCAAGCTTAGCCGAGAGATGAGTCATTTCCACCACTGCTCAGGACAGAAGGAGAGTTTACTTAGCATAGCCCCATTTGATGGCTTTGTGAGTCATCGGGGCTTTCTTTCCGGATGGTCACCAACAGAGAGCGGCTTTGCTGACAAGTGGGCTGTGTGCAAGAGGGAGATGTCCCTTGCCATGAGTGGCCGGCTTTCTCCTCTGCCCCCTCGGAGCAGGGGAGCCTGAGCTAGAAAGCCCTGTGCAATAGTCTTGTCACACATCTGGTGGTAGATGTGGGATTTATGGAGGGATGGCAACTTGCTTATTTAAGTTAACCGTGGTTTTAAGACATGTAATCCCTCTGCGTTGTGATTGGTCTCCCTCCGGTTCCATCTGGTTCTACAGCATTGCAGACCTGAATGGCACATGGGAATAGCCTGCAAACCAGATGCTTAACATTTATTTTTAGTGATGAATAAACTTTGTAAGCATCTCATTATATAGTTGCCTGGCCTAATTAGTAACATTCAGACAAGCGTTAATCTGCAAAAACGCTTAGTGGTGCTGGGAGTACTCAGTGGAGCTCTGAGGAGACATCTTCTTTGTGGAGGGAGGGGGGACATTGGCAGAAACAAATGAAAGGCTGGGGCGTTGGTGGGGTCTAGTTAGGTGTTTCAGGAGTTTTCAATGAAATTGGTCCTCCTGAGTGATTTAAGTGTGACTCTTTGCTGATCCATATCACATTTCAAGTGAATTCACTTGCAAAACCAAATTTGATTTTGGCCTTATGATTTGGGTCATCATCCTGAAAAAAACAGGCCACCAAACAATTTGTATTAATCTACAGTGACATTTGTCCCTCCCTCTGCTGCCTTCATCCCGCTGCTTTGAAAGCGTGAACGGGGTGTGAAGGCGTAGACTGAATTGCCAGGTCTCCGGGCTCTTGGTCCTGTCCCAAGCTCACCAAGCCAAACGCTCCCTCACACCTAGGTCTCATCGCGTCATACCTTGTGGCTGTGAATAAAACCTGGACCCTGCGAGGAACTCCATGCTGACAAAGCCCTGGTGTCACCACGAAACCACTCTTTCAGGATGGTGTCCTTCTTGAATATCCATCAGACCATAAGTTTCCCATGCTGTCGGATAGAAGACGAATACACTGTTGTCTTTTGCTGGAGGAAAGCCTATATTACAGTAGATCCACAGTTCCGCAATGTAGACAGCCGGAGTTACTCTGAGAGGTAGAGCAATAACTCTAATGCAAGACAGAAGACATAACAAGCAAGTGGAAATTTTTACATAAAAGAAAATATCTGAGGCTACAACAGATATTAATGAACTGAGAAAACAGACAGATGTACATTAGGGATTTGAGTGATACCTGGGAGCACATTTTATTTTATTTTGTTCATATTTTTACATCTGGCACTTTCACCGTATTAATGATTTAAGGAATAATTATTGTAAGGTTGAGTTTCCTTTTAAAAACTTTCAGTGTTCCATCCTGGAATTCATTCCAGATGCTGGTAACTAAAACTGAAGAAACATGCTTCAAAATGATAGTCTTCTCCAAGTCAGGATGACAGCAAAATATGTAAACGACCAATGGCGCTCCTGGCCGCTTGGTTCTTTATGAGCTATCTGATTCCCTTCCAGTTTGTTTAAAATTTTTACCATGCAGATGTTCCTTCGGGTGACCAATTTTTATAGTTTTGAAAAGATTATATCAGTTTTCCATGGTATTGTGTTACTGTATTTCTTGGATTTTTTTATAGCACTTGAAAGGCTAATTTCTTAATCAGACATTACTAGTGGAATGTAGAAAGAGAGGTTAAAAAGCCAAACTGGCACTGAGAATTAAACACAGGTTCGTAATAATATGAAAGGAAAACAAAAAGCATCAACTCGAGGATGTTGTTATTGAATGAAAGTTGAGAAAACTGCTAGGAACATGCATTTTTTATTATTATCAAAGGTGTTAAAATATATACATAGCATATGTTTGGCACTGAATTGTTGTTACGCAGTTCTGTAGTATTCAGCTGTCTTGGATAAAAACTATCACTTTGATACTGGAAAATTATTATGAAAATGTTAGTTTTGGGCCTACTAGTAAAAAGCAAAGATTGTCTTGCGTGCCAGTAAGGTTTCGGTGGAGGGTTTGCATGGTGTCCAGAAACCATCTTTGGCAACCACTGGGTTTCACCTCCGTCAACAAGTCTGCATAACATTTTGTCCTTCTTTATCCTTGTCAGGAGAGCTGATGGGGAGACAAGAGATTCGAGTTGGCTTCACACCCTGAAATTCAGAGACAGATTTCAAACGCCACTTTAGGATTATAAGTAGCAGCTGAAACAGGATTTGAGGAATGCTGGTGCAAACATTAAGAAGTACTTGGAAAGAAAGGAAAAAAAAAAAAAAGTCCCACTATGGGATTATTCTGTGTTGTTTCAAGGTAAGCGTGAATGCTCTTCTGTTGACACACAGCTCACGTAGACACACGGCTTCTGTTCGCTCCAGTGCTACCGTGATTGCAACAGTCAGACCAGAGGCAGGTTGCTTTGCTTTTTGGGTTTGTTGTTTTTTTTTTTTTTTTTTTTTTAACCTGTTCCCAAACTCCAGGTTTCTTCAGCTCTAGGTTTTGAGCTGGGCTCATCCCTCCAACAGGTACGCTGTTTCCAAATTCTTTTGAGGGCTATCTTATTTCTGGAAGCTTAAGGATTCAAAATGTGCCGCCTATTTCCCGCAGAGTAGTTTCCATTGAGTCATATCATGTTCATGGGAACAAAAAAACAAACCAGAACCGTGTTAGTTTATAATATTGTGTAAATGTTACGTAACTTGGCTTCTGCGAGTTTTCTTTGCCTTTTTCTGGAGCACTGGAAATTGGCCACAGCTCGAGGCAGGACGCAGAGCTGGTTGTGTTGGCGCTCCAGCTGGTGTTAGCAATTTCTCCGGAGCCTAGTCAGGGAGTCCTGCTCACATGACCGGCATTAAATCATCAAGCTTAGGGTCAGGCATAAGTTTTTCATCAGAGGACAGAAGCTGGGACCTGTCACCTCTTCTTGGTCTTCAGCTGCGGCACAGAGCACAGCCCTCTGCCGAGGATCACCTGGGAATTAGCACCTAAAAAATCCCCTTGCTGCTCGTGGGACCCCGTGACATTTCAGTGCCTGTCATCTTTCCTGCTCTCCTCCTGTTTTGTGTTGTAATTTGTGGCTTTTGGTCTTTTCTGCAGCTTGTTTTAAGCTTGTTACAAGTTTGGGGGAAATGTTTTGCAGCTTCCTCTGCGTGTATGAGAGGGCAAACAGGAGCAGAAGTGCTGTTTATCCGACATCTCCATCATTTTTTGCAGTTGCGGGGGGACTTGATCTCATTTAGCTCCTCCGTTCCTAGGTAGAGATGTACTTGGCAGCAGGAAACGAATTGTCGTGATACAGAAACGCTGATCTTTGTGGCGCTGGGGGCTCGGTGCCTGGCGCGTGTGAAAACGCACGCGAAAAATCAAGTGCACCCTCTGCTCATTGGATTAGGGATGAGAACGCGTCCTCAGGCGTGCTGGTTTTTCTACACCAGTGGGAAATGTCTTTACTAACTTATTTCTGTCCCCGGCTCTTCAAAACTCTCCTGCGATCCCATGCAAAGGGTTTTTGAGCAGAGGTGGGTGCTTGGAGAGGAGATGTGAGACTTCCTGAGGGAGCGTCTGCCCGGAGCAGGGCCAGCCCTAGCCAGGGTTACGAACTGCCTCATTTCCACCGCTATGTAGTCCACGCGCACAAAACACTGTAAGCCAAACCACAGGTTGAAAATTAGATTTTCCTCTAAAAATCAAGGGCAACCTAAGCTGGCATTTTCTTTTTAATGCATTTTTAAAACTCTTGCCGGGGGTGGCTACCTTGACTTCAGCTTGGTAGCCTTTGGAGTCAGGGAAGCTGCCTGCCCTCAGGTGCACGTCCCAAAAGGCTGAAGAGCGGTACCTGCAGAGACCTGTGTACTGAGCGGGAGCGATGCTGAGAAGGCCATTAGGCGCTGAACTTTCTCCAATAAAATTAAGAATAAATCAAGCACTTCTGAGCTTTCCAACAAGCTCGATCAAAACGTAACGCATCTCTTTCCTCAGCTGTTGTCTTCCATTCCTTTTCCTCCCCCTCAGCCTAAATTAAGGGAAGCCATCCATCGGTTCACATGAGGAGGAGGGCTGTGCAGTTTCCCTGCCAGACATATGGTCTCTCGCTAGATTTACCTCGAACTGGCTTGTTGGGTATGAAAATCCTATGAAGAGCGGTTGAAGGAGCTGGGACTGTTTAGTCTGAGGAGGAGGAGGCTGAGGGGAGACCTCATCACTCGCTACAACTATTTGAAAGGACACTTTAGAGAGGTTGGTGCTGGTCTTCTCTTCTCACAGGTAATTAATGACAGAACAAGAGGGAATGGCTTCAAGCTCCAACAGGGTAGATTTAGATGGAACATTAGGAAAGAATTTTTCACAGAAAGAGTGGTCGGGCGTTGGAATAGACTGCCCAGGGAGGTGGTTGAGTCACCATCCCTGGATGTGTTTAAGAGACGTTTGGATGTGGTGTTGGGGGATCTGGTGTAGGGGAGAACTTTGTAGAGTAGAGTAGATGGTTGGACTCAATGATCCCAAGGGTCTCTTCCAACCTAGACAATTCTATGATTCTATGAAAAACTACTATTGATATTATGATCGATATTAAGTAAAATAAATAGACCGTAAAGAACACAAAACCTGGGACCGCTGCCACTGGAGGAAGAGGATGCTCCAACCAGACCTGCTATAGGAGAAGGGCAACAAGGGCATGTTTCCTCTGCTCTCTCTATGGATTTGAGGGGTGGTAGCTTGATAGATTAGGGGCACGTCTAACTCTCTGAAAAGTGTTTACAAATACCAGAATGGTATTTCTGGTTGCTGGGACTACATCTTAGACCCGGTACTTCCGTTCTGTTCTCTGCTATTAAGTTTCCCATTCATTTACGCTGGGGTAGAATTGACCTTTCACTGTGCTTATCTGTGTTGGAAGCGTGCTGTTCTCTGAGGGAAGAGAAATGGAGACACTTTAGGTGGCATTTTATTTCCTACACAACAGCCATTTAAGTGAGAAATCAAGGAGCTGACTTAAGAAAAGGCAGTGAAGGAAAATACAGATATTTATACAAATGTGAAGTATTTGGCAAGAAAAAAATAATTGGGAATTAATGTAATTTTCTCAAAAATCCGAAATAATTTGTATTGAAAGGGTTATTAGGGTTGAGAAAATAAACATTTCCTGTTGTGGTTTCTGCAAAATATCTCCAGTGGCAGTTGGGTATTACCTTAGAGTCATCTATAATTTGTGTTCTCTAGGGAAATATTTCTGTGATTACATATAGGTCTGGAAGTTACACTAAGTATGTCTCTCCCGGATCAATGTGCCCTGGAAATCTTTATCTTCATTACTTATAGCCTTCATCATTCCAGTGCTCTGAAGACTACATTTAACGTGTCAAGTGTAGTCATTATAATGCAATAGGAAATAGTCTAATAAATTATCTGTCCTGTTATTGTTTCTAGGACAAATATTGGATGTAGGAAAGATTTATTAGACGGTTATATTTGTGAATTTGTCTTATAAATTAAATTTTTTGGGAACTGGGTCCATTCTTCACACCAAGACCCCACAAGGACTTAATTAAAGGCCTATTAGTCAAACTAATTCCTGACATGACATAGGTTTGTATTACACAAACATATTTGACTTCCCAAACACGCTTGTAAGATTTGGCATTTTGCTGAGAGATACCTATTGATAAACATAATTGGGAGAAATTACTGAAAATAAATGCTGGCTTTCACTGGACATATAAATTACCTTGTATTACTGTTGCATGAGAAAAAAACAACATACTTTAGAATAATTTACTGCTATAAAATCAATTCTACTAAGACAGATGCAGAATATTGGAAATGACCCTTTACGTAGAGAGCAAAAAGATAAGGCCCACACACACTTCCAAACCAGACCCAAATTTTGAAGATATAACATTGATTTGAAAAATCAGTCGGTGCTATAACATAGCTAAAGCAAAATGGCAAGAGAAGTGCAGCACCGCCAGCTGCAGCACAGACCTGGGATTCGGGATGTCGGAGCTCCCAGCCTGTTTCCATCACACACTTCCATATGACATTGGGATCTACGCCAGGGTCCTATTCGGACCTTGCTTAGGACCTTGTGATTGTGGTTTTTCCAGGGCTATAGAGAAACCAGGCTCGGTCTGAAGCTTTCATCTCCCTCTTAACCGCAGACAGCATTGGTCACGGTATCTCCATGGGACAACTCCAGGGATAATTGTGCTATTTCATGCTCACCTGTAGAATAGGAATGACAGTTTTTTTCCAGCTGCTTCTCTCTGTACGGTTTTTAGAACAGAGATTAGGGAAAGGTGAAGTCATATTGGGGTTTCGGTCTCAGCTTTACTTCTGTACCACTAACAGCACCGGTGGCTACAGTTAGGGATGGGTAGCTGTGGGCCTTGGATGAGCCCGCCGCTGGAAGTCAGACCTGGCAGAAGTTAATAGGAGCAAACGTAATCACAGCTCTCCTCCTTTCAGCCAGGGGGTTTGTGTAGTGTGGCTGGACGTTGCTGAGCCTGGTTTAGGTTTAGGCACAGCTGATATGCCTTGGGGTCTATTCCAGTGCTGGGTTCTTTGACTCTATTAGATGTTTTCACACAGAGGTTTTACAGTGACTGCTGATATATCATATCTCAGCTAATTCAGCAGACACCTTGGTACAATTAGTAAGGAGATATTCCCCTATCACATCTAAAATGAAGCTTATTTTACAGCTTCTTGGCAAAGAAAGTATTTTGCTAACCTCTCACTCCAGAGCCATAGAGGTAGAATTCATCAGATTAACATTTTAGCTTTGCGGCTTCATCAGAAGACTCTTTCGCTGTCTGCATCTCCTGAAAGGACAGCAATCCCCTTCTAACTCCCGGATATTAGCTTGCGAGGACATCAGTCAGATTTTAAAGGCAGCCTTGCTCTTACCAAGATAATAAATAAAGAAGGATTGCTGCAACGGTTCCCATCTACAACCCAAGACCGTACCCCGTACCTGCAGGTTTGAATCACTCTGCTTCAATTTTGGTGAGTATGACACAGGGAGAAGAAACAAACCTTGCCCTCCCACCGCTGGCGCACAGATTGTGCTGATGGTGGGCGAAGGTGCCACATGTCACCCGTGGTTTGGTTCAGGTCCGCCCTGGTAACAAATTGCTTGTGGAGGAGAATGGCTCTGAGACAACACATTTGGCTGGGTGGTTTCCAATGAAAATTTAATTAATGAAAAAGCTTTCTGCAACCATTCTCAGTATTCAGTAAACATATGGCTTGATTTTTTACAAGTTTATCTGATGATATTTAAGAAAAAAACAAAAAAAATTTTATCCAAGCTACTTTTTTTTTCCTTTACCAAAATCTATGTTTTTAAAAAGTAAACATTGAAGTTTTTCAGTTTTTTGGTGGACAAAGAAAACAAAGCCCTGCTCTTGTCCTGTATCCCTAAAACCCTAATCTCAACATCTATGGAATTTTGTATTTAATTTCATTATTTTCTGTTCACACTAGTTGGAACAGGGCTGACATTTAAGAAAAAAACTCAAAATATAGGCTGAACTCGGGCCTGGGCTTCTACAAAACTTGTTGGTGAGCCTTCAGTATGGAAAATGTATGGGAAGCAGAGGGGATTGGGAAGAAGTATCATCGCCTTAGAGAGCTACAGGGATGAATAAAGTAATTTACCATTGTCTTAGCCCTTCCCTGGACAAATCAATTCCATTTAACTCCCCCTGCCAGACAAAGAGATTAGCCTCATCTCCTTCTGTAGGGCCAAGTCTATGGAGGCAACTCCATATACTTTGAAACAAGTGAGGGCTGGAACATGACTATCGTGAGCAGCCTGGTTAGACGAGAAATAAAAGGAGAACTAATGGCACATCTGTGCCTAGAAATGAGAATTCGGTGTTTTTTTCAGGCCTGATTTAAGGCAGAAGAGGAAAGAAGATGTTGGCTCTTGTCCTGGCAGTGGTGGTGAAAGTGGAGGCTGTTTCAAGCCCTGCAGTCCTCAGTGAGAAACTGAAGGAAATTTCTCTGCAGACTTTAATGGAAAATGTTCTCTGCTTTTCAGTCTTATTCTTGCTGAAAGTGGAAAATCATTCTAGAAAGTAAACTTCAATGGAAAACGGGATTTTTGAAACTTTGAACTCGTTTGTTTTCCAGGAAACTCTTCATTAATAGCCAACATTATTAGAGAGGACAGATGAGTCATGAAAACCTCAAGATATTTGAGCATGAACTAGCAAAAAATGAAAAAGCAAATCGTCTAAGAAATTGATGGATTTTATTTTTTACCTGCTCTTTAAATCATAGACTGGTTTAGGTTGGAAGGGACCTTGGAGATCATCTAGTTCCAACCCCCCTGCCATGGGCAGGGACACCCCCCACTAGACCAGGTTGCTCAAAGCCCCATCCAGCCTGGCCTTGAACACTTCTGGGGATGGAGCTTCCATAACTTCTCTGGGCAGCCTGTGCCAGTGCCTCACCACCCTCATAGTGAAAAATTTCTTCCTAATATCTATTCTAAATCTACCCTCTTCCAGTTTGAAACCATTGCTCCTCATCCTATCGATGGCAATATGTTATGGAAGATTTGAGCCAGAATGCATCACTTTTTCCAACCCGGAATACAAGACTAAATTCTCCTCCCAGCCCGCTGGGTGACGCTCCTTTGCAGTCACCTGTGTTGAGCCATTTCACACCAGCCTGTCATTTGGTCCTGAACCTCATGCTAACGGGGTGTTTGACCTTAATCTCTCCCCGCACCTGACCAATTTAAGAGCAGGACCTCAGGAGATTATAGTGATCACAAAATCAAGGCAGAATTCGTACTATGTGGTTGCAGTGCAACTTGACCTACAGTGTACTGGAAAGAAAATTATACCTTAGTAAAGCTAATAAAAGCAAAAGAGCTTATCCATTTCTTTATTTTCACCTGGCTTCAGCTCAGGGACTAGAATTCATTTGTGGCAAATGCATGTAAGTCTCTGACTTAACTGCAATTCATCCTCCTAATCTCCTTTCTGAAGGGCTACGAAATCCCCAATGAAAACCCTCAGAAGGTCACTAAGTACCATTACTATTGCAGTCCTAGGTGCTACCGCCATGTCCACCGACTGCCAGTTCTTCTTCTCAAGACTTGTGGAGGTTAAGGTGCCGTTGCAAAATGAGAGATGTCTTCACACCAGCAGCCCTGGTGTCTCAAAATACACTGATTTCAGAAGGCACTCAAGCATCTTTAAGATCACAGTAATTTTTCAGCTTTCATGGTCTTCATCCCTTCTTAGGGGTTGATTTTTGGGATCAAAATATTTCTTTGTCCTTTGCCAGATAGTTGTGTCATAAATATTAATGGATTTTTTTCGTGGGAATAATCTGCTGAATCCGCAGGTTGCGTAGCGAATTCCACTTTTCCTCTTCATTTTTACTGTCTTGAATATTGTCAAAGATGATGCCTTTTCCTGCCACAGCCCGCGGTCTTGAGGGCAGCACTATTGCAAGTCTGTGTCAAAGACAGATCTGGATATCCCAGAGAAAGATTGTTCCTTCCAAACTCCTTTAGAAATACCAATCAATGTTGCCATCTGGAGGACACACGGCTTTACAGTAGACCCTGTTTCCATTTTATGCTGCTGCTGTGATACCCCCATCATGAAAGCCCAGCTCACCACAAACAGTTGTTACTCTGCTTTTCATGTCCCAGATTTTCTTCAGTTCCGTCTGCAACTGATTATATTTGTTAGTCTTTTTTTGTCTGTTCCATGAAGCCTATCATTATTGTATTACTTTTACATCTGAGAAATTGTTAGTATTATGATTATTAAATAATAACAACCATATCTGATATCTTGATTTGATAGAAACACAAAAACCCAACCCAAACCCTGTGTTTCCTTTACCAAAGTTCCCTGGTGTCTTGGAAAAAACGCTTTCCCTCAACGCAAGGCCCATGCGGCGCTGCAGACTCGTACCAGTCAGAGCTCTGACTCACTCTCTTTAGGAAAACCAAATAGCAGATTGCTCATGAAACTGGATCATGGATATGAAGCACTGAGACAGAGTTTTTACACCGATAAATTTAACCCATTCATTTGAAATAATCCTAGGGATAGGATGTCACCTCTTGTCAGATGTATAGATGTTAGATGTCTAATATCATCTAAACTGCCTATATAACCTGTATGGCGAGCATGGTGTCTCCACGGGATGGGTCATCTGGCCTAGCTAGACGTCTGCTGTAGGAAGGAATAAAGAGCTCTCCAGAGAGGTGAACCTTTCTCCACTGGCTTTAGAGGAAGGGTCTAGAGGAGTCATTTCAAATAGATGTTCAATTTTTAGATAGTTGGAGGTAACTGAGGTGAACACATGGTTGCTAAAGCTTGGTTAAAACATTTAGATATCTTGAGACACTGACATCACTAATGTAGACCAAGGTAGGTCCTCCCTGTTCTGGGCTGAGATAGTGCATCCTTTGCAATATAAAGATAATATTAACCATTATAATTCTAAGACTTCTGTAATTGGTTTTGTAATGATTTGATAAACATCCTCACATATGAAAGAGGTAATCCTGGCATGTCTGCGTTTCATACCAGGTATGCCAAATAAATTTACTATTGCGTTTCACCAGTAATTACAATACTTGTGTCACAGAAGTGATTCTGCAGCTGTCCCCCAACATGCACCTGATATTCCAATTTATGCTGGAACCTAACACAATAATTAAAAATAACCCTCTGGGTTTTCTGTTTCTGCTTTGTCTTCACTCAGGCTATTTCGTGTCTGTCATGAAGTCCATTGCTCCAAGAGGAGCTTTTTTTTGACCTTCATGAACCCTGGACGTGGGCCTGTTTTCCTTTCTTGTTCTTTGGCTGAGACTGGGTGGAGGAGGTGTGGTTGGTGTGACGGCTCCAGCCCCTTGGGTCTGAATTAATCAACTCTGGACAGCATTCTGAGTAAGCACCTTTTAAGAAAGACACTCAACCTAAAGCACCACAGGTTACTTGAGCATTATTAGGAACAGATAATAGTGCTGGAAATGACCGTCAGAGGTCATCTTTGTCGACTTCCTGCCCCGAGCACGGTCCAGCTCTGACTACGTGTCTTGGTCAGACATTTGTTTAACCTGTTCTTACTGGCCCTTACTTTCAGAGATCCCACCACCTCCCCAGACAACTTCTTCCAGGGTTTCACAGTTCTTTGTGTTTTAAAGAGCAGTTCTTTTCCCCTAATATTTTATCCAAACCCTTTTCCTGCAGTATCAGCCTATCGCTCCTCATCTTATCCTCTGCTGACACAAAGTTAGAAATTGCAGAGTCAAGAAAACAGAACAGTGATTTTTCTTTACCAGTTGAGACAGAGACATCAAACACAGTTGTCAACATCAATTTGGGCAGCACAGATGGCCCCTCTTCAAACATCAGTCAGCCCAGAAAGTGATTTCTGGTTCTCAGTGGAAGCAACATCCCCAAGTTGTTGTATCCTGTGAGCTCCCTGGGATAATAGCTTCCAGGAACCTACACCACCCTGTGCATACTTCAGTGTGCCAAAGCTCCCGTGACCTGAGGGTAATAACTCGAGTAGACAGTGGCAGAGGATGAATATTGCAAGGTTCAGCGGGAGTGGTCCTTGTAAAAATTAATTGATTTTTATGACAGATTGCATCCCAGAAGATCTTGACAGTAGGATCCCAGGAGGAAATGGGCAACCATCCATTCCTTAACCTCCACAGCTTTTGTCAACTTGCAAGTTCGGTTCCCTGCTCCATAGGGTGTTTATAAATCGTATGCAGGAGCCTGTATGGACACATATAGAGACATATGGAGACCTTGTGTTCCCTGGCCCAGGCTCTCCTATACTCCTAATTTAAAGGAATGCCTCTGTTCCTAGATGGCCTTTTAGTGATTCATGGCATATTCCTTCAGTATCCTTGTTTTAAAATTGGAACGCAAGTTTAGTAAGGACAGTTTTGTAAGCAGAATTACATTAATTTCACAGAGCTGAAGAATTTATTTTAAAGACAACAGAATTTCTCACTTGATGTCCTTTCAAGTGGTCTTTTAAATAATTTTATTCTCTATGTGGTACAGTGGGGTTGAGCACAGTTCTAATTAAGTGCTTGAGTTTCTGCTTTTGTCTATTAGCCGCCCTCATAGTGATACCAGTTTGCAAACAGTGTGAAGTCGGAAAGTGTGGTACGCTCTCATACGTTCAGCCGCGTTGTGATACAACGTCACCTGCAAATCTCAAAACATGCTTTAAAAGGTTTTTCCCGTAGTTTGCCTCAGAGCACTGATGGAAACTGAGGCACAGTGCAGTGATGTGTTTTGGTCCAACAGGACTCTTCAAGACATGGGAGAGCCACAAAGACCCCCAGAGCCCTCCTGCGCCCCTCTCTGTGCCACTGTCCTTGCCCATGGTGCTCAGGGATTTAATGATGCTCAGACCCATTCTATGCCTTTGTCTCTGCCACTAAATCATGTGTTAAATTCAGTTGAAATTTTCCAGTGGCCTCGAAGGACACGGAGAGGGCCCTTGTCTGTATCTCCAGGTAGAGGTTTGGACATGCTGGCGCACGCTGCAACTGTATTAACAAAACCCTTGGTGGAACCACTTTCTGCTGCTTTGGAAACTGCAACGTTTAAGGGGACAATTTTGCTATCACCACTGTTTTCTTTTGTATCCCTCCCCCAGAACAGAGCCATATTTTCCCCCAAATGAAATGGGCTGTCGTTTTCAGAACAGCACATTTGACTTCTCTGTGCGACTTTGCCATTTTTGTCTTGTTGAATATTCTGTGTCGGAGGATGATGAATGATTGCAGAGCAAAGTAAAAAAAAAATAGGCTGAAATCAAAATGTTTCAGCTTTGTTGAAAAAACACATTCCAGTTGAGCCAAAGTGGGTTTTTCAAGGAAGTTTCCTAATGGGGAAATTGTAATTGTGAGCAGGGGGAATTGTAAGCTGCCCCAGAGATTTAGTAAAAATATTTATTTTTGCAAAGGATCTTGCTGGAACCTTTTCCATAAACGACCCCCAACAGAGATGCACTAACCCCTGTCGTCATCCCTATGAGGATCGCAACATTTCTTGAGGCTTTTGGGATTGGGATAGGGTTTGGGAGCCTTTGGAGAGGAGCGGGCAGTTCTCACTGTGCTCTACCACAATATATTGCATTTATCCCACTTCAATGTGGAAAGTGTGTCTTTAATTTCCAGTGAACAAAGATTTGGTTTCCAGTTCTGCCTTGTTTTCACCATATATTTTCCAAACACACTTTTTTTTTTCATTAATGTTCACCTTTAACCTATTGATTTGCTATGAAAACAAGCCCTTTTATAAAGGAAAGGTAAAAGGAAATGAGGGAAAACATAAACACATTGCAAAAGTAAGGATTTCCCAGAATAAACCCACATATAACACAAATATATGATGTAGCTTCTTTTATTAGCACTGTAAAAAAGAGGGCAGGGAAAAATGTGAAAATACATTAGGGATTTTAAAGCCAAGCAAATCAATTAGTCATTACTGACATAAATTTCCCTTTCTAGGGGACGTTCAACCTTCTCATATCCCGTGGATGAACTCTAAAGCACCTGTAGTAGATCTGTTTTCAGTAAAGAGATTTAAACTACTGTAGATGTTTTTCCAAGGAAAATACAATGTTGACAGAATAATGCGTGGAAGAAGAGGCTACTAAGGCAGCTGCTATAAATTGCCAACGTTGTAATCCCTCTTGCAACACGCCCAACTTCACAGGATGTGCATTTGTTGATGCTCTACATATGGTTTTGAGTAAAAGTAATTTCCCCCCTGCAACATGACGAAAACTAAGCATGCCCTGCAATTGAAAAGGGAGGGTCCTCCCCTCGCTTCCCTCCCCTCCCTGAGCGCTGGAACAATGATGCTCATTTTGAAAAGCGGTGTCACGTTTTCACAAGTATCTCCGTAACCCGGACAGATGGCTGCGGCGCTGGCATGGGTGAGGACGTGAGTGTTCCCAGCTGCCCTGGCTGATCCTGGCCATGTGCTGGGGGCTCAGGTGGTCCCCCCCCAAGCATGCCCAGCTTTGCTTGTGCTGCCACCGGAGGTGGGCCTCTGGTAGTGTCCCCCACCACATGGTGCTTTCTGTGATCCCCCACGTCTGCCAGGGCAGGGGAGCAGTCGCCTAGGTGAGATGGTGGGAACCTCTTCCACTGTCCTGGTGTAGTTTGGCTGTTGAGCCTTTCCACTCCTACACCCTTTTAGCCAAAGCAATTTTAGCGTCTGAACCTTGGACACAGTAAGGTGTGTAGTAAAAGCTAATTCTGTGCTATTATGGCGGTGGGGTTTTTTTTTAAGAAGACATGCTAATTTAAGCATTCCCAGCCCTTCCTCCTGGTGAGCGCACCCCTAAACCCTGGTCGTTGTAGCTGGATTAATTTTTCTGCTGTATCTGCTTCACCATGTGACCACAGAAATAGCTGCCCGTGGCTGGTTCAGCCTGACTTCTGCTGCTTGGGAAATCGCTGCCCAGAGCTTCCTGAGCTGGGATGGGTTTTGGGCCCCTAAGGGGTGATCTGTGCATGCTGATCCCCACCTCACGGGTGCTCTAGGTCCCTGAGCTCACCAAAATATTCCCAGAGCAGAGCTGAAAAACAGGCAGAGGAAAGGATTTTGTGGCAGAGGCTGTTTGCGGGGTGTGGAGTGTGTGCACCACGCCAGTGTCTGCCACTGGGAGAGCAAGAGTGGGAGGGTGAGGAGGCAGCGCCATGCTGTCCCTTCCCAACTATTGTCCTTTGCAGGAGCTTTGCTCTGGCTCCTTCTCAGCTATTCTGGTCTCAGCTCTAAGGATTGTTTCTACTGTGGCTTGCAATCCAGGAACTTTTCCATGTAAAGTGCTTTAGAAATTGCAGCAATAATCTACACCCAGGACTCTTCTCCAGCACCCTTGAGCAGATGTAGCCAAGACAAACCGCCTTGTTTGATCCCTTATCCCAGCAGCTCTTGGGCTGTCTCCTGCACGATCATAGAATCACAGAATGGTTTAGGTTGGAAGGGACCTTGAAGATCATTGAGTTCCAACCCCCCTGCCATGGGCAGTGACACCTCCCACTAGGCCAGGTTGCTCAAAGCCCCATCCAGCCTGGCCTTGAACACCCTCCATGGATGGGACATTCACAGCTTCTCTGGGCAACCTGTTCCAGTGCCTCACCACCCTCAGAGTGAAAAATTTCTTCCTATTATCTAGTTTAAATCTACTCTCTTCCAGTTTGAAGCCATTCCCCTTTGTCCTATCACTACATGCCCTTGTAAAAAGTCCTTCCCCAGCTCTCCTGTAGGCCCCCTTTAGGTACTGGAAGGTCACTATAAGGTCTCCCCAGAGTCTTCTCCTCTCCAGGCTGAACAACCCCCAACTCTCTCAGGCTGTCCTCATAGAAGAGGCGCTCCAGCCCTCGAATCATCTTCGTGGCACTCCTCCAGACCCGCTCCAACAGGTAATGATGGCAATGATGCTCCCACCCTGTCTCTGCTGGTGCGCCTGTGGGGACCGCGGGTCTGAGCCCCTCCGAGACAAGGCAGGACCTGAAACCCCGCTTTCCCTCGTGTGGCATCAGTGCCCAAACCACGAAGGTGCGGTGAGAGACCTGAGCCCGTGCGGTTTGTGGAAGCAGTTCAGCACCAGCTCCCACACCGGTGCTGCTGCGTGGGGGAAGCCAAATCCTGGCCATGGCAATAAGCGAGGGGCCGGGGTTGTGCAGCCAGCGGTGCCCCAGCGCCGCTGGACCCAGCTGTGCACCAGCCTTGTGCACTGCACGGCACTGCCGCACCCCGGGACGGGAGTGAGAACAGGGGGGATAAATAAACTGCCGCTGGCCTCAGGCATCAAGAGGGTTTCACTGCTTGGCAGGGGAATTTGCATTTTTTAGCCAGGCGACCATTTATTTTTCTGTTTGTGTTTTTTTTTTTTGTTGTTGTTGGTTTGATTTGTTTCTTTTTTTAATTCCCCCTAAATAAATAAGGATTATTTCCTGTAGAAAATAAGTTTTGTAGTAAAAAAAAAAAAAGACACGTTTCACACCCACAGACACACACCCACAAACCGTGCAGTTAGTGGGAATCCCAATTGTCTGCGGAAAAACAATGTAGATGGATGTTTATGGCTGTTTGCAATGAGCCCCCAAGCCAGTGGCTCTGATTTCCCCCCCCCCCCCCCCAGCATGAAAGCCTCGGGAGGAAAAAGTCTCCCCGCGTTGTTCCGTTTCGGGGATGCTGCTACCTCTATAGGTGCCTTCCTGGGGACTGTGGGATGCCAGTGGGCAGGGACAAAAAGCTGGCAGGACCTGGGGACGGGGACCAGAGAATCGAGCCCTCTTTAGATGGACAGGCTCCGCGGGGCCGGGCTGCGTACGGCCGTACGGCTCCCGCGCGATGCTTCTTGGCCAAAGGTTTGATATTTACCGGTTCGCACTTGCCGTATGGGTCTGTGACCTTTTTTTGAAACTTTTTCTTTACGAGTTTATTTTGGCTGGGCTCAGGCATTCATAAAATTCCTAGGGAACGGGAGGTTTGAAGCACGGCTTGTAAAAGGAGGAGAGGGGAGGTGGGAGGACGGATCGAGGAGGAGAGTTTTCCATTACCCTGTCATAGCCGCCCTAACGCGGGTCTTACGCCTCTGAGCTCCCCTCCAAAACTGCGGGCTTCTGAAAAGAGGAGAGAGAAAGGGAGGAGGGAGGGGGGAGAGCTTGCAGCGCCCTTCCTTCCCCGTTTGGGAGGCAGGATCTGTCCCTAAGTAGATAGGTCTTTCTCCAGTTTCCCTTGTCAGTCATCCTTCTGCAGCTTTTGGTCTTCGCAGCAGGTCAGCAGAGTTGGTGAATAGCTCGGCAAGCACAAGGCATCTGAAACAAATTAGATCTCTTATAGCCACCCAGAGACTGATGATGGATGGAGGTCTGTATTTACAGCAAAACTAATTGGCAACATACACAGACATCCAAAAAAGTATATTATTTTGCCAGACTTTGGAGTCGCTAGGCCCTTTATTTTTTATTGTAGAACATTATACAGCTAGAGATAAAAAAGAACAGTGAAAGTTTTAAATCTAATAAAAGCGTTTGACTGCAGAGTAAAAATAACATACACAGAGAAGTTTGATTTGGAATCGAATTTTATTAATGGTCTTTTCTCCGCAAAATGTTTCCAATTAAAAAACAATTCTGAAGTGATGCATTAATAAACTGCTTTCCCCCCCCTCCTTTGGAGGGACTAAGACTTTTGAAGGCTGAGGTGGATAAAAAAAAAGCCATTGGATGTTATTAAAACATAATTCAATATAACCTAAATATAGTGCTTGCATACCACGGGGAGAAAGCCGGCTGTATAATTGAATTCGAAACAATGATAGTATGTTGACTTTTCAAAGAGAAATATTATCAGATTGTGAGCTGCTGTTCAAAAGACGGGTCTTCTTTAAACACTGAGGCATGTAAGAAGCAATAAAGAGCAAAACCAGCCAGGTTTCCCTGGACAGCATGTGGCAGGTTTAGATTTCTCAAGGGCACGAATAGATGTGAAATTGGGAGCATGCGGTAGATGAACCGTCTGAATTCCAACAAGTCATTTGTTTGATTTTCAGATGAACAGCATTTGGCTTAAAAAAAAAAAAAAAAAAGAAAGAAAGAGAGAGAGAAGGGTGAATATATAGAGACAGACTGATAAAATGGAAGTTGCAGATCTGGTCTCCAAAAAGTGTGACAAAACTGTGTATTTCTATCTGTCGATCTCATTTGTCAAAGCCTGGCTCTGAGTGATGAGAGCTTGTGTAAAGTGTTTTCCCTGGGCTGAGAGCTTTGTTTCCTGATATACATATTTGCATAAGAAGTAGGTGAGCTCTAGAGAAGGTCAAATGCACGATGAGAAGGGAGGGGGCCTTGGTGTGGGGAGAGGGTTGCGATTCCCCTGACCACCTGCACTTCTGTCCCTTCCCTTATTTTTGTTTGGAAGCGGAGACGAGCAGAGACTGAGTGGACCATCTCCGTTATCATCTTTCCATGCTAAAAATCCCGCTCCCTCTTTGCTTGCCCACACAGACAAAAGAACGAGTTCCCTACCCTACCCCAAACTCCAGCATCACCGAAATCTCCAGCATGAGGAATCCTCCTCCCCAAGCCCGGACAAAGCCAGGGGCTGCGGCAGGCGCGGAGGGACCGGGGGGGCACCCGAACCCTGCGGCAGCTCTGCCGGCGCAGAGCCCGGGGAAGGGGATCGTCCTCGTCCCCCGCGGCCTCGTCCCACCCCGGCGGGGTGAAGACCTCCCTACGCGCAGCCCTATCGTTTGCATCCTCTTCAACGCCCCTTTCCCCAGCAGCACCGTGTGACGGGATCTGTGTGCAAATAAGAATTAGACCCGCGATCTTCCTCCGAAGGATTATCCCCGATCGCCCATTATTGCTATTATTACTCTGTTTGCCGGGGCGGGTTTTCTTATTCTAAGCTTTTTTCTTTTTTTCTTTTTTTGGCTGCATCTGGGAAGCCGTCCTTTGTGTAAACAGCTATCAGGGTGAGCAGGGGTATGTGATCCATTAGCTCTGCTGAAAACACAATCATTGTGTTATTCCAAGCTGATGAAAATGTCCTCTGTAGTTTTCTCTCCCAATGTCCACATGCCAATCAGCGTTTGTCAGTGATATAATTTTCTCGCATAAACACATCCGTTGTGCAACTTCCACCCCGGGTAAATAGATATAATTCCAAAACCAAATAACGCACTTGGAGGGGAAGGAGAGATTAGACAGACAAGGAGGTGGAGGGGGAGTGGAGGGGAGCGAAGCTGCAAGGAGAGAGCCGCTTTAATTGCGAAGGGGGAAGACGGAAAATTCTCGGGAACAGGCAACACGGCTGGCTTATTTCTTCATCCAGCAAAAAAGCCTGGGAAGGCGAATACTTGGGGCTATTTTTTTTTATGAACATTTGTGAACGAGGACCACCATGAATTGCTGAAAGAAGGATGGCTGTTGTTTATGGAATTGGGAAAACATTTTTTTTCCCAATTTGAAACAGAATAGACAATACGCTGTAAGTGGGGAGGTGCCATTTCCCCCTTTTCACCAGAAGGCCTTCTCAGACATACTATATTTTTTTTTCCCCCCTCCTTGTTCAAAGCTTACATAACCTCCGGGTAATTGTATCTTTGAATCCAATATTGCAGACTTATGCAAAAGAATGTTTTCCATCCCATATGTTTCCAGTGCGTTTGTGCGTGCGCGTTTGTGTGTAAGGAAATTTGTAAAATAAATCCTTTATTTACATGAGTCCCCGGACTTGGCAGAGCGTGGCTGTGCCATGTGCATTCATACAGTATTGATCCATGACTGTACGTAGTATATATTTAAATATGTACCGTGCTTACACACTTTACAAAAGGCATACGTGTGCCTGAGAAAATAGGACTGTAGAAAATACGTGTTTTAGAGGAATGTCTTGTATGTGATCCTATAGGAGAGTTATTCGAGAAAATAGGCTGGTGCTGAAGGAGAGGGGAAAAAATCTATAATTATGTGTGTTTGTGTGTGTATACATACACTTTGTGAGTGTATACATGCACTCTCGTGTGTGTCTCCAGGTCACAGCCCTTGCAAAACTGAAGCCTAAAAGGGCTCCTGAGCGAGGCGGGATCTACCTCTTGTCCCAAGACAGAATGAAACCTATTAACCATTTCCCAGACTGATTCACACTGCCGAAAACATTGCTTCTCCCTTCATATTTGTGCGTGCACTTCTCTCCAAACACATCAACTTTAAATTGTCCTCTGCCGTAGAGAACCAGCTGGGGTGATTTCAGATTCAACCCCCCCCCCCCCCGCCCCAGTGGACCAGCGGCGCAGTCCCCTGCATCCCTCCTCGGGCAGGCAGATTGCAGGCAGCTGCCTGTACGCACAAACCACGCAGGCCGGAGATGTTTTGAGATGTTTTTCCGCCTCTTTCCATCTGCACGCCGTCCTCTCCTCCCGCTGGGGCGACGGTGCGGGTGTCGGCATGCGCAGCCGGAGCATTCGGTGCAGGACAGCCGCGCCGCAGCACACGGGTTGAGCATCCCCACCACCACTACCACCACCACCACCCGTGGGAAGGGGAGAGGGGCTGAATGAGGGTCCCAGTGAGGTTTTACAAAGCTCCCCCACCCACCGGGAGGCGGCAACATCCCTAAATGCCTGCTGGCTGCCGTGCTCCCAACTGCGATCTTTGCTCCTGCCAAAAGCAATATTGGCTGTCGCCCTTCTTGCCCGGAGCACTGGCTATCCCAAACCCACTCGTGCCCCCCTGCTGCCAGTGCCCTGTGCTGGGGGGCTGCCCACCAGCTCTGCGGGGGACGACGACACGCTTTTATGTGATCCCATGGGAACCGATCTGGTTTCAAACACAAGCCATGGATCACCTGATTTGCATTTTTCCCCGTTTCAGGGTCCCAGGCAAGGGGAGGGGAGAGCTGAAACCCTAAACCTCTTTGTGCTTATTTGTTTTATGATCCTGTTGGGTGCAGTGTTTACTCAAATCCGGCAAGCATCTGGATTAGATAATTTGTTGGAAATTAGTGGCGTTTGATGGTTATCGGCCCTTGCGTGATTAAAACCCGGCTGTCAGTGTTGAGTTTGAGTTTCGGGAGAGCAGGCACACCGGCTGCATGAATCCCCACGCTCAGAGCTGCGGGGAGCAGCAGGGCTCGCATCTCCATCCGCGAATCTGCAAGCCCCCTGCATTCATGTGGGACCTTCCAGGAGAGACAGAGGTGCAAAACTGCTGGAAAAAAAAAAAAAAAATATCCTTTCAGCCCTCAAGTGACATGGATGAGGAGGGAGGGAGGGGGCGCAGGCTGCTGGGGGCTGCGGTTTCCATCTCCCAAATGGTTCAGCTGCTTCTCCCAGGTGGGTGTTTTGCTCCCCGTGTTTACACCAGAGGTGGGCACAGCAGGAAGGCGGAAGACCTTTGCTCGCTTTCCACACTTTGCGTTTTATTTCCCATATCCAAGGAAGAATTTGGGCGTCCCTTCCCATCCCTTCAACTCCCCATCCAAGCACAACCGCACGGTCATACAGAGCATTCACTCTCTTTCCTTCTCTTTCCCCCACCCTTCACTTTGGGGTTGGCTCTTGCTTACTTTAAGCTAAATCAGGCTTTAAAGCTGGGTTAAATGGTGACAAACCCAAACCCTGCAGGAGGGGGTTTCATCGTCGCTGTATTAACATGTACATTTTTCACATGGCCTCACCGAGCAGTTCAGCAAAACACCCGTGGCATAGCAGAGGTTTTGCTGGTCACAGGGGGAGGAAAGTATTTAAAGACAGTGCTTCATTCCCTCGTGGCCAGTGGGGGTCAGCGAGTGAAGCCCCCAAGTGATTTTTGTAGAAGACGTTCAGATACGTTTGCACCCTGTGCTGGGGGAGAACTGGGACTGCTCCCTGCCAGGGCAGCCAGATGGGTGCCCTGCGCGTACCCTCTGCCCGGTGGGATGTTCGACGGCAGGAGAAGCCAAGTGAAAGCTTAGGAAATTGGATAATTACAGAGTGACCCTTTGTCAGATATACCAGGTAGAGGAAATGACTGAAGAGCAAACTGTAGGTATATTTTGCAGGATAGGGAGAGATGTGCAGTTATAAATACATATTATGTATAATATATAGGCTTTTAAAGTATGCTTCCTCATACACAGACTCTCAAGAATTAGTATGTCCAGCTCTGCATGTATAGATATATTCGATGTAGAGTATACAACATAAGATTGAGTCTGTACATGCATTTGAAGAAGAGTTAGATCTTTCTTAAAGCCATAAAAGAATGCCTTTGAAAGCATAAAGGTAATATACTGTATTACTTTGAAAACTCTGCAGTTTTTTGTACACTGTCATAGTTACAGTAAATAAGCAGAGCTGAAATATAAAGGTTTTGTTGGTTTTAGTTTCTTTTTTTTTTAATTTAAATAAAATGTGATGAGGTCTCTTGAGAAAGGACTCGAAATAATAAATGATTTCTGCGGTTAAGTTCTGAAAGCTTGTTTTTCGTATGTGAGTACACAGCTGAGTTCATGTCAGGGAAGTGGGAAGCTCACACAACCCTCCAAATGCAATGGCACTGGCAACAGCATTTGATTATGATTTACCACCATTTTCTACATGCCAGTATTTCAGTCTAGTGGTATATTTTGCTAATAGATGGAATCAACAGGTAAGAAAAACCATGAAGATATTTTTTTGAAAAAATAAGGGACATTTTGTCTTTGCATCTTGAAATCTTTGCATTAGGATGAATTTTGAGTCCATGCATCTTCAGCCTGGATCATGGTGGGAAGTCTCTGAAATCCATGTGTTCTGTGCGCATCCTATGCAAGAAGAGTAAAACAAGGCCTTGAGGTCACTGACAGCCACAAGACTTAGTCCATAAACTCAGAAGAGTCAGGTGGAGGTTGACCTTCCAGGTGGTTTGGAGGCAGGAGGTGAGAGAAGATCCCATTAGTCCTTTATAGGATGGAAGTGGGGGGGGCCCACTGACACCACCGTTTGCTCCCAACAGCTTCTGCAGCAGAGGTGCCCCCCATCTCTCCCTTACACGAGGCAGGTGACAGGTCATTCAGTCATCTTTGCTTCAGCACAGCAACAGTGCCCAAGGACGCGCCAGCACCATGGTGGGGGAACCACACTGGTGAACCTCACGCAGACCCGTAGGCTGGTCACACCTGGGCTGCCAGTCTTGCCCAAAAAGGAGCTGAGCATTATTCATTTGCCAAGGCAAGCCCAGAAGGAGCTGAGTTATCATCTAGGGATGGACATTATCTTTCATCCCCTCATTTTCAAACTGCTGTTGTTCATTTAAGAGCTATTTCTCCGGTTTTCAGTAGCCAGTTCTGAGACATCCATAGACCAAGGGCCAAACAAGCCTTGAACAGACACATCCTATTACCTGGGTCTGTCTGCAGATACCCTTGTCTGGGAATGCCCCTAGGTGGGCCCATCCCATGTCAGTACGTCCCTACGGACCAGTGCAGTACCTGTGTCCAGGGCAGCTGGGATATGGGGCAGCCCTAGGCCAGACTTTGTATGTGTGTGTTCTCTGCAGGCTTCTGGACTAGGGAAATTATCAAATCATCACCCTCTAAACCTTTCCAATCGCTACCCGCCCACAGCTTGATTTCTGGGGCCTTCAGATCTTCAGGCGAGTTTGCTGCCTTGCGCTAATGAATACCGCGCGCTGAGTGAAAACTCTATCTGCACATCTTTAAATTAAACCAAACCACACACACGCACACACAAAAATAATTTCAGCCTACCCGGTGGGTTTTTGCCTTGCTGCATGTGCAGAGTTTCTTATTGATGTTGGAACCGTGCAGCAGAAGAAACTCCTTAAATGTGCATCAGGACTAGTAATTTCTCCCTGTCGCCTGCAGCATGGGTTCAGATGATATGATCATGAGAAAGGGAATGATTTCCTGCCCCGTGGAATTTAATTTTATGAATGGAGCCGTGCAACACGACATCGTAACTTTAAAAAAACACCGTAAAAGACATGACAGGAGAAACCAAGTTATACAGTACTCTGCTGTACGGAAAACAAAGCTAACTTATATGGTTTGGCTTCCTCGTTTGCCCTTTCATTGTTCCTTGATGGTAAAACTCTTGCGTTGGGATTTTCAGAAGCACATAGCACAGAATGGTTTATGATGTTTACTTAGCATATAGGACAATAGATGGAAAAGCGCCATAATTTGTGACGCTGACTGCAAAATAAACCTATCATCATTCATACAGAGTGCTGTTCCTTTGGATAAACAGCCACATTGGCGGTTGGGAGGAACAGACCGTCGCCTCCCGGGTCCTCCTCGCCGGAGCTGCACATCTTTGGGCCTCGCGCCATTGGTGTTTGAACAGAGCTGCCTTTTGACTCCAGTGGGGCAGCACTGGCACTGCACAAGCTCTTTGTCCTTATTTAGATAAAATAAAGATCCCTGAAAGGCTTCCCGGCACAAAAAAACCACCCTCATGTGGAGCTTCACAATAGCTGCCGACATGGGAAAGTTGCGGAGAGGCCCCCCAACCAACAGCTTAGATGTAAACATCTTGAGACTGGGGGGTGTTCAGATGTGGAGCCAGGTCCATGTTGTACCTCTGTTCCCCAACTCTCCTAGGCCTTCTTGGACCCCCAGCTACCAGCGCACCCATGTTTAATTTACCAGGATGAGAAATCTGCTCATCCCCACTTTGATTGATGAAGCCGTCTTTAGTGCATCAAGGTGGGTTGGAGTCCGAAGTGGCAAAACTGCATGGTGCTTTTTCCGTAAGACTTTGGGTAAGGCCTTCTCTGAAGAACAGAGTTTGCTGTTAATGAACTGAACCATGAGTGTGCCTGAGGAATTGTGTCCAGTGAATTTTATATATGCTTGAATTACCAAATCCTTGAAGACAGAGTAGGAAAGGACCTTGGGAAGGTATTTATTTGTCTTCCTCATCCAAGACCTAAACAGTCAGACCTAAGCCGTTCCTGGCACATGCACATCAAACCTCTTCTTAAAACTCCCTCATGATGGAAGTACCATAACCTCCATCATCAGCCTCTTCCAGTGCTCCCTGTCTTCACCTTGAACAGCTTTCCCTGCAATGTCTTACATCATCCCCGCTTTGCTGCAGCTCAAGGGCAAGACTCCTTATCTCCTTCCCATAGGAGACACAGAACTCTATAGCATCCCTCCTCTCATTCATGGGTTTGTGGACTGTTAGACTGTGTCTTTTGGGGGTCTTCTATACTGAACAAACCCGTCTATTTTCAACCATTTCTCGTATATTTTGTTTCTAGATTTCTGACCTGCTTCTTGTGGCTCTTGCTCTCCTCTGTATTTGAGCCTTTCTCAAGGACCTCCCCCCCAAGTCTGACTGTCCCTGGATTTGATCAGCTCTGATCAAAAGTTGGTTATGGACCGGCTTCGTGGTTTTGAATTGAACTGGATCCAAAGCAAACAAATCCCATGGCATTTTTTCCATTGGTCCCTTGGGATGTGGCAGTTTTAAAGCAGTAGCAGAAGACAAACACAGTGGAGACCTTCCTGGTAGCGAGCAGTGGGACAGGCTTAGCTCATGTGTCTTGCGTAAGATGCCTTGGTTTACTAATTTCAGAATGATGCTGAGTTTTTCTCTTGGATGCATCACACTGGATTTTGATTAGCCAGGAGCAGGGGCATAGAGGAGAGGGAGGAACTGTAAAAGCGTTGAACTTTGCCCACAGCCTTACTGGAATAACAGCCCTCCTGCTTTGCTTTGTCACGCATCATCCAGCTCACAAACAGCAACTTGCCAGGCTCCAGAGAGACTTTTTAAAACCCCATTTGGTATGTCCTGGTTGACATGGGTCTGCCAGTGTGTCCACTCGGGAAGTGGTTTTTAGCTGGTTGTAGCATAAATAGTGTAATGGGTTATCAGCCAAATTGCTCGCACGCACAGGGCTGATAAGGACCAGACAGCGTGGATTTATCAAATCTCACGTCAAATCAGTCTAGATTTTTCTCCTAACAGGGTAATAATTTCTTGTGGGCAGGGAAGCTGCAATAACGGTCTTCGACTTTGACTTTAACATCGGCCTGTGTGATGTTCCCATGAACGTACCAGTTTGGTCAATGCTAGTTCAGCTCTACTGTTGCATTGGGTGTGGAGAGAAGCGCAGCTAAGCTGACTGCTTTGTAAAAACCATTCTGAGAAAAACAGACATTGTTTGCCTTTTCCAGACTTCTACTTTGTTGTTATTATTCAAAGAGCCTGTCTTCTGAGGGTAGGAACTTTCTAGTTGCGCTTCAGTTAAAAAAAAGAAAAAAAAAAAAAGGAAAAAAAAAATAATAACACCTCTAATAAAATAACCAGGAAAGTTTCCTCTAAGAGCATGTCATTATGTCAACTCTGTTCAGTGGAGAAGCATTGCATTCGGTAAATATATATTCGGGAGCTACTTTGTGATCATTGACATTTGACATTGTTCTTGCATCTCTCCCTATTAGCATGTTTCTGTTTGGAGTGTACTTGACCTATTTCAGAAATATTCCTCATCTTTACCCGTTATTTACTGAGCAGCAATAACCCTGGAAAGAACTACTGCATTTTACAGGCTGCAAAGTTCCGTGGAAACGAGAGGCCCCTCTTGTGTCGCTTAAGTATCTCATCTGTGAAGGTAAATATATTCCTGGATTTAATTAGGAGTTGCAGTATTAATATTTATGCAGATAAAACTAGGTGGGGAGGGAGGAGAAAGAAGAGGGAGCAATGGAGTAGTTGTCCTTGCTGAAATAAACTGTCCGAATCATTCTCCATGAGGGACACTGAAGCCAAAATCTCTGTGTTCTCCTGCACGAAAAAAACTCTTCGCTCCTAAGGGAGGGCTGGGACCAAGTCAGGGATCCAAAGACCCAGCTTGCACCAAAGGCTTGTTTTGCTTTGTGTTTGAATGCTAAACGACAGTATTAATTAATTAAATGGCAGTAATGTGAACACAGATCCTCTAGGGAGTATGGAGAAGGGAATTTCAGACGCTGCAGCAACAGGAGAGATCTGGCCTGTTCTATTCTGTCTCATGTTGGATATGATTTTTATGTACTGCAATACTTTACCGGATATTAGTATTTTTTTAGTCATGAGATGAAAAGTCAAAATCTTTCACTATTTTGTGACTAATAATGGAAGATAAAGATTCAGCCGTAATGCTTGGTATTAAGATTTTGAAGCTGTAAGATTTTTAAGTACTTCTTCAATATAGTCTTTGGGCACCTTTTGTCTCCAAAGTGTTGAGTCGGAACAGAGTGTCCATTTTCATATTCTCAGACACAGAAAAAAGAATTGAGTCTGCACTGACCATTGAAACCCAGAGACAGTTCAGGTCTTTCTGATGTTGCATTTTCACATCCAGAACAGGTAGTAGGAACCTCCCAGCTTGGAACTAACCAATTTTATTCTTGCTCTGACCTTGCACCCCTCAGTACAACGTAGGAGTAACTTGGTTGGGAAAGGTTTGGAGGTACATAAAACAAGGGAACTGAGCATCCATCCTTCATGAGTGGTGTCATTGTGAGCTTTAATATGAGCATGAAGAGTTCAAAGGTGGAATCTCCCATATCCATATAATGTGTGATGGAGAGTCCTGGCACATCAGAAGTTAGAGATCACTTGAGAACACAAAGCTGTGTCGAAGGCAACAGGGAAAACGTGCTCTTTCTCGCTCAAAGAGCAGTTCACCTCTTTGTTCTCCCTTTTGTACCCAGGCTGCACCTGGCCCTCTTTGATTTTAATTATCAGGTACGCTTCTCTGGGGGAGCTCGGGGCCGACGGTGTTAGAAAGCATCACCTTCCCTTCAGGCACAGCTTCAGCTCTTTGTTCTGCTCTCATAGGGTAATTGGATGCTAATATATCAGCTCTCTGGTTCACCATAGTTAAAATGCTTCTAGTGACTGGAAAAAATAAATTACACTCTTACGTCTTTATTCCCTTTCCTTGGTTTGCTCTTTGTTTTCTTCCATTCTTTCCGTGAAGACCAGCTCTCTGTTACCTGCATTCTGGTGATCAGCTTTAGCTTGTGCACAATTCAGGTACTTTGTTGGACGGAAAAGGAGAAAAATCCTTCAGCTCCTACTTTTTGCTTCTGCTTTATGCTCCCCTGGGGAGGTCACTAGCATCCAGCATGGTGCCACAAGTCTTCCCCACTCCAGGGTCCTATGTGGCAGACGTAGGAAGCTGGAGACAACCACAAGCTGCATGCAAGCCTGAAAGCAGCCCATGCTCCATACCAAGTGACGTGGGATCTCCTTCCACCACGTGGCAGGACGTGGGGCATGCTGCACAATCATTCGCCCCCTCCCACCCACCGATTTAGGGCTGACAGCCTCTAAGGTGCAATACAACAGACCGTAATCTCAACCTACCCCTCCACAAAATCTGATGTCAATAGCGTTAGCTGCCTTGGGCAGAGGCTGTAGCTGTGGGCGATGAAGTCGTGTCCATCCTTAAGAATGACCAAGCCAGGTTGATGCAGATCTCAGAGGGGGCAGCCTTGACTCCACGGGAATGGCAGAATCTGGCCATAAATAGCGTGCACCGCAGAGACATGCAGGGAAAAAAAAACCCACTTAGCAACAACAGCAACAGTTGCCACTGCAATTATTCTAGCAAATGACAGTAATTTGTGCTGACCACACTGTGGTCTGCCTATACCTTGCCAACTTGTTCCTGCTCCAGCCATTAACATCAGTTTATTTTGCACACAAAGAAAATAGTTCTCATTTAAACCTCCCTGCGCACTTTGTGAGTCATTAATGAAGTCTCATGATATCTATGACCTAAAAAGAGCACTGTGAGCTACTTTTTCTTGAGCAAGAACCATGATCCGCTGCATGTCAGAGGAACTCATTTATCACTTCTTGTCCCTCATAGTTGTGGCCCTGTTCTTTGGAATAATAAGAGTTTGGCTTGAGGAATGGGCATGAAATGTGGTTGTGTTTAAAATTTGTTTATTTTCATTGTTTTTCTTTAGCTTTGTTCTTGGAGCTTGTACAATAAAGGCAAATAATTTAAAGGACACAGAGGGCTGAAGTTTGGTTTTATACAGAGTGTGGGAGGATGACAGAAAAGCTATAGCCAAGTGAAGGGACCGCATTCAGCGAGGCCGAGGTGAGCTGAAGTACTTAAAGACTCTGGAGGACTCGGAGTTGGAATAACTTCCATCTTCCCTCTCAGCTTGTAACTCACACCCAGGCTGAACTCACACCCGGCTACTGCCGGGGAAGTTACACCTCTTAAGTCATCGGCTGCAAAACTGGCTCAAGCGGCCAAAACGAGCTGAAGTTGGGCAAACTCACCTGCCCAATCATGCGGCCAGAAAGCAACAAGGAAGAGACACTAAGCCGGTATGAATCACTGCTAATCACTCTCTCCAGCTAATTGACGCATTCCTAAAATTCCTCTCCAGGTTCTTGGCAGTCTGAGCTCCACCGCTTTCTTAGCCGGTCGTCAGCAAAGGGAAAGGCTCAGAGCCGTGTCAGAAAGACTTTTTGTTTTGGTTTGGTTTTTTTTTTTTGGTAAATAAACAGGCACCATTGCTGCATGTGAGGGCTCTGAGGGTTGCATGCGAGTAGCCTTACCCCAGATCATATTTGTGAGACCTGGGGGTGCTCCTCTGCTCCCCCCAGCTGCTCTTTCCCAACCCACTTGTTTTGGTGCCACTGCAGCTGCTTCAATGCACTTAAGCATCCTCCCCCCTCCCCGTTTCCCCAGGGAAGATCCCAGAGAAGCGTTAGTCTTGCTCACCGCCCAACCCATAACAGAGTGAAGAAGGCACAGGATGTCCTTTGCTTTGTAAAGCTGATCCCCTAAAGCCCGGAGACCTCTCAGGTGGCTTCTGCTGAATCTGTGGTACAGTACCTCAACCATGGGCTGTTTCCAAACTGCTTATTAACATGGACTTAGTGCCACCGCTGGCATTTAGCTCAGCTCATCTCACCTGTAGGGTTGGTTAAGGGAAAGAAGACAACCAGCAAGTGCCAGGAGTGTCCTTGGCTCAGGGTACGTGGTGTGAAACCTTTGACTGATGCAGAGCCAGAACAGACCACATCTTCTGGGAAAGGAGTCATCTTCCTCCTGTGGTTCTCAGCCCACCATGAAAAGATCCTAGACGCTCTTCTGAGATGCTTTCAAATGCATCTCAAGACACCTAAGAGAGGCTGGTCCATTCTCAGGAGGCTTGAATTTATTGTCCTGTCAATCTGCAAGCTCAAAATGTTTCAGAACCTGCTTGATTAGTGTCAGGTAGTTTGACCTCCTCTGAAGTCCATGAAGAGGGAGGTGGCTCCTTCGGGGAGATGAGAGAGACAAATCGAGTTTGGAGATGATGACTTAAGCACTCATTCCTATGGCAGAGTCCCAGTTAGGTGTCACAATCTCCTCTGCAACACTAAGGACATCTTCAAATACTGTTCCCCTAAGCCAGCCCACGGAGCAGCGGGTCACCAAATGAACATGCAGACAACAGTGATGTTAGGGGTCGTACCCATAATCCTGTGCTGTTTTCTGCCTTGGGGTCTTACACATTGCTTCTAGGAGGGATGACCCTCTGGAAAATAGACTGAGACCTGCTTTTGGTTGTAGATGGTGATTAAAAGTCAGTTTTCTTCGGCCAGGCAGAGGATCACTCCTTGCTATTAAAACACATCCAGAGAATAGGGAGGAAGCATGCCTCCATCCTCCGTTTTTATGCGGTATCCGGGTAGTGACAGTGTTTGCCAGGGATGGGGGAGGCTGAGGTTCAGTCCCTGCCGCTGCCGATGTGTGTCCAAAGGGATTGCTCTAACCACGAGCCAGGGGCAGCTTGGAGGCACGTCCCAAAACCTCTTGAATCTGTGGTAGCTTTGGAGGAATGCCTGCGGCTCTCTCCTCCTGCAACCCTCCAGCATGGCTTTTGGAGCCAGAAGTTGTGTCGTCATTTTTGTATTGACGATGACTATTTTCTTCCAGTATTTGCTCTAATTGTTGTTGTGTTTTTTTTAACTCCTGTTTTTTGAACTTGTGTCAGTGAGCTCCACAGTTTAACAACAAACCTTGTGAAAAGCTCTTCTTGTTTGTCTTAAGCCTGCTACATCATTGTTTCTTTGTCTCGTCCCTAATTTTTGTAATCTGAGAAAGAGTTCACTGTCCATCTTCTCTGTGAGGTCTGAGGATGTGTACTAGTGTAAGCACACAGGCAAAAATAGTTGCCGCTAACAGTTTTAAGTTGGTATTCTTCCTTCCTTTCCACCACAGACGCTCCCCGCACGCGTGTGTATGGATTCACCTTTTCCTGTCTTTACTGGTATATTTCTTTATGAATTCATATTGATTATTTGATTAAGATAAATGAATTAGGAGAGAGAGGAGATGGTCTAAATAAATTTTTAAGAAACCACTGTTGATTAAGGTTTGTCTAGATTTACTGCACGGGATTCAAACTGATTGTAAACCATAAGCTGAAAAATTGGGTTACATCAGGTGTCCTCCTTCTAAAGCAATGGACAAATTAACGCTGCCGTATTCCCTTAGTTTTTCTAACAACATATTTCTCTGAATGAAACGATTACTATGACTACACTTCAGCTGAATGAGTTCTGTATTGTCCTTTTTAAAAAGCGCTGAGCTCAGCACAAGGCACTGCAAAGTTGCGTGGTTTGTTTTTGTCTCATTTCAGTTGAGACATATGGCTAATCACGCCTGAAAACCACGTAATCTTATCCAGGGCAAAATTCATATCATTATGTAGGGAGAGTTCAAGTGTTTCCCCCTTATTTTAAAATAATGTTAAACCGGGATTACGCCGTATATGTGTTCCTTTTGGACCTTAAATGTCCATGTGCATTTATATCAGCCGTCTGGCTGTCACATCCGCGCTTACTGCCTCAGTGAGTAACAGTGATGGAAACCAGCATATTAGCTCCTGGAACAAACGAGGTCTTTTCTCTATAAGAAGATAGCTGGGACATAACTTAATATAACTGCTCCCTGTTCTCCTTAATGGAAAGCTAAGTGACATGACAGATGTCATGTCGGGTGACAGATAAATGAGTATTAATGATCTCCCAGGCTGCTGAAGTTTTAGAGTATAAAAACGCAACGCACCCTCTTAAGAAAATTCTCACTGTGCATTTTTGGGTAAAAAGATAATATTTTTGAGCAGCACGTTAGTGGGATTTTTTTATTAGATGCAAAAGTAACCCGTATACCACAATAATAAACGCACGGCCATCTGTGCCTGCTACATCCAGAAGCGATTGTACATTTTTTGCAACCGAAATATATGTATGGAACTACATGAATATATAACATGGACATCTAAACACGTCCATTTATTTTGTCAGACATCCGGAACTATGTGTGTTGTACACAGGCGTATTTTCTGTACGCAGCTCTATTACTGAGCCCATAAACTCACACGTCTCTGCAGGTACCTGTGGGTAAAGCTGTGTAATTATCTGCCTGGAGGTCTCATGGCAGAGCTCTGAATTTTTTGTTCTAAGTCTCTGTGGAGAGAATCACTTGTGTGTACCTTCGTGGTGCATATCTATTTACGGATCGCGTGGCGCGTGGTGCGTGCGGCAGATTTATGCGCTGTACTTTGCCCACACGCGCACCTGTGTTAGCCGGGACTGGTATGGCAGGTACGGGAATATCTATATAATATACATATCAGTGCATTATGAGCAGCTCATTGAGTTTAGCGCGGTACTCCTGCTGCTGCTTTTGTGCGCTTCATTATAGAAACATACTTGAGTTTGCTCAGTTGCTTATCCCAAAGGCCAACTTTTGATCTTCTCTTGGGAACCTGTTGCACCGCCTCGGTTTCTAGGTACCACAGCCAATGTGTTTACCAACTCTTTTTCTCTTTCTCGCCCTTTCTATTATGTGTCCCCTTTTTTCTGCCACACAAAGGCTCTGTGCGGTGCTTGTGTGTGGTCCCCAAGAGATGCGGGCCCGGCGAGGAGCCGGTTTTCGGCGAGGCGCTGGGCTGGAGGATCTGTGAACCCATGCAATTAGCAGTTTAGATCCGGGACCCCACGTGTGGGAGCGGGGCCCGCGGTTGTGCCGGAGCGATGGGGACAGCCGCCCTCCGGGCGAGTGCACCGACCCCTGGCAGAAGGGTCACGCCGTACCGCAGACAGCCCCCGAGCTCAGGAAAAACCCAGAGATCAGAGCCGCAATCTGTAGCGGGGTGTCCTCCCCCCCTCCCCCCCCCCCCCCCCCGCCGCCACCCCCTGCACAACACATGGATTCAGAAAGGGATCATTTGGAAAGCATTTGCAAACATATGGGTCGTTTTTAAGTCAAGACTTCTTTAATTCACTGTGTTTCCTAGTTTTTTTGGAGGGCGGAGTTTGATGGGGGGGGGGGGAGCGTGGGAGGGTTGTTTTGTTTTGTTTGGGGGGGGGTGCAAGAAGCCTGGATGGGGAAAAAAAAAAAAAAAAAAGGAGGGCTGAGTGGGGGAATAAAGAGCGCAGCAAAGCTACCCCAAAGCAGCTTGTTCCCAAGTCATGTCCCTTACACAGAGATTAAAAGAACAAACACTCCGCTCTTCTTAATGATGGCATTACCAAGTATAATTAATTAGAAGGGTAGCAAAAGGAATCAGATCCCTGATGCTAATTACTTTCCTAAAAGGATAATATGCTCTTATGTTACCGGTCTCGATCTGAAAGAAATATGTCTATTACTGCTACCACTGCTAATAATCAAGTGGTAAAATAAAATACGCAAGGGACATACTGGAGATTTTCAAGACCCGCCTGGATGCAGTCCTGAGTAATGTGCTCTGGGCAATCCTGCTTTAGCAGGGGAGTTGGACTAGATGATCTCTACAGGTCCCTTCCAACTCTGAAAACTCCGTGATTCCGTGATACATGCCTGGGTTTATTTATATGCATGTATGTATACATACACATACGTATAACGATACACTCACCATATGTAAGCATGATGTGTAAAAATAGGCATGAGTTATCACTTCGTGTTTATAGATGTATAGTTAGGGCGTTTCTTTAGACGGATACGTTGACAGACAGCCAGGCAGAAAGACAAATATTTACAGCATCACTTCTCCGCAGTGCTACCGCCAAAGGAGGGGAGCGATAAACAAAATCTCCCCCACCTTCGCCACTCTTGGCCTGTGCAATTAGGTCTGGGGTAGGAGCAGGGCCCTGTTTTCCTTTTCTTGGACGGAGATGCGATGGCCCATTAGGCTGGTCCGTGAAGAACTAATGGCTGGACGGCATGGATTTGCAGAGGAATTTTAGCTGCGGAAAATGCTCGGTGTCCTTCAGGCAAAGATGTGTCTCAGCAGGCTGGGCATATCTTGCTTAGCTTGCTCTGGTTACTGTGAAGGATCGCTAAATAAGTGGTGGGTTAGCAGGTAAAGCACAGGCTTTGGGTATTCGGTGGGAGACCTGTGTTGTGGAGTTGCTCTTATCATCACTTTCAGAAGTCGGAAGGGATGTGTAATGCAGCCTGAGTAAAATCCTGGCTCTCAAATGACTTTACCGTATACACATACAGCGCAGGGGTCTATGGTCCTTACTACAGGTGGGTCTACCTGTTCATCTGCCTCCTTCCCCCGCCTCCCTGTGCGTACGAGCATACAGATGTGATGGACCTGTGGAGGTGCATATGCACGTGTGGATGTGAACAAACGTATGCACATCCCTCTGTGCACACTTGTACCCACTGTGTGTGTGTGTGTAATACCCGTGCGAACAAATGTGTTTCAGTCTGCGAGCACATTTGTGCCGAGTCTACGTGTTCGTGTGCATTTATTTATTTATGCGTAGGTGCATATATATATCCCTATACATTTTGCCAGCAGGAGAGAACCCACATATCTGTGTGTGTGTATGCAGGTGTGTGACACATGCATGGGCATAGACTCGACATGTTATTTTTAGTTGTTTCCCACCCTTTCAGACAGCTTCCCAAAATATCACTCTTTCTCCCCATTCCTGCCTCCCTACCCTGCCATTCCCCCGGACCGTGAATTTTCTTCAAGACTTGAGGCTTTTGCCCAGTGGTCCTCAGTGAGCAGAAAGCAGTAAGTGCAATTTAATGTATTATTTATGAGTGGTGGGAAAGTCTAAGGGGGTTTTAATCTCTGCTTCTCCACTTCCTTCCCAGCTGAAAACCATTTCACCTCCCTTCCCAGATATTCAGCTCCAGTGTGCTCCCCCACCCCACTCCCATCTGCGCCTTATTTGTACAAATGTTCCCGTGTCTTTAGAAATCATCCTAAAAAAAAAAAAAAAAAAAAAACAGAAAAAAAAAGAAAAGAAAACCCCTCGCCAAACCCATATTGTACTTAAACATTTGTGAAGATTTTGTGTCTCTCAATATGGAAGCGAGAGGGGGCTCCAGGAGGGGCTTTCATGGAGAAATGTCTCATTCAGTCTGCTGAGCCCCCTCCTTGAAGTTTCTTTTCAAGGCTGTCGGAAAGTTGGGCAAACTGAAAAGCAAAACAATAATTAGAGATAATTGCTTGTGTCCAAACACAGGCATCAAAGCCTCGGGGGTCTCATTTGTGATGGGCCTTGGTGTGTGATCCAAAAAAAAAAAAAAAAGTAAAAAAAAAAAAAAAAAAGGTGACCCTTATTTTATTTATTGAGTGGGGGAACAGAGAGAAAGTGCCAGATGGAAGGACCTTAGAGCAATCTCCAACGGCTCAGCCCTGCCTGCTTGGGCGAACAGGCACTGAGGCCAGGATAAAAGGGATAGAAAGCAGGGTCAGGAGAGGTTGCATAATTACTAGAGTGGAGGTAAAAAGGGTGAGGGGGGGAGACAAGGGTCTCTCTGGCCCCACCGTGGGGATCTGTGCAGGCCCCAGCTCCGCGGGGCTGGTGGTATCCCTGGTACCCAGGGTAGGTACCAGGGATGCTGCAGGATGCCACGTCAGGGATGGTGGAGGAGTCCTGATTTTCAGGGGGTTGAGTCACCCCCTTTCCCTTCCTCCAAGCTGGATCTCTAGTGTGGATCCAAGCAGATGCAGACCCAAGAGGCTCTGCCTCAAACTCCTCTCTGATGGGATGCACTGCCAGCATGAACACGGCAACCCCGGGAGTACCCCAGCACAGAATCCCTGGTGTTTTTACCGAAAACATGTCAGTGAGGGGTACTGGGAAAAGAAGTAAGGGGAAAAGGTTGTAAAAGGTGGGGGTGGTATGAAAAAAATCCACCAAACCCATTGAAACGGCCTCATCCCTTAAATCTTACTGAGAAGATGTGTTGCCCTGTCTGTAAATGATGCAGGAAGGCGTCCGGACAAGGATGGGGGTGTCAGAATTAGGGGGACTGGACCTCTATTGAGGGAGCCACAGGATGCTGAAGGAAAGCAGCAGATGAGAGCAAAGGAGCAGAGGGGGATCCCTGTAGGAGAGGGATAACGGGGGACACTCCAGGGAACACTTTTCTCCGGTTTTCAAAGACACCGGTTCACATGATAAGACGCGGCCAAGGTTTCTCCTCGCCCCGCCTGTCCCTCGGTAATGGGCTTGTAATGACCTAAACGATTTGCTGATTAGGGACAATAAATCTGCCTTTCCGTGAGGGGTGTCCCTCGCCGGGGTGGCAGCGGGGAGGGCTGGGGCCAGGGGGACTCGCCCGTCCCCGAGCAGGAAGGTGACAGTGTTTGCTTATTCGGGCTGCTGGGAATTTGGCTGCAGAGCTGGAGACATTTATCTCAGCATCTGCCCCCCATTTTGCCATGGCGGGGGGGGGGGGGCAATACCAGGGCGGGAGAAGTGACTGCTGGGGTGGGTTTCTCGGTTCCTTTTGGGGGGAGTGGGGAAAAAGCCGGGGCGTCTCGGCTCGTTCCTCCAGGGACAGGTTAAAAAGAAAAAGGAAAAAGAAATGGGAAAGTAACCAGGAGTAAAAGCCCCGACGGCTCTCCTTCGCCGCCCCCCCCCGCCCCGTTCTCCGGTCCGGCCCGCGGCGCCGCACGGTCCCGCTGCACCCCCTGCGCCCCGCCGGGGGAAATGCACCGGCTCCGCGCCCGGGGCGGCCCTCGGGGAACCGTACTGCTTTCGGATGAAAAAAAAAAAAAAAAAAACAAAAAACCCCCAAAAAACCCAAACCCCCAAATTAAAAAATATATATATTTTAAAAATTAGGGAAAACAAACATCTCGCTGCACTTAAAAAGGTCGCGTCCTGCAGGACTCGCTCAAGCGCAACGCCCAGTTCTGAGGGCGGTGTGGGGATGGTGTTGCTGGTTTTGGAAGGAAGGGGAAAGGAGGGGGGGGGTGGTTGGGGTGGGTGTCCCCCCTCCCCCGGTGCAGGTGCATGCGGGAAGGTGGCTCCCGCGGTGGCGGCGCGGCGGGAGCGGCAGTGATGCCCCAAACGGGGTGGTCTCCCGGCGGAGCGAGGGGGGGGTGAGGGGTGGCCGTGAGCTAAGGCGCCGGCATCGCCAGGCGCTTCTAATTAGCAAATGAAGATGTCGATCATTAGCGAGCCAACAAACCGCCGAGGCAGGCGGGGTCTCCCCGGGACGCCTCGGAGCCGGGCTGCGGGGCCGAGGGCTCCGTTCTGCCCCCCGTCCCGGGCCGCTTTCCGGCCGCCGGGTGCTCCGGACACCGTCACCTGGAGCACAGCTGCAGCTCTTTTTAGATTTCTTTCTTTTTTTCTTCTCCCTCCCCGCCGTAGGGTTGCTGTAGTTGAGGCGAAATCCGCCTTTCCACCGCGAAAACCCTTTCCACCGCACAGCCCCTCTCTAACTGTGGTTCTCGTAATTTACCATCCCCTCCCCGTTCTCTCTTAGCACCTCTCGGTCTTCCTCCATCTTTCTGTTTAGCAACACCCCCGCACACCTTTTGTAATTTTTCTATCCTCCCTCGCTCTGCGGGAGCGGCAGAGGCGGACAGCCGTTCGCCGCCTGCATCCCCAAAGGTTTTTTTACACAGTCACAGCGGCTGATGAAAAAATCATTTTAGAAAAATGTCGAAAAACGTTTGTCCCGAGTCAAACCAAACCAGCATTTTTCTCTCTCCCCCCCCCCCCCCCCCCCCCCGATTGATTTTTCCTGCAAACTACGAGCGGCTTTGGATGGGGCTGGCTCCGCCGGGAGAGGCTGTTGGGTTCCGTTTCGCTACGATTTTTATTTTATTTGGGGCTTTTTTTTTTTTTCGTCTCATCTTTATTTTAATTTCTCTGCAGAGATTTGTTCGCAGGTACCCGCGCTTCCTTCTCCCGCGAACACGCGTGTGCAAACACGACGTTTGCAGCCCCGCAACCATCATTACCTGCCCCGGGGTAATTGCGCCGGGGGCTGGCGGGGACCCCGGGAGGGATGGAGGGGGGGGAGGGACCCTTCTGCCCCCCTCCGCCGCGCCCCGGGCCGGGGGCTGCCCCGTGGTTGCGAAATGACATTTCTCCCCGGTGAGCCGAGCCAGGCTCCGAAACCAAATCAGCGTGTTTATGTCCCCCGGGGTAGGTTTTCTATGATAGATGGCTGCCCGGTGCTTCTGCCTCCTCCTTCGTCCTGTTCGGTCCCCGATAATTTACAAGTTTAGCGCTCACGCACACACAATTATACCTGTGTATATATATATGACACACATGACAAATTCGTAATTCATTACACTACACATTTGTGAAACATGCGATGAAATATCCCTCATGCGCATGAGGCACATTATATACACATTACTTGTAATTCGAAATTGTTGTATATACAGTTTTACTAACTGTAGAAATTACTTCGAAGTAAATTTATATATACGCTTAATTTAAGTATATCCGCCAACTAAATTTCGTACATACATTTAGATGAGTTATGTTCTTAAATGAGAATTAGAAACATAAATTATAGAAGTGGCATATTCCTATGATACACACAATTAGAGATATCTTAAACAGATTTACAACATCGGTGAATGCATACATACGCGATATTTGCAGGAAGACTTTATGAAACATACGGCCGTTTACACCTGTATGTCCATATATATAGAAACGGTCTCTAAATATATATATACATAATATATAAAGGACCTTTGAGCTGTACATAATTACCGAAACGACCATTTAGGTACAGATATGCACACATTCCTAAACGATCCTTACACAGACGTGTGCACGCACACGCACACACGCGTGTGCACACGGGCACGCACCGTGGGCAGCCGAGAGCGGTGCGGGGGGCGGGAGGGAGCGGACGGGACCCCGACCCCCACCCCCGCGCTAATTACCGACCTGCCCGCATCGAAACGCGCATTTCCCTCCTCCTCCTCCTCTTTCTCCTCCTCCTCCTCCTCGCGCGCCGGGGAGCGGAGCCGCTCAGCCCCCGGGGGCCGCGGGCAGGGTGGGCTCCCCGATGCTCCCCCCATCCCCGGTGCATCCATCCCCCCCTCCCCTCCCGCTCCCCGGGGCTCCCGGGCCGCGGCGAGGCACAGACCGGCCCGGCGGGGCGGTGCCGGTGTGAGCCCGGCGCGGTGCGGTCCGTCCCCCGTTAGTGCCACCCGCACCCCGAGCAACTACCCCCACCGGGGGAGGCCGGGCCGAAGGGAGGAGGAGGGGGAAAAAAGCGAGTAAAGCAAAGCTTCAAAGGCTAAATGCAACCGGCCGTGCGCGTTAAGCAAACGTTATTTTAGGAAAGGGGGTCGGCTCCAAACCCAGAGGCACCGGCTCGCCTTGTGTTGGCGACCAGACATATCTGTGTGCTGTGGGCTTGCTGCTGCTTCTTGGTCCCCAAAGTCCCCCGTGAAAATCACGAAATTATCAGAAATCCCCCCTCCCAGCTCCTTTTCTCCCTCCCCAAGGACTTCAGTGCGGCGTCAGTGATTTACACCGAATCCAGGTGCTTTAGAGAGGCAGAAATGTCCCACTCTGCTGCCACCCGGGCGGGCTTTTGGCAGTTTCTTCCTCCAACAAATCTGTTCGGCGGAGGGGAGGCAAAACAGTTTAATTGCTGCTGCTAATTGCTCTTTAAGCCGAGCCCGGAGCAGGCAGGCTGCGAGCTGCCGGGGCGGGGGGGGGACTAAAGGCTGTCCCTCCTCGGACCCGGGTGCCTTCCCTGGATTTGGGCACACGCGGTTTGGTTTTGCTTTGCCCACCTAGTGTGTCTCAGCTCTAGAGGCTCAGACGCTGTTTGGGGCAGAGGAGAGCCGAAAGCCGCTTGTAGGTTATTTTTTTTTAACGCGTTGATGGGTGAAATTTAGAAAATTTGAAGCGTGAGCTGCGTGTAGCCAAGCGACATAGCCAGAAAGCCGCGTCGTGTCCCCGCTTTGTCTTTCTACAGCTGGGGAAAATAGTCCCGATTCTGTTTAGCAGGATCGTGCCCCTCCTCCCCCTCCCTTCCTCTCCCCCCCCCCCCCCCCTCCGCCCACTACAGTGCCACCAGTACCCACCAGCACTGCCGGACTTCTGGATTCCTGCTTTTAACGGGTATCGTATGGTTGTTCTTAGTTTGGCATCCAGTCCTTGCTTCTGTACAAATTTACACAATATGTAATACGCTGTAAAATACGTATCGCACAATATGTAATACATATAAGAAACACCACACAGCATAAAACCCGCACCAGATCCCGTGTAATATCGAGTCCGCAATAGTGGGAGGCACGCAGTAAGGCGTGGGATGTTGCGAGATGCTGTGTCTTGTACGTGTCTGGTATGTAAAGTTCCCATTACAAGCTATTAGTTAGGTTGTTTGGTGATCTTAAGATCATTCATAGTCAATTAACCCTTGGGACTAAATTATCCCACACTACTGCTGCCTCAGGTCGATATCTACATAATCTTTCGGCCCTAATACATCAGTTGTCTCTGGGGAAAATGCTCTGTCTGGCCCTTAATTTATATATATATATATATGTATGTGTCCGTGTAGACAGAATATACAGTGACTATTTCTTTGCAAAGCTGTATTGTTGTGTTTAGTCACTATATATGTATATTGATATTCTTTCTTCGTAAAACTGCAAAATTTCAAGGTTGACAAGGTCTTTTTGTTAGGAATGTGCATGATTTTGACTTACACCCTAAATTGCCCAAGCTAAAAGCCCAGGGAGGAAAGGAAAATTGTTGTGGAGATAAGCTGCAGCTGAGCCCGAGGACGGCAGCCTTGCTGGTTGCACTGGTGGGTGATGATGCCCAAGCTAGAACTGGGCAAAAAGCTGGGAGCTTCGTTTTCCAGCTTCTTTGGCGACCTAGTCCACACGGAGGAGAAAGCTGTGGGAGCTAAGCCAGCGGGAGAAGGGCGAGCGTGTCTTTTGGCATGTTCCTAAGTGACAGTGAGCTGAAGCCAGGGAGGCACATTACACCGTAGGGCACTGCTTTAGAGAACTATTTTTTTTTTTCTCATCTTCGCTGTCGTTTCTTATGTGATTTTTGAAGAAATCACTTAAATTAAGATTTCCAACAGAAATACTACTAAATGCATACGAGTCTGCATGTGCGTGTTTATAAGTCACAAACACCCACATGGATCCCACAGCCGGCAATAGGAAACACGTGTACGTCCACAGAAAATCAGTTTGCATTTTGGGGAGGATATCTCTGCCTGCGAGAAATACAGAAAGATAGAGCAGAGGTAGGCACAGACACGTTAACACCCGGCTTTAAAAAAAAAAAAAAAAAAAAAAAAATTGGGAAGACAGTAAGGGAGATCTTTCTCAAAGGCTAATCTATGCAAATTAACAGAAAAACCTATTAATGTTAATGGAGTATCAAGCTGTAAAAACACATCCGGAGTGGAGTTTATTTTCTGCATTAGTTACACGGTATAATCTTTCGATTTCAAACTCTGTAATTATTTGGTCACTAAAGAGCTCTGTTTATTGCTCGGCCATGGCTTAGAGGTTACATTATGATCTCTGATGTTGGAAGCTTCTCGTTCTCTTCTGATCACTGGTAATATTGCATGCTTCAAAAAAATGCATTAATTATTTTTTTTTTCTTTTTTGCCTTCTCCTCCAAATTTAAAACCAGATTTCCAGCTTTTGTGGTTAGTTTGTACTGAAAGTGACTCATACTCATCAGACTGGGCCTATTAATTTGCTTGAATTGTTGTTTTTGAAAGGAAAGAAAAAAAAGTTTCTTTAAAGTACCATCAAGTGTGTTTCTTTTTCCCTCCCTAGTGAAATAAGACAATTTTTTTTTGCCTTGTGATCTGTGTGCAAAATAATCAGAAACAAACCAGTGGGGGGAGAGGGGAGGAAACCAGAAAGTTGTTCCAACCTTTGATTTTGACTTGTCCGTTTTACAAACAGGGTTTGTGAGGGGGTTTGTGCAGCACCTTGCCTGCAAGTTCACAAACTTTTGGGGTTATTTTCTGCCATGCAGTGATCCCCCAAGGGGCTGTGGATCGGCTGCAGCACTGTGAAGTATTCAATACTTATCCGCCTGATGGGCTCAGGAACGAGGGATTTGCGTTAACAACACTTGTTGGATTACCACCTTCCAGCCATTTAAGGGCTTAAAGAGTAGGATCGGGGGACGCCTGATTTATCCTCCAAAGTGTTGTCATCTAAGTGTTTGGAGACCTCATCTTTGCCAAGTGCAGACCATAGTCGGTGCTCTGCAGTGATTTCTATCTGCTTCTGGTTTCCAGCATGATGCATTGGGAAACTTCTGCTTCGACCTTGAGCTTGCTAGAGGAAAATGTGCATAATGATTCTATATTAATTACCCCTTATTTCCCACGCTGCTCTTTCTGAGGGGGAAAATACTCAGGGCCATATAGCAGCCAGAACTAAAGACTATTTACTTGCTTGGGGCGCTGGGGCTCAGCTGCTGTCTGCAGAGGCTCAGGGGTTTGCTCTGTGAGGGTGGGGAATCTCTACAGAGGCAAGATGACTTGGTGGCTGCATTATAATGACATCATTAACATTACTGCATTCTATAGCCACATCTGAGGCTGAAATACTGCTGTAACCACTTAACCATCAGATATGGTAGATGTGGTGCTTAGGCACGTGGTTGAGTGGTGAACTTGGCAGTGTGAGGTTAATGGTTGGACTCGATGATCTTAAGGGTCTTTTCCAACCTAAATTATTCTATGATTCTATGACATTACATTGCAGGTCAGTGTCCTTTCTGGAAAGCAGAGACCTGACATAAGTCAGCCACCTTTGGTCATGTCTCACTGGTCATCAGGTCTGACAGAGCACATCAGGTAGAGCTGGAGTCTATTTTGACAGCAGAAACATGTTCCCCGTGGCTCTATCCAACAACACTCACTGCTTCTAGGGGCAAGTGGACACCACAAAAATGTCCCCGGGGGCTGGGCCTTTTTCTAGGGTGGTGGCACTTCCCCTGGCTGCAGTTTGGCTCCTGTCTCCCTCCAGCCTTAGCAGCATTGCTGCTGAGCCTTATCTGCCATGGAAGTGCCACCGGTCAATCCCTTAGGCAGTTGCTAATCTCAGAGAAATGCCCGGTACCTCCACCCTGTCTGTTTAACCCCGGTCCCTGTAGGTTTATTTCCTAAATCACAGTTAGGCACTGTGGCCGGATAACTCAGCAGCTCCTCACCCAGCTGTTAGCTGAGCGGAGCCGCGGGGAAGCCAATAATGCGTTAGTGAGATCTGGACTTCTGGGCTTTGCCGCTCATTTCTCCGGGAAGTGGGTTTTATGTCTGCATCTGGAGCATGGCTTCCCTCAACTTTTTCTTCCTCTGTGGGTATTGCCACTGGTGAAAGCACAGTCAGCAAATGCATCCTCCTGGCCCCAACAGCCCCCCGTTCTGCTTCAGAGTAAGTACCTCCTTGTAACGTACTGCAAAGGGTGCATTTGCACCCCGGACTGGGACATCCCTGGTTTAAAACCTTCCCAAGCTTCCAGCAGAGTCACAACAAAGCATCACGATGACCTCGGTGAAAGTATGGGACCGCTTCCCAAGAAACTTCGGGATCCTGCATTGCCTTGTGGGTTCTGGGAGGGATTTGAACCAATGACTGAATTTAGAAAGCTGCCTGGAGCGAGCTGGTTTCACTCCCACCCCGTCCCAATTTTAGATTTTCATCTAAAATCTCATTTTCATTGTGATTATATATTAGATGTAATCATAATCTATTTGACAAGCTGGGGTTCTGACTTCAAGCTCTGCTGCCAAAGAGCCATGGATGGAAATAACCAAATAACCTTATGTACCTCCAGCACAATGTAGCGTGCAAACAGAGCCCAAACACCCCAAATCTGTTGTTCTGTCTTTGATTTTGATTGACTTCGAAGAAACGTTAAAAATACTAATGAGAAGCTGATGACATCGCGGCCTGAGGAATGCACCACTGCTAGACAACAGATGGTGCAAAGACATTTTTTGGAAACTTTTTTTAAAAAATGAACTTGGCACCTGGGCCTTCTTAGATTTACCCTATTTATTTTGCTCGAACTTGGAGCAACCACAGCACTTGGGGTTGGGTTCTGTTGAAAACCATCGATTTTGCTGCAGAGGAATGCAGCTCTAGCAAAACACAGATTTCTTTCTTGGTGATCAGTAATATTTCTTCTTCCATGGTTGAGAGGGCTCTTCTCTTTTCCTGTATTATAAGCGGAAGGAAATAAACAGAATTGAGTTTTGCAGCTCTAAAAATGCAGCTTTAAGCTAAATAAATAATTACGAAGAGAAGGGATCATTAGTTTGTCCTTCAGTTCTGTATTTTGTTGAGTTCAGTGGTTTCTGCTCTAATGTTTTACTTAGCAGTCCCACAATTATTTTCAAGTGGAAGATAAATCAATCTGTAGTAAATTTAATCCTATTGATAGTACAGTGGCTTTTCTCGGTCTTAATTCACTGGCCTCTTACTAGTCACAGCCTCTTAGATGACTTCAGATTCAACAGCTGATGTCGTTACTGGTATATCGAACCCAACAAGTTATGCCAGAAACAAGAGTCTTATGAAGAAAAGCATCTGACCTTGGTCTGAAGACTTTCAATGATAGAGTCCACCTTATCCTTTGATCAATGATTCTGTGTTAAAAAGATCTATGCTTTATTGCTTATTCAAATTTGCCTGGCATTTACTTCCAAGCAATGAATCTCGCTTGGCATTTCTCAGCTAGATTAAAGAACCGTTCTGTACCTGGTATTTTCTTTTTCCAGCTGTACTTGGACATCCTAGTGAAGTCACCTCTTAATCTTCTTTGCGATAGACTAATCAGATTGAGCTGCATAAGTCTCTCACTAGAAGGCATGGTGTTTTTTTCTTTTTTTTTTTTTACAGCCCTCAAATCATATGGATTTCCATATGGCTTGACATCAGTGGAGATTTATGCTAGCTTGGAATTTGGCTGTATATTTCAATTACTGCGAACATTTTGTGGCCTGGGGTGGAACGCGCCTACGAGCATGACAAATTATTTGTAACATGCATATCTGTTGAACTTGGTTTAGCAATCAAATGGAGCAAAATTCAGCTGCATGCAGATGATCAGCAGAAAGCCCATGTCCCACTAAACTGTTTTCATGGGGTTACGTTCATCTTAAGTGCAACTGAGGCCATGGGAGCAAAGATAAACATCAGCCATTGAGACAGATGCTTAACTTATGCACCTCATTTTTCATGGCCTCGGTGGAGCTGTGCTGATTTACACCAGCTGAAGACCTTGGCCCACAGTAAGCAGGGCGAACTGATAAAAGAGTCCAATCCTCAGCTGGCCGCTTGAATGAGAGCTTGAATGCAACCTCAGTGCTTGGTAATATCTCATTAGAGCCTGAGTCAACATGGCAAGGGGACATAGTTATAGCAGAGCAAAGCTGCAGCAACTTCACAGAATCCTAATTGCTGTAGGGCTTCTGAGGGGGAATCTGGTCCGGCTTTTTGGTTATTAGCCCCAAGCAGTAGTTTTTCCCCGTAAAATTGATACAGAGACAGGTAAGTGAAATCCAAGCGTTCAGCTGATGGAAGTTGTTTGGATCCCATCGAAATGCTTTCCCTTGTTACGGAAGCCACCCAGCAAGGTCCTGAGCAGCCATGGGACTCGGTGGCGTGTGTTAGCGCCCTTTGCAGTCCTGGTTTTCCATGTGTGCGCATTTTCACACAAACATTGGGGCACGTACATGTGCAGGTAGGCTTGCATAAATAGATGCGCACACAAATCCTAGCCATTTATGTCATATCTGTGTTGTAAACACGTACATCTAAATACGGGAATTCGTACATTAATATTTCATGCAGAGGGGCATAGATAAGGCCAATGCTACGGATATGAATGTGGGTGTGTTTGCGTTAAGCTGATGCCTGGTTGTGTACACCAGTACGATCAAGAGAACGTGAATAGAAGCGTGTGTGTTTATGTATGCGTGTGTGGAGCTGGTGTGGGGAAGGGCCACTGGGAAATAAATGATACGAAACGTCTGTACATTCCAGGGAAATGTTCGGATCCCTGAGGTTAAGGGATATGCTCTAGTCATAAAAATAAACACGCTGGTGTAGCATGCCATTCATATGTGGAAAAACTCACTAAGGACGGGTAAAGTTTCAGCTTTCACCTCCTTCGGATGGTGAGCTAGCTGCTTCCCTCGCTGCCTCTTTTGACAGTTCAAAGTAAAATGACATTTTAAGTAAGAGGTTAAAGAGCAGAGGAAAACAGAGGTTTTCTGCTTGAACCGGGGGAAATTTGATAAACCAGTCTTCCAGAGATGCCAGCGATTTCAAAAGGCTCCATTTCCTTTTGATAAGGTTTTGAGAGAGTAATTCAGAGTAGGATCTGTTAGCCAGAGCTCTTAGCTGCTAAAATATCAGATCAGAGGCTGAGCTATTTCCCCAAGACTCACGGTTAGTTATTGCAATGTATGGCCTATTGTGCTAAGCCCTTTACAAAATCTTTGCGCTACCACTTCTATCCTGCCTTTAAAATCGCGCTTAGATTTGCAAGAAAAATGGTCAGAGGGTTTTAATTAGGCAAGACCTGAAGAAAGGCTCATGTGCTTTAAAGCTTGACCTACTTTTTCCAACTATGCGCGTCCTAATAAAAGATACTGCCTCCCCTTGCAAACATTGCCTTGTTCCTACCCCCAGACCGTGATGGATGTACCAACAGTCCCTCAAGAAGAACGTGAAGCACAGAAGCACCCAGAACAGTGGAGGGTGGAAGTTCTGACCTGCCAGCATCGGTTGTGTTGGAAGTTCAGCTGCCCACCATTCATCAAGATCTCGTTAACAAAAGTGGATAATCAGTGGTAGAGAGATGTTCAGACGTGAGTAATGTGTTTCATCAGTGGTTATAATCACATTAATAGGAACAGTTATAGATTGTTGAATATGTAGAAAGAGTATTAAATCCATCCTATTGGTCTGTATGAAACAAGACCACCCTATACTTATACTAGTTCACATTAATGTCTATTAGCTCAGATTCTGCTTTTAGGTCCACTGCAGGAAATTTTGGCAGAATGGGACTGACTCTCATTTGAATTAAGATCTAACGATGATGTAGATACAACTGGTTCAAGCCATTTTCACCTGTGCACTGACACCTACGGCTCCAACCCTGTGTTGGCAGCATGAGCAGAGCTCACATTTCCAAATCAGCGGTGGGCAAACGCTGATCACTCTTCAATGGCACCATGGCTTAAAAACTACCCTTCCAAATAACTTAGAAACTTGCCAGCACCTAGGTACTGATTAGCCCTATTTAAGTGACAAAGCCAAGTTTTACAGGTGAATCCAAAATAATCTGAACTCTTTTCCGTGACCTGGCGAAATTTCACTCAGCGCTTTGTGGCCATCTACTTGCTTCGCTTGGAAACCTGAGGATAGATGTTCTCTTTTAGTGACAACTCTGCAACTCCATGAGGCTTGGGGAAAGTGGGGGTAGAAGTAAGACCTTTGTAGCATTCTCTTGTATTGCTGGTAGGAATTACTGGGTATGTATGAATTTCCCTGTGATATTCCATAGGCCAACGTATGGATGTTGTTGCCATCAGATGTCTAATGCATAACTTTTTGGACATAACTCCAGGCACACAGGAGCATTAGGACTGTAGACCTCCCCATACAGCCAGCCTTGTGGACGATCACAGTGAAGGAACAATTATGTTGGAAGCTTCTTTCATTGATTTTCTTTTGGTCTCTAGAAAAAAAGAGGACTGCAGTGGGAATTTGAACAGAATACGATTTGCTGGTTCAGGCAGGCTGTAGGTTTGGGGAAGGAGTAAAGCTGAGCTTTCTCTGGCTGTGACACTGACTGACTTGAGGACCCTGTTTTGTCAGTGTAAAAAGGAGTCGCAGGTTACATCACGGTGTGCTTTTATGCATTTTGCCCAGGATCAGAGGGTGATAATGAGATTGTCAGAACACCAGTGACAGAGCACTTATGGCATGGCTGCGAGAGCCAAAGTTTTGACCAGGATGCTCTAGCATTCACTCCATCTGAAGACAGAGGAAGTCTAGATACACCAATCCTTCCTCTGTCAGGTGCCTGGTAATGTCACCAGCAAACTTCAGGTGAGCAGACTTCAGGCATCCCCGTCATCTGATGGGACTAGAAGAGGTCCCCAGCAGATCATTCTGTACTACCCGATATGCATGCCAGTTCTCAGTTCCTGCCCAGGTTCACCTGTGACCCATGAGGAGACAGCTCTCTGTCGTGGCCATGTGCTGAAGGAAGGAGGGCAGGATCTCCGGGAGAGGCAGCAGTGGGGAGAGGTTGCTGAAGTGCTCCACGGAGTGGTGGGTCCAGCCTTGGCCATACCGGAGAACCTTCCTTGGAAGAGAGCATCATGGGCCATCGTGTTTCTCTGGTGGAGCCTACCTGGGCTGAGGGGCAGAATTTGGACAGCTTTGCTCTCAGGTAAAGAGCCGGGTTTGGAGGGTGGAAAACGCATGTCCCATTGGCTGCTCTCTCCCAGGTTTCCTGCATTACACAAGCCAGTGGCTCCACAGCCTCTAACCCAGTTTCTCCTGCTATACAAGCAACCCTTGGGTGCTCCAATGGTGGCTGAAAAACTTGAATGAGTGTGAGAGCGGGGAGAGTACAACCAGGACATACAAAATGCCGTCAAGAAAGAGGCGATCACACACATAGGTACAAACCCACCACACTGAAAACACCGAATCTATCTTTGGCTAGTGTGACTTGCCAAAAGCATTAACGAGACTATGCTGACTCCCATCAGCTGAGAATTTGGCCCACTGCTCAGTTGTATGGACTGTGTGGAGTAAGTGATATGCAGGCTATATAAACATGCATCCCCTAGATGTGCATGTGCGCAAACAGCGTAGATAGAAAGACAGAAGACAGAAACAGGTATCTGACTAGGAAAAAAAATGTGTAGCATCTTTCTGTAACAGACTGGAGTGTGACACACTCAAGTTCTCTGCAACGGGTGCGATGTACAGCAAACCCCTGATTTTCATTCAGGTTTTCGCAATCACTGCTATCTTAACTCCAAGCCTCGTTAAATCAACCTCGGCTGAACTGTGGTACAATGTTACAGTGCAGATCCTCCCGTTCCCCAGTGGGAAACTAACTTGGACTCGGGAGCCACCATTTAACCTTGGAGTCTCTGAATCAACAAGGCAGTTTCTGCAGAGACACCTGGCAGCGCGCGCATTTTATGCTTTAACATGGCTGGTAAATCCTGGGTGGTTAAGTAAACTTAACCTTCATTTATGAAACTTGCGAACCAAAGGGTAAAATGTGCCTTGTGCAAGTAATTACGTAAAGGTCTTAGAGAGTGGAGTTATCACTTAAAGACGCCGGGCATTGCTAATGAGTTGACTGAGAATTGATCTCTCTGTAATTTAGTTATTTATATGCAGTTCCTGTTTTCCATGCTCAGCTATAGGTCAAGCCCACTTTGAACTGCTCAGAGACCCCCAAGTTTGTCAAGCAAAGTCCCAAAGCCGTGGCACAATGATATTTTAGAAAAGTAAATATTGTCCTGAGGGGCTTTAAAAAGGAGGCAAAGCTGTTTGCTTTCTAGCTGGTTCTTTAAACTGGACAACTGCTTCCTGTTACTAAGGGGTCTCTCAGCAACGTGACTTTGCTTCTGTTAAATAGAAAAGAGCTTCAGGAGAAATGTCAGTACCACCTTCCAGGTATTTTCATATCCCAGCGAGCTGGCTAGGAACAGCCTTGGGTTTCGGAATAGAAATACGTTTGCATTATTCTGCAAAAGATGTAGTATGGGGTATAATTGATCCTGGGTTAGAGGAAGCAATGAAAAAACTCAGGCTGCTAAACATTACCCTCGGGGCTAATTTTAGGCCAAATGGCTGTGAGCAGTGTTCAAAAACTTGTTTGCTGCCCTATATATTCATGTCTGGGCACATATTCCGCATACGCTAGCTAGACGTGTGCGGTAGCACGTGTCTGTAGGCTCAGGTGTGGACTTGGTGGTGCTGCTGCTGAGAGGTTCCCGTGGATGGGCTCTCATTTTCACGAGGGCGTCTCATGGGGAGGAATAGGTGATGCTCCACTGTGTAAAGGTTCATTTCGGATACCTGAGGTGGCACCGGTACACCCTGCATTGCCACGAGCCCCACACTCATGCTGGAACTGGGTGCTCAGGAGCGTGCGCACACGCTCTGCCCCTTTTCTGCAGACTTCAGCCACAGGTTCATATGGTCTGGGCAGACAGAGCACACGTGAATTTGAGCCCACCTGGGCCCAAGTAGCCAGCATCACCCAGAAGACCCACCGAGGTGAGGTTTTCAAGCTCAATATAGCCAAGAACTGTAGGATGCTGCTCATGCGTAAATGTGGCTGATTGGGAGCTGAGCTACAGACTGGCCATGGCCAAAGTAAAGCCAGTAATGCAAATGGGGAGCCTGGAAATTACAGGGTTGAGCTTGTTTCAGCCAGTTTTTCACCTGACAACACAGATATCTGGTAGAGGGCTTTCTTCCTCCTCGAACTGGTGCTATTGCAAATACTGGCATTCTGGGTGAGGAGCTGTTTGCAAGTAGCCGAGGCTGTATAAAAGATTCTGGCTACAATGCTGCAAAACTTGCCGTGTAAAGTGTGATGACTTGCAAGAGCGGAACGTTCCTGGGAGTCAGCTGCTGCTGAAAATGGGGCTGAAATGACCCTCCTCTAAGTCACTTCCATAGCTGCTGTGTCGGTTTATGACTCACTGGTGCAGATGAACACTTTCAAAACAGTCTTGCTTGGCTCACAGCTTTGTCTCACTCGATTTTTTTTTTAACATGTGGTGGTTTTTTTTGTTTGTTTGGGATTTTTGTTTGTTTGTTTGTTTGTTTTTTGTTTGGTTGTTTTTTTTTGAGAATGACATCTTTGGCTTCTAGCCAAGTACCCTAGATAGAACATTGTCCTTTCTCACGCTTCCTTAATTGTGGCTGAGGGACCGGAGGTACCTGGGGCAGCCAGGCCTCCCAACCTGGCGAATCATGAGGCTTGTTCAGCTTTACCAACCACAGCTTCTGTGGAAGGACTTAAATCGGGCTCTGCCACGCTTCTGTCCCTGCCGTTGCAATCCTTCATCAGCTGAACACCCCTGGGACAGCAGAGGAAGGGTGTCATGAAGGTGGCACACATGGGCAGGGCAGGGCTCAACCCACGGCAGGAGCAGAAGCCTTGCACTGAGATTTCCTGCGGCTGATGGACATTGTCGTGGAGAATCTCATGTTAGATAGCTGTCATCTCTAAAGGGTGGTTTTTGCAGCAAAAGCGCTTCAGGAACTCAGGATGGACTTATCCCGGTCTGTACCACCCTGTGTCCTCCCTAGCTAGATTTGAGGGACAAATGTGGGTCAGGTCAGCTTGATCTTGCTGCTGAAAAGACAGGGAGGCTCCTGGAGTTTGGAGGAAATCTGCAGAAGGCGCTTATTGGGATAGCCCTTTCCCCACCAGTTCTTGGTAGCTGGGGCCTCACCTAAAGGTCAAATCAAGCAAAGAGGGAGATCCTCAAACATGTGGCACCATCTCTTCAAGGAGAACTTCGGCACCGTTTGAACCTTAATAACCCACCCTCCCTTCCCCTGTGCCTTTAGCAGGCTCCGAATGTCTCCCCTAAATCTGCCCTCGGTGATCCAAGCCCTTTACTCCATCCCCAGCAGCATCCCTGGTTGCTTCTGTAGGAGCTTTGCGGGGCGGCCGGTCTGCAGGGAGGAAGGCAGCCTTCGCCATCTAGTGAGCAACGCACACCATCACCGGCTGCTGCAGCTGAAGGAAGAGCTCATCCATTGCTCTGGTGAAAACCCTTTTCTCTCACCTCTGGAAGAACGTACTAATGTCCCAAGCTGAAACCTATATCATACTCTCCAACCCGCCATCATTAACATCTTGCTGACAAGCTTTTGCAGACAGCAACTTAGTCTCGCCTAGAACTTAAGCATTTCACCTCCTGGGAGGACCACTGCGGCTAAAACATGTATTCTCTCCTGCTCTGCTTTGGATTGCAGTCAGAGCCATGGTAGCACCAAGGGAATGAGGAGACAGATGGGTGTGACATGGTCATATAGCTATATGCGTAGTACCAAGTCCACAGGTGGTCTGTGGCTGTAATAAGAATAGAAACAAAATTCTGAATGGTGTACAATTCACGCACTCAGAAGAGGGTTTTTTTTCCTCCTCCTTCTTTTTTTCTGGGCTGTCCATAAATGTGCAGGGTCCAAATTCCCTCTATCTCAATTTAAGAAATGTCTGATAAACGAATGCTTCTTTGGAGGGTTTTTTAAAGATTACCCGACATCTGCCAAGAGACGCTAATGAGCAGGAAACAGGGCAGGAGCTATTGATAGATCCATTCCTGCCTTCCTGTCTACTGCCTGTCCCCTATTTTTAGCCTGGTTTCCGAAGGAAACAGGGGGTTGTGTGATTGCTGTGCCCACATCGGTCTATCAGTCCCTGCCTGGTCACTCAAACGGGCAGGTTTCAGCCAGGTTTGTATGTGGCTCCTATTAGACTACTATTAGCCCCCTTCGTGTTTTGTGGAAATAAATAGCCAGAGGAGAGGGAAGGACCCCAGAGCAGTGCCCTGGCTGAAGGGAGGGTTGTTGGATGAGCCCAGCACTTTATCAAGTCCCAGTGAAGCTACGCACAAATGAGATTCAGATAATGGGGTTTCATAAATTCAGCTATAAAGTTACTTGTTATTATCGTGGCTAATTAGTATGATAAATATAGAGAATCATAGAATCGTTTAGGCTGGAAAAAACCTTTAAGGTCGAGTCCTACTGTAAACTTAACACTGCCAAGCCCCATTAAACAATGTCCCTAAGTGCCACATCTACACATCTTTTAAATACCACCAGGGACGGTGACTCAACCACTTCTCTGGGAAGTCTGTTCTAATGCTTGATAAGCCTTTTCAGTGAAGAAATATAAAACATTTCATATAGCGTTATATTATAAATAGTGTTGCAACAACGTCTTAACAATTTGGTGAGGTTCAGTCTGTCAGGCGCTGTACAGACGTGTAACCTGCAAGGCGATCCCAGCCCCTCCAGCTTGGTGTTTCTTCAGGCGTCACATGGCACAGCCACTGTACTGGTCTATGACACCGTCAAATTCAGGAGCTGGAAGCTATTTTAGAAGGCCTATTTTAGAAAAACAGGGAAGGAATTTCTTCGGTTTTTGTTAAATCTGAGAGACATCGTGAATTGGAGCCTCGGCAGGGCTAGAGAAAAGCTTATTTCAGCTGAGGATGATGGCACCATAACTGATCCAAAGGTCTGTCACTCAGTGTTGCTGAGACACTTCAGAAAGACCTGTTGCAAAGCAGAAGTCATGTGTTGGGCTTAACCCTCCGACTGCTGTAAAACAGCTTTTAAGTGAGTCACTGTGACACTTTCCTGCATTTATCCTGTGTGTTTCAGGGATCGGGGGAGAGGTCAAGGGCTATCTTGAAGGTGAGGAGATGAGCTCACAGCCAAGGGCCATTCCTGAACAGTGTCAATATTTGGTCTTACATGGAAGATACGAGCAGGAGATAAGAGGGCGCTGAGACACATCCGCTGGGAAGGTGAGGCCAGGCATCTGATGAGAAGGACGAAGGTGGGGACACTGGGACAGAGGACAGCCCCATGTTGCAATCAATGGTGGCACTGCTTTGCAGGTCACCAGTGTTTCTCTTTGCCAGGTCACATGTAGGTGGAGGAGCCTTGTTGCTCCTTAAAGGAAGGAATAAGCAGCTTGGCCAAGGTCAAAGAGCAAATCATTGTTAAAACCCAGAGTCCCTGAACTTCAAACCCAAGTGCAACCCATTACCTCCCAGTGTTATAAATGGGGAGCCCATGTACCCAGCTGCAAAGCATAGCACTCTTTTGGGTGCAGCATGGCAGCTGGCCGCCCAGGTACCCTGCAAAGCAGAGGTATGTGAGGTTTTGGGACCCAATGGATGCTCTATTCGGTGGACACTATGTGGAGGGCTCAGTCCCTGTGGTTTGAGCAATCTCAGAACTGTTGCGCTGGGAGCCGAAGGAGAGCTCAGAGGGCATGGAGGATGGGATGTGATCTTGAGTGTTAACACGGGGTTAAAATCCTGATTGTTTTTAATGCAAGGGGAGAAATCTCTGTTGGCTCTTCCTTTATCCCCAGCAGACTCAGGCTGATGTCCATTAAACACCTATTATGTAATTACGGTATATATTGCCTACTTAAATGCCTTCTGTCATCTGATTTACATGATTGGGCTATTCATTCTTCCCTTTTCCACCTGTTTCTTTGCGCTCCAGAGCACCAGTAAATAGCCTGCGAGCATCACTGGAGGGATGACTGCAGCCCACAGCAAAACAGCCCCACGTCCGCAAGTGGTTTTAAGGTGCTCGGTGGCTTGCAGCGAAGCCTGGGCTTGGGGACCCCAGCTCCTCCTGAAGCCGAAGTTCAGCGTGCTGGAAAACTTCGCTAAGGTGTGTTGACAAAGGAATCCTGTCCCCGCACCTTGGCTGTGGCTCAGGTGGTACTGAAGTCCGCTGGGCAATGGTTTAGCCTCTCGCACAAAGAAGCGAGCGGGCTGGAAAGCTCCTTTTACTGTTCAAACGGATGTTTCCCCAGGCTCGTAAAATACACAGTTTAAGTAGTAGCTATATTTCTAAGGCTGGTCCCACACCTGCAACAACCTTGTAAATGGCGCTGGGATATACGGCTTTAAGACTCCTTGTAAAAAGTAAGATCAACACAAGATTTACACAGTTTTATTGAATTGTTTTATAAGCTATTTTGACAGTGAATCTAGCTATCAAAATCACCTCTGGTGCTAATCACGGAGGAAGCATTTAGCAGCAGCCAACAAAGATTAATTTAAACCCTTTTCCCAGCTAACTGTGCGACTGAGCTGCATCTCTCTCGAAACCTGGGGCATCACTCATGTAGCCGTGCGTAGAGGCTCTGGGGTGGTGGGCCAGGTCTTCAAACCCTGAGGGGTAGATGTCTTTTGGGATGTTTCCCCATGCGCAGAAGGGGATGGGGACTGGGCAAGGAATACCGGAGGTAAAGCCGCAGCCGCAGCCTCCCATCCTCCCCTGCCCAGCGCTGGGGGACTTCAGGATGGGGGTTCATGCAGGCAAGGGAGCAGGAAGGGAATACTTCATAGCAAGCCAAGACCAAGCAACATGTTATTGGGGTGAGTGGGGATCAGTGTCAGTGCATCAGCTTTTATCAGGAGCGTTTCCCTTACAGGTGTACACCGGCATGCCAAACCCTGCCAATCTGTATCCTCTTTGCTGCTGGAAGCGATGGCTTCAGCTGGGGTCCAAGAGATGGTTGTTTACCTGAAGCACGTACAGCCAAAGCAGTGAAGCCACAGGGAGCACGTCTGCCTCATCGGCAGCTGCAGAGCTGGGAAGGTGCACAAAGGCATCCTGGTGTCCAGCCCCCTCCTCCTGCCTCAGTCGGTGATGTGGCACGCTTAAAATCATGCCTCAACTTGATGTTCAAGACTGTCCTGGCATCAGCGGAAGCTTTTCCCTGTGGCATAAGCCTCTGGGAGAGGTGGGACTGTTTCAAATACTCAGATGTCCTCACCTTAGTGCGGGGCTTTGGTGTGCTGTGTCTCACAGTCACAGGTCTGGGCGGAGGAAGGTGGCTTGCCAGAGTCCTGCCATACATTTTCAAGTGAAAGAAAACAAAGGAGAGAGTCAGGGAATGGGGATAAATGAGACCTATTTCAAGCTGTTTCAGGGGCTGGGAGTGGGCAGTGGGTCCCACTTCCAGCACAGGGATATGACAGACCTGCAGCGTTTCACCCTTTGTGGGTGATTTCTGGGGACTGTGCGGGTGAAGGACATCAGGGGGTTACTAGTCGAGAGGAGAGCAGTAGGACTGGCAGTGGAAAGAAGCGAAGGTGATGCAGCATCGCAGACCTACGCTGGCAAGTGTCCCCGAGAGCCCCAGGCACAGGATGCAGCCCCGACTGGCCACCAGCGCTCTGTGGAGCAATGTGCGATGAGGTTTTCATTGCACAACTGTCACAAGCCACAGACTAACCAGAGCCTCACCACTCACTGCCGATGCGTTAGAGCATCCTCCCAGCTGGTCCGGGCAGCCCCTCGGTTTCCTCCTTTCAAGAGATTCTTTTCCCAGTTCACTCGAAAACTCTGGTGCTGAGCCTGACCTTACCCACGCTAAACTGAGAGCTGAGGCTCCCCGCTGCCGATGTGCTCTTGCTGCTCACCTTCCCCCATCAGGTCTTTAAGAGAAGTCAGGATCAAACTGGCACTTGCCCCGTGCTCCCAGGATGTTCCCAGTTTTCTCTGCAGCTTTATGTGTAAAACCAGCCGTGCTGGGTCAGACCCAGGTCTGCCTAGTGCCGTACGCAGGGCTCCTGCAGCAGCCATGGGCAGATGCCTCAGAAAAAAGCCACAGCAAGGCAAGGACATCGTATTTCCCCCAAGTGCTTTCCCAGAACGGGTGTCTGCAGCACAGGGGATTTCCAGACACTGCCGTGGTTTGTCTGCTCAGTTGCCCTCAGTAGAGCTCTGTTTTACTGGTATTTGACCAATATTTCCTTTGACCCTGGTGGACTTTCTACATCCCCAGCACCCTTCGGCAAGGACTTCCTTGGATCCTCTGTTGCTCAGGAGGACCCACCTCCCCCTCCTTCTGCTTGAACGTGGTTCCCAAAAGCCATGTGGCTCTGAGTCCTCGCTGGGAGATGGTGAGCAGCTACTTCCTTTCTGGTTTCTCCTAGTGATTTGGGATTTTGTAGCTCTCTGCCATCCCCTGCCAAGCTGTTTCTTTTTTACATACTTACAAGTCCCATGTAAGCGCACAGGGACATAATATGTCTATATTTCCAATTTCTTTATGCTCTGAAGGCACCTGAGAATGCTAGAGGCTGAAACAGGTGCACGGTATTTTGGCATCCTCTGCTGTTTCTCCCAACGTGACTAGTCGTTATCCGCGGGAAGTTCTCGACGCTCCGCACACAGGAGAGGTTTAACGCACAAAATAATTCCTTTGCAGTATATGATACGGCCACGAGATGTCTCTCCGAGCCGTACGCGACTCCAGCCTGGTAAACAGGGGCCCACACCGAACCACAAGCTGGGCAGAAGCTCCTTGGGCCAGCAGTTGGCACCATCCCTGGTCACCTCCCCCCTCCCCGTAGTTAACAGGATTGGAGAGCAAAGCCGTATCTGTAGGCAGAGGTGATACCTTTTATCAGACCTGTATGTACAGGTGGGAGAGGTTCTCCTCCCCCCAACCCTAAACAGTTAAGCTTTCAAACACACAAGGTCTTTTTCACTCCAAAAATAAGAACCACCATCTTCAGACTAAATCTTAGCTGAGAAAAATCGCTCTGAGTCTAATTGGGTTTTGTCAGCTTTGCAGATTCATGGAGAGAACAGTCTGTTTGATACCTGCGGAGAAAAGGCAATGGCATGAGGAAGGAGAGAAGTGATAAGACTGTTGGCCAAAGAGAGGGAGAAAGGAGAAAAGAAAGATGGATCGTTACTGGCTGTGATATAATGAAGGTTCACTGCTGCCAGTTTTAGGGAAATATATGTGCTATAAAAACTAGTGAGTCCATACGTTCTAATATGCAGTAGATTTGGGAATTAAAACTTGTCTTTTAATGGTATCTGGTAGGTTTCCCATGAGGCTCTGGACCAGAAAGCCAGAAATGGCGTGATTGTTTCGGGAAAAATATTCTCCAATTGGCAACCGAGTGCATCAGACGGATGGTAATACCACGTACGTTCAAATAATAGTTTCCAGCAGATATCTCTAGCATCATACATTGGCAACAACTTCCTGGCACAAAACTAACCTCGATCAAAAACTCGCCTATTGCTCTGGACACTATCAAACGGCCATTTCCCAGCTGAGAAAAGGCTGATGGCCATGCCAGGAAAAAATACTCATCAGCCAGTCTTTAGCTGGTTACCATCCCGACTTGGGACCAGAACCATTTCTGCAAATAAGTGGCAAAATGTTTGTTTGATCTGATAGCTGGAGCCCGTTGTCGGGAGCTCAGAATATGTGGAAAAAAAAAAAAAAAAAAAAGAGAAGAAAAGCTCTGGCTGTAATGCAGCTGGGATGAATGCTTTCCTTGCCTGCCGATCAGAGCAGATTATAGTTCACCTGCTGTGAACTAATCTCTCCGGGAGAGGGTCAGTTGTTTGGATAGTGTTGCTAATGGAAGGCAAAACCTTTCTCCACATTCCCTCCTTGTGCGCTCGGTCTGTTTAGGAGATGAGTCAGTCCTGGGTTATTCATCAACTTAGTTAGCAGCTATCCACCCAAGTTCACAAGTACCTCTAAAGCACTTTACAATTACAGGAAATTATACTTAGGAGCTAATGTTAAAACACAGCTATCTTCTCACTTCTCTGGCTGAGAGGCAGAGTGTCAGATTCGTGGCCTGCATTATTTCATTGTATTGGAGAAAAGACGTGGGAGGAATTTATTCCCTAGCCTAACCCTCCTCTTTGTGGACCTGAGCCCCGCTGGCGCTGGGGGAACATTTTCCCGGGAGAGGTTGGGGAGGAGGTGAGGCAGTGCCGTGGGGAGACTTTCTGATTGCCCCAGGTCCTTGGCTTGCTGCAGAAGATCACGTCAGAGCAGTGCTGTGGGCTGGGGGCCCTGGCAGCCCGCCTGGCTCACCAGGGTGCAACGGGACGGGCCGCATTACCAGGGGTCAGCTTCACATCAGAAGAGAGGATGGTGATGGTTCCCCTCTGGGTCCGCTGTACTTTCGTTCCCTCCAGGTCCCTTATCCTCAGCCCTGGGCTCTTCACCCCAGAGGATTCCACGGGCAAATACCTTTTGCTTGTTTCACCGATAGCCCTGCTCATGTAGGACTGATGAATATGCAGGATTCAACCCAAAAATTCCCTGTGTCAGGGCATCTATGCCCCATCAATTCCTGACTCATCTCCAGGTCGTGCTCTGGACTCTCCAGATCCTCAGCTCCACCTCTCCTTTGATTTGGGGTAGATTCAGCAGCAGGATATGCTCCATAGGTTCATCGCTGTTTAGGAATTGTTCTCTGCAGATCACCCGTGTGCAGGGAAGTATTGTTTGGTTGCTTTCTTAATTTTATATCATTTGCAATGGGGGTTTTGGAACAAAAAGTCAATAAATGCACATATGAATGTCAATGACTCACATTTTTGTCTCAGAGATAGACCCTCTATTTAGACAGTGATTTTTAACCACACTTTAACCCACATAGTCCTAAGCAAATGATAATTTAAAGTCTTCTGTATGGTCTTTGCAACTGCTTAGTAGATGGTTTGTACTACCAAATTTTAGTCAGACACATTTGGAAAAGGAGTGTTTGTTCAATGATGACTTGCAAGACGTAGTTAAAGTGACAAAAATGTTGGAGAGCAAAATATTGAATACTGTTCCTTTTAGCCCTTTATTGTTTTACTGCTGGACTCTGCAACACCCGTGTTATTAGCCAAGGGCTCTCAAGAGGGTGATTTGCCATTCTCACGTCCACCCACCCTCAGCTGCTCAGCTTTGAATGTTCAAGATGCCCTACAGCATGGGTCCACCCACGTAACCTCACAGGTAAGAGCAGGCTCAAAAATCACCTCTCCAGATGCTTCTACCATGTTCCCGTGTACTCTGACCTACAGAGATATTTAGTTGTGGACCCATTTTTTTTAGGCAAGATACTGATTCTAGAACAGTGAAGCTTCTCTCCAGAAAAAACAGCCTGTGAGCGAGACTTTGATCACGATGTTGTTGCCTTTTCTTTCCAAGTGACCAAAGAGATATTTCCCCTTCAAATCCCTTTTATAGGAAAAGTTATAGCCATGGGTTATGATAGATTTTTTAGGGATGTACGAAAGATGCGTATTTTGCTCTCATGCAGACATTGAGAGAGTTCTGTATTTTATTGCCTGCCATTTAATCCAGCTTTCTCCTTGGGACACCCCGCTACTGTGAAACAGATATTTTGCTATCTGAGACCATTGGCCTTATGATTAAGAGGAGGTGTTTCAGTGCTTGCAAGATGATCATCAATTTTATCTCCTGTAATTTCCCTGTCCTTAACTTTACAATGTTTCCATAATTTGCCTTTGACTTAGTAGCTTAAATTTGTCTGTAAATCTGTTCCCCTGTGAGTGTTAGAAAACATCTTCTTTAAATCATTCTTACTTGGAGAGACAGTTGCGATATTTTTTATTAATATTATTCATTACTTTTGTGACAGCGCAAGCCACGGCTGAGGCACTGAGCAACCACACAGAGATCTGAAGAGGAAAAAAAAAAAGAGATAAAGAGAAAGTGGAGGAGTCCCGGTCAGCTTTCTGAATGGGAAACAGGGAAACTAAGGCACTAATGTGCCAGATCCTGCAGCGTCTGCGATACAGCTGGAAATTCTGGATTTAAACTTACATCTTCTCTTACCGGGCCGGTGCTTTAAATGTCAGCGTGCTACTTGTCCCTCCAATGTGACTAAATTTTTAACTTTGTGAAATCCCTTTTTCACTCTTCAAAATACTTGCTTTTCTTCAGGTTGGCACAGGGACGTGACGATATTAAAATACTGGAACCGGCAGCAAGTGTTTGCATGCTCTCTCTCTCTGTCTGCACTGGGTTTTAGGGAAAACATACTAATTTCAATAGTGTAATGTTATTTTTGTGGTTCAGGTACCCCTGTCCCTGGAGTCACACACACAAGCGTCTGAAGCTGTTTGCTGTGGTGGGTGCTCTGTCACCTCTTTTATGTTAATAAAGAGCTGACCACGATGAGATCCCCATCCCACGGAAGCAGGACAAGACTAATCCTGACAGCCCTGAACCCAACAGATGTCTTTGCATTGGCCTCAGTGGGGCTTGGTATCAAACCACTGGAGCACAATGTTAAAATCAAGGGCTGCTCGACTAGTAAGCAATAATCATTGCTGGGATATACCCATATAGACGCTGAAACAACACTGAAAGCTGTCCTTCCTAGCAACAACAAAAAAATCTTTAATTTCTTTAACTGTCTCTAGATGGCACTATGGCAGTAGAAGTTTTACAAGGAGAAATTTGAAGGGAACCAGCCAGGGGGCTGTGGGCTCCTGCCCTCTGCTACGATGTTCGCGGGCTGGAGGGGAAAGAGTTCATATCATTTTTTTGAGTGCTCCACAAGACATCAATCAAAACAAGTCAAGTCATTTTTTTTTCTTAGGGGTTAAAACTAGTTTTGTGATCTGGAGGAGATTCATTTCTGACAGCATCTCTTTGTGCTTCGTAGGTGGGAGTAGGGCAGAGGTGGATATGTTTCACCTTCATCATCCTTTACAAATTTTCCATAAACTATTCCCAACGGGGAAGGATTCATTTTTGTATACTTCCCACCTTGCATCAGGTTTTCGGGTGTTATTTTTCTGCCGGTATCAGGTGCTTCTCTGTGACTTTCCTACTTAAACCATCAAGAGCACGGAGATATTACTGAAGCCTGAATTCCCCACATTAAAAATTGGCTTCATTAAAATCCTGGTGGGAGAAAATATTCTTCTTTGAGACAAAAGGATTGGTGGCAATTCATGCTAATGAAGTATTTAAAAACCTAAGAGAGACAATACTTAAAGGGCTAACAATAAGAGGATGACAGTAGAACAGGGAGTGTACAAATAGCGGGGTGGTATTGCATTTTCAGTTTACATATTGTTTTATGTAATTGCAGCATTGTTATTGCATCTATCAGAAAATCACTTGTGCTTCTGCCAGAGCAATTCTAATGCCCTGCGAGTTCAAGCTAGCCTTATTGTCTGGCTTTTCAAATGATGTTTGATTTTTCAGTAGTTAGGCTCAAGGGATATTTTCTCTCAAGAACAATGAATTGTTTTACTTCTTTCCTAATAATTAAAAAAAAAAAAAAAAAGAAAAGAAAGCAATCTTACTTCTCGGCTGCTAACTTCAGTGCTGGATGAAGCAAGAAGCTGAGGCACAGCCCTCTTTTTGGGTAGATGAGCCGACCTGTCGCTGTGCGTTTGTTGCCTCGGACCCTTTCCCTGCAGAAGAAGCCACGGCACCATGGGTTTAACAGCTGCAGGGCTCACCGCCGCAGCAGCAGACGTGGGTTTGATTTCAATGCCCTGTGATGAGCTTTGGGATGCTGAACTTTTCCCAAGGTCTTCTCACAGCCCAGTCTAATTGAAGTATGTCCATCCATGTCCACAGGTAAGTGATTCCGGATAGTGGGTTAAAGCATCCAAATTCAGTGTTACGTTGAAAGAGCTCATCCTCCTTCTTAAGTTTAGACCCTTCCAAATGATGTCAGTGCCTCCTCTCCCTTGCACTTCTGTGGGAACTATGGACCTGGATCTATCTCAGGAGGTGAGCCTTGGTCAGGGGCGGGTTGTGCCCACAAATTTAATTTCAGCTGAGCCATCAAGCTGTCTTAAGAAGTAAACAGCCAAATACCCAAGCTGGCATGAAACCCACGCCTAGTGGAGCAAAGAAACAGGAACATTTCTTTATAGGAAACATTAATGGAAGATATGAACTCAGTTAACTTCCAGAACATCATTTTCCACAAACTTCTTGATTTCAGATTTTAAAAGGCATTTTCTTTCCATAGTGAAACAGATGCAATATGCATCTTCCCATTCCAGATGTGTTACTTGAATTTCATGAGGAAAATGCAGTTCTCCCATGTGATGGGATGTTGCCATGTTGCACTCTGATGTTCAGTTGCCCCTTCAGAGCAATGATGCTTCTGGTACAATGGGGGCAGCTGAGGAAAATTAAGAAGACAGCCCCAAACAATTGCAGAGCATGTGCATAGCATGTGTGGAAGTGGTTGATGCTCTAGGACTTGTGTCCTTGGAAGCCCCCAGTCGGTCCCCACCACCGCCTCGCTCTGGGCCCTCCCATGTGTCAGTCCCTAGAAGCAGTGTTGATGCACAGCAGGTTGTCCTTACAGCATTCCTTTGTGCTTGAGTTAAGCTTCGGGGTGTCTTCAAGTTCTGTTCTCAAGGAGGTGTCCTAGAGCATGCAAGTCCTCTGCTTCCCCTCCTGCTTTACATTCATACCCTCCTGCTCCTGCTCCTCAGCCTTTGGAAGCCATCAACCCAGGGCAGAGCTCAGGCCTAGTTAAGGTCTCTGCTGCTCTTCACCCTTGCTGTGGCCCCAGCACACCAGTGTTCTCCATGCCTGAAGCTACATGTGTTTTTCTTTTGCAGAATTGGTCTGGTAGGAGCCATCATCCAGGTCCTGGGCATCACAAATGCCCAACACAAAACAAGAAGGCTCAAAAGATCACGGCGTGGCTTCGCTCTCAGGTCATCTGCAGTAATGCTGCCGAACAATGCAGTAAGGATCACTGGTCTTCAGCTAAACTCCGGGGAGCTGGGACGCTGTGCCTTCCGTTCGGCAAAACGTGAGGAGAGGTGAACAAACTGCCGTGCAAAAATTAATTGTGGCTTCTGACCGCCGGTCTTTGGGAACTGCCCGCACGGTGTGAGAGTGCAGCAGCTTCAGGCAGCCAGCTGCAACGGAGCTGCTATTATTATTATTTTTTTTTATTATTATTAGATAACTGCAGCGCTATAAGACAATCTGTTCTTCAGTTCTGCTGAGCAGCCACTGTTTGGGACGTAAGCAGAATGTTACGGCGATCAATACATTAGGGGGCCTTTCCATTAAGTGATGAGTGAAACCAAAGGAGGAAATGATGCTTTGTACTAAAAATCCATTTAGCCATTAGATCACAGTATTGAAAGCATAAAGGAAGGGTTATTTTAGCTTTCAGCTGGCCAGAAAATGCCAGCTGGAAGACAACAGGAGGCTCCCTTTCACAATGTAAGAGCCTTTTCTTCCCTGGATGAAGGGAGCGTTTCTGGCTGTGGCCTCCTGCTGCTTGTGTGTTTCATTCTTCTTACTCTGGGCTGAAATGCTCCTGTCAAAAGGTGGAAAACAAATCTAATTGCACATGACATAAACAAAGTCTTGCTGTATATCAGCACAGTATTTATCTGCAATAATTTTGGAGTGCTTATTTTGTTGCTTTTGCTGTAACCTAAAGCAATTTCGTTGCAACAGCCAAGTCCCATCCTTGCACCAAAGCACACTGTTTATAGGGAAAATTAACATCGTACCCATCGCTGATAGCCAAAAGGATAAATAACGTGTCACAGCCCATGATACAGACCGCATCTGGGCCTGACCCGCTCCAGCCCCGGCGCTAGGCCTGAGCATGTGGGAACGCGGTCGCCGGCGTCTGCTGCACGAGCGCTGCTGCAGTTCGCTCTATTATAGCACAAGTGAAAAATGAGAGATGTGGTGGTTAAGGGCTACCGGCCGCGCAGCGCACCGGGGACTCCACCGTATTACCTGGGCTGGGGATCCATGTACTTTGTTGTTCCCATCAGCTCCCACCGCTCACTTTGTGCCTCAGGGTTCCAAATTACGCGGCAACCCCCAGGGCAACATCTCCCCTGCTCCCATGCCACAGCCCTGCACCGCAGCAGGTCTTGACCTGCCTTCGAGCAACACACGTTTAAAGAGCCAGACATAGGCTGCCCTCTGGAATTAGGCTCGAGGAACGCTGTTGTTTTGGGGTGGAGAATCATCAACTTTCTCTTATTTTTGCAAAGGCCAATGTGTGTTTGGGATGGCTCTTCACACAGTCTTCAGCTCTGGAGTTAGCATGAGCTCCTCTCCGAGCCACCCACCTACGCAAATCGCTGATGCCAGAATGCATTTATGTGAGGATGTTTAGTCTGTGGGACAGAGCTGCACAGTGTAACCCTTAATCTAGAAGCAGGGTGATTTAACTGAAGACTAATTACATTTCTTTTGGAGTTGCAATACCTGACAGCAATCATTGACCCAGGGCAAGGCTTCCAAGCAAACGCTTTCAGTGATGTGGAAATATATTCCGGTATGTTTTTGCAATTGCACTGTTCCTGAAGGCTCTGTTGGTTGTGTGAGGTTTTCTTCACTTGCCCATCTCGTAGCAGAGCACTGGATGTCTGGCTCATGAGTCCGCCCTTAAGAATCCGAGAGCTGATCAGTGCCAGCACGAGGATTTCAACAGGGGCTGAGATGACTCATGACAGAGTCTTCTCTCAAGCTCTCTCAGACACCACCATGTTTCCTAACATAAAGATATTACATGTTAAGTATTCAATACGTACTGGCACTACTGGTTCTTGGTTTAAACCATAGCCATTTATACTCAGCATATTGCACTGTCTGCTTTGTTGTCCGCAGTGTCTTTGGGGCTAAAGAAGGGACCACCTGTTGCTGCCTGGAGAGCTGGTCCTTAGGGTAGAAGAGAAACAGGAGACCTCCCATGCACCTAATCTCACGTCTCTGAGATACCTCCAGCCCCTTGAATTCAGCAGGAGGGACCCGCCAGGACTGGTGGTCCTCATCTCCACCACACTCTTCCAAGTTTGCTGTCCATCACGTCAGGAGATCATCCTGTTTCGTACACTCACTAGAGTCCTCCTCCTCCAGAGCAGCGTCGCTAGGACTAATTGGGTAATGACGTTGCTGGAGTGTGTTTCCCTTCCCCCAAACCAGCTAAACAATCATTGCTTTTCATTGCCACAGTCTGGAACCACCATCACATCCCTCCACCGACGGTGGTTTTGGCAGTTGAGAGACTTTTCGTTTGTGTTTAAACATAGCACCTCCTTTTTTTTTTTTTTCCTCCTACCTCTCTTCCATTGCCGTGTTCTAGCTGCCAGCATCAATGAGTTAATTCAAAAGCGGCCATGTAATTCAGAGCGCTGTTTGCAAGATGAAACTTTCAGTCATCTTTCAGGGAAAGGGGAGGATTCCCGTGGCAGTGAAACAGAAAAACTTGGGGTCTGGCAGACTGATGATGTAGCTCCAGACAGGAATCTATTTATTTGGTTGGGGTTTTTTTGTTTGTTTGTTTTGTTTTGTTTTTTATAAAATCCCTTCCCTCCTCCTTGCGTACATCAGTAAGACAATGATCAGGTTTTGCAGCAAAACATTTGCATCATTTTTTTGTCAGGATTTCAGGTGCACCTCCAGTGTCACAGAGCATCTGTGAGACCTGCTGTGGCAAAACTGTCTGAACAAGACAGGCATCTTTTATGTTTTGCAAGATTTCCAGACCCCCCCCCAAGCCCAATCTGTATGATTTTTGCACTCTCTCAGCCTGTCTTAACCGGCATCAGAAAGTTTTCACCGGGGCAGCCGGTAGCATGAAACAGAGTTGAGCTGTGTCTGGTCATGCTTCAACTCCACCTGCCCCACAAAAGGTCTAACCCACATTGGCTTTGCAAAAGACCCAGTTTTTTTAAAGGGATCTTTTACTAATGAGTTCATCGGCCCCGATAGAAACTACTCCGCAGAGCCAGGCACCGGCTTTTATCTGTCCTTTGAGCCCACCAGCAAAGCACACAATCGCTCCCAAAGCAAACACATTCCAGCATGGCTACCAGCAGATGAAATAGCAGACTCTGTTGGCACGGATGAAGTTATTGCTTGAGAAAAAATTGCAGGATTGGACCCCTAAGGAGTGAAAGCCGAGTAGAAGACGGGGCTGACAGGATGTTATGTGTACTCTGCAATTCCACTGTGTCCACTACCCGCTACACGGCCCGCTAACATCTCGCCCTTGCTTTTTTATGAAACAATCTGTATGTTTTCAACTCAGAAATAGAATTCGTTTGAAGTTTAAAAGCGGTTATGTCATAGCAGAAACAGCTGTTCAACAACCACCCAAGCAAGAGGCGGTTCACCGCGCTGCCGTTTCAGCCCCGAGCTGGCTTTGTGCATCCGCGTGTCCCGGCGCAGAGGAGAAGCACAAGGCAGCATAACCAGCTGAAACGCCGCTTCACAGCATGACTGTGGGTGGATTTAAGCCCCACAACATGTCACTGTCTGAAAGCTGGTGCGTGGGGGACGTTTCCTGCCTGTGCTGCCCTGTGGTCAGCAGGGGCAGACCAGATGTGGGCTCTTCCCCACTACTTAGAGGTCTCTGTCAAAGTGGGAAGAACTGGGCCATTTGACCGTTCCATGGATTTCAGAACATTGTTTCGATCCTCAAACCTCTGCACCTGTGCATTCAGGGAATTTAGGACGAGGTTTCTGCTATTTCCCCACTGCTGCTGGTCCAGGGCTCTTGCCTTGCTGGTGGTAGCTGTGGCATGGGCTGAGCAATCCTAATGAGGACAGCCCTTCACACGGCTCCCCAAAAAGCTCAGCCCCGATGCAGAGACCTCAGAATAAACCAAGACCCTTACTGAGGTCTTCTACAGCTTGTAGATCCCCATCGCAGCTCACCACCCACTAGTGCCGTGCCAGGCTTCGTTTCCTGAGGAGAGGCTGGTGCTTGGGCTCCCGTTGAACAAGTCAGGCAATCTTTTTGGTACCCGCAGCACATGTTAGCACCACCTTGTGACTTCACCCAGTGTGATGCTTTAAGTGCGACTTCAAGACTACTGTTGTGGAAAAAATCATTGGTAAAAGAGAGTACAATTTATTGAAATGAAGCTGGAGATGCTGTCTCATCCCTCCTAATAAAGAGAACAGAGGGTTGCAGTCACCTTCATCTTCAAACACTGGGTCTTACTCACGAACCCTGCTTTTCAAAACAAACCACAAGCCAATGACCTCTGGCATGTGGTGTGCGTGCCACAAGATGTGAATAACAGCATAAAAACATTCCTGTCAGCCTGCTTATGGTCATTTCTCATAATATCTTGGAACAGCACAGAACACCACAGTGAATATGAAGTTTCCACGATTAACGAATGGTTTCCAGTGCTGTGATTATGGTTTAACCAAAGATTATGACTTTGTGCAGCCCACCACTTCGCCATCATCATCATCAAATTATCAGGTTGCAATGACATTTTGCTCCACACAGTGATTGCCTTCAAGGCAACGTTTGCTAAGAGAGAGAACTGAGTTGAGGTTCTTCAGCTGTCTGAAGTATGGGAGGATTACAAGAAGTCTGATATAGATAGACCCCATCCATTAGCAATTTTCCTTAACAACAGGCCTTATAAGCTGAGAAAGGAGGAGTATTTAAAAGACCCTGGTTATAGAGGCCTGTACAAAAGCAAAGTCCGATTCCTGGCCTCAAGAACAGGGGAACGATGCTACCAGGAGAGAGAGGGGAGAAGCGAGTTAACAATGAAACTATAATATCAACAACGTAAGCAACATTTTTTGTCCAGAGGAGAAATGTTGATTTTTCCGTTCATTGACATTTAAACATTTCTGCTGTTTATCAATGACAGATGTATTAGTATTTTGGCACTTAAAAATTAAAAACAAAATTGCAAATTGGGTTGTTTCATCTAAGGATATTTATTTTCTACAAAGCTAAACAGTGTTCCTTTTTTGATTCTGAACTTATAATATGAAAGCGCACTGTAACAAGAAGTCATTCCAAGCCGAAGTTAAAAACTACACATTTCTGTCTCATAGTGGACCATTTTGAGTTTACCTCTTATATATATATTTTTTTAATAAAAATGTCAGCCAAAGTTAGGGGCATTCACTGAATGTCTCAGCATCACTCAGTCCTGCAATTCTGACCAAAATATGTTATGTGGATGATGATGGTGGGCTCTAATTCTAGGAAACGTCAGTTTTGACACAGTCGAGCTCTGGGCAGGTCCTGCAGTGGACGTGTTTTAGGTGGAGATTACAGCTCAGCTTGCACCTTACCCAATTCCTAGCTTGCCCGGCAAGTTCTGCTGTAACACATCCCCACCACATCAGAGATATTTTGCATGGTCACAGCAAACAATGGAGCTGCACAAATATTGAATATGAGTCAGCCATTGTTTTTTAATTATTTTGAAGTTGGTCACACTTCATAGAAGACAAACTGAAATGCCATTGCAAACGTTACACGAGTAACTGCATTCTCCAGGCAGAAGCTGGCTGGGACCAAGCACAACAGCATCTGTTAAAATAGCTGACAACAAGTGAAATAAGCTAGAAATATTTCTCTAAGGGAAGAGTCAGTCTGGGCGGCACCACTGAAGGAAGCGAGCTTGGGTGGCAGCTTTCAGACAGCGGACGGTACATGAACTGAATCCCACCTTGCCTGTTTTTGAAGAGTGAAAATGAGGAGGCAGTGGACTACATGCATACGGTTTACGCTTTTTAAAGAGTTTCGTCTCATGTGGTTGGAGAAACCCATAATCCTGCAATGCCTGAGTGAACGTTGTGAGAGGAACCAGTCCCTGGTTGAACCACTTGACTGGTATTACACAGAAAGACCACTCCAGAGTTGAACTGTCAGGTCAGCCTTGTCTGAGAAAAGATTTTGGGGACATTTCTTTTTTTGTTCTAATCCTCTAGGGCATTCGTAAGTTTACTCTTTTGAGCGAATTTCACATATTCTGCTTTTATGGAAACAGCTTCTTTAAACGCTAAATGAAAACGATGCCCTTTGGTGCTTTTAATTCACTGTCTTTGCAGTAATTCCAGCCAAAAAAAAAGGAGGCAGGGGAGCCCTTAGAAAGCTCTATTAATTGAAATAAATGAGCCGTGCTTCTGAGAACAGTGTACCATAAAGGAAGGGCTGCCTTTTGGATCCCGCTCCCATAGCTGTCCCTCGTGATTTCAGGCATGTCATAAAATCCACTGTCCACCTCATTTTCCCACCTTATTAAGACGGGGCTGAGGTTGTCGCCTTACCTGACACCTCTGGGTATTGTGAAGTCTAACTCAGTGCTTCAGAAGTGCTTGGAAGAACTGGAGTTTTATTTTGAAAACCATAGCAAGCGCTAGCCTTTCCCAAAGAGTGGCATTTATGAGCATACTTTCATTGGTCCCTTAGTTTTCTCTTTTTCATTTTGAGTCTGGAAAAATGTGTTGAAAATCATTTCACTGGGGCCTCTGGGAGAAATCAAGCTTCTTGCAGAGTGGGACCCCTGGGAGAGCATGGAACAGCGAGGTCAGCTCCCTGAACCCACCAGACGGCAATGGAAAGCCACCCCCCCTCCCATTGGCTATAGGCTGGACCAAAGCACCCCACTGGCTCTAGGTTGGACCCAAACACTTGACTTTTTCCCAACTCTTTCATTTGTACGTTCAGGCTCAGAGAAAAGGGAAGGTGAGAAAGTGAGAGAAGTATGTGTTTGCTCCCTTCCTCCTCTCCTTCTCCCCAAAGATCACATCTATCCATCCAACTTTGTTTTTTTTCTTTTTTTTTTTTTTTTTTTTTTTCCCCAGATATGGTATCATTTGCTTTTGTGACTAATCTCTGGGCAGGAGAGAAAAATTATTTTGAAAGTTCAAGAGAAACATAAGCCAGCACATTTATGAGTGTTTTTCTCCTCTTCCCTGCCTCTGAATGACTAGAGCTTTATTATTCCTCTTGACTGCATGCTGAGATAGGTACTTTCCTTTCAAGCAGAGCCTGTTGCTGGCAGCATGCTATAGAGCCTCCAAACCTGGTATATGCTTTTGTCTTCATGTCTGACTCTTCCATTAACACCAGTACTTTAGCCTTCCCCCCCCCCTCCCCCGTTCTCTCCCTTAGTGTTAATGCTTTTGGATAAAGATGGCCCAGGACGGTTGAGGTTTCAAAGAAAGTTAAGGTAGCTATTATGAAGAGAAAACAACCAGGTCTCAGACTTTTAATCTCTCCACACGTATCGTGATCTCACTTTGCACGTCTTTTTACAGGCCTGCTCAGCCACAGGGAAAGACCCGGATGTCAGTGTGTCATCGTTAAACCCGCAGCGATGGGCAACCAAGCCCTGGGCTCTGCACAGAGAGATGCCACCATCTGCCTGCCCTCATGGGCTCGGGAGTGGCTGATCAGACTCAATGCACATCACCACAAACAGGGTCAAGAAAAAATGTTTGGCTCTTCACGAACTGCCTGCGTTTCCCTCGGAGGAAAAGGCAGCAGCGGCATAGGGTCATTGTGTGGGTTGGATCCTGGCCTTGGGGCCACGCTTGGCCCATGCACAGCTAGAGAACACAACCAGCATTGTCCACCCTACAACCACACAACCACCGCTATTGTGTTTGCAGTGCACACATTATCTGAACTGATGCATCTTCAAGAGGATCCTTCTGGTTGAGAGATGATATCGCAGCCTCTGTGTCCACTTTTGGTCTGGACCGTTGCTAAGAGAAAAAACAATTCCTGGCAAATTCCTTGAAGTACTTGCTTCCTACAAATTGGATGAAGACAGTTTGTTCAAGAAAGATGGGTCGGTGTGAGTTTCTGTCTCTTCCCCTTTTGAGAGTTATTTTTGCCAGTGCAAAATAGAAGATAATAACGCTCCCATTAAAAATGAGGTGAATGCTCCAGCTAACTTGAGTGGGTGGAAAGGACTTCACGCAGGATGAAGCTGGGGACAAACCTACCCCTGCCAAGACAAACAGCTGCAGAGATCTCTGGAAAGAAAAAAGGCCCTACTGCACCGCTGTTCAAATAATTCAGCCACGCAGAGCTAGTCGGGGCTGTGTATCCATCATGTTATAATTAAAACCAATGGCTTTCACATGAGGAAAGAAAAGGTGCATCATAAGTCATGCAAGAGGACTGGACAACTGATATCGTTAGGACAACAAACTGATATTCCTTAGGACAATAAAGATACGGGGCCTGTGCAAATCAAAGCAGAAAGCTCCCACTTTCCTTCCTACATCTGTCTTTCATTTGCTTTGCCTCTATCTGCCTGTTGTTGATGTTTTCTCACATTATCTTTGTCCTTTTGTTCAAACTGCATTTCATTCCAAGAAGGCAGGGAGCTCCAGGTGTGAATGAGGGCTGTTCGCGTGAACTCGCTGTCGCAGTTATTATTGTTATCATTCCCCTGCAAATCAGCCTGATGGAGGTTTGGCTCCGTGTAATTTGTTCTGCCGTTTTAACCGTATCCCTGTTAAACGTGAAAAATGGAATAAAGTGCAGTGCTTCGGACGACGGCTTGCACCCAAAGGTGCAAGCTAACCTAACAAAGTGCTGGCATGCTGTGGAGCAAGTGTTGGAGACTACAGGATTGGGACCCGCTGCAAAAATGAATCGGGTGTTCAGGACTTAGTGCAAAGCCCAGGGCAGCCAGAGGAAGGCTCTTGGCCTCACCAAAGCTGCACGCGTTGTGCGGTTTACCAGGCGTTAACCCCAGGGAGTGGGCAGAGTGGTCCGTTAGGTATACGGGCTGTTACGTAGGCGCAGGTTAACTCAGAGATGTACCTGTTGCCATTTTGAGTCCCGACTCCTTTTTTTTTACGTCTTCAAAACTACGGTGGCAATGCCAGGACCCTGCCCTTGAGGTCTGTCCCATCATCCTCAAGTCCTGGCACTTGAACCTCACACAGTGGTGCTCTCAAGACATTCTTGTGCTGACACAAAGCGAGTCCTTAGGGGCGTGAGATGGCATGGGCTGGTGTAGGTGTAGCTCATGTGGCTGCTGGGCACCTTTTGATCCCTGTCCGCACGTGTGTGCACTGCTGTTGCTATCTGCCCTTCCAAACCCAATGCCTGAAACTCACTCACTGAACGTACAGGGAGACATTAAAAGGCTGTTCTTTGTAGTGGGAGAAACAGTATGTTAAAAAAAACCAATACGGAATGCGTAATGCTCAATAAAAAGTTTCAGTGCTTTAAATTTTAAGACCCCAGTGAAATTAAGTAATCATATTCCCACCATCTCGCTATTTAGCAATCTAAACACATACAATTTTTTTCCATTACTATTGTTTCCATTACTGGCAGCAGACTTGTGGGTGTCTGGTTATTTTTGTCTTTGGACATCCTCAATGATTTTTTGAGTTCCTCTGGCTCCACCTGCACATCCAACTGGGCCCTGATCTTTTAATATATTTCTCAGTGGTCCCCTCTGCTTCGTTTGAGCCCCTGGAGATGCTATGGAGCTCCGTTGTGTGACTGTGTCGGATGGGCACACCTTTGGGATGAGTCCGGAGCTAGAGGCACAGACTGCCATAACGTTAAGCTAAACTCCAGCTTTCCCCCAGCTTGGTATGACACGTCCAGTCCCTCCACAAATCAGGTGCGGTAGGAACAGCTCTTCCCTGATTCAGCGGTGATTAAGTGCACTAGCGATGATGTGTTTTCCTTCAGATGTGCTGCCTCAAATACATTTGCCTGTAAGTCATACCGTAGCCTCATCGCTAAAACGATGGTGGTTATGTGATCACAGTGTGCTGGAACTGCCCCTTGGCTAGCAATTTTTGAAACTGCTCACATGGGTTTGGAGGTCTCAAATATAATAATCGGTAGGAGTTTCACGAGAATAAGCAGGAGGCAATAGATAAAAGGGAGAGGTAGTGAGTTCTCCCTCTGCTCAGGGAGAGGTAATAAGTTCAATCGCTAACAAATACTGGCAAATCTGCAGCGGGGTGAAGGGGAGAGGTGTGCTAAAAAACAAACAAACAAACAAAAGCCTTTATTAGGTTTGTTGCTCACAGCACATGTTTAAAAAAAAGAAAAAAGATACTTTCCAAAAGAGAGAGACACGCAGGCATTTACGCTTGAGTTGTCTAATAGAAAATGCCACCCCCCTGCAAAAGGCAAAAGGTCTCCTGAGTATTTTTTCCCTATTTTAGGAAGAGAGGACCAGTGGCACCCCGGAATTTAATGTAAGCGCAAACTGTTTAAAACATAAATAAATGAATATATAAACAAACAAACAGGGCAGCAGACTGTGGTTGGGTACTTCTGCACGGAGCCATCCATCCTTAGCCTGGACCAAAGGTGGGTGCAGGACAGTGGTGCAAACCTCCGCTAAGGGACACCTGCCTGTGGTCCACAGGCGCCTGGGGATCCCTGGCCTGATCCCATCGTTCGCAATAGACTGAGGAAAGGTGCTATATACATTACAAGTACAGCCAGGGGTCTGCACTCTCGGTGCAGTACTAGAAGATCACAGGCTGAAACAACTGGAAGCCACTGAGCAGATGGAAACACGGAGAGCGCTCAGAGGCGTCATTTAACTCAATGCTCCTTCCAACCCGCTCAGCGTGGGGAGCACTTGTGGGTGGCACTCAGGCGGTTTGGGAACTGGTAAGCACTGATGCAAAAAGGAGATAGGCTGCTGGACGGCAACACTGATCCTAAGCTGTTCCACAAGAAACCCAATCTTCTGCCCTGAGCTTTTTTCGTTGCAGCTTCCCCTCTTTCCCGTGCAAATCTATAAACAGGAAAATCTCAAGTTAGAGTAAAAATCTGCAATTACAGTCTCGGAGCACAGAGAGAGGTCAAGGGAAGGAGAAGCTTAAGCAAACGGCACCACCGAGCCAGTATCCGTCTCTGCTGTGGCTGAAGGTTTGTGTCGTGTGCAGATCTGTAGCCGAAGAGGACCCTTAAGAGCCAGAAGGACTTGGCAGACTGGGACTGGCCAGTGCCAGCTGGCAATGCGAGACTGGTTCGGGGGCAGGGAGCGCGGGGTTAAGACCATGGCTGGACCACAGGGACTCGCCAATGGCTGCGAGCGCAAAGACAGCGACCGTAAGCAGCTTTGACTGTCCGGTTGGTATTTCAATAGATGAGGTCTTTTTAAACGATGTTTTTAGAGAGGTTCCCCTCTGCCTCGCAGCAGCAATGCCTTCCTGTGCCATGGTTAGCTCAGTTCAAACCAGCTCAAGTGTTTGCACCTCCCACTGCGTTTCGTACCGTGGATGTTTCTAAAACAGTTTCACTGGTGGAGTCCTCTCAAAATAGTGTGTTAAAGAGCAAATGATTTAGCACATAATTAAGAAGCAAACAATGACGCTGCGATCAGCGAGAAGTCTGCAATGTCAGCTACGAGGCAGGATTTGGACGCAAGAAAGAGGAATATGCCAAGAAAAACGAGTAAATCTCTGTGTCTTTGTATCTTGGTGTGGAGAGGTAGCTTCTGCTCCATCCCCGACGGAGACACAGTTCCAGGCTTATTTTATTTGCCAGCAGCAGCAACAGTGGTTCAAAAGACACCAACTGTTTGCACTGGAGAAAGCGCTTCCCACTACCACCGGGAGTGAACCCAGATGCTTCATCTGGGCTTTTCCAGGCGCTCCAGCTAGTTTGAGCACAAGGACTCTGCTGCCCCTCGCCCCACCTGAGAGCTGACTTTGTGCTTCCCGGGGGCGGCGCTTGAGGACTGACAGCGGTGACAGTACCCAATGTCGCCGCTGGTTTCAATGTTGTTTCACAACCGTGAGTATCCAGGCTAATGGACTTCGTAGCGAGGGAAGGGAGTCGTTAAAAAGAAAGAGCTCGGTTCTGCTTTCACTCAGGCTGAAAAAGGGGTCAGTGACACTGTGGAAAACAACATCATCTCGCGAAGGCTGTCGGGATGTTTTCTTGCCTGGGCCTCGCTGCCCGGCAAGGGGAGGTGAAGCAGCTTGTGGCACAGTGTGGGCTACACCGTGGGTTGGCAACGCCACTCTCCTTAGCCCCATGGAGCACTTTTGGGCTGTCCACGCGCTTGTCCTGCTCCATCCCCCAGCTGTGGTCCCATAGGCCACCGTGTCTGGCCCAAGGGCTGCGGGACTCACCATGCACTACCCTGGGCTGCGTGCAAACGAGCAGATGTTAGAGTGAAACACCCCAAACTTCTCCCTTTGCCTCAGTCTCATCCATATACCAGAGTTTTCCACCCACATTCAGGTCAATGTCCTTGAAGATCCCTGCTCCTGCATCCCCCCCACTCCTCTGCATCCAAAAAATGTCTTTGGGGGGGGGGGGATGTTGTGTGCTTTCCCTCTGAGCCTTTGAAACGGTAGACGCAAGCTCAGCTCCCAGGGCCTGTATCTGCCGTTCAGAGCTTCTCCCTCTCCCCAAGCCCCACTAAAAACATGCCATGAGGTTAACCAAACGGCTTCTCTCCAGTGACACCGATCACAGACCGAGGCTGCTCCAGACCGACCCGTTACGCGTCAGGGGCAGCAGCATCTCACCAATAAAAAGGTACATAGACAGATTCTCCAAATCTCTACAGGAATGGACTTGACAAAACCACATCATTTTACAAGGAACCTTCCCCAGAGTATGGTTTCCTCCATCCCGTGTCTTGGCCAGAAGGGAAGCAGCACGCCTAAGCTCTACAAACCGAATGTTTCCCTTTTTCATCGATTCCCTAGCTTTTAGTGCAAAGGAAAGAACCTAGACATACAAGATCCTTATGCTATGAATTTATAATAACATTTTATTAATATATTATGCTACAAAAATATTTTGGCAAAATAATATTAGAAAGCATCTTTTTATTACACTCTTCAAAACAGTTCACGAAAGCAGGAGGCGGAACAGGAAAAAATATTTGAAATACATTTGAATTGAAAACTGACAAACATGCAATTTAAAATTCAGTGTGGGCATGAATCTGCAGGACGGTTAGTCGTTCCTGTAGCAGAAAAGTATTGACTACTTATTGGAAAGACCTCTCTACCTTTAGCTAGATTAAGGTGCCTCCTGAAAAGCTAGTCCCAGGAAAGGTTGCATCTGGGTTGGGACAAAACACATGCACACAACATGCATACGTGTGCGCGCGCGCACACACACACACACACACACACACACACACATACACCCCAGGATCTCAAAATTAGGCAATTATCTTTCTGCTTCAGTTAAGCTGAAACAAGCTTAAATTGAAGCTGAACTCTAGCACGCTCCGTGGAACACTGATCACTTCAGAGATATGACAAGCCCATATGCTTTTTGGATATAATATAGAAATATCTTATGGTACTAAGCAAAGTTTGGAATGATAACATTTATGCTGAGATAATAACTTTGGCACTTTGGTTTCTCTAATATAAATATATGATGGGAAATTCCTCCCTAGCAGTGGTACATGGTAATGACTGGGTCATATCATTCGACTAATCAATGCGCTAAACATAGATTAAGTTCTCCCTCTTTCCATCTCTCGCCCTCTCCACAACTGTATATTGAAGAACTTAGATAAATACACAACCCTGTACCTTGGGTGTTCCTAAATTACAGTGGAGCTTGGAGGAACGGGAAGGGAAGTTCAACAAAGCAGATTTTTGACACCTGTGTAAAGCATAGTTATCATAAATCATGTTCATCATTTATTGCCAGAAGAGGTATTGCATTATTCAACAGCCCAAGGGATTGCAGAGAAACATAAAATATAAAATAACTTCTGTCCCAGCTTACTAACTGGTTCTCCAAGTGGCAATGCATGTTAATATAGTTAAACATAGGCAAAAGAAAAGCATTAAAACAATGAAAGAGTGGAAGTCAGATCTGTTGCGGGTGGTATGGGATATTTATTCCACCATGGCAAGAGCTTGGCAGATAATTAGCGTTCCTTTATAATGCTACAGTTACATATAATGTGAATTGTGTTGGTGTCATTTGTAGCTGCGTGGAAAAGATGAATCTTACGAACATTCAGCTTTGGACTCATCCAAAACCATGTCCTTGATTGCTAGACATTGCGTGACTCTCTTGGTTGTGTTTCTCAGAGGTAAACAGTATCACCGGCATTTGCTACTATATATAGTGCGCACGGATATTTTTGTTAAATATCCTGCTCCTGGAATCTTGTGATTATATGGGAATCTGAGCCTTCCTCGGGAAAAAAGAAAACAGTTGGTTTCTAACTTTCCGAGAAACCCACCAAGAAAACTGAAGTCCCATGAAGATGGCAGTCAGTGTTACTTCAAGAGCGCGTATCAAATCCGATGCACACTTTTTAAACTCATGGTGAATATAATCACGGATCCATTGCAACAGATGTGCATAGATCTGTGCTAACCTAGTATTAGTGTATTTTAATTAATACTGGGCTGCTGTAGCTGATTAATAAATAATCTCTTTTATCAATCACAGTGAGGGTCTCATTTTCTCGTATTGCTATGCTTACGTGCTACAGGTTGAAAATAGTTACCCTAAGTCAGACCTTAGGGTAAGACAACAGAATAAAATAAATGTTCGCTTAGAGAAATGTGCTGAAGCCACTCACGTGGGGCTCCTGAGCTGGGATCTAGGGGAAGCTACTTAATCTTATATTTATTGTAAATCACGTCTTCTCCCCTAACCAGAGGAAGCTCAGATGACCAGGCGAGGAGACACCTTGCTTTGACCCCCTGCACTGCAGTATGACAACCGCGGAGCCCCAGCGCAAGGGAAATTCGCCGAGCTCCAGTAACATTCATTCATTTCACAGGAATTACGGACAAAATGCCAGGAAATGCAAATAAGTCAAAACATACTTTGATATCCGAGCTATTTACACACTGTGATATTCAAGCATACCGTGACATCTGAGCTAATGAATATTGAGTATTACCGTCCAGTGGAGGAGTGACTCAGAAAAAAACCTCACCCGTGACGAAGGGAGTGACTATTCTGTGCGGTATAACGACAGCTGTGAGTGTGGAGATATCCGTGTGCTCCTAATATTCAAAAAAGCCCCAGAGGCGTATGGAGAAAGCCACAGGTTGGGAAACTGTAGAACTGTATTTTTTAATCTTGGTCCCATTGGTGTTTTGCCTTACAGTCTCGGACAAGTTGTTTCTGTTTTTCTCTCTCCCTTATCTATATGTGGTCTTGTCTATTTATACTGTAAGTTTTCCAACACCTGGAATTATTTCTGGGACGGTACCACAGAATCATTTCTGGATTCGATCAGATTACAACAAATAAAATCTAATGGGTTTCGGTTCGTTGGCTGTTCACTTTTACTATGTAACTTATCATCACCCTTAAGATCTGCCTACCTTATTTCCAGTTCCATTTTTGTAAATAAGACATTATAATTCAGTTCTGATCTCTGTCTTGAATACAGCAGGACAGCCAATCATCTTTTAAATGCATGAATGTTGAATCTGAAGACCTGTTAAGCCGTTATGTTCAAATGAAGGCATTTCTAGGGTAAGAGCTCAAATAAAATGGAAATGAAAGTTCTCAAAATATGTTTCCAATATCCAGCCCCGTGCAATAAATATTATGCAAGGTGAATGGCTTCTGTCCAAAACTAACATCTCCAATCTTCTGCTAGCCAAAATACACAATATAAAAGTATGCACAGGGCGTGCTTGAAGCCTACACTTGGGGCAAAGCTCGAAGTTTTCCATTCAGCCTTATCAACTGTTGCACTTGAAAAAAATAAAAGGTAACTTATAGCACTGTCTGCCGTACCCACTTAAATTGGCCACAAATCTACACAACCTTCTGTCAAAAACAGAGCAAAGGCTGGAGGTCACAGTGTGCAGTAAGTCAAAAAGAAGTTATCTGTATTCTCCCTGGCCTTTGTAAGGCAACGGGTTGGGATACGTGGTGGAAAAGCTCAGTATTTCATCATGGTTTAAAAAAAAAACCCACGTGCCTTTTGTAGTCTAATCATTTCCTGACCTACTATCCTGAATTAACTGGTATAATGAGAAAAAACCTCCCATGAATCCTAAACCATGTCTCACTGCAGAGACTTTAAGATTGCACGGAATCATCTCTCCAGTCCTGGAGACCATACTGCAGGGCTGGTGGGAAAGTGACACGACTCTTTTCAGTCAGCCTTTTATCAGTATTATTATCATAATCATCATCATTATCATCTGATATTTTTTTCAAGGTGAAAAAGCACTGCTTTTTCATAAAGAAAAGTTTACGCTGTATTTTTCTGGTTTTTGAGTCTTTTTTAACTAAGATGTTTTCATCACATATTTTAGATTTTTGGTTTGTAGCCTACCTAGAAAGAAAACCACTATTTCAACCGACATTAATTTTCTCCCTGAAACTCTTGTATCCAAAGTATCCAAAGGGATTTTTCATCATGTTTTGTTGGGGGGGGGGGGGGGGGAGAATCAACATACATTATTAAATGTAATAGTTTTTAAGATGGACGTAGGTTTTTTTTTTTTTTTTCCCCATAGATGCTTTTCATCACATTCATGAAAAGAAGCTGCTTGGCTAGAGAGTAAATTTTTCAGTGAGTATAAGGTGTCATAACGTTTCCATCTAAGTCAACAGAAGTACCGGAGTCTACAAATGGAGGAACGTTCTGTACGTCTCCATGACACAGGGGTTAGTTTGGTTCCTGTGGTATTGAAAAGATTCGGGACAGGCCATAATTCAGCACGGAAATACCAGCTCTAAGCGTCATAATAGCAAGATGAAGAGGAATTTGTAGATGTTTTCTGCCCTCCATTAATAAAACTGGTACAAAGAAGTTGTATAGATTACAGGATGCTGCATCTTTATACCCTACAGACAGACCAACTTCTGCTCTCATTTATATAACATGAGGGAGAGAAGAAAGTAATTCCAGTGGGATTATTCCAGGCTTGAAAAGATTTTTTTTTTTATTAAGGAAAAGCTGTCTTAATTTGCATTCGTTAATGAATTAATCCCGGGTCAAAGAGGGAAATCGGTAATTTCCAAAGAAGTTAAATAGTTTAGTTAAAGACAACAGAGGAATTTAGAGGGTTATCTTGACTGATAACTTACTAAGTCATATAAAAATAACTGGGATTTTAGGTTGTAGCAGCTAACTTGAGTTAAGAATGCACCTATTTTTCTAATGGGCATAGGCCCCAGAGAGCAGGATCTGCTTTATTCAGTGTAAGCTATGCGAACGAGATAAAAAAAAAAAAGTAAAATAAAGAATTTCAGCAGAAATGTACTTATTGGACAGTTGCTGTAAAATGTGATGGTTAAAGAAACAAAGAAGCCATTCATTTGGTGTCAGTTCAGACATTTGCAGAGTTGTCAGTTAGAAAACAAATATAGAAAATATTAATTTATCTGTTTCACCATCGCTACTGATTAATAAGTATGTTATTAACATATACAACAAGAAAAATAAGTTTACCAGTCGAATAAATACATTTTTTCTTTTTCTTTTTTTTTCTTTATATGAACATGTATATTTTACAAAACCCCATAGCACTATGGGAAATAAAGATCCTTCTACAAAAAGAAGATGTAAGTCAGTGTTACAATAAAGCTTTAGAGTTTCAAAATGTATCTGGGCAAAGAGACAAAATCAGCTAGAAGGCACTACTGATTCACTGAGAAGGTCCAGCTTGTAACTGTTGTTGTCTTAACCTCCAATTCATTCATAAATTATCTCTCTTCTCTACTCCGAGGGATTGCACGTAATACTAATGTGGTCAGGAAGGCTGCAGTAGATTCAGGAGGAAAGAAGTTACGGCCACGCAGAGAGAAGTTACTGATGGCCATAAAACGCCGGCTGAAGCTGAGCTTGTAGGCTGAGGCTGGGATGGGAGATCCGAACGCGGCCTCTGGTCCAGCCGGTTTGAAATCCAAATGGGAGGTTTGACTGTGATGTAGCCGTTGGTTATCCTGATATAGGAAGGCAACGTGGTGGTGCTAAAAGAAAACACAAGAGAAGGAAATCAAACAGGAGAACCCTCATCTCTGCTCTGTGAGCTGTCATTCTACCTGGTAGCAACTACCACGACAACCACAATTACTCTTATTGTTTGCACGCCTCAGACACGCAGGGAGAGCCCCAGGGGCTGATAAGTGTGATCATCTGGAAACAGCTCTGATTCAGGATGTCCCTCAGCTTCTGGCTGCTGGTAGAATACAGGCAAAGAAGGGACCACTCTTGATATATCTAACTTATTGCTCTCATTTTTTTAAGCACCCATTATTGGCCCGCATCAGAGACTGTGACAGGCGTATCTTTGTGCTGACCCAGGATGCCCTCATTCTTATGTTCTTACGTACCTTCTCGCCACCAAAGGTCTCAACATTTATCACATCTTAGAGACGTGTCTTACTCACCATGGAGTGCATGCTAAGTCCGAGAGGGCTCACAAAACATGGTTTTCCCCTGTTTCACAAGCCATGAAGAATTTCTCAGGATCCCCTTACACAGCTGATAACCTTGAGCACAGGAGACCAAGCGGCTTCATTTCTTCTCCTGGTTTTAGGCCATTTTGGATCAAAACACAATGCCAAAACCAGGCTCAGTGCGAAGTTTCCATGTCCCTACATTTGTCTCGATAGCGGTGATTGCTTATTGATTGCAGCTTGAGTTAGTACTTTGATTTGAATTTGCAGGTTGGAATTCGGCGTGATTCCCATGACAATGAAGGTCAAAAAGGTCCATTTACAATCGATTTGGGAGTTCTAACTTGTAATCTCCGTTTCATAAAATGTTTCCATTGCATCCATTACTGGACGATCCATAATCCACCACCTGTCACAGAGCAGCACAACCGAGCATGCAAACTGCGCAAGATGGATTCAGGACTTAAACCCAAGGCATTCTGCTGTGCAGCAAGGAAAAAAAAAGCAAGTTCCCCTGAAAACGAGATGTGACGCTAATACCTGCAGATTCACTGCGTTACTTTTTAAATCTTCCGTAAAGGGGATTTGGAGGCACCGAAAATGACTGTCAAATGTTTTTTTAATGGGGTAAGAAGCTATGCAGTCCTATAAATATTTAGATACAGTATCTGAGAGCCTGACCTTGGAAGAGAAAGACTGTGTCTTGCATAAGATCAGATAAAAGGAACAATACCTTGCTCCAGATTCTTGCACAGAATCAGAATTTAGTAGCACTGAAGACTTTTGTCTTTTTCTGTCTAAGCAATAACAAGATAGCTTTTAGCTCAGATGCTTCAAATGCATCGACTCAATCACAAACTGAGAAGATCACAGTCAACCCAGAAGAGGGCACTGGTAAACACACACGCGGGTCAACATCAAATCCAATTTGCGGTCACCGCACATGACACTGCACCCCGGGTTTGGGGATAATTCATTTCATTTCTTCCCTCATCCTTTATACTGTCACCACACATTCTGGGTGGGATAGTTGTTCTGTAGCTAGATGTGATCTTAACTAATGTGCAATGAATTAGAATAAAAAGAAAAGGCAGTCTAGAATTAAAGACATGGGAATTGCTTCGTGGGAGCAGATCATCCATCTAACCAGCATTAGGTCTTTGACAGTGAGAAGCGGTGCTCGTTCCAGAGGAACAAACTGCTGTAAATAGAAAATTCTGAAATCAAGCCTTGCCGGAGAAAGCTCTTATCTAAATTCCCATGGTGAGCGATTGGTTTATGTCTCGAACAGATGATACAAGACACAGAGCTTCAGAGCTTCTGCTACGGTGCATCAAAACCGCTGCAGTCACTTAATACGAAGAGTTCATCTGGGATAAGCTAATGCCGCTTTTTCGAATTTCTCCAGCTTTTTTGAGCGGTTAATTTAGTGCTGGCAAGAATGATGCCAGATTAGGCACTGTCTATCCAAGCTGCTGTAATATATGTAACATCAAGGATGAATGGCCTTCCCACGGCGAATACAAAGCATCACTAAAGCATACTTCTGACAAAAGCAGGTACTACGTGCTCTGAGTAATTCAACAGAAATGCAGTTACACTCCAACTTCTGTTCCAGATCTCGTTTATCCTGTTGAGTGATGCTGCAGTGCACAGATCTGGCAACTTTGACAGTGGAATCACAATATTGGGGTTTCTCCCCTGTACCACTTTGCCCTAAGGTAAGTATGGGTAGGTCCTTGTACTCATCTTGTTTGCCACTTCGCAGAAGGACAAAATTTAGCCCTGAATTAAATTTTAAACTGCAAGGAGGGTCCGGTTTTCAATTTCAATTTAAAAAAAAAAACATTGCCAAAAATGCCATTTAGACGTGCAGTTTGGGCGTGTCCTGCTCCTGACACAATCTATGGGCTTGATCCTCCAGTGAAGCTAAAATATCCCTTGGGCAGACTGTCTTTCTGCACGTCAGGCGTGTATTGTGTGAGATGTCCGACGGGGGACACAGGCTGGCCAGGGAACCCGTAAAAGAATCATGAGCCCGTTCATCAGCCAACTACCTCTAAGGGATTCCTAAAACAGCCTTAAATCAACCTTTTACATTTCCTTATGATGTTTCCATTTTCTAGCCAACTGCCAGAAATGTTTTGTCTTTTTTTTTTTTTTTTTTTCTCTTGAAAACAGGTATTCTTTTGGGGAAAAAACTCCTATGGTTTACTTAAAATCCCAGGGTTTCCTGTCAAAAGACCTGGGAATTTTTTACTACTCTTCTCCTCAGTCAGTGAGGTCATTTTCTGGTTTCAACACATTGGATTTCTATAAAGGCTTCCTCGTTAAGATACATACTGTTAGGTGGGGTTGTTTTTTTTTTTAAAAAAAATAATCCTTAAGTGCTTTACAAGAGAAGAACCGTGTGCTTCCATTAATGTGTACAAAGCATGCTAACAGCAAATGAATCACGGTTTATCCATATAGGACATTTTCTTAACTGCGACTTTACCTCTAGCATCCCAGCCGACTGCCAAGGTGGGTCAGAAATATTTAAAGAGAAGGACCCCTTTCACCAAATGCTACAAAACTCCTTGTAAAATCTCCAAGATTGTAACCAGGTTGTTTCTATAGTGAATGGGGAGAGAAACCTCTCCAGAAGGTGGTCCACCTCATTCCAGTGCAGGTTTCTAGGGTGTACTTTACTCTTGCTTGGGGTCTTTCTCTTCCCAGGGGTTTCAGAGGGGCCCTAGACAGCCAGGTTAGATTACAACCTAATCTTAGAGGTGGCCTTGGTGTCAGGAGATGACTTCTCCAAACTCCCTCCGAGCACGTTTGCACGTGCACAGAGGATCTCACTGACCCTCGGACCTTCCCTAAGGACGAAAGCAGCAGCAAAGTCCCCTGAACTCAACTGGAAACTTTCCATTGTCCTCAGGGAGGTTTTGATCATTCCTGAAATGAACGTAGAGAATAATGAAAACGATCTGAGGGATAATAATCTAAATTATTATCACGCCTTCTCTTGCCAGCCCAGGATATTCTGTATTTCAGTCTTTTGTGTCTGATAAAAATATCTTTAATAAAACATTCCATATGATCTGTGGTGAACAGGCAACCACTGGCTCCACTGTTCATACCTCTGTTTTTTGCTCCTGTGTATGGGATTGTTTTAAAAATTTGGAAGACTCCGGGTATCTTTTAGCCAAATGACCTGCGGTACCGTATTCATGAGCTTGTACTTTTGATCAGATAATAGGGCAGTTTTTCAAATCAGTGCATTAGTCATACATTGTCTTACCGTCATTAGAACGTGTAAAACTTTCCCCAAAAATGGGGCCCCAGGCAGAGGCTTTGTGAACAGACCCTACTGAATCCAATTACACGATTCAAGTCCTCTGCGCTGGGGGCATGCTGAAGCACCTTGACGATCTGGGAGCATTTTAAAACGGAAAAATAATACAAACATACATGCAAGCCTTTGGGGGAATTTCTGTTCTGGTTCAGCTTGCAAGGACTTTGCAAGGAGTTCACAAACTAATTTTTTAGTGTGATTTGGTTTATCCATATAAGCAGGGCTCATCTGACCGCATCTGACACCGCGGCAGAATCACTGAAGACAGGACCAGGAGGGACTTTCCGGCCCATCTGTCTCAAAGATCTAAACCCTTCCTGACATTTATGTCTAAGCCAATCTCAAAAAAACCCAACCCTACAATGGCAGCAGTTCCAGAGTCTCTGCAGACACCTATTCCGGCTTTTCACCACTACTGAAGTCCAGAATTACTGCCTAGCATTTCACCAAATCTCCCTTGCTACAGTGTAAGTTCGTGCCTTCTCCTGTCCCCATGGACAGGTTTATGCCTTTCCTCTGCTCAGCAGCCTTTCATGTGTTTTGAAGACTTAACCGTGTTTCACCTCAGCCTTCCCTCATTGAAACAAACAATCCCCTCCGCCTTTCTCCGCATGTCCTCAGGCGCTCCCCCTCCATCCTCTCTTCTGTTCTCCCCTGGCTCTGCCTAGATGATCTGTGTCTTCTCTGGAGTGGGATGCCCCAAAGTGGGAACAGTAGGTCTGGCTGAGGTATTGCCAGTCCTAAGCTTTGCGCAGCAGGTACCACTGCTTCTTTATTTGCAAAGGAAAAGGAAGTGCATGAAAAAAATGCGATCTCTAGCAAGATGGTCTTCTCACTACATTTTGCCCCCAAAGTCCAAACCGCCTTTACGGTTCCAGTAGCTGTTCTGAAGCTCATGGAAAACTGATGGTGCTCTGAGGGGGTGAGGACCGACCGAATTATTGTGATGTTTCTATGTATTTTTAGTCTGCTGCCATACCTCAGTCCCAACACCGTTTCTTTTCAGGGTGGAGGAAGTGACCCTTTCAAGCATAAATTACAAAGTGTTTGGGGATTTTTCTGGATCAAAGGAGGTATATAAACACATCACAACTATTTTTAATAAATGTAAACAAATGTGGACCCAGACAGCCTTTCTTACAATAGCATCTGATGAAAGAAGCTTATCAAGACAATGTGCCAGCATAGATTGAATGCTGAAAAAATGCATGTTTCAATTGAAAACCGAAAGAGCTAGTAAACCAAAAGAAAATTTTTGAGTAAATACAATAATGGCTGTTTTGCATTTGTGATTTGATGTTAACCTTATGATGGTTAGGGTTTTTTTTAAGTGATATTAAGCATATGCTTCCTGTTTCTTTTCAAACAAATTTTGCCCTAGTTTTTTTCCTTCCCGTTTAATGAACAGATGTGAAAGGAGTTGATCACGTTATTTTTCTGGTGATCAGAAATAATGTTCTGCTAGTGAAGACAATTATTCTTGGAACTAACCAGGCCTATTTATGTCACCAAAATTTATTAATCAAGATTTGAAAAATACATCTGCTTAAAGCGCTGGGACCAACCCGTTGCAGTATGCAAACAAGCTGGCGGGCAAGAAGTCTGACCACCCATTTGAAAGAAAAGAATCAGTGCTCAACCAAGAGGAAAAAAATCACACTAGAAAAAAAAAAATCACAAGGAGTTAACTGTGAAGACCACTAGAGTAACCTCTTAAAGGGAATGTGAAGTCCTCATCTCCTGAAATTTTCCTATTAGTAGCTGATGTTTCTGGAGGGCGTTCTTTAGACCACCATAGGCTCTGTTCCCTCCAAGCTTCATCTCTCTCTGCATCACTGCCTTCCTTACGGACCCTGTTCATGCATCCTGAGGGATAAATCCTGCAGGATGCTGAGTCTCCTGGTCCCAGACTAGCAGGATGCCAAGCACCACAAGCACACAAGCGCTCCCAGCAAGGTTAGTATTCACATACCTACAACTCAGCACGTCCTAAAGTCCTTCGTGGGATCAAGGCCAAGAGGCTCATGCTTTCGCAAGGTTCAGTTCATTAGAAAAAAAAAAAATAATCCAACCTGGATCTGATTAAGGAATCCAGTCCAGAGGAGGCCACTACTTATTTGCAGTAGTGTAGTAAACTGCTTTTGCATGTCTGAACGAGTAAGCAATATCACACACTGGTTTGTGGCCAACAGAGAAGACAGGGGATGAGCCAAAGAAGAGTCTTATCTCTACTATTTTCCCCTTTCCCCAGGGTTATTGGGAGCCCAGATCTTTGCCCATTTTCCACACCGCAAGCATCCACCCTCTCCAGGAGCAGCACAGCCGCGGAGTCGCGGGGAGGCAGCTGCAGCCGCGCTATCGATAGAGGGGTCAGGCAGCAACATCAGGAGCATTTCAACAACCCGTCGCTGTCGATCTGAGCTTTCCTTCTGATGAGACTCAAATGGGAACCATCTTTCCACTTGAGAAGAATGTCAAGCTCTGACCCAGCCTTATTTCAATCCCCTGGCTCCTCTAGAGGCCAACAGCGAGCAATTCCCCCCCTTGAAGCGGGCACCTGTGAGCCCCCGGCCCCTGTGCAGAGGCAAAGGGCAGCGCACGTCTGCTGACAGAGGTCTATTCCCCCAGCCCCGCTCTTTGTTAGGACCACATCTGCCATGGCTTATCTCTCAGAGAAAGAAGAGGATATCGAGGGAAAAGAGGGAAAGGGAAGCACAAGTTTCACCAGGCATTGGCTCTGAAAGGACAGAAAGCCGTGAACAAGGACCCCGAGTGTCACCGTCACTGTGCGCTCAAGCGCAGGAAGGGTGGTGGCGGTGAGCAGGACACTGCACGCAAGGGTGGGATATTTGGGAAAGCAATGTGAGGCACCATTCCCTCCTGACCATGCAGGACCCGAGGCTGACAGCAGCACCTGCGCAAGATGCCACCAAGGAGAATCACGGGCAGTCCTTCAGATGCCCTGGCCTTTAATAGGATTTAAAGGGTGGGATTAATTGTAGCTATCTCAGATGCAGCCTTATAGTTGGAGCTATTCAACTATGTTCCTGCTACAGTTCACGGGGAACAAGATGTCTCAAGAGGTCAATCCTTTCCGCTCAAATGTGTGTCTCTAAGGTAGGCAAGATGAGCTGCTTCTGAAGATCACTCTCTCTGGAATTCACATCTCCTGAACCCCAGCCCTCAGCGAGGGCTTTGACTGGTAAGGACAGGTTCCTAAACTGTGATGGGGCCACAGGGTGGGGAAGAGGAGAACTGCTGATTCCGCAGTGCAAAGAGCAGTGGCTGTTGGGGACACAGCTCCCCTCCTCGATCCCTTAGCAGCTCTCCAGCAATGGGCATGGCAGGGCCTCATGTCCCCTCTTTGGGGTCTTGGCTCTGAGCTTTGACATGAAGGAGGAGGAGGAGGTGGCTTACTTGGCCCAGTGCCTCCAGGGAGGCCACTCTGGTACAAGCAGGAGGAGGCTCAACGTTGAAATCTAGCTCAAATGCCTCTGGTGCGGTTTTGACCCCCTCGCTGAATGGGCCATGGGCTGGAAGCCAGGAGATTTGGTTTTTATCCCCGTGTCACCCACCAAGGAACCATCAAAACCTCATTAAATCACTTTACTTCTATTACTCCCCTGACCCTCATCTGAGTCAAGACCTTGAAGCGTTAGTGTGACACCACCGGCATTAACCCAACATGAAGTGTTTCGCAGACTCTCACTGTGATTTGCAGGTCCCGATTGCCCAGGCCACCTGCAAAATGCCTCTGTGATGACAAATTCAGCCCTGGAGTGACACTGACCTGCAGCAAGGCTGAATGCTACAGGGGCATCCGAAATTGCAGAACATCTTTCAAGCCACAGTTGGTGCAAAGGTGGATGTGTGGACGCAGCTAGCGGGTAGGGAAGGAGCAGGTGAGAAGCAACTCCAGCACAGCCTGAGGACCCTTTTATGAAGTGAACTTTCAGCATGTGGGAAAGTTTCCTGCACCTCACAGTCAGGTTTAGCTTTTCCCCGTCCCCAGAGGAGACTGCGTATGACCCTTTTCAACCTCCCACCCTGAAATCCTCCAGGACAACCATGCAAATACAAATCCTGCACCCGCACATGTGGCAGCGGCAGAATCAGGCCCGTTGCTCCTTTCCAGACAACTTCAGAATGGTGTAAAAACATAGAATGTTGTAAAAACCAATAACCTTTGAAGCACACCCTCTGAGTAATTACCCCATTCCCATCTAATGACTTAAAGATGTTATAGTCCTCTCTGATTTGGCAACAACAAAGATTTCGACCTTATTAAAACCAGCCCGTCAGGAAACTACATGTCATCCTTTAAAAACAGGGGAAAAAAAAAAGGAAAAAAAAAAAAAAAAAGAGGGGAAAAAAAAAGAAATTAAATTCTTTAAAATCCCTGTGAACAATAATTCAAGATACTGTAGCTGAAGACACATGATTTGTTGTAGAGTGTCTGGGTGGTCCCGAGGCGGGAGATGACAACATTAGCTCTTTCCTTTGCCCTTCTAAGAAATCCTTTGATGATTCTCTAATATCCTAAGAATATCCCCCCGTGATTCTGCACTGGGACGAGGCAATCGCAGAGCTGGGATAATGCATCCCAGTTTTACCCTGGGCCTGGCCCTGGCTAAGAAGGGATAGCTCAGAGCCCTTTGTTTCACCAGTTGTGCACAGACATCCGAGCCAAGATGTGTTCATGATAGTCTAAATAGTGATGTGGGCTCAAAAGCATCCACAAACACACCCCCACCCACTGCACACATCTGGTTGTGTACCTGATTTGTATGCGCAATTAAGGCACTCATCATCACAGCTCAAATAACCAAGTACTTGTTTCACTGGTCCTTGGACAGATAATGATTGCAGTTTTTACAGCCAAAGTAAGCAAGAACATCAACGGTGCGCACACAGATGGGCTTAGTATTGTAAAAATCTTGCCAGTGATGCAATCTGCGAAGATTTTTGGGCAACCTGATGATACACAACACGTAGAGTTCATCTGATGGTGCTGCAATCAGGTGGTTTTGAACCCAATCCCAAGCACGAGCAGAATATCTATCTTTTGCCTGTATTTTGCAAACCGCCCGCTCTCACCCATGCAGCCCCACATGCAAAACACCTTGCATTTTTGGGGTGATCAAAATCATAATCCGTATATTATGTCTCGGGGTCCCCCTTTCAATTAATTAGAAGCAGAGTGACTTGGTCTGCCCTCTCCTATGTGCACTCAAGTGTTTGTTTGGCATTGTGTGGGCCCTGTGGCTCAAATATTTTTTGCAGATGCGCAGAATTAACCATGCATGTTTAGATGTGCTTGGGGAACACATACATTCATAGAGACGTATATATTTGACCTTGTCACTTTCTTGTTAAACACTGTAAAAGATATTGACTTTCCCCTCCAGATTTTAAAATGATTTAGAATAGGCAGTTGTGGGGTAATACCTAAAACATCCTGTAAAATTAAGTATTTTCTCCAAGACTGTTCTCTAAGACATACAATTATTTCAGTTAAGAAGATGCCTGTGCAATGTATTAAGGAACAGAACGAACAAGCAAAATATAAACTGGCTTAAATGGATGTCCAATATACTGCATTTTTCCATTTGATTTTAATTTTATTTTTCCTTCTCCCTGTTCTTTTTCCATCTCCGCGTAACGGTTTTTCTCTCCGCTTAGACTGTATCACATTTTTCTCTCTAATTCACTGGGCTCACTTTCCTGCTCGCTGCTTGCATTTTTCCACAGTCTCTTTTAGGAAGAATAATTAAGGTTGGGTCAGAGCTTTGAACCTGTTATTTGGAGCAGTATTGAATTCAAGCTTGTTCCACTTAACAAAAGCACTGCCTTCTTTTTCTTTTTCTTTCCAACAGACTCGCTCTCAAAATAATAATAAAAAAAAAGGTTCACAGGGCATATCTACCAGGCAGAAACGCCAAGGACGTTAAATTGCTGCGCTGCCCACAAGGCTTGGGTTCCTCCTGCTGCTTGCAAAGCAACTACGGTGATACCAGCCACACCATACACTCCTTGCAAGTGCAAGGTCCTGCACCTGGGGAGGAAGAATGCAAAGCTCCAGTATAGGTTAGGGGTGGACCTGCTGGGAAGTAGCTCAGAGGAGAAGGACCTGGGGGTCGTGGTAGACAGTAAATTATCCATGGCCCAGCAATGTGCCCTTGTTGTCAAAAAGGCCAATGGAATCCTGGGCTGCATAGGGAAGAGTGTGGCCAGTAGGTCGAGGGAGGTCATTCTCCCCCTCTACTCTGCACTGGTGAGGCCACAACTGGAATACTGTGTCCAGTTTTGGGCTCCCCAGTTCAAGAGGGACAGGGAACTGCTGGAGCGAGTCCAGCGAAGAGCAACTAAGATGATTGAGGGATTGGAGCATCTCCCTTGTGAGGAAAGGCTGAGAGAGCTGGGACTCTTTAGCCTGGAGAAGAGAAGGCTGAGGGGAGACCTTATTATGGCGTACAAGTATCTAAAGGGTGGGTTGAAGGAGGATGGAGCCAGGCTCTTGTCAATGGTTCCCAGTGACAGGACGAGGGGCAATGGGCACAAGTTAGAACATAGGAAGTTCTGTTCAAATACACGGAAAAACTTCTTTATGGTGAGGGTGACAGAGCACTGGCACAGGCTGCCCAGGGAGGTTGTGGAGTCCCCTTCCCTGGAGATTTTCAAGACCCGCCTGGATGCAGTCCTGAGTAACGTGCTCTGGGCAATCCTGCTTTAGCAGGGGAGTTGGACTAGAGGATCTCTAGAGGTCCCTTCCAACTCTGAAAATGATTCTCCCCAAACCCTCAGAAAGCCCAGAGATGCCACCGGTGGCTCATAAAAAAGCTGCTTGCTGGCCTGCAGGGCTGGAGAGGCTGCAAAAGCTTTCCCTGCTGGGTGTCGTAACCCCGACCATGAAGCGTCTCTGCAGAACCGAGCATGGTCTGCACCACGTCTCTCCACGCTAGTGCTACGCGAAGGCGTCCCCCACAGCCTGGCTCCCTCGCCTCCCAGCATGGCGGGCTCAGGCCCCGGGTAATAATGCCTACTTTGTTCAGTTAAGTTATTCAGGAATTGTAAAGAGGAGGTCTGAGTGAAATCGAAATTGGGCCTGGCATTTTCCTAATTGCAGGAACCCAGCTTTTATAGCATTAAACCCGGAAGAATTTAAATAAACCCTACTCCTCCTTCATCCCAGCAAGTAACTGGTCTTAGACCACGGCTGCCCTTTGGGGTCCTGCTGGGTTTTCAGCACGCAGCGCAGCGCAGCCCGCGCTGCCGGGAGCGTCAGGCAATCAAATTTCCTCCCCTTTCACTCTACAACGAATTTGTCTTCTCAGATAAACTCGCAACCACGTTATAGCTGTGGTTAAAGCCCTCTTATAAACCAACTGCCCACCGCGACAGTAATGCCGTCTTCCTCCCCGTCAGACTTTTCTTCACTTAATTTCACAGGGCATGAAACTCGTTAGTCAGAAGGGGAATAGCAGAACCACAAATACATCCCCATGTCCCTTATCCTCTTCCTTTGGGCTAGCATTGACAGTGTTGTGTGTTTGCATTTCCACCGCATTTTAAAGACTTTCTTTTTTCCTTTATGGTAACTCAAGTACCTTCACTGGAAGATGAAGTTTTTTACATTTTATGGATTTTTATGTAGCTCTGCTAAGCCTGGAGCTTTACCTTGAAGAACAGCAGATATGCAATATTTTGGGGCTTAGGTACTGCTAGATACGAAGATCACTCAAATATATAAGTCCAACTCCAGGTTGCAGTGTTTGAGAAGAAGGTTTGCTCTGGCTTTTAGATGGTAGGTGATCTCTTCAACACATCCGCGTATCCTTGGGGCAGAGAGGCAGACAGCAAGCAGAGTCCTTTCAGAGGTCCCATCTTCTACCCAAACCCAGCTTTTGAGCTGACTCTATTAACTTTTTTCCCTGATGGGTGCAGTGCAAGGAGTAGCCATGGCACGGATGGGTCCCTGCTGTTTCCATAGCCTGAGGAGCAGGGAAAAGTTTCGCTCCTGACCCTAAAACCTCCAACCCTCATCTGCCCAGGGGTCCAACCTCCCTGCAGGGCCAGCGCTGGCTGTACCAGCCTACGGAGCAATTCCGTTTGCTCTGAAGAAGATGGAAACAGCCACATTTTGTCAGCCGAGTAGTGATGTACGTTGGGAGTCTGAATGTGGGGCTGGCCACCACCCCGCTCCGTAGGGAAAGCACAACACTTGCTAAAGGAAAAACCTCTGCAAGAGCTGCAATTTAGGGAGCGCAGGTGCTTTACTACCCACTTCTGTGCCTACGGAATCCAACTCACCCCGGGCATGAGCCCACTCAGCACTTCTCACAGTGTCTGCGACTGCAGTCAGCCCTGCAAGTTTAACACAAACCACACTCTTCACCCGCCCCGAACCGCAGGGTAAAAGCGCTACTGTGTAGTGAATTTGCTCTGCCTGTTAAACCGGACAACTGATTTTTCAGCTGAGTGACCGTAAAGAAAGAGTTTTGCAGAGCTGTGTTAAAGTGCACTTCAGATTTAGAGGAATGCCCTTTACCTGAGGGTACTCAGTGCGTTTTCCTTTCTTATGTGTTTGGCAGGAGATAGAAACACAGCTTTATTTTTTGTGTGTGTGCGATAGACAATATGCCATGAAGAGTCATAGTTAAAGGCTCCAAGGAGCCAATCCTCAGAACATCTGGCTAGTGAAAGCCCTGGATATGGAAAATATAAATGTCAAGGCTCATATTTATAAATTGGAAGGGCCATGACGACATCTGCTAACGAGCTTTCTTCCAGAGCCCATTTGCTGTACATGGTTATTCACAGGCAACAATAAACATGTGCACGGATCACAAGCGCGGTCTGCCCTTCCTTTCACTCGCCGAAGGAACACGCGCTCCAATAACACACAAACGCTCTGTTCTCACAACACAGAAATACAAGTGTTTGCAAACCTCACAGCAAAGCTCTCGCATACCAGACCACAGTGGGACACGCTGCTGGAACAGACTAAAAATAGCTGGAGAAAAAGCCTTGCATTAACACAGAAGACAGTCAAACTCACTTAGTGTTAACTCTTTCGGTGGAATAAGCACCCTCCTTTTTTTTTGCCTCGCTCCACAGGAGACACTTTGTACCATAGGTCTGGTCCTGAAGTCTTATTTTTATGACTGAGTAGTTGTGAATGGGAATCTCAAGACTTAAAGAGAGTCTAACCTATTCAACCGTGGTAGCTCAATATTAATAAAATAAACTTGCTTCTACATTTATACCCACAGGCCCCTTTTCTCCGGCTTAATGCCAACTGTAATTGCATTTCTGATGCCCAAGAAATAAAAAATTGATCCAATGCATAAGCATAAAGGTTTTGCTAATGACTTATTATTGTAGATGTCTAGACCACAGTTCGCCCCCAACAGAGCCTCAACACTCCTGGCACTGGCCATCATCACGGAGGCTGCCCACGAGGCTGCTAAGTTCTCAAGAGAAGCAAAAGCATCAGCAGAAAGAGCCTGGACTGCTTTATGATGTCCATGAATTTAACAAAGAATAAATGAAGTCAATGCTGATTGTCTTGTCTAGTCTGCAGTGTTCTTGGCCACACATACACCTGTGTGAAAATGGTAGGAAAAGCAAAGAAGATGAAATAACATGGAGAAGATCTACTTCATGGTTAAAAAATGAAGAAGGATGCCTAGCGATGCCTCCTATCTACTGCAGTCTGCAGTAATGCCAGATGGCAAAGCCACGCTAGCTACAAGTGCTACCACATGCCCCCACCTCAAAGAGGTTCTGCTGAAGGCTGCAGGCTCCAAAAGCTCACACTTTCATTGGCATGGACTGATTGCAAAGTGAAGTGCAGCGTTTGGAGCATCACAGCCTCCTGCAAGGCGAGCTCAGAGAGGTGGAGGTGAGTGCAAAGGTCTGGGGATGAAGATGGAGATGCCGGAGGAATCGCTTCATACTCCTCGCTCCAGGGCCCATGCCAAGCGCATGTAGCCAGAGTTAAAAAGGGCAGGTAGAAAGAATATTGGAGAAAGAGAATACTTAAGCAGAAAACGGAGAACTGCGGAACTGAAAAGCTAACAGGTTGTCCAAAATCAAGAGGAGTCCTGGCACTGGGTGGGGAGATGAGACCGTACTGGCTGAAAAACAGTGGAGCAAGTGGGGATGTGCATCACGGAGGAAGAGGTTATCATAACTCAGCAGCTGCTCCATCTTGAAATTGAATCCTAAGCAAACATTTTGTTTGTGCTGCATCAGACAGATCTTAGGTGGCTTAACACAGCTCACAACGGCAGGGCTATCTTCAGCCCAAGTCAGAAATACACCAAACCGGGGCGGATATAAATATATAATATGGGCTATCTGCACTCAATGTATATCAAATGAAAAGTAGAAAACAAGAAAGCAAGAGAAATCTCTTAATAGGTTCCATAAAACATCCTGCATTGTATTTTCAATCTTAATGAGCATTGAGGAGAAAGGAGCAGGAAGTATTCTTGGATATCCAGTGCTGAAAAATACCTCACTGTTCAAAAATCCCAGCTTTCGTGTGTTCCAATTTTGTTTCTTGCTTGCCTTCAAAAATATGGATTTAATATTCATGATGGAATTAAATTTCACAAAAATAAAATACCTAATGCATTACCAATAAAGAATTTAGTTTCACGAAATAAAATTGAAAACTATATACAAATTATGTCTCTATTTCCAAGAGGCTTCTGTGTTCTTTGCCTCTAATGATTTTACTTCCAGGTATTTATAGCTTTCATTAAAATAGGGCAGGCATACTGCTTCATATTAGCTGCTCATACTGGTAGTGAGACACTTAAGCAATAATGAAAGTAAATGTGCAAGGGTTTTGCTTATTTTTTTTCCACTTATCTGAGTTTGTTCCTTCACGCAGTGGCAGCATGTTATCGAGAACAACAGAACAAAGTAAAACATACACATCTTTTCGTGTGTCTAGCAGGTGAAAGTATGGCTGCACATCTTTTCAGCCCCATCTGGAGGATAACAAATTAACTCTTTGACTTTACAAGGGGAAAGAAGTTATCACTCGCGGCCAGCCGACCGGGGAAGGTCTATTAGCATGGGGGTGCTAGAGCTTTGGACACGAACGTCAGGACTTCCCATCCGTTACTGCGATGCACGAGAGAGTCGTGTGCCGAGCCCAGGTTTCACAGCTTTAATTAATACGCTCTGTGCACTCTGACCAACCTGATAATCCAAGAAGCCTCGATAAAAATCATCTAGGGAGGGAGGATATGTCATCACTGTATTGTATGTTACAGTCAGGAGATTTACCTCTTATTTATACTGCACTAAGTTATACCGTGCTGTTATTTTACTTCTACTGGAGGGCTTGTGCACTCGGGACTGTGCAAAGGGCACCATGAAAGAATGGCCAACATCAATGCTTGTTTAAAGGAGGCATCAAACCATCTGCTTGTCTTAAAGGGGGATCAAATGGAAACAGTAAGAAACTAAGAAGGGGAAAGTGCAATATTCCCCACGCTTTGGTCTCTGCTCAGGAGGAGCTGAGGACGCTTTCACAGAAGCAAGATTGCATGTTCAAGAGAGGCATGCAACATGGGGAGAGAGAAGGACCAACTGATGCACTGCTTCGCTGACCAAAATGTCTTCTTTCACCCACTGTATATCCACCAGAGTTCATAAAAAACTGGGCAAACTAAGAGAAGATTTTAGGAGATTTTTTTGAAGATATAAAGGTTCAGCTTCCACCGAGAACCGGGAGGGAGCATTTGTCCAGGAGGTGTGTTGAGACCACTCAGCGTGACAAAAGGGTCTCGTACCCAAGCTGTCAAACCATGAGATTTTTCTGATGAGTAGATATTTGTATGCCATGCCCTGGAGACTGGGGGCAGCCCCTGATAGGGACTGTGATCGTGAAAGTTCCCCGAGAAGGAAAACCTACCAGGAGAACCGCGAAGGAAATGGTAGACAGGAGTGCTAGAGGAAAGCCAAGGGGCCACACAACACAGTTACGCCCCAAACAGCAATGAAGTAGGACAAGAGAGGGAAGGTGGAACTCCAACACACCTATGTTCCCGCTGTTCCTGGCTGCTGGAGTGGTCCCGTTGGGAGACAGGTTCACTATAACGAGTTAGAAAGGTCCTGAAGCTGCATCCTCATCCTTGGTTGAACACAGGGCAAATAAACGCAACGGTGGCCACTGCTTGCCCTGCTGCACAGAGACAGGCTGGAGGCAGGAGCGATCCCCCTCCCCAGGAGCATCAGTAGGCATGCACCCTCCGAGCAGTATCCTCACCAGGGAGGCGGACAGAGTAATTTAAACAAACAAGGCCCCAGTGATGGAAATTTCAAGCTCAAAGCTACCATATGGAGGGAAATCATCTGACCACAATTTACCTGTTAGACTTCAAAAGTGTCTAGGTCTCCTCTAAAGAAAAGCAGCCTTTTCTCTAATGAAGTTAAGTACTGTATTTCAGCACCGCGTGTTGTGAAAAGGAAGCAATTTGGATTCATTTACTGAAATTTACCTTTCAGATGCAGTTAAGTGAAATTAAAAGTTTGTCTGAGTTGACAGAGTTCTGTTTTCCATCACTGCATTGTCTTGAAAGAAAGGATAACAGGCTAAGTGCTTAAATTCCATCCAAACTGATAAGGTTCACTCTATACAGGCACACTTAGTGCAGTTTATTACACATTGTCTCCCTTCATCCATCATTGGTATAACTTTTTTTTTTTGGGGGGGGGGGGGCCTAAAATAGCTGTTGCTTCCAAAAGAAATTGGTATTTGTAATGTTATTGCATTCATCTGCGGTTGAATAGTCAGCGCTGGGCTATCAGAGAAATGCCATTTCCAATTACAGGGGGAATTCATTTCATTTCCCACTAATGGCAGGTTTTGCAGGGCCGAGCTTACATCTAGGACAAGAATTTCTTCTCTTCTGATAACAATTCTGTTCCTTTAATTTCCTTCCTGTGCAAGTGAAGCATCTTGTCTTCCCAAACACCATCTTCACCCACATCGCTTCCTGTGGGAACATCGCAGTGGGAACGAACCTCTGAATTTGCCCATTACATCCTCTCTAATTCTTTCTGCCACCACTGTATTTCTCTCTTTTCACATCTCCCAGCCGCCATCGCTCCTTCCAGACCTCACGCCTCCCAAAACACCCTGCCAGCTACTAACTCCTCTCCATCCCTCCCTTTTTCCCAGGAGCTTTCCTCCCGCCCTGCCTTGGGGCCCCAAGAGCTAACACGCTCCCCTCGCTGCTGGGAGAGCTTCTCTGTTCTCTTGGGCTGGTTTTGTTTGGAGCCTTAAACCATTTGCCTGCTAGAAGAAAGGTGCGATCCTGATCCGGCCTTCACTGACTACTCCGAAACGTCACAGACGTTTCTCTACTCTTTCAATTAACCGAGCAGCTCCTCGGGAAAAGCCAGCGAATGATCTCTAATTAATTGTATATGTTACAAGGGGAAGCTTAGCTAACACAGTGTCAACAGGAACAATAACGCACTCTGTATGCCAAACTGCAGCCTTCCAGCCCAAGGGTTTTGCCTCCCCTCCCTGCTGCCCCAGCTGGCTTTTGGCTACGGGAGCGAGCTAGGGTTTAAGTTTTGTCTAAGTTCAAATTCCTCCCAAAGACAGCCTTCAGATCTGCACACTTCTGCGAAATCAAGTAGTTAAAAGGAAAAAAATCCCGCTACTTGAAATCTCCGTTTAATTTTGATTCTTGACAAACGTTTTCAAACACAAACTGCAGCCAGGCAGGACGTTTTCATTTTGTTTAGATTTGGGGGGAAGGAGGCAGAAGGGAGAGGAAACCACACATTTCATCAGCATTTTTTATTTTTTAATAGCCTTCAGTGTAGCTGATTGCCCAGGAGATCAGCAAATCTTAGCTCTGTCAAAGACAGGGAGAAGACAGAGCAGAAGCCTTCTCATCCTCCACAGCAGTACTAAGCCTCCAACATGCAAATCTAAACACCGTCCACTCAGGGGTGCCAACTCAAATGCCTCAGCTGTTAAGACAGAACAAAAAGGAAAGGACAATCTCCAAGGTATAACTCAAAGTAAATACTAATAATGATGTGTGACATTAAATGATGACTCATTTTTCACAAGGCCATTTCAGATTGTAGCTATAACCTCAAATCAGACCCGCATGACTCTGTGAGCCGAAGTCTTAGTGGAACCATTAATTATGGATTTCCTGGCTTTTATAGGTTGGAGTCAGACCTTTGATGTTCCTTTAAGATTGTTCTTCTCTGTTCATTTCCTTTGTTTCTGTGTTGGTAGCTTAAAAAAACACCCCAAGATTTCCATGGAAGTGTACGAGATAGCCTAGAAATGCGCAGTGTATAAAAGCCCTGCAATTCATGGCTCATAAAGTCCTCTAATCCACAGTCAATAAAGCTTTGGAAAAGAGCTGTAGGCACAGCTCTGACATACAGTCATTTCACAGTTCAATGAGGTTCATCCAAGAATCAATAATCTGGTTCAAATTCGCCTGGATTTGTCCTGCACCTGTATATTCCTCTTTGACTCTTCAGGTTGAAAGGCAGCTCAAACAGCTGAATCCTGGAGACCTTGCAAGGAATCAATGAGTTTTATGCAGCTTTCACCCCAAAGCCCTAACGATGACCTAAATCCCTCTACTTTGTCTTGAAGGTGAACAAGTCAAGTGTCAGGTGACAACAGGTGAGTTAGGAAACTCAAACTGGAAGAAGAACCATTTGGAAAAACGGGGCCATAGCTCGAGGTAATACTATGGGCAGAGACCTCGGTCCACATAGAACATGGGGGAGCTCCAATTTAAGCATATGTAAATGCACAATGGATCTATGGGACAGACCAGATTGTGAACTTCTAGCACACTAATTATCCTCCAGAAATGAATGCTCACTGTTGAGTGCTGGTGAACATTATTGAGGCAACACAATATAAGCCCACATGCTCCTGCACAAGAAGTCTCCATTGCCCATATTATTAGCTATCCTCGCTGTTTCTCCCCAGGAATGATCATGCTACAAAGTCTGGTGACAGGCACACATTTCTGCTCTCTTCTTGCCAATCAGAAAGGAACCAGTTAGAGAGAACTCCCTGTTTATGGCCTTGTGCAAGGTCCAGCTTGCAATCAATGCTGATGAAACCCAACTGCCAAAAGCACGATATGCAGCAGCTGGTTTGTGACAGTTGAAACCCCATCCAATTTATGGGGAAACCGGAGCTGGTTGTGAGTCTCTGATTTAGCTGAAGAGTTCGTATTTTTTGTTTTGTTTTGTTCCCAGGAAAACACCAGAAGTTACTCCAGAACTGCAGAAGCACTAAACCCATCTGAAAGCACTAAGGCAGACTTCCCTTCTTGCAGCCTTTCCTCATTTCTAGGGCTGTGATCTCCCACTAATATCTCACTGGGATCTTTCAGCAAGGCAGGCGACACACAGCATCTGGTTCATCACCAGCATGGTGGAAGCAGAAACTTATGTTTCCTTACCCCAATCTCCATCCTTATGAGACGGAAGTAGAGGGATAAAAGGTTTTGATTCAGATGAAATCTCGCAGGAGCACAGGGTGAATAATTTAACTCTAACCTGGGGAACGACCCTTTTAAATACTTTTCCTAGGAACGTTTCTTACTGAAATAAAAACAGCAAAAGGCACAAAAGTCTGCCAAAGCTATGCAAGCACCACTGCTTTAAGCCCCCAGCTGCACATTTCCACAGCCGTATCAGGCCCAATATCCAATATCCTTTCTGGACAGACAGGATGCGGGCAGGAGGATTGTGCCAAACTGCCAGGATCCCACCAGATCTGCACCTCACTTGTATGATACATATGGTGAGCTGGACCAGGTGCCCTTGTGAAATGCTGGGACATCATGAGACACCACAACTTGGCATCCCCCAGGCAGAAGAAAGATAGAAAAGTCCCTTGTCCTCAAGGTGACCTACTACGTAGGACCAAATGTCTTTTAGCTCATGCTTAAACATCCGCTGTGGAGATGATCCAATCACTGAACACACCTTAAGAACAAAACAGATGAATCCAGATCTGATCCTTCTTACCAAAGCTGGCATTAACCTGAGAAACAGCCTTACTACATTAAGATTAACATGCACCGCCTTAGTAACAACCTTTACATCACTCACTCCAAGAAGAAAATACAATAAACTACAACAAAAATGAGGCAACTGCTCCATTAAAAAGAATGAATAAAAATAATAATAATGATAAAAAAACCCAAAACCCAGAACGCAAATATGTGGAGGTTTTTTTCCTTAGCAAAGGGAGAAGCCTCTGAAAGACTCTGACTCGTTTTACTTGCAAGGCACTTAGGTATTATGAGATTGGGAATAAGAGTAATGCTCAAAGAGAGACAATCATTACGTGTATAGGTGAGCAGCTGGTTCCCAGCAGATTATTTCATTCCTTTTACTTGTTAGCAGATCTATAAACATCACGGCTGTTTATACACCCATGACTTGGCCTGGATAAAGGCAGTAAGATCTTTCCCAGTTTTAGAGGTGGGAGAATAAATTGTCCAGGAACACTAAACGCGCACATCAAGAAGCCCTGGTCAAACACGAAGGCTCTTATTCAAACACTGAATGGGAGTTTTTAACCTCAGACCAAGATTGGCATTGCCACGGAAAGGTGCCTACCTCCATTCTCTTCACTTAGAGGCCTTAAACTACTTCATTTTTATCTCAGTTTGCTGTTTTCACTGCAGTCTGAAATGTTAAAACCTTTCAGTCCCAGAACACAGTTAAGAAGATTGAAAGTCAGATATGTTAGAATCTTAAAAACTCCCAGGAATATTCTGCGTGGCTGGAAAATGGGTGAGTCTTTGGGCTGAAAACTGACAGTAAAGGTTGGAAAATAATTATTGGAAGAAAGAGGGCAAAGACAAGTCTTTGTTTCTGTATATTTTAAATATTCTAAGCATTAGCTTTATTTTTCTTTACTTTTAGACCAAACGTGCTTATAAGCCTTCCTCCCAGTTCTTCATTATGCTCTAAAAACATCACCTCGCTCCTTGTCTCTCCCATGTAGCCTTTCTCCAACCCTCTTTATGGTCTAATCTACATCTGTAAAGAGCGGCTAGTTAGGAGACAGCAGGACAGCAGGAAGAGGAGAGGGACCATAAAAGATGTGACTCACCTGTCTTCTATCCGAACCCAGAGGTCATTGAACTGCCTCTGGCGATGGTGTTTGTGCTGTTTCTTGTGCCATTTCTTCTGCCTGCCAAACTCTTCCAGCTGGCTGATGCTGTCTGGCAATAGGAGGTGAGGAGACAGGCTGTCTTCTTCGTCCATCTGCAGGGGCTTCAGGGAAGGAGAAGTCAGTGGGACCTGCTCAGAAAGCTGGATAGCGGGCAGGGCGGTCGCTGAGGACCCTTCTGAGGCCGGGCTCGTCTTTGTCGTCCTCGAACTGCAAAACACGACATACAAACATTTGATGAACAAGCAATGGATGGTGCGAAGAAAAAGTGAAAGCAGAGGATTGCGCTGCTTGGTGGGTGCTCCTAGCTGCTAAGAAGTTGTACAAGGAGAAAGGCTTTTGCTCCGGGGCAGCAACTCAAGGCAGCAGTGACATTTCCTAGCAAGCTTTCAAATAAACACTAAACGGAAAAAGAAGGAAAAGGCAGTTGATACCCTATTGCTGTTTTCTGGCATTTTAATTACTTCTTACAGGCCTTAGAGCCTACGGTAGGGGTCAACATCACCTCCCCCGCTGGGCTGAAGGTTAAATGGCAAAACTGTGACTCTCTGAGGAAAACAGATACCTTAACAGAAGCTGATCTTAAATTAATGAGGTAACAGTAGTTCCCTTCTTTTTTTTTTTCAACTTTGGATATCATCTGTGGAAAACAAGTCATTGTTTTGACTGCAATAGGAATTGTGCTTGTTCATCCGAGTTAGGAGCGGTGACAGGGAAGCCCAGACTGATGACGGAGGCACAGTCGAATAGTGAAGCTGCTGGGATGGACGTATGAGACCTGAACTCCAGCAGGTTTTGTGTAATGGGGACATGAAGCAGAAAAGGGGGTAAATGACCTGTCCAAAGCCACCTTGAAACAATACTGCCAGAGCTCTTCGCTCCTGTTTGAAATACTACCACCTCTTGCATCTGACTGGAACTATGCAGAAAAAAGGCCTTTTATTGTTTTCATCTTCTAGAGTTTCGCTAATTTTAGACAAGAGTCAATACAAACTCTCTCCTTTGATATGCGGCCATGTCAACTTATATTTGTGAGCTAAGATATCTGAAACAAAAACCTAATAAACCAGTACTGACATTGACATAAAGTGAGGCTTTTTTCCCTAACTTCAGTAGAAGTTCCTGTTTGGTCTTAATTGCAAGACAGGAGATGTTTCTGTCTCTGGGATGGCCCAATGAGTTGCAGGTAAAGAAAATTTGGAAGAGAATTAATAGGCAACATGAAGCTGTGGTCTGCAAAACTATTTCTATTACATGGATGCTATGACTTTTATGACAGAAACAATTAAAGCCACGTGAAAAGTTTTGCCTCCTGAGTGAAACCAGTAAGACATTTTAATGAAAAAGTAATAAAAAATCCTAAACTTCATTGGTGACAATGTACAAAATGTGCTGCAAGTGAAACCACATGTTTCATTTACGGAACATTTTGTTCTTTTCCAAAAAAAAAAGTCACATCTACTACTAATGGCAGCTTTTTTCCTTTTTGATTTTTTTGAAGTCCATTACAATAGCAGTCAAGATGGTCATCTCGATTTCCACTGCATCATGTTTCACCCAAAGTTCCTTCCAATAGCTACTGAGAATTAATCGTTGCTACTACAAGACTCACTGGCAAAAACTACAGTAACTTTGTCACTCGTAGCCAACATTAATGAAGTTCTTCAGAGATCATATGACAGATACAGAAAAGAAAGATGCTTGTTTAAACTAATTCTAAAATTCTCCAAGGTTGCTTTCATTAATAAAAGACACAAGAAAATCCCATATTTGTTCTCTTTTTCCAAGCATTCAGACTCTCAGTGAGTCCTTTTCAAACACATTCATACTCACTCTGTGCTCTGTTTTACAGCACAGAGAGATCTACTGGTTCTGGATTTTTTGCGCCGTTAAGTCTTTCTTCCATGATTCATGTTGAGGATGAGTTTTCATCAGTGCAGCAACTTTCATCGAGAGATCTTGGTGCTCTCCAAAGCCTTCAAGACCTTTTAGGCTGTAACATAGGCTTACGGCTGAAGCAAAGCCATCTCCAGATTCATGTAAAAGGAGAGGCTCTCATAGGTTTGCGTTGAGTGGGTACCTCAGGCCACAGCAAACAGTTCTTAATTTTTACCCAACCATGATGGTGAATCAGTGAAGTATCAACATGCAAATGCAACCTTTAGCAGCTTGGAGGACAACGCAGTGAGAACTTGGATAGGATGCGTTGAGCAGGTAGGAAGGACCTGGACCAAGCATCTACAAACACCATGTGGGTTACCACAATGGCAGCATGCAGCAGCGGGTGCCAAGAAAGCCCCAGCCTCATCACCTCCTGCACTTATGCACAAGCAATGGGAATACAAGTTGGTTGATACTGCCCAAGGACAGCTTGTTCTGGCACTGCTCTAGATACCTCTGCTCTTCGCTGTGTGGTGTGAATTCACCCAGGTCTTCCTGTAACCAGGCTGTCCATCTGCACACCGGGGAGAAGAGCACCAGCCTGGCCACAAGGCTGTGGTGGGCAGAAACATATTAAGAAGGCAAGAGCATGGAGCAGTTGTAAGAGAGTCCAAAGTCCACACGCAAGGTGAGCATCACAGCTGGAACTGAGCTGTTGCCAAGATTTCTGTTTCCATTGACTTTCTTCTCCTCGCCACTGAAATTGTACCTCACGTTCTGATCAGACAGTAAATCCCCAAGACGCTGAAGGTAGGAGCAGCCCCCATATCAGCCCACATCTGCCAGCTCAACGCTGGGGCTGCCATTTGTTCCTTGAATGGTCTTAGAGACATCCGAACACATACTTTCCACCTTTTAGCACCCACTATTTTGTTACATGTGTTTACCTTGCTCTGAGCTTCTAGTAAACTGGAACCAGTAGAGAGGTGTTTTTATGGGTTGAGATTTTAGAAACCACTTAAGACGACTGGCAGCTCACTTATTAAAATTAATGAGTTTGGGCATCAAAATCCCAGTGGTGGCTTTGAAAGCTTCTAGCTTAATTGTTTCCACTACCATCACATGAGCCACAGGTTGTAAACTCGATATTTCAGAACATTCTTTGGGAAGAGAATAAATAAACACTGACGAAACGTTAAAATGTTGTAACCTAAAGAGGGTTATAAACTAACCACTTGTATTTTAGAGTCGACGCAGGGGGAATAGCTCCACAGTGGCAACTGTACAGTGCATTTGGTCAATACTTGTTCCATTATTCCTGTACTACTAATAATTACCCCAAGACCTAGGAGGGACTGTTGAAGGCTCTGTGTTGATCCATGCTTGCTTCTTTCAAAAAAATGAAATTTTTTTAAAAGTGATTTAACAAATCTAGAGACCTGGTTGTTCTCAAATCTGATCATCACCCTGCAGACATTCAACCAGAAGTAAAATCAAAATTTTGAATCCTACAGAATAAGGATATTTGATCCAAATACATTGTAAGAATATTTAACTATTTCAATTCAAAGTAAGGTAGACTTCCTATCAGAAGATAACTTTCCTATCGATTTCAGTAAAAAATTTATTAATCCAAAGGGCCTGAAGATAAAAAACTCCCAGCTGCAATAGGATACCTGGACAACAGATCTCCCTGTTGCGTGAAGCTTTACTGTTAGATTCAACTGATCATTTTATGGACTATTTCGTGCCTTTCCTTTGGTCTCAGTCTCAATGCACTCTGTTAGCACAGCTGCACTGTATGAAACCGTGGGGATATAATACATATTTTTTTTCCACTCCTTCACTACTGCTGAGACAGCTTTTCAAGATACATAGTTATTTTTAAAGCCAGAGAAAAAGCAGGGCTAGTTTGCAGTTTGCGAGGCCACCGTGCTTCTTCTGAAGAGAGAGTGAGAAAGTACCACCCAAATATCTGGGTCCACACAAAGATCTGAGATTTTTCATGAATAACTTGATACAACTCCAGGCTTAGAGGTTCCACTCATTTTTAAATCCATCATTCCCACATGGGGTGGTCTTTGAGAAACTAAAAATATTTCAGGCCCTTAGGTGGGTTTTTATCATCTCTGACCTTAATTTCCTTCCCTGGGATGCACAGTTCTGCAAAACAATTTCTCTAAAATAATGGAGTCCGAATAAGAAAACTTGTGAGTCTCAGCAAATACCCTCCATGGCTTAAGGTACAGAAAACAGAGTGAAAACAGGAAGACATTTATTCTTGCTAGTTCTTGAAAACGCTTAATCCACAGACAAAGAGCCCTGTGGTTTTGTTTCACTTCTGGTGAAATTTGCCATCCTTTTCTAATTCTTTTCAAGAATTAAAAGAACAAAACAAAACACGCAAGTTGTTTAGGCTGAGCCACATGCTCCATTAGGCTGTCTCAGCATTTCTCTCTCTGCCTTGCGGTCCCTAGTGTAACTCTGTGCTGGCACTGACAATAGAAAATTAACTCATCATCAAGATTTGCTAGGGTTATCGAGTGGATCTGGTCCGAAAAATGACATTAACATCATGAAGTCCTGTAATAGCTTCTTTTCATAATTCCCAGACTCAAAACTGCCCAGGTCCAACTTTCATTCAACCCCAAGCCACGTGGCAGTCTGGCCATGCCTTTCTCCCTGCCCACGCAAGCATCTTCATACCCCCAGGTATCCAACTTCTGCAGCTCAGAGGGCCGTGACCACCTCTGGGCATGAAAACCTCCTCTGTAGGGTTGAATCAGAGCACCCACATGTCGTTCCTGCTCTGAATGGCCCTTGCGAATAGCCCACCCTTCCCCACCGGTGGAGGCTGCGTGGTGTTAACACTACCTGAAGCGTACCTCGTCCCAACCAACGGGGACTTTCCCAACCACCGATTCATTGACAATTGTCTGAGGGGAGCATCAGGCAGGGCAGACCCCACTAACACCTCTGCCCACTGACCCTGCCGGAGTAATGCTAACAACGTTTGGGGTGAGTCCCATCGAGCCTCCCCTGGCCTTCAGCAGGGCCAGGAGTTTGCCCTTGCTTTAGCTCAGGAGAGAGGACATGCCTTTGCTGACCATACACATCTTCCACACAACTAAACCATCAATCTATTTTCTCAGCAATCTTGCGGTAACATTTCCGTTCCCTCAGATATGTGCAGAATCTTCTAAAATGCAAGTTTGCCAATTTGTTATTTGCATCTTGTCTTTGTAGTGCGGGCAACGGAAAAGTTTTGCTCAGAAGACTGCCATGCTTTGCATGCGCTTCCAAGTACAGCAACATCGCTGAGGTTTTCTTGCTTCAATTTTCAGAACTGTCAGACGAGGAAAGATTTTGTTTCATCAAGAGAGAAGCTGCGGTGATAGGAAGGAATGTGTGATGTGGCAGCTTTATCCTTACGCCACCGGTCTCGGGATGCACCCGGATGACAGCCAGACACTAAGTTAAGAGCATTTTATTATAGATGCATTCTCATAAATTCCAGTTTGGGAGTCTTTGTCAAGGCAGGAATTCGTCAGTCTCTCGCACGCATCCTTGCTGCCCTTGCCACAGGCCACAGAGACATCTGCTTCTTGCTTTTTTTCCCTTACGCATCTCTCAGAGAGAGCAGTCATGCACACCCACAAGACGGGCACCAGAATGTCCTGTCCCACAAGAAGTTTTACATTTTTTTTTCTCTTCCACGCTAGGATGAAACTCAGATTTTCAAAGCTCTTGGGAGAGCAGCAAACAAAAGGAGAACAGAAAACCAGGCAGAAATCCTAACCCACCCCAGCATAGCTTATAGGGCCTCTTAGTAATGATGCAAAGTATGGATTCAGACCATGGTCCCTCACACAACCAGGTAACAGGAGTGCATACCACCATGGAGGTCATCTCCCTCAAGATGAAAGCATGTATATGTGTATATATATATATATACACAATTTTATTTTTATTTACTGAAAAAGAGAGAATTCCAAAGAAGAGATTGGAGAATTAGATTCTCCCCATACCTAACTTATCTGAGCTGCTTCAGGTAAGCGCCATAAATTACTGAGGATGTATTGGGGCTCAAGAGACAGCAAAAGAGACTACCTGTGAAATCCACGATTATTCATTCACCTGACTGGCCTCATGATATTGAGGTTATTTTATATAGGATGCAGTTGCTTTAGGCCTGTACACTAAAGTTAAAGCACTTCCATTTCTTAACAGAATTTGGAAACAAAATTGTTTTTTTCAGAGTTGACTACATCTCATGAGCAGTTAAATTAGGTTAAGTCGTTAAATTAGATTACAGTACCAAAAAACTTGGATGGTATCTCTGGACTCAGAATCCATGTCAGAGTATTTCTCTGGGAAGAACCACTGTTGTTCAAGACCCGTGACCTTAGCTGGAAAGGGAATTTGGTCCTCAGTATACAAATACATATATGTAAACCCTCAACTCTGTGCATAAATGAAGGGAAAAGCTTGTGAGGTCAAAATATTCCCATGGATGGTGATGTTTTCCTTCCCAATGTGAGAAACTATAAAAGTGAGTAAAACTTTTGTAATCTATTCCATTTCATTAAAAGTGGAGCTGATCTGGGACATAGGAGAAGAAATGCAAACTTTTCGCAACTTGAGAGGTTGAACTTACAGAAAAAAGAAAGGGCAGCTGAAACATTTGTAACGTGCCATTTCCACATTTTTAAATGAAATCTTTTATTTCAGAAAAGTCAAAATGTTTCATTTCAGCACTTTCTGAACAAAGCTTTTAAATTTCTTTTTTAGTCTTCTGTTTTCAAAGACTTAAATGCTACAACGTGGCCCTTTTTGTTTAAAAATTGATCTCAATTAAAAAGAAAAACCCAGCTAATAAATAAAAATGACAAAACCCAACAAAACCCAACCCCTGCCTTCAAAAATGTCCTCAAAATGTTCCACCGCAGTTTGCTCTGAACTTATTTCCCCTTCTCAACTTCTTGGTTCAATTCTTGAACTGAATAATCCTTTGTTCACGCATCTTTAGTGTAAACTGTGTAAGCTGCACACTCCGGCCTCAGAAGATGGGCTGTGCCCACAGAGGAAAGATGGGCTGACCCTTCAGTCTTGCTTCCATCTCCCACATTAGTAGTAAATAAGATCCTTCTTGTGGCACACAAAGCCTCACGTCAAATTCTATTCCTTAAATCTTCACTGTCTTATTATCACCACACCAATTTAGTGCTAAGCTATTTCTGCCTGAGTAGTTTGGTTTAAGCAAAATATTCACAATACAGCTGCCTTTGGTGCCTCACTGCCCTATGGAAGTTGCCCTTAAAGCTCCTTGGACAGAATATCTACTCCACATACGAAGACGGGCTGTTTTCTGCTCAAGCAAACTGGTTCAACATGGGACCTTGTAGCTATGCAGCAGTTCTGCAACATCTGTTTCGTTCTGGAATTCTACTTCACAGAGGAGAGAAAGGACTTCACATTCAAATTACAACTCCTATATATCCACATACCACCAAAAGACTTGCCACACGATGTTAACTAAAATGCTTCAGGGGCTTCTAACAAATTTTTGAGTGCTGACTTTGCAATGAATTTTCAATATTTCTGCTTTTCCTCCCTGATTTTGGACAGAAACAAACGTTGGAGTATCAGCGTTACCTCTAGAGTGGAAATCCTGACTTTCGTCCAAATTTGCCATTTCTGATTAATCTAAAGTGATGGTATTACACCACAAAAGGAGATTTTAGGGTTGCATTTTTATTGAACTGGAATATTTTCAAGCTTTATTCCACACTTTTTTTTCCTGTTATTACTTGAAAACCATTAGTAACAAGAGTAAATATATCACTCTTTTCTTTTAATGACTTTTTAATAAACACATATATATTGCTGTAATAAAGAACAATGGTGGACCTATTACTGGGCACTGTAATCTCTGCTTCCTCTTCATAAACTCTCTGATCTTTATATGTTTCTTTGAGGTGATGTCATATTAATCATACACAGAAGATTTTTCAGGTGCTGGAAATTAACTTCCATCATTCAACAGGTTCTACAAAGAAGAAAATTCTTATCCAGTTCCGTCCAATCTATAACACCAGGTTTCTTCAGGTCTAATTGGGACATTTCCAAAGTTTTGGTTTGGGCCAGTTCTGATTCTACGGTGTATCTACGGCGGTTTGGGAAGTGTCTGAGAAACTGGACAATGGCAACCAAATGCCACCATCTCATCTCGGCAGTTATGATCTCAAACTCCAGTGACCAGAAAGCAAGTCAAGGGCTGAACAAATCGTTCTTTCTCCTCCAGCTGCCACAATCAAACTAGAAATACTCACCAAAACTCGTCTCTCTCCTACTTCCATTTTAAGTCGATGGAGCTCCTGATGTCTCTCGCAGTCCGCTCCTCTCTAGTCATCATCAGCTTTTGGGACCCTGAGCTGTATAGCCATGCATAAAGGCAGCTTTGCTAACTCAGTTGCAAAAATATCCTCACCTCATGCATTGTAATTCCCAAACCACTCCTGACCTCAGTTTAAGCATAGAAAATAAAATGAGGATTCATTTGTTCCATCCCAGTAGTTGTCATCCAGACAGGTTACAAGATGAAGAAGCTGACTGAGGAAAAAAAAAAAAAAATCTCAAACTTGCTGCTCGATTTTGATTCCTCAGTAGAATTACTGCCAATACGCAACTGTTGTCTGTATCTTACTCATTTGCAATCCAAATTGAATTCTGCTCCCAAATCGTCTCCTTGGGGAATTGTTTTCCCTTCTCTGCTGGATCCTCCAGAGAGAAGAAACATCTGCAGGAGTCTGTATTTTCCATCACACCTTAAAAATAAACTCTCTACAGAGACATCAACTGAGGAAGGTACCAAATGCTTAGCTTGAGGGACTCAAACATTTTCACAGACTTAAACTAAGGGCAGAGTATTCCACGTATGCCTGCCGCTGTTTCCCGCACTTCCCTCTGATGCTCTTGAAGCTGCGCCCCGGCAGCGGAGAGGAGATACTGAGTGGATCACAAACCTGTACAAGCACGGCAACTTGTCTTCCTTAAGTACCTTGTTCAATCCAGGCTCTTACAATTGCAAGACGACAGATAATGTAGGCACATAAGCAGCTGCTATCACTAGAAGGAGAGAGACATGGACCACTTAAATGGAGCAGCAGGCAGAGGTGTGGAACCAAAGAGCCATAAGAAGACCATGCCTGCAAGAGATCCCACATCTCTGTTACACCGAATCCACTTTTCCTCTCTGTAGCTGACATTGTAAAACATCTGATCTGCTTAGCCATTGATGGCTGCTGAGCTAAAAAAAGAAACACAGAGCTAGTCTGCCTTTCTCCAAAGTACTGTTATAGCCCATCGGCATTGTTTTTATCGCAGGGCCTGAGTGTTTCCAAGAAAAGAACAAAACAGTTGTCAGAAAGCGTATTCAGACAACACTTCAGCCTGTCTGTGGGCATTTTTACCACGCGGTAATGGACAGAGCCCTTGAAACACGATGAAGGCGGGAAAGTTCTTCCTCCAAACTCCACTTGCTTTAACGTCTCATGATGTTCTATCAACTCTAATGTTAACGGACTTCACATAAGGTGAACACATTCGCCTGGGTTCCCTCTCTGTATTAACTCATGCTGATGAAGCTGCTTGTATCAAATACTTATTTCTGTCTGACAAATTCATTCTTCATTAAAATTCTTCATTAATGAAGCGTGCACATTGCTGCTGAAACCTTAAAGAAGAAAAGAAGGTTTTATAGTCCCTCTTTTGGTTGTTAATTGAAACCTATGAGATTAGACCTTGAACTACCGCTTGAATATCTAGGAGGCATCTTAGGCCACAAGAAAGATTGATTTTTAATGAACTCAGGCAAATCTCACTGACTAGTTACAAACAACAGGGCCCAGGCCTTCTCCCCATAAAACAGGAAAACTTGCAGAATACCCCAGAAAATCTCTCTCCTTCATTGCAATGCCTATTATTATTATTTTTATCGGTACATTTAAGAATCCCAGAAATGAACTATGCACACATTAAAGAGCTCCATCTCAGCAAGTTGACAAGTGAGGAGCATGAGATGACGACAGACAGATACAGCCAGAGAATCGTGAGGGTGCAGTGACACAGCACTCAACTGCGGAAAGCCTTTCCAGTCCCCCCTCCCTGAACTCTGCTGTAGACCTCATTGCAAAGGAGCTTTGGGGGCTCACCTGCTCCAAGGAACAACCAACACAGATAAAAACGCTGGAGGAGGAGGAGGAAGGTCTGCATAAAGACAGTGCTTCCTTCCTCCTGTGTCTAACTGGTTAGCACTGGCCACCAGAAGTCATGGATATCTACCTAGGTCCTCTACTAACAGCCTCTGCTGAGAAAAAGGGGAGGAGAGTGATGAGTCTTTGGAGCAATTCTGGCACCAGTCACCTTCCGATGGAGGAAAGGGAGGGAATGTCCATGCATGGCTACCAGGGGCTTTCTGCTGGCCCAGCAGAAGAATTAGGCCAACTGGCTTCCTTGACCAGAGAGATATCAACATCCTCAGGTGCTCTTTGCATAATCTCCGCAGATTTAATTTGTCAAGGAAAAATCATAAATTAGACCGGGGATTGGCAGTGGTTGAAACCTTCACTGGGGATGCTTTGAGATTGTGAATGACAAATGGCTCTTGTCACAAGCTTGAACAGACCCAACTTCTAAAAATAAACTGTTTATACACACACACACACAGACATACACAAACCCAGCGATTAAGCCCAGCTCTCCTCCCGCGAAGAGAGCCCCACACGGCAGTGAGCGAAACACCAGGAAAATGAAAACCACTTGTTCTGCTGCTCCCCAGAGCGCAGCAAGTCATTTAGGAAACCTACTCCCTCCATTGTATGTGCATGTATGTTTTCTTAGTCTGTGTTTGTTTGTTTGTTTGTTTGTTTTTGCCTGGAAATGCTTTATCTAAGTGCCAGTTGTTTGAGAGGGTATCACAGCCTCGTATGTGCAGCACTGCCGAGCTACTGAAAAGCACGTAATGTCCCAAGTCTAACAGGCGTCAGAGACTCATCAAAACTATGCCTGGCATCTGGCACGGGTTCTAGCAATCACATTGGCTTCTTATCACTACGCAAAGCTTTGAGAGTGACCAAACTAGGACTTCTCCTGAGGTGGTGCTGTAATCCAGCTCACACTACAGAAAATCCAGTATTTCTTTGCTAGCAGAGGGCTTCTTACCTGAAAATCGCTCTTCTATTCTCAGAGTAATTTGGTAATTTAAAGTTGGGGGTTTTAACATATATTATTGAAGTGAACTGTCTTTTCCATCCACGGAGAGTGTGCCTTCCTACCGGCCTCATGGGATCAGGTCATCTCTGCAACATGGCTTGCACTGGAATATATACTTCATTTTCAAAGGGTCTGGAGGAGAAAGGGTTTGGCTTCCATACTTGTAACCTTCATTCAGCTATTACCACCGCTGCTTAATCCACACTAAACATCATTCCTCTCTAATTCTCCTGTAAGGGACTTCATCTTTTAATAAGTGAGGACTCCCCTCTATCTCAGACCACCTTCCACCCCAAGTGTTGGATTCCCAGCGCAGGTCAGGGATGCTGCCTTAGCCAAAAGGGCCCCACTGGAAGCCCATTTTCTGTTACGCTGTCTGCATAGTAGAGATAAATTTACGCTGACATCAGACACAGAAAGCCCTTGATTTTTTTTCCTACTGTTGCTGTCTACCCTGGCAGCTAAGAACAATCCTGGATAGGTGATGTCTCCGTACCAAGAGTGTGGGATTGACAGGCACGCACCAGGTGACACTCACTCCAGAAACAGAAAGCCCGTACAAATCCTCTACTCTCACTAGAAGCAGCTCCACACAGGAAACATCTGTACAGGAAAGTGCTGAGGGGAGCGGGTGAGTCCCAGGCATTGGGAAGAAGACTCAGATGACCTCTGTGTCACGCTTTGCGGTGGCCAAGATGTGTCTCGTGTTTATTCAGAGCAGCATAGTGCTGCCAGGGCGTTCACAGCTCTCCCGGCCTGAGAGTGGCCCATCAAATCCCTAAAGGGGGAGGATCGCCCAGTGGTTTAGTGGTTAGCAGTTTAACTAATGCTAAAGTAGCTGTACTGTCATAGTTTCCCTCAGGGAGTTAAAAACCCCTTTATGCCCCAGTTTTCCATCCACCCATGGGGATAACTCCCCACCTCACATGAAGACAGTGAGAAGAAATACAGCAGAGATTCAGAGGCGCTGTGCTGGTGGGGCCAGCGTGAGCACTGCGGACAGGTATGTGTGGGCCAGACTGCAAAACGGCCACCTCGTGCTGTTGAAATGCTGCCCACATAAGATATTTTAAATAAAACTGCAGAACGATTCATCTGACTCGTCTCTCTGCAACGAGATGAAGCGCTTGGGGCTGCCCCACCAGGCCCACCGAGGCAGGGACGTTAATCCTGAAAAGAAGCACAGACTACTCAAGCAACACTCTTTTCCTAAGCAAATGGTGACACCCTGCACGCACGTCTGTCTGTTCCTCTGTCTCCTCCCTTCTCCAGTAACAATCTGACAGCCAGCTGTAACTAAATCAACCCAAGTAGCAGAGATCAAAAAAAGAGTGTACGTCCTTTTTTCATAGAATGGTTTAGGTTGGAAGGGACCTGAAAGATCATCTAGTTCCAACCTCCCTGCCATGGCCAGTGACACTAGACCAGGTTGCTCAAAGCCCTGTCCAACATGGCCTTGAACACCTCCAGGGATGGGGCCTCCACAACTTCTCTGGGCAACCTGGGCCAGTGTCTCACCGCCCTCAGAGTGAAAAATTTATTCCTAATATCTATTCTACATCTACCCTCTTCCAGTTTGAAGCCATTTACATCTATATGAAGCCATTTTTTTATATGAAAATAAGCAGGAAGGAGACAGGTTTTATGATGAAAGGCTCAGGTACAAGCTCAGCCCTTTCCTAGATGTCAGAGTTCAACAATTAGAAAACCCATAGGACCCCTAGACCTCATCAGGTCTGTTGCTCATAAACTGACCAGGGGTTTCTTAGAAAGGCAGGGAAAGTAAAGAGGGAGGGAAGCGGGACAGCGCACCCCAATAGTGAAAGAAGAAGAAAATAACATCAGCCTCCTGGTCCATCATCTCATTTAAAGCACTTCTGGTTGCCCGTGCATTTCATTTGCCCTTTTCACTGATTTGAGTAGAAATGCTGATGATTCAGCAATGATCGCTATCACTATGTATGCTTGAATACACAGAAATTGCCCTAAATTCATGGCTACATTTGTAAAGCAAACAAAAAAAAACCCTCTTAACTCTGCTTTTTTTCAAGTCAATGTCCTTTCTTCTTGAGGGGGATGTTTCTGAAATTTTCTCAGGGATTTAAAACCTCAATGCCTGCTAAATGGCAAGGGAAGTTGCACTTCCCAGTTTCATTTGCGACCTAAAACCCAATCTACATAAAAGTTGGATACATGTGCAAAACTTATTTAACATTAGCAAGAAATCATGTGCCTCCAGGGGAAGAAAGATGATTCCTTTAACACAAATGCAAAGCAAGTTCTGCTTTGACAAAATGGTGGCAAAACGCCAAGCTGTGCATGCACTGCATCCATTGACTGTAGGTCAATGAGTGGAACGACCTGCTGCTCGGCGGAAGAGGTCTTCAGCCTGGGTGGCACTACGGAGGAAGGAAGGAGGCACCCAGCAAAACCACATGTGTGCCCAAACTGGAGTCAGAGGTGAGGACACAACAAGGTCCTTCAGATCTGCATCTGCCAGGATGGGAAAAGCAGAGGAAGAGCCACACTGACCCGGTGACCAAACCACCATCAGTATTACCCTGGTGTTAGACAGCCTTGATTCTTAGCACTGCTGATTTCAAAAATCAGCTTTTTCTCTCCAAAGTTCATGCAGGGACTCCTGGATCTTCCTTGTGCTGGAATATGATGCCTTGAGCCTGTGGGTGTTAGGAATAATTCCTTAAAATGCTGCAAATGCAGGCAACGTTACAACCTAAACCCACTAAAGCAGCAGAGGTTTACTGCCCTCCTTGTAGAGAACCACGTGAGGTTATTTCAGCTAGCAACATTTTCTTTCCCCTTCAGAAATCAGGAGGAGACAATACCACAAAAGTATTTGAGATCCATGTGAACCTTGTTGAGCCACTGTGGATTGGGATTTGCATTCCAGGGGTATAACGAACCCAGAGACGTAAAGATGTGGGCACACAACGTTATTAAACCCTTGAAGATTATCCCAGTCTCACTCAGTAACTTAGTCTTTTCGTAATAATGCCGGCATGTGTATGAACTCTAGACTTTAGCAAACTCAATGCCAACAGAAACCAGCAGCTTTGCAGAGGCTGAGCGGCCGCCCAGTGTAGTCCTCTGTGTTTGAGCTCTGGATAGGCTGTATCGTTTTTCTTCAATGGAGGGGGAAAGTGTTTATCTGGGAAGTGTTTCACATCAAGGACAATAGGGAACTGTTTAGCTTTCCACAAATAGGCTGGTATGCAACTTCCGAGCACTCTCCAAGGAAAACTTTGGAACACTGGCCACGTCTTTCCAGCAGGGATTTCATGTAAAGTAGTTAATGCCCCACATCCTTCATGCTGATTTATTCCTGCTTCATCCTTGTTTCAAAGTGCTGTGCTCACTTCAAACACAACATGGGGCTCATCTCGGTGAATGTGCACTTTGATCGCTTGGGGACTCCAGATTCATATCGGCCGTTCAAACATAAACAGGGATGTCCTGTCTCGACAGAGGTATTTCTGTGACTGCCTTTTTTTTTTTTTTTTTTTTTTTGCAAGAGTAATTTGGAAATGTGAAGCTGGGGTCAGATGACAAGAGATTCAAATCCAATGGCCAGACAGGGCACTGGATACCAAAACGCTTGGAGCCTGTCTACGACTTTGCTGCTGAGATACGGCAGGTTAGCAGGAAAATCTTAGTATCCCTGACTTGACACGTGTCCTGGGTGTCAGCAGAGAAAGGCTTCAGTGTGCTCTTATCCACAAACGAGAGCACCAAATTCGGCCTCTCTTCCTCTGCAAGCTGCGACCAACAGAGAGTGGCACTCAGAGTTGTGGGCTGGTCTGGCGTCCCACGCAGCAGAAAAACGGGGAAATATTCCCAAACTAGTCCTTCCATCAACACTGGTCCCCTGTGGGACCAGCTGTTTTCTCACTGAAGTCAACAGGAGTTATGACCACGCTGGGTGTTTATTTAGGCTAATTCTTGGTGCTGATGTAAAATTCTGTTCTATGGTGGGGCTACAGATGAGGCAGACAGACGGGTACAGCCAGGTCCGCAGTGGCCATGACGGGATAAATCCTCCAGCTGCTTCTCCTGACCAACTGGAGTCTCAGAGGTCTGTCACAGTGGCAAAGGATCTGGTGTTTACAAGCAGAACAACTGTGATCCATGCAACCACCAGCCTGAACAAGAGGTCAAGGCAGAGGCCCAAACAGATAATTCAGCTTCTGTCAGTCACTCCCTGTGCCTCAATCTTTATCTCTAAATTTGCATGTATTAATTCTATAATTGGATTACTGTAGTAGTGTATTTTTAGCAATTATGATTGCAGGAAATTGTCTTCATTCAGGCTGTTCTTCCACCATATCAGTTGACAGCCATTGTGTCTATACACATATACAGCATCTGATCTGCTTTTTCTCCCTCCTGTTTCTATTCACAGGTCCATTTTTCACTCTCCCTGGAATGCGGAGCATTTGGGAGTGTAGGTGGAAAGCCAAAGTCTTTCAACACCCACTAATAGAAATTTGTTTTATTAATTAACTTTATGGGAAGAAAAAAAAAAAAAAGAGAGAGCTGATCCTCGGCTCTGAAACCATGAATCACTGCGCAAGAGAAGACATGTCCTCTGAGACACCAGAGGCTGCTTCAGACAGAGTGAGTGACTGAGTTGTTTTCTTGGGAAGTTCTGAGTCATCAAACACAGCAGTTTAATCCCCAGGAAATGGGAAACATATTGGCATGACATTCACTTGCATGGAGCAAGAGCTCCAGAGAAGGGTGAACCTCCAAAGGTTCTGGAGATCAGTTTAGCTTGTGGAAGGATTTAAAAACCTTAAAGCTTCTCTGAAGTATATCTGATCTGGAGCTGGGTACAGTATTCCCAACACATGATTTACTGGATGAATTAAACTCTTTACATACTTTACAGATCACAAGTGAATTTACTTTGACTTCTCATAAAAATGATTCAATGATTATGACATGAAAATGTATGTTGGCTTCTACGTTATTTACTGTGACAAGTGCTTCATATATTCACCATTCTTAATTTACTAGTTCTGTTGTAAGAACTTAACTTTTTTTGGCATTCCTGCTCCTACTACTAGCACTTAACTAGGAAGAAGCAGCCGATATACGTGCTCCTTAGTCTGACCCTTCACCGTGGTTCTCGTAAAGGGACACCCACACAGTTATTTCAGACCCAAAGCTGGGTTGCGTGAAGCCACCTGGCTTGGCTGACATACCATGAGTTGTTAAAAGTAAGACTATTTTGCACTGAAGTGGACAAGAAATGGCACAATATCACATCTCATATGTACGTAAGAGTGACCTTCTACTTGTGGAGGTAATTCAGAAAGGTGTCAGTAAATTTCACAGCTTGACACAACAAGATCTACCCACAAGGAGTCATTTGGCCATGCCACCAGTCACTCAATGTTGTTTTGAAGGGCTTCTAACCCCATTTAAACTGTGAATAATGTCCCTATGAACACCTGATCGCTCATGAAAGATGGAAAATGTACTTGTTAGTGCATTCTTATGTAGAAAACTGTATCCCAACTGTTTTCTTTTAAGGCACTGTTCTTGAAGGAATTTTAAGTGTCAACAAAAAAAGTCATCAACTCCTTTTCTTCTGTTCCTTTTTTAGGAACACGTGCATGTTAGAGAGCTCCCTGCAAGCAAAGTTATTAGCAATTACGCTGAATCAAGTTGCTCTATTGATTGCAACACAACCCACAGCCCTCTTGCTGAAGGAAAAGAAGTCAGCTCTGGAAGTGGAAAAAGCTATCTGTCCTAACGTGTGAGGTCTCTTTGCCTGACAGCATGATAGCGAAGGTAAGGGGAAGTCGGCACTGCAAAGACAGAGTGACAGCAAACAGACCACAAACTTCCTTAGATAAACGACATCTTTCAAACCACACAATACCACTTGATACCTTTGTGCCCCTCGAGCTGTTACAAAGTGCAGCTGCACTTCAGCCCAGATTGATATCACTTGAGACAGAGGCCATCAATCCACAGGACAAGTGTAGGCTGAATACACAAACACAAAACTCACACAATCTCGCTGTTTCAATATAACACTGGAGAGAGGATGGGGCAATTCTTCCAAAGGCTTAAGAAGTCTAATGACGCTCTCTGACTTGAACATGGGGCTCAAGTCCTTCAAATAGGAGGGGAATTAATCTCACAAAATGATTAGTCATCTAAAACTAGTCAGACACCTACTGCAAGCAAGTTGGGCTGTCTGGCTGAGAAACCCATAAGCAGTTCTCTGGAAAAGCCAGTCTTTTTATGTTGACTACCGTAAGCATCTGCACAACTGTATGAATATATTCTCAGTTTTCTACTGTTTCCCTCATGGCTCCTCACAACCAAAGAAAGAAGACAATCAACAACAATCTCATATTGAAGATGACCTCTAAAAGTTACTGGCACCGATGGAAGCCTTGTTGTTGACTTCAGCGCAGTCTGGATCAGCTTTATCTTTACTAACTATAGACCAGAATTTTAATCTTATACTAACGACCTTAGGGTGAAAAGATCTGCATTAGAGTTGGCTGGAAGCAGAAAGAGGATGAAAAATCAGCTTCTCTTGTGGAAACAGGAACTTGGCTAGGAAATAAAGTAAGAACTAGCTCTGAACTTTTGAAGCCTCCAAGGCTCTATGAGTTAACTATTAGATAGTTTATGGAGCATGAGATACAGATCTCCTAAAACCGATGGGCTGCAGAGAAGCAAAAAACCTAAAAACCTTAGCACTGGCTTCAGGACAGCTCAGCAAGTAAGCTGCCCTGGAGCAAAAAGAAGCAAGCCCACGTTCCCCAGTGGCCCTGTGTGCAAGTTCCCAAGGAACAGAATGGTATGGAATATGAAACAATTTTTTCAAAAGCAACCAGAAATTTTGCCAAGGATAAAACCTGATTATAGAGAAAAGCGAGTGTCCCACTGGGAGAACTAGTCAAGTGCAGAATTCCTGAGAAGTTCTGCTCCATATTCTTCCACCAACAGCACAAATTACCCTACTCTTTCACAGATATTTTTTTTTTTTTTTGTAGCAAGTTGCTAAACTCCACTTTTTCAGAAGGGATTTGGTCTTTAAAGGTGGCCCAAAGAACAGGCAGATGCACTGGCCCTAAGTAACGTGCTGCTCAGGAAGTGACAGGATAATTAAGTTTCTATGGCTGAGAACTCGTGAGTTGACTTTGCTTCTCTATCACGTCTCGGAGCTTTTCTTCAGTTTCTTTCCCCCGATAGTTACTCTGACTGGCTCAGACCCTATGCTTTGTGACTGTAAGGTAATTATAGACACAAAGACAATTAAATCGCAAAGGAGGATATTTCAAAGGCACGTGGGAATCTCTGGAAAATGTAATGCGCATATTTTCATGAGTGACTATTTTAAGCATTAAGTAGTTATATTCTCCCATGTTAGACGAGGCAATAAATTTGCCAGTGCATGCAGATGAACCCCATTTAATCCCTAGACACCTCTTACGGCAAATTATGCTGTCAGAGAAACCTCCCTAAATAACGGGTTTGCTTTTCTTCTGAGGGAAGGAAGCTAGTGAAGGGAGTATGATCTTCAGGCTCAGATCAAGTGAAAGAGGCAAAGGTTTACAACAGGATTAAGAAGAACTGCAGCATCCCAACGGGGAGATTATTCCACCCACAGGAAAAAAAAAAAAAGGTGCATTTTTCCCTGTCTCAGCAGAGATGAGAACCAGAACGGGCTAACACCTCCCCAGCTCTTCTTTTTTTCTCAGTTAACTTGGTGGTTCCCAATTAAAGTGTCACTGCTCTCAATTTTTTGTTTTGCATTTCTCTCTTTTCTAAATAAAATTTTACTTATTTCACTACAACTTTAACGTTCTCCCAAACACATCCTGAACACTAACATTTACATCTAAGCACAGTGGAGTAACCCTGCCAGGCTGGCACCAGAAATCCCAAAATGCTTGGGCATCCCAAGGAACACAGCAAATCTGCTGGGAGACTTCTGATGGCTCTGATGGCATCCCTAAGTTTCTGGCATGTATCTATTGAACTGGCACTTTTACCAGTTTGGGGCTGCAGGGAATATTATGTCAAACGTTTTCCCACCTCTGCATACCACCTCTTGAAGGTTCTGGATCCTGATGGAGTGAAAAGGTTGCATCACTGTGTGGATCAGGTGGGCTTTCATCCCATGGGGAACAAGAAAGCATTCACAGTGGAGCAGAGAAACTTCCACCCTGAGACAACGCTGAGTAGGGAAGCCAGGGTCACACGGTAGGATGCTATAGGAAAGGTGAAGGAGCAAGTTCTTCGCTTCAGAAAGAAGGAAAGGAATAAGCTACAACAGCAAAACCAAGTTGCTTCGACTGGGCCAGGAAGTTCAAACATTAGGAGGAAGGGTAATTAATTTCCATAGAAGAGCTCAGAGACTTTACAATAAACTCTCAGACAGGCAGAAATAAAAGCTTGTCCTGAATTCTCCCATTCTGAAAGAAGGTAGCATTGAGCAAAATATCTGAAAGAGCAGTCTGATGGAAACGAGCACTGCCGCGTGTTTTTCTGGCGGAGGAAACGGTGTGCGGTACGTCAGGGCTTGGCGTGTGGCAGAAGGTCAGAGCCGATTCTGAGAACCCAGTAACAATAGAGTCATCATGGACACAGGTGCTTCCGGGATTGATCTTGCAATTTGGCTGTTTCCAATTAAATGTGAAGCAGCTGTGGCCCTTTATCTGCTCAAGTCACTGGAATCCATCTGAGGGGAAACTTTCTCCTACCTCCTCCTCTCTCCCCACCGCAAGCACGCAGCCCTGCTTTCTGAAGACAGAGATGGGCAGGGATGGCCAACTGGCAGAAGCCCCACCAAAAAAAAAAAGTTGCCTTTCTTATCTTAGAGCAAAGTGATGAGATACTGATTCAGCCGTTCATTTTCCAATGCCTTTGTTTGGGGACAAGGAGGACAGCCAGCAAAGTAAGAAGCAAATACGAAAGCTGTTGAAGGTTGTCAGGCAAACAGATTCAGGACACTTTCCCTCAGGCAACAAAATAAACAAATGAAGCCAATGTAAGGATAAGTTCACAAGCGTTCATGGCATTGTTCTGCATGCTGAGTACAACAGGGTTTCTTTTGCAGAAAGAGCTCGAGCTTTAAAGAAGGTATTTTCAATAGTCAGCTGGTGGGATTCTAGAAGAGGCTCAGGAAGGTCAGCACCAGGCAGATCAACAGGAGCTAGGGGATTTCAGAAATCCAGTCGGTGAGAGCTCCCAAATAGCTCCATGCCAGCTAAATGCACTGTAGATGAACTTTTCTTTGCCAGTTCATTGATTCTGGAGCCATTAAACCCTTCCATGTCTTAGCTACCTCTTCTAGCCTGCCAAGGTCTCACTTTACTTTTCCCCAGCACCTTAAGAAAGGGAGAACTTGGTTCAAATTTGTGCTTGTCACTAGACAACAGAAATGTGAGACTCTAGGTATTCATTTTGGTCGGCTTAAAAAGCAGCCATTTCACAACCCATGCTTAGCATTTTGGACAGAGGAAGCCAACAATCTTCTGGCTTTACCCAGCCTGGATGTGACTGACAGCATACACAGCTTTGGTCTTTATCGTGTTTCACTCTTCCCAAGGCTCTTCTGATACAAAGGAACAGTACGAGTTATTTTCTAAAAAGATATTCTCTTTTTCTTTCTGAAACGGAAACGGATGGCAGAGCTGAGACGTCAATACCTATTTATGATACCACTGCTTCATTATTATCAGACAATAAAGTTCAGATTACTAATCATTTCAATCATAATAATCATACTAGTCTAGGAACAGAGATATTAAAGAAAAATAGTATTTGCTTTTTTGGCAAGGCAGCATTTGTAGTAAGTAGGATGTAGCATGAGTATTTTGCTGAAATTACTTTCATTTTTTCAAATAATGGGGATTCTGACTTAACCTGAGAAAGACTGTCCTGCAACTTACTGTCAAGAAGTACTGATAATCAGCCAGAACCACCCTCAGTTTCAAAATGATTTGACACCGTTCTGCATGACATCCCAGTCTGTAAATTGGAGAGACATGGATTTGACCAATGGACTACTCGGTGGATAAGGAACTGGCTGGATGATCACACTCAAAGAGTTGAGGTCAATGGCTACGTGTCCAAGTGGTGAGCAGTGATGAATGGTGTTCCTCAGGGGTCAGTACTGGGACTGGTGCTGTTTAACATCTTGTTTGGTGACATGGATGTTGGGATGGAGTGCACCCTCAGCGAGTTTGCCCATGACACCAAGCTGTGTGGAGAGGTCAACACGCTGGAGGGAAGGGATGCCATTCAGAGGGACCTGAACAGGCTTGAGAGGTGGGCCTGTGCAAACCTCATCATGTTCAACAAGGCCAAGTGCAAGGTCCATGGGCTGGGGAATCCCATGCAAGAATATAGGCTGGGTAGAGAATGGATTCAGAGCAGACCTGAGGAGAAGGACTTGGAGATGTTGGTTGATGAGAAACTCAATATGAGCTGGCAATGTGCGCTCGCAGCCCAGAAGACCAACCGTATCCTGGGCTGCATCAAAACAAGTGTGGCCAGCAGGTTGAGGGAAGTGATTCTGCCCCTCTGCTCTGGTGAGACCCCACCTGGAATACTGTGTCCAGCTCTGGAGCCCCCAACATAGGAAGGACATGGATCTGTTGAAGTGGGTCCAGAGGAGGGCCATGAAGGTGATCAGAGGGCTGGAGCACCTCTCTATGAAGACAGGCTGAGTGAGTTGGGGTTGTTCAGTCTGAAGAAAGGAGGACTCCAGCGAGACCTTATAGCAGCCTTCTGGTATCTGAAGGGGGGCTACAGGAAAGCTTGAGAGGGACCATTTGCAAGGGCATGTAGTGATAGGATGAGGGGGAACGGCATCGAACTGGAAGAGGGTAGATTTAGAATAGGTACTAGGAAAAATTTTTTCACTCAGAGGGTGGTGAGGCCCTGGAGCAAATTGCCCAGGGAAGTTGTGGAGGCTCCATCCCTGGAGGTGTTCAAGGCGAGGTTGTATGGGGCTTTGAGCAACCTGGTCTAGTGGAAGGTGTCCCTGCCCATGGCAGGGGGTTTGGAACTAGATGATCTTTAAGGTTCCTTCCAACCTAAACCATTTTATGAATCTATGATATACCTCCAAACGTTCCTATGTGTTAGCTCAAAGTGTTCCCCTTGGTCCTTCTGGGCACAATCAGTCCACAACAATCCTTTTTTGAATTCCCTTGGCCAAAACATAAGCATGCAGCTGCTTCATTTTTTTCCAACTCTTGCATTTTTTCCATGTGCTGTCCACCCCCACCAATCTCTACATTAGAGTCCAGCTGATCTTCCCTGAACACTATCCAATTTTTCAATTGTCAGTGCCAGAATGCAATGCAGTGGGCTCGACTCCCTTATACAACTTATTTGGAAGAAAAGCAGAAATGTCTCTTTTGGGTTTCAGCAGAGGAGAGAAATACCTCTTGTTTCATGTATGGCTCCACAAGAATCAAGATAAAAACACCTGCATCTCTACGATCCATAAAACAATTTCTGCTTGCAGGCAGCTCAAAATTTATTGAACTACTTGCTTATTCGATGTATACACGTGCTTAGTATAGCCACTACCCCGAAATGGTTCCTCTTCTGGGCCTTTCTAACCGTTTTCAAATGTTTTTAATTTCACCTTTTAAAAAGGAAAGAGAGCAAAAAAAGAAGGGTAGACAAAAACGCCAGGTTCCTTAAGACTCTCAATTACAGCAACCTCACCCCAACGTCACAAAAATTATCTGGCCATGCTTTCTGAATATGCTGTCAACTTTTGTCATAACTGTGTTTGATTAGACAGTCTTTTCCAGCTCGGCCAGAAATCATAAAATACAGGCTATTCTAAAAAAGAGAGACAAAATTCTTTGCAGCAGCCTCCTCCTTTTCAAGGGGGAGCTCCAACCATTTCTGATGGCTACAGCCCCAGCTGTAGGACAATGAAAATACAGTCCCTGATGTGCAGGTCTGGAAGTGTCTTTTTTAGTAAAGGCAGCAAGCTGTTTCCTGTGAATATATTTTAACTCTTTATTTAAACTTTCTAGATATACTTATAGGCTATAGTCTATTATAGACTATATAAACTGTGCATAATCTACTGTTTCTGCACCTTGAATAATGAAATTTAGTGGCAATTCTGGATTTCTTTACCATGCCACTTCTTTTTCTTTCTGTATTCTCATTTAAAACTGGCTGATCCGTGTGGATCATCAGACCATAGGAACACGTCCGTCGGCAGAGCGTCTAATCTTTACGGAATACAACCAAACACTCTTTCTCAACTCAATCCAGTACTTATACACATCAGTGTAGCCCTTAATAAAGTTTTGTATGTTCAACATTCGGGACAGACACCACTGAAATTAGGGTACTAGTCCAGACAAAGGGATCAACACTCTGGTCTGGACCTGGGAACAGAAGCTACCAAGTGTAGGATAATTCAACTGAGGACATATGCACCATTCTAGGCAGAAGTCCAAGTACACTCACTTTCAAGAATACTTCCCCCAGGAACTGACAATTTTAGGGAAGACGTCACGAACAAGAGACACTGCTGCCAAGGTGGAGGAATGCATACACAGAGGTGCCCCTTTTTGCAAATAAGTCCACATTAAGCAGTGGCTTTGTTTCAAATTTCCTGCCCCATCACGTTATTTCCAGTCTGTGATGATGTGTATACACATATCTGAAGACCATAAAGAGCAGAGACTATTCTTGGACATCTCTCACACTACTGTATCTTTCTTTCTTCTCAAGGGCTTGCAAACAGCCAATAAATTAATAGTTTAAGAATTTCCGGTTGAAATACTTTTCATGGGAAGATGATACTTTCAACGAAATGAAAATTGCTGGGGAAAGTGCCTGCTTCCCTGAAAGGAAAGTTTCTTTGTCAGAAAACTAGGAAAGGTACACCCCAGCGGTTTTGGTAGTGTTTGCTTGGTTCTTCTGTTTTGCTGTATTTTTATAAACAGGCACTTTTGTTGATTTTAGCCAAAATTTCCAGCTCCAGACAGTTACAGTCTTTAAAGCTCATCCCTGTGCCATGTTGATTTTTTCTCCTCTGCCAAAGTGCTTCTTAAACCTCCCCTGAATATGTGCTCTTGTTGTGTTTGATAGCTTTTTCTCCCTCTTTTCCCCATTGTTATTTAAGACTGTGCTTTTATTGCTCAACGTATTCCAAGAAGCATTTAGGATAAATGCTCTGTCAAAGACACTTATGTACAGTTGAGCCATATTATATTCTATATGAATCATTGCGAGTGTTTCACAAACAAGGTTAGATCAGCCAAATTTTCCTATAACTATATTAAACATAGCTTTTTCAGACATGGTCTACTAGCCCTGCGATTAATCCTCCATATTGAAATTCACCTCATATTTGGACCACGTCATGTCCGCCCACCAGGGACAGGAGCATGCTGCTAACGCTTTCTCCTAATGAGGATAACAATCCTGTGACAGAGCAATCTCAGCCAATTTTTATCTGCAGAATGCAGGGGAAAGGTTAACTTTGCAAAGCTAGATAGTCTCTCACCATCCCTCCCAGTTTGCTTGCCTATGATATCTTTAGACAGAGACCTCATCTAAATGGCCAGGAAAGAGAAAAGTCTAGAGGAGGAAGGAAGTCTCTTTTAGCACTTGAGGACCATTTTGTGCCGTATTTTATCTTATACTAATGAAGATTGTCAAGAGCCTGGCAATCAAACCTTCTTGCCCGTTTTACTTGATCAGACGGATGGAGAAGCTCAGGGAATATCAAAACACTTTTCACCTACCCAACCTACTTTCCAAGGTGCATCTGCTACATTAAATCTGGTCCTTCAGGCAAAACTGAAACGCCACCTGAAGAAGAGCAGCCTGATGGAGAGGTCTGAAAAATGAAGTTGGTGGCAGTCTACTGCCCTGCAACTAAAACCCCATGGAGAGAAAAAGACAAAATAGATATGGGGGAAAATGAGCACAACAAGATGTTTCTTGAAAACAGAAGGAAACTGTGGTGCTTCTCATCTGGTGCAGTTAAGCAGCTATGATATGAATAATGTCCACAAGTGAAAAAAAAAAACCAGCCACTGAAGCTCAGTCTGTTCCAAACTCACCCTACAGATGCTTTACAATCCACTTTTTGTCTGGAACTTGTGTGGGAAAGAGACGTTCCTCACACCCTTACCCACCTCCTGTACTAATGCAATAATCTTGCTTAGTCACAGAAAAAGGGAGAGAAAAAAAGAAAAGGAGAGAAAGTGATTAATAATCTGTGGGCAGCTGCTTACTTTCCAATTGGTTGTCCAGGAGGAGTGTGCTCCACTTCAAATCCTGCTTGTCTCAGTACATCAATCACAGTGTTGTTACCCAGGAAGTGACCTAAAATACAGGTAGAAAATAGCACTGTCAATCAAACGGCTCCTCTCACTCACTTGACTTTCTCCTGTTGGAACAACAGGATTGGGAGGCAGTCACCAGAAGCTAGACCAGCTCCAAAAGCAAGAAAGGCACGTGATGCAATTTGCTGGAATTCAGACTCAACTATTCACCACATAGCCCACTGCAGCTTTTGGCAACGGCCAGGGGAAGAGACAGCATACAGCCCGATACCGTATTTTTCCATCTTATCTACACCCCCTCCCCTCCCATGGCCAAAGGACTGGGTGGATAAAAGAAAAACCAGACGAATTGCTAGTCTTGTCTTTCCCTGTGGCCATTTTTAGTATGTGCATGGACTAAATGAACTTCTCACACAGGTATCAGAATGACTCTGCGGTGGCAAAAAGAATATTATTTGGGTTTTGACTCACAACTAGGAACAACTGACAACCCCAGATGTCCACCCTGCCCACCGTCGCCCGTGGACATCTGCTTATGAAGAAGCTCTGAAGCTGCTGTACTGCGCGCTCAGTGCTCATCTACCTGAAATGGCAGCGATTCGGGAATTGCTTCATCAACCGCTCAGCCACCTGCACAGCGGGGTTGGGAGGAGCTGGGATGGTAACCTTACCTCTCCCAAAACATGAAGATTTAGTCCTGTAAATCAGAGCTTTTTGCTAGAAGTGTAAAGGTCGCGTTCCTATTCACAGAGGTAACAAAGAGCCGAATAAGTATTGCAGCATGCACGGGCCTTGAAAGAGTTTACTTAAGGGAGTCCCGTACACTTGAGGTCTGAACCAAATCCCACTGGAGTCAATGGGAGCCTTCAAAGGGCTTTGGGTACAGACTCAATAAGGCAGTGTAATCCCTCCAAAGCTTTCAACGTATTGTCAGAGTCCGACATTGTGTTCGGGATGGGTTAGAGGTATAAAGTAAGGAGGCAAGAACTCCACTAACAGGTTTATTAAAATGCACGTAGCCCAATAACCTGTCTCCAACTGTGTCCCACGGTGAGTATTAAAGGTGTATAAACATATACGTGAATATCACTGGGAAAGGACTGGACGATCCCCCCCCCCCCCCCCCCCCCCTCGTTACGTCCGTTAGCTCCCAGCAATGCGTGGCTGGGTGACCCCCATTTACACCCAGGTCATCACGTCTCACTGCCAGCTCTGAATAGACCAATTCACCGCAAACGCTCTCCAGCCTCTACCTCCACCTACTTTTTGCCCCGTGACATCTTGCAGCAGGGAGTTCCACCACGTGCGGCGGGTGGAAACGCGCTCCTCTGGTTTGCTGCTACTTCGGAGAGTGTGCGTTTGCCTTAAGCACTGTGTGTTTGGAGGAGATGTCTGCAACTGCCCGGCTCCCCAGCAGAGCCAAATGCTTTTAACAGGAAAACCAAGGCAGGCAGGACATGCCCGAGTCTCCCCCCGTGCATGCCACCGTGTCAGGAGCTGGCGTTACCGCCAGCAGAGTCAGCCCTAGGACACTTCACCCACACTGCACAAAGTCGCTATGAATTTGAGAGTAATTCAGTCCCTAGTACTCCCTGAGCCTGCCTCTCTCCGCGTCCGCTGCCAACAAGGGCGCTAATTCGCATCAGTTGTGGGAATGATGTAGTCGTATGGCTTTTAGTGCAACTTGCAAGCAGTGGTAAGAGCTTTCAGCCAAAAGACATTTCTTTAAATGATTAAACGTACATTTGCAGAGCCCCAGTGTGTTCCAGGATTCCTCCACTTCCTTTTAAGAAAACTCAAAATTTGATTTTCCCCTGACTAACTTACTTCTAACAAAAGCCAAAGGAGCAGAGAGCAGGCCCAAAAATGTGTTACACACCCTCCGAGATTCAAGAAATGAGACATTTGTGAGTGATTAACTGGATTTGATCATATCCTGCTTTTTTATGCAGTGGCCAAGGCAAACAAAGGTCCCCACTCTGTCACTGGCAAAGTGACATTGAGGAACCAAAGTCAAAGGTGTCAAAGTCAGAGATGTTTCTGAGTCCATGGTACAACACTCTACTTTTCCTGAACTGGAGTCTTAAATGCCAAAAGATTTCTTAGTATAAACAATCATTCTGGTTCCAGCAAATCTTTGACATCACAACAGCACAAAATAACCCAACTTTAACCACTTTAAACCCAGAAAAAATGTAACTACGCAACAGCTCTGATTCCTAATCCACAAAATGTCAGGACCGTCAGCTCCTCAGCAAAGCCCGCTGGTCCCTTCAAGTGATGGATGAAGACCAAAAGATGACCAAAAGACCTCCCAGGCTTCGCATTCCTGCCCTCTGTGTGGAAAACATGATGAAAGCTTCTAGCTTGTTGAACTGGTGTTCTGCTGTGCAGGACAGCAGAAGAACGTAAGTGTGTTGAGATGCGTGTTTCCACAGGGTAAGTCAACCCAAGCCATTCAGTCCTCGGCCATACCCCTTCGCTTGGGAACTGTCCTCCAGCTATCTGGGAGTTTGTGTTGGATTTGGACTGGACTTGCAGGGAAGAGAGGGTTTCCGTCAAGCTGAAATCCACCTGTGTGGGGAACGAATGTCCCCAGCACCTCTTCTGAGACTACGAACTACATTTCCATATCACAAATCTCCTTACCCTCCGAGGCTTAGTTCTTTGATTTTGCTCTACCTAACATGAAGGAATACCAGCTTCCATAAAAAAAAACCCAACCACCTAACTCCAAATCCCTGAATAAATGAAAATCTTCATTAAAAACTTGAATGTGAACTCTTTTATTTCATTTTATGTCCACAATTCAATACACATCAAAATATTTTAGATCATAGATCACAGAATGGTTTAGGTTGGAAAGGACCTTAAAGATCATCTAGTTCCAATCTCCCTGCCATGGGCAGGGACACCTCCCACTAGACCAGGTTGCTCAAAGCCCCATCCAGCCTGGCCTTGAACACCTCCAGGGATGGGGTATCCACAACTTCTCTGGGCAACATGTTCCAGTGCCTCACCACCCTCCAAGTGAAAAATTTCTTCCTAATATCTAATCTAAATCTACCCTCTTCCAGTTTGAAGCTATTCCCCCTTGTCCTATCGCTACATGCTCTTGCAAAAAGTCCCTTCTCCAGCTTTCTTGTAGGCCCCCTTCAGATACTGGAAGGCTGCAATAAGGTCTCCCCCGAATCTTCTCTTCTCCAGGCTGAACAACCCCAACTGTCTTAGCCTGGCAGCAGTTTTCATTGTTGAAGTTCAACCAAGAGAAAACAAAAGAAAACAAAAAAATCAAAACCAAAGAACAACTTCAAGCTGACCCCCAAATAATTCTGAATCTTTAACAACTTCTAGGAAATGGCAGGAGCAGGTCTTTGCAAAGCTTTACCTTTAGACTTAGCTTAAAATTTTCCCGTTCACGTCATCCCACGTACATCTGGGTAAATCACCACCCATGTCACCATCAGCTTCCACTGTTAATACATCCTTTCCACCTGATCACAAGATTTTTATACTAACCAGCTCTGACTTCTACTTGTCTTAACTTTTCTGCTCAGTCAGAATTCGCATACTGTGATGGCTTTTGTATCCATCTATTTATTATACATCACAGTAACGCTGTTGTGCCCAACTCATTATCTCATCATGCACAGTACAAGCAACTTGAAGTCATGCTCTACCTCAATGATGGAAGAACTGAGGGTCTGTACGCTCAAACCAGCAGCCTTCCCACCCAGCACAGACATCTTCCCATCAGCGATCCATAGTATCTCTTGGCAAGGAGCTCCACAGCATCAGAGACACATGGAAGAAGAAGGTTTAAGAAAAGAGGCGGCACTTGGGAGGTCCAGTGCAGGTGGGTAAAGTGAAGCATGAAAACACCCTCATGTCATTGCTGTACTTCCAGGGTTAAAGAATTCCTGGAAAAAATGCCTTGGCTTGCCTCCTGCTGCTAAGTCCATCATAATTATCCTTCCCATTTTTAAAATCCAGGAAATTTTTCTATGTGCGAAATTTCTTACATAAAATGACTCTCCTTGGTCACATACAACTTGAGATAAGCATTCACTTGTTAGATATTGACAACAATGTAATACTTTTGACAGCTTATGGCATGTAATGACACCCAATTTAACCTGTGTATTAGAGACAATTAAGCTCAGCATGGATTAGACCAGTGAAAAACATGAAATCCCAGCCTCCGGCTGCTCATATGTGCAAACAGAATATGTAATGATTGCCAGATTTTTTTATAACATCACTGTATTTATTTTTAATTTATAGATAGTAAAAAATGAACTTTTTATATCTATCTATGCGTGTGTGTGTATGCTTCTGCTAAAAACTTTTAAAAATTTCTCTGCATGGTCTGGAAATTTTCATTAAAAAAAAACCAAGAAAGAATAACTATTGAAAAGTTAGTGTATCTAGAGACATATCAGACAGAGACAGAGGAATGCTCTTGCTTCTCCATCGCTATTCCCCCTCTTCAGTCTGAATCTGAATAAAATATTCCTGCAGTATTAACCAAATTTACCCTGACAGCCGATGAAGACTGGATCCAAGAGGTCAGAACATCAACTGCCTCAGGAAATCCATGCAAGTATGGGAAAAGGAGAGAAAGCAGACATAAAAGGTTTTCTAGATAGAGACTTGAACTGAAAGTCCATTCTTGGGCATGGAGATAAGCAACGCAGCCTCTCCTAACCGTTTAAGTTAAAAAAAAAGAAAAAAAAAACACCAGGAAAGGTGTGGTTGCAGTGCTTCCACCCTCTAAGGATAAGGAGATACTCATGGGATTTGTTTGCAGACAAGACTCAGTGCTAAACTCAGAGTCACTTTGCAGTTTGAACACAGATCAGTGGAGTGGTCAGTGTGGCTCACTGCACCTGGGGGGAGTTTCTTCATTAAATTTGATGAGGCCAAGATTACTCTCCTGTCACTCATGTCTTGTTTTTTCAAGACAGAGGATCTGGAGGAACACGTTATACAGCATGGCTGCTAACATTAATCAAACATCTTCCATCCCTGTTTTGTGTTTTGGTGGTGTGTTGGGTTTTTTTTTGGTTTTTTTTTTTCTTTTTAATTAAGAACTGTGCTTTGGACTACACAAAGCAGATGCATGTAATGCATTTCCTTATCTCCCCAAGGTTTCATTTTTCACTGGAAGAAAGAAAGAATAAACCACTTCGTTTTTTTACTAAAAGGTGAAAAATACATGGTTTCCTTAAAGCGTGCGCACGCACACACACTGCTGAAAAAATGCATTTTCTTCCTTTCTTAGTGGAATATCCCGAGGCGGAGAGAAATACACTTCTCAGCCAACTCTAAGTAACAGCCACGTATTTTCTCATTGACCACAGAAACTAAAGCTCTCCTTTACCATTTCAGACATTCTGGTGACCCCCATCAATAGCGTACCTAAGCATAAGGTTGCATCCCTCAAAAGTTCAATGCACTTGGGTGTTCCTGCACAGAAAAACACAACTTTGTTTTGATGACAGAAGCAGAAAAAATGTTTTTAAGCAAATGTTATGTACGTTATCTAGGTCTAGAGATCTACTACAAATTACTTTGTCTCTTTGTTTCACAATTCTTTGTTCCGTGGCTTAGAAGGATAAAGGGGTACAAAGGAGAAGGAGATAATTCCCTCACAAAGGACCTCCATCGCCAGAGTCTTTGAAGTTGTGCTAAAAAAGCCTCGCTAGCCCATTAGCTGACACACAGCAGAAACCTGAACTGTTTCCATGCACACTACAAGCAGAGCTATTTTCTGCACAATTAGTCATAAAAAAGGCCAATGTAAACTGTGTCGGGAGGTCTCAATTCTTTACATTCTCCACACAGTGAATCAGACGTTATGTATAACGTTTTGTTGCCATTTAGACCTCGGGCTGCTTTGCAATCAGGAGGCGGCAGTCTCTATTCCTCCTTCTCTCTCGAGGCTGATTTTCATCCCTCTTGGCACCACCAGAGTGTTTATGGCAGTTAGACTTCACGGGAATTAGCGTGGGCAAAAATGCAAATGCTGAAAGCCGCACGTTCCCAGTTGGGGCAAATACTTACTGGTTCCTTTGCTTGCTGCCTCCAAAAGCGTGCCTCCATTTCACTTATTCTGAGAATGGTCAAACCGAACATTTTAGAAGCTGAATGATGAATGTGTCAAGAAGCGACTGTAGTAAGGAGCTACAGCAAACAGTTCAGGCAATTAATTTTATCTGAATTTGCTAATTTCTCCATTATAGCACTCCTCTCTAACCCAACGGCCTCAGGGTAACAGCATGAAGTTATTGGGGGAACCACATGACTTCCTACTGTCTCCTATGATGGGAGATGTCACAGACCTATGATGGGGAACCAGTTCTGTGGATAAACCCTCCGCATTTTTCATTCCCTTCCACTCCTCCTCCGGCATCATAGCTGCTTCTATCCCTGCACCCAGCCTTCTTTGCTAATGGATACCATCCTTTAAAAACTGGAGGATCTTTCACCCTTTTTCGTGACAACTCAGATTTAGACCGCTACCCCTGCCAGAGGATTGCTCCTCTATTCTTCCTGGAATTGGAAGGAATTGCCTTGAATCTCGAGTGCAGCTTGACGAGGAGCAAACTTTGGATTTGAGCAGAGATCTAGCTTTTGCAAGCTGGATCTAGATGTATCTACAAGTTTCCTCCAGCCTCAATACCCTTCTAACATGCTGTCTTATCAGAGTATAAAGAATGACACCAGGTAATGGATTAGGTGGGTGATACGCAGCATCAATTGATGTGTATGATGTTAGGACTGCCTGATAATTTTTATTTTAGATTTTACTGATAACATTAACAAAATTCATGTTCGTGGGGATCCAGCAGGGGCATTTTCTGGGAATGGTTGGAAGGACTCCAGTGTCCCCCAACCTCCCCTAGTTAGTATGAAACAACGTGGGCCATGCTCCACGCCAGAGGATGAGACATGCAGTGTATGTATCAGCCCGAACGCATCCCTACCCGCACCTCAGGCAGACGAGATATAACAAAAGCTTCCTGGCGGCTGGTATTCAGGTTCAAATCAAGAGCTGCAGGTGGGCTTCCCCAAGAGAAAGTGAATTTCAAAGACACAGCACAGAACTGAGAGTGCCCTGGGGCAACTCCTGGACAGTAACAGTGCCCAAAACCAGACAAGAATGGATAATAGATGCTATGAGAGACAATCTCATGGGTGAGTGAACTGGCACCCCAGAGAAACTTCAGCAACCTCAGAGACCATCCCCACTAGGTCTGTTGATGCTACCTCAAATGTCCTTGGCCAGGGAAGAGACGCTTGGTACTCAGACAAAGCCAGGAACTGTGCACCCCATCCTTCAGAAGACACTGTCACCCCAGGTGGGTGGCTTTTGCTCCACTGCAGGACATGGTTTTGCACTTAGAAATTTCAGCATTATGCAAAAGGAACGAGCTTTCTTCCTCCCCTGTTTGGCAGGAGCAGCCCAGCTCAAAGCGTGCCTTAAAATATACTTTGTACAAGCCACGTGCAATGGTCTCGTAAAGCGGGCTTTCATCAGGGCCTCCTTACATCATGCCACCCCTTCTCCAAGGCAGATGGAGAAATCATTTTCCCTCTCTTGTTTGATGTTGTTATTCTCTGCAGTTGTGAGGAACTGACTCATAGCCACTTTTGGACAGTCACGGGAAGCAAAGCAATCAAACATAAAAGGCCAAAATGTGCAGCACTTTGAATGTCCAGCAATCCCCCCATGGCTCTCCTTCCTTCTTTCCTTGTATATAATCACCTCTCTCCCCTCTCACCCGTGAGCACTCACAGAATATGCTCTGGAGAAAGGCCACACTGTAGCTGGGGGCAGACTGGAGCAATGAGGAGCCAGAAGTTGAGGGGGTTATTCCAGATTGACGCCAGGGTAATGGAGCACAGATCTGTGTTTCCCTGGGGTGTCTTTGAGAACTGCAATGCAATATCATACTCAGAGCATCTCAGTCTGAAGGACAGACAGACTCGCACAGCCGCCTTCTATTTTCTTGCTGGCTTTCAAACTAATAATAAAACCTTCTCACGGCTCTCCCCTTCTTCTCTTTCTCTCTGCTTAGCCCCTCTGAGCATCCCTCCTGTTGAGGGCATGGAGCTATTCCGGAGACACCCAAATGCCACACGCTGGAAATCCCTCTCTGGAAGTGGCCTGGAGTGGAAAGCAGAGCCCACAACGGGTTCAGCACGAGATGGGACTGAGCTTACCAGTTTGAAACTGGTGCCATGCTGGCATAGCTCTTTGCTTTCAGACCCAATACAGTGCCATCATGTGGGCTTCGCCACTCAGTTCTGTGCTATCTTTGAAGGCTTCGTACACCTTCCCTCGCTGACTGGCCCTAATTATATGGTGAGGAAAAGAATAAAAATACCTTTTTTTTTTTTTTTATGAAAACCTAAATTTTCTTGACGTCTAAACCAGCTGTTTCACTGAGGTTAATAAAAACAACACAAGCAAGAACTGAAGTGAGGTCACCTCCCAAGCATCTCCTCTGGCCTCTGTGTCAGACCACAGCAACAACTGAGCCATGTCAGACCCACACAACAACAGGGTTCATAGCTGCTTCAGACATTTCAAAATGAAGTGACTAGTCTAAGCTGGTCAGTCTCACTGGAGAAGATGGGCACCTCCACAGAGCAATTCATTCCAACATCACAAATACCAGGTTTGGGAAGGACATAAGCTCTCTGTGCAATTCTCTCTCCATTAACCACCTGAGTTTAAATAGCTCCTTTAGCCTCAGCATCTATCAAACATGGCACGATGGTCCACCAAGTTACCCTAGCACTGCCCAGAAGCTCCGGAACACTGTCCAGAGCCCATCCTTCCTCCCCATCCTTCCCTCTTCTACCCTGTCCCCCACCTTTCTTGCCATGCCAGAGTTTCCAAGGAGGGGGAGCTGTATTTACCTGTGCTGGACATTGTGCTCTGGTTGGTTATGAGAACTTTTGGGCTATATCATATTCTAGCTTTACTTACATGGCATTAGAGGAGTTTTCCACAGAGAGAAGATCCAACAGAGGATGACCCTTCCGGTATTAAAGAAATAACTCACTGGATATCAAGGATCCAAGTTTAAAGGGCAGAGAGAGGTGGATGAGCAGCTCACAATATTCTATTACCTCAGCCCAGTATGTCTGAGATACGATGAATTCAATCCCTTCCTGACCATGCTAAGGAAAAGGTCCCTCGGGGGGGGGGGGGGGGGTAAACAACAAAGCCTACAGATTTGAAATGCTTATTTTCTAAAGTATATTTGTTGTGTTTGCTGGTATAAGCTGGAACAACTTACCAGGACAAGAAATCTGTAGGAGGAAAATGATGTGGGTAGGACTGAAGTAAAGGTTTGCCTGTTATTTTGTCCTCAGGTTTTACTGCGAGTGAAGACAGGGCTTGCTCAGACTGAGACATTGCATGGAGGATGGTTATTGGCATTTTCCCCTATAGCAGAATGCCACGACTACGTGGGATTTACTTTTTAAATTTTTTAATTTTTTTTTTTTTAAGGTGCGTGTTTCTCACTGAATCATGTTGTTGGGAACACGCCTTTCTGCACAAAGATGTGATGTAAGGTGTGACTGGAGGTGCGTGCCTACCACGGAGCTGTGCGACAGGGAACATGTCTCTGTGTCCCTCATGTGATCCCCTCCGACTGGCAGGGCCAACATACAAAATCTTGGGAATTTCACCCATCCCCGGCACTGCAGGTGAAGACAGGGAGATGAGCCTGAGGAAAACCTAGAGAAAATCTCACATCTCTGAGAGTCTTCTCAGGGTGTTGAGTCATCTCTGAGACTGGTGATGGTCTGGTATGAAATGCACTACCTTTGCGTACAGTATTGTTTGCTGAGTGTCATCAACACCTCCAGCAGTGAGGAAATCGGTAAGGAATTGAAGTCTCATTTTTTGTCCAAGGTGCCTCATTAGTGTGCTTGCAGCCTTGCTAGACAACACCCTCCCATCTGAACCAAAGTTATCAGGTCTTTTCACGTAAGCCACCGCTGGCCCCCTGGACAGCCACCACACTAAAGTCTCGACAGCTGGCGCTAGGCAGGTAGCCTCCGAGCGAAGTGTTTCATATCCCATCGTAAATCCCTCGAGCCATCCCGAACTAGTCTGGAATGCACATGGACCTGCTTGCCAAAGCCAGGCAAGGGTCGGGGTAGGGGGGAGAAAACTTGTTTCCATACCTCCCTGCTCCACGCTTGTGCTTTGAAAGAAGGTAACTGCGAATGTTTTACTAAAACACCTACAATGACTCCATGGAGTCTGAGCTCAGGGCAGCTTCAAGCCTTGGAAAGTTCCTTGGTCAACAGAAGAGCTTTTTTGCATGCAGAGTATCTCATTGAACTTGTGGAGATGTTTCTGAGGCGTGGTCCAGCAAGGACCAGATCTTGTGGGACCTCAGCCTTTCTTAGGACACAGCCAGTACTATGAAATGCAGCATCTTCACCTGCCTTAGGCAAAGGCTTCTGGCAGGTAATAAGGATGCAGTTAGTAGCTTTCTGTAGGAAATAAGTAGTGGTGAGGACCCTGGTATATCCTTACAGGCTCTGGGAATCAGAAGTTTAGTGACTTCCAGAGCTGGACTACTGAGTTTGTCTAATCCCTCTTCGGCCTTATGTATGCTTTTGGCTTCCACGATATCGTGTGGCCACAATGTGGCCACACACGGTGTGAAACAGCGTTTCCCCATGTTTGTTTTGAACCTTCCCACTGAGCATTTCATTAGGGTCCCCCCAGTTGCTCCAGTTTCCACAGGCACAGCTCTAAACCAAATTAAAAAAACATTGTAATCTTGCTCTAGTGTGAGATTAAACCACGCCAGGAAAGTTAGTTGGGGACAATGTCTGTCAAATCTGTGAAACTGCTGCAAAGGATTACAAGACAAGCTGTCATCTTCTGTTTGAAAATTAGTTTGAAAACCACAAATCTAAGCTCCCAGTTGACAGGACGCGGATCCTTGGTTGTTCTTTCTGGTTTTGACCTCACAGTCAACTATTTTACAGGCTATACTGGTTTCTTCATCTTTTCCAGGAGCCCCTTTCTGGTCATTTATTTGGATTGTCTCACAAGTGAAAAACGTGGTGATGCCATAGCACAAAACACAGCGATTCCTCAGCAAATTGCTGGCCTCCTGAAGTTTATGGACACAGGACAAACTGCTGGAGCACAGAGTACCGATGCTTTCTAGCCCACTTCTTGAGCAGCGCACCACTGGCATAGGAAAATGGAAGCCATTTAACTAGACTTTTTTAAAAAAAGGAAGCTCTTCAAGAAAACCAAAACCTAGCCTCCTTAGTCAGTATCGTTTTAAAAATAAAAGCTTCACATTGTTAAGACCGTCGATAGTTCCCTCTTTTCCCAGAAAAATCCGGCTGGCCACTGGATGTCACTGTTGTTGCAGAAAAACGCTCCAAAAAGTTCACAAATCAGGCTGTGAATAAGGTGAGGTGAAGTCACCCAAACCTGGAAATGGATTTTTTTTTTTCTTTCTTACCGTTAACCAGCACAGTGCCGGTGGCACTCGGAGGCTGCCCCACCAGTGCGAACAACTGGAGGCAAGGCGCGCTCAATGGGGCTGAGGTCTCCATCGCCATCTGAGAGTAAGTCCTCCGTGGAGGTCACAGACCCTGACTCACCCATGGCCAGATGTGCGTCCCCTCTTCTTGCTGGCTCCCCTCTGGTTTTGCCGAGACGCGTCCCCGCTGAAGCCCTGGGTCTGCATGACACATCCAACCTGGTCTCCGGTTTGGACTCAACACTTTCTCTTCTGCCATACAGCAGAGCACACTGCAGCAAGTGCATTCCTCCCAAGCTTGTCCTTGATCATGGATTAAAAGCAATCACACGTGGTTTTAGCTGGCGCTGTTGAAAGGGCAGTTTAACATAGCTGCATGACTTTCAAGGTTTAAGCTAATATCTCCAGCGAAAACAGCTTTGTGTTATGTACATCATTTGCCTCTGAATTACACCAGGCATCTCCAACGCCACTCAATCACACAGAGGAAATCTGCCCTAAAAGACCTTCCTGAGCCTTTTAATTCAGCTAAAGATGCCTTTGCAGCATCATGGTGAGCCACGACAGTGCAGGAAATGGGCTTTTTCAAGGAGTGCTGCGAGGCTGCAGGCTGAGGCCCTTCCCTCTAGGAAAGCAGGAGAAACAAGCCCCAGGAGTTGGGGTGTTGCAAGACCCTCAGACACATGTGGTGTGGAAAGAGATCTAGAGTACATAGATCTGGAGATCTGTCTCTTTTTGAAGTGCGAAGCATGCCCAAGGCTGTGGAATAATAGAGAACTTGGCTAGAAAGGACCCATTTTGGTCCATCTAAATGTCATAACTCAGGATCAGGTCTGCCTGGACATGACGGATCAGATCAGCTTTGACCCTAGGGATGTTGGTATAAATTAGGAAAAGGATGTCCATAAGGCACTTTGACTGCAATATTTTTAAAGCACTAGGAGATTCCTTGGCTGTGACTTTTCTTTATTATTTTTTCATTCTTTAAAAGCAAAACAGAAGAAAGACATCCTTGGGGAAGGACAGACAGTCCGTTAGCTAAAGGTCCTGTGGTAGGAAGGAGTGGAGGTTTTTAGCCAGCAATGGCAAAGACTCTACTAGGAGGGTCAGTAAATCTTATTTGTCAAAGAGAACATCTGTGTAGTGGGAAAACAACAAGAAACAGTCCTGCGGCATTTACAGATTCTCTGAAGGAGTTGTATGAACACAAAAGTGGTCACCCCCAAGCTTATATGCCACCTGTCTTGGACACAGCTTGCCACAACCCAACAGTGATGAGCTCCATCCTGCAAACACTTCCATTCATAAGCTACTTTGTGCATACAAGCAGTCGTATCAAGCCTCTACATCCCCGTGCACAAAGGATACCTTGCTCGCAGATGTTAAATTTAATTGGCTAAAAGTCATGGAAAGCTGTATTCCTGGAGTACTAATTCGTACATGCTATGCCTGCAAATAAGTTCTTTTTATTACAAATCTATTCCTAATTAGACCATCAAATGTGTATCTACATTCCACTCGTTACTATTTATCTTTGTGAATTCCACCCACACAGATCTATTCTCAGCCGCATGGCCAAACATCCTGACTAATTTCAATTTAGTTTTTTTCTGCATAAATGTATAAACACGGAGATTTTCTATATACATCCACATTTCGAGCAAGCAGAAATATTTGATTTGAATCACCACTGTATTACTCTGGTTTTACACTGGTATAAACACTAGTGGTTTTCACTGCTATCTCCTGCCGCCCAGCTGTGAACATTGCGGAGAAGGAGCAACAATGAAGATAAGCACAATTTATCTGAATATCTCTCTCATAATATTGGCCCAGTGAGCAGTGAAACCAAGAAGAGAGAGACTCAGTGATCCTGTTAGTTTTCCACGACGCGGCTGTCCACTCTAACACACGGTCCCCATCCAGAAGTCGAGTAAGTTATTACGGAAGTTTAGAAACCTCAAAATATACACAACAGATTCTGGAAAACATTGTGGTTACGTGGCTTCAAGCGCGCTTGAGGAATATGTTAAAATCCAAGCAAACAATCTACGCCTTCGCCCCCTTTCTGCTAACCCGGGAGTGTGTGCGCGCGCATCGCCGCGCTCGCGTTGCAATTTGCAGCTCTGTTACTCATAGCCTCCATTAAAGAATAACAGCCCCTGTTTGAGCATCGCGAGGCAAAATTGTTCGCACATGTGGACCAACTAGACACACCAAGGCTGCACCCTTATGGTTTCTGAGTGACAAGCGTAATAAGATTACGCTTGATCTTTCTCTTAATAAAGCTGGATGACATTCAAGCAAAGCCTGGGTTTTGTTTTAATGGTACATTAAGGGAACCCAGAGTTTGGCACAGCTGGAGGCCTGAATCATCGAACGAAACTTGGCACTGCCAGCGTTCCCTTCCGATCTCAGACCTCACATAATGAATATTTATATCTATACATACACACACACACACATATATTAAATACCTATCATTAGCTGGTCAAGGTCAATGCTCTGGGTAACAGAGCTGGCTGTAATACCAAGAACGATGATGGCTCTTTTTTTCCTTGTGTTATGAATCACACAAATTAAGCAACCCACAGTTTACAGAGTCTGCAACGTGATGGACTGCTTTTAAACCACACATACCAAAAGGAAGGAGAACAACTCCAAGAAATAACAAAAGCAAAAGAGAAGTGTCATCACCTTACCGTTTAAACCCGAACACAGCAGAACACGGAGACTCCTGCTTAACTTTAATAACACCAGCGGCCTCAGCCGACTCCAGGGGAAGCAGTCATTCGCTTGAGATAAGTCAGGGCTCGCGTGGTTTGAAGCATTATGGGTTAGGAGCTCAATAGTGTTAGCCGAGTCACACTGATTTAAACCGTCATTGCAGCTGGCCCAAAGATTACAAAATACAGAACACAACGAAATCACTTAGAAGAACAGGGGAGGTATAATACCGAATTTTTATTCTTAAAAAAGAAAGAAAAATAACCTCTCCCCAATTAAGACTTTACTTTTTGGAAAAGGAAAGCTTCCTTAAGGACAAACTGAGCAGTCCCATCTTCCCTTTCCGTCATCTTTGGCGGCTGTTATACTAAACGTACAGCTGTTCCTCTGCACGGGCTCAGGCTGCGTGTCTGTATATACGCACCAGTCCTGCAGATAAGTCAACGGGTCTCAGGCTTAAGCAGGGAGTTCATGATGGAGCTGGGAACTGTATGCAGTGGGGATGGTTTAGATTGCATAGTTTATCTGCCAAAAAAAATCGTTTTTTGGTTAACCAAAACAGTTCCCAAATTACATTTGCTGAGGAATACTGATGGGGAATTTAAGAGTACTGGAATACTCTTTTGCTGTTTCAAAAAAAAAAAAAAAAAAATCATGGTTTTATTTCAAAGCATTCAGAAATAATTTACTGAAATGTAATATGCGTACATTTCATTTCAAAAAGAACACAAACATGGACATTAAATTAAACAATTAAACACTTTGCGCAGCCTTAATTTTCTTCCAGGCTTTTGTTTTGGTGAGAAAATGAAAACATTTTTGTTCGGCATTGACCCAATATAACTTTCCCTTCAACCATCTGATTCAGCCGACAAAACAAGACATAAATCATTTCCACCACCCTAGACTGAGCCCAGGTCTCTCTTAACGCGGACGAATTCCTGATCCTCTGCCTCTCTCTTCCTCAAGATCTATGGGCAGTACCGTAAAGCCTGAGTGCGATGGTGGGACCTTCCCTGTTAAGGCCATACCCATGGACAAGTGGTTCATGCTAAGGCCTGCTCAGTGTCTGACCGTGGAGGAGTGGGTGCTTGGCAGAGCCAAAATCTCTTCAGAGAGTCCCATCTTTTTCCCATAAAGACAGTAACGAGACTCCCATTGAAGTCAAAGGAGCCTATCAAAGCTTTATGCGACAGAAAACTACACGAGGAAACTGCTTCCTTCTATCTTCAGCTAAAAGTACTCAAATTCACTTCTGGGGCTACGTACCTGTCCAGCCTAGTTCTCTATTCTTGCTTACAGCACTTAGAAGTTTCCCCTTGTGTCCAATCTGATCAGAAACTCACTGAAATCAACAGAAAACATATCTAGAAGGCACCTCCGGTGCAATCCGTGTTCCTGACTTTCAGCTGGTTTGAAGATGACAGCTCCAGAGCACCGAGCACATGGATTTAGAGGTGAGCAGAACGTGAACAGAAGACAAGATCCTCTTGCCTAAACAGAGGCTCACTTTATTAAGTAAAAGCACTAAGAGAATATGCGTTCTTGCAGGAATTCAGCCAATAATTATCTGCTTCAACAACTGTCTGCTCCCTTCACCGGATGAAACTGAGATCATCCTTGACTGAAGTAAGAAATTCTCTGCCGGCCCTATTGGTATTCTTGTGTCCAAATCCTGCAGTATTTTTTATCCCACCGAACTCCACCTATAAAGCTCTCAGACTATATTTTGGCTGACTAGTCTGGGCTATTATATAAGCCCTTTGGCACTGGCCTGTCCCAGATTTATCCCAACCTCCACACTTTTTCTCACAGCCAAGTTTCTGCAGGAAACAAAACACTTTTCATTGAGGCCAATTAACTCAAGAACGTCAAAAGAAAAAAATAAATCAAAAGGCTTTGGGTCAGTGACAAGAGCAATAGAGAGGCCAAGAAAATGAAAGAGACTTGTTCTGAAAATGATTTTTACTATGTCAGAGCCAATTCCCAATAGAGTGAAACAAGAAAAAACATTCCTAGAGAGATTCAAGATCTGTCATGAATTCCCGAGGCACATTAAGAAGTCTCACTTCCCTCTCTGTCTCTCATTCCTTTCCAAGGTACATCATGGGGCTCCGGAAAGAGGGTGATAAGTCAAGAGGTCTGTACAGTGGTCCAAGGCATTCAAAGTCGCAATGACCCAAGGGTCGGGGAATCCTACAGTAATGCTCCAAACTGTCTCTTATTTTTGAAAAAAAAAGAAAAAAAAATGAAAAAGAAAAGAGAAAAGAAAAAAAGAAAAAAGAAGAAAGAAAAAAGAAGGAAGAAGAAGAAAGAAGAAAGAAAAAAAAGGAAATTGGAATCAAAACACCATTTTAAAATATTTTCTTTGTGGTTGAGACAGTGGTTGAGATATTGGGACTGCTTCTCTCAAAGAAACAGTCACTTGGTTTCCTTGCAAAGCAACTGGTCTGTGCCTCTGCTGCCCCATCTTTAAAAGAAGCATAATCCACTTTCCTCCCAAGACAACATATTTGTCCCATTACATGACTGTATATTGATAAAATTACTGACGACTGAACTTTGGAATGAACTTCAGGACACAGCGACTGCTGCCTTTCCCACCATCGCCACAATGCTCATCATTGACTCCAAGTCCAGGACAAGGAGCCCCACCAGAGCAGCAGACACTTCTTTTTTTCCATGCTTGTAGACATCAGACCCGCAGACTTGTCAGTATTAGGAGCAAAGCTCACTTTTCAAATTGTTTGAAGTATTAATTCAAAGGATTACTAAATATCAGTCTTAGAGGGCCCAAGGTTGCTATCAGGAAAAAAAACATCACTGTTTCCCAGTTGAGCTTTATTTAATGATGAACTTTGCGCTTCCTAATCTCTTCGGAAAATAAATGCCACATGGCATCATAATATACTGAGGAAGGGATAGTCAGGCTCCCAGCAAATAATTCATAACGACATCTTTTGGGTTAGTTTTTATGATGCTCTTTGTAGGACAATGCCGCAAGTTGATCTTGAATATTTCACAATGAGAACAAAATATTCCTCCTGACATCTAGCTCTGTACTCACGAGTTCATTTTTTCTGATGATTAATTCTGAGTTCATGCAGAGTGTGTTCAAGATTACATGGATTCATATTCAGTTGACCATATCTGAGAGGATTATTTTAGTGTGCCCCAGTTTATGGCCCATGAAACATGATCCTTCTTGTCTCTGTTTCTCTCACTCTGCCGACAGTATTATTCTAACAACCAATACTGGGAACTCGTATTATCAGCATAACGGCAAAACCCAGCTATTTTTCTCTATGAAAACCAGCTCTCATTCAGTTGCCTTACACTTGCTTTGCTCTCAGTGCCAACAGCCAAACAGAACCCATCAAAACGACAAAATGGCTGCACTCAAAGAGTTGCGGTCAATGGCTCCATGTCCAAGTGGTGACCAGCGACGAGTGGTGTTCTTCAGGCGTTGGTACTGGGACTGGTGCTGTTTAACATTTGTCAGCAACATGGACAGTGGGATTGAGTGCATCCTCAGCAAGTTTGCCAATGACACCAAGCTGCGCGGAGTGGTCGACATGCTGGAGGGAAGGGATGCCATCCAGAGGGACCTGGACAGGCTGGAAAGGCGGGCCCATGCGAACCTCATGAAGTTCAACAAGGCAAAGTGCAAGCCCTGCATGTGGGCTGGGGCAATGCCAAGCACAAATACAGGCTGCGCGGAGAATGGATTGAGAGCAGCCCTGAGGAGAAGGACTTGAAGGTGTTGGTTGATCAGAAGCTCAACATGACCTAGCAATGTGCGATCACAGCCCAGAAAGCCAACCGCATGCTGGGCTGCATCAAAGGAAGCGTGGACAGCAGGTTGAAGGAGGGGATTCTGCCCCTCTCCTCTGCTCTCGTGAGACCCCAGCTGTGTCTAACTCTGGAGCCCCCAACACAAGACAGACATGGACCTGCTGGAGCGCGTCCAGAGGAGGGCCACGAAGATGATCTGAGGGCTGAAGCACCTCTCCTATGAAGACAGGCTGAGTGAGTTGGGTTTGTTCAGCCTAGAGAAGGCGGCTCGGGGGAGGCCTTCCAGTACTTAAAAGGGGCCTACTGGAAAGATGGGGAGGGACTCTTTGTCAGGGAGTGTAGTGATAGGGCAAGGGGTAACGTTTTTAAACTGAAAGAGGGTAGATTTAGATTAGATATCAGGAAGAAATTCTTTACTGTGAGGGTGGTAAGACACTGGAACAGGTTGCCCAGAGAAGTTGTGGATGCCCCATCCCTAGTAGTGTTCATGGCCAGGCTGGATGGGGCTGTGAGCAATGTGGTGCAGTAGAATGTGTTCCTGCCCATGGCAGGGGGGTTGGAACTAGATGATCTTTAAGGTTTCTTCCAACTCTAACCATTCTATGATTCTATGTTTTGAGGTTTGCCACAGACTTGATCATTTTTGGTGCTTCTAGCACATATTACTGCTGTTACTAGTGATACTAATCTGAAAAAGGCAAAGCAGAGTGGAAACACCCTGATGCCAATTGAAGCCATCGCTTCTGTCTCTCTGAAGAGCTGTAACCCACATTACCTACACTGGAAGATGTTTCCATCTCTACTCAAGAGACCAGTACAGGCAGCGCAGTGTTGATCCTGGCATACAGCAGGAAGATGGGCTGTTTAACAGTTTTGGCAATGTCTGACCATCTTTCCTATTGTGGCATCGTTATCTTGAGCCAACTGCCAGCTGGCCTGAATGGTGCTTGATGCATGAAACTCAGAGGAGCTTTCAATTGACAACACCCTGTAAATTATATATAGCAACATAATTTTACATGCATGCCCCAAACATCTCAAAGCAGTTTAAGGACAGAAACTAAGGCCCAATGCTGTGACCCTTACTTAACAAGTCTGAGCTAATTAGAAAGCTGTCCCATTGAAATAAGCAGAGCTGCTTGCAGAACTTTGTTTAATGTGCAGCCAGATTTGCAGGCAACCTACAATATACTTATGTTTTGTTAAGTAGCCTAAATTCACACAACTCAATAGCTGAACCAGAGCTTCTGCTGCATACAACCTTGCCTGAACCAACAGGAAATACAAGTTGCTTATGAGAAGGAGGAGGATTTGAACTATAAACTTAGGACTAAGTTCCCTACAGCAGTGAACCATATTAAGCTACTGTTTTTCAGTATCTTTACTGCTGTGACCAGAGTTGTTGGGATTTTCTTGTGGTATTATCATCCATCCCTTCCATCCTGCGTCACTGCAACTGCACGCAGAAAGCAGAGGTTATACACACCGTTTTATTTCAACAGAGAGCGCCTTTCACAACCCCTCGGCAATTTTCTACACAGTGTCAAATGCACTGGACTGCGTAGAATGTTATTTTTCTTTGACTGATGCTGTCAACACGTTATCTGAAGTCTACCTCCGAGTGCAAGAGCTCGGTGAGAGTGTTTGCATTGCACTTGTGCGTTACGCTACACCCATGCTCGGGCACCCTCTGTCCCATCACTCACAGGTCCCACTTTCTGATCACTTGACTGCCATTTGGATGAAGCCCAACTCCAGCCCTCTCCGAGCACAGAGCACAGTCAAAGAAGGAAAGATAGCTCTTTCAGCTCAGTTTTCAGCCGCAATTCAATGAGTTGTGTGTTTATTGCTTCTTTCTTGAAAATAGAGCTTTTCTGTAAATACTATGCTTACGGGAAAGATCAGATCCCACCATTTTTTCACTCTTTATGGGGAACTGCAATATGCTTTCTTCAGCATTTCGCAAATGAAGAGAGGAGCGAGACTATCTTTCAGTAAGTAATAAATGCAACATGCTTTCTTTATCAAAAGATTGTGAGTACAGTACTACTACGCAGTAGCAAACTAAGTTTCCTATCCATTATGGTCTCTAAACATTACTGCTACAGTTGATATATTCAGGGAATCCTTGAGCCGATCCCAGAAAAGACAGCACGCCTTAACCTTGACTAGCTGGCAATCTGCAACGGCGAGCAGAAAGGAATACTGTGCGCATCTGGAATTGCAGGGGAAAAGCATCATCCCATCCAATTTTCCAGGAAAGAATTTGGCCAGGACATCAGAGCAAAGGAGCCTCTTTGCAGAGCGCGCTACCGAACCATTAGTCACCGCAACCCCTGCCCAAGGCTCCTGAGTCACCACGAAAGAGAGGACCTCACCGTCCCCTGACGGCGCGCGGGGGAACAGCCAGCGCTGATGCACGAGGTAGAGAATTTCTCTGAGCTGCCAACAGCTCCCCCAGCACCTGGTTTTCTCTGCTGTGGCCTTCTTCCATCCATGGCCCGCGCCAACCGACAGCAGTTAATGAACAGCACTAAAGACCACTTGCCAGCCCGGGGCACTGGGGCGGCAGAAGTAAGACGTGAGGATGGGATTGCCACCGCAGGGATCGGTTTCCTTTCCGATGTCGAGCTCCTTTTTCTTAACGCTGTTTGGCTATATTCAGCATCCAGCACCTTGATCCTGAAAACTCATAACATTAACAATTCCACATCCACACAAATGCAGATGTATTATACACACAGATACACAAGTATGTATATATTTTCCTGTAGAGGGAATATGATATTTTTGCTTTATAAGATGAACGAGGAGAATAGAAAACCAAGAATTCTGGGCTATCACCCAAACCACACAGCTTTGAAATCAGCGGTGCCTTGAAAAAAAAAACAACACACAACAAAAAAAAACCCTACACTTCCTTCCAAGAAAAGTGTCTAAGTTTTCCAATCTGTTTACGACTGATGTCTACCCACAAGAGACTAAAATCTGGGCTGGATGAGACTGGACTGGCATACAACATCAAAAACCTCTCCTTCCTGAACTGGGGAACAATACCATAAGTGTCTCTACAGAGGCAGACCTGGTATTGCAGAACTTTTCCCCCAAACTGTTATATCTGCTTTTAATTTCCAATGAATCAGTGAACACATCTGTGGGCTACTACTCTTCCAGACCAATCTTTATTTTTTTATTCTCGGAACTCATCTCTCTTCCCCAACACCTGCTCACTGCTCCCTCTGAAATATGGTTCAGAAGTATTCAAAGAACTCAGAAGAATTCAAATTTCTTTCTCTAGAGAAGGCCCTCCTTAGCTCTGGCTTTAATTAAATTGTATTATATGTGATGCAGAAACAGGTGAATTAAAAAATACAATAACAAAAGCAACTACGACTCTCTAAAAGAGAAAGTTAGGATGTACAGTGATCTCCAAAGACTGGAGGTAGCTGAGGAACAGGATAAATACCGTTCTGCACAGAAACAATATCCAGATTACACAATATATCTCTCTCTAACTGACCCAATCTTAGCTAAGCAGTATCTAACCCTAAGAGTCTCTGCCAGCATTAGTGTCATTTCTCTGGAAAGCTCAGTTCCTGCCTACCACAATGGACGTATTCCTGAGTATCAGCTAGATCTTTTTGTACCTTCAGCTCTGAGCCAAGGAATTGCTTACGTGAATCCTCGCTAAGCCACAGGTCGAGCGAGGCATTAGAAATGGAACTATATCGCAAACACCATCACTTCCAACTTCCAGAGTGCAGGCAAACCCCGAGGCCAAGTTTGGAGCAAGCCTGGGCTGTACCCCAGGAGCTCTGAGGGAACATAATCTGCTCCTCGGGTGCCGCTACTGTTTTTAAAGCTGTCCTGGAGTTGGTTTTCCTCTATGGAGACGCAGAGTTGACACCGCAGGTGTGCTGGGGCATCGGGGCAGAGACCAAACTCCTGCTAACGGCTTGTTCTTTCTTGATTGGTGCTGCTGCTTCAAACACTTCTTTGGTCAGGATACTAGGCTGGGTCTGCATGAAGAAATGAACTGCCCTTTCACCTACCAGTCATCGCTGGGGCAACTGCCCAAGACCTTGCAGCCTCCAGGTTGGAGCTAGGACCTGCTGGTGGGGAGGTGTCCATGGGAGGACAGCATTACTGCTCAGATCCCTGCCGCTCTCCTTAATGCAGTCTCCAAACATTAGTGTGGCATTAATGTTTTTTTTTGCAGCAGAGGAGGGAATTGCACCAATGGGAACCTGAAGTGTAGAGAAGCTAAAAACTCGTCCCAAGACCAACAGGTAGCCAGTAGCAGAGCAGGAATAGGAATATAGATTTCCTGAGACTGATGGTCGTGTCTTGAGCTCTCAGAGCATGCTTTGCACACTCAGCTGAAGCACAGCCTCATACCATTATGTATGGCCATTTCCCTACTTATGCTGGGGCCTTTCATCTATGAGACTTCACAGCTCTCGCTGTCCCGTGTTTAACCTTGTGCTAAGCACATAATTTATGACCCGACCAATTCCAAAAAAAGTAAAGGAAAAGCTGTAGTACTATATTTGAAGTGAAGTCTGGCAAGATGTCCTGCTCTCTCTCCACAAGCACTTTATGGCAAAGCCTGAAATGGTTTCCCAGGATGTCGTATATCTGGCATGAATCCCTGCCAGGCAAAATCTTGTCTCATTTAATTAGCTCTCACAAATTTTCACCATACTGCTTTCTCACTGAGGTCTGAACCACAGCTCCTGCTGTCCAGACGCCATGGGGAGCGAGACACCACGTCCAAGGCCACTGCTGGTGGCCCCGTTGTGAAAGTGCCTGATGGAAACTCATCTCATTAAACTTTCGAAAGATGGATGCTCTGGCATTGGAGCAGCTCCGAGCTCTCAGCTGGAGTTTCTGCTGGCCTCCAACTCTCTCTTTGTAATATTTTAGGTTTTGCCTGCTGGAAAATGACTTGTAAGAATGCTCTTGAGCGCCAGTGTTTGGAACCAGATCTGTTTCCAGCATTCCCAAATCCTGGGATGCTCAGAGCTGATGTGCTGACTCAGATCACTCGAGACAAGCAAGTTAGTGAAAAGTTCAATCCAGTGGTAATGAGATCTGGTGGAATTAGACCTCTGTATGATTTATTCAGCATTTTGTAATCAGTGTAGAGTGTTAATGTCATCCATTTGCTCCCAAACCTCTGCTTGGAAAAGAGCAAGGCTAATCAAAGCAAATGCCTCCCAACCTTCCAGCGTCAGCCTCTTTTCTTTGTGAAATGAGCGGTTCCAGATCTCTGCAGAGGTGCCTGACAGTTCAACCCAATCCTCTGAATTAGCATCTTTACTCCTATCGATTACTAATTGGTTCAGCCACATGATACTTTCCAGCTCCCTGCTAGAGAGACTGAAATTTTTATAAAGCATAGTAACAACGCTCACCAAACAGGTGTTGAGATAAAAGCTGTTATCATGAAACATGAACATTTTATGAAAAATACACAAATTTCATATGGTTTTGAAGATTCACTGACAGCAAATGATAGGATTTGATGGATCCAAATTATGGCAAATTATCAGGCTTTCCCAGGGCTCATACTGCCTCAGTTGCTTTCTGTACACCACACAGTTTTCACCAGTAATTCCTGGAAAACACGTTCTTGCCTCCTGAGCCCTGTGATCTCCATTCCATAGCTTTTTCAGGCCCCAATCTGTCATGTTCAAAACCCAGAGACAATATGCTATGGAGCAAGAAAGCTTATGGCTGTGGTAATGGGGAAAGCCCTCTGGCACACAGCAAAATACCAGGGACCGTACGGGAGTACCAGGGCTTGCCGCAAGCGTACAAGGAGCTGGACGTGTCTGTGGATCAGGGAGTTTAAACTTTGCCTTTTTTCCTGCATCTCAGGTGGAACAAGAGCTGTTCAAAGGACAAGTTCTTTCTCTGCAGTTTTCAGAGGAAGGCAAAGTTAACGCTGAATGATAATCCCTCTTACTACTCCACAGGCATGTCTCCTCCATTCAGTCAAAGATTTGGGGCTTCTGAGGTGAACTATCTTATTTCTTTAATTGAACCCTACATGCCGGTACACAGTCGGTACTGGGACCTGTACTGTTCAACATCTTTGTTGGTGACATGGACAGTGGGGTCGAGTGCACCCTCAGCAAGTTTGCCGATGACACCAAGCTGTTTGGTGAGGTAGACACGCTGGAGGGGAGGGATGCTATCCAGAGGGTCCTGGACCGGCTGGAGAAGTGGGCCCAAACCAACCTCATGCAGTACAACAAGGCCAAGTGCAAAGTCCTGCACCTGAGTCAGGGCAATCCCAAGCACAAATACAGGCTCAGCGGGGAATGGCTGGAGAGCAGCCATGAGAAGAAGGATCTGGGGATGCTGATTGACGAGAAGCTCAACATGAGCCAGCAGTGTGTGATCACAGCCCAGAAGGCCAACCGTATCCTGGGCTGCATCAAAAGAAGTGTAACCAGCAGGCCAAAGGAGGTGATTCTGCCCCTCTACTCCACTCTCGTGAGATCCCACCTGGAGTACTGCATCCAGCTCTGGAGTCCCCAACATAAGAAGGACATGGACCTGCTGGAGCGCATCCAGAGGCGGGCCACAAGGATGATCCGAGGGCTGGAGCACCTCTCCTATGAGGAGAGGCTGAAAGAGTTGGGGCTGTTCAGCCTGGAGAAGAGAAGGCTCCGGGGAGATCTTATTGCGGCCTTCCAGTACCTAAAGGGGGCCTACAGGAGGGCTGGGGAAGGACTTTTTACTAGGGCATGTAGCGATAGGATGAGTGGGAATGGCTTTAAACTAGAATAGGGCGGGTTCAGATTAGACATTAGGAAGAAATTTTTCACTCTGAGGGTGGTGAGGTACTGGAACAGGTTGCTCAGAGAGGTTGTTGAGGCCCCATCCCTGGAGGTGTTCAAGGCCAGGCTGGACGTGGTCTTGGGCAACCTGGTCTAGCGGGAGGTGTCCCTGCCTATGGCAGGGGGGTTGGAACTCGATGATCTTCAAGGTCCCTTCCAACCTAAACCATTGTATGATTCTATGCCACACCCCAGTTTTTGAAACACAAGCTTTTATTTTTTTCCCCACGCTGCTCATGATCAAGTTGGTATCTTTCCTTGCTCCTGCCTGTATTACTAGATGTTTCCTTTGCCTTTTTTTTTTTTTTTTTTTTTTTTTTTTAATCTGCATCCTGCACTTTCATAGGAAAAGAACGACTGCTAAAAAATCCATTAACATGGTTTGGACAGAGTCCAAAAGTTCAGCTACCAAGAATGTTAAATCCTCCATCTGTTTGCTAGTTAGATAATGTTACCTTTGAGCTTTCCTTTGGCTGCTAAAGACACTTTATCTGCCTTAAATGTTGCAGAAAATTACACTTTAGGTCAAAGCCTGTGTGCCAATTAAATAAGGGGGGGAGGGAAAGTTTCTTGCTATAAATTTCCACGTTTAGTTCCTCCTAGCTCTTGGTACATTCAGACACAGACAAGTCCCGAGCTGAGCGTAATCATATTAATGACCTGGATAATTGATGGTGAATGATGGATATGTTGAGCTAGACTCTAATCCACTCTTAAATATTTGCTTGACTTTTTAAAAATCAAGGGAATACCCTGAAGGGAAGGAAGTTCTTTCACACAGGAGAAGCTAAGCAGCTACGGTGTGCTCGAGTGAACATTTGGCTAACACATTACTTCGTGCCTCAGCTGGGGATGCAGACTGGGCAGCGAGGCCCAACTCGCTCTTTAGTGCCAAGACCTGGCTGTAACATCCATCAGACACCTCCAGGGAGAGGTGACTCAACTGCTTGCATCGACATGATTCCATAGAGGGCAGGCCAGGAGATGTCCTTGCACAGTTTCCACCCCCCTTCCTCCACCATTTATCTGCTCACTTCTCGTTAAAGCTGATGGGACACACAGTTGACCACCTTTTCCCCGAGGAATGCGTTGGACTTGGAGCTCACAGGATTGACATCCATGAGAGTTTTCCTCATGGCTTCAACCGCAACCTCTTTATACCTGGGACTTCACCAGAGCGCAGGGGTTGCTCTCAAGCCACACTGTAACTTCCCATCTGTCCGCGATCCCTCTCCCTTCCCCAGCCTGACGCAGCAGGTGCCTTCCAGATGAGAGCTGGAGATGAAAAACTACAGCCGCTCAAGCTGTCTCCTGCGCTCCCTGAGGAGGGAGCAGCCCCTGCTGAGAAAAGCTAACAAGGAACCACTAAGCATAACTGCATGGGACACTGACAGCTACTTATCAGGAAGGATTAAAACAAGGCCCCAAACCCACAGAAATTCTGGCATTGCATTTAGCACAGCAAACCCACATCTGCCTCTACTTAGACCTGTTATTTACTCTCCGGGGGTGGATGGCTGGACAGGATTGGTCAGAAACGGCAACAAACGATTGGCCAGAACACAAAAACCTGATATGGGATTGGTCGAGATCAGAGGCAACTTGTTTTAGGTCATCACACGGATCATTGTATCACACCATCAGGAGGACAGCGGGGTGAGGCTGGTCTTGCCAGCTGACCTCGGCTGGGAGAGGGACGAGCATCCTCCCGGGCAGTGAGAGATGTGGGGATGGGGCTCTGAGTCTGAAACAGGAGGTACAGACCAGCCTGCTCTCTCTCTCTGCAGCTGGGAGGAAGGTTTCCGTCCAGCCCTGTTATGATAGTTTCCCACCATCTAGCCAAGTTTCCTCAGCAGCAGCTGGGTGACTTAATTTTTAGGGCTAGAAAGAGATTTCTAGGCACAGAGCCCCATCTGCAGCAAAGTCAAACGGAACTTGACAGCCACTGTGGGAGGTCAAGAGAAAAATGACTATGAAATAGATGGAGTTGTCACTTCATTAAGGAATAGAGAAAGCGCTGATGCAAGCATGAAAGGCATAGAGGTGGGAGGACCGGAGAGATACTAAAAAGGTCATCCTTCAGCTCAAAATCACAGGTCCAAATCTGGCCTTGTACAGAGCAACCAGAATTCATTAGTCATTGCAGTAGCTTGTGACTACATTAGGGAAAAGTCCCTGAATAATTTCTAAAGGAGACACATCTGCTGAAGAACAGTTGTGCGAGGAAGAGAGCTGCCCAGTCTGCCTGATTCCAGGGTAAACATCAGGTCTTGATGGTTACCCGTCAACCTGAGTGTGTCAAATGCATGAAAACAAGAGCAAAGAGAACATGTGCCTGGATTGTGCAAATCCTTTCCTCAATAATAGACCAGCATCGTGTAAATGACCACGATCGGTCCTGCTCATTCCACAGCATGGTTCCTACCATTGACCTAGGAAGTGTGAATGAACCGTTTGTTTGGGGAGAGATGAAAGGAAGCGTGTAAGTGAAGCTTGTCTCCATCACCACGACAGTTTTACTTCTTCAAGTGGCCTCAAGTAGCCTTGGAAAGGAAATCTGGAATGTTGTAACATTCATAAATATTTGACTGTTCTGTCTTACCTTGAAAACAGGCAGAAACCCTATCCTAAAGAAAGCACTCCCAGATTGAACAGTCATTTTGTTAAGCAGGCCATGACCTGGGCAACTAAGTATTGGTGACATTTAATCTGTATCTATATCTACGCACGTGTACAAACAGACAGGATAAAATGCAGTGGTTGTCCCAACCCAAGCTAAACCTAAGCTTGGTTACTTAGATTTACAAATGAATTTTTATAAGGTTTAGAAGCCAATGAGAAATATTTTAACACTTTAGAGAAGATACATTGTTATTTCTCCTTTCTTTTAGTTACTCCCAGAAAGCTACAGTATTTTATTATTTTCATTACAGCACACCGACCAGTGTCTTAGGTGTCTCCTACGCCACCTAACACCAATCAGACAGTTATGGCGAACTCCCACCTTTCACTCAGACCTTCCACCCAGCTGCCACAGTCGAATTTGAGAAGAAACAAACAAGAAGCGCTCGCGGAGAGGAACGGTGCACAGGGATTTTAGGACGCACCATGTAACGGGATCTGCCATTTAAAACTTGCACCACTGCGCAGATCCAACACAAACCCCTTCTGCTTCTGTTGAGATGGAGTAATTCTGTACCTGTGGTGCTGCTGGCAGCTACAGAAAAGGAGAAAAAAAAAATAAAAAAAAAGGGAAAGCAAGAGTTTTCTTCTTGAGATACTGAAGCGTCAGAACCCTCACCCAATACCCACCGAAAGCAGGGAGTTTCGTATGAACTGCATTTAAAACTGTCACAGTTTAGTCGCTCAGCTAGCGAAAGATGCTTATTCTTTAACTGAAAAAAAACGTAATTTGGATCCACAGGAGATTTCCCCTACCAGCTGGTTTTGAATGCTGTGGTAGTCTCTCCTCTGGGTATCGTTAGAATGCTGTAACCTAAACAGCCTTTCCAGTCCCATCGTTTTAATGTCCCCCAGGGTGGTAAACAGCATTAAGGCCTCATTCCCTTAAGCCTCCAGGTCAAGAAATATGTATGATTATACGTCTATCTTAAATGCTTTTCCTTGTGACAACAGAATGAGTTACAATTAGTTTGCTGAAATGAATTGTAAAATCTGACACGCTCTGGCTTAAGTCTTTCAAAACCGTATTAGCACAGGATCCACGTCTTACCCTGCATGGTGTGGCACCACGCTCAACGGAGCCATGAACGAGTTTAGCCTTCACGTCAAGCAGTAAGAGCAATAAAGAAGAATGACAAAAAAGGAAAATCAGTTGCCATATCCCAATTGCTTCTTTTATGAGGAAACATACTGTGCATTGAGTATCTAGATAGTCTAGATAGATGTGCATGGATATTGATTCTTCTATTTCCAGTTCACAAATTATCTCAGCAAATCAATAAAAAAAAAAAAAAAAAGAAAGAAAGAATACTGGCTTGGTTTGTCCAGGACAAATGTTTTAAAATGTATTTGCTAAATTATTTTGGCAGCCAGTTGTTACAGGAAAAATTTTGGTTTGGGGTTTCTCTATTCTTCTTCTAAATTCAGAAATTTTCTTATGAAAAATAATAAAACTCAAGCTGCCTCACTTTGAATACATCCTAACAAATCTTTGGATTTTCTGAGCTACAGAAAACACTGGAGAAGAGATATATTTCCACTATTTCTTTGCCACCCTTGACTCAAGTTACTATGCTGTTTTTGTTGAATCAAAACAAGATTTTTAGGCAAGAGAACTAGTTCTACTTTTAGCATAATTATGTAGTTTGAGTAGCACTGGGATTGAATCTGGTTACTTTGAGGAATTCCCTCTAGAATAAAGGGAAAACCTAAGTTATATAAAATACTGACATTGTGCATCAAGAAAAAAAAATGGAGCACCTTAAATCTGCAACTGATGGGAATAATTTAAAGACACCGTAGAATAAAAAACCCTAACACATTAAAAATTGGACAATCATGCTATTACTCGAGGAACTTCAAAAGCCTTCCCTAAAAATTTTATGATTACATTTTGCTGTTCTGTAGAAAGACTTTGTTACTGATTTCCATTTAAGGAAAGCAGCAAAGCTTTTCAAATGCTTTTGAAAAGGAACAAATTTGCGAAGGAGTAATAAGCAGGAAACAGGAACTCTTGTGGAGGTTTGGGGTTTTTTTTTTTGGTGAGATAATTGAAAAGGTCAGAATATATGAATGTGGGAAAATGCATATTCTGCAACTGTTTTTGCATATGTATATATAATTTACACAAACAATTTATATATGGCCATAGACATATACATGCACATATGTATATTTTATATACATGTATGCAGACACACGCAGTTTATAGAAAATGTCAAGCAATTTGACGACTGTGCCTATGAATTTTAATAGCTATTTTTCAGGTATTTTCCTTTGCTGAAATTTCACTAATGAAAGAGACAACCAAGTCCTCTTGTCTGTAATTTCTGATACATAGGCATCAAAGGCGGGTGGAGAAAACTGAAGAAGAGATGGAAAAGCTAAGCTGAAAGTTAGAGAATGCTATACAGATGTTTCCATCTGAGCAGGGAAAACTTTCAAAAATGGGCTGTACTTCAGGTGGAAGAGGCCCTCCAGATTAGCAAATCCAGTTTTTTGCCATCAAAGACACGGCTTCATACAATATTTTTCATACTTAAGCTGACATCCACCTAGTTTTGCCCAGAGTTTCTCCCAAAGGCATCTGTTTTTACCTCTGAGCCAACTCATGCTGAAAGAGCATCCAGTCTGTCTTCATTCCTGGCCTATCTACAGCTTTTGTTTCTTCTGTTAACACTGGCTTTGAGCTAAAAATCTTCTCCTTTCTTCAGCATCCTCCCTTTTGTAGCAAACATTCCTTGCCTGCCTTCTGTGCTTGAGGAGGGCTTTAAAATTAGTCATCTTCTAGGTCTTCAGTTTGGTATCAGTCAGAAGATGCTCATGGATTAAGCTTTTGAACCCTTCACAAAGATGGAGCTGTGCTCCTGCTCGAGCTATGCGTGCTGCAGGGTTGCAGAGATGGAGCGCGTCTTTTCCATGAAACTGTAGAGGTTATTTTGAGAAAGGGTGACATGGGGAAGACGCTTTCCCACCAAGAAAAACACACAACAGCGCCCATTTGGCAAGCAGTGAATTGAGGAAAAATGGCAAGAGGTCTAGATAAGGAATGCAGTGCTAGGCTAGGATGCATCCAGTGATGAATATTCTCCAATTTAACAAAAGAAATTAGAAAAAGTCGGTGCCTGAAGGTGCAACCCATGTTGGTCATATCGTTTGTTACTAACAGCAGTCTGTTCTGTAGTGAATCCTAAAGATAATTTACTTTCATACATGTTTTGGATGAAGACTGAAGTTTGCTCTTCTGCATTTCTAACCTCTGCCTCATTTATACACACCTCTGCTGAGAGATGCTGAGATGGAGTAATCTGTGCTCCTTCCACGGCTCTAGCTAGAGCTCCAGCCCCTAGTGGAGATGACGGACGATATCTGGACTGTTGTTAGCTACGGGGGAACACAAGATTTATGAATAACACCATTGATGGGACGTACAGTAAATTTCACATGGGATTAAAAGAAAGTTGGTTCATTAACTAGATTTAGAGAGAGGGAAAACCAAAATGATTCATCAATGGAAGACGAAAAGGAAGTCATATTTAGCCCAGGAAACACGTACTTATCCTGAAGGCATATGTTCTCTCACTTAAGTAATTTTGCTAAACACTCAAAATTTAATTGAACAAGCGAGAGATTCTGCAATAAATTAGGCATGGACTTAGAAATGAAGATTAAATCCGGATCTGAGAAAAGGAAATGCATTTAAGTTTCACTTTTCTTGTGCTGTTAAAGTACTTGATATTGCAAATCCTCTCTCTCTTTTTTTTTTTTTTTTTTTTTTTTTCCTCCCCCTCAATGCTACCTATGGCATTATAGAATTCAGGCAAGTCAACAACCTGTGCTCAGAATACAGGGGGAAACAAAGAAACAAATTCCATTTAAAGTCATTTTTTGTATCAGTTTAGTTGACTTTGGGTGAATGAACTAGTTTGGAATAAGTCCTTGAAGAACAGCGATATAGGATAGAGTGCTCACCGATCAGTGAAGATCCTTAGGAAAGAAGTATGATAATCTGTGGTGGTCAATATGACATTAGAGAAAATAGCCGTGAAAAAAATCCTTTCCTTTCTGAGATTATTCAGCATTAGTTGGTAGAACTGCATCAATTTACAGTAGCAAGCCAAAGGAGATTAAGTTTCTGCTTATAGAACTAGAACTACGTAATACTCACAGAAAAAAACCTCAAACAGTTTGAGAACTGACTCTATTGAAAGATTTCAAAAAGCGGCTGTAAAAATGGAGAATCATCTGTGATGGGAGCTTTTTCTAGCGAAAAATTTATAGGGATTGGTAACGAGCCCAACGCTAGTCAACATTTTCATCCATGATCTGGAAGTTCTTCTCAAAACGCTGCCAATAAAATCCACACGCACGAGACAGACTGTCAGCGTGGTGAATTATGAAGACATAGAGCCATCCGAACACATCTGCCTCTCGAAACCAGGCAGGCAGTAACACAACCAACGCCAAGAGAGACTTCTGCAGACGGGGGATACAGGCTAGAGCTCTCTGACGATGAGCCTGAAAGCTCATCGGTGACCACAGAGCTCAGTTCTTGGCACGCTGTTCTCCCAGGCTGGATGTACAAGATACCTGGGACGGCATCTGAGCACAGGGAGACTAAACCATGACCATCACACACAGCTCCAGCGACCAGGCTTTGCAAGAAGTATTGTCAGGAGCAGCGTAACTCAAAAAACCTAGTTTTGGCAGGTGGCTCCAGTTTGGGTTTTCGGATATCTAATAGCGGCTGAGCACGCACGCTCCAGCTTTCCCATCATTAGGGCACTAACAGGATTTCCTTCCTCCTCCTGGCTGCGTATCTTCAGGTAACCTGTGCAGCCGAGAGATCTTTAAGACTCTTCCTGCCTTTGTGAAATTAGTCAAGGGTTAATGAGGAGGGGGAAGGAGGGGAGCAGGCGGACACATAAATCCACTTTCAGTATGGCCACTTAAGCCTTGTTTTCTTAAGAAACCACAAATACAAAGAAGAACAACAGAATAATTCAAGGACCAGGAAACAGGCCTCACAGCGGGAGATTTAAGTAGCTTGGTCAATTTAGCATGAGACGGAGATGCACTGACTGCAGTCTTTGATAGGAAAACTTGTAAATGTGGAAAGATCCATCAGTTTAGCAGAGAAGGGCACAACCCGGTCAGTCAGAAGTTACGTGAGATGCTATTGCAAGAGCTTAACAAAGGGAAGTGGAGAGAGACCCCTCCGTGTCCTTAGAATGACTCCGGAAGCCATGAATATACATTTTAAAGGACTCCACCTTACTGGTTACGTGCAGGGCAATAGCGAGCGACAGTGCCCCACCTGGTTCTGGTATTTTTTGGTGGCATATGTTAGTCTTAGGGCCGCACTCTGACTCACACAAGATGCGTCAACACCACAGGGGACTCCCATCGACTCTTGCAGGTCTCCTTCTCGTGGGCTGGGACAGAGGTGGTGCAATGCATGTTCAAAAAGAGAAGACGGGACAAGCTCTACGCTTGCTCTCTCACCAGGCTAGTTCTGCGAGTTGGATTTTCTATGGACCTGAAGGCGTTCAGCACCTATTAAGGTTTGGCCTTTGATCCCTTTCTAAATCTTCCCATCCTCCCCCCTTCATCTTCCAGTCAACCCAATCTGTGAAGCAACAGCCAGTGGATGGAAGCCGGCCGGGAAACAGCCCCATTCCCATACACGAAACTCTATGAATACTCCTGTTGATAGCGTTCGCTCTGTTTCTATTGTTTCAGTGGGAAGAAGATCAGGTCTACATCATTTTCCCAGGGTAACATTGCAGAAACACTACTCTGCTAAAGAATGGCTTTGATTTGTCACAGAAAAGGCCTCATGAACTGACAGTTTGCATCTGATTTTCTCTGGGCAGTGGGGGAAGGAACATATTTTCTCCTCCAAAAGCATTCAGCAAATTTGTACTGCAGTCAGCTAATTTTATTACTTCTCATAAATGTCTGTTCCTGTAATGCTCTCAAGGTATTTTCATAATTCTACCCTGGGAATTACAAATCAACTTTCTCTTTGATAAAGTAACCTGCAGTATTTTATTTTATTTTTTTATGTTATGAACAGCTGAAAATGTATGACATCCCATAAAATGTCTGGGTTAGGCCTTTGAATATTGCTTCTTCTAAGAAGTCTTTTAGCATTGAAGCAGAGAAACACAATCCTAGGATTGGAGTCTATTAGGCAAAAAGAGGGAAGGAAATCCTTAAAGCCAATGTCTAGAGTGCCTTTAAAGTTGCTTTTCTGTATTCCAAAGGGATCTAACTTCCATTTAATTAAATTTTTGTTTAAGAAAAAGGAACCTGGATTATTTTATTTATTTATACATTTTTTGCAGAAGTTTATGATGAAGTATATTAGGGAGGGGAGAGGGGAGAGGAGAGAGGGGCTCCCCAAAGACAGCGCATATTTAAGTAATGAAGTATTTTACTAGAGAGCCTAAAAATCGGCTTCGTGGCCTCAGAGACAGCCACAGCTTCTCTCAAATAGCAACAACTGTACGCAGAGGAAAGAGCCCTCTACACTTAAACAAGCCAGGCCACATTTTCATTTAGTCGCTTCTCCAAATCACAGGCTGGGGAGCATCACAGAGGTACTCAGCCAGTTTTCTGTCATGCGATCGTTATGGGAATTTTACAAGGCTAATTTTGGAAGGAGGGTTTTTTTTGATCAATTTATACCAAATCCCCAGTTAGGGCAGTAACACATCTGTTTGTAAACAGGAGAGGCTACAGTACAGAGATAGCCAGCAATTCTTTCTCTACATTTAGGGATATAAATGACACTCGGAGGATTTTATATTTTAAAATAAACAAGCAAGCCGTTTTCCCAGCAGCCGCTCTAGCCCAGGATCTACACACTATTTCTGTGCTTAGGGAAATAGTAGAAAAACCACATATGTCACAGATGAGCATTTCTCAGCATATCCTTCCACTCTCTCTGCTTTAGGGAATAGCTGAACCAGAGGTTACACCTCCATCATAACTTAAATGAGCCACTCGGTGAACTTGTCTTTTACGAATGTGTCAAAACTTTCTGTGTATCCACTAAAAAGAGAGCAATTAATAAAAAAAGGTTCACCAGCATCCTTATTCCTTGACACAGCTATCCCAAAGCAGTGATGGTCTGCAACTGCGGGTCCTCCTTTTTTGCTGAGGTTTGCATGAGCAACACAAGAGGTAAAACCTCTTCAAGTTGCCTTAAAAGACTATTCTTCCATTTAGGACTCCAGAAATTTCACAGTATCAGAGCTAGCAATTGCTCCCTCTTTTTGTCACCTACATTTTGGGGGCTGGTGGTCAGATGTAATTGCCTGGTTTCTAACTACATAGTGCCACCTCTCTAGCAAAGTCCAAAGATACTTTATCACCCATGACCCCTAACGAACATACCACAGACTCAGTTTATCAAATATAAATATCTCAATCTTAGCATTTCTGGTGCAGCACCTACATTATTTAAAGGCTCACAACTTCGTAAGAAAAATTACATTTAAAAAGGCCATAGATGCACCCAAACCTCCTTGGTTTAGCATCACTCAAGTGCACCAATCTGGAGTGCAAAGTCTCCTGCATTGCGCCTGGGTCTGCACACTTATAGCTGGAGCAAACGGTAGTAGCCTTTAGTACATGTCCAGAGCAAATGTCAGAGCCAGTCCTCGAGGTGTATAGCAAAATACTGTAGTCACTCAGGCATCTTGTCTTGGAAGTCACTGCCGCCGACGCAAGTGAAATAATTTCAAGCCCGCTTGAAATACCTGAAGCCCCCATTTGACCCGTGGAACCAATTGTGCAGAAATGCTTTGTAATCACACCAATCTGTTGGGTTGGTGCACGCCACGCTTCCAACGGCACACACCGTGCCCAGCCCAACGCTCCCGGTTCAGTCGAGTCAGTGGGATTCCTCACACCTTCCGGGTCAGGCAGTGCAGGAAGCGCTCTGCTGAACCAAACCCTCAACGACTACGCGGAAAATCAGACAGTGCAAAAGGCAGGCGAACATCAAGTTTGGTGGGTTTTGTTTTTTTTTTTTTGTTTGTTTTTTTTTTTGTTTTTTTTTTTTTTGAATCTTGAATTCCAAGGAGTGCTTTGAGAGTTATTGCTGATTACTATGCTTTTTGTCTGAAAGACGAATACTGCATGAAAGTCCCGATGGTCCTTTCCAAACGCGGCCATGCTCTGGGGAGCTAATGTTACAGCACGGTACGTGCGGCGCCTGCCCTGCTTGTGCTCGCCCGTGCTTCGCAAATTCAAATACCTGGAGGTGCCGCTTCACTGCTGCATGCAGGGGGTGAGGGATGCTGCGAATCGGTGCTTCCCAGCTGCAGCGAGGACATGTCAAACCGCTGCTCGCCGTGGGGCTGACTTTCAGTCTGACCTCCCATGGAAACAAAGCTTCTGTGATCACGTTATCTCCAGGTTTTTGTTAGGGATCTTCAAGCGGTTTGGCAACTTCAGCGAAGTTTAAAAGCAGAGTAGAAGTCTCAATAACATTAATTATTGACAGTTTTCATCCAAACAGGCACATCGGTAGAGAAGACAGGACTGATCTGTTCTCTCTGCAGCAAATGAGACGACCTTGTCTTCAGCATCAGAGAAATCACTACAGCTGCAAACAGACCTTCAGTAATTGCTCTCTTCACAGTAAGACAACTTGAAGCTTATAGATTACACTTGAAATCATGCTCACAGACTTTGCCAAATGCTAATTTACTTAACCTAAAGACCCTAGCCACATTTTTTCTGCTTCCTGCACTAGTCCCCTATAAAGTTTATAAAAATAGCTGTAACACAATTATGAAACTGCTGACACATCCCTTGATGATACATGAAAGAGTGACTTCCTTACTCACCTGGGAATATTTGCAGCAACCATACCAGAATAGAAACGTGCCCATCGATAAAATGTTGAGAACAGAGACACTCTGCCATTAAGTAAAGTTTTGATCAAGGGATGATCAGAAAATTTCTGAAAACCAAAGAATTTTGTCACGTTCCAAGAATTCCCTTCGCACAGAAGACGGATCTACAAAAACCAGAGTGACTACAGTGAGGATGAGACTAGATAGGATCTATGTGGGATAAAGGGCAAGTCCATGCTTATTGAGTTAGGCTATTTATTTGGAACAGAAAGCCATGGAAGAGCTGTGAGCTACAAACGGCCAAAGGTGATGTCTCACCCTGGATGAAAACGCCCTGAAGGATTGCAAAGGGTAGCACCACCTACCTCATTCGCACCACCTACTACAGCTCTAAGTTAGAAAGTCAGTCTCCCTCCAGTGGAGGAGAGAGGCTCCTCTGAAGGCAATTCAGAACATCTAAGGTCATCCTCAGAAATGTACGATTTTTCTCCTCTGTCTGAGAAAGCAGCCTATGTCTCTGGACTAAAAGGGCAGATTAAGGATACACGCACATCGCGTTTTGAGAAAAGGCAGGGGAATGCTTTCAACACCCCTCTTTGGAGACTTCCTATCGGAGGATGCAGACACACGCCTGCGTGTGCCAGGCAGGTTAACGGAGCAGTCAGCATGACACCAGGTACTCAGCACCAAGACACACGGTCGGGGAGGCCTCGGTGTAGACGAGAAGCTTGTGGAGCTGAGAAGCCAACATGCTCTCCACTGCTCTCAAGCTTGCTTTTTAAGAGCGATGTAGACATATCCTATAAATCTAAGTTAACCCTATAAGCCTGGAGAGTCAGCGTCCCAGACTCAGTCCAGGACTACGAAGGGCTTTGCAGCATTAGCTCATTCTAAACAATCAAACCTGTTCCTTGAAACATTTGCGTAGATTTATGAGGCTCTGGTGGGTGGGAACCTGAAATAGATACCGTGCTCTTCTCTTCACTCCAAGAATGATTTACGCTGCCAGGCAGCTCTTCGGCACAAAGCCAGAACAGATCTCTCAGATGCGACTAACAAATGTTGTAAAACTGAGTAAACCAACTGCAACGTGAGCATCAGTTCTCCGCGCACGTGGGTCCCAATGGGGAACAACAGGTGCATAACATAATTACAAGCAAGAAGAAAAACAAGGGGTATGTACATAGACAAACCTCCCAAAGTTGCACTCATACCCATAAATCACCGTGACAACTACAATACCAACCAGGAAAAAGTAAAAAAAAAAAAAAAAGGAAAATATAACGAAAAAAAAAAAAAGGGAGATATGTGCACAGAAAAAATGTCACAGCACATCGAACAACAGAGCAACAGAATTGGAAGCAGCCGTGTTAATCCCTCGTGGACTATCTCACCATAATGATTATTTATTCCTTACAAATGGGAATTCTAATCTGCTGATTTTGTGGTTGCATTTTTGTGGCTTAACATTCCACATGTCACAAGAAACATCGGTCTCCCCACCCTGCCTAAATCCTCCCCTGGTTAAATTGATCACATGTGTGGCACACAAACAGAATGGCCACATGCAAACATCTTGCCTCTGATGGGCTGAATCCTGCTTATCCTCAAAATAAAAGGGAGTCTGATAATCATATCTTCACTTCTGCAATGTGACTTTCTTCCTGAAATACCACATGAGTCATTTTGTCCACCACAAAAAGAAAAAAAACCCCAAAACAAAAAAACAAACAAAAGCAGAAAAAAACCAAAGAAAACATCACAATATTATCCTGGATCCCAGCAGCTATTTACTAAAAATTCCTGTACCTAACTAAATTAAAAAAAAAAACAACCAACAACACCATGCCCACCTCCCCCCTCTACACACATAAGAGATTTGGGTGTGATTTCAATTGGAGTGCTGCTCCGCTGCCTGTTAGTTTGTGGCCAGGACAGGACTCCGGAATAGTGACCCGGGAGCTCAATCTCCTTCAATGAATCTAGAATTTGCCTGCCTACAGTTAGATAAGTGGTTTATTAGACTCCAAAATGACGAGAACCATAAGGTCAGCGCCATTCAAAACCTTTCTAGCAGCTCATGATACCAAGCTACAAACTCCATCAACCTCATCAAGTCCTACTGATTGCTCCATGGCAATTTCTCCTACCGGCAGTAGCCAGTCTTGGCTGTGCATGGGCTGGATGATGCTCAGTGCCATGAGAGGCACCTTGCATGTCAATTAACCCTCTGTGGGGCTTGATTGGCAAGGGAAGGCTTCCATATGATTAGGTCTTGAAGATGCGGTGTAAAACTCACTTAGATATCCTGCTGCCGGAGATGCAATTTGCCCTTCTGCGATGAGTAGCATGATGCCTGGCTCTACTTTCTCACGCCTTCTAAAGTATGAAAGGAAAACCTCTCTATCGCTCTCAGGTTTGGCAAACTAGCATAATAAAAACCAGTTTAATAAAAAGCAGTCTCCCAGAATCACAGAAGATCCATGAACCGATTTCCCCAGACATGCTGCTCGCACTTCTGGTCTTTACCACACAGGCTGGTGGCTTTTCTTAAGCTTTGAGTCATGTCGGATGCAGAAAGCTCTGAAGCCACATAAAAGCAAAAGCTCTGCAGTTCCCAGCAGGGCTCTCTTCTCAAAGGGTATAAGTGCACTGCTGCACAGAAAGAGGCCAAGCAGCTCCCCTGAGCATCCTTCACCTGGTCATCCATGCAAGGTACCAGCCAGCTCACTCCCTGCCCTGCTTTATACCGCGCCAAGTAGTACAGGTGGGCATGGGTTTGGGGAGGTCCATGCTGGGAACTGCTTTCAGAAGCCAGTATGGATTCAGCATTTGGTTCTGCTGTTCTCCAACGGTATCGCAGCAGGCGTGGCATGATGGTATCCTTTTGGATAACCAGAAAACCAGCGCAGATGCAGCCCACCACCATGTAACTGGAGGTCCCCAAAGACACGCATCCATTCGGTAACCTCCACGCACCAAGCGCACGACCCAGCATCCAGACACCTCTCTCCCTGGCACAGCACATGGCATCTCGTACACCTGTATTCCCGTGAACACAGAGATGTGCCAAACTGATGGAGAGATGCGACAAAATTGACACCAGACGCATCCTCCCCCAAAGTCAGCTAGGACAAGCTGATGAGATTGTTATCCCGTGATGCCTTACAGCTGGAGGCTCCTCCATCAGCACATGATATTAAAAGTACGTGTGATAAGAAGGGTGTGCCAAACAGCTAAATTGTAGCCTTCCTCTAACATACCAAATAACAAGGCAAACTCCAGCTAAATTAGAAGGCAAACAGTGGATTAAGTAATATAACAATTGTCATATGTATTAAATTTGATCTTTTACTACAGCAGGATGTTAGTAATGAAAACAATCCTTTAGCTACTCAACCTCGTAAACCCACAAAAGAAAGTGTGTTTGTCAGATCTCCGTCCTACCATCTAGGGGATGGTTTGTAGCAGGAGGCCACGCGAAAATGAGAGTGAAGATAAAGACAAGTACAAAGTAGGTTAAAACACTACCAAATTAGCTGTCTGCGTTCAGTTATATCCATGAGAGCAGTTCCAACCCAGCTGGTACTCAGCTGCTAGATGAGGTGGAGAAAGACGGTTGAGCCAGAATCATAGTAATTTATTGATTAAAAGATGCACTTCATTAGAACACTCCACTCATATTTCACATTGCTTTTCTTTTAAGAACCTAAACAACTATTAATTTTCATAATGTGCATTGAAACTGCCTAATTAAATAATCTTTTGAAGCAATATTTTCTGGGAAATGCTGTCTGAGCTTCAAAACATTTTGCAGAAGATGTCAGTTTTGACAAAATTACTGAAAGGGAAAATTCGGTTTCGATCATTTGGACGTTGTAATATCATTGTTACAATTTTCATCATTTCTTTCTAATAGCATTCATTTACCATTTGAATAGCATTCACTTTTGACTGTCACGTTATTTTGAAATATTAATATCAATGTTAAAATGATTCCACAGATCATACCTTTGCATGATGGCTAATCTGCTGTCTTCAGTGCTTGGTAGTGCTTGGTCACCCTCAAGTGGGAAACACAGTAGGGGTTTCCACTGAAGTTCATTTTGGAGCAGGCTGGAATTTCTGTTCCAAAATCTTTTAAACATTGCTTTGTTGATTCAACTTAGAGTATAAACACATTTCTTTCCCTGGAAGAGAAATCTTGCTTTTCAACATCCCGCGTGTTATGGTGATAACGGCATTCGTTTCCACTGGTTTTCAACCGCTGTCTTGGAAGGAGTTTAGAAAAGCACAAGGAGGGTTTTCCTCTGGTGGCACAGCATAGAGTATCCTTCAGAATACACGCCAAAGCTAATAGACACCTGCAGTTTTAAGTCTTTTAATAAAGCTGCTTAAAAAGGTACAGCCCATCTCCTGTACTGGGAACTTACATATATAACATAAGGACATTGCAGCCTTTTAATTATTACTCTGCTACACCACAGTAATTCCTTGAACCTCAACCTATGGTTTGGGATTACACTAGAAATGAATGTTCATACCTCCAAGCCAAGGCAGAAAAGAAATATTTCTGTCCTTCTGATAAGATGAGCCACCAATGGGTTTGCCCAAAGCCTGGGGCCAGCACAGGAACCTTCCCCGCATCTCCTGTGAACTAAACCAACTCTCCATGGAAGAGCATCCCCTTTAGGAAAGTTGGGCACAGGGATCCCAGCAGCAGACACACAGGAACTGAGGTGCCTTGTTCAGGTTATTCACGCTGAATTTTTGCATCGGCTTAGATGCTTCTGAGATGCTTCAAAGTGAGGCTCCTCAGGCTTCCCAGTCAATGAAGAAGAGTTCAACCATGGGCAGCCCTGCTAGACAGGTCCAGATACAGGCAGTGAAGAAGAAGCATAAAGAAGAATGAGGCTTTGCCTCTCAATGAAGCAATTTCCCTTCATGTCCTACTGATAGTCATCCAGGTCATGAGGCCTCTTCAGCTTTGAAGCCGAGGAAAGCACAGTGGCTGTCTCAAAGCTGGGGACAACATAGAGTAAATGAAGGTGAGCAGCATTTACTGACTTTTAATTCAGACAAGGATGGAACTACCTAACTATCCAAGCTGGAAAACCAATCAAGAGAGAGCTTGGCAGCTTCTTTTGTTTGCCATGACATACTTTTCTACATTTTCTTGTGGTAGAGCTGTCTTAGAAATTCAAAGAAAGGGTCTGTGAGAGAATCCGAAAACTGCTACCCTGACAGTCAGCAGACAAGTAACCTCCAGAAGAGCTCCAGGAGATCTTTTCACGGTCATGTTGCCTTCATACTGCAAATGCATCAATCGCAGTAATTATGCTTTGACATGTCACCTGCTTTATTCTCTTTATACTGCTTCTCTTTTCAATAATTCATACCACCGGTGGGAAAGAAACATCCCCTGAACAACCTACCCACTGCTTGATTATGCAGGAGGACAATAAGGCAAAAGTAAGGACCAATCTACAAATGATCCCTTCGAGAGGTAAAATGGTGATAAAATTTATTATCAGCCATACCATCATGAGAAAAAAAAAAAAAAAGAAAATCAGTAAAAGGCCTATGTTTCGAAATGGGAACTGTGGGAGGTGGACTGGGTGTAGTATCAGTACGGAACAAATTATAAGGCTGGGTTACAAATGAAGACTAGATATTTGCAGAGGGTAATTTAATACAGCTACAGTCAGCTATTTGCCAGAGACTCAAAGCTCAATAAACAAGCCTATCTGGATTATTATTAACTTATTTTATCTTTTTTTAGCCCAGATGTTTTTGTTCACCCATTCAGCCTCCAGCAATCAGGCAAGAAAACCCTTTAAAAAAAAACAACAAAACAACCCAAACTAGTCAAAATCCCTTCCAAAATTATAAAAGAAGTCAAGGGAGTTCACTGGGTTCATGGGAAAAAGGTGAAACAAATGTAGAGTCACTATGGAGATGTGCAGGAGCAAACTGGGCATCACCATCTGAAAGCAGGTCCACGCTCCCACTGCAGGACCTCTTGTCTGAGTAAGGAGCAGATGACGGGAGGAACACGGTGTGGTGCAGCAATGAGAGAGAAGCTGCAGAAAGGAAAATGAGTCTACAGCAAACAAACAGCAAGGCTATGCAAAAGAAAAAATAAAATTACAACCAACCTTTAATCTGTAGCTGGCCTGAAAATGAATTTTCAAAGAATTCTTTAAACAAAGAAACATAATTCATTTTTAGGTCCAGTCACAGGTGTTACAGAGTAGGCCATTTTTCAGGAAAAGACTTTAAAGGTATTCCCTTCCCCACCATGAAAGCTTTCCCAAGAATCTTCCCCAAAGTATCTGTTTTAATGAGTTAAGGAACTTTTCATTTTCCTTTTCAGAAAGGGGAATGGGTAAAAAAAAAATATCTAAAATATTTGAGAGAACAGGGTTTTTTTGTTAGTAAATTAGATTTTTTTTTTTTTTTACAAAATAAGCAACTTTCTCTTTTTCTTTCCTGACTTGTTATAGGTTCAAAACATCAACTGATAGGAAAGGAACGCTGCTGCGCAGTTTCTAGAGAAAGCTATGGCTATACCAATGGTCCACGGGATCCAGAAAAACAGAAAGAGGTATCCCAGAGCAAGACAAAATATCTTTCATTGTCTCACATCCCCATAACGGGCCGCCTGGCAGGTCAGTGACTTCTTTAGGCAAATCATGCACAAACACCTCTCAGGGGGGGAAAAAATAAATAAATCGCAGCACGCCGAGGTTCATTAGGCCTGAGACAACTGCTTTAAAGCTCTTCTTTTATAAGATTTCCAAGTACTTCTCTATTGTATATTAGATTGGGAGAAGTTGAAGTCACTCATGGCATCCTCTGATAAAGACCATCAAGGTAGACTAACTGGATTTGGGCCAAAGACCGTCAGTACAAGGGCGATAACACAAGGCTGGATTTTTACGGTTAAGTCGTACAACGTAAAATATAACTGCCGTTGAGGATGCAATCCTCCGCCTGATTCAGCAGTCCGTGCAGAGGTGGGCATTCGGAGGTCCTAGGCTTTAGCAAACCCTGCCAAACCCGGAGCACGCTGCTGCAGACCACTACATGGCTTTCCGTTCCCTCCAGGAGAAGCTGCCAAACACCACCTAAGAAGCCCCACTTTGACCCCAGGATGTCTGTGTGCAGCGGAGCTCACGGCTAGTCCCTCCACCACACCACAGCCTGCTGCAACGGGAGCCCACTAACTCTGCTGCCAGAGATAACCACACTTGAACATGGATTATATTCTTAAAACGTTTGTGCCTGGCAGGATTTGCTCCCGGATTCACACAGCTCTCCTACGAGGACAGGCTGAGAGAATTGGGGTTGTTCAGCCTGGAGAAGAGAAGGCTCTGGAGAGACCTTAGTGTGGCCTTTCAGTACTTAAAGGGGGCCTACAGGAAAGAAGGGGACGGACTTTTTAGCAGGGCCTCTTGCGCTAGGACAAGGGGTAACGGTTTTAAACTAAAAGAGGGTAGATTTAGACTAGATATAAGTAAGACATTTTTTACAATGGGGTTCGTGAAACACTGGAACAGGTTGCCCAGAGAGCTGGCCAATGCCCCATCCCTGGAAACATTTATGGTCAGGTTGGACGGGGCTCTGAGCAACCTGATTTAGTTGAAGATGTCCCTGCTCATTGCAGGGGAGGTTGGACTGGATGGCCTTTAAAGGTCACTTCCAACCCATGCTAGCCTATGATCCTATGGAACTTGGACAAACTTGAGGCACTGGCAATTAAGCATACAATGCAGGTAAAAAAGGGTATCAGATAAATGCTAGGCATCCTTATGATGAAATCAGGACTTCTTCCCCTCTGGCACATGCAGCAGGGCAGGGTGGAGACAGATGGTGGCACCCCTGTGTCCTCACAGAAGCCCCGCTCCCTGGTCCTCGGGGAGAGGAAACACCTTCCTGCAACAGTGTATGTCGGGTTGGGGGTCCACAAATGGAATATGGCACCGCAGGTCCAAAATGTCATCTAGAAAGTTTTCAGTCCCCTAACCCAACTCCCTGACTTTCACCAAACTCCCATTTGCAATGGTAAGGAAGGAACGGAAGATTAAAAACAAGCAAGAACTCTATTAACACATGCAAATGTTGGTAAGCTAATGAGATTCCAAAATTACCTCGCTCCCAGAAAGAAATTACCCAAAATCAGGGCAATCTGAATAATAATGAGATGACATTTTCTCCTCATGGGAGGCCACAGCTGAAGCACGTGAACCTGCTTACAGCCCTCTTGTGTGAATGACCACATCAACCTAATAAACTTCTGTTACATCAATATTGTTCCTGCCACTGCACTTAGCATAATTAATTCAGATGCAATCAGGATGGAGAGCAAAACACTCTCAGCAAGTTCACACCCCCTCCCCCCCACCCCCCCAGCACTGCAGTCATGCTGGCATTTTAAAAGTGGATTTAATCAAATGTTAATCAGGAGAGAGAAAGTTCAGGCAGGTGCAGCCGCAAATAATCCAACAAGATTAAGGACGTCTCGGTGGCTGATTATCCTGCAGCACAGGAAACGCACATCGTGAGGAGGATGACAATATGTTTCTATCTCCTCCTTTAACAAGGGCCATTGTATGTGCCTGAATATTTATTTTACCAACTGGAAGCATCTGAAGCGTTTTGCAACATGTGACCTACCACCTCTCTTCTTCTGGTCCGTGCAAAACAACCTGAAGTTAGAGTGACCCGGTCAAAATGAAATTGTATGAGTTTTTTTCCCAGCAATAACCTATTTGTATTATCATTTAACGAAATTCTATTATTAAATATATGTTATTTTCCCCTTTGGTAACTTACTCTCAATAACGTTAAGGTATAGCTAGACGAAAAGTTTCCATGCAAGACTGGTGTTCCAGGGAACATCATGGATACTGCCAAACTTTTGCTAGCACCGAGGGAGGAGTTTTTAACAAGTCTGAGCTCCTACAGAGACCCGGGCAAGCGGAGCGGTACGTACAGAGCCTGACACGTGGGTTTCGGGTCCTTGCCCAATGTTTATCTCCCGCCCAAACCAGGGCTTGGGGACCTCTTAGCTCTTGGACGTTGTTAGGGCTGGTATATGTCCCCAGCTTTACAGCCCGCTCCTTCGGCTGATAATCAGTCCAAGAGGGAAATACCAGCAGAATAACCCAGGGTTGAGCTGAGGCTGAGGGAGAAAGGCTCATTTAGCAAAAACGGCGAGGGAGGGAGGGAGCAGGGGGTCCACAGACAAGTGTTTCCATTCAGATGCCAAAACACATGTGAACAGACAATTTATTTACATTAGCCATTTTTTGGAAGAAGAAATGGGAAGGGGGAGAGGCTGGCTCCACTGTGGATTCTCATGTTCTGGCTCAGATGCGAGCCGTTGGGCCCCGCACTGCGTCCCCTTGGCGCCGCGCCACCGCCTGACGGTGGGGGAGGGGGGGGGGCAATGCATCCTGAATGCAACATCACAACTCCAAGGAGCCTGTACTTCTCCCAGGCCACCTTGCTGTTGGTTCACCCAGTCCCATCCATCTCCTTCCGCTCAAGGCCCCACCACTGGCCTCTGAGGCTGCGCAGGCTGCCCCTGGAGGACCGCCACTACCTTCAGCTCAGGTGGAGCTGGTGTACTGCTTGCAGACTCTGGTTTCAAGGCTCTGCGAGGTAGACCTACCAGGCTTCATCCCAAAGGGGTTTGAAACGCTCCCAGTGCGTGTCTCCAGGCCAACAACACGGGGAGCAGAGATGAAAGCGAGCGCCACAATCGCAGGCTGCAGCGCGTTTACTGAATGGGAAGTCACAGGCCTGGAAAGGTATCAGCAACCCCAACCTGCAGCTGAACGAGTACCTGCAAACGGCCCCAAACTCACACCTGGACCTCAGTTTCAGCCACTTCCCTTCCCACAGGGCAATGAGACACCGTACAACGCAGGTATCACCTGGAGTACTCGTTGCATCCCTCAGGAATCACCTGTGAAAACAGGAGCTGGCTCTAGATTTAGGTTTCAAGCTTCTCTCAGCTTGGAGGTGCTCAGGTCTGATCTTAGGGTTGCCCGGGCTGAAGAAAGCAAGGCTAAGTCACGGATCACCCTACCAGAGCTCGTGCACGTGAGACAGAAATGACTCTTACAAAGAGAAAGAGAGCCAGAAAGTGCCTCTTCAAATGCGATCTAGACAACAGTGCAGTAGCTACATTTATTGGAAAAACTCCTTAAGTCAAATCCCAGGACATTGCCCAGAGGGCCCAAGACAGGTCCAGCCTGGAAGAACAAATTGCATTTGAAAGGTGGTGGGAATTTGTGCAATTTTGCCTCCCCAAGGCATGAGCTTATCGTGGATGTATCGCGGGAGGGAGCAGCTGACTTAACAGTGCCATGCGGCTGATAACGAAGCGCCAAGAAACCAGACTGATGTCCATATGCCAAAGGCATCTCATAGGCCCAAAAGGATGAAAATAGCTTTTGATGTGCACTCGTAAACTAATTTTTTTATATATGATATTTTAAAATCGAAGCTCAAGACAAAAGATCATTCTACAATTACAAACTAGAACTGTTCATGTTGGTATCCCAGTAAAGGATTGTAAAAACTCCAAGTGAACTTCCTTCACAAAGTATAATTTTGCCAGATTAAACCTATGAATAATTTTAATTTTAAGCAAATGACATTTTCCGAGAGAAAATGATTACCTGGAATTTTATGCACCAGGTCTTGTTTTCAGTTTGCAAAAAAATAAAACTCTTCAGCAGAGAAAAAAAAAAAAAATCCCCAAGTCCCCCATCAGACTTTAAATTTAGTATCCGAAACAAGTTCAGGACTCAGTGCTTCCTGTTTGATCTCACAAACTGCTGAACTCAGCCCCGTTAAAACAGGATGTCTAATCTTGGGAGAGCTCCTTGTAAATCCTTAGACCTACTGGGGACGGGACAGGTGAGGTAAGTAATGAGTATGTTTCTTCATGTATTTTTCCCCATGTTTCCCAAACTCAAAATACCAAAGACAACTGCAGGCCCTAAATTTAGCTCAGGCACACACTACAGTTGCATAAACAGCTGACTGGAGCCAAAGGGAACCAGAACAAATTCAATCAGAAACCAACGCTGTAAGAAGTCCCATTATCCATGGTTGTGGTGAACCCTGCCAGCATCCCCATTGCCCAACGACCCGGGGCCAATACTGGCTCACCCCACACCAAGCTGCCCACTATAGCCGACTATACGTGTACTGGCCAAGAACCTGGTCCTCGGCAGTAATGCGTATCATAAACGTGAAATATTCACCAGGGTGACCAGGCTGAGAAGGATCACAGCTTCCAGCATCTCCCAGACCCTTGTAAAATCAAGATCAGTCAGTCTGGTAGCACAAGTTCTCTCTCATCACTCTTAAAAAAAAGTATTTAGAAGGGCAACGTAAGGAAAGTTTTAGGCACACACCTAAGTCCATCTTTATCCAGCAAAGCCTGTGAGCACATGTTAAACTTTAAGCAACGTTTACGTCAAAATGAAGTCAAGTTGAAGGTAAGCATATGTCTAAAGTGCAGCAGGTGTCGAGGAGAGTCAGCAAAGGGGAAAGGACATCTGTCCTGGGAGTGGAACATGTTTCTCATTTTATAGTGCTCCTCAACTTCCAGACTAGCAGATCTTGCCTCTGATTCTAGCTACTCCTCTGCTACAGTTTATAAATGAGTAATTGCTAGTAAAATAGAACCGCTGATTTTTTTATTTAAAAAAAAAAAAAACAACTTTCTTTAGCCACAGCTGCATCTATTACCCGAGTGTACAAATATTGTGTTAACAAGATCACCTGATGCAGCTCTGTTTTTTATCATGGCAAACGTGCTACAGATCTATAATCAGAACCATGCCTCTCAATATGATTTGTGAGACACTGTTAACTGGTTATGCTAAAAATAGTCTTATTCTTTTAAACTTAGCAGCATCACAATATCCCATGAGATTGTCGATGCTGGATCCTTGGCTGCCTTCATGGCACTGCAGTTGTTGGAAGGTCGAAGAAAAGTTTGAATTAATGCTTCATGCTCCTTCACACACTGCAAGAGCCCACCCAGGGTCTTCTCCCTCTTTCTGGGGTAAGTTGTGTTGTCAACTTGTAGTTGATTTCTGGGACATGGGAAGGGTCCAGCAGGATTAGGCTGAGCCCACCAGACAATAAATATTTTCTGTCCTAACAACCCAAGGGAAGAGGTACTGGATCACACTAAAGGCCCATAGCACTCACCATCCCACCACTGCCGATGGCCAATGCAGATGTCTAGTGAGGAGCACGAACACCAGAGCAGCTCTGGAGGGATCCCTTCCCCCGATACCCTCTGCAAGCCTCCAGCCTTTTGCAGCTCAGGGGCTTCCTGAGCCAGGTGAGATCTTTGGATTCAGTAATTCTCAGTGGGTTTATTTCCAACCCAATATCAGCCAAAGCCGGGTTGGACCCAACAGCCCTTTCGTGCAAAATTGTGTCTTTCAGTAACACCTGGTAACTATGGCATCAGGAAATGCAGGTGTATCTCAACAATTTATAAATAAAAATATACAGCTATCTTAACAATATCTTAGAAGTGCACATTTTGTTTGGAGGGGTGTAAAACATCAGCCGTGTGCAGCAGCAACGGCATGCAAATGGTTAAGGCCACAACTGGACTTCAGAACACCCACGATCAGTTCCTAAATCTGCCACAGACTTTCTGTTTTGCTTTGGGCATATTAGTTCGGTCTCTTACGTGTCAACTAGGAAGAATTACGCTGGTTTGTTCTCCTCATAAGGTCTTTGGGATGTACCAATTCCCAGCTCAGATTTTGCCTAACTTCAGGTATTTAACCACAGCACTTTACTTAGGTTCCCATATGGTCAATGCAGAGAGACAGATGATTTGAGAGTGAGATCAATCTCTTAAGAGAGATGTAGCTTTCTCTGGAGAGGTATACTTCCTACTCCTGAGATACACGTGACAAATCCTATAATGTCTGAATAACTAATTTAATTACCTCGCTCAAGTACCTGGAGTCGGCTACCATGAATATCCAGGTCTTAGTGTTTAAAATAGTGAGCTAATATAAAAAATACTTCCAATAACAGCACTGAACAACTACATCCCATCTGCTCAGCTACAGAAAAGGGTAAATAGAACTGAAATATGCATTCATGGCAATGCTTGAGGATAGCAGATGTGAAACCCAAAGCCCAAATGCCTCCAGATGCAAAGCACTGGCCTTTCTAGCATGGTGCCGACTTTCCCATCGATATTCTCATCCAACTCCTGCTCCGCACATTGGTTACAGCCCACAGCTTCTGTATCAGTTACGTTTATATTATAGTAACTCAACTTTTGAAAGATTTCATTGGTTTAATAGAGCTTATCAATAAGCACTTCGGTGCAGTTTGGGTTCATTCCAGCTTATGCATACAGTCAAATGCTATACATATGCTCTAGGTGTTTGTTTTCTTTTAAATTCACCTTTTTGAAGGGCGGGGGCGGAGGGCGAAGGCACAAAAGAGGTGGGGGCAGAGAAGGCAAGAAAGGCAAAGAGAGGAGAATGACGGGATCTAAAATTAGTTATTTAAACATTCTGTATGTAACCGCGTAGAGGTTTGATAGGGCTGTCAAACCGGACTTTCTCCTGAACCTTGAGCAAATAAATAAGGACATAAAGGAACTAAAGGAAGCCCCAGTGCAGCTTGCCTGCACGGCAGTATTGCCGTGGTAAGAATACACTGTAAGAAGCCCTGAGACAGTTTGAGTGACACCGCAGCTACGACTGACAGAAGAATTTGGCACTTGGCTAATTGCCTTAGATCAAAGTTCAGATTGCACGCAGTGACTTTCGGACTGGAAAGTCAGGGACAGCTATGAGTACAGAAGAAACTCAGATTAGAGAGTACTCTTGGAGAGATTAATCCCCGACAGCATTAGCCATCTACACATTAGATGTCTAATTTAAGGTAGTCATATCGGCTTCCTCTGTTGTCAAAGGAAGCAGTGAAATGCAAACAGAGAAATTCAGTTTTAGCATCTTAAAGAACTGTACTAGGATGGATGAAGTAACTTTGGAGGAGCCCATTTCTGCTGGCTATTGATGAAAAACCTGCATTTTAGGTAACTAGCTCACTGGAGATAAATCCGTTGCAGAAAGTTTGCTCAGTAGCAGACATGAGATCCCGACAGGAGCACGAGACACCACCTCGCTTGTAGCGGACAGGGTGTGGGGACCAATTCTTCACTGCAGAGTTTCCACCACTCAGCTGCATTCATGTGCGCTGAACAGATACTAAACCCTACAGCACCTCTGCTCCTCTAGTTTAAACTTGTAAGTGCTGTGGCATTCACTCCAGAGCAGACCCGAGAACCTCTTCTGCGTTAGCTCAGCTGCTCGGTCGTAGCAAAGTGACTCATCTCCCCACTCAGTGGAAACGGGAATCTGTTCGGAAGCCACCCCATGCTCTCAGGCCTCCCACACTAAGGGTGGAGCTAACACATAGCTATCGCCAAAAGTCATGACTACAGAAGAGAGACACGTCTCTACTCAGACTAATGCCCTGGACATGACTCCATCTCAGACCTGGACCCTGGAATTACACGAGGAAGCTACATAACGAGCAGAGCAGGGGAGTGATTTGTTCACAAGCGGTACAAGACATTTTGACCGGTAACAGTTTTACGTAAGGTTGAGATTTGTTCGAGTGCAATCTCACTCCCAAACCTGAGCTGAACTAGAGACACCCAAGATGTCACGGTGCCCCACTCGCAGTGGCCAGTGCCGGACCGGAAGATGTGCAGTTTGAGATGGAAATGGAAGGAGAAAGAGTCCTATCCAGCTGATATTTATTCACACCAGTTCTTAATGCAATGAGGAAATAGCAATGAACCGACAGCACTTAGAGCTTTGCATGTGAGCTGAATCTACGATGAAATGCAGCTCTGGGGAGGATGGGTTTTGATTTCCCCCCCTGTGTGAGATGTTTCATGCACCTGCTCCATGCCTAGAAGCACCGAAATAAAGGGTGGCCAGATCCTGATCTCGGAGGAGAAAAGTAGGAATGACTCCACTTAATACATCTGAACAATTATAGGATGCAGCTGGTAAAAGACATCAGAAACAAACTGTCCATCTCTTTTACCAAGAGATGAATATTCGTTGCCCTGGTCAGCCTCGAGCCACACTGCTCTGGCAAGAGCCCAACTACTTTCTGCAAAGACCGTGGCTAAGGCACAGATTTCCTTTACGTTCTCTGCCCTGCTGTTCATCTGTAGCATAGCTTGTTTATCTCCCAGTATATGTTTTGCTACAGCTGTAAACCTGACCTCAGCAAGAAGCATCTGAGCAGTGCTTGGATGGGGAATCGTAAGCAGGCATGGCAAACAGCAGCCACCTGGCTCACGTCCCAGTACTATTCCATTTGAGCAGCTCTGTTCTTTGGTGGCCACTTAGAGTTGTATTTCATTTATTTAGTGCTGCTAAACCCCATCTTTATTTGTTCATGTAAATTGCCTGAGTGGCCCTGGACTTGGAAGGGAAACACATTTTCTTCCCTAACAAAGAAACAGATGATCTCACTGGCAAATGAGACACATACCACATTGTGTTTACTTTAGAGTAAGTTCACTTATGAATCAAGCCACTTGACTTATCAAGCTTTCCCCCCCCCCCTTTTCTATTATTGGGAAATCTCCGTCAATGAGAAGAGGATGTCCCTTCTTCACCTCGGGCCATTTCCCATTCCTCTGCTATTGGGGTTGCTGCCCTTGTTGCCATGGCAGTGCTTTTAAGTATGGTGGCAACAGGTCACACGCTGGACAGGTCTGATCCAGCCATAACGCGCACCGAAATCAATGGGATTCAGTTCCTCCTAATGAAGGCAAGAACTTGTAAGACAGTCTGTCTCTTTGTGCTCAATGAAGATGTAAAAGGTTTCTAAAGCCGGGCTCGCACTGAAATTCAGCCAGGTTTTCAAAACTGCTAAGGGCTCAAGCCTTTTGAAAATCCAGCCCTCAGCAGAGGCTCTGCTTACCAAACAGTTCTGCATGACTAAAGAGCCAGATTGTTTTAAGATTTTGGGTACTTGAAAATCTAGCCCTTGGACCTGCACGTACTGAATCCTAAGAACAATGCCATCCAATTAAATAGGCCATGATAGGTAACACGCAATAAGCTGTTAGGCGTTAACGCTTCTGGAATAGCTCTTCTTGGGGATGCTCCATCCATCATTGCCCTCCTCCTGCAGTAATTACTCCAAAAAGAAATCGCATTCAATTCCTTGCATTAACTCAAGAATCAGGAACGGATATAAACTTCCGTCTCCCACATTCAAATGAATCTAGCAATCACCAGGCAAACAGCTATTTGCGAAGGAAAAAGTGAAAAGTCTCCCTGCATAAAATATTGATCCTACTGTGTTATGTTTGTCCACCTCTGGAGAAACTGTCCCTTATATTCCTGCAAAAAGTCTCCATGAATTGGCATTCTGGAGTGAAGGACCGCTTAGTCACAAGTCTCTCATCCACTTCTTCCCAGAAGACTCTGGCCCACTTTCAGATAATGGACAACTGGCCACCCATGATTCCTCGTCCCATGGAGGGCTCATCCAGACATTTAACTCCACAACTTTTCCCAGCAACTCTGAACGTTCAGAAAATCTTAGTCTGCAAAATGCAAGGTGAATTTCCAAGACCTTTTTCCTAAATTTCCTAGGTTTTCTCTGTTGATTACAGTCAAAGGACTGCAAATAAATCAACTGAATGACAGAGTGGAAGAAGTGACAGACTCATCACTACTTTGTGCATTAAACAGCTGATTTTCCAAAATGCATGAGCACATTTACATAGGGAATTGTTTCAAAAGGAATTCTTTGCACACAGAAGACGTGACCACAAACGCTCCTCTCCTAATTCATGACCTGTTGCTATGACACTCCACATAACCTCTGTTCTTAGCTGTTACTAATTAGCAGGACAGTTTTCAGCCTGGGGACTGCTGCCATGAGTGTTACCACAGCTATGAGCTAACACATTTGTAGACTCATAGTTAAATGAATTGCACATGCTACCTGGTAGTGCCATTAGAGTCCGGGGCTTTTTATAGCTTTTTTTTTTTTTCCCCCTCCTTTTTTCTTCTTCTTTTCAAGAACAGACTTGCTGGCAATTGTAGACCCGTCGATAAATCCATGTGAAATCTGTTCATGTGGAGGGGTGCAGAAAGGCACCCATTTGTAAGAGTTTGCACAGTTGCGTACACATTGTTATCTCTATCTTTGTGCTGTTTCATTTGTTTATCTGGGCCATCCCAGGCATAAAAGTATCGGCGAGCACGCAGGAATCTCTTGTTATTTTGTAAGGCAGCACAAGAAACCTACTAGCAGAGGGCAGAGGACCCATAGCTCCCCAAAGCACGCAGCGTGGGCCACCTCTCCTGACGGTACTGAAAATACTTCTGCAGATCTAAACAAACCCTAAGACAAAGTCTCCCCTTGCAGCTGCTGTTCTACAGTGTCAGGGAGCATCCCCCCGAAAGCATCCTTCTCGCAGGCAATGCTACGGTCCCTGCAATTCATCCCGCGGTCCTTTATTAGGCTGCAGTAGTCGATAGAAAATGAAAAAGCAAAAACCTCCCTGCTCTTCTGCAGATGAGTTATTGTACAGTCTCAGAGGCAGAGCTCATAACATTCCTTTTATACATCCGCCTCAGCTTAAACCTATTTCTGGGGTTATCTGCACGCTGCAGGGAGGAGCAGTGTCAAAACAGCTATGAGGTACAGTTGGGCGTGGGGGGGTGAGGGATGCCGTTCCAGGGCATCATGACCAATTGCCTTGTATGTGTGCATGAGCCTTGGTCAGAGCTAATTAAAGCCAACAGCCAAGTCTTCTCAACCACACGGTTCACCTACAAAATCAAAAGAGCAATCAACTGGGAAAACATTCTGCTGCGCTATTTCAGTTGCATGCTCCAAAAATCCTGACTGATCTTCCACTCAGGGGAAAAAGAAAAGAAAAAAAAAAAAAAAAAAGGAATAAGAAATTCCTACAACATCTGAACTGAATATATAGCTATTGGCAGCTTTTGGTTTTGTGTTTCACCCTGAGCTTTCACTGGCAGGAGACAGCAAATTCACGAGCTTTTTCCGAGGAACCCAAGAGAGGAGGGAGCCTGCTTGACAGAGTTATATCTCTGGCGAGGAGCGGTGATGATAATCACTTTCACTGGAGATGCTGTAAAGTGGCTCATAATTCATTCCTTTTGTACAATAAATGCAGGACAATTAAATCCAGCTCTCTTCGATACTGTGCACAGAACTCCGGGACAATCCATCATTGCCTGCTTATGCACAACAGTGCAGAATTAACCAAAAAAAGAAAAAAAAAGCGCAAATGTGCTTGGGTACACTGTCTCATCACATTTTCCCACAGTTACAGCGATCCAAAGCTGTAACTAAACTGCACTTAACAAAGCCCCTTCCCTTTTAAGACTCAAGTTTTATTTTCCTGTATTCATTTCCCTCTCCCACCCAGCAGGAAGAGATTTTCAGGACGATTGTGTTTGTTAATACCAGACTGGTGCCCACTGCCATACTGGACTGGTACCCAACCTCCTCTCTGCCTGCCCCTTGGTGAGACTCAATCAAGTATCTCCTTCGTTTCAGCCAAACTTTTGGCAAAGCTTCCGTATTTCATTCTCTGCATCCAATGGAAGCAGATGAGAAGCTGGGAGCCTGCAGAATCCTGAACACTTAATTTTAGCAGAAAATAACATTAAAATAAAAGTTTTTTCCTGATCAGTGGAACCAGCAACATGTGTTTTCCTATGGATCCGTGTCTGGAGATGAGCTCCTTTTCCTATACGTAGCAAGAAGTGAGATTGAGTTTACATCACAGCCTTTCCCTGAATGGGAACACTAACAGAAACTTCCTCCTCCTGCCAAAGCCACCCCTTTCCAAATAGGAACACGGCCACATGAACTTCCACCTTCTGTCAAATTCAAGGGAAATTAGCCTACGGGTTCAAACGTTCCTAGCAGAGATGTGCAGAGCGAGGTTAGTCCATCTGATGGGAAGTCAGTTTCCTCCCTTACTACACACCGCCACCAAATTTCAGAGTTTTCAGCTCCCTGTTGTTCCACTCCTCAGCTTGTCATCGCTGGCGTCCTGTGAAGCTGGCCAGAGCACTTTGGTACCTCCACACCAGAAAGCTTCAAATTAATATTAACACACAGTCTCTAAATGGCTCTTTGAGGAACTGAATGATTTTAAGAGTCAGTATAAGGCAGCGTTCCTCGTCCAGGACAAGAGCCTGTTGGGGCCGTGGTTTACTTGCGAAAAGCGAAGGTCTTCAAAAAGATCTCAAACCTGACCTTTCCAAGAGAAGCATTTTTGTCAGATCCAAAGAGGAGAATAGAAATGAATCAGAGGCACGTAAGGCTCTGTGCCACATGTCTGAAACCAGGCTGACAGGACTCCGTAAACTGAGGATGAAAGGCAGTAATGGGAAACCTGCAGTATTCCTGCTTACAAGCATTTTTAATTAAAAAGAAAAAAAAAAAGAAAGAAAGAAAAAGTTTATGTGAACATATTCGTCTATGACTTGTTTGCAAGCTGTCAGCTTTGTGTTATTTGCCATTCGTGGGATGCAACTGGTCATCGGCATCACTTGGCTTCTTGATACAGTGGCTAAGATTAAAAACAAAACCAAAAAGAGTAACAAATATGACAGCAACTAATGAGCAATAAAAGCACATCCCACAAGCCAGTATCTTTGCATTCATTAGAACACTGATGCCAAAGAACAATAGCTTTCCTCCAAAGTGACAAAATCACACTCTTTTTATGGATAGCAAGCAGCAAAAAATTTTTTTTCATGTTATTTCTTACGCAAAAGCAATTCTTCAAGATGTGTTTCCATCCCTAACCTATAAAAATGGACTTCCAGATCATTTGAGAAAGCCAGATGTGTTTAATTAAAGATTCAACAAGAAGAAATGACTAAAGAAATGATCAAAACCATTTGGTGTCCTCAAGTTGTGCAATATTTACACTGCATAAATATGACAACTTCATTTTAACCTTGTTTCCAAAGAACATGAGGCTTACAGGATCCTGCTGTCCCTCTGTGCATATGCTTTTGCTTTTATGATTTCCCCTGAAATATTCTGAGCCCGTGGGCAAATTTCAAATCTAATAGACAGAAGAGGAGCTGTCTCCAAGACAGTCCTTTCTTATATATTTTATGAAAACAGATGGCTGGATAGAGACTCACTGATCTCTCCTGCGGAAAAAAAAAGTTGCAGGGCGAGCTTTATTAGGGACATCGGAGACCCATAAAGATAATACGAATGTCCTAATTAACAGAAATGCCTCAGCTACAGTTCAAACCTTATTAGACTGCTGGGAATCCAAGCAAATGACCTAAAGCCATAGGAAACCAAGCTTCATTAATGTCACTACTTACGGAAAGTGTAAGTGTTTGAGGATCAGAACCTAAAGTCCAAAGAGTTCCGTGTGGACAGACTTTTAGTTTAGGTAGTTAATTCCCTCAGCCTGAGATCTCACTTACTCTGTGCATCTACTGCATCCAACACAACCGAGCCCTTCCTGGGGGTCCCTGTTGGGACTTCTCTGTGTCACGTGTGTCACCACCCTAACACTGTGCAACCTTGGCTGAACTACACAAGAGTTCAGCGTTGTCACAGGCAGTGCACCAGCACTTATTTCGCGTAGTTTATTAAGGCCATCCTGCAAACTGAGCTTTTTTTTTAAAAAAAAAAAAAAAAAAAAAAATCAAGGCAAAACTGTGGGCATTTCTGGAATGGGAAAAATTGGATTCCTCCAGTCATCTTCACCCTTCAGCAAAACCCAACGTACAGGAGTAAAAGCTGCTCTTTCATTATTTAAATTCTTCATATTTTATGTCCTAGTACTTTATTTCCTGTGCCCACCCACCATACTAAAAGAGTTTGAAAGAAAGAAAATTGTTACTTGCGGCCCATGGTTTGAAGCTCAGAGTTAAACATGCCGTCAGAGTCCACAGAAGAACAGGATGAAATTCCAGGAGATCAGATTGATCAATCTAATGGTCTGTTCTGGCCTTAAAAGTTTTGAGGCTATCTCCTGAGTTTTTTGTTTTTTTTTTTTTTAATTGATTGAGACGATCTTTCAAATAGCCATCTAAAATTTTATTCATTTTTCTCCTTTCATAAAAAAGCAAGTGAATGTAGGAGTAAGGAAATTAACCCTGGATTTTAGTAAAGTATCAAGGGGAATTTTACCAAACGTCAGTCTCCTGAAGGCGCGTGTATTTGTTTAAAACATTTTGGTTAACAGCAGACTGAGGGGGCAACTTTCAGGCTACGAGTTTTGCAAATATTTTAAGTAGAGTTTTAATTGACCCAGTTTGACATTAAAAGCACTTCTTAAACTCTTGATATTGTTAGCCATTTAAGATAAGTGGCAATAAATACAGATTAATTGTAACACATGAAATGAAATCGTCGAGCTGAGGTGGGCCGGTGAAAAGGCCCTTTGTGTGCCGGGGAGGTGGAAGATCGCGTGTTGGGGTTAGGCTAACAGAATACCCCGTCAAGCTCAGCGAGGTTTTTGGTAGCTCACGCTGTGACCAACTGCAAAGACAACAAACTTTGGGCAAAGGCAAGCGGGGTGATTGGCAGGTATTAAGAAAAACAAAGGCGCCAGGAGGAAGGGCTCCCTTTTGATGGGAGCGCTGCGCAGAGCAGAAGTTAAAGGCAAGGCAACACTGGAGCTTTTATTGCGCGGGAGATGATTGAACTGGGAATGTAAATTCAGGAAGACAACTTCCAAGATGCTGGTGCTTCACGGAGATGCTGAATAAATACTACAGAGGCAGAGAGTGGTCCCGCAGGAGAGACCGTCTGGTGAGTCTCTCCATAATACTAAAAAAAAAAAAAAAAAAAAAAAAAAATCAAACAAAAAAACCCCACCCGCACACCTCCCTATTTTTCCCTGAGTCTTGTATGCAAAAAGACAAGTTATATCAGACAGCTGTTTCAAAGGGTCTCCAGGTCTGAATGGCTCCTCATTGACAGCACCGAAGCCTTTGGCCTGGTTGCTGCTTTAAGAGAACAGCGAAAAATCAGACACATGGTATGTCAAAACATCTTTTTGGTTTTGACTGCTTGCTTCTTCCCTTGCAAAAGGCATAACCATCTTTGATGAAGAGAAACAAGAGCCTGCTCTCTCATCAGTGGTTCCATCTCCGTTGCACAGTTCCAGGCAGACCACGCTGACGAATGAGTGTGCTCGCACCAAAGTGGGTTTCTCTCCCTACAGCCAAGAGGTGAGGAAAGATGGAAACGCTTTACACGTCTGTGTGAATCCATCTCTTCTGTGCAATCACAGCGCTCTGGGCGCTGGGGCTCACAGGGGGATCTGAACGGTGAAGAAAATGGTTGGCCAACCTTGGGCTTCAACCGTAACACATGAGAGGATGCAAAAGTTGTGCACTGCTGTGGGGAATTACAGCTCTCCCTCTCCCACCCAGAGCTGGGGGCAGAGGGCTTTCTTTTCCCCTAGAGTCCATGCCAAGATGCTCCCCGAGGCATGATGGAAAGTACTGCTGTGTCGGTCTTCTGCTTGCAATTTTTCCTCAGGACTAATAAGGCTCTGCCATTGGCAGCAACGCAAAACATTGCTCAGCTCTTCGTACGCGGAGCAGCTTGCTCAAGGTCAGGTAGAGGTAAGGACAAAACACCCCGAATTCTTGACTCCTACTCTCAGGGTCAATTAATCCCACTCATCTCAAAGTCACGCATCTGTTGGAGGCCAGTTTACTAGGTTTCTTCTGTAGTCAGTAGAAAGATGTCTCCAGAGGGAAATTCCCTCCATCTTAAAATACGCATCTGAGACAAGTGGGAGGATTTGTCCTCTGGGGGTTTGAAAGGAACCTGATGATCTATCTTACACAGACGATGCGTTGAACTTTCAGACACCTACAGTTCAAGAGGGAGAATCCCACCCCAAAAGTTATCACTGTTACCAAGATACTAGGTACATAATTTTCAATCTCAAGGAAAAAAAAAATAAATAAATAAAGAAAGAAATAACTCTGGCTTGGCTTTTCTGATCCCCCTCTGTATTTTGTTCTGGAAAGGTTTCAAGTACTGTCCTCATCACAATGTTTTCTAAGCATCTTCTCCAACTGCTAAGTGACAGCCATCCCCTTGTCTGATACACTAATGTTGCAAAACTGATTTTCTCCAGGTTATGCTTTAGTCTTTCTTTTGTTTCTTAGTTTTGTTCCCCATTGCCAGTGAGCTGTATCAGCTCCCAAGGGAATGACCTTCGGTCTGGGGAAAGCATTCCTGAACTCTGCGCACAGGAATGCCGCCGCAGGCTGCCTCCTGGACTTGTAGGAGTTTCTGATGCTCTTTTCACCCCTCGGCTACTTAAGAACACTTTTGGCCATGGTTGATGGCACACTTGGCCAATTAGCAGTAGTGAGGCTGCACAGTTTGAGTGCCCACGACTCATTAGGTTTATAGAGAGTCCTGGAGCCATGCCTCCATCACATTTACAAACCTGTCCCTGGTATTGCTCTGGCCTTGAGCACGAACATCTGATTAGAGGGCAGCCCAGAGGTAACATGTGGCTCCTGAGATACCCTAGATAATAACTATTTACCCCAAACATCATTGTTCTGTTCAAACCATGCCATGACTGATATATGGACTACACACCACATCTTCCTGCATGCAGAGGAACCGATAAAGGGCAGTTGCCTATGGAAATGTGCCTCACCTCCCTCTCCCATAGGGATTTCCCGAGATGTCATATAAGCTGAGCTCATGCTGTGCTCTTTCAGAGGATGAGCGCTATGAATATCTTTTTCTTCTATGCAATCACTTATTTTCATGAAGCACGTGAGAACTTATTATCCTGGAGACTCTAGCCACCTGTCAAGCTTGGTTGTAATCAGCCAAGAGATGAAATATTTACGAGGGGGTAAGAAGTATTCACTCACACCTATATACACACACGCATACTCACAAACACCGTGATTGCTTAAGCCTCATTTCCTTAGGAAACCAGATTAAAAATAGCATTGATGTCAATAATGAAGTCTTTATTTCTTTGGCAGATTTCTGTTCCTTTTAAACCAATCCTCCCAGCGAGAGGTACTGCAAGATTTTCAACTGGAACCAGACCAGATTGCTAAGTGATAAGAACCTCACAGCAGTTTCGCTGTACCTCAAACACCTCAAGGAAAAACACAAAGTGAATGTGAATTCTGTATAAATACTGAAAACCGGTGCCGAATTTCATACAGAGTTAACCCAGTGGTGGCATTTGATTTTTGTCTCCAGTTACCTTCAGTGTATAAATACAATTTTTAAAAGTTTGCAAACCTCAGCATTTAAGGTATTTCCCATAATAAAGTACAGAAAAATACTAAAAATACTCAAGTTAGTTATTTTAGATACAAGTCACATAGGTTTCACTCCTGCAACATTATTCCAGGAAAATGATGGAGATTTCACTTTTCTGCCAGGGATAGATCCAAAGCTGAACTCCACCAAAATGCTGTGTCTATATTAAAAATTTATTTGGAAGTTCCCCGGCAGAATAATTTTCAGTTGATGAATAACAGTTTAATTGACATCAAAGCATTTGATTGAATACTTCTTGAAAAAAAACAGAAGTTCCAAGACAGATTCATCTGGCTTTTTGCTTTTCATCTGCCTCCTCTTTCCCACTACCTGCCCAGAAGTTGACAGAAGTAAAAGCTGGTAGTTGTGAAATTTTGCCATGGTTCCGTTCAGAACTCTTTAGCCAACTGGTCTACCGAGAGCTAGACCTCTGGGGCTACCTCCAAGCCTGTGGGCTTCCAGTGGCCACAGCTCTGGAGCTTCTACCAAAAGCAGCACCCTCAGAGTCCTCCATTTTTGCCAAGAACCCCCACATGTTCAAATTTTGTTACTGATCTTTTTAAACTCCAATCTGAAACTGCGACATTGTCCACCGATTGGAGTTGCTTCTCGCTCCCCATCAGTCAAGTCCAGACTCAGGGTTTCATTAGGTCTATCACACAGAGCAGAAAGGGAGATGAGATGCGGGCACAAACACGAACTTTTTCCCAATTTCGGCTGGCAGCTTAGCTATTGAACATGGGCTTGAACCCAGTTTTAGTTGCCAGCAGAACAGTTTTGTCCTACAGACCTCTACTGCTTTCTGCAGGCCTCTATAAAATGGCCCAACAGTGGCAGAGTTTGTGTTTTGAATGTCTACGAGAGGTGAATAACTAAAGTTTATGACATGTCTTCTTGCTGGCTGGAGCTTGAATTATTTCCCTTCTGCCTCTCTAAGTAATTCTATCTCCACTTTACATTTGTGATATTTAAATATTATTTTGGGCAGAGGTCTATTGCGCACACGTTTTCTTTTCCTTGACGCGTCTCTTCTGATCTACCAGAGAAAATAACAATGGAACTGAGACTTAATAGGTTTATAAAGAGGGTATTGACGTTTTCCAGTAACGTGAAAGTAGCAGCCCAGATTAAAGAACTGGCATGGCACGTAAATGTTGTCTCATCCAGGTGCACACGCCAGTCACCTTGATGTCAGTTGCAGAACTACCATTAATTCAGTGAGAATAGGATCTGATCCCAAATCCATAAATCCTTTCTCAGCAAGTTTGCTCTGATGGTATTCCTGGCATAACCATGACCAAGAAAACCTGGAACTCTCACAAGAACGCCCAGTTTAATGAGATTTCCAGTCCCAGTTTCCATACCAGTAAAAATGCTCAAGAAATCCATATAATTTACAGCCAGGCTTTTTAAGGCTTTCAGTTTCACATCTACTTTTGCAAAACAACTAACTCCAGCCAGCAGTCATGCCCTGTCTTTCCAATGCACTGGGATCACTGGTTCTTCTCCATACGCTGTCCTCCTGCACGGAGATCACTGGTTCTTCTCCATACGCTGTCCTCCTGCAACTTGGCCCTAAAACTGGTCAGAAATGACTCGAACCTGTAGGAAACCAACACCACGAGCAATACAAACTGGTTCCTTGCTCTACTACATCCCCTTCCCGGCTCCTGCTCTAATAGCCCGAGGCCCTGACTGGGATGCTGCAGGGGATGCAGCTATGGTGGTCTAGGATGCCTCGGGACGTCCCTGCTCCTCCACTGGAGATAAGCACCCAGGCAGGAGGGGCAGCAGAAAGGAACACGAACCCATGTCAACCCCATCAACTCTCATTAACGTGAAGCACTAATGAAGGATTTGTGCTAGCATATCGGGCTCCCAGTATAAGCAAACTGAGTAGCCGAATTGCCTCTTGCTCTGTGACAACGACACACAGCAGGGTGACTGGAAGTACACTCCAGTGTGGAGACATCTTAATCACTGCAGGGAGCACACAAAGGTATCCCAGCTGAGACGAGGTCCTCGGATCCTTTGCAACTTGCATCCTGTTTGCCTTTTCACATGAGCACCCCACAGAAACCTCAGCGTTAGAGGAACATTGCCAGTCTTGGGGTTCTCCTTATTGCCCTTTTAAAGTCTTCCCAACAGCACTGTTAAAGCCGGTTGGGAATTTTCTGAGGAGACGGTTTTGGGATAGAAAGTGATGAATTGTCTGGCATCCATATATTGATTTCAACACCCTCGTTATGAAATCTAGAGTTATATGGGACCTCTGCCCAGTCTCCTGAGAGCTTGCAGGGTGGCCTGTGGACCCACAGCACGTTCTTGCATGTTGTGTGGGGGTGAAAGAGTATTTCATCCCATCTTTAAGCCCGTTCCCGTTCAGCAGAGTGCTTAAGCCTGGGTGTAAATCTCTCCTGATTCTTTGCAGTTCTGAAAAGAGAAAATTTCCTGAATTATGTCTACATTTTTACATCTCAAATGTTGAAGAGAAATACAGCAAGGGCACAGCCAAAATCTCTATATTATAGGACAGGAGGGGCCAATATAGTTTTCTTTCCTTTGAGAACAGGCAGGCAGAATTAGGCTTACACAGTAGAACTTGGCACAGGCATAATAATAAATACGATATGAAAATGTCAGGGACCCAGAGGAGCTGACATTAATGTATGCGTTTCTTTAAACCAAAATCCTACTGCGTACAGGCAACTTTTCCCATTCATCATGGGAAGAATCGCACCAGAGATGGTAAACGTATACACTGCGGTTTGCAAGGCCCATTTTATTTGCTTTTAACATTTACTTGAATACCTGCAGCTAGCAAACACAAAGGCCTGGATTTGGGGCTGTACCCTACGTGAGCGGAGCATCGATGAAAGCAACGGTGAGAGGTGGCCGGGCAGGACTCTCCGCTGAGCACGATGAGTTTTCCACTGGACCAAAGGGAGTCCAGGGCTTGTCCAGCTTCCATCAACAGTTTAGGTGGTGACACACCAGGAGAAAAAGCAAAGTGCAACGCCGGTTACACCAATCTGTTCTTTCTCTTGCTACGTCTCTCGCCTTCCATGGTACAGGTGACAGCAGCCTCAAGATAGCTCTCACCATCGCACGTGCTATACTGTGTTTCCGCGGGTAATATCTTGTTATACAACAGGAGTTTTTCTTAATTCAGAATTACAGGAATGAGCCTCCAGAATGGTAGTTCCCCTTTCAAAACAGGGTAGTGCAGGCAGGTTTATTTTGGCCTCTCTAATTCAGGCGCTTTCTCCTCGCAGATTTCAGCTTCGGGTGAAAAGCAAATATTTTCAGGCTTCCAAACCTCTGTATGATACAAGATCAATGTACATAAAAAAAGTTCCCTGTTTTTTGGTTGTTTTTTTTTTTTTTTAATTTTATTTTAAAAGGCTACAGGCTGGATTTGCACTTGGAACAAGCTTTTCCCCAGTGGAGGATCTCCTGATTTACAACAGAGCGCCTGAAAAGAGAATCAGGCGTTGCCTGTTTAATGCAGACTTTTAAATGAATCAATTACATGGCTTTGGTCAAAATTAGCATTCAAGTATATTTTTAAAAGCAAAGTGATACTTTGCCTTAAAACCTAATAGTAAAAGAAGTCTATACACAAAACCAGGCCGACCTCACTATAAGCATCTGGATGCCCAAATAAACATGAGCAAAGGGAATTCTAGCATCTGCAAACTGTTAATTCACCCTTTTCTTCTCTTTTGTAGGCTCGCCAAGTTCAATCTCCTGGTCGCCAACTTCTTGCTCCACTGAGACAACCCGTTGATGAACTGTGCTAGTGATGTCAGTAGCACCACTAATCAGTGTTGGACCACGACGCCTGACCTGGGGGATAAAGTCTCTTTATATTCCAGCCTGCAAGTGTTTTCTTTTTTCTTTTCTCCTCCCCCCCCTTTTTTCCCCCCCTTTTATGTTCTACAGAGGATCTAAGACGAAGAATGGAAATGGGAAAGAGCTACACAATTCTGGAAGACAGAGGACCGGACTTCCGATGCCAGGCTGGGTTAGCTACGCCCACTGTCGTGCTGCTGGGAACGTTGTGCCCAATTTGCTCACAACACTGCATCAGCTGGTAGTGCAACACAGCTATTTGCATATTCAACATCTGTAAATCCTGAGTCCTCGGTGCGCAGTTGGACGGCGGCCTCGAGGCATTTCCCTTTTGAAAAAAACACTTTCAAGTAACACGTGTGAACCCGAGTGCCAGATCTGGTGGCAGGTGCTAATGGCTTCCACAAAGGTTCTCTGGATTTTAATTACTTGTGTTTAAGCTGTGTATAGTATCCATCACTTCCTTTCCTTTCCCAAACTACTGAGTAGAAATATGGTTTCCAGTAACAAAAAAAAAAAAAAAAAAAATAATCCCACCTCCACCTTCTCTCGTCTTCTCCCCCTATCCAAATTCGACAGCCATCATGTTCCATCTCAGTTGTGGTCAACTTTTCAGCTGTGGATGAAGCGTGTTCAGCACAATGACATCATTTTGATATCTCCCCAGACGCTCTTTAGTTTTTGGAGAAAAATAAGCACATCTCAGGGGTGATCTGACTCAAGACCTGAGTCACCTTGGAGATGTCTGTCACTCTACTCACTCCAGAAGGTGAAGGATGAGCCTGTTCCTATCTTTGGTATCTCCAGTATCTAAAATGCTGTGTGCTGAAATTCCCCTTGGGAATCCTCTGTAGAGAGGACAAAAGGGAAAGAGCTGGAGCTGAAGACTAGGAAAAGGAGATTTTATATTCTTGTTGCGCTCTCACACCAACCCCGGCCTGCAGAAAAGTTGCACAATTGTCTCTTTCCCTAGTGAAAACACACTGCAACCCACTTCTGAGTCCCATTATGAAGAACCACCAGAAAACATTTAAAAAAGACTTTGGAAAGAATATGTAGCATTATTATTTGGGAGGTTGGACTAGATGACCTTTAAAGGTCCCTTCCAATGCAAATTATGATATGATTTTATGATTATTGTTAACAGTCTAATTTATGATGATGAGAATCATTACTGATGATGCTGCCTGCCCAATGCTGGCCGAGAAAACTCTGCAGGATGGGGAGGGAATTCACCTGTTCCGAGGACAGAAATTATCAAAATCTACTTCTGCTGTTCCTACTCTGGGACGAATTCCTTTGCTTTCATGGGAGCACACAGACAGCCACAACAGAGCCTGTACTTTTTTTTTTTTTTATTTTGCAGAACACCTCAGAAATTCAAACCTTATCTGTCAAGAGTTAGGTACCTCATCTCAGCCATCTAAGCCTACAGCTGAGCAGAAGAGGTCCGACTTTCACACGCATCGATCCCTGTTAACACACACTGACTTCATCAGGAGATGTGGTCACCAGCCCGCTCTGGCTTCCACCACACCATGGGCAACAGCCCGGGTCTCTTCCGACCTCTCAGACGCAGGGGGCTGCCTGGACCTGGTGGGATGGGAAAACCACGCGCTTTCCTCCACCGCAGGACTGTGGTCCAGAGACAGTTCAATTCCCCTCTTGCTGTGGGAGCCACTATGGTAGTTGCATTTCAGCTTTCCCTCAGCACTAAAATAATATTCTCCACGATACTTTTTTTTTTTTTTTTTTTTTTTTTTTCAAGTAACCAAACACACTGTCTTAAAGCCTACTGATTTGGCTGCTAATAAACATCGTGAACTGGAGCAGCATCCGAATTCCTGAAGCAGTAAATCCAGCTCTCAGTTACAAAACTGACAGCTCTCATAAAAGAAAGAAAGAAAGAAATGCAAGTAAGTAAAACATCCTAAGGAAATTATCGTTCAAATTAAGTGCAGACATAAATTTATCCATCTGTTATCATAAGTGTTACTCAAAAATTATTTGCCCATAAAAATGAAATAAACCAGAGTGATTTTTTTTCTTAAACATTGACTTCATGTGTATAGTCTTAGTTGCCAAAATATTAACTCTTTTTAACAGCCCATATGCTCTTGGCTCGTCTCCCTTTCTCGACTGTAAATGGACCTTTATAAATTGCCCGTATATATCAGATCTAAAGGTGCTTCTCTGGTATTATGGATCAATAATTCCTAGCAACACAGGATGGATTTTCAAAACACAAAACCCAAGCAAACCCCAAAATTTTACTTGAAAGTACTCTATTTAGCTACCTTTATTCTTTCAGAAGGAAAAACTACCATGCCCGTTACCTGAAAAAAATATCATTTAACTGCACAAACAATAAATGCTGTTTCATTACTGGAGTATAGTTACTGTGAATATTGGTATGGTGAGATTTTCACATTAAGTCTGAATACGGTAAACCCTGGCAGGAGAAGAACGAAGCGTACAGAGCTGGGTATAGTGCTCAGTCCCATTTTACGCAAAGACTGTATTTTTCTTGGAGAGGAGAAAGAAATTAAAGTAGAAAGAATAAATGGCTATTTTCACTTCTCCGTGTTTTATAAAGGAATAAATTAAAAGTCTGAACTGCTCCAACGCATTTAAATTGCGAGTAATGTCATTGAAGGCAGGGAAGGGGGAAATCTATTGAAAAAAATCCACTTTTTATTTTTAATAATGGCAGGAACCTGAAGAGCTCCATTTAGAATTGTGTAAATTTTTTTGTTTTAATACTTCTGACTGGAACAACAACAAAAAGAAATCTTTCAACTGCATAAAAATGCTTCGCTTCACTTTGTGGATCTAAAAACTGGTTTATCTCCGCTTGCTCGGATATTCAAATGCCTGTGGCCTTAACGATCCTTCGTTCCCAGGACTTGTCTGTTCAATGTTTCATACTCTCATGCTCACTTACGGACCAGACTGAACCACCTCTTCTGCCACGAGGTCTTCGTGGCTCACAACGAAACAGTTTAACTGGGAATCCCAGTTTACAGAGGAGAACGACGACACTCAAACACTTTGGGTTTTGATCAACGTCTGCGAGAAGCGGAATTGCTTTTTCAGAACCGAACAGAAAAACCGTTTCCCCAAATGTCCAGTTTTCTATTGAAAAAGCTTTCAGCTGAAAGATTTTGATCAGCCTTCATGCAAAAGCAAGGGAGGATGAAGAGGGTAGAAATTCTTTAAACAAAAATAGCTAATAATCAGACCATAGACACGTAGAGTTGCACAGACAACTAAATGAATTGCCTGCTGTATTCCAAACAGCCCCACAGCCACAGCTTCACTGGGAAATAAGTATTCTTCAGCAAAACAGCAGTGCTTTTCCCAGGCTGACTCCTGCTGTACCCAAGTGACACTCTGCACCAATTTCCACGCAATTTTTATTTCTTGAATCTTTCCTGGGGTTGCATCCTTTTCCATCCCAAACCAGCAGGGATGTTTCCAGCGGTGACCTGACCAGCCAGACCCAGTGGGTCCAGGGTGCAGGGTCATGCCTTAGGTGAAGGTTATTTGGGTCGGGCAGGAGGAGTTGCTACATCTCCCACCACCTGCTCTCATCCAGCCAGGTGGGAATTCAGCTTATACTGGATGAGCTACAGTTTTTCTCATGGTAAAGGAAATTTTTTTGTTATGGGGACACTCTACCATATTTCAACCCAGAAGGGATTTCTGCCAGTCTAAACCCACGACACCAACCACACTTTCTCCCGACAGACACCGCCATCCTCCAGCTCCAACCACAAGCTCAGTAGTGCTGAGCTCCTGCACCACCAGGCAGCCAGGATACCATTTGGTTTACAGCTGAAGCCAGCCGTGACGTTCATCCTGTAAACTACTGCTTTTGGTGACCTCTGGGTGTGGTTTTGATTTTTTTTTTTTTTTCCCTTCTAAACAACGGTACATACTCCTGGAGCAGTCTAGGAAATGTCTTGCTGCCACAGCCATTGAGAAGGATATGCTGAACCAAACTGGACTGTAATTTGCAAACATCTGTATCACGTCTCCTGGCTTAGTCAAGCTCATTAAAAACATGCAGCGATAGACACTACTGAACTACCCACCCATGGCACTGGGATCTTAAATGAAGCCGAGGATGGTGCCCCAGAAGAACAACAGAGGTTCCATTGCTGCACGCTGCTGCACAGAAGCCAGGTAAACCCAACTACAGCCATTTTCATAAGGTACCGCTTTCCACGGTGAGGCCACTAGAGGAACCTGGTGGGGTGCTACCTTGGGAGGGCTGTTTTCAGGGTGGGACCCTGTCCCCAAGCCCCATTGCTCCAGTTATACCTGTGAGTTACAGGAGGCCACCAAGTCCAAATGGATCATTGTGCAGGGCTTGGGAATCCCTCTTACAGCAGCTCAGGTCCGTAGCATTGCATTTAGTAACGCGTTCCTGAGGTGCTTTTCTCATAACAGGCTTATTTTCTTATTTAGGAAAATATTTATTGTCCTGATTTTATTTGCCAGCACAGTTTTATCCAATTCTTCCCTTCCCAGAAACTACGACGGAGATTATGAAATTTGGAAACCAACTCATAATATACATACGTAATTAAATTATTATTTATTCATTAGTTCCAATATCCTCAAAATAAATAGTTTAGTGCAGAGATCATGCTCAGCATAAGAACAATACCTTTTAGAATAAGTTTTCCAGAATTTTTTTTTTTTTTCAAATTCTTTCCCCTCTATCATGTCAGAATTAAACACATGGGACCTTCAATGAAATCAAATAACTTTCGCACCGTTCTGAGAGCAAATGCAGTCCTGCAGGCTTCATCATGCCTGTCCTAAACAAAGGTGCATTCCTGAAATTTTGCACTTCAGAATTCATGGGAATATGTGAAAGCCTCAACTTTCATCAAAAACATCCTTCAGTTTTATAAAAAGCAAAAACCAAACCCTCAAGGTTTTAGAAAACAATCTGAATTCATGACAGACAAATAAAAACCAACTTAAAATTCAAGAAATAAATATAAGAATGCAAAATACAAAATGTACCAAAAAAAAGTCACTCTTATAACGCAACGTGTGAAAAAAAAAAAAAAAACCAACGAAAACCAAACCAACAAAAACCTTCAGGAGAAAAACTACATTTGAATCATATGAGAAAATGAACTTGCTTGCACTTCGGCCACATAAAAGTTTTGGCATTGAAAAATTAATAAATTTCTCAGTACTTACTGCACGAAGAGAAAAACACCCCGGAGAAGAGAGGGGGAATTAATTGTACTTAAAGCGGGGATGGCCTGCAGGGATGGCCCGCTTCAGTGAGAAAGGCCAAAGGGATGCTGGAACAAAGCACCCGAAACAAAAAGCTTGCCTTGGCGTCTCCCGCGCCCCGGTTTTCAATAAAAATCCTGCGGCATGTGTCTGCTCTGTCTCGCTGCAGACGGTGCTGGGAAAAAGGAATAACCCAGCGACAAAGGCGGTTTTCATCATCGCCAAAAATCAGAGAGTAAAGGGCAAAACGGGACTCGCTCTTTACGAGCCAGCTTTCCCAAGCGATGCTGCCCCGGAGTTTCAGGTAGATGTTCTCCAATAGGGATGGGGAATGAAAGCTCAAACCTCCCACAACTTGGGTACGAATTTCTATGGAAAGCAATGTGTAATAAGTATCATTTAGCTTAATTTCATTTCTGTTATTAGCACATACAAACAGCTGCAGTGGATTGGATCCACGTAGTCCAAGACGCTGCCTCAAGCCATGGTCTGTAACACATTCCCAGGAAAAGCGTGTACAGAGGAGGACAAACAGGCAACGATGCCCAGTCTATCCTCCCAGCTCCGGTATATACTGGCTAAGGGACTTCCCAAAACTACATGAAAACCATCACGTTCAATAATCTCTGATAACCCACGGAGTGAGGTTTAAGACAAGCTCTTTTTTATGAATCCCTATCCAATTATGAACCACCGTGATATATTTTCCTACTGTAAAAACAGTTAAGCAGAACTCCTCAGACAGAAATATCAGGCAAGCTTGAGATGAAATAAGCTTGGGAAAATTCAGTCTGGATACACTCAAAAAATAAATACATCAAAACGCACGTATCTCTGCTAAACCCCACAGCCCTTAATCAAAATTCCCACTGAAGTGAGTAGTGAAAGGCAAGTTATTGCCAAAGTTCATAGCGATAGCCATGGGATGAGAAGCAAAGTTCTGTCAAAAATGAGAGATTGTCAAGGAGAGGGAGCAGGAGGAGCGGGTCGGTTCTCAGCACAACAATCTCGGGCTGCCTTGAAGTCGAGGGAGCTCAAAGAGCCACTTAAGCTGGTGCTCAGGAGTCTGCCGAACTGGGGCCTGAGCAGTTATTATTTATACCCTTATCACACACAAACGTGAATTCCATTGGAAAGGGAAAAAATTAAAAAAGGGGAGAAAAAGGACAGTAGCACGTACTGTCACAGACTCACAGAAATACTACAGACATCTTTGCTTTGCAGACTTCCCAGAGAGAATTAAAACAGGCGGAGGGATGCACTGCATTTTTACTTGATGATATAAAATGCTGGTATTTAGCTACACGCACAACTCACGCGCTTGTTCAAGGTCCAAAACCAGGCACTCTCTACAGACACACCACCAAAGTAGTGAGGTCACCCATTGAGAAAGTCTAACTGCAGCACCCCCGAAGGGCTGGAAGCCCCGGGCCAGCACCCTGGGCCACGCACAGCAGGGTTTGTATGGCCACGGTCACTGCCATCGGTTCCTGGGCTTGCAAATCCAAAGGCGCTTCAACCATCTCCTACACCTGCGGCCACAAACACAACCATGGGGTGAACATAACCCGAGCAGCCCACAGGCTGGGCTGGGAAGGGCACAAACACAACAGCATGAAAAGCATTAACAGCTTCACATTTCTACAATCTGATGGAAAGCAAAGGAGCGCAGCCAGTCCACCGCCCAGCTGGACCCAGAACCCACCTCTTACACCAACTCACTGCATCTCAGAAGAAGGCTTAGACAAACAAACACCTTTCTGCTTCACCAGCAAGTTCCCTAAGAAACCTTCCTGCAGGACCAGAGACAAAATCCTGAAGCATTCAAACCACTTTACTTCCAAATCACGATAACCGAGTAAAACAGAGAAATTCACACCATACCTGCTCCAAAGGCAAAGAAGAAACTCTTGTCTGTGTTCTCCCTTAAAAGCGCCATCACTCTCTTCCCCATCCTTTCATTCCTCTTGTAGATGAGCTCCTGTCTGAAGTAGCTGTCTATCTCCTGAGCCGTCACCTGCTCGTGGGGTGGGAGTGTGGTGTTGATGAAATTAGGGACCTGAAATGGAGAGAGATAGTAGTTCAGGTGACAGTGGTTAAGTAAAACCCAAAACACTGGATGTTTTAATCTACCCTTATTGAAACCACCTGAGCATCACTAGCATATATAAAAAAAAAACACAAACACAAAACCAAAACCACAAAAAAACCAACCCAACACTAGAGAATAGAAGTTTGTGAGGTTGCTAGGACCTCTACAAATTAAAAAACACATCACCAACCAACATGCTTTTTGTTTTAAGTGAAACTAGTATTTTACTAAATGAAACTGAAATTCATTCTGACTTTCCTCTGTTCCTTCAGCAGAATGTAGTTCTAGGTGTTACATTTGGGTGAGTTACTATAAACCTTTACTCTCTGCTTGTTCAACACAGTTCATTGACTATTTAGTACTAGGACAAATCCTGTAATCTGTTCTCAGATAAGGTCACCATGAATGTGAGTAAGGACTGCAAGATTTGGCTTGTATATGCTCCTAACCTAACAGTTAAAAAAAATAGGAAAGGTTAGCAAATCCAGGCATAGGAAGATGTAAACAAGGTAAACCCCAGCGTCTTTCTTGCAGCTTTAGATGCTATAAGGTCTCATTGGAGAAGACCATGCATTTCAGCACATAAATCCCTGGAACATTCCTGATATTTCCAGGGAGCGGAAGGGATTTCCACAAGAACTGCTCCTTCAATCCCCATTTTTGTAAGGAGAGGTGTTCATAGGTGCAGAAGAAAGGCGGAATCATGGAATAGCTTAGGTTGGAAGAGACCTTGAAGATCATCAAGTTCCAACCCCCCTGCCATAGGCAGGGACACCTCCCACAAGACCAGGTTGCCCAAGGCCACGTCCAGCCTGGCCTTGAACACCTCCAGGGATGGGGCCTCAACAACCTCTCAGGGCAACCTGTTCCAGTGCCTTACGACCCTGTCCTGGTTTGAGGTAAAACAGAACCAATTTTGTTCAGTAACTTCGCTTCTTAGCTGGGCCTCTTCTAACAACTGAAATTAACTGCATATTGTGCAGACAATGTTCACTCTCTCAGAGTGATAAGGCCAATTGTTTATAGCTGATGCCCAGGCATGGGATGCAGAGAGGCTCTGGCTTATATTTATTGCTATAACCCCCAAGGCCAACCAACTTTGTTATTTGCCACGTTGGAGGGTCGGAAGAGGAAAAGCATAGTGGGGTCCCACCTGCAGGGAGGAGCGGACAGGACAGGTGACCCAAAACTGACCAACGGGGTATTCCATCCCATCTGCCTCATGCTCAGTATAAAAGCTGAGGGATCAAAGGGTCACGGGTTCTTCCTTCAATGGCCAACGTCTGAGGAGGACTCTGTTTGCCTGTGATCCCGATCCGGAATCCAGTTCCCATCCGTCACTGAGTCCAGCCTGGGACTGCCCCAGTGCCAGCCGGTGATGTGATTGTCATCTCGGGAGCTTGATACGGTTTTGTATATATTTTTCATTATTTCTTTTTATTTTATTATTAATATTTCATTAAAGTAGTTTAGTTTCTTCTAAACTCATAAGTCTCTTTTTCCTCCTCTGCCTCTCTCTTTGTAGAGGGGTAGAGGGGAGCATGTGTCGGTCCCGTCTGGGGTCCCTCGGGTCCCCAGTGGTGGATTTGGCCTAAACCATGACAGACCCTCAAAGGAAAAAATTTCATCCTAAAGTTCAATCTGAATCTGCCCTCTTCCAGTTTAAAATCATTCCCCCTTGTCCTATCACTACATGCCCTAGTAAAAAGTGGAAACCCCAAGGGCTGTTCAAGTCGGGGCAGCAGAACCAGGAATGAGCCAAGACTCAAGCTATAGCAGAGAGACAAGCCAGAAGTCTCTGATTATTAGGACAGGCAACTTGTTTTGACACGATGAGGGTCCAAGGTCTACCATATGAGAGTTCGGGAGCCCACGGGCCCTGCAGCGAGAAGTGTTGTTGGTGGACAGTGTTTGAGGACTGCTAACAGGACCCGGGCACCTTCTGTCGATCTTCTGGGCCTCACCACTGGAAAACAGCTTAAGCTGCAAGATCCAGATTCAGATTTCTGAGTCCCTGGGTACATGTAAAGCTGCCGGGATTTCCAGTGTTAATCTGAGTCGGTGGTAACGCTATTGCGTGCACAGCCCACACGGGGAACATCCCTCACTCACCGTGCTGAAATACTTGATGCAAAGACTCTGTTACTTTGGTTAATTCCTTCTCTGGTTTTTTACTATACCAAATTCCTGCACTCATTTTCTAAAACTTGTCTTTAGTCTCCATTTCTCAGCCCACCTCTTACCGCGCCACTTGGCCACATGATTTTATGGCAACAATTTTTGTTTCTTGCCACCCTCTTCACTCATACTGTCTCTCCAAAAGCTTTCAGCAAGTCTTAGGGAGACAACTAATTTCCATCTTCCCAGTGGCTTTCCTTAAAACTTTTTCATTGGCGGCCTCACCTACAGCTCTCCTAACACGCTGGGGACTGAGTAGCCGAGATTTCTCACCATGCAGAAGGACAAGTCTAGGACTTGCTCTGGATTCCCACCAAAGGTTGTACCCAGCTGGGTGAGACAGAAATAGGCACCACATTTCCTGAGCTGGGGAATCCCGTGTGGCTGGACTTCATCTGCTGCCAACAGTGACCTGCCCTAGCCTGTCGGTCCACGTGGACCAGATGGACCTTTGATTTTCCACACATTACAACTTCCCAAACTGCTTTGCCAAATCACCGTACTTCTCACAGCACGTCTTTCCTTAAGGGTTCAATTGCATTACCCTGAGTCATTCCCTCCTCCGGGCTTTCCCTCATGGAAAGCTTTCCATCGTGTGAACACCTCAGAGCATGCAAGTACTTTGCACCTTGTTCTCAGTTTAGCCCTTCACTAACAAATAAGAGTCCCATTAAGCCAGACCCATCAGAGACACCCGGTTCCTGTTAATACACAAGGAAGCTGTCTGGCAAGAACGTTCCTTTGTCTCAATGGGAGGCAGGAGCAGCCTGCTGGCGTCGGAGGGGTTGAATGCTGCTGGCCACGGCAGCAAAGGATGTCGGGGCTTCAATTCCTGGTGAAAGGCAGGGAGAGATTTTTGTTGTAGGAATAAAGTCTGAGGAATGCGTAGCCATTTTACACTTGCAATGTCCTCTGCAACACAAAGCTGTATATCAGTTGGTCCATGGAGGTATCAAAAGCCTTTGTATCTCCTCTATGCTGAGGCTCTGTGTTTAATGGGTTGATGTCGCTGAGCCAGGAGACTTTGGAGACTGAAATGGAAGGTGAAATTTTTTGGGAACATCCGAAGGCTCAACACCCACATAAGAGAAGTCTCATCTTCGCCGCTTTTGGCTGAAGGGAAGTGAAGGCTGGGAACCGATGGGACCTGGTCTCCAATCACCTGTGATGCTTTGGGGACAGCAAGGTACAGCATTGCCTGTGAAGACAACCGGCTCTTACAGACAGCAGGAGCAGCAGTGCTGGGGCATCAAATGGCTTTGTGCATCCCACTGCAGCCAGAGGAAAGCTGTGACACTGGAGGTCTAGATGGCCCAAGGACAGAAGTTGTGTTCAGACCTTGAGCAAGATGATCTTTGCCAAGAAGGCATGCACCTTCCTTCAGCTTGTGCAACTCCAGCACGTGCAACCCTACGTCCACATTCAACCCTGGTTGCTCCCCTCCCTTACCTTACCTAAAATACAGTCCACAAAATTCAGTAATTTACTCGCCTTTTTTTTTTTCTCTCCTTTCTTTCTCTTCTGTGGGAAAGAGTTTGCTAATGGCAGAGAGAGAAATTTAAAACCAAGGAATGGGTTTTGTCAGCATTTCTCATGCTTGTCTAAGGAACAAGAGGAAAGCATCACCTCTAGAGGCACATCATCAGCTACAGGTCCCGCTGTACACTGTGCATTCCTGTATTTCTAATGACTGCTCCATCACTGGCAAAAATCAAACACGCAGGTATGTTTCTGCATGTGGATGGCAGAGGACAGAAGATAAACGATTGAAGTAAGTATGCCCGTACACAGTAGTGCAACCACACTTTGAGCTACGACACCGGCCCCATTAATCACCTCCGCTCCTCCCTGTATCGCAGATCCTTTCCGCAGTCGGTGACATACACCATGCCTGGCTTCAAGGAGGCAGCTGCTCCTGTTGATTTAAGAAACCCTTTGGATTCCTAACCACCAGACAGGGATTGGGAAGTCAAGAAACAGTCGCACGCAATTAGGAAGCTGTTAACTGAAGCCAGGATTTAAGGGTTGGGTGGTTGTTTTTTTTTTTTTGGAAAAAAGAAAATCTGTTGTTTTAAAGGGATAGGCTAAAGAATGCACCCGAGGGATGCACTTTCCCTCTTCCACTCTATCAAGTATTTTTGTTTCCATTCAGCATAAAAATTAATTTCAACTTTTTAATGACAGGTATTTGTTGTTTTGAACTGAGAGTGAGTGGATAGACATTTGCTGTGCCAGTGGGTTAGGGACTGACCTCCTGATAACAGCTGAATCCTGCTACTAGTATTTAAATGTATAGCGAGGTGGATGCTGTGACTGTTGAAACATTCCAACTTCTAAATTTGCTGTTTGTCTCGGAGAGCAGCAGTTGGTCAGCAGAAAAGCACAGTGCTACCCATCACCTGGGGCACTCTCGCTTTGTAGTGGATACAGGCGACAAGAGAAAAACAGATTCTTTCCGTCCAGTCTCTGCGAGCCATGCAGTCTTCCGAGAATCCAACCAACTCATGCACACACACACGCACTCTCTCTCTACATATCTCCCCTGAAAATTAAATAATATATTTAATTCAGAGGTGTTCAACAGAAAGACTATTTTGTTTGACTGAATCAGCCAGAACTCTGTCTTTTTTCTCTTCCCATTTACTTTGGGTGACAGCTCTCCTATGGACAGTATAGATGGACCCCAAACTCAGTCATTAGTAGCCCCACATTTCTTAGTTCAGCTTTTGAGGTATAAGGAAGAGACCGTGAGAACAGAAAAGAAGTTATGTCCCAGTTTTGCAGAAATTTCTTCCCCTCCACACTGCCTGTGTAATTTTACTTGAGTCAGTATCCCTGATGGAATATATGTGCGGGTAAAGCTCTGCACACATGTCCGAGCGCACAGTGCTGTGGGATGTGGGCCATAATTCTTCACCTTTGAAGTCAGTGGGAGCTTTAGGAAGAAGAAAGAGGAAGGATTGTGGAGTGGTTATGACACTACCCTGAAAAAATGGTTCTGTTCCCATGGGCGATACAAATCTCTTGCATGATCACAAGCTTGTCATTTGGGTTTAGACCTTCAAAGAGAACTCAGCACTTAACCTCCACTAAGTATCTTTGAAGCATTTGGCTTTATTCCTCCTGTCTCTCAAAAGTCCATCTGTAAAATGGGGACAGCAAGACTTTGCGACTTGAGAACAGATGTTACACGCAAGGCACTGGCTGAATCTAGCTGTTGAAAGACCCAAAGGAAGATCCAAAGTCCGAGATGATACTCAGCGGTAACCTCTCTTCCCACAAATACTTTCTGGAAGGAGGTTGGGATTCTGCTGCAATCATTAGCATAAGAGCTAACAACATACTTTAGCTTAGAAAAATGCATCAGCCATATCTCAAGATCTATGCTATGCTCTCTGCTTTGTCTATAGAGACAGAAAGAAATGAAAAAAAAAAAAAATAGAAAAGCAAAATATATTGGTGCGGAGTCTTTTATCACATTTAGGGCTTACTGCCAAAGTTCAGTTGAAAATTCATGAACACTGGACTACATTTAAGTACATTTTCTTATTTACTATTTTTTAATATTTGGACAAATTTTCTGGGCAGAGGCCCCATGCCAGAGTTGCGAATATCTATCTGCAAATAATTTTTTTGGACACATATAAGCACCATCCACTTTGGTTAACGTGTTTTTTTTTTTTTTCCTGCTTTGGATCTATTGGCTACAGTGGAACTACTCTAGATTCCATCCAGTATCAAATCACAATCAGATGTGGAGGAATAGTGTTATCGTTCCTACTCCTATACACTACATTTCCCAATCCTCTGATAACCTTTTTTAGCCTCGTTCTGTTCCAGTGATGCTAGCCTATTTCTGGAATGTGCATTCAAATTATAAGATTATGTCAATGAAAAACCAATACCACCAACATTAGAATAAAGGGCTGTGTGCCCTTTCTTGCCTGCGTGTAGGCAGAGGTGGTCTTCAACTATACGTCTATCTGCAGATGGATAAGAGGAAGGTGAGATAGAGAAATGGGAAACCAACCCCTGCCATGGAAAACCTTTCCTGCCATCATCTTCCTCTGTCTTGGTCAATCCTTTTGTCTTCTGAGACGCCTCTCTCCCACTGTATTCTAATCAGCAGATAACTAATGGCTTTCCAGCCTCACCTCCTGTGCAAAGTCCAAACTCCAGACTGCCACAAGTACAATATCGTCACTAATCCTTGCAGGGGAATCTCTTAATAATAAAAATGTCTCATTTCTCCTCCTCTCCCCAGAGCACTTGCAGGCTAAATAGACAAAATAAGAGGAGGCACACCCAGGGTCACAAGGGATGTCTATGGCAAGGCGGAGAGTTGGCCATCAGCTTCCCGAGTTCCAGTCCAGCACCTCAATACAAACCCCATCCATCTTTCCCCGACAGGAGGGCTCAGCCTCCACGCTAGTAATCCTTATCTCCAGTTGTTAGCAGGGAGTTGTTCCCAGATCACGCCGACTGCATTAATTTTTTCTTAAAACATGATAAAGATTGCGTTCTCTTTATTAGTCCTCTAGTTTATGAGCTTTCCATGGGCAGAGGCCAGAAGACAAGTAAGGGGTCATGCTTTGAAGGATTTTCCCTGTACCACGCAGGTCAGGAACTTTTATACGGTTGACAGCACTATGCTGATAAGGATCTCGAGAGCTGACAGCACGGCTTATGGGGGCTGCCAGGGAGCCAAAGCAGCATCCCAAAACCCGCCAGCTCCTCCGGCAAACTGAACGGCCCTAAATTCACACCAGCCTTCCTTGGGTCAGAGGCTGACATCTGAGCTCGAGTTATCATTCGTTTATGAAGGGAGGATGCCCTCCCGTTAACCAGCCTTGACAGGGCATTGTGGTTTTTACTGCAGTGCTGCAAAATATACTGCTCTGGACTTGGAAGACACCTGTTTCCCTATGATTTATGGACCCTTCTGGCATCTGAGAAAGCAATATCCACTTACTGCAGCCTGATACGAACAATTCAAATAGTGCAAAGTGAATGGGCTGCGAGAGCAAGCATCTCCACGAGGAGGACGTGGCTGCTGCAGAAATGAATGCTGCTGCCGACTCAACTGGTTTTCCTCCAGCACTCCTGAGTTTCCATCCTGATGGAGACCTTCATTGGCCAAGGAGGAGGCGTCTGGTTAATCTGATTTAGCCTAAAGCTGGCAGCCGCCAAGAAGATGAGCTTCCAGCTTGTTACGGAAAAGGGAAGCCAGGAAGGAGCTCTGCAAAATGTGTTCAGTTCAAGAATGTTGTGATTAACTCATTATTGCTTTCTTTTAAGCACCAAAATTTAAAGGAATGTGTTAGAAGCCTGAGTGGACTGTAAAAGGAGTCTTTGATCTCCAGGGTAAGTCAGTTCCATCACTCCTTTCCTTTTCCCAGGGAAAACATCCACCTAAGATGGGACTTGAGAGTACATTTCAGGCACATCCAGCACATTTTGGAGGTCATGGTCAGGATAGGTATGTCAGTTTGGTGGGTTTGGGGCTGCTAAGATGGTTTAATAGAAGCCTACCCTGCAACCAAACTTGGATACAGACTCAGACTGATTTGAAGTCCCCAAAAGCTTAAACATATCCCCAGTCTGGGCTCGTCCAGTTTTGTTCCCACCCCTTTGCAGAAAGGGGAGCAGTTTCCCAGGGACAACTCTCACTGCAGCCGGAGGCTTGCAAGTTTTGAGCGCACGTCAAAAACCCAGTGGCACTTCTCCCACCCACACTGGCCCACCAGCCACGCTGCCCGGCCACAGCCGTCCCCCTGCCACCGAGCCCTGCGGGAAGCGCTGTTGGGGTTTGGACCAACTCAGCATTTCCACAGCAGGAACGGATTTTCCATCCCATCCTTTGGCTTAGCAGGAATCTGTAGTATCCCACACCTCTGAAAGCAGGGAACAGCCCGGAAAAACTGCAAGGCAAAGGGACAGCCAGCTCTCCCTCGGTGGAAAGTGCGGTCTTGAGATCCAGTGGCCCAATGGAGAGGGGCTTATGAACCCTGAACTATCTTCTGGCTCCGATTCACTGGAACTGGGACGCGTTGCTGCGGTTTCCAGTATTTCTGCTCCGCTTAGTCATGTCTAATCCTCTCTGAGCTGAAGGCTGACAACTCCTTTCACCAGGATGGGCTGCACAGATAAGGCCCCCATTCCCGTCCCGCAGTGGGGGGGTTCAGGCTCCCGGGACAGCGGCTGAGGTCAGGATGTCTCACACCGCCATCCCAGCGAGCCCAAATGCTCTTTTCCAACACACTGTTTCTTCCATCTGCTTCCTCGAGGGAAAGAGGCATGAGGCTAGCGGCCCCTCTACCCTTTTCCCTGGAAATAGCAATGAAGAGGAGGAGAAGAGTCTCCTCTCACAAACCCAATATTGTAGGGCATCAGAAACTCACCGAAAATATCTGGATGAGGCTGGAGGGGAAAAAAAAAAAAAAAAAAAAAAGAAGCAAAAATGCTTTTTGCTTGAAGGGAAGTGAGGGAGGAAATAAAGTCCAAGAGCACCAGGAAAGCCACTGCGAGAGCACACAGGTTTGTTGGGACCAGCTCTGGGGAGCCTCTTCTGACTGTGAGCTAGTCCCTGCACACCCCTACTGCTGCTGGGCATCCATATAAGTTGCAGATACATTGCAGTTCACACCAGCAAGGTGGCCCGGGTACCTCTCAGCACAGTGTGGCAACTTGGGTGTGAAAATGGAGGTCTTCGAAACCGAGTTTCAAATTGTCTAGGTCAGGTCTAGGAGCCACCGGAGCATCTGAATTTGTAAATAGAGGAAAATCACAGAATGGTCTGGGTTGGAAGGGACCTCTGGAAATCATCCTGTCCAACCCCCCGCCAGAGCAGGGTCACCTACAGCAGTTGCACAGGATGGCATCCAGGTGGGTTTGGAATGTCTCCAGAGTCGGAGACTCCCCCACCTCCCTGAGCAGCCTGTGCCAGTGCTCTGCCACCCTCAAAGTAAAGAAGTTCCTCCTCATGTTAAGATGGAACTTCCTATGCTCTAGTTTGTGCCCGTTACCTCGTGTCCTATCAGTGGGCACCACTGAAAAAAGACTGTTCCCATCCCCCGGCACCCTCCCTTTAAGTATTTATAAGCATTAATAAGATCCCCCCTCAGTCTTCTTTTCTCTAGACTAAAAAGACCCAAGTCCCTCAGCCTTTCCTCATACAAGAGATGTTCCAATCCCCTAAATCATCTTTGTAGCCCTTTGGTGGACCCTCTCCAGCAGTTCCCTGTCCTTCTTGAACTGGGGAGCCCAGAACTGGACACAACACTCCAGATGTGGCCTCACCAGTGCAGAGTAGAGGGGAAGGATGACCTCCCTCGACCGGCTGGCCACACTCTTCTTGATGTACCCCAGGATGTCATTGGCCGCCTTGGCCACCAGGGCACATTGCTGGCTAAAATTACAAATAGGAGAAGATGTGGAGGGGGAAAGCAGGCTAAAAGCTAGTGAAGTGTCACGATACTTTTGAAAAACAGCTCTGCAGATGGCACAAAAGCTGTAGGAGTCCACACCTACGTGGAGACCCTTCCTGGGAGCCTCAAACCCACCCTGCCATTGCTGTTCTCCCAGGTGGCACCTGGCCAAATGACAGCCCTGTGCTCTGCCTGGTTCTACTTTCTCCTCCCACACATTTGGGTAGAAAAAGCACGTCTTAAAAAAAAAAAAAAAAAAAAAAGGAAAAAAATAAAAGCAGAAAGGCCACAGGGATTGGCTGTGCATCTCACAAACAGCTTGGGGGGGCGATACGTTTATCCCTGTTAAAAAAGACTTTCAACAAATCCCTGAGAAGTCATGACCTCCATGTATGTTTTCTATTTGTTTTTCCACACCAGTTAAATAGTTGCTTTCCAAGCACTTAGAAAAAAACCCAGAAAGTACCAGCAACCTCAACCCCTCCCCACCCCAACCCCATCCCAGCTCCCCTTGGTAGCGATGCCAAAATATGCAGCCGGCCTCTCTATCTGAATGAATGTTTTGATTAAAGAAATCTTAACAAAACACAGTCAGAACAATGATCCCGGCCCCCTTTCTGCAAGCTTCACCCAACTATGCAGTGTATATTTAGGACCAGATTACAGGGACCTGTTCATTAATTGAATAAGGATGACAAGCCTGCAGTGTATGCAAATCAAGGTTTGGGTTTCAGTGGGGAGGGTAAATCGTAACTACCTAATGATACTCCCGCCCCATTTAAAATCCCTTTAACATCGGGATTTTTTTGAGGCCAGCTTTCACGAACTTGCAAACATATGGAAAAGTTCAAGTTTTTCTATTTCCCTTCCAAATGCTTTGTTTCCTCTGACAAAGAATAATTTTTTTTTTTCTGTTCTGACACTAAAACCATCACCTATTATATTGCCATGACACCCAAGTAAAGATACTGATCAAAGGGCAAAGCAGGGCAATAAAGTGAAAAACCTGGGGCCAGAAGGTTTGGTTTGGGGGTTGGTTTATTAAAGCATTGCAATTCTTTTTTCCAAAGGTATTTTTCATTTTGTCTCCTGTTACATGGTGGTCAGTAGCGGGTACAAACTCAGGTTTGGTTGTCTTGAATATATATTGCTCAGGGCTCTTCAATGAGTTTCTTCCCGTCCCTGTTTAGTAAGATGTTCGGGAAAGCCTGAATGTTTGTGCGAAGTTTGCAATATGATTTTTAGCCCAAGGCCAAGTGTGAGCCAAAAGATATGGTTTGCAAAATATCACATAACTTAGCAAGGAGCAAAAAGCTGGTTAATAATACAACAGCGGCTGGGCTGGGCACGAGACCTCCGGAGCCGACACCACAAGGCAGTGCTGTGTGGAGATGGCCCTGCCCTCCTGTTTGGTCCTAGCAAAACTCCAGGCTACCCCCAATCCAGCCAGCCTAAGCTTTCTAGTCACGCTGGCATCTGGAACAAATCGGAAGATGACTTTTGAACTAATTTTAATCTTTTTTTTAAGGTGGGGTTGTTTGAGAGGTCTAGTATAGGATGTAAAGATGCAGAACATCTCCAAGAATGCATTTAGAAATGGAAAGGGGACCTGTCAGGAGAAAAATAAGGAATAATTCAGATGAAGACAGTGAAATAGAGACAAATTAAGTTATTCTTGAAACTAATTTCTTTGCATTTAAGTTGGTGGAACAGTATAAGCCTTGACTTTGGGTTTATCAGCAGTCATCTCTCCCAGAGGAGAGAAGAGAAGATCCAGGTCTGAAGTCACCATCAGAGACCACAAACACTTTACACCGGAGAACCTGACCTACGGTGTTTGCTATCGGGTAATGCACAATAGCAATGTCAGACCAAGATATGTTGTGCCAAGGAGTACCCAAGAACACAAGCTTTTCAGACAATGGCTAATACTAATCCTGCCGAGTCAGTCAGGAAACCCAAACTGCCCCCTCGTCCTGCTTTTTCCCCTCCCTGTCGTAATGACGTGACAAATACATCTTCTGGATAAAACACAAAGGGAGAAAAAGCGTTTTGTACTTTCAACCCACAAGATATTGTTTAAAAACCTAACAAGTCTTTTTCATTTCTCTTGAACAAGTCTTTCCAAGAAACACTTCATAAACCAGCTCTTTAAAAAGGAGGGATAGTAAATGCTTTACAGCAAACACACAGCAATGCACAGAAAGCAGCATGCTACTACCTTGAACTCCAAATGTTTTTACCGCTCACCCCTTCATTCTCCTTTATAGTTTATTCCCTTACTAATAAATACAGGTAGTCAACAATCCTTAAATGTTTTTAATGTAAATCAGCTCTTCTCTGTAGGTGAACATGTTCCTTTTCTAATAACATAGCAGTCTTTGAAAGAAAAGTCTTTGCCTTTAAATGTCCTGTTCCAATTTCTCTCTGACTTTCTCTCCTCTCCCGTTGCTTTCTCCATGGAAACTGGAAAGAGGAAGGAAGGAACTTCCAAGGTAAGAAAACTCTAAATGCAAACGAGTAATGAAATTTTTCAAGCAAGAAACTATTTTCAAAACCTGCAGCATGAAAATTATCTGGGCATGTTCCAGTTTATTAATAAAAAAATAATCTCCGCAGTGTTTTCCCCAGCACTGTCATCAACAAGTAGATTTAGCTCTCACAATCTGGATCTGTAACCAATTTTCTGAAACACATAAGCCAAAATATAATATTGCTCCAATCTGGAATCCTGTTCTGACATAATATGAAAATTAAACTCTGAAAATTTTGGCTGCACTTCTGTTTTTTTACTTCCAAACGCCCACAATATACCAAGACACAAAGCTGTAACTCAGGTGCAAGTGGAAAGAAAGTACGATCCCACAGTGGCAGATCAGGAGCTCTTCTGAACTACAGCAAGGCAACATCTCCAGCAGCATCCTGTGCTACAGCCCAAAGAGGAGAAGGTGGGAGACATCCTCTCCTTGCCATCAGGGCACACGTGGCGACGGGCACACGTGTCACCAAACACCCGGTCAGCGTTGGGACTGCCATCAATGCCATTTTAAGAAACACTCCTGGAAGCGTTATTGACCCTTCCCCTGGACCCAGAATGAGAAATTCGTGGGACCGGCACCCTCGGCGCCCGGGACAACCTCGCACTTGCTTCGCTGGAAAGCTTATAATCATTTTCCCTGGAAGAACGAGAGGCTGTGCCAGTTCGCCTGCACTTTGTTACAGCTGAAAACGATAAGATGCTTCCAAAGCGTTGCGTTACAATTGCTGTGCTTTCGGTTTATGGATTTATCTTCCTTTGCCCTAGATAAAACTCCATTCCTTGGACAAATTAGGTCTGCTTGTCATTCAACACTCTATCTAATGGTCTCAGCTGTGTGTTTCTGCAGTTCCTGAAGCTGGGGCATTCCACAGATAGTTTTCATTGATTTGAGAAGTGAGCCAGAAACACAGTTGTATTTTATCCAGAATGAGAACGGGGCAAGTTAATGATGTAATCAGAATTATCAAGACCCTTAAATCTTAAACAACAGGTTTAAATGCAGGATGGTAACATTTTTAAAGGAGTACATAACACAGCCTGGCGATTTACAAACAGCAAGTGCATCGTGAAGTGACGCACTAAACCTTTTCTTCTTTAGTTTAGGGGGGGCTGATGACTGACATGGGTTAGCGTACGGATCTCTAATGTCGTGTTCTCAGGACCATCATATGCTTTTCGGAAGGCAACACCCACTGCCCAAACACCGCGTTTCAGCATGAATCCATGGCATTTTGAATTGCAGAGGCAACTCAAGATATGGGTGACACCATTCTAGTAAGTTATACAAAAAGCTCAGTTGTTTCTGATGGACACAGCTTGAAGAAGGAGGCACAGTGAGCCCTGAGCCCCCCAAAAGGGGTTGAGACATATCTGCAGGCTGTGGTGACCGCCAAGCAACTTCATGGCGTAGCTTGCTTTTCTGTGTAGGATGAAGCCGAGACCTCACCTCTCCTGGCAAGAAGAAGGTCGTTATACTTGGGCATGCACAAAGCCTGTAATCTGGGCTATTCACTGGCCTAGCTTGATTTCTTCCTTTTGGTATCCGGCTGGTGGCTGGGCCCACTGGGGCTCATGCAAAGCCTGCTGAAGGCGTGGAAATATTCTCCATTATTTCAAGGGGCTTTCAGTAGAGTCTAAAACACCCGCAAAGCATAAAGCCTCTCTGGACGAAAGATGCCTTCTAAGTGGCAGGTGTGACTCTTGAGTTGTCTTGTTAACCCTAAATGGGACAGGCAAATAACAAGTTTGTAAGCAGCAGGACCTGCTCTGAAGAAAACCATCTATAAAATAAGCAGTGTAGCTGCATACTTCTGATTCAGCAGATTGGCAACAAGAGAGGAGAAACCATCTTCTCCCGGAGAGGAGCCTCTCCTAAGGTCAGGAGAATAGCTGAGGACAGAAGAGGAGAAACAGTAGCTGGAGACCACAGGTATAGTTTTTGGGAAGGGTTGAAGGAAAAAAATCTCAGCCTCGGCTTTTCCATTTCCCTCCTAATAAAGTGTACATCGAATACAAGGAAACACGGACCCAGCTCATTCCGGGCTGGCAAAGATTAATCTGCTTTACAGAATTGTCCTTGAAAAATTGAACACCTCAAAACCTGCCGCAGGAAGTAACTGGTGCAAGATATCCCTAAACCCAAAACTCTAGACATACTGGTTCAAAACGTTTAAATAAAAACTTTTACATCAGATTTAGGGAACAAAATGTATGATAAATTGTTCTGTGCCCTACTTTTTCCTCACCAAAGCTTCAGGTCATTAGGCAATTTCTAAAGTGTCTCAGGTAAGAAAAGTATTCTCTGGAGGTAGATCATTTTCTGATTTTGCACTAACAGATTATTTGCATTTTAATGTATCTGGACATACCGACCTCAATTCCCTCGTGAGACCATCAGACAGAATACAGAAGTTAAAGCTGCTGATCTAATCCGATGCCTCTTCACTTGTAAAGGAGTTTTTTCAAAAGGAGAGAAAGAAACTATGACTTCTTTGAGGGGAATAAGTCTAAAGAAAAAGCAGAAAATATGCCTAGCCTATCTTTAACTTAGAATACTTTCTCTTCAGTATCATTTTGACTCTCTGCCCAGAAACTCCAACGTAAGCCTCTTGATTGCAGAAGTCACAAGAGAATCAAGTGTTTGCAGAAGGCTGTAGAAGCAGGAGAGATGTTTCCTACTCCACTTCTGGGTCATAGTCTAACTGAATAAACTCAGCCCCTTAAAATTTTATTAAGTTTAAATAAGGATTTATATGTTTGGAAAAATGGTGCTTGGAAACAAAATTTAAGAAAAAGAGAGAGAGAAAGGAATGAAGAATGTAATATAACCACAGGAAAGCAGAGGTGTTTCCCCCTTTCACTGCTCTTAATTAAAATGAAAAAAAAAAAAACCAAACCAAAAAAAAAAACCCAACAAACCCACCAAACCCCTGAAACTGAGAAGGATTTGTTTAGTCCTCCACTGTCATCAGCGCTGATGGCTCTGGGACAGGGAAACGGCAGGGATTTGGGGGCCTGCTCACACTCCCCATTTCAAGCACTGTACCCTGGCTAAGCTGGGCTTCCCAGCCCCAAGGTGGGCAGCACCTCCCCGGGGCAGTCCTGTCCCTGTCCCTGTCCCCAGGTGCCAAAGCAGCTGTCCTCTGACCTGGTGCCCAAGCTCTGTGCCTTCAGTCTAGGAAATAACTTTCCTTGCACTTTTCCTCCCAGCACCATCCCTTCCGTGCAACCCCTGGCACAGTCTCAGCCCCGGGAACTCTGCCCTCTCCTTCCAAACGCCGTAGGAGTCAAGAAGACCGGTGCTGAAAAACTGCAGATTTCCCAAACTCCCTCAGGGAGGCTGAAGAGGCTCGAGAAACTCATCCGTAACGCCTCAAGTCAACAGTATTAGCTTTTCCACTTCTGGTCCTTCTTTCTGCTCCAGGATAAGTTTTTCTCTAAAGGCATCTCAGCATCTTGCAGATGGCTACTGAAGATGCTCCATCTCCTAAGACTCACGCTAGAGGAAGTGCATTACTGCACCTAGACACATACTCCTCACCATGACCACCACCACTGTCCCTGCAGCTATGTTAGGCTTTCTCAGCTACTTCCCAGTTCATTACACTGACCTAAACCAACGGCTGTGAACTGAGGCAACTGATGGACAGGTTCACCTTCACTCTGCAGCTCCTGCAAACCTTCAAGGGACAAGCAGGCACTAGTAACCTTATAAACAGCCTCCAAATGAAACCTCAAAGAGTGAGAGTCACAGACTTCTGCAGGTCTCCATGCCCCTGCTGGATGGAGCCGAATTGCTGGCCTCCACCGTTCACGTAAGCATTGAGTCTTACAACTCCATTCCTGATCTTTTGTTCCTTCCTATGTGGTATTTCAAAGTTGCATTAATGGTGCCAGCTCCAAGGATTTTCCAGATCTCTGAAGAGCTGGGCCAGCAGCTGGATATCATGGAAGAATGGGAGCACCTAAAAACACTGTGACACTCTTGTCTCCCGAGATTGGCGCGGGTACCTACCCTGAAGTTTAAGTGATGATACATCTCACTTCGGATATTTATAGTTTTTCTGCACTTGAAGGCCAGTCGTCTGCCGTCACCTGATGAGACCTGCAGTACACTCTCAGCACACGATAAATCCCTGTGCCTACATTTAATGTCTCAAGAGAAAGATCCCATGGGGGATGCTTCATGTGTAATATTTAAGCCAGGCTAATCTAATTTGGTAACCAAATGGCAAAGCTTCTCTATGGCAGACAGAGTCGATCATCCTTGCAAAAACCACACAGAGTAAACTTTGGAATTACCACAATTGGCAAAAGTTGACCTGAATAGGGAGTTTATTTTAGGTTTTAATTTTCTATTTTGTTCTGCTTGCAATTAAAAATAAATGGTATAAAGCTGGTTTATAAAAACACTACCAAACAAAAGACCTCTTTACCGAAATTAAAAACAACAACCACGAGAGGAAAATACTCCACAACATTTAGAGTTCTGCAGGGACTAGTATACATATAGGGATTTTAATTTTCCATGGCCTGTAAGCGTTATAATCTCTATCAACTGTGTGCACTCTGGGACCATGACTAACACCAGTGCTTGAACGCTGATTGGTTGTTGGCTTCTTTCTTCTTTCTTTAACACTGTTTTTAAAACCACATTTGATCCAACAATTTGCAGGGATAAAGAAGTTTTTGCAGCAATCTGTTCCTCACCAGTCTGACCCACAGGTCTGTTACAGGACATTGTGTCAACAAATCACAGATGTCTGCGAGTCAATGCAACCAGTGTGAATGGCCACAACTTGTCTGAGGGACAAAGGCTTTATTGGTGGAGAAATCACACTGACACAGACTAAAAGACGACACAGGACATTCAGATGCCAGGACTGCCTTCATGGTTTCACCTACTAGCAGTCCTTTCTTTGCATCCATGGCAAAATATACCACCACACTTTGCAAGAGTTATTTCTCCAAAATCATTATGTGTTTATCTCGTGCGCTGTGCCTCAGCATTGCAGGAACAGTTACAACCATTGACTTCTCCAGAGTCCCCTGAAGTCATGAGGTCTCTACCTTTTCTAACTCACACAGCCCACCCATCTTTAGAGACGTATCCCTGCCCGAGTTGCCTTCTCCCTTTACTTTCCAGTGCAAGGTTGTCCAGAACGAGCAGCTCTGGCAGCTTTGGTACTACGCAGACTTCTGTTTCAGGACTGCCACGTTAACCACGCCGTTATGTCCTGCTTAGTCGTGCTAAAGCAATGCTTCGCTTTCTAGGACTGGATTAACTGGGACAGCAAAGGGTTTTTATCCCATTCATTACCATCAACAACTCCTTCTGCTATTTGAAAATGATAACCAGATATGGAAAAAGAGAAGACATGACTATTTGTCCAGAGTTTAAGGACCTCTGATTGTCCAAGTTGATGCCTTTCTGCTCCCGTCGAGGGACAGGCTAGTTCTGTGATAAGTGACATGGAAGAGCAGCTCCAGCTGCTGCTGGGCGTCTTTTACACTTCTACCTGGAACTTCTCAGAGGGGCATACAAGACCTCTGGGAAAACCCCCATGTCATGGAGTGTGGCTGGGAGACTGTTGGGGCCCTCCTCGCTTTCCCAGCTGTTCCTCTGAGGAACAAGTGACCCACAGAGCCCTGTGCAAATCAAGATAGCGACGGCGAGATAAGATGTCTCAGAGACCTCTGCCTCAATCAACAGACTGAGCTTACTCTATCTCAGTTCTCTCTTGAAGTCACACAGTTATCCTTGATTTGCATCTGCTAATGGTAAACCACTATCATGATTTAATAGACTTTCATCGGCAAAACACATAATACGGCACCTGCCAAAGCTTATACAGGTCCACTCCAAGTAAGTCACTGCACCTGAGCCAGGAACCTGGGAGCATTTATCAAAAAAAGGAGAGGTAGGACATGACATCCAAAGACCAAGTTTCCATAGAACTAGTGGGAAAGGAGAAAGAGGAACCAACCTACGTATTAAAGAGAATCTCAGAGTTTGCCACAAACTATCAAACTGGTCTGGAAAGCAGATTTCTGCTCCACTGAGAGTTTTTAACAGCATTGGATAACTAAGATAAACAGAGACTGAAGGGCTGCCTGAGACACACACAAAATTATTGAATTATGACATGTTTGAGAAGGTATTTACTTTATAGAGTATTTACATAAGGTTCACTTCCTTTTCATATATAAGCTCAAATATTACAAAGATCCCCCCGCCCTTAATGACGAGACTACATTCAACAGCCCCACAAACATCCATAATTAACTTTTTTTCCAGCACATTCCTAGGAAAGTTTTCCAGGCAGTCCCTTCCCCAGAGCCCAAGCAATACCAAGGAAATCCCAGTCTCTCACCAGGCGAATGCTGCACGTGTGGAAAGAAAACACAGAGCATCAAAAGGAAGAGGAGAAAGAGGAGACAGAGCACAAAGTGATGACCGGGACATCACTATTAAAACAGCTGATTTGATGTCAATTAGCTGTCCCACCTGCAACACTTTTTCTTACCTGAGAAGTGTCATGGTTGAATATGACAGCATTCAGGTCTCCACAGTTATAATGCTTGATGAGATCTTCAGTGGTGTACGGGGCCTGCAGGCTACCTGCTCGGAGGCTTTCGTGTTGGAGCAGAGTTTGGTTTAGAGCAAACAACACCTGTAGAAACGCACACAAGAAAAACAGGGGAGAAGTTAAAGATATGAGGAAACGAAGCAGCAAAGCCTAAAGGGCCAAACTTTGAATAACCCTCCTGCACCTGAAGTCTATTGACCCATCCTGGCCCACAGTAACAAGGGCTGATCTTCAGGCATTCCCAACTGGAAGAGGAGTCAGATGCAAGGTCCCCTACTAGCAGAAGACCTTATTATGAACCCCTTGATATTCTGCATAAAGTATGACTTTGCAACACCTATATATTGCTCAGAAGCCATGGTGTGATAACTTTTAGGCTATTTGTGACGATTACTTGGCTACATGAGAGACACTGGAATGAAAAATCCCCTAAATTAGGAATCTTCTATGGCCTCTGACTGTTTCCTGTCTGCTAGCTTAAATCCAAAGCCCAAACTCAGTTGCAAGGTTTTTGATAAAAATCAAAATCTTCTGAAGTCGCAGTTGTTGTATTGTGACTTTCTGCATGCTTCCAGTAGCAGAAACTTCAGGAAATTCATTATTCGTCTCCCTCCTTTAGTCTTTCCCCCTTCACGCACCCTTTTGCAAAATGGACAGAGATACTGAATTGTAACACTGTCCCAGCAGACTACTCGAGTGTCCTCATCCCAAACCTGAAAATACCAAGAAAGCAGAAGCACACTTTACTATGTAAATTTAGGTAACCAAAAAAAAAAAAAATGTCCTTAAAGTTGATATTTTTTTCCTTGCATACCAAAAATGCTACTAGATTTCACAGGAATTACCAGAAATCTTTTAATATTTGTGACTGTGGGAGTAATTTATACCAGTTACTGAATCATCAAGTTTGGGCTTTTCATGTTCAGCTTTCCGAGCACCTTCCAAAGAAACTTGATAAAAAGTACCGGAATAAATCAGAACAGCAGTTAAGAGAGTTTGTCACAAATTAGATAAATAAGAAACTGCACTTTTTCTAAAATGACGTGATATGTAGTGACTGCAAATTCAGAGTTCTGAAAAATTATACTGATGCATCATTTTTTATGAAAAGACTCCCGCAGCCCTCAGCCTCACGTTTCACCCCATTTTCAGCTTCTCTCATTTATAATAGCAGCGCCTGACCCATCCCAAAGAATAACCATCATCTCAAAATCCGGGTAAAGTAACCCATGCTGAGCTCCAGCTAGGCTGCAGTCTGGGACACGTCTTCTTACTTCCCTTAACTTTAAGCAACTGAACCCACTTTAAGGGGCGAACCCCAGAGGAGTTTAAAATTAACAATGTACATATGTATTTGCAGGATGGAAGTTCTTATTTAAAATTATGATTTACCATTGAAGTTTATCTGAAGGAAAGGAAACAGTCGATTGGATTTACCTCTGCAAAACCTCAGCTATATAGCAAATATGATGTGAGATTTTTTTATAATCATCATCATCATCGTATCTCCAGGGCATCAACAGCCTCTTTATACAAAGCGGTTACATGCTAAGTAGCGTACACAAATTGGTTGAGGAAAAGCAAATGTTATTTTTTAATTTACTTTTTAAAAATATAAAGATGGTCTTTGAACTGAACCTGTTATACCTCAATTCGGCAATCGGTTCCCCATTAAGATCCAAGCCTAAAAGATTTCCTTGCCCAGATCTAAGGGTTTCTTCAGGCTTTTCTACAAAGGGATCAATCTTTCCCAGCACCACGGTCTGCAGTTAGGCATCTTCCTAACTTAGTTTTTCTCTAATTTAAAAAATCTGCAAAAAATAGAGTTTGAAAAATTTCTAACCTTTGAAAGGATCTGAGCTTTTTCTTTTTCCCCTAAGGGCTACAGCTCGAAGAGGAAATGGTTCATCCCAGGATTTCCTGGGGATTCTAAACATTTTGTCTTATAAAAATAAAAGCTTAGAAAAACGTTGACAGGAAAACTGAGAGCAGAGGTTTTCCCAAAATGCTTTTAGTAAAATCCTCCTCATTTTTGATTTTTTAAACAATGGATGTCGCTGGATTTTTGTATATGAAAATATGTATACACACAGGCACACACATATACAAACCACTAACAAACCCTGAGGATAAGACAGTGAGTTTTATGATAAAATATTAAGAAGGCGATAAACAAATCTTTACTTTACTCCCAATGCCTTTTCTTTTTTTCTTTTTCGGTTGGTGGGTTGTTTTTTTTTTTTTGTTACTCTGGTTTCCCGGGGAAACCAGTCCTGTACATTAATGCTCTGGATCTGTCCGTCTGTCTCCTCCTAATAAATGTGGAACCTATTAGCTGATTTCAGCCACATTTGCAGAAGGTTAGATGTCTTAAAGAAAATTGCCTATATATTCCTTGAATATCAGCGCTAGGCTGCAGAAAAGCCCACAGTATGAGTTCACTTCTTATAAGACAGCGAAGATTCCACAGGAGAGAGAATGAGTTATTTGGAGTGTACAACAGCAGACGGACCCCCGTGCACCGGACCCCAGATTTCATTAGTGTCGGGACGTTCATGTCCCTCCTCTCTGCCTCTGAGCAGCTTTGGGACCTAGAGGCGACGCTGGCCACCAGCTGGCCTCCAGCATGCCGCTGCCGCTGTGGGGGAGCTCATCGCTGGGTTCAAACTACTGCCCGGAAAGCAACTCAAGAGATCTTATTTTAGGAGGCAAGTTAAAATTAGAAACTCAAACACTTGAATACGCTAAAGGAAAACTGTAACCACTTAAACAGCTTTCTAGAAAAGTCTTGCTTAATCAAGCCATAACCACCATGGTTTTTGGTCGGGCAGCTCAAAACAAACTTAGAGAGAAGTGGGGACTCCTCGCAGCCGCCTGCTCGTTGGCTGGATTTGTAGGCCATTTCCTTCAGAGTCAGGTTAAAGCCATATTAAAACCTGAATTTATTTTTCCTTACTGTTCAGATAATGCCACAAAAACAATGCTGTTTCCCTTCCTTCTCTCTATCTTAATATCAGTGACCTCACGACCTCCAGCCTAAACCTCTATCTGAGTTAAATCTCCCAGAGGTGCCTGAGATTACTGAACAACTCATGACTTCAAAATAAACACACTTAGAGAGACTGCCTATACACAATCCCACCTAATAAATACAGCAGACAGTACTTGTTCTGGGAAGTGATGGGAAGTTATGACTTTGACTCTGGGAAAGTGCGATTTTATTCACGCAATTCACCGTCCTCATATTGTCGCGCTTTGAAAGCTATTTTTGCACGGCTGTCTCTGGCCCCCGTTTCCGACTGAACAACCATGGACAACAGGCAGGGGCTGCCAGGATTAAGCCTTTTTATCCGAGCAGCGTCATTCCCTTGTGCAAAGCAGCAGCCCAACACACAGCTTTTATTTGGGTGTTTGGAGACACCAGCTCAGACCTCAGGGCAAACTTACAGGTTTGTTCTACTGCCTAAGAGAGTGGGTACCACCAATCCTACACAGCACCAGGAACCACTGGTCCAGACTTTTTCGGAGCTCTTTTGCACAGACTATGGCCATCTCAAGGCTAAGGGGGCTGGACCAGTCATTTCTGCCATGGGAAGGTCAAAGGGGATCCTGCAGAAGTGGGACGGGGAAGAGCTCTTGCATCACTGGCTTTGTTTTGTAAGACCATGGGAGAGGCTGTACGTTTGATTTTGTGCAAGATTTTAATGAGATTTGGCTTTTAGGCAAGTAAACCCACCCCACAGAAACAGACTGAAGAAAGCGTTGCCACCTTTTCAAATGGGGGTGATGGGTGTGAGCAGACATGTACCTGGACTGGGCTTAGGAGCACTTGAGCCTTTCCACCAGAAATCGTGTCCTTTGTTGTATTTGGTCTTGGGAGCAAAGCTAGATAAAAATTCCGCTTGTTCCAAGGTACTCTCAAACATTCATGCATTGTGTTTTATTGTGCCACAAATGTGCAACTTCAGTCTGGACGTTTGAAGGCTGCTGAAGGCCAGCAACGTGTTAGTGCTGTATGTGATAGCTAAAGAGGAAAAATCATAGCCTTTGTGCAGGAGAGATTTCTCCTTATCTATATTACGTGCATTTGCCCCCAGCTGAAGAGAGTAAAAAAAGCCCAGAAAACAAACCCAAGTTAACCCTCATCAAGTACAGCATCATGCCTGGTTTATGTCAGCTGCTTGTAAGGTCTTTTGGTCATAAGGTCCCGAATGGCATGAAAGAAGAAATAAGATGCTTACTTTTCTAAAATATGCTATTCTGTACATGGATTCTTTGCCATGACCATCACTGAGCATCAGCTCAAGGCTGCAAAGTTAGCTGTATCCTTTCAGCTCTACATTTTTAATGCTTTTGCATAGGTGAGTGAGTTGACTTTGGTTGATTATCCTGAATGCTCACATGCTTCGTCAGAAATCAATTTCTGACAAACTCTGGCAGCAGCTCAACTCTGTGCCTATCACCTTGTCCAGGAAACAATACTGAGGATTTCCAACCAAGTGGAAAAGTTGCCAGGTCCACCTCTTTAATTTGTCTGACTACGGTCCCAAATGATGCCACAATGGAAGAACAGCTGTGTGGGACATCTAAGAGGCCATCATAAAATAAGACAAGGAAACCTTATTACCAGATAAAATGCTTGAGCGTTCCCAAACCTTCTTATGAAATACATTGCTAATAAAATAGCCAACAACTTCAGGAATTACAACAGAAGAAAACAAATTCTGTGTTAAGCTGAAGACAAATGGACCTGCGTTCTTCTGGTGTGCTTGCTATACAGGAGACTTGAGAATGAAAGGCAACTCTGAGAGAACTCTCAAGCCAAAATTTGGTGCTCAGACAAATTTCACTCTTACTTGATGGGGGAGAAATGACTTTCCAGTCCTAAACTTACCAAGGCTGAACTACAAACATCGCATTCACAGGACTCCAGTAGCTGGAGTTACAGGATGACCCCTCCATAGAACCATGATTAATAACAAAACCACAAAAACAAGTACTTAAATTTCATACTATGATGTCAGCTCTTGAGCAGGCAACTATTGTTTTCCTTTGCTCTCTCTTTTGGACATATGCCACCACAATGAAAATACTAAATGAGCATTACTGGAAGCGTTTGAGTGACTATATCCTGTCAGTGCCCAAATTGCAACTCCACAAAAGAAATGCCCTCTCGCTTGCTTGGTTCAAAACGAAGTGCAACATAAATATTGAGGTATATGGTTCTTCAGGGGTTCTTCTTTTGTTATTATCCTTCTCTGTACTCCAACAGAAAATCAAATATACAATTTCAGGTCAAAATAGTGACTTGGGGCGGGGGGGAGAGGGGGGAAGGGGGAGAAAAGAAAAGAAGAAAAGAAGAAAAGAAAAAAAAACACCAAGTCCCTGATTTTCCAGATTAATGAAAAGCAATAAAAGTGTTTGCCCAAATCTGTTCAGTTCCATTGGTTTCCAGAAGACGGGTTTCCCCTTTCCTTGAATCTCTTGTGCTGTTGCTAGGAATTAGTGAGCTGTGAAACTCACCTAATGAGGTCAGCATCAGGAAATAGCTCCGAAAAAACAGGTCCTGGGGGATCTACTAAAGGACTCCCCCAGTGTCCAAACTAAATCCTGGATGCATCGGCACATTGTAGAGCCGGGGCTGTTGGAGGAACGCACCCGACTTTGTTGTTGTTGTTCCTATAAAGGGACAGCTAAGGAAAGTGAAACTATTAACTCATCCACTGGAATTTCTGCTCACAAACCGTGCCCCCTGTTAAAGCTCCTCATAAAAGCCTTTTGGCTAGTTGGTTCCATATGTTCCCCAAACCCGCAGTTATTGCTTCTGAAAGGCAGGAGTAGTTAACAGTCTGCGGCTTGGCACTGACCAGGGAGACCTAAGGACCTCGATTTTTCCCCCTCCCTTTCAAACTGCCAATTAACCAGTTTAATAAAACAGTTTGAATCTGACCAAGGCGCTTGGAGAAACCCCTAACCACCACCCATCCTACCAGCTTAGTCACTGCGGTGACACGCAGGCATGGCCTGGTGGAGAGCCGTCACGCTACTCCTGTGCAGCCCCGGGACTAAGATCGGTTTCCGTGAGGCTGAGAAAGCTGCAGGGGGATTAGGGCTCCAGCCTTCAGCCCTGCACACCCAAAGCTCCTGCTGATGTCGACTTCCAACGGCTGGACTTCAGCTCCCTGACTTTTCTCTTTATGCAAAGTTCCCATGATGACCTTACACGTGCAAAACTCAATGATTTTTTTTGTTTTAATTTTCTTTGCGTTTTGATTGAATCACGGCATTCAAAACCAACAGAAACAATTTCTAGACAGAAAACACTGCAATGTGTATGAGACTCCCATGCCCTCAGCCCCAAGACCCCCAAGCCAGACAAGGACTCTCCTGGCTGACAGCAGCTCTCACGCGTTCCCTGGGCTGACACTACTATGCTATTGCTTCTGTACCAAGTTCCAGGGTTCAGCGGGGCTGAGGTCAGCACATCGTCAACTCAGAGCCTGGAGAGTAGTAGTTTGGGGTTTGGGGTTCTATCACCTGATGGAACAAGTGAGCTAGCTATAGTTTGTGCTCTTAGATACAAGTCTTCCCCTGCACAAGGTCATTAAAACAACAAACAAAGACCATGGAGTTAATTTCTGTCTTGACAGCACCTCAGAAACGTCTCATTCCCAATACATACCCTATAAATACCATGCCCACCTTAAACAGGTCAAAACACCTCAAAACAAGGTCTTAGATTTGTAAACTGAAGTCAGCAGCAGCTATACCACAGGCACTATTGGAAGAAGGATAAGATCTGCAAACTTTTCTTCTAAATGTTGTGAACTGTGTTACTTTCCAAAGGTAGAATCATAGAATCATTAAGGTTGGAAAAGACCTTTAAGATCATCAAGTCCAACCATTAACCTAACACTGCCAAGTCCATCACTAAACCATGCCCTTAGGTGCCACATCTAGATGTCCTTCAAATACCTCCAGGGATGGTACTTAGAGTCCAGATTAATTTAGACAAAAGGGAGGTGGAAAAAAAAGCTTTGATGAGGAATTTCCATCCTTTCCCCTTTTGTGAACCACCACACTTTGGTGGAAGGATATTTTAGTTTTAGTGCCCTCACCCCATCATGTACATGGTGTCATCTGCCAATAACAGCTTAACATCCAACCAGTAATGGTGTAAGTGAGCAGTAACTCTGTAGGATAACTGCTTTGGTCAATGCCCAAATTCAAACTTTGGCAAATAAATTTAGAAATAACGGGAGGAATTATATCCAACTTAATCAGAACTGAAACACTGGAAGGAATAGAATTACTTCTGTTAAATGTGAAGGCTAAATGCATGGCTTTTGAATGCAGGATTTACTCACACCCAGTACTCTTGCATAGGTCCAGTTTCTCAGCTGTGCTGAGTTCAGTAGATTAATTTTGTTGACTAAACCTACCTAAAAGGCTAAATATTTGCACCAAAGAGTTACATACACTCTGAGCAGCCTGATTCTGCAAGTGTTTTCCTTGTTGAAGTGCAACAAGTTCCAGTAAACAACACCTTGCCCAGCAGTGATGGCTTGCAGGTCCAAGCGCTACCAGTTCAACTTCTGGACTGCAGACTTAGATCTTGTCAACAAAAAGGTAAACAGACAGTAAAATCAATTCATACCTCTGGCACGAGACCGCACTCCCGAAGGGAGCCCGTTTATTCTGTTTCTCGTTTATAGCTGAACTAAGAGTGGTTCCGAAGAAAATGCCTTCTCCCTGGAACTCACCTCAGCTATTCAGTTATGTGACTTAGAGCTCTGTTAAGCTGCTGAAAAACAAAACGCTGCATATGAAATGCCTACCAGGAACTGAAAAATCTCTTATTAGTTTTTAATCAACTCAGACATAATGGTGTAAATTGTTTCCTTCTGCTTCTTTCTTTACACCCTTCATGTTAATCTGTGGTGGAGGAATAACAGTTCTTCCAGGGCTGAATAGCTGGCAACTACGTTTGATTTTAAACAGACTCATAAAAGATATCGGAAAGACCATTACTGGGACAAAAGGCTGGAGTGTTCAACAGATACAAATGAACCCAACTCCACAAAGAGAAAGGAGATGGACTGTGTGATACTGGATGGCGGCTGTCTAAAGCAGCACCTCCGAACCATGTGAAACCCACAGGCGTAGAAGAAGGCAGAGGCATTTCTCACCCAGACAAAGAAGGCAGTGGTCCAGCTGGACAAACTGGACATGGCCCTGCTGCCTATGTGGTGATGCCCTGGGCTTGGCTGCAAGCCCGGCTTCTGCATGTCCCTTGGTCCCCACTCTGTTCTTTCCTGTGCCACCACCCCAGCAAGCCTGGTTTGGCCTCCGGCTCCACTCAGTTATTCCCGTCCTGTGGGTATCTCACCACTTACCAGTCAGTAGCAAACCACTATATTCAGAAACCCAAATGCTGCCTCAGTGTCAGGGAAATCCCCTCATGTAACATAAGAGTTTTGTGCGCACTAGAAGTTTGTGAGAAGGTTTGTGGAGAAGAACAGTGCTCCAGGAGAGACGCCGCGGGGGCTGCAGCACGTTGCTCCAAAGGTGTCATTGAAACAAGAGCAGTCATCCCAGATAAGTCCAACACCCCCCAAAAGTGTCTGGTAGCAGATACTTTGGGAAAGAATGTAAGAAATGAGGTGAGCAGAGGGTGAGCTTTCCTCAGATGACACTTCCCATCTTTGGAAGTCTGCCAGTTGGGGCGCTTGTGGTTGAAAATACCTCTTCTCCTATCATTCCTTCCCACCCACCTCCCCGCTCCCCATGCCTTCACCTCAAAATTATCACTGTGCTTGGTTGCACCACTCTATTTAAGAGTAGCCAACTGCCCAATCTACACGCAGAGGGGGTCACAGCCTGCTGCTTTGCTCAGCAATTGCATTCCCCAAATTGATGCCTGGCAGGACGCCCAAAGGGCAGTGGCCACGATTGCTTTCCTCCACCTTAAATGGGCACATTGTCCCCGCTTTCAGGATCATCACCTTCAAAGGAGGCACGTGAAATCCTTCCCAAGAACCCGAAACCACGTTTGCGCTCTTGACTCGCAAGTAAAGTTGGTACCGAGCCCATCTGGGGTTTCAACTTTACTTTTTTGTCTCCACCGTAACAGGAGGAATGTGGGAACGTGCCCCGAGCGGAGCGTACCCGTCGGCCCCGGTGACGAGTGAGCTGCAATGAAAGGGGCACCCCCACAGAAAAAAAAAAAGCTCTGGGGGAGTTTGGGGAACTCCCTGTTTTAGGCACCCAGCCCGAGATATTGTTTTTCAAAAGCCTCATTTCATGATACGCTAAGCATCCACCCATTGAAAAATGCAACCTGTCCTGGGTGCATTTCATTTGGGGTTTTATTCATATTACTGCTTAATTTTGAACTGTTTCTTTTTAATTACCAGCTGAAGCTACATAGTAAAATGGACTAGCCCCACAGGCATGTTTTTCTTTCTATTATATTACAGTGAGGCAGCAGATTAACTCCTTCAGCCATCCCAGCTTAACACCTCCCGATGCCAGCGCAGCCCCTTTCCAGACTGCTGCTCCTGCAGCAAGAACGGCTGAAGGGGACATAAAGATATACGTCCCGAATTTCCAACTCCCAGCCCTGGGTATCAGCACAAACGGGTGCCAATTTCAACATAGGTCAGCATGCTGGAGCGTAAATCACAGCCCATCGGGAAGGGGAGTGCTTTCCAGCAAGACAGATGGAGCTACAACCTCTGGCCAAGGACAAACACTTTGTGGTGACAACTGTCTCAGTTTTCTAGTCTCCAAGTGAGCATGACTGAGTTAGCAGCTGTAGAAAAGGGAATGTTTCCTAAGCCTGAAGGTGACTGCGTCCTCTTGAGGTCAGCAGGGAAAGGGAAAAAAAAAAAAACAAACAACAAAAACAAGAGAAAAAGGTCAAGATTTGGAACAGCATGAGAAAAAGAAAAGAAACCTTCAAGAGGAATCAGGGTGTGAACTCAACAGAGATAAGCACTTGTTTTGGGTCGTTGTTTTTTTTACCTTAGCATTACCATAGAATGGTTTAGGTTGGGAGGGACCTTGAAGATCATCGCGTTCCAACCCCCCTGCCATAGGCAGGGACACCTCCCACTAGACCAGGTTGCTCAAAGCCCCATCCAGCCTGGCCTTGAACACCTCCAGGGATGGAGCTTATGTCAAGTTTGAATTAATTTTATTACGCAAGACGCCCTTGCCATTGGGGGAACCAGTGAACAAGCACGGGGTACCCCATGTCTGTTAATAAACACAGGGCTTGATCTCGCAGCCTGCTTACTTCAGGTCTTCCTCACCTCGATAAAAACCCACGTCATTAATCAGGATGGCTGATGGCATCCCACCCATGCCAGCTGTTACAGGGCACAGCGATCCCTGGGTGGCCTCACCAAGGCAACCCCTCTTTCCTCCTAGAAATTCAGAATTAAATCCTCAGGATCAGCTTCAGGGTTGCACAGTGCAGACCTTGCAAAGCACATAATTTGGGGAGCATCGGCACCAGTCCCAGCCCTTGGTGCTTTGATGTAGCAGTTCCGGGAGAGGGAGCCTGCACAATGGGCACATCGTGCACTGCCCATCACACCGGCAGCCCGAGCAGAAGGCTCGTTTCCTTGAAGGTATCAGAGGAAAGAGCCCAGCACAAATGGCATGATTTTTGTGAATAAAGATGCTGCAGTGGCTTGAGTGTCTCAAGGTCCAGAAGGAAGGGTTTGCTCCCATCCTCCTGCTGATGGCAAGAGGGGTTTTGGTGCGGAAGCAGCACAGAAGAGAACAGCCCATGGCCAAGGCCACCTCCTCCTCCAGCAAAAAGCCAGCGCAAAGGGAGCCTGTCTAGAAAACAATTAGGCGGTGACATTAGAGTCCTGGGTAACAACAGATGGCCACAGAAATCCTGCAGACAACTGCTCGGAGGCATATTTTATCAAAGCCTGGGAAAGGGCACCGAAGGTGATCAATCATAATTCACCGGGAAGACAAGCAGGAGCTTTGCAGGAGGGCAATGGCGGAGCTACACCACCGAGCTCCTCAAAGGCCGTCTGCTGGGGTCCCTCTGCGGGGCGGCAGCCTGCCGCCGAAAACGGACCCTTTAAAATGCTCTCATGGATCCACGCACTGCGGCTGACGCGCGGATGTTTTAACGTGGAGCTGCAACGCTTGCTGCAAGCGACCGCTGATCTCACCCCCAGGTCCTCTGTCCAAGGGGACAGGTAGGAAAAGCTACAGACACAACCAGGAGTTTAACAAGAAATAAACGCAGCAGCTCCTGTTTCAACTGCCTTTCTGAGGGAGAGGCAGCAAAGGGCAAATGTTGAGGCAGAGATGCCCAAGACAAACGAAATGTCACTTCGGAGCTCAGGGGACGTGCGTAATACTGCCAGGGGGGAGAGGAGGAGGCATCAGATCCATACGCTACTGCCCTTATGGCCCGGGGAGTGCTGTATAGTCCCTATATAGTGTTACAGCTCTGCTGCAGTCTACAGGATTTTTGCGTAGAAGGAGCAAATTACATAAGAATTATTCAATACTCAGCCAGGGAAAGAAGGTGACTTTCCCATCAAATCACAGCAGCTCAAATTTCTAATATCATCTACTTGTAGCCAAGCACTTGCCTTCAAACTAAGCAGAGGCCAAGACTAATTACTTACTATTCACCGAGTTATTTACATCAATTATTCAGCAAATAAATTCAGCTAACAAATAGCTTCGAGGAAACTGCGATCTATTCACAGTCATGTTGCCAAGATAGAAGAAATTTATAAAATTAATTATTTGTAACAAACTACTCTGTTAACTTTCAAGGTCAGAATGATAAATTCAGACACTTTTTTTTTACTATATTTTAGGCTCCCTCAATATAATTCTGTTGTTTATGAATTACGGGAGGTTATCTTTGAAGAGACAGCTATAACTGCTATATTTTCATTATCATTGGGACTAAAAGATCATACTGGTTGAAGGATTTTTTAAGCCTGGGCTAAACAGGCTCCACTCCAGTGAGAGAAGGCCTATGAAACCAGCTACCAGAGAGGATAAGCTGCTAAGGAATCAAGAAGAGTGTTCGCAGATTTTTGCTCTCCTGGCCAGAGCCAAGAATCAGATGTTGCTGCAAAACCTTTACATAAATTGGCAAATTCTGAAGAAAGCTCTTCATTCAAGTAACATCTTGGTTTGCTTTTTTCTCCTCACTAGGAAGAAAGGATCCAGAATAATATTCTTTGTACAGCTTCAAATATTCCTGAAGGTGGGATATTTCCCCACATAAATAAATACTACTAATAAAAAAGGTAATTAATACTGTTTTCAGGCACCATTCTGGTCTGCATGTACAAACAGCAGAGAAAATACCTGAAAACGAGATAAGCCTCAGGTTCCCCTGCTGCCCCTTCAGCCACATCTCCCTGCTCCTTAGATGTGGTCCCAGAAGTAGAGCCAAAAACAAATCCTTTCCCCCTCCCGTCTTTTTCCCTGCCTGTTTAATACCGATGCTCTGTAAATACACCCACGTGTAAGCAAGCATGCTCTGCCATCCCCTGAAACACTCCATAAACGTTCAGCAAGTTGTTCTCTCTACATGTGTTCTTCACCAGGAAGATTCCCAGAAATCCTACGGCCATTGCTGACATTGCACGTGGGGGACAGCTCAGACAAGTCCTGGAGACCCCAAGGTGAAGAAAAGCGACTCCCCAAAGCAAATCTCTTTGCTGTTGCCCCGGGATAATATAGATGAAGATCAGCCTTTTGCATAATCATGACTATGAAGCTGGAGCTCAGAGGCTTCATTCCACTCTTCTACCTTGGGACAGTAGGGAAGACATCCAACGAGGAATCCCAAAGCAGCGGTGCGGCTACTCGGCAGAGCACAGAGGATCACTTCCAGCTTTGACTTAACTTCTTAAGCCTAACTCCTGGGAGCACAAGGAGTTTCAGAGCCAGTCTCAGCTGGTGTAATTTAGCATCGTTCTGATGATTTACACCCGCTGAAATCCTGCCTGCACGCCCTTGAGGAGGAGAAGGGGATGAGGCAGGGGGTAGGAAATGACATCCTCCACAAACCGGTGGGGGATCAGCTCATTTTGAAGATAACATCTGTTCTGCATTTCTTCCCTGCTCATGATTTTTTTACCTTCTCTAAAGCAGGTAAGAAGGGGAGTAGGCTCAGGTGGTTTTATGGTCCAGGTTCTTCGCAGATGTAAGTTGGTCAGCTAAGTTTGCCCCAACGATGCCTTGTTAATTCACTTGGCAGGGAATTTTTGCCCCATGTTTATATTTTGTACAAGAGCAGTTATGCTTGCCATTTAATTGTTCCTCAAATTTTGAGATATAATTATCAAATTCTAAGAATCTCAGCTTAGATTTTGAATAGCAAATGCTCAGGAGCCCTTAGAAATGAACTGCAGGTCTGGAATTATTCAGTAGGTTACTCCAAACCATGAATATATTTGAGAAAAGTATCAGAAAGTTAATATAGAGAGGCAAAAATTGAATAGATTGCAGGAGAAGTTACCCAGGAAACAATCTTTACTGAGCTCTGGTAACTAGAAGTTACTGGATTCAAAGCATGAGAATACAAACATTACTAAGACAAAGACTTCACGGAGTCTTGTTTAAACTGAAAACTCTGACTTTCTTTTCTGATGGGATGACCTCTCCTCTTTGCTTTTAGGAAGCTAAATTACACTTTAGTTCGCTTGTTTTCATCACATTTTGCTTTGGGCACAAATGACTGAGAGAAAAAGCTCTGCTCTTTCTATGCTGATAGAAATTGAAAAGGGATTAACCAAAAAGCAATAAACTATTCCCTCTGAACTGCTAGCCCTAAATTTTCTTATTAGTGTCTACCCACACTAATTTGAAACTTAGCAATGCTGGTTTTCTCCAAAGCTGTCAGCTGAAATAAGCTAGTTCTGTTCCTTGCAGGCTGCATTTGCCAAAGATCTTTCTGCTTTCAAAACACGCCCCCTCCACCAAATATATCAAGATCGCTGCCCTTTTCAGAATTTCCCATGGGTACGTGGCGACGTTAAAGAGGGAGTAAAACTAGCATGGTATTTTTCAAGTTATTATCACGGGAATGCTTTGTACACAAGAATGTCAAAGCAAAGTCAAGCCCTGTGCACAGTGCTGAAGGTACACAGATGAGCGTATGAGTCAGTCGCTTGCAAAGATTGCGGACCTAAGCCACTAAAGAGAGTCTTGAGAGGAGGGGAAGGACTCCCGATGCAAGAAGATAGTAGTTCTGCGAAAGATCCACAAAATCTCTTTCGATTACAATGGGAGTTGCTCAAGCAAAGCAATCCACATTGTCTTCTCTTTGGACTTGTCAGAAGAGCATTTGGAATGGCAGAGCGGAAGTCCCTGTAGCATCGTATGAAGTCTCCAGTCCATCCCTAGACATCTTAAAGCACTTTTGCCAGTTTCCTCTGCAACAAATTCAGAATCTCTGGCAACTTAAAGTTTCCAGATGATATTGCAAGCCACCTAGTCAGGACTAACTCGAGTACTTTTGCCTCAGTTGTACTGCATGACCAAGAGACCAATTCCCAGTTGGCACTGGCATTTCTCAGAACTGGTCCTGCTGCCTACCATACAGTCTTGGGCATAGTTTGATCCTTTGTATTCACAACTAAATACTACCAGATGGATGCATCAGTTTAAAGGCTGGTGGAAACAATTAAGATTACAGGAAGCCACGTTTATCCTTCCACCTATAGCACTGAATTAATCATGGCTGATAGAGATCTAAACAGAGCAACGAGGTCTTGCCTTCGTGTCCCACTCAAGCCCCTGATTTATATCATTACCTGTCAAGAGATGGCAGAAGATTGCCCAGTAGCTGCTGAATGCCTTTCTCCCACCCTCTCCCTCTCCTGGGGAGACAAATATAAGCCAGGACATTCCTGCTCTGCTCAGGATGCCATGAAACCTAACCTCATGTTGACACAAGCATTAGGCCCCGGGACTGTATAACAGGTCACTGACAGAAAGATATAAGATAGAGCTTCCAAATTTGGCTGGCCACCCACAGGCAGGCACTGGAGTACAAGTATTACTGGCTCCCAGAGCTTGCATACCTGTGAAGGGGGTTCAGTAGCTAAAGAACACTCATGGGCACAGCACTGTTGCTCATCAACCCCTTTTTCAGTTGTGCCTTCTGGTAGGTTCAGTGGCTGATGCAGCTTTAGTTTTTTATGGATTTTACACTAGGTCTTTCCTTACTAGGCTTCTTTTTTTCTAAACACAACAAAAATCCAGGGACCGCTGGATGGATATATCCCTATACTTTCTATTAAAAGCATAAGAAAGGAGGGAGCGCCAGAACCCATCCATACTGGATGGGACTGGGAGTTTGAATACCCACACGTGAATTTGAATATTTGTGTTCAAATAAGTTAAACCTTCAGTGCTCATCTGCCCATCAGAAGTCCTATGTCAAGGACCCAAAGGGGAGTCTCAGTAACTGTGAGCTCAGTGCTATCTTTGGAAGCACATCTCCTGAAGTCTGGTTCCTCCCTCTTCCAGTGACACACCGATGTCCACATTTCATGTCAACCGTGAAACGGCAATGGCTCCATTACCATATGCTAAGCTTTTCTCCATCCGTGGGAGGCAAAGGCAAACGAGGAGGCTTGAGTCAACACAAGGGTTAATTTAAGAATTGAGCTCGCTTAAAATAAAAGTTGTCACCAACCAAAAAGAACAAGTAGCCATTGAAGAGAAAACTGTTGAGATTTATGGGCCCCATTCTAGAGACATAAAAGGGGAGTCAATCATCATTTGAAGTTTATTTTTTTAATAAGAGCTCCTCAAACATTCCCTCCACTTTTCATTGCTAGAAACTTAAGCTTGTGGCTGTTAAAAAGTTAAAAATTAGGGGTTTCCTAAGTGGGAGCAGAATGCATGGTTGCTCTGTATGACCCCGGCTACTCTAACAGCTACTGCTAATTCCCAGTGGAAGCATCAATGGCTTGTGAAATAGACTCCTTTCTTTTCTTGTACAAATTATTCCTTTATATTTTTGAACTTCTGAACCTCTGGGCTTAATAACAACTCCACAAGAAAGAAGGAAAATGATTGAGTGTTTATAACAATGTGCATCTTTTTTGATTATCATTCCAGGCTGTGGCACTTTCAGTTTAGGAACGGCTCTGCAAATCCATTCAGAAATGGGGGGCGGAGAAGGATGGGAAGGACATCTCCTCCTACATAGGATCTGTGGTCATTGGACATTTTGAAAAATTCCCAAACCCTTAGTTTTACTGTCTTCCTCCCAATCCCTAAACTATAACCTACCCGTTTACTACCCGTTTGAGTTATAAGCAGAAATTAAAGACTGCCCACCCTCATGCGCTCCAGCCTCGCAGCCTGCAGATGAGCTGCAACACATCAGAATGTGGGCCGTAAAAAACTGAAAAACGAAGCAAGACAAAAACTTTAAAACCCACCCACGCATGCAAGCACAGAAAGAAACAAATCAAGGGAAAATAATAGGAATAAACAGTCTTTAGCCTTATTTTTTTTTTTCAGTTGTAAATTGAAACCAATGTGACAGTGCTGCAACAGATGACAAAGTCTATTTATTTTCTCTAAAAGATCTGGAGTTGTTGGATTCTCCACTACCTCCCCAAAGGCTTATATGGCTTTCAATTAAAAAAGGCTAACACTAGAAAATGTGTTTCACTCAATAGAAGATGGCAAGGCCAGGCTCAGGAAGCGCTCATCTTCCTCCAACAGTTGATATAACAAGCACTAAATCACCGATTATTGCATTTTAGATCCTTTGCTGCCCAGTACCATCGCTTTGTTAATACTATGCTAAGTAATAACAATGATAGATTCGTAACACTAAGCTTGGCAACTCATAGTCTGAACTAGATGCTCAGCCAGGGCACAATCCTTTACCCTCTCAGATCAGTACTGCAGCACAATGTGGCCTTTTTGAAAGAAGATTATGACAAACCTAAAAATCGGAAGAGCTTTGTAAGGACCCGGCCCATATAACCCTGCAGCGCTCAGCATTTCCTTGAAGAGGTTTAAGTAAGAAATGCCCCCACTTACACTTTAGCAGAGCCTACTGCTCCGAGACACGTCTTCGCTTGACTGTCAGCAAGGAAAAATGAAGGCTGATTCACTGGAGCAGCTTCATGTCGATAAAACTCATCTCAGACCAATACTGGCTTGGCTGAAATTGAGCTGCGCAAAATCAGAACTCAGTATCCTTGAGGTTTTCAAGCGTTTGGCTTTACATCAGTTATTTACAGGTGATATTTGTTCAGGTTCTTGCTGGTATAATCTAGCAGTAACTCTTTCAAGCTGATGGATTTGCACCAAGCTACACCACTCCATCAATGACACCGTGAAAGTGAGGGACTCCTACCTTCTTTGTGTTTACATTACAAAAACTGAACGAAGGGACAAATTGAGAAGGACCAATTTAATCAATTTCTTATGGGTGATGGAGATATTTCCTTCAGAGAGTCACGTTTACTTAGACATCTTTCCTTTCTCCTTAGTGGAGGTTCTTAAACGCAGCTTCAGAAATCCCAGAGGCCAGGCTAAACCCCTACTAAATCTGCCTCATTAAATGAGGTCTACGGTGGCTGGAACATGTAGATGCTGCAGGACTCGAGTGGCAGCCGCCGCCTGCCGCTACCCCAACCACTGGCATTTAAATTGAAGCCCATTCATCACATGCTTATGGTCAGATCTTACCCTAAATGAGCCGCTCTAACTTTGTTCTAAAGTATTTATTACTTCTAAGTTAGTACGTTAAGATGGAAAATAAAAATCCAAACCCCAAACCCAAAACAAGACACACCACACTCGCACCCCTGCAAAAGGCTGAGCGGGAGGGTCCTGGGCTACTCTTGACACATGTACAGGATAGTTAAAGAATCACTCTCATTTCCATCAGTGGACATTTATCTTGCAGGCTGTACAGAGTTACTAGTACAAGCTGTCAAAAATATGATGCAAACTACAAGCTTGATTAGCTAAACAAGGTTTAGATTTTAAAAAAAAAAGGAAAAAAAAAAAAAAGAAAAAGATGAAATGCTCCTGAGTTTATTTTGATTGTTGTCTTTGCTGAAGTGCGTGGATGATTTCCACCATATTTCTTCACCCTTGAAAATAAAGAGTATAAGACACGGGAAGCTGAAGGGACAAGAATGTGTTTGTCCCTGTGTTAGTTTTGCAGCCTTCCCGTTCAAGGCTACTGAATTTATTGCCCGTTCTTACAACAGCTGATGGATGGGTTATAGGTCTCCAAGCAATTATGTTCCTACAAGTCCTGTGGAAAAAGGTGATGAGGCAGAGATGACGTGAAAGGAAGGCTGAGCAGTAAACTCAGCCCCGCAGGAATCCATGTTGGACTTCATCCTCGAGACACGAACGCTGGAGAGACGATGCTTCCCCTTGCACCACTCTGCACGGGCAGACTTTGGGCTTCCCAGCTGGGGCTGAATTTGAAGCCTGGCCAGGCAGGCTGCTAGCAGGTGGCACATTTTGCGTGGACTCCCCACATGTAATCACGCGACCAGATCCTGACATGCAACAGAGCTCGAAACTGCACGGGTGGCCCAGAGCTGCGATAGGTGCTGAGGACCCACGGTGGTGAACGCTATGAAAACCCCAGTAGACTGCAGCATACTGAATGCCAGAGGTTTACAGACTCAGCTAACGAAAACTAATTATCTCAGCTTAACCACCCAAACAATTTTTCTGCTGTTCCAGCTCTAATTCATACAAGAACTCTGCCAACGTGTCTCAGTATTGACTCGCAATGGAGCTAGAAAGACAGGCAAAGGCACTAACTTGTGTTTAGAAGATGTGGGTTAGCTCTCCCGGTGTGGGTTTGGATAAATCCCCTTTGGTAAGAGGAGGGTGAGACACAATGGGTGTCCTTCTTGTGAAGGGGTGACAGGAAGGCGGAGATGAGTCACTTGGTACGGCCTCATGAACCCATGTCCCAAAGGACTGCGATGCACGGAGGTGGGAAGAACCAGTCACGGAGAGGAGCTGTCTTCAATTAGCATGGCATTTTCTGCCAGGGCATTGCTGCTTTCCAGGCTGAAGCCTCAGCCATCGCACAGTAATTGGTCATCAAATGGTGGACATCTCATTTTCTTCTGAGTACTCAAGTGGGGCATCTTTCACACCAACCTCTCCGCTTTCAAGTTGAGTGAGAAAGCTTCCTTCAGCAAGTAGCTGAATAACTTTTCCTCCTTATGTCCCGTTAAAACAATAACAAAGTCACAGCCACCGTTCCTCAGCCAGTAACAGTAAGGAAAGAACATTAAGCAAAAAAAAATCCAAACACAGAAAAACACAACAAAAGTGGTTTGTTTCTCATGACATAAACTGTTCTTTTAAATTGAGTGAGCAAAAATCCACAGAACTGGGCCAGAGGAATAGGAAACTTTTGCAATTTGGTCCAATTTCTATTAAAGTATATGGCAAGCCTAAGACTGATTTCTATGGATCTTGGATCAGGCCCACACAGAGAGAATTCAGCACTTTCCAGGTTAGAACAGAAGCTCCACAAAACCACCTTCCCATAGTTCATACCAGGTTCTGGTTTCAGAGACGTGATTGAGAAGGTTTTAACCAATGTTGAGACTCCCATCCTGAAGTCCAAAGGGGAAAATGAAAAGGGGCTCAAACAATTCCAAGTGAAAAAGCCAGCAAAGCTGCTGAATCAGCTGTCTATATGCCTCTCCCGTGCACTCCAGCTCAGGTTTGTATGTGAGCTGTGTCCATAAAACCAAACTATTTGCTCCAGCCCTGCTGAAGTCAAAGGGTCACGCTTGCAACAGAAATAGAGATCCTTCATTTATTTTCAATACTGTCTTGTTCCCCCTAGACCTTGTCTTTCTCTCTCGCTCTTCTCCAGCTCCCTTTGGGCAACTAAATACAAACCTCATTTTTGTGACTCTTCCATGGCTGACTCAAGGCCACCTCCTCTCTCCTGAGGCCTCGTTCACAGAGTGCTCTCGTTCTTTCCAACCTCACATCTGTGCAAGTTTTTATTCTTCTTTTCTGCTGGCTTTGTGAGCTATGACTGAATGTGTCGAGAGATTGACCCACAGACTGTCTGTGCAACACTGACTTCTGTCTCTTTGGGTGGGATTTTTGAGGAGCACTCAGAGTTGGCCTCACAGGGAGCTGAAGTCATCGAGAGTTTGGTTGAGAAGAAGCTGTTGGATAAGACCACCAGAGAGATATTTGGGACACTCTACCCATCCTGTTTCTCAATTCTAAGACAAGCTTGTATAAAAAACACTATCAAAATACCCAACCCACGTAAAACCCCACAACCAGTCAGGATTATCACCACCACCACTCCTGAACAGCATAACGATAGAACTTTGAAGGCGGCTTCCAAAAAACTCGTTCGAGGTTTAGTACTGCTATTTTCCTGCTTTCAAACTCAAGGCCACGGAAGCCTCCACCCCCAGGTTTTCAAACACCACAAGACATCTCGTAACTCCTTAGTTTCAGTCTATATCATTGCCTTAACCCTGGCTGTTATTAGAGCCACGGTGTCTGGCTATGAACAGCACAGTATTAAACAATATATCACCGGCTGTTTGCAAAGCCCTCCTTCCCTCCCCTCCACCTCCCGTTCCTTCCAAGCGCCACTTCTACTTGACCTTATCGCAGCAAAGCGCGGCCGACCGAGCGCACTCTGTCACGCGGCACAGGGAGAGCAGCTCCAGCCTGCCGTACGCGCCGGGGTTTTCCTGACTTCCTGACGCTTTTGATCTGACGGGTTTTGTAGTGGTCTTGTAAATGGGAATTAGTCATGCCTGGAGGGTCAAGGTTGTCAGACCTCATGCTGAAGTGCACGTGTATTCCTGAAAGGAAAACTAACGAAAGCGGAGGCTGTGCCAGGCTAGCAGAGGAAGAAGATAGCAACGAATTGACAGAAAACAGCTTCTGCGACTTTCCAGCCCAGCGAGGACCAGATGGCAGGGCTGGGAAGAAAGAAAAGGGGACGAGGGAAAAGGGAGTAAAGGGAAAGGGAAAATGGAAGAGGGAAAATGGAAGAGGGGAAAGAGGAAAAGAAAAGGGAAAGGGAAAGGGAAAGGGAAAGGGAAAGGGAAAGGGAAAGGGAAAGGGAAAGGGAAAGGGAAAGGGAAAGGGAAAGGGAAAGGGAAAGGGAAAGGGAAAGGGAAAGGAGGGAAAGGAGGGAAAGGAGGGAAAGGAGGGAAAGGAGGGAAAGAAGGGCAAGGAAGGAAAGGAGGGCAAGGAGGGCAAGGGCAAGGGCAAGGGCAAGGGCAAGGGCAAGGGCAAGGAAAAGGGAAAGGGAAAGGGAAAGGGAAAGGAAAAGGAAAAGGAAAAGGAAAAGGAAAAGGAAAAGGGAAAGGGAAAGGGAAAGGGAAAGGAAAAGGAAAAGGAAAAGGAAAAGGAAAAGGAAAAGGAAAAGGAAAAAGGCTCTACCACTACTCAATGTATTGAATAATGTGAGGGAACGAAATCTTACTTTGGCTATGGCAATCACATACCAGCTAATCACTCAGGATCTAATGAGATTCCTCGAAGGAGGAAGGATTTAAAAGCATCGCAAGACTCGATGAGCTCAGTCTGGATAATATAATCCTATGACCTGGCAATAACGCTGTCAGCACAAAATATATTGATAGATAAATAGGAGTGAAGACGAAAATACAGCTAACAAAGTAAGAATAGACTTAGTTGGTGCAAGTCCGCCTAGGTCAGCTAACAACGGCCAAAAGACTCAACAATGACAATTTTCGTAGCTCCCAGGCCAACTCGTACTCAAGACACAGCTCTTCCTCAAGCGAGTAAACCCCGTCCCTCTGAGTTGCACCAATTCACACCGACCACAGTGACACTGTGAAAAGGGTTCCCTGTAACGTGTGAGACGGAGGGGGGGTTGGGGGAAGCTGTTAAAAATCAAAGTCTGAATTGGGTAAATTGGCAAGTAGTGTGGCCTGACAGGAACGGATCAGGGGAGAGGTGGGGCCTGATATAAACATTATATACATTTCAGGAGGTTTATTTTGGCTTAGCACGAAGCTGGTCCCATGGACCAAATGCCTGTTGAATCCGCAATAAGCACCAAGGTGCAACAGGGGTAAGACCGAGGGATATATTTCAAAAGCAAGCTCCTAATCCAAACTAAATGGTGATGTGGACAACCCCAAATTTATTTTCATGTGGAGACTAGCTTAAGTCCCCCTGTGGTTCATAAGCGTTTTGGGGAGGGATGGGGTAGGAAGGAGCCTCACGCACTAAGAATGCAAACCACAGTTGAAGTTACGGCAGTGTGACAAGTTAGCGTGTCAGATAAAGCGTAAATAGCTGTCCACATGCCAACCCTCAGCCTGCCACAACGGCACAGGAAGGTTACTTGACTTAATCATCATTTAAGAGCGCTCGTGCAGCCTGTTAGGGCAGTTCTGCAGGCAGGCGGCAACTTACTGAGTTCCCAGAGGTCCCATAGACCTGAACTGCTAGATGTTACTTTTGGGTGGGTTGCCAGGGCTGGAGGGAAAGATTAATATGAGAGATCCTGACCTTGCAATAAACACTCAACAATACTTCTTCCTATTAGGCTTTATTTAAACCTATACTGGTTTATCTGCTGAACCATCCAATTTGGTGGGTCCCCTCTGAGTGAGAAGATCAAGTTTGCTCATGACAGAAGATGTGAGAAGGTTCTCCAGACAGATGCCAATTACTCACTCGTGGACAAGTCAGAGAAACTGCTAAAACCAGAGACCTATTCCATCTGGAGATCTCCTCCAGCCTTCAGGGAGGGCTGCAATGCCGACCCCGTACAAGCAGCACAGCACAATCACAGGGCTGACGTACAGCCCAGGGAAACGGCAACAGGACACGAGCTCTTATCTAGTGAAAACACAGAACAAAACCAACACTGCAGAAGCTCAGGCTGTCAGGCACTGTTTGCCTATGGTGCTTACACGACCTTCACTATCAGTGTTTCTGCTCAGCGCCCCAGCTGGTGCTGCTGGGAAGACCTTGAGGGGCTTCGCTGGCCGGTGCTCAGTGTGTTAGTTATGGACTGCATGCACGAGCCCACTGCACCGTGCAAATTTCAGCTGTCCCATCCGCCCTTCTAGTGACAACATTAGGATGAAAAGATGATCTGGGCTCCTTTCTCAGAGAAGAGAGACGTGCTTTAACTCATTTACCCAGGACCACATAGGAAGTGTGTGCCAGACCATAACTCCTTCAGGAGAAAACCTATAAATCTTTCTTTACGCTCTACATCAAACTACAATCTCAATGTATCTGATTATTAGTTTACTTGTGGTTTTTCTTTGTGCTTGAGGATCTATCATCAGCTTCATCCTGGGACAGAGTGCCACTTCACTGTGAGAGATGCTGCCTATTATCTGTAGGGAGGATGGGGCCAGTCCTGGACAAAAGTGGTTTTCAAAGAGGAGGCAAAGCCAGGCAGAGGCTTGATGCTTCTGTGATAACAGTAGGGTATTCAGCTGTCTGAGGCTGCTTTGAACGTCCTCCCAGTCATGAACCACCCAAAGAGCTGTCAGAAGAAAGGCATGTCCTGAGAGAAATCCCAGTCCTCTGACACTTGCTTTCATGCTGATATGAACCCAAAAAGTTGAAAGAGCAAAATTTCCCACTCCCGGGTGTGACAAAACATAGAACATCACCTTCTCTGGTGGCAACAGAAGGGGCAAATTCAAAACAGTCTCCTGATGACTCTCACGAGCTCTGCCCTGGAGAAGCAGCATCTCTGTGTTTTCTGGAGTATTCCTTTTTCCCTGGAAAAAGTTCAGCCTAATCTAAGCTCAGCCCCAACAATCAGACCACAACCCAATGTAAGAAGGAGACAAAGGTATACATGGGGCACCGGCCACCAGAATAATAACCAGCTGTTACTGCTATGCCAGAAGGCACCATCCCACCCCGCTGAGATGCCACGCTCCCCTTCCTTCTGCTCACAACCAGACCTCAGACCGAAAGGCCTCCTTGAGCCAAGCAATAATCCCAAGCGGAGAGATCCTAAATGCAAGAGGGCCCACCTGTGCCTATAAACTATATCGAGGCAAAGTTCCTCGTGTTTATCAGTGATGATAGTCAGAAGTGCAAGCAAGGCCCCTGAATGGCACAAGTGTTTCTGCTTCGGTCACAAAGACATCATTTCCCTGAATTTTATTTTATTTATAGGTATGCTTTTATTTTAATAGGCTTTTTTTAAGACCGTAGGCTAAGATGGCCTTGCTTCCCCAGGGGTCTCACTAAAAGCCAAACTGCACCCGACTCACCAGTGTAACTTAAAAAGTTAAGCAGCAGTTAGGGACAAGCCACCTCATTCTTTCCAGCCCTGGAATCTTAGTGCATATGAATTTTGGATACTGCTGCAAAAGTGGCACATTACAAATTAGCAACAGTTTAGTTTATTAGTCCCCAAGTGGATTTATTTATGGCACAGAAAATATTGCTATAGGTTCCCTGAGACCGGGAATGTGACGTCACTGAAATTAAAAGGGATTTCATGTGGAAGGCTGTGCCAAAATGGACTTACTCCTATTGTGCTTTCAACATGTGGTATTGTTTTACCGTATACTTCTTCAGCTTGATGTCTTCATACCTTACAAAGATCTCCTGTTGCAGCAGCTGATGGTGGATTCTGCTGAGGTTACGGAGGGAGCCATGCATAAGGAGATCCTGGACTCTTCAGCTCTCCTTCCACTTCTCCAGGGAACAGGCCAATACACGCTTAAGACTCTCGGACAAAAATATGGTGGAACCACTTTTTGCTTCACACAGTTGCTTCTCGAGGCAAAAAGAGTAGACTCCTTCCTAAGTCATGTGGGCACACGTAGGAATTGCCCTCCACTCGGCTTCTCACTTGAGACCTCCATCCTTACGGAGACATCAGCACTGTCTGCCCTTCACAGCAAGGATTCAGGACTTCAGGTGCCCTCAATCGCTCGGAGACAACAGGGCTGCATAGGTTTGTTAGCAGTGAGGCAGATGGAAAGAGGTTTCCATCCAGGGACTTAGCTTGGACAACACTCCAAGCTACGTTAATTCATTCCCTTTTGTTAGAGCAATAGAAAAAAAAATCCCTTTTCCAGCTGGGTAAACGGAAGCACACAGCTCTGCACATGCAGCCCTACTCATTGTATCAAGGAAACCATGTTGTCTCTGCTGAAGCGGTATGTTCAGAGGCTGCCTCAACAAAGGTTAGCTCCCCTGAATCTTCTTAAATGAGGGAGCAGCCAGATTCTGATACCATTTTCCACAACACCACAACTAGCAGCTCCAACATCCGAGAGTCAGAACAGGGTCCTTCACCACCACGAAACAAGCGCCCAGTAACAGAATCGGCTCTGGACAGAGTCCGGAGCCCACCACACAGATGAACCTCCAAGGAGAGTTCCTGAGCATTGTGGAAAGAGGAAGGGGGAGCCAAGGAGCTTCATCCCACTTCGTCCCCACACTGCGATGCAGCACCCCGTTATTAATGCAGCCCTTTGCTATCAGTTAGATCAGGCCCATGCTTGCCTTGAAAGAAATAAGCCAATATATGAACTTTTGGTAGCTGATGCAGTTTGATGACATACCTTCTTTTCAAAGAATTGCCAAAGAATGACCCAAGAACTCAGCATCTCCGTCTCTGGGATAGAAAGTAACTGCTGCAGGATTCACATGTAACACCCTTTATTTTAATGTCTTCCCCCTGAGCTGCTAGTATAAGAGGTTATACCTATTAGCAAGACACTACTGTTTACCCCAGCTGCGGCTTGGCCCTTCGGCAACGCAGGTGTCACTTCCCCATCCGACTGAAGGAAAAAACTGCCACGCTCCAGAGCTAAGTGAGTCTTCCAAGGCCACACACCGAGCAGACAGCAGCGCCAGGACTAGAAATCAGGAATCCCGAGAGCCCGACCACAAACACAATCCGCCGAGACCACAGCCGCCTGACACAGCCAATGCCCACTCTCACGGACTGTAATAAAATAAGTAAAAAAGCAGAGTTTGGTTTTAGCGCTGGCTGGCCTCACTGGACCGGCTCCCAGCTCCTGGGGAGGGAGCGGAGAGGACATCAGTGCTTGCAGGGGACGGAGGGAAGGTTCCATCCCCGGGTGATGGCAGCCCCATTTTGCCCCACGCCCATCACTACCTGTGCAGACTGAGCCCATGCGGCGAGCCTGTGCATGGACCCAGTGGCAGGAGAAACACAGGGATGGGTTGTGATGGGAGACCATCAAGATTTGGGTCCCTTCGTAGGCTTTCCTGCAGGGGTGGTATGTGTATGAGGCTGGCTGGTGTGAATTCCTGTTGCTGAAGATGTTTTGGGGCTTCCCGAATGCGTCCCTGCCCCTGGCTTCCCATCAAGGAGGGAGAAGGTACCGAGCAGAATGGGAAGGTGGGGGTTGTACTCCTTCCTTCACACTCTCTCCTCGGTGAGGGTGAAGCTGATGTCATTCTGGCTTTCTCCTGAGGAAACAAAACCTCCTCAGAGCTTCCTCACCCACTGCTGAACTGCAGAAGAGTTAAAGGAAGAATGACTTTAAGAGCAGAAAGCGGCTTGCACTGTGTGTGCCAGGGCTTGGGCAGCGTAGCAAGGCTTGGTTCATCTCCGCGGACAGATTTCAGGGACATGATCTTGATCTCTCTCAAAGATTTCAGACCAAGTCATGGCGAAGTTCACACAACCTGTTACCTTCTGCCTGGGACGGCAGACGACAAGACTTGACTGAAATGTTGGGCTTCATCCTCTCCCACATGAGTCAACTGGATGCACTGAATTCAACAGAGTTGCCTCAGTACATGTCCTCACCATTAGTCTCCTTTGGTTTTGAAACAACTTTTGGCATTATTTAGTACATCTGTTTCTAGTGCCCAAGGCCAAGATGCTGATTACCAAATTGCTAATTTTCATTACTACCTGGCATGTAGAAAACAAAACCAGCTACATGTGCCATTACCACAAGGAGAAAAAAAAAACATCAAAACTAAACAACAAAACCGAGAACGCTGCGTTGGAAGAGAAATCAAGTCTCCCTCTAACAAAACAGTTTCTGCGGCATTCTTCCCTTCCTGTGTTTGTGTTTCTCTTTTTCCTCAGGGCTATAAAATTTAGCATACTAGGAATCGTGGATTGCTTTATGGAGCAAACGGTTGGGTTTGCTGGAAGAATTTGGCTTGAAAGGGGTACTTCATTCTGATGGCTACCTGGCTACCCTAACTAGTTTGACTCCTGCAATTTATTAATCTCTCTCTTCCCAGAACACATGCAGGTTAAAAGCAGCAAACCTAATTCCTCTGCAAATTTGTGCCTGAACACGTAGTTCTCTCTGTTGAGAGAAATATGAAAATAAAGCTCTGCAACCTTTGGCACCTGCCAAGGAACATCAACTCTTGACCTTTTCTGAATTATTTTGAACCAACACTCTCTGTCTCTCCCCCACCTCCAGATTTTGACTTCTTCGTTGCTTCAGAAATTGGAAGCTGGCCTCTTTTCTTTCTAGCTTTTCATTGGCTAAGAAGAAGAAATTTCTCATCCAAAAACCTGCAGTGTCCTGTTTTGCCTCACTGAAGCGGGTAGATTCACACGCCCTGGAAAAATCAGAAATTTCTCGCAACTGGATAAGCGACACGATGTGGGAGCCTGCCTTCAGCCGACCTGGTTTTGGCCCTTCCTTCCACTCACACTTCCAGTCTGTCTTGATTATGAACCGATCCCAAAAAATCCGTGCTGTTTGCTCTCCCAGTCACTGAAACTGCAGAACCGAGACCTACCTCCGTCTGCCTCCTCAGCTCCGCTCTTCACCTCTGTTGTGGCAGTGAGTGGAGCAAAAGGGATGGGGAATGGCAGACCATTGTTTCAAAACATATGGGATTTGGGTTTCTTTTGTAACCAGACATAGACCAAATGGATTTGAATGATAATTCCTGCTCCAAGCATGTTGTTTTTTCCAGCTTTTAAAATCTGTTCACCTGGAGGGCTTTTTCTTCAGAGATGTCAGCATCATTTTATTGTTTGTTATTCCTCCACAGTCCAAGGAAGCAGCATTTCTACTCAGCTGGAGACCAAGCACGAAGCCTGTCTTCATTCCAAATTGAGAACAAAAAAGGCAAGTTTTCAAAACTTCTCCTGGAGCAAAACTTGGGGAATAAAACAACGAACAATGCATTTTGAACCTGCTGAAGCATTTCATTTCAGTAACAGCAAAATTGTTTCCTTTTCCTTTGACAGACTAACAACATCTATTTCTATTTCTAATTCTGGAATATAATAGATGAAGATATTTTATACCAAAATGAAAAAATCAATCAAATCAATAAAGCTAAGCCATATCAAAGCATTAGTGAAATGAAATACAAAGTCATTCACTTGCCATCAAAATCAACACAGGCCAGTGAATCATACTCAATGTCAACGAATTTGCCTTATTTTTAAGAAAAATTGTTCAGTCAGAATTTAGTTGATCAGTTCTCAGAACTTCTCAGATTCCACTGGTGTTGACCTAGTTGTGCCTTAACGCAATAATGTTAGCATTAATCTTCTTTAAGACTGCAAAACTACATGGAGGGTTTATAAGCAGGACAAGTCCTGTTGGAAGAGGCAATATTCACTACAGCAGCTTCAGTACTTCGAAAAAATAAGCAAAGCATTTGGGCACCCTCAGCGATCGTTCCTCCTTCCTCTCAGACTTCCAGATTTAAGGTCAGAGGTGATTATTAGATGATTTGGTCCAACCTCCCCTCAGATGCTTAACCTGAAATAACATAAATATAAAATATCACAAGCTCTAAGCCTGATTGCATTGTTTTGTTTTGAGGCCAACCTCCTACCTCCAACCTCCACAGAAGGGGGGGTCCCCTTCCAGGAAGGTGTTAGGTTGAATATGAAAATCACACCCACTCTAAAACTCATCAGGAGATTGAGAACCCAGCCATGCCTTTGGTGACCTGTCTCAGAGCAGGTAATCACATCAGCTGTCAGAAACAGTGTCCTATTTTTAATAAGAGTTTCAACAGCATCTGTTTCCTGCTGCTGGTGCTAGTTATGTCGTTCTTGGGTACAGACAAGGGTCACTTGGTACCTAGTACTTGTACCTGGTCATTGAATCAAGGTACCTCCTCACCTCCAACTCTGCACACTGAACAGATGGAGCTCTTCATGACTCACAGTGTAAGAAATTTTCCCGAGTTTCAGATTATTGTTTTTGCGTGGCTCCTTTTTGCCATCTTCAAATGTTCAACCTCCTTTTTTCAACAGGGATGAGGGATGTCCGAAAATCCTTCAAGTGAAATTCAGATCTCCAAGTAAGGCCAGTCACCAGTGCACACGCCTTGTGCTAGACCTCGGCATAAAGGGCGGTTTCGTCTCTGGAGCAGGACTTTGACAACCCTGCAGTAATAATATCCTATAGGACCCTCAGTGCCCATTCCATAGACATTATGAATTAATTATTCCTCTGAACTGGAAGGCATAATTAGTTATATATTAAGTAGCACATAAGCTTTCTGGTCCAAACCTTGCTATTCTAACCAAGGTGGTGACTGAGGTTCATCACAGCGCAGTCGGTCAACAACATTGCTCATTATCTACAACATTAGGCTTCGTTTCACCTCCTCTCCCAGCCAGGAGTTTCACTAGAGAGCAGACTGGGGATGTTAACTAAGTAGTTAGTATTGAGTTGAACGGGTCTACCCAGATGATGGAAGAATGACAGAATCAGTCATCAAACAGGCAAAATTCCCACTGGTGGCATAAAAATGTCAGGACTATATCATACTGTAAATGTCACTCGTTTCTGCCAGCATATTTTTATTTGCATTGTTTCTAGTATAAATACTCTTTTCTAAAAATGTCAGCGAGAAATGCCAGTTAGTTTCTGACGATGATGACAAAGAGAAGCTACATGGGAAGCTAAGTACTAGAGTTTCCCAGAAAATCGTAGGGGATTTTTCTAATGGAAAATATTGCACTTTTGTTGAAAAATCCCTAATCCTTTGGCCACCCACCAAAGTCTCTTGGAATGAACAATATTAGGTTTGGCCAATGGGCTTTCAATACAGATCCAACTTCTCACAGAAAACAGTCACATTCGGGTAAAAAGAGAAAACCCCAAGAAGTTATATTGCCAAGAACTCAGCTGTCCACCATAAAAGTTTTGATAGCATTTTTTAAATGAGCTGTATCGAATATGTCACCGGTATTGACATTAGAGTCAATGAACTCACTCCACCATAAAGCATTTAGCACCGAGAACACCAGGGATCTTCTCTGATCTATAATTCAGCCTGGCATTCTGCTGATGAGGATTTTCCAGGGAAAGCTGTAATCTACACTGCTTTGCTCTAACATTGCTGATTTATATATATGTGTGTGTGCGCACGTAGATATATGTTTATATATAGTGAAGTGTTTGATTTTCTTTATTTTTTATAAAGAAGTGTCCCAGAAACTGTTTAACGTGGTTATAATTTTTCATTGAGGATTTCCCTGCTTTTATAAGTAACTATATATGAGATTAGCACTTTAGAGAATAAAAGTAAGCTTTATGCAGAGCTGGATCATCCTCAGTCACTTCAAAGTCTTAACTATGAAGTTTCCAGTACTTCCTACCCTTGGTAATTACAGATACAAACATAGATTCACATAACTTTAAAGAAATAATTTTATTCTTATCCCATATTGTCTTCTTTTGACAAATTTAAACATGTTTCTGATGACTTTTTAACTGCCAAGCCTGATTTTCTACCTATATTGACTACAAATGAGTGCAGCATTAGCCACTTACCGTGGATTCACACCACTAAAAGTGAGCTATACTATCTGTGCTCCTATATAGTTTTCACACAGCAGGAAGTAAAGGTTATATCAAGTCCCACAATGATGTATATGTCATATGATGTCTGTGGTGTGTGGTATGCCAACCTAAAAAAAGAGTTTACATAAACTGAATATTGCTTGTCACATTCATGGAAATCCAAATGTAGAAAGCAAATTATTTAAGACATAACGTTTTTTTTTCAGGGATACACTCTAAAACTGGGCAGAAGGTAAAAGACTTCAAGCTGTATTTACAAAGTACTTGATCTCTAAGATCTTTCTTTTTGCCCTTTTCCATTAGGGCTGAGAGTAGTTGACAGTAATATAGCCTAAAGATCAGGTGGGCAGAAGCAGAGCCAGAACAAGCCCTTCATGGTCCCAGAAACCCCATATAACTCATCCTTACAAGTTTTGGCATCATGTAAGGAGCTATTCTGGAAACAAGCTCTTGCAAGGTATAATCCAATGTGTGAACGTATCTCAGCCCGTGTGAGGAAAACAACTGCTCCTAGATTTTACCCAGGCATGGGTCTGAAAGCCAACAGAGAGGGATTATACTTGAAAACCCTCCCTGCCTCTCAAAATCCCCAGTGTTGTCTTTGAAATTTCGCCATTTTTTTGGAAACAGGCACACGACTCTGTGCAGCTCAGTCTCAGTAGCACCTCCTAAAGCACCTCAGCCCCTAGGAAAAGCATGCTTCACTTTCCAAAAACACCCCGCCTACTTTATTTCAGGTTCCGAATCTGGCAATGAAAAAGGGATGCCTACGCGTCCTAGGGCGAGGTGGAGGCACTGCACCCTCGCTGCGGAGTTGCCGTGCAGGGAGGAAAGCCTCCAGCAGACGGGACCACTCCCCGCGTTGAGGTTCCTCTCCCTCCCCGCCGAGCGGAGCTGACCCCACGTGAAACCTAAACACAGCTGAACTTCCCACCAAGGAAAGGTAACCCTGACAAGGTGAGAGCTTAAATTGCCCCTCCTGGTAAAGCCGCGCTGTCCACACCTGACGATTAGGCTGGAGGCACGTTGCGATGCCGTATTCCCTCGGCTTGCACGGCTGCCAGGCTTTGACAGAACCTTGCTCCAAAACCAACTCTTCATCAAAGATGTCTTACATTCAGCTGAAATCAAAGAGCCTGAACAGATGTCTCTAAATATATTTCCTCCTTGTAATGATGGCGAATAAAAGCGGTGTCCTCTAACACGTTCTGTACAGCATCTGTAACGCTACTGCCGCAAAGGGAAATCAAAAGAAATGGGGTAGGATGTTATGTATGCTGTGTGCTCTGAGAATTTTTTAAACTCCCTTAGCCTCCGTAATGAAAACCACACCGTCTGAAAGCGAAACACTGCTGATTGTTAACTGTAGGTCTGGTGGAAATAAAGCGAGGGACACAGGGAAAGGGAATTTCACGTAAATCTAATTTCTTCTGTGTCAAACAGCGCTACTGTATTTCCTTCCATCTACAAGGATACCCTATGAAATGTGGATGAATGTTATTACAGTCTGCAATAAGCAGAGTTCAAAGCAGGGAAAATTTGGTTCAGATTTGGATTCGGCAGTTCAGAAGTTTCTTCACACTTGCTTCAAACAACCCAGAAAAAAAAATCTCAGGCTTTCAATTGCCAATCTTATATAAAAACTTTTACACGAATCAGGCTGCTATGCAAAGTAGCTAGGATTTAAGCAAATATTTATATATTTTGCTTTTTCAGCAGAACCAAACCGGATTAGTTTGTGGGTAGGATACTGACTGGGATGAAAGAGAGCTCCAACACAGTTCCCAGCTCTGTCTGTGACGCCCTGGGTGACTTTGCACAAGTTACTGCGTCTCTTTGTCCTCCATCCCCCTTTTTTTTTGTAAAACAAAGAGCCCACTTTTCCTGCACCCTTTCTTTTTCTTAACTAGACAGGAGGAGCCTGTGACACACGAGCGAGCGGCAGAAACCCCGGGGAGATGGTGGGCTGGAAGCTCTGATCTCTGCTGGGATCTCATGGTGCTATTGTGAGGGACATTAATAACAGAAGCAGCATAAGAAGAGCTCCTCATAATAATTTCCACACAATTCTGACTCTCCTAGGAGATAAGTGAAGGGCAAAGCTAACGTTCACTATGCCGAACTGAACGTCCAAATTAAAGTTTGAAATGGACTTTTAGTTCCTGAAATAGGGGGTTTCTGGCCCATCTCTAACAGATGATGCTCCCGTCCATCCATGATGCTGTCCGCTGCTCTGGACAGCAAGGCTGCTTCCACACACCGCGACTTTGGGCTCCTTGTTCTCCTTGTCTCATCTCCTCCCTGATGCCTACTGGCAAAGTCCAAACAAACACCCCAAAAGGTGCAGTAACAAAACTCAAAGCCAAATGCCGAAGCACCTTCTGGAGCACCCTTCCTCTTAATGTCCCCGTCAGCTTTCCAGCTTTCCCCCACACAGTTCTGGCACCAAAAGTAAAACATAAGCTGGTAGACATCTCCCCACCGAGAAGAAACTGCTGGTGCCTCCGTATCCCTGAGCAACTTTGGCTGAAAGATAGGAGGTTTTGGAGCCAGCCTCCCGTCCTTGCTCCCAGACCTGCAGGTCCCAACAGCCCTGTCAGCTGTGGCTCCCAGGAGACGTCTGCTCCCCCTATGCCCCAAAGCCCTCACCTTGGACACTGGACCTACTCACTGCCCAAGTTCCCTCCAGGGACCGTTAATTTTTCTTTCAGTTATTATTTTCTTTGTCAGATGGTTGGAATAAAGACCCCCAACACACATGTAGACCTGATCAGTCCTGAAGGGACTTGGGAGCTCCCTGCTCAGTCTTGAAGGGACCAACATATCCCGTTACAAAGTCCCAGACTAAATTCACTCCCAACAAAAAGTCATCTCCCTTTGGACGGGTAAAGTCTACCTCTTGAAATGTCCACATGTTGTCTCAGCAACTCTCCTTTATGGGTGTTTACATTGGATAAGAAGTGGAACACAAAGCAACATTCAGATGAAGAAAGTGCTCAGAAGTAGTAAAATACTGCGTTATCTATTTTTTTTAGCTGAATAAATTGAGCTTGCTTTGCATTATTGCTGGCTGTCTTAGCCCAGCTCCGAAAGTGAGAGAGAAAGAGAAAGGGAATCTTTAAAGGCAACTCCCGGGAGGACACTAATATTTTTAATAGTTTGTGGGTTATGAAACAAATCTGTGTTAGCAGTATTATATATCTCAGCCTGAACCACTGGGGTGTTTCCAGGCTCTTTAATGAAACTAAAGCACTAACACAGCATTGCCAAGAAAGCAGATTTATTCACAAAGAAATGTTTGCTAGCAGAAATGAAAGCGTAGGCATGAGCGGGGCTGTAGCATACTAATGCACAGTCTTGTCACTCACATTGCCCCTTATCGCACCCGCTTAACTCCGTTGTTACTGCTGGATCACAGGTCGCACGTTTTCCCCCTTTTCCTGCCATCCAGTCTTGCCTTTTCCCTGGTTTTTGGAGCCCATTGCACAGCAACGCATCCATACGGGCCGAGACCTGCGCTAACAGCAAAACTTGATCTATAGCCGAGGCGAACTGAACATAAAAAGAAAAAACATACACAAACACTAGGGACTTTTTTTTTTTTTTCATTTTACAGTGTGAAATAGGACCCAAACTAATCAATGGAGCTCAGTGGGAGTGCATAATTATTAATAGGCCCTACATGGGGCCTCAGAAAATATGCAGTTCTCTTGGAAGTTTAAAAGGTCAGTGTGAATAACTAAAACATACTTTTCTTGGTAGTTATTATGCAGTAAAAAAATAATTCATAAGGAAATCAGTTTAGGAAAAAAAAAAAAAATTCTCACGTTCTAGCAGGGTGGTTTAGGAGTGGTTCCTATGTCTTCCATGTATCTTTTCTGGCAGGTTAATGGACCATGTTTTATTCTCTGCCTTACTTCCTAAAGCTCACAAAGCCCAGTCCTTTTTCACTGTTTGCTATTACAGAACTCGAGTGCACGCTGCCCGGTGGAGAGCAAGAATGAAAAATGCTGTGCCCCTTGGAACAACCCACACCGGTGGAGAGCAAGGCCAGATGAAACACCTCTGCGCGGTGCTAATGGTTTGCCTTCTTTACTAATTACACAGCAGCCTGAGGGGTCCAGTTATGTACATGCTACTCTTCAGACTGGTTTCTGGCGACTTGTAAAACAGAGGACACGATGGGCACCATTAAGGGCTCAGACCTTTGAAGAAGCTCTACATGATCTCTAAGCATCGGCAGATGCTTCAGTGAAAAAAGCCCAACAAGCCCTGCGTCCTCCTCATAAGAGCCCAGTTGTGTTTAATGCTGAAACCAAAGAACTTATGCTCTTTCAGGAAACCTTGGGAGGTTGTGAAGAGGCAGCAGGAGATGCTGGCAGCGCTCCTGGGACACACATCAGGCACGCGAAGTGACTGGTATGAGAAAAGTCCCCCTCCACCGGAGCACAGTCAGGTTTCTAGCCAATGGACTTTCCACCCAGAGCGCATGGTAAAGTGGGGAGAGGAGTGAAGACCTAATGCAGAGCACACTGCTGTGTGCCAAGCGTTGTTAGGAAGACATTGCCCTCATCTGAGCTTCACAAGGACACATCAGCCACTATATGTAATGTGGAGAAGCTGCCTGAGGCTCAATTTGTTGCAAGTAGATGGATGATGATGCCTAAGAAGAGATCCCACACTGAATAGTTTAAACATGCAGGGAGGCAGCGACTACGGCAAAGATCTTGATGGAAGCAATAGCTGCATGAGGCAGAACCCGGGCAAGAACCACCTGGAGCCAAGCCAACGCTGCAGAGTATTCTCCAGGACCATGCAGCCCAGCTGAAAATCACCCCTGGGAGAAAGACCAGCATGGATCTTACAGCGCGTGGGGGCCAGGCCCAGCCTCAGGACAGGGATAGCTTTCTCCCTCCCTTCTCAAATGAATTACCTTCAGGCACCCTCGTGCCTTTTTCTGGATTCAGTTCCAACATCCACTTGAGTGATGTTGGAATAGAAGGTACAAAATTCAGCACAGGTGAATTCTGAATTTGTATGAATTTCAAACAGCAGGAGGAATGGCACCAGCCTGAGGGGACTGCCGAAGGACAAAATCCTCGTTTACCCTTACCTCAGACCAAGGAACGAAAGCTGAGCTGTGCCATGTCTCAGAGAGCTGCCACCAGGTGTGGACATGAAACGGGCGGAGAGCTGAACACAATGCCACAATGCAGAGGTGGAGCACAGTGCCAGGGCGGGCTGGGAGGCCGAGCAAATAAGATGTTTTAACTCTTAGACCTCAGGGGAAAGAGCCGTCAAGCAATATTTAATGCAAACGTGGCCTCCAGCTGGGGTGAGTTGGACACTGTCAGAAGGTAGGTGGGGACAGGGACGATGTCTGCGTATCTGTCTATAAATGTGCCTCTGGCCACTGGAAGCTGAACTAGCCGGATGCTTGCCCAGACCGGGTTTGATAATTTTTTATCTCATGTTTCCGTTGTCATCTCCTCTGTCGGGCAGCGTCAGGAGGTGCGTACAGCAAACGCTGTGACTCGGTACAGACATACCCACTAACTGGCCGGGTTTCAATCTGAGCGCTTTTCTCAGGAGTGAAGTCATTTTATTACTATGCTCTCTACCCAGGCACGTGCAGCATCTGGTTAATATATTGCTGGGTCGTTCCTCGCTCTCCAAGCGCTCCAGCCCTGCCACATTGCACAACACACAAAAGGCGAACTTTCCAACACTTCGCTCGGGTACCTGTTCCAGGCACTCACAGACCTGGTTAGGAGTATTTTCCAAGGAGCCAGCCTGCATTTTCCCATGCTTAGTTTAGTTATTGGAATGTCTGCCATTTATATGTGTTCTCCTTGGCTCCTGCACAGGTCAGCTACTATAAATCAGCGGAGTATCGCTGACTGTAACGGAGCTACAGTAACTTACAACAGCTGAGTATCTGGTTTATGAATGCCATTCCCGAAGCTCCATGTTAAATACAGCCCAAGGCCGGGGCATTTAAACAAAATGAAGAGGTTATGAAAGGCACATAAGCGTCTTCCAGTTCAATATTGTTTGTCCTAGATACTTACTAGGTGATGAAAGGATAAACACACAGACCCCAGGCACGGTGATGTCAGACTTTGGTTTCGCCAGTGATATTTTCTCTGTAAAAGGAGCGCACGTGAAACAAATGAAGAAACAGGTGAGAGCGAAGGTTTGGCTGCCAAACTTGGCCATAGATAAAACACGATGAAGGTATTAACCCTGTGGACTGGAACGTGAGTGGAAGAATACCTGGGGAGGGAAAGGAAATCCCCGTGGCCATCGAGAGCCCTGCCTAAGTACCTGCGGGCAGCTAATGAGGAGGCGTGCAAGAAAACTCACTTCTGAAGCCACATCAGGCATGATCCTTAATGCCCTGATCCCATCTGGTGGGGCGCGGAATTTACTTCTGGAATTCCGTTTGCTATGCTTTTCCCCGATCTTGCTCTTCTGCAATTCTGTGTGGACACAGAACTGCCTCCAAGTGGGGCTGCACACACCTACATCACAGGAGCTTCATGTTCTTCATGCAAAAGCCTTTTTCTCCAGCGACAACAGAAAGTAAAAAGGAACAGATTGCCTCCCACTGAAATGGAAACCACGTGGAAACCGTCTCCATCTGATGGAGTTTTGGTAGGCTTTTGGTTTTGCTTTGGAGGGGGCGGGGTGTTTTTGAGAAACTGGAAATTTGGATTTCTTGAAACTAAGTAATTCTGCTGAGACGAAAACACTTTCCACTTTGGGGCAGGAGCACCCATCCTACTTGCTGCACCTTTTTACACTTGCTACAGCCACAAGCGCGAAGGGCTGAGCTTTCAAACGCTGGGTCACAACTGCAGCATGGGCCACCACGTGCACAAGCAGCCACCAAGGCCAGCCAGAGCAGGGCGGCTCTCGGCACAGACACAGAACCGCAGCCAGGACCGGTATAAGGCCACACCGCGGATTTGTGTGCGGGTTCCCTGACCCGGGAAAGCACTCATCACCGGGACGCCCTCCATCCGCCAGACCTTCACCACCCCACCAAGCCCGACCCGACATCACCACTCAGAGAACGTTCTCCTGAAGACGAGATCTACAAAAGCGTAAAACCCACTACCTGCAACAGCGCGATCTGAAATCAGCCACAGGATTGGACACAGCTAACCTGAGCCGGGAGAGACCCCAGCCGGCATCTCTGCCCATCCGCGCACTGCAGGAGTGACCTTTCTGCTCCAGGTGCCTCTCTCTGCCCACGGATTACAGAGGGAAACCAAATGACCGGCTTAGACCAGACATCTAACTGGAGCGAGTGGGGCAACTCCCGTGGGAACTGGAAATACCGTGCTAACTTTCCTCAAACGCAGTGAGAAACTCTCTTCCCACAGAACTTACTATATATTAATTAGGCAGCAAGTTGACATATCTCTGGCTAGCACACGTTAAAACAACTCCACAAGTATTTACCAGCTGAGGTCTAGGAAGACGGGCACCAGAAAGAAAGCGAAAAGATTACAAAAAAAAAAAAAAATTCAGCTAAGTGGGGCTGTGGCAATTTGCCCTACCAAGCCCAGCCGCGCTGAGCAGAAGCTCCTCCTCTCTTCTCCCCCCGGGGCAGGGTTTCCCACCACTCACAAAGGTGCAAAGGGCAAACTGTGCCAACCGGTTCCAGCCTAAAATAATGCCAAATAGGGAGAAGAGACCCGACAGCTTGTGATCGAGAAGGAAAACGTTGACACGCGTGGTTAAAATCCCTTCCATCTTGCAATCCTTTGGTTATTCTGGTAGCTGACATTTTGGGAGCTAAGAAAGGGAGCAGGAGAGCATTCCTCACTGGAATCAAACAGAAACAAAATCAGCTGTTTCTTGCGTATTAAAGTAACACCACCAGCGATTTCACTTCCTAACTTACTATTTCTGTCATTGTCATAATATACAGAAAGCATTTGGCAAACTTTGCTTACGAAATTCCCAGAAAAGAAAAGGCCAAAGCCACGAACATTCTCCTACGTTTTAATAAGGATAAGTATAAAAGGCTCTCTTTTCTAAATCAGATGACTTTGCTTTAAAAGGCAAGCGAGAGTCTAATTTAGAACCACTTATTTTCAGGCATCAATGAAAACTCCTAAAATAATCTTCTGGTTATTATATACAATCTCCTCTATCCCCCTTCTTTTTCTTCCTTATTTACAAAAAGGACTTTAAAGATGGTGAAAAATTAAGAGTATTTATTGCCAGATCAAGTATAAGCAATACAAGCCCAGAAGATGTCTCTGTATTTAAGTGCTTGGCAAAGGAATTGGGTTTCTGCGTGGCTTGGGCATGCTACCTAGAGACGCATTTTCTACTGGGGTTTCCCAGCCCTGCTGGCACAGCCGCGTTTCTGGAGTCACCAACCTGAAGCCTCAGTGCAGGCACAGTGGGATGAGACGGGAACAATGCTGCTGCGGCACAGACGGAGAGGGCAGGGATGCCGGCAGTGAGCGCACAGCCGCAGCCTGGCCTCCACCCTATCATAAACACTGCCATCCCCTGGATATTTAAAAGCTCCGTCCCTTGAGACATTTGAACAGTTGCGCATTATTTTTGCAAAGAGGGTGATAAATTATAAAGGCTGATGGATTTACTACATCAAGGTAGCAGCAAGTGATTTCCCCCAGAGCAGCTGCTCCGCTGAAACGCCGGCAGAGCCAGAAGAAAGGCACACATCTTCAGAAGGCGGCAGAGTACCAGGGGCTCCTTTTCCAGAGCTGTTTCAGTCTCCTGATGACTGTATAATAGAGGTAGAACCCAAGTCATCTGCTTTCCTATTTTACGCAAGGTGACTAAGAAAGTCTTATTTGGTTTGAATAGATTTCAAAAGTGTGCCTATATATATTTTTATATATATATATATATATATGAATAAGCCTCTTTCATAAGAAAGACTTCATGAATATTTCATGGTTTTCCCCTCGGGTTTGTAAGTATCTGGTTTGCATGCTTTACTAAGTACAATTTACTGCCACCTGGGCGCAGGAACAGAAGATTTCCAGTGGATTCTGCTGCGTACATCAGTAGCCGCAATGTAAGGAGCACTACGATGCCAACAGCTCCACCATCCTCTCCGATAGTATCAGAGCCTTCTTCAGATTTTGGTGGAGCAACCAGGTGATGAAACGACCTCCCAAAACTGTGCAGCCCCCTTACCTACAAGTCAGTGTCGCCCAGTGGGTCTTTCTTTCCCTGGTTGGCTTTTAAAGAATGTTTTCTTTACCCCTGGTGCTTGCAAGATGCTGTTCAAAGGGAAAGAAAAGTACAAGGTGACCCATGGAAATCATCTCTCATCACATCCCACCACTTGCCACATATTTTTTAAAAAACGTAAGCTTGGATAGACTGGCCAGTTTGCCGTCACGTCTCCCCCTTGCAACAGCTGACAGTCAGACGTTCTCGCTTACTTTAGGGTTTGATTTATCGACTGCAATTAGGCTAAAAAGGATATTTTAAAGAATACAAAGGAAATCTATGATTACTCATAAATTGGAAGCAAAAATAGAGACGGGAAAAATTATTTCTTTATCCAAATTGCCCGACATGAACTCGTTTGTGTTTTCATCTCTGTGAACCTGTCGGAGGGCTCTCCCTACCCCCGTAAGGGGTGCTCGTCTTCTTGTGCATCTCATCAAGATGAATCAACTTCAGCTCAAACCACCACGAACTGCAGTTTCTGGTAATCACTGCTCACACTGGAAACATCCTCAACTCTAAGTGTTTAATTCAAAATGCTATCAGAAGTTTGGTGGTTTTGACGGGGCTTGGAATCTGCTGAAGGTCTCGAGTGCAATGCCCAAGATCAGCCCAAAAAGTATGACATGGACCACCATGAAAATGAGCATTCAGCATCACAGAGCCATCTGCTAAGAAATGCTGTGACCAAATACCGCAGCCAGCCCTGGAGGGACATGAATCCAAGCCGAAAGCTGGGATGGGACCACTCCAGCTTCCACCGGTTCATTGGCTGTATCTCAATCCCCACCTGAACCAGGCAGCCCACTCCACTCTCTCTCAGCAGTACAGGACATCATACGTGAACAAAAAGGTGTTTTCGTGCTATCAATGTTTGATTTATTTTGAGGGAGCAGATGAATCCAACGTAGCCATCTTCTTTGGGGGAATTCAGAGCACATTCCAGCAGGGCAACAATGACTACAAGCACCGTCCCATGGCCTTAACATGCTCCACCTGCCTAAGTGCTTGGCAAAGGCTGAGGCTGAAATGCGAAAGGGTTTCAGTGCATAAAGGCCTTCTAAAAATGAGGTTGGGTTTAAGTAGCCAGGCAAAACCCTCGCATATAATAAGGGGCATGAGAAAGGTTATGCCTACTTCACGGAGCAGATTCCAGCACACAGATCCCTTTTCTTGGCCACCAAAGATGCAGAACTCTGTGCAGTTTGGTGTTTATTTATACGAAAATAGCCTTCATTTTTGTTCCATGCCTTGGGGCTGTGCAAACTGCGATAGGAGAGGCATGGTTCCAGCAGTGATAAGCAGCAGACAAGGGGCAGTGTTTTGTCCAGCATCTGTTATCACACCCTTCCCAACCTAAACAGAGCAAATTAAAATTAGCAAGATATTAAAGAATTAACACTGTAAGCATTTATGACCAACGTCAATCATTCACTCTCTCCTGGAGCATGCAGCAGGGCGAACAAGTAATGCTGTGCTCCAGAGATTAATGGTACATGACTGAAGTCCTGATTGCTGTGGGCTGTTTAGTGGTGAAGCACATTTGCCCTCAGCCAGGCAAAAGGAAGTAATGAGCTGAAATAAAGAAACGGGAAATATGAGTTGGATAGGAGGGGAAAACATCCTAACAAGCTGCCAGGGGAAGTGCTGGTTCATCGCTCAGGTCATTTCAAATTGGACTGGATAACGCATTGGAAAGCATCCTAGTTTCTGGGAGACTGTGCACTGAGTGTGAAGGATGAAGGGGCAGAGCCGGTACGTTTCTGCCTCTTTGACTGGGTGTCTTCCATCACATGCTCTGCAAATAGAATCATAGAATCACATGGTTGTGTTGGAAGGAACCTTTAAAGGTGATCTAGTCCAACCTCCCCCGCGATGAGCAGGGACATCTTCAACTAGATCGGTTTGCTCAGAGTTCCATCCAACCTGACCATGAATGTTTCCAGGGATGGGGCACCTACCACGTCTCTGGGCAACCTGTGCCAGTGTTTCACCACCCTCATTGTAAAAAACATCTTCCTTCTATGTAGTGTAAATCTACCCTCTTTTAGTTTAAAACCATTGTCCTATTGCGACAGGCCCTACTAAAAAGTCTGTCCCCATCTTTCTTATAAGCCCCCTTTAAGTACTGAAAGGCTGCAATAAGGTCTCCCTGGAGCCTTCTCTTCTCCAGGCTGAAAATAGCTGATGGTTCAAATCAAGCCCGGGCTTACCTTCCACCTGCAACACAGAGTAATTACTGAGGAAAATAACAAATACGCTCGCTATCCGTACCCGGTATTAACCTCCCCGGGTAGCCTTCCCCTCCTCCCCTTCGCTGCAGCATTTCACAGTCCTCCAGAGCAATACAAACTAACCCCCTAGAGCATGCGCTGGCCACGGACTGGCAATACCAATGACCAGTAACGAGCTCTCGGTCACTGGTGTCCATGCGAACAACCTTGAGACAACACAAAAGAGCTACTCAAGGCTTCTGCACAGGCTCAGCTGCCCCTAAGATTTTTCTCTCCGAACTGCTCAACCTCCTTGCAATACCCAAACGAGAGCTGGGACCCCACGGGGAGCCAGCGCAGTTATTAATGGTGTTATGAGCCTCGCAGAAGTGTAATTCCTTGGACAGGTATTCAGGGATCACACATATTTTCTACTTGGAGGTCGTCTGGCAATCAGGAAAAAAAAAGTTGGGGGGTCTGCTATTTTACATCCCTTTTCCCCCACGGAGAACAAGGAGGTAATAGCCAGGCAAGGTAAGGCCCCCTCAGCCTCCGCAGGCAACGAGAACTCATTTATTTCCATGCTGATAGAGGGAACGGTGGTGATTTGGGAATGAAACTCAGCCAGCCTGTTACATTACATGGCCTTTTCAAACAGGAGCGATACTGCTTTCACGTCTGACATGCATCATTAAAAAGCAATCACTTCAAGCAAGGCTCGTTTTATTTATCACAAAAAGAAAAGGAATGGGAAAAAGTGAGAGATAATCATCACTCAACCCTTTCCCTGCTGAAAAGCGCAAGCCTGTGTCCAACAAGCACGACCACCCATCTCGAAAAGGTTTTGCAAGATTTACACTCGGCCAGCGATTTAAGAAACAGCCATCCCTGTGCCTTGCACACACATTCAGAGCGATAGTCCTGAGAGCCTGATATCCTATCTTGGAGAGTAATAAAAATCAGATGCTTCTCCATAATAGATAATGATATAAAAGTGTGTCTACTGAGAGTGCTCTGTCCTACCTGTAGACAGTTAGGATTTGGCTTATATCCTGGACAAAGAGCGTTTGCACCACATACAATGTCATGTAAGTGAGCAGAGCTACGTGGATGTCCGACTTCCCTCACACTTTCCCACGTTCCCGGAATATATTTTTAACACTACAATCTTGTGGACATAGCCTGGAAATGCCAAAGCCCTCAGCAACATTCACCTTTCTGGCAACATTTTGCAATTTTGGCAGGAGCGGGAAGCCTGGAGGCTGGCAATGCGGTGGGGTTTCTGGGGAGAAAAAAGTCTTGGCTACCTCAGAAAGTGTTCTTTATGTTAATATGATACATGAATTGTATTCCTGCTCACACGAGAGGCATAAATTAATGTAGCATCAAGGAAAAACTCCCTAATATGAGAGCCTGAAGATAATTTTTCCATGATCAGTTAGGAATTTTGGTCTAATCTGCCTTTGCAGATTGAGCGGATATTTTGGCAGCAGCTATGCAGTGTAAGCGTTGCAAACCTGGGTGCACGGAATGAAAAGATCCCTCCCTGTTCAGCCCGTTTCCAGTGCTGCTCCCTCCCCTTCGCTGCCCGAAGCCTGGGACCCGAGTCCCGGGAGCCCTAAGGCACCCACAGCCCACGCTTACAGAGAGCGGCACAGCAGTGCCTACGGGGGACTGCCAGGAGCTTCCCGAGGAGTTCAGCAATGTCTCATTGATTTCCGTTTGTTTCCAGACGTGAAACTAGATGATCAACGACGGGAATCAATTTTCTAGGTGCTGAACCCACTTTGCAAGCAAGAAATCTGCCTTTCATCACAGAGATAAAAATGAGCAAACTGGAAATCCCAGCACAAGGGTCGATCTCAACCACGAGATTGAAAACATCCTCCTTAGTATCGCTCCCATAAAAGTTCCAATCCTGCTTTGCACATTGAATTAACTCTGAGGTACGTCCATCACCTTCACCGGAGAGATTCCCAGTCTAAAGCTGAAAGCAAAGCGTCCAGCAGGAGGGTGATGCTGAGGTCTGGTGCTGCTCTCAGCTGTAACAGTAGCAGGGTCCTAAATTCAATGGCTTAGTCTGACCTATTCAAATAGTATTTTCTCTGCCCAAATAACCGATCCTTAATGAAGCCATTTATGTCAGGAAATTAAATTATAAAGGAATGTTAGTCACCTGGGTGTTGCCACACGGCTGTAATGCATGTCTGCATTACAGACGCGAGACTCATAAATTGTATACAACACACTGAATGGAGGTCTTTCGCCTGTATAATTAAGTGGCAACTACTTTCATATTAAAGATATTACACATACACAGAGGCACAAACAAAATGTCATATTCTCCATTTCCTGTGTATAAATCCCTGCTCACAGCAAAGTCGAAAAGCGTGGGGTAGGAGCAAGGGGGTTACGATATCAAGGGAAAAGGTTTGGGACAGAAAAGCGACCTACAACTTCACACCCACAGCTTTCGGGGCTGGAGGTGAGAGGCAGACACCAATCCAGAGGTACAAGCCGTTGTGACCACAGTTTCAGCTCTGAGTCTTCAGCGAGTCAGGGCAAAGCAGGCTGCTCAACATCTCCGAACAACAAACCATCCATTGCCCAGTACAGACCAGCACATTAACGGAGAAGGCAGAGCCCAAGGCCAGGTTATGCTCCCTTTCAAAAACCTGTGGCCAAAGACACAGTAACTGCAGGACAAGAGAAGGCAAAGAGCCACCAATGTTCATGTCACGTTTGACACCGAGCTGGCTGCTACAAGGAGAGCTCAGGGTACACATGGCTCACCCGGGAAACACATACGCGCACCATCTTCACTAAAATAGAGAAGGCAGATCTGCAGGTCATATCCCCAAAAAACCTGGCTGTGCACTACAGAGCTTCAGAGTGGCTCTGCAAACACATCTTGACTTCAGACTGGGGTAGTTACGAAATACATAGACCCACACAGACAATTCCTGAGCGCACCCACCTACGCTGCCAGGCGGGAGCGGGTTTCAGTCGTGGGTAGATGACTCTAGCTTGGCTCTGCATGAACACAACATGGGCACAGGGGATTAGCTATCCAGACCCCATCTCCACTCAGCAAAAAGCAAACGCACCCTCAACGTGTCTTGGATATGTGGACTATACGTGCCTCCATTTCAACAGCTCCGAAATGGCTGAAGTCAGGTGAGATATGGTCCCCTTTCACAGAATCACAGAATGGTCAGGGTCGGAAGGGACCTCTGGAGATCATCTAGTCCAACCCCCCGCCAGAGCAGGGTCACCTACAGCAGTTGCACAGGACGGCGTCCAGGCAGGTTTGGAATGTCTCCAGAGTGGGAGACTCCATCACCTCTCTGGGCAGCCTGTGCCAGTGCTCTGCCACCCTCAAAGTAAAGAAGTCCCTCCTCATGTTAGGATGGAACTTCCTATATTCAAGTTTGTGCCCGTTACCTCTTGTAACCTTTCTCCCCACCTTTAAGCCTATGCTACAGCAAGGCTTCCAGGCACCTCTGTGACCAGCAAACCCTGAACCCTGGGCTGTCCCCCCTTCGGCACACTCAGGGACCTGCTCTTCACCCTGCAAACAGCCACAGCTGTTGCTAATCCCCCGGAGGATACACCCTCACTTAGCAGCCAGTCATCAGCTTAACCATCGCACCTTAACCCCAGCAAACGCGGCAGCACCGGGCTCCAGGCGTCCCAGGAAAGACAGTTCTGGTGCAAAAAAAGTTTACGAGACACAGGACTGCACCAACGCATTCTCCTTCCCCAATGCTCTGCTGGCACACGGAGCTAATGCTTAATTATTGTGAGTGATTTATTAACTTATAAAGTCAGATTAAATGGGCATTTGGAGCTGAGCAGCTGAGAGGCTTTGAAAGGGGAAAGTGATTCATGCTATTTATCCAGCTGAGACAAAAGTCACGTGGTGTGAACCCACAATACTAACTTCTCTGGATTACAAGTAATGCATTTCTAGGAAAAGGACGTCATTAGCAATCTGGCAGATGTATCGATTAGGAAGAATGCCTGGTTCACACAGCCGTGCTGTCCACATCAGTTCCTAAACACAGCAGAGGAGATAACTTAAGAATCTGTGTTTTCTCTAAGGCAGTTTTGCTTTTACTCACTGGTTGCACAGGGTCTGTAAGGGGCTTCACACCCGCTCGGGCAGAACCAAAGCTCCAGTGGCTTCCAGACCAGATCACCATCACCACGTGACCACATCCATGCCCAAAACACAGTTCCTATCACCACGTAGTTTCTCCCTAGTTCAATAAGCAACCTAACAGCCATAACCTGGATAAAGGTCTACCCTCTTCCAAAAGGAAACTTGGGAAATTAAAAGCAGGGAACGTGACAGGAAGCAATATTTACATGTTCTTGTCTGCCACCTGGTTATTTTGTTTTCTGTGATGCTTCTTAGTTTGGGCAAGACCTGCATCACCTGATGTGTTAAACGGCCGTTTTCTTAACTTCTCCCTGCGAGCAGGTTAGATTGCAGTACTGGCAGGATACACTCTTGATATACAGTTGTACAGAAAAACAAATGGTGCTCTTCAGATTCCTTTTTTTTTTTTCTCCCCAGCTTAACTGTATGTATGGAAGCTTATCAAATAAAGAAAGAAAAGAGAGGGGAAAAAAAAAAAAAGTAAATTCTCAAGCTGACCTTGGGCCCGTGGTGGAAGTGATCCTGCAGTGATATGAAAGACACAGATGAAAGGATTTAATGTCACAGATTTATGAAGGTGGTGTTTCTTAGGCCAGGTGTTCCCTATTCCCCGCCTGCCTCTCCCCTTTTCCACTTGACCCCTCATCATCCTCCTGCGCAAGGAAGGAGGCACGGGGCAAAAGACCGGCATCAGCCAAGCAAGCACCTGCTTCTAACTAACCTCTTCCCAGGGTTGGGGGGGAAGAAAGTGCGCATCTAGAAAAGGTTTCCCTCGCTATGACTGAAGGGTAGGGCTTTGACAGGGGCAGGACCATGATCCCAAAGCAAAGAGGTGATTTGGGAGTGGCTTTGATTGAGAGGCTGCTTTTGCAGAGAGTTTGTTATACTGCGTGTGGGATGGGGGTCCGGGAAGAAAGGACAGCGAGGTGGGGTAAGGCAGCTCTCTTGCGATGTTTGAAAAGTCATGACATATAGGGCCCAGAGGTGCGCAGCGGCGTGCAAGGGTGGTGGATGTATAGCATCATCTCAGGAGCAGAGGCAGAAGATACTGCGATTCACAGACAGCACACTGTTTTTTCAATCTGAGGGTGGAAACAGGTGAGAATGAAAAGAGCGTTTTGGTTGACCCTCGGCTGGCTTTGGAGAAGATTTATGGGGGAGCCTCAGTGAAATTAAAACATATGCAAAATTTTCATTCGGGTGAAACTACACTTTTTGTTCAAGTGTGAAATAAAGTACTTCAGTGTTGAAAGTTTTCCTTTTCTAACCTTGCTTAAATTAAAACTCTTCCTAAATTACTAATTTCCAACTGGAAACAAAAACTGGAAGGAGTTTGTCTTGAAACGGTTGAAACGAGTGTTTGGGGTTCCCCCCCCCGCCTTTTCTGTATTTTTTTTTCTCCATGGAGCACAGGATGTCCTTTGACCACCAGGTGAGCTTTTATAGCTCAATTGTCTCACCTGCCTAAAAACGGTGGGTTTGTAACCGCTGACTCGGAGATGTGATGCTGAACAGAGAAAAGAGCTTGCTGCCCCTGGCGCGGGGACGACGCTCACCTCCCCACCCGCCCCATCCGGCACAATTAGGCTCCTGTATTAACGGCACGCAGCGAAGCGTCACGGCAAGCAACGTATCCAACCCCCTTTTACTACTCAGCTGCTTTTACAGCTTGTTTTTATCTTTGCCGGCAGACAGAGCCCAGCTTGAGAGCAGGGCACGTACTCGCGCTTCTGGCTGCGCGCAGAGCTTTCCTAACCACTTCATCAACACGCCCTCAGATTGGCTTAAACCGGGAGTAAATTTCTATTCCTCCCGGTTGGCCGGCGAATGAGCAAAGGTAGCCAAGCTCCCCTTTTCCTCCTGGCCCACCGATTCCCCGTCTGCCGCCAGCACGGAGCAGCGCCGCGCGCCGGGGGTGAAAGGCTGCACGGTGCGAAGGCGGTTGGAAACGCAGGTTGCTGGCTCCTGGCATGGTCCAAAATTCACGGCACAATCAAGCCCATAGAGAGTCCCCTAGCAAATCGCTGGAGCTATTTTTTTTTTTTATGAGACACTTTAGCCAACCCTCTTTTCATATCCTTTACGAGGCTGCCTTCAGCCCTAGTCATAGTAAAAACTCCGAGTTATGGAAATCATAAGAAAGAAATTATGTATGGAAAAATCATTAGGTTATAAATTGGTTCCACTGTTCAAAACATGTAGGAAATGGGGCATATAAAACTCAGATGGTGTTGCAGACTTTGATACAAGGTTCATTATTACACCGTGACACAAGTGAAATATGTGCTAACATACTGCCAGCTAATTTGCCTTTATTTACAATGCAGACCCATCACCGGGCAACTTCATAAATTTCATCCACCGGGGTGATTTCTCTGATCGAAGGTGGCAGCCTGCACAGAAGCGCGCACAGGGAAAAGCGCGCGCCTTATATCTTCAGGGCCGCGCAGTTCTGAATGCGTCCCCCCACCTGGTGCAAAAATGATAGCGATCTCCCTGTTTTCTCCTAATCTTTTTCAGATCCTCATCCCCTTACTAGACTACAGAAATGCTGTTGCCCTGTTACGCACGTGTTGTTTGTGTCTGTGTTTTTTAAAGACCTAATTGAGGCACGGAGGACAGGAGTGGTTTTGACAAAACGGTCTTTGTTAGAAAATACCAGTTGGTTAAAATTGGAAAATTTCCACGGAAATGCATTCGTTTCCATTAAAACTTTCATCATAAAATATTCTGCAGCCAACAAGGGAATTTCAACAGTCACTGGCCAATGCCTGATGCTGTCCCCTGGGAAAAGGGACATCTAAGGAGAGCCTCTTAATTGTGGTGTCTACCCCTGGGAAAAAAGGAAAACCAAGGGATTAAACTTAGCCACGGTTGTGATTTAGATCCGGTAAGAAGGGGAACAACCTGGGAAGACAAGAAACCGACAGAGCTGACGCAAGGTATCAACTGGCTGTCCAGTTTTCTTTAGAAAATCTCCTGTTTTAATTAAACAGTTTAAAAATAAAATCATAGTCATTATGAAAATATTTCTTTACTGGAAAAATTCAGGAAATATTTTTTTTAAGATTCAAATGGTCTGTTTCCATACTTCCACTGAGAAGTTTGGTTTCTTCCTGCAAAATTACTTTCTTTAAAATAGACTCTACTTTCTATTAAATTATAAGGGGTTGAAATCTGAATGAAGTGCTTTGAATATATTGAAAATGTTTCAAATGACCCAAAACAATTCTGCTTTTTTTGTTCCAACACGGAACAAAATTTCTTTTGCTTGCTTCCCAAAACCTCAACAAATTGGAAAATCCATTTGCCATGTCGTTCTACTCACAGCAAGGATGTCAAGAGGTCTCGTTTATTAATGCCTCGATGGTGTCTGAATTGAAGAAGTGCTGTCAAAATGGAAAGCATTATGAACCTCTTCAAATTTCCAGTTTGGTTTTGCAGAACGAGGGAGCCTGGTTCTTGGTTGGGGCCAAGATCTCAATGCTGCCATCGTCAGGGAGTGCTCCTGTTAATAAACAATGGACCACCATCCAAACTTCTCTCTGCCTACCAAAGCTAACCCCTAATTTTGAAGATACTGAATTTGTCGATTCTCAGGTTACAATTCTCCTGCCTGTGATGGTCTTTTTTTTTTTTTTTTTTTTCTCCCCCAGGCACGCTGACAGACTGGAGGGCTTTACATCGTGCTGTGCGTATCTTCTTTCACATCTTTCACCGTCGTTTTAAATGAAATCACGTACTGAGTGAGACGGAGGAGGGGAGGCAGCGCAGGGCAGTCGAGGAAACCCTGCTAGCCTCAGATGACGCTGGGGGGGATACGGCGGACCTGGATGGGAAACGATTTTTCACTGAGGTCCTATAGTGAAGGACTGAGAAAACCGTTACTTACAGTCTGTAAATCGGTGGGGTAAGTCTTTAAGATCCGCAAGCTTACACGAGCTAAAGGGCCTCCATGTCAGATTAAAGATATAAAATAGCAGCTGGAGATATGTGGGATCGGAGTTTGGGGGATTTTTGCTCACTAGGGGACTCGAGGCCCCACTCACACAAAGAAGCCAAGATGCCCGGCTACTATGGATGTACAAATAAAGCATCCTGCGGTGCTAATGCCACATGAAGGGCTTCCCTAAAGCAAAGGTGCTTCTCACCACCTCTTCTCATCCGCTGACTGTCTTGCTTGCCACGGCCCGAGGCTCGCAGCCGGCTCGCTCCCCAAGCCAGCGCACAGCCTGCAGCATTCGGCGCTGGATGGGGAGATGGCTGTTGGTCTGTGCTTACAGACTGGGTTTGTACCTACTGAGGACAACCCCCCAGGTGAAACAGCTCCCTTGCCATTCTGAACGAGTGCTCAGCACAGTCCCACCTCAGGCCCCACCAGTAACTATTCCACTCCCATGCCCATACTGGTGCTCCCATGCCCATACTGGTGCTCCCATACCCATACTGGTACCTGGCTACTGCTGCCAGGAATACTGGGGGTATTTTCCACGGGGCACATTTCACCAAATGGGCAATTCTCCAGAAAGGGTTCATCAATTCCCTGCAATTCGGGTACTTCCTAAGGCCCTGCAGTAGATGCGCAGATGACACAGCTCCAGAGCGATGGTCAGGAGCGAGCGAGAACTATTTGCTTGATGGGGCACTTCCCACCCACGCAGGGGCTTCCTCGGCGCACAGTGGACCTCCCGCAGCCCGTCTGCAGGCAGCCAGCGGGCAGCCTGTCCGGGCATGCCTGAGAAGGCACTAAACCACTTAAACATCACACAAACACAACGCAGGACCCCGGAGAGGATGCTGCAGCAGCCCGAAGGCTGTGCTCGCAGCCCAGCGCGCCGGAGGAGAGCCCCAGCTCGCCCTTCTGCTCGGCCCCAGCACGTCACTGGCACCACCACGGCTGATTGACCTGGTTTTGCAGGCTGATCGCGGGCGCCGGTGGGTTTCAAGACACGAAGTGCATCCTTTGCACCACAACCGGAGCAAACAAAGGTCTCGCACGCTGCCACCGGTCCCTAATCCCTCCTTCGCCTGCTTGTTTTTAGAATTGTACAAGTCTAGCAAGTTTTGCTGTGAGCACATGGCCCCGAATTCATACGATTCCCCTTTATTTTTAACTTAGCTTTTACAGCACCATTTAAATTATAATTTTTTTTTAAATAAGGAAATTGCATCTTTAACGGAAATTAATCTCCCAGTCCCCCTCAATAAACCTTTTGAAGCTCTGTATGACTATGACAGAGGTAGGTATTTTTAGAAGGACCGTGTGGTAATTTTCTCTACAGCATTCAATAATTTACAATATCATAGCCAAAGGTAAAGATTTCCCTTAAGTGTAATTTGGCATTAATCGGGCTTTCACAGGCATATTCATTGCAGACAGGGCACCAGCCTAGAACACAACTTTACCCTAAGGATGGCTGGGGAGCTGCTGAGCCGAATAATACTGCCTTATGCAAATTCACAGCGAAGTGAAGCCTGGACAAAGGCCCCCATCTCGGATGCCGCGAGCTCTCACCACGGGCCAACATCTCCCTCCGGGTGTGACCAGGCAACCCGGGGAGATGTGTGCTGGCAAGGAAGAGCCACGCGCTCAGCCCAAGCTGACACTGTCACTGAGAGCATCCTTCCTGGTAGAGAGGCACGGGGAGGAACCGGTCCGCAGCGCAGCAAATGCAGCTGGGGTATAGCGAGCCAAAATGATCTGCGATACACAGATTTATGAGTTTTTTTAATGATGCCTCCTGGACCCTCCCTTCTTTTCCCATATTATTAAAGGATTTTATTTTGCAGTAAGACTGAGAGGGCTTAAACATAACCGTTGCAAGGCTGTGCACTGGATCGTGGTAAGAACAAAATTCTATATATGGTATGAAAGAAATGCAAGGCAGAAGATAGCTGTTTTACAGACTGCTCCTAAAATGCGCGTTCTACACATGAATGAACACGCTTCTTTCCCAGATTGTCTCTCTAAAGGTGAATTCTCCTCAGTACTTTAAAGAAAAGCCATCTGAATCACAACACTATGCTCACAAGGGAATAATTAACTATTTTGTTATCTGGGCATTATGTCGTGGCAGCTTTTGTTAAAAAAGTTGAATTCAATATAGATGTATACAAGCAATGCACAAAATTAGCCTTTTTTTTCCCATGTGTCAGTTCTTGTCTATGATATCTGGAGTTTCTCTTTTGAGTTTTAAAGAAATCATTTATTTACAAGTTAAAGAATGAATTTTAAATAGCACCAGAAAGTCTGATAAAGGGACAAAAAGTCCAACGAAACTCCTTGTTTAATAAAGCAACAAACATCACTGTAAAGAGAGGAGGCTGAAGCCGACTCGTACCACCTGATCCGTTATTCCCACGTACTGCGTTAGCAGTTCTGCATGCAGTGGTGGCTATCACTAAAAATTGCCAGAACAGCGAATTGTGTGGGAAATGTCAACATCTTGGAGCCTGCGTTCCCAGGAACCAAAATTTCTCAAGAACAGCAGTTCTGGAAGTTTTTTTGTTAGAACTGTGTATAGGATTACAGGCTGTTACAACATCCAATAAAATATTACTAGTAGAGAAATACAGTAGAAGCACATAGAAAAAAATTAAAAAGGAATAATTGGTTAAACTTGGTATTTTAAAATGAATTTTTGTTTTGTTTTTTTTTTCAGAACCAAAGGTCACAATTTTCACAATGAAAATTTCCAGACTGGCTTTTCTCCGTCTGAGAAATCTTGTCAAAATGGGCACAGAACGGAGGACAAAAACTTGGGTTTAACTCAAACAAACAAACAAAAAAGCAGATAAACATGAAAAAATACTCAGCGTTTGGCTCCGTCCGAGCTGCCGGGAGACACGCTGCTGTTTATCGCAGACACATCCGGACCCACCGAGCCGTGATCCCGCGTGCCCCCTGCGCACTCAGCCCTTTCCCAACCACAGAGAGCATCTTACACCAGCCAATATCCGCCCGCTTTCATTTTACACGCATATAACTTAATACGTGATTACACCGGGCTTGAAACTAACGACTCCTGGACCCAGAAGACGTTGGATGGTGACTGGCAAGCGTCCAGGCAGAAAACATGGGAAGAGGGGACTCCTGAACCTGCGACAGCGGGCGCGTGTGTGGTGGAAAACGCTCCCAGCTCTCCTGCCCCCATCTGCTCAGCATCTCATCACAAAGGCTGTCGGTATAATAACTTTATTATGGACCTTCTGGGGAAAGCGAGCTCCCAGCAAGGGGTTTTGCTACAGCAGACAGGAAACTCATTTGCTCCCCGCTAGAGTAAAGCCCTTTATAATTAATGCTGGGTAAATAAAGTGCTCATCTGTAAACACTTTTAATTAGAAATTGGTTAAAGCTAAACCCCCGTGACCGCATTGGCCGGGGGGATTAGACGCACGTCAAGCTTTGCCCGATCAGCAAATAAGAAGCCCTTTAGTATCCTCAATTCCTGTGCTGTGGGACCTCTTTCAGCTCCTATCGCACGTCACTGGGCTGCTCCCGCCCGCTCTCCAGGCTCAATAGAGGATCAATATTTGTCTGTACTTTCTGAGCAAAAAGCCTCCTTGACACAGGCAGCATCTGTGTTTGAACAGTTACTTGCTAACACATAGCAGACTTTCACCAAAGAGATCTCCAGCCCGGCAGGTCAAGCCGGAGCGAGGGTCACCGAGCACCGGCGGCGATTTCTGTGTTTGCTTAGGGTGATGCTCAGAGCGCAGCTACCAGAAAGGGCTCGTGTGAACGCTGCTCAGTGCTCCCTGGGCAGAATATACGTTTCAGAAAACCAGTACACGGCTAGGAAAAAAATAAATAAACCCCCCTAACTACCTATATTACTATTTTCTATCCCTGTAGACGACCTGTGCCTGACGTCTCTAGCCTCCTGGTAATATCGAAGGTTTTCCATCAGCGTGCCCGATAGCGTGCTATAGGATTTCAGGGAGAAGGGACTTTCTCTTCTGCCTGTGGCCACCCCATGTAGTACCAAGTGTCACTTGTGTCGAGGGACAAAAGCAGCAGCATACAGGGATCAGAGAAGCACTTCCAGCAGAGATGGTTCTTGCTCTGATCAGATGGTGCCAGCCCGACACAGTGTGTGCGTTTCAATGGTTTGTCTCCATTATGGAAAAGGAACATGTGGGCTCTGTTGGAAATGGCACTGGAGGCACAAACCTGCCCTCCCAAGACAGCCAGCACAGCACCGACCAGCGGAAACGTGTCCTCTCCTCTCCACCTGTAGGACCATCGGTTGTCCCTGCTGTACCCTAGCTCTGCTCCCTAGACCAAAGTCGTTCCTCGTGGAGGGAAACTCCTGTCCGTGGCTTTATTCAGCTGTATTGCTGCTGACCTCTATCTGACAGCTGAACCACCAAATGCAAGTCAACACCACGCTTTATTAGATCCTCCCCTTGCCTCTGCTGCCCAGGGCCCAGCAATGGTTTGAACTGCAGGAGAGCCGACAGGTCCTGAGTGCCGCGAAACGTGAGGTCCCAGCGTGGCATAAGCGAGCACACACAGGAATAACACCCAGGGGGTCACTTTTAGAGACGGGGAAACTGAAGCGCAGGAGGTCAGGGTGACATGCCTATACCTGGCCAGCATAGGAAACCCCTTCTTCTGAGCCCCAGCCCCATGCTGCCCTGGGTAACACTCTCACATGTCTCCCATTTTCTTTGTTCAACCTTATTAGACTCTTACTTAAAAAAAAGAAGAACCTTTTTGAGCATAAGATGGGGTTTCTGCAGTACAAACACCTCCTCTTTCCCTGAAGGCCCACTGACTGAAGTCACCAAGCTGTAGGTTGAAGCGCAGCTGGGCATGGGTAAGCAAGACATCAGGACAGCGTTCACGGAGAAGAGCATGGCCAAAGCATGCCATATGGGAGAGGCAACCTTGCCTGCTGGATAATTCCTGGTCCACAACTCCCCAAACCTGTTTTTTTTTCCTATTCCCAGCTCTTTCATGGACTTTGTACATGTTTACTTGACTTCTCTTTTCCCCTTCCACGTTTTCTTTCTGTGATGGTGGTTTAACTCCTGTCCCCGGAGGGCAGGGGTGGTCCCCATGGCTGTGCTCACTTATTCCCTTCCAGCTGCAGCTGCTCCAGCCCAGAGATGACCTCCTTGCAGATGCACAGCCATGCTGCTGGAGGTGGTGCTGGCACTGGCCAGACCAGATGTGCCTTAGAGCGCTCCCAAAGCCATTGCTCTCCAAATGCGCGGAGCTAGCACATGTCCACTATGTGAAAGGTAACACAACTTACTTGGACAAAGATGGACTCAGATGCTCAAGGGAGCACGTAGAGGGGTTGTAACTTCAAAGCTGTCCCTGCTTTCACTGATGGATTGGACCAGAGACCTCTGGCGATGCCTTCCAATCTGAACTCTGCTGCGACGCTGAGGGGATTTCCACCTATTCCTTACACATGGATCCTCTCCAGCTACCCTGGCTGCAGCCCAAGGAGACTCAAGCTCAAGCCTTTGCTTTGTTGGTAGCTGAAAAGCAGCTCTCTCCCCCCATAACCACACACTTCAGAGAGAGAAGTTGCTCCAAGGGAAGTCTGTCCTGATATAACTTGTCTTGTCACCATCATCACCTGAGCTTTTGCTTTCTCCCACGTCCAGCTGGAGTCAAGGTCCAGCTCTAGCAACAGCCAGACTTATTAATGATGCCTTAGAAAATAAAGCCAAATCTACTTTATAGATCCCCAGCTGGCTTCTGATCAGAAGGCACTTGGTGGCAGCACATCAAATACACCCACGTGCAGTATAGCTGTCTGGACAGACATCCCTCCCACCCAGTTATCCATTAGGAGTCAGGAAGTGGTGTTGGCTACGGGTATCCTGTAGTTTAGAAAGATTTTTGGAGACGTGGAATATGCCAGTCTTCCACCAGATACCCCAGCACAGTTCCCAATAAATTTTTGCAAGACAAGCAGCCTGGCTACCAGTGCAAAAGAGCCTGAGATGTCAATCCCGCCTCACTCCCCATCAACACTGAGGTTAGATCCCCCCCTGGGTCTAAGCTTCCTCTGTCTTTGGAACAATAAACTTCCTGGAGTATTAGCTTCAGACATTCCCAAATTCAGCCTAACATCGTCTGCCCTCCCTAAGTGGCCTGAATGTAAATGGGCATGTGTGACACGCAGCTGCTGGAGCGACCTTCATCTGGGAGGTGGAGCCCACCACCACATGTAGGACCAAGAGTCCATCCAGGCACGACGCCCCCAGCTTCTTACAGAGCTCCAGTAATGCAGGATTTGGCTCTTCATTTGGAAATGCCCTAAAACAACCTCCTAAGTGGAGGCGGCAGCCATGGACACGGCTTTCTCCAGGGATGGCTTCAAGTCCTCCTCCCAGCCAGAAGTGAGATTTGGGGTTTTAACCACCCATGGCTGCAGTAAAGTAGCTGGGATGCTTGCAGTTTCTGCACTCCTATCCCCTAGCAGGAAATATTTTAATTTTTATTTCAAATGCATAAACTATCCCCTGATGAAGAAAGGCAACAGAGAAATTTTCACACGGGCAAGAGCCCCGCTCCAAAGATATTTGGTCCCTTAATTTATGACATACTCTCCAGATGTATTATTAATATGGCTATTATTCATTCTTTTAAAAATCTTTTTGTATTCCCAGTCCAGGAAAATAACTGAGGGTTGGCCCCCTCAGGCCTGCTGGTGAACAAAAGGGAACAGTGCCCGTTCGGATTACCTAAACCCAGCAAGAAAGCTTTGATTTAATACCCCAGGCCTGAAGCTCCCAGCCTCCGCTCCGCTGCCCTGGGATACAGTGTCATCCCTGCTCCCTGCTGGAGGGATTGGGGGCTTAATGGGATTTAGGGCTGAAAATCCAAGCTCAGCCTGAGGTGTCTGCAACACAGGACATTGCAGAGGGAAGGGGGAGAGAGCCGGATTTGTTCTTTCACTCCTCTTTCATCCGGACCCGCCTCATTTCTCTTGCCTGGGTGTGGGAGGGGAGAAGGTAGAGTTATAGTGTCCGATATTAGTGTCATTATTATCCTAATTGCCTAATTATATATCATACATGCTTAAATTATAATAATACATTTAATAGCAATTAGGAAAAAATAATTAGTCTGTTTGCTAAAGAAAACGGGAGCCTGGACGCAGTGACAGAGGAGTTCTCTGCCAGTCGTGTATTCCCCTAGTCCCGCCCCAGGAAGGTGAGCCATGGAAAAGGAGGTAGACCAGTGGAAAATGAGGATGTGGTCACTCACAGTAGGAACCGAGTGCCTTCAACGATTAAGCCGACGTGGGTCGTCACTTCAAGAATTGCTGAGACTGAACCCTGTAAACTGCTGGGTCATTGCTCCCAGATGAGTGCTGAGCTGCTATGCCAGTCCCATTTGGACTCACTCTGACGTACTCTGTCTTAATTCTGGCCCTGCTTGCAGGGAACGGATTCAAAACAAACCCTTCTGTTTCAGGACTTCAGATGTCTCCAGGATCAAGAAGGATCTCCTCCCCCATACATACACACACAATTGCCTAGTGGTTGTTTTTGTCCTAGACCTTCTGTAGAAGCTGTAACGGTGGAAGAGGAGAGCTTGAGCAGCCTAGACCAGTGCTGCAGGCTGAGTACAGAAAACTGATGCCTGACCAGTGTGCACAGTTTAAGTGTTCAGATACAATGACGTCCCTCTACCTCACCCCAGTCAAATTGCCTGGAACAGTCTGGTAGGCTTATCTAGGTGTGTATCACCTAAACAGTCTTCTGCTGTTGTGGGAACCATCACAGAGCACTGGCACAGGCTGCCCAGGGAGGTTGTGGAGTCCCCTTCCCTGGAGATTTTCAAGACCCACCTGGATGCAGTCCTGAGTAATGTGCTTTGGGCAATCCTGCTTTAGCAGGGGAGTTGGACTAGATGATCTCTAGAGGTCCCTTCCAACTCTGATAATTCTGTGATTCTGTGATCACCATGATGTCTGCTGGCAGCGCACAGTATAGTCTCCTGGGATATGTAATGCAGAGATATCTTGAGGTCTAACATGGAATCGCAGAAAATAAGCCAGTTCTTGACAGATGCATGCCTAATTTCCCCTGAAAAATCTCCACTGGTGGAAGCTCAACATCGTGCTCAATCTCTCCGCCCTACCAGAAAAGACCTCACTAAGGTCAAACCTGACTCGCCTTGGCTGTACCTAAAACCGAGTACTTCAAGTCTTGTTGAGCAGCAACAATAAATTTGCCTCCTGTCTTTTTTTGGTTGGTTGGTTTGGTTTGGTTTTTTTCCAGGGATTTCCACATCTGAAAATGGACAAACTCAGAAAGAGGTTTATCTGGACAAAACACTCCAAGAGGCAATTGCTGTCTTCTCCTTGCTCTGTGTCCCTCACCCCAGCCCAGGGCGTGAAGTGGATACAGGCTCGAAGGAGCTCATCTGTTCACCCCACCTCCGCATCTCCATCTCCCCATATGGTATGCTGCTCCTGACCTGAAGCATTTCTTGGTTCTCCGAAATTCCCATCTTCTTTTGCGCTTTGCTCCCCGGCCAGACCTGTGCTGCAGTATTACAGGAATAGTGTGATGAGCTGCCAAGAGCTGTAACAAGGGACTCATATAAACTTTCCCTCTCAGCCAGGAATAATACCCCAGGACTAGGAGTCCACTTGAATTGCAGGCGGGAGGAGGGAAGGAATGGGGAACCTATTCGCTTGTTTTGCTGTTTAAACAAAAACGTGCTCTCCTAGCTATATGCGCGCCCTGCTTAGCAAGTTTAGGAGTATTAACCGCCTTTGTTGGAAAAGCTGACAGCACAACCCTGCAAGGCATTCCTGAGCATGTGAAGTGTGCAAGACAGGGATCTGGAAATGTGCGTGTGTGTCTTTGCGTCTGTATGTGAAGAGATGCCCTTTGGGAACTTCTTTGAAGACACAAGCACAACTTTGGATTCCCTCCCATTTTCCCTTGAGAACAGCTCAAGGTGGAAGGGGTGGCTCAGCAGCATCCACAGAGCAAAATGCCTCTCTTTGAGTCTTCTGATATTTCCATCTTGCCTTCCCCGTTGTCTGTGTTCACTTCTCTCTTTTGCCTCCCCTTCTTTCCAAGACGGAGCATTTTGGAGGCTCTGTTCCAGCTGGAACAATGTTCATCTGAGCTCCATGGTTTCTCGACCAGGCAGAAGCCAGGTCCAAGAGGACTTAGGGCTTTCCTCTAAGCCATTACCAAAGCGTTAATATTACCACCCAGAAACTCTTAGATCCACTTTTTGCTGCTGGATGCTCGTTAGGCCTGTAACCTTCACTCCTTGGGGAAGCAATGGCTTCACACCAGCACACCAGCTGGCCGCCCCATTAAGTTCAGGTTCGTTGTTGTATTCTCTCCCCAGAGGAGAGAATACGGAGGGCATCAGCATCTCGCTCAGGCAGTTTAATGTATCAACATTTCATGGTGGTCATGAGAGCAGGGAATCTGCAGGATCATTACTATTCCGCAGAGGTAGGCATGTGGAAACAGAACCATCTAAATATATACAAATAAATATATACACACTCAGACCCCAAATCTCAAGTGTCCTAGAGTCTTGGCATTCCTTTAAAGAGATTTATTTCATCCATAAAATTCCCTGCAAGCTTGTGTTCTTGTAAAGCTGTAGTACAGACTGTCAAGTCCTTTCTACATGATTAAGGAAGGAAATCTACCCATGTCATCCAAGGGCAGTCAGTAGAGGCAGGCAGAACCTCATGAGTTCACCTGGCTTTGTCCAAGAGAAGCCTCTGGCATGGCTGATGGTGCAAGGACGCTCCTCCTGGCCATGGCACAACCTGTCAGGACACAAAGCTGGGAGAGGAAGAGGCATGTCTCCTTCCTTGCAATAAACCAAGCACGCCAATCACACCATGCCACTCCTAAGGAAAGTACCAATGTAACAAGTTCCAGTAGTTTTCAACTAGAGATCTCAATTTACTGAGCAAAAGAAGGGAAAGACCATCAGGCTTTATATTAGGTGGGGAAACCGAGGCAGAAATTTGCACAAAGCTTCACAGAAGCAAGCACAAGCATTAGGGAATCCTCACTTTTTGGCTTCATGGTCCGGGAAATCTGTGCACTGGGACACACATTGAATCATTCGCCTGCCCCCATGCAAACCCCTCCGGGCTGCTCTCATTAAAATGGCTTTTTTTTTTTTTTTTTTTTTGTGAGACAGAAAGCTGGGCTTGGCTCGGGGGTAAAGCAGCTGGGTTTTTACTTCTGGCTCCGCCACACATTTCTTGTGCGACCTACTCTTGCTACTACTGCCCACACAGCCAAGAATGCAAAGTAATCAGTGCCAGTCACGTAGGCTTAGTTTCACGAGAGAGGAAAACAAAGTGGTAAGTACAACAATGCTCTGTAGTGGAAAAGCCCCATAAAGACCTGCTCTTGATCATAGCAGGATTTGGCCCGGCCGGGTTGTTATCCTGCTTCCAGCAATTGCAGCTTCCAGATGCTACAGGAGAAGGTGTCAACGCCTCAGTCTGCTATGAGTGGTGTGATTTCTTCCTGACCTCAACCATTGTGAGCTTACGCCCGAAGCACGGGAACTGGTGGCCCATGTGATTTTATTTTCACTAGTGTAACTGCAGATGGTATTGCCTTGCTAAAAAATAATTGACCACAATATGAGAAATGTGTTGAAAGCCAAAGGTTAACATGGCTAAAATGTGTCAAATTCAATTACCTGGGACAGAAAGAACCATTGCTACAGGAAGAAAAGGTGAGTTGCTTATGAAAGCGATGGATAGTGGTTTTCTGCTCTCTCTCCGTTCTTTCTTTTGGGGTTTCATTGCTTTCAGGTGGTGTAATTTGACTAGCAGCTGCTGGGAAAGCCAACCTGGGATACTCGGAGACACTTCAGGATGAAGTCGTCTAATATTTTTTACTGTCAGGAGTGGTCTGAGCTTTCTGTTGCAGATGTAGCTTCCAAGTCAGGAAGTTCTCAAAATGCCTGTCTGCCCCAACCGGCCAGAAACACGTGGGAAAAGATCACTGCACGTAGATGGTGAATATCTACCACCAGCTCCTGTCTGATGGCTGGGTGGGATCGGACCCAGTTCTTTTGGGTTAACACCATGATAGGGGCAACACATCCATTTCTGAGAAGCAGCTCTGAATTAATGAGACATGGTTTGCTCAAGGGGCAGGGTGGGCTCACGGCTAGAGAAGAAGTGAGGCCGAATAATGAATGTGCACGACACAGCACTTGTGTTTTGTGGCAAACAGCTTTACTTGCTTCTCTCCTGGAACCTCAGAAGGATGCTCTGAGGCACAGAAATAGAGCAGAAAAACCATCGCGTTCACTGGTACAGGCTGCCCATTGCTCCTGAACATTCATCTCAGGGTGATGAATGTTAAAAGAGAAAAAAAGGGAATGTTTCAGGAACTGACCAAGGAAATGAAGGAATTAAAAGGGGAAAAACCTCAGATAGAAAAACACACTCCGTGCAACTTCAGAGGATTATATCATGCACTGTCTAAGCCAAATTCAGCCTGGGCTGGTTCACTGCCATCGAGGATTTGTATGGCCCAATAACAGCGCCTGTAATCAATCCATCTCACCATAAAATCCATCCCAAATGCTGCAAAAATACCTTGTGTCGTTCACTTTGAGTTCCCTTATCTGTCACTTCATCATTTCCCCTGCTCATAGGGGAACAGGGTTCCCCTTCAAATCCATTAGCCATGTGGCGAGGGTGCCTGGGCTGCGTCTGCGCTGGGGCATTTTTGTATGTATTGGCTGATGTGGAGGGACTGTATTTCTGTTTCTTCAGCTATATGAACCATACCCAGAATCAAATGCTCCATCAAAATCCTAAATTCACTTCGAACCATTAGGAAATTTCTTTCCTGGCCTTGTTAGTGGTGGCCTTGTTTCAACCCAAAGAGCAGATTTTTGATTGAAACAAAGACGGCACTTATGCAACTTCAGCATTGTGGGGAGCATTCCTCGGCAAATACCAGCACTCTTTTTTTCCCCATTTTGTTTTCGTTTCAAACGTGTCTTTCTCCTTCCTTCCCCCTTCACAAGGGAGAGGCTCACAAGGTCTGCAGAGATGTAGCACACTGGAAACCACTGCAGCCCTTCTGGTTACAAAACAACAATCAAAATAAAATAAAATAAAATAAACCCTGGAATGGATGTGGCTAACCAGCCGCTGAAACCTGAGGTTGTGCTTGACTGAGCCACGACAGAAAAAAGACCCCCAGCTACTGAGCTAAACAGCTCCATATCCACCCTGCCTTTCTCCAGCATCCTTGTCCCACATCCCCATTCACAAAAAAAAAAAACCCACGAGCAGCAGATCATTAGCCCAGGGGCTGTTTGCTTTCATTGGGGTTTCCTTTTGCTCGTAAAGCCCTAGCCCGCAGCATTAAGGGGTTCTCTGCAGCGTTGTGGTTACTTCTCCTCACAGCCATCTGTGGATGGAGCAAGGCTTTGCCAGCCTGCGTGCACACGCGAGCGCTCCCATCCCAGCTGTAGACAACGTCCATATGGCCCAGCCCTAGATGAGGTTCCTATACCACCGGTTTCAAGCTGAAAAGAAAGTCTGTCTGAACACCTAAAGGATGCACTGGGTATGGACACGCATTGTCCAAACCTCTAAGGGGCCACCCCAGTGACTCTGTACCCGGAGGGACAAATCCACTGCAAGCAACTGTGTCCCCAGCCAGGATCCACATACAAGCACTTCGTCTTGCGGAGTAACAACTTCTCGACTCCAGTTAAGTTGCAAATAATTAAAGGGCAATCAGGGGGAGCTGAAAGCACTCGTATGTCAGGAGAGGGAAGTCACTCAGATTTCCAGGCTAAAGTCTCATCTTAGGGAGGCAATGAACATCCTCACCTCCTGTGGACTCACTGTCCAAGTGAATCCTACTTATGAGGAGTAAAGCCCACAGAACAGGGCCCAGGGAAAGTTGATCAAATAGATGGTTTTTGGTTGTGCATTTGTATGTATGGCCGCGATCTCTCAGATGGAAGACAGGCTGGGACTTTATTAGAGTCACTGATGTTTGTGAGGAGAAAATCTGGCTCCATCAGCAGCCATGCTACCTCCACGACACCATCCCGGCACCACACGTTTCTCCATTTCATTTGGGTTTCATGAGCTTTTGCACCATTTCTATTACCTATGAACATCTGTGGGTCTCCTGGGAAGACTTTAGTACTCCAGACTTCCCTGGCTTTAACATTTATTACAAAGGACAGCAAAGCACTGATCCTGCCACAGTGATGAGATTCATCTTGAGACTCGGTGCAACTCCCACCAGCACGCAAGAGACCCTCTCAGCACTTTTCAGTGTTCCAGACAAGCACACCTCTACCAAGTCCATCTTCCCACACAAGGGCCTGCAGCTCCCATGGTGGCTTGTTTCAGGTATGGACCTCCAGTCACGCTCACTCTTGCCAATATCATTTTCTACTGGGATAAAGACTATAGCAGCAGCCTCTCCCTCTCTACCCAAGACGGATTTCATTAAGAGTCCTTCTACTGGCCATGGGTCTTGCAAGTCCCTCTGAATTATAAAAAAGAGATGTTTCAACAGACAATAAGTGAAAGTGAATCAGATTTGGAGAAGAAAGTGCATTCTTCAAGAGTGTAATAAAACATACATTGACCAGGGATTTCGTTTATATGGGGAACTATTGTGCCTTGGGTTGGAAGTCTTGTGAACACTTACTACAGCCTACAGGGCATTACTTACGTGTCGTAAACCTCAGCGCTTCTCAATAAACAGCCTGTGCACGTGTGTAACCATGTAAATAATCGTACGCATAACTGCATACAGAATGTAGGTTGGATACTTAAACATAGTCTTACAAGTCCATAGAACAATAGGTTCAACCAGATGGTGGTGTAGTCCCGCAGGAGAACCTAATGCACTAACGCAGAACTTCTGGCAGAAGCAGCACCATTCTAAGAGGAGGATAAATCTCTTACATTTAGGCATGATGCCTAGGCATTAACTTTCCTTTCTTAAGTGAATAGCTTAAGTAATATTTATTTTGTGAGGTAATCTTCTTGTTTCCTCTCCCAAACCTAGGTCTAGCGCTGCTATTGTCATTACATTCTCCCGGACTGCCTCCTCCAGTGTGTTGTCCTCCTTCATTCAGAGGTCCTGGACATGGTGGTAGCCTGCAAAGCCCTATGATCACCCATAAAATTTGCACTGTTTGGCCTTGCAGAGCCTGAAGATGTCCCTTCCAACCATACCATGGATTTGTCGTCTTCTCGCTAACGCCTGTTGAGAGCATGTGAGAAGAAACTCAGGTCCCTTTCCACCCAATTTCAGAAGGTGGAACATCTCAGGAACATCTCCTTGGGTCAGGCAGTCATAGCTTCAGCTTATTTACGCCTTTCCTTTGATCACTTGCACGAGGGGAAAGACCCCAGCTTGTGCCACCTGAGTGGCAAGGAGGTTGCACAATGTATAGATAGTATGGCTGGTTTCCACTTCATAGTCTCTGAGCTATTCAGAGGTACATGAATTTTAATAAAGCCTATTTTATGTCATCTCCTGCCCAAATCTACTCAACGAATTTTGTCATTCTAAGGAAAAATTACAAGTAACATCTCGCAAGGAGTTTTCGCAAATGCAATCTCTTGATCTAAGCTTTTATATAGTTTCTAGTAAATAAGAAACAATTTTCTGCTTATATGTCTGATGTCTAGAAATTTGAGAAACTGTGAACATGGCTATGTCGTATGGATCTATTTAAATTAATAACACTTAAAAACTTAAATAAATTTAGAATATTCACTGAAGTGTTTCAATGGAAAAAGTAAAATAATTTAAAACATTTTACTACAACGGTTTCAGAATAAATTATTATATATTTTTATTTCTCAGACTGACACATCTTAATAACATGTTGAGTTTTCAAAACAGTCTGCAATTGTTTTTGTCGGAAGTCAAGGAAAAACTTGTGGTCCAAAAATAGTGTTTGAATTAAAGCTATTCTTGGTTAATTTCACCCAGGATATGAAAAAAGATTTTCCTCTGGAGTTCACCCCCAAACTATTTGATTTTCAGCACTGGTAGCAATCCAACAAGAAATTAATTGCCTTAGTTCCAGCTAATTCAACTCATGGGAGGCAATACAAAAAAGATCAAATTCTAGTTCTAAATTCAGGTCTAAAAATAACTTTCTCCAAAATTTCAAAGATCCCAGTGAAAAAAAAAACTGTTATACATTCTAAAGATAAAGCATTTCCAAGGAAGAAAAATGCCATTTCAGAAATCAAGTATTATATCTGCCATCAGCCCCGTTTGTGCAACTAACTAGACTCAGAGATGCTCAGAGAACCTCAGCATCCATTTAACAGTCATAAAGCTAAAGTAAAGAAAAAAAACCACTTTTTTTTTTAGCCTCTCATGCATACCTGTAGCCAGGCTCTGCATGGCCTTGAAGGCTTTTATTGCTAATACTAATCATACCAAGTGCCAGTGGATCACAAATTAGCAATAGACATAGTGCAATGAAGGTGTTGCACATATATTAAATCTGCTAAATCTTCTCTCCAAATCATTTTACGTAGGCTATCCTATAACATAATTGGTGAGGTAATAATAAAACAGGTGACAAGTTCTGGACAGTGTTTTAGACAATAAGACATGTTTTCTGGTGATGGATGCCCTACCGAGCATGATCGAGGGGATGGCTGGGATGTGGTATCGCTGCAGTCTCACCGAGCTCATTTTCGAAGGACCACAATATTATTTTACTGGGTTTTAGTGATCCCTTGCGCAGACTTACGCCGATCAAACTGAACTCTGTAAACTCCCCTTCTGGTGCAGCTCAGTGCTACAGCATGTGCTCCAGAAAATTAATGTCTCATTCTTTGATACGCACCTACTGGGAGGTATTCGGCATTGGTAAAGTTTGGAAACACATGTGCCCTAATAGACTCTCTGCGGCCCCGTTCAGCAGCCACAAAGCTGCTGAATTTCACATCACATTATTTGCAAACATGGAAAAAGGGTCTCCTGCCAACCTTCCTAGTGTTCCCTGTAAAACACGTCCGATTTTCACTTATGGCATTGCAGTCTGCTGACAATAATCAACACCTCCACCACAGTGCAGAGGAGCACCCGTGTAAATGTGCATCAGGCCCCCAGGCTTTGCTGAACTGAACGGAGAAGCCGTCCTGTCCTTCCAGACACGGTATTGTCATAACTCCCCTCCCAGCAGCAAACTGTGCCTGGACTTACTCCAGCCCTGCAGAACAGCACAAGACCCTTAGCTCATTCTTTGCTGCTTAAAACATCCAAATCCATCGCAATTCCTTAACCAAAATTAATTGTAAGTTTCCAGTTCTTAAATCCTTGGAACCTTCAGGCTGTCCCACACCTTTTCCCAGTGCTGTATTGAAGTATGTAATAAACTAAACACATCTATGCAGAAACTGGAGAAAGGAAAGTTCACAATGCAGTCAAACTCTGGGATGTCTTTTATTTTGCCTGTTAGGACTGCTTTCCCAGTATCACGCACATCAGTAACTCCGGATGACTCCTATAGACGTGAAAGTGATCTCCAACATTTGAGAAGAAGGGATGGATACACACTGCCTCTCTGCACTTGCTCCTGGTACCACTCATCTCCATCTACTTGGGACATCCCACAGCCACCGATGGCACCTGCTCTGGACCAAGTCTCCGTCCAGTGTCATCAGGGCTGGCAGAAACAGGGCTGGTGAGTTATGCCAGCCAACAGAGGATCTGACTCTTCTTTGAACTGTATCTTAATTGTGTATTGGAAGTACAAAGTGTTTCAAAAGAAAATCAGGGATTATAGGTTGAGCTTTGGAAGGGGCTGGTACGGCAGCCATAATCAATCTCATACCACGTAGTCATCGAAACAGCATTTTTTCGCAGACAATGTAGTAAAATTTAAGAAGCTCTCTGTCTTCAGTCTGTCTCTGAATGCAAGTGCGGTTCATAATGCCTATGCACACTTCAGCTTTTGTTTAGGCCCTTGACATCTGCTTGCTCAAAAATAGCTTTGGCACAGACTTCCCCAACAGCAAATCTACTTACACTTAAGAAAACATGTTGTTTGTTGTTATGGTGCATTACAAGTATAATTCAGAAATATTCACATGGAAAAAAGAGAATGATTTAGTTCTGGTTTTCTGGCATCTAGTCTCTCCCCCCCCCCCCTCCCCTTTTTTTTTTTTTTAACCACAACATTTTTCTAAGAAGGTTTATCTTGATGGAGAACCCTATATACAGATACACACATACAGAGCCTGCATGTTGCAGGCATGCAAAAACAGTTACTAACTGTAGCATCTTTTTTAAGAAGATTTTTTTTCTTTAACCCCTGCACAAAAAGCATACATTAGCAAACAAGGAAAGTTAACATCAAGGAGTAAAACAAGAAAGGCCAGAGAAACTCCGCAGTAATTTTCTTTTGACATTTACGCTTTAATAGATTCCAGAGCCTCATAATTTCTAAGCAGTCTGAAACGGCCATTTGACAGATTTTCACCCCGATGAAAAAGTCATAGACTTCAGAGAAAAAATGCCAAATAAAAACAAACAACCTTCCCCACACACAACAGAGTGCCCCTGCAGCCTGCAAAATAAAGACTGAGCACACCAAATCCGACTCACAACCACCTACAGGCTCGTTCGGTGAAGAGGAAAAACTGGGCAGGAGCTTTGATCCTCTGCTCTTAATGGCATCCATTCCCCGACCGCCCGTGGCTCTGAGGTGAGGGGCTCTGTAGTGCTGCCCACGTCCATGCCTGTACGGGTGCAAGGACATCACCCGGTTCACGCTGGACCCTCAAAGCCAAGGCACACTCCAGCGTACAGGCACTATGGAGGGCAGGTGGCACCGGCAGAATGCGTTAGAACACTTCAAGCCAGGCATAAACGGCGGTGCTTTGTGGGTGTAGGCCAAGTCTCGTCTTATATACCCATGCCATGTTCATGCATTAGGCTCCGCTGCCTTGCTACCGGACAGTGAAAACTCGTATTGGGGTAAATCAGCACCAGCCAGCACTTAACTGGAGAGGCGCTGAGCAGTTTGAGGTCCAGAGCCTGGCAGCGGAGATCTGCAAGCTCTCAGGCTTTCAGGGCAAAACTCAGCTTCTCCCTGCTCGAGGCCGGATGGTCTCCACAGAAACCAGAAATGATGCCAACCCTCTCAAGACAGTTTGAGTCTGGATGCCCATTCATTTCTGTCGCAGTGAATTGCTGACAGCCTGTTCAGTGACTTAAATGACTTCTTAATGAGCATAAACCTCCCCATTTTTGGCCTTCCTTCCCTTTCACTTACTCCACACTCCCCTTGGCAGAGCAGCTCAGCAAGAGGGGCACAGAGAAACTCAGAGTCACGACGGACTTTTAAGAACTTCAGCACTGGCCGGCACTTGTGCCCTCTGAACAACCCTTGGATAACTACCGGGGCACGGTGCCCGTCCTCTGCCAAATGACTTGCAATGATTTCTTGGGATCTCAGGGAGGCATTTTACATTAATCCTGACTGTGCCACATCTGCACTCTGGATTAAGAGAGGCTTTTATCTTCCAGAGCTGTCAATCTGGTATTTTTCCATGCTCAATGAATTCACTTTTTCTGTAAACAACAAAAAAAAAAAAAAAAACAAAGAAAGAAGATGACAAACTACAAGGCGATTTAAGTCTTGAAATTTCTGGCTGCTTTTCCTTTCCTAGTGAGGAATCAAGACATACTGCTACAGCTTCATTCAGCAAGGTCTTATGGAAATCTCATTTTGATACTGAAATGATCTTTCCAAATGTATGTTTTGCTCATTGAAGAATTCACCCTCATTTATCTCTCCTATTGGACAGAAAAGGAACAATAAATTATTCCAGCCCCGAAAGCAAATAGCCAGTGACAAAGGAAAAATAAAAGGAGCAGATTGCCACTTGCTTTTCACTTATCTGCCTCAACATTTCAAAAAATCTTCTTATTATGTAATATATGTCTGGCTCAGCTTTGGATGGGGGCCTACTGTGGCTGCATCTCTATGGCAATGGCAATGAGAGATGGCAGCCAGAACTGCACAGCCTCAAATCACCCTGCTTTTCTTGTAATTTCGCTGACAAGGTGTGGGTTTCTCCTGCCACAAGATGTGATAACAGTAATGGTATTAGGTGATCCATTCTGTTTTTCAAGTGTTGGTTAAAGCTGGAGTTGTCTTTCCTTTGGATGAAGCTGGTAATCAAAGCTTCAAATAAAAATCCAGGGGGTACTTCAAAACTTCATTAGAAATAAAGCTGGCATAAGCAATGCCAGCTGGGGGCTAAAAAAGCTTTTTCAGGCTATCGGTCAGACAAATGGACTTGCAGAGGGTGGTATAAGTACCACAAAAAAAAAAAAATATAAAAACACGATTTTTGTTTTGCAAATATTTTTTCAGCAAGCACAGAGGATACTCTTCATGTAGGCGCACGGGCTGACATACCCTGCGAGGGGGTATGATGTGATTTGGCAGTGGAGATGAAAAAAGACAGCAGCAGAAGGGAAATCAGGACAAGGGATTTGTAATAGAGACTGGCAAGTTCCAGGGATTCAATTTTTAATGACATAATTTTAAGGAAATTCCACACTGGATATCATAAGATCACAGAAATGTTGGTTGGAAGCGATCTCTTAAAGTCTTCAGTCCAACCTTCCACTCATAGCAAGACTATTGCTGACAGTAGGTCAGGTCAGCCAACACTTTGTCTAGCCAAGTCTTGAAAGCCTCCAAGGACAGAGATACCATGACGGCTTGGGTAACCAGGAGCGCTTCCAGTGCTGCTCCACCCGCCTCGCGAAAAATTTTTCCTTATGTCTAATTTAAACCTCCCAAGCTGCAATTTTTTATTGCTCAGTGTTTCATCATGTGGCCATTCCTTAGAATTTGACACCGACATCTTTGTAACTGCACTTCAATTAGCTGCAGGAGGCTGTTCGATCACCCCTGTACCTCCTCTCCACCAGTCTAGAACAGCCTGCATCCCTCACCTGTCTCCAAAAAAAACGTGCTCGAGGCTCTTGACTATCTTGGCTGCAAATGCAGATGGCTCTGAGCAGCACCCCAGTGTGACAGCCCTTGGGTGGAGCTTGGTATGGCCACACTGATCTTCTCTTCAACCCCTTTTCAACCTAGCTAACTCTGCGTCCCAGGTACCTTCCTACAGCGATAGGCTCCACTGCTTACTGAATTACATCTTACATGGAAAAGACAATTCTCTTCATTATTTTTCAATCCAGTCTCGCTTTCCCTGAATATTCTTAGGGTTTGGAGCAAGAAGACTGACCAGACGTTTACCAACCTTCACCCCAGCATATATATTGCACTGTGTTTCATCATGGCTTCCCTTGCTCATCTAAGATAGCAGTAAAATAAACATTTATTTAAGGCAAAGGTCTGAAACACCTCAGCTTTTTGGTTTGGGTTTTTTTTTTTTTGTTTTGTTTTTAATTCATTGTGTCCTCTTGATATTAAGCAGAAACAGCAGATTACTCATGATCTCGGAGGGAAGATGCCACCCCCGAAAACCAGGCTGACTCAGTGGCTCAGCGCTGACTCAGAGGGAGAAAACCCTCCTCACAAACCTCACCATCCCTTCCTCTGGCACCCTGGATTCTCCCTGGCAATCCCCCACGCAAAGACTGATCATGCCCGAGCTTGATTAGCTGGTGAGATAAGGCGAGCGCACAGCCCAAGCAGTGATGGCTCTAGGCCAGGGAGAAGTCACACGTGCTGGCAAAACCAACTCAGGGGATTGCAAGAGAAATGGAAGAGTAACAGAGTACGTTATTCCTTAAGAATAGCAAAAGCAAGGGTCTACTGCAAAGACAAGTCAAGGTTCCTCCTTAAAGCTGTGTAGTGATTCCAGGTAATAATTTTATTTAGGAATGAAATCTCTGTTTTTGACTTTTCACATAAGTGGAAGAACAGAGCAGCAAACAAGGAGAAAGGAGTGCGGGGTCCCGGTCTGGGCTCTCCCACTGACTCACAGAGCAAACTTCTGCAAGTCCCTAACTATGGTTTCTCCTAATACTAGCTCCTTATTTAGCAGTCTCCATACTCTTTAGAGAACATTGCTTACCATGTACTTATCTGGTATCCTCTGCAGTGAGTCCTGATCTCATTTCAGTACTTGATACCGCTGTTAGTCAAAGTAATTCTCAGGATGGCAGTATTTTCACACTATTTGTAAATGCTGAAGATTTGTCCGTGTCCTGTCCTTCTTATGTGTTTGGGACTAATTGCTTTTCGGATGAAAAGAGGAAACACTGCATTCATTATTTTTTCTATTATGCTTGCGAATATTCAAATTAAAGTTCTGGGTTTGATTGTCTATCATATTCCCAATGACCTTCAAGGGCCAAGTAATTCAGCTGAGTCTTTCATGCACTGAGGATACCCTGAGTTAGCTGCACAGGGATCGACAACAGTGGGACTGATTGTATCTGATTTCAACTATCTGATAGTTAGCTGCCTTATCTCTCCAGTTTGGCTCTTTCCATCATCCTGAGTCAAGAGAGATGGGAGCATCCGGAGACAGAGGGCCAGGGCCGGCAATCTGAGGCAGCTGAGCTGAACTGCCCTCCGAACGCGTCCCTGTTGACCTCTGATAAAAAAGTGAGCCTAAAGGATGAGATACCAAATCCTGAGGTTGCTAACGTAGGATGAGATGAAAATCGCCACATCGGTCTGATTCAAAGCCTAATGAAATAAGTGAAGAAATTCCTGTCAAATGCCAGGAATCGGGTTCCACCCTGCAGTAGGATTATTAGCCAGTACACGGAACTGTCTCTGGGTCTGCTCCAAAGCCCACTGGAGTCAACAGCGTCTCACTAACCCATGTTAACAGGCACTGGATTAGGGCTTTGCTGGCATATCAATAGCATACTAGCGCAATATCTTTTACATTAAACATGTCTGGGTTTGTTTGTTCCAAGTTCAAGACACAGCGAACAAAATAACTTTACCCTTTAGAAAATTAACCCAAAGTCCCGTAGCCTGAGCAGGGTCTGGCTCTTTTTTTTCTTTTCTCTTTTACCAAATAACCACTACCAGTGCTGCGGAATGGAATTTATTTGGAAGACAATTGCTCAAAATCAAATTAATTATTCTTACTCTCTTTACTTACGAAAGCATACGCTTAAAAGTAATTCTAAGCAGTTTGGATTTCACTAGTGATGGAGAGGCACTGGGAAGTGAGGACTCTTTTCTGCTATGTTGTTACACAGCAAATGTGATTTATTCCTTTGCCATCATTTCTTATTTTAATGTCATGGTATTTTTCTGAGGAAGACATCTTTTTCTTTTCATCAACAGATAATAAGGAGAAAACCACTGTGTTTAATGTGGTGTAGAATTGTTTGATTTAAACAATAGACTCTTTTCCTAGTTCTACATTCAGAAAATATTTATTGGGAAAAGGACAGTAGCTAAGCGAGTGAGTTATAGAAGCCATAGTTGAGCTGAAGATGAGTTTATTGCTTTTCCTATTGGGTAAAACCAAGCGTATAATGTCGCTTTTGTTACACTACTTTCCCAGTCCCTATGTTTATCTTACACATGGTCCCACATTCAGAAACAAATGGGCTTTCATAACTAAGGCAATTACGGGCTGTCAGCTGAGCTGCCATAGCAGGCTGCGTGCACGCTCTTAGCACAATTGGGAACCAGGGTGTGTTGGTTCAAAATCATTTCTGGCGGTCAGACCTTCCTGGTGGTAACGTGGGTACCACGGCTCAGTGTATTGGTGGCTAGTGGGTCCTTTTTAACTGCACACATGGTCTGCTGGGCTCCTCCAAAGCAACAGGCTTCAGCAGATACTCCAGTATCTCCCACTGCTTTGTGTAGCACGACCTACCTACCAAGACTTTCATGACTCTTAGCTTTCCAGCTGTCAAATGAACCTGTCCAGTACAGTGACATAAACCTGCCGTGATCCTCCCCATCACCAGGAAGCAGGAGAGGTCGGCGGTGGAGGAGAGGTGACCGACAAGCTTGAGTTTCTGCAGCACCAGTCACCCACACACACCCTTCCTCGCTGGGTCCAGCAGCAAAATGTGCAATGAAAACTGCCACCTCTCCCACACAGAGGGACGTGGGGGAATTTAATGGCTGTTACTGGTTGATCAAAGGCTCTCAGTGAGGCTGACTCAGTGCCGAGTGAAGTCAATGGAAAGCCCTCCCATAGACTTCAGTGGGCTGTGGATGAGACGGTATATTCATAGACTATTATTATTGTAATTGATTTATATGAATGCCATGTGTGCTAAAACAATACAAAAGAGCAGAGCATTCAAAAAATAAATAAATCTTAATTACATCTTTTCCAAGTAACATGTCACAAATTTCTGGTAATCTGAAAAACTGCTGGTCCAGATGTCCACTCTCTCCCTCTCCCTTGTGTCAGTCTCACTCTATACAATATTTAGGGTGCAACTACAGGGAAATTATTGCATTATTCACAGTCCCTCTCCACAAATGTATCTTTTTCGCTTTACTTCCCTTTTCTCTCAGTGCTATTTTTTTTTTCCTGAATCACTGGAATAATTTAATAAAGACAGCAAAGAAGCCAGATGTTTCTGTTGTAAAGACAAGCTGAGTACCTGTAAGTCATGGAGGGGGCTTAATAAACATGAAGTGCCTATTCTTTAAAACGTTCCAGAGTTTTGCATTCAATTTTCATTTCGAAATCTGCCAGAGCTCTTCAAAGATTTTGTTACTTTTCAACATCATAATGTTCCTATCAAAGCAGGAACTCATCAAATCCATTCAGTAACAAAGCTACTAATCCCAACCTTTTCTTCCAAGACTTTTTTTTTCCATGTAATTTCATAGCATCAGGATGTCCTGCCACAGTTTAAGAAAGCAAGCCAAAAATTCCATGGGATATAGCTTTTTCTAAGTATGCTTTACCCCGGCTTGCCAGTTACAAAAGGATCAATTGATTTCTAGCCATTGAAAAATAAAATAAAATTAAAAAAAAAAAAAAAAACCAGAACCAACACATAATTCTAAAAACAGTCACCTTTTTAGGGATCTGTAAGAACTTTGCCAGACCAGCATATTCGTAGAATAGCAAAAACACATGGAACTTCAGTATAATAAAGATGAATAAATAGCAGCTTCATGACAGATACTGTTGAATGGCTTGAACCTTCCCCTGCATTGCTGGCCAACCAGCGGATACTAAGAATATTTTGCTGTCTGCACTGCTTTGGATGCGTATCGCCCAACTAAAGAATCCAACAGTTGCTTCCAATTCAAGTTGTGCTTCCTAGGACAAATATCTGTATTTTCATTGCAGGCACTGCAAGGTCTATATCTAACCTTATCACACGTCGTTACGCATAGGATGAAAGTTAACAAAGACAGAAAGACTTCACAACATTTAGCTTCACACACCTGTGCATTATGTGTGCACTACAAGTCAGCCTCAAGCTAACTGCTGCCCCGAAGGACATCACCAGCTTTAGTTTTCTGTCACTTAAAACAAAAATGACCCTATACCACCACCCGCACCAAATTCCTGACCAACAGCCTGCACTCTCCCTTAATCAATAAGACACCCGTAATTGATGTTACTCATCCTACAGACACCAGTTCCACCACCACCTTTCAGGGAGACATCCTGGGTCCTTTAGGTGAGAGTAATTCTCCTGCCCATCCCTCAGGACCACAGCCTGGGAGGGTGTCCTCATCTATTGGAACACTCTGTAGGTCTTATGGGTCTTCACATCCAGCTAAGATCAAAGCCTTCCACTTTTTCCAGCAAAGTATCTGTAACACATCGCCTTCCTTTCCATCCAGACACTTAAAAACACTGTCTCTCTTTACCCGTTTGAGTCCTCGTGTCACCTTTTTCCCTGAGCTTGAGATACACAGTGATTTTGGGCACATATCCCTCCAGACTCTTGCTACAAATCCCATCATTTTGATGATCTCGCCCATACCTCTGTTTTGCTCTTTTTTCCTCTTTGGCTACCAAACCCAAACTATTTGTCTTCACTACTTCAAGGACAACCTCTTTCTATTGATAATCTCTCATTTGGTATCAAAGGCCAACAGCATCCTGGTCTGTATCAGGAATGGTGTGGTGAGCAGGACTAGAGAAGTGATCATCCCCCTGTACTCGGCACTGGTGAGACCCCACCTTGAGTTCTGCATTCAGTTTTGGGCCCCTCACTACAAGAAGGACATTGAGGTGTTGGAGCATGTCCAGAGAAGGGCTACAAAGCTGGTGAGGGGTCTGGAGGAAAAATCTTATGAGGAACAACTGAGGGAACTGGGGTTGTTTAGCCTGGAGAAGAGGAGGCTGATGGGAGACCTTATCACCCTCTACAACTACCTGAAAGGAGGTTGTAGAGAGGTGGGGGCTGACCTCTTCTCCCTGGTGAAAAGTAATAGGACGAGAGGAAATGGGTTCAAGTTATGTCAGGGGAGGTTTAGATTGGATATTAGGAAACATTTTTTCACTGAAAGAGTTATTAAACATTGGAAGAGGCTGTCCGGGGAGGTGGTGGATTCGCCATCCCTGGGGGTGTTTAAAAAAAGGGTAGATGTGGTACTTAGGGACATGGTTTAGAAGTGGCTTTTGTCAGGGTAGGTTAATGGTTGGACTTGATGATCTTAAAGGTCCCTTCCAACCTCAGCAATTCTATGATTCTATAATTCTATGATTCAAGTAACTAATCACAAATTAATAAATAATGAAAAGCGTGTGCAGGCAGTTTATAAATTAACCTGTGGCATGGCTTGCATTCCCATAAATTGCCCACTGAACAGTTATGAGGAGACTTAATGTCGTTACAAAACAATATTTTTTGTAATGAATAATTTGACCAGCTTAAGACAACAGCTACGTCTGGGCATTTATTACATCAAATGCACTCATTTAGAAAGCAGACATCCAAAACCACTTCATAATTTGCAATATGGCAGAGAAGAGTTAGTGGTTATCCACCCAAACAAAACAATTTCTTTTAGCAAAAGGAGGAAATTATTGGAATGGAGAACTTGGAGAGTTCTTATGCATTGATAATGCATATTAGTTTCATATTTCTTAAATACACAAAGTGAAAAAATATGATCATATACTACAAAAATTCAGTCCTATGCAGTAAAGTTCAGAAAATGAAGTATCTGGTTTTTAAAGACACATCCCGGATATTTGAGGATTTTGTTAACTTAGACTGTCAACTCCAATGCTTGATTATGGACAAGACAAGTTTTACAGGACCACTACCTATCTGTAAGTTTCAATATATTCTTAAATTCTTTTTTGATGTACATTAAAAAAAAAAAAATCTTAAAGCATACTGCAATGATTTTAAGTGGATTTGAACAATAAAAGAAGAATGTTTACTGCCTGCCTGGGAAGCGTACCATTGTGTCTTCAAAAGGAAAAACACAAAACGCTGAGCAAAAAGCAGTAAGAGAATACTACCCGAGAGTGATAAATGCCTGGTATTTTAACTTTCTTGGCTGTGAGGTGTGACTGAACACAGCAAGGAAAAAGCAAGAGGGGACCATCTGGAAAGAAATACTGACATGACAGTAGAATGAAATTGAATGAGATGATAGAATAGAAACAGCTTTTCTAGACTTGATCTGAGCAATACTTCATGGACTGTAAGATAAATATGCAAAACGGCTGCAAATTTTCTAAGAAGCAGAACTAGCAAAAATATTTAAAATATTAACATCCAGCATGTTGTTGCATTTTTTAAAACCAGGTATTATCAGTTCTAAGAAGCCAGGGTAAATATTTACGGTGCAAAACAATGTTTGTTTAATCAGTTCTAGGAATTTTTAAAACCCAAAAATTTGAAGTAACTCTGCTAGGAAGGAAGGATAGAGGCCATTCAGTAACTCTGACCTATCAGCTCTTCAGGGAATCATCCTGCTGTATTCCCAGATTGCCAGAAAACATTATGAGAAACTGCGCCCTAAATATTCGGGTGGATCTGGGTGGAAACACGAAGGGAAACACACATTCCATCAATGGGAATACGTGTTTGGGATCCTGAGAGTGCTCATATTTTAATTATTAACCCAAACTTTCACTGCCAATGTTAGCTATGAGGTTGTCCTACCTGCACAGTGACTTTAGTGAAACACCATGTAGGATAAGAAAGTGCTCATGGGCAATAAGGGTGGGCAAACCTTGCTCGGAGACCATGGACTCCCTAAGCAGGGCTTATTTGGGGGGTTTTAGCTTGTAGAGCAGCTAAGCCATTTGGATCTTGGCCATGACTGCCTCAACAATTCGTTAACACAAATAAACAGTAATAGTGAGGTACACGGCAATGATTTCAACCAGCACCTTGTGAGCTTGGTAGCACCACCCCAGATTTTAGAAATATCGGTGATGCTACTTCCTCCGACAAGCACAGTAACCTCCCCTGCTCTTCTTTCAAATACACTCCGTCCTGTAGACCTCGGCCCTTGTGGAAGTCCAGGAGAGATTTTTCCCTTTATCTGACTGAGCCTGGATCGGGCCTCAACTTGGCACGGGAAACACCGCGGGCACACACAAAAAATGTACGTTAGGGAAGAATCCTGACTTGTTTTCTTAAAGAAGAAAACTCTGCAGAGCAGAAGTCAGGAAATAATGCGCTCATGGGTGGTTTCCTTCTCCAAAGCAGCTCGTACGCTGCAGCTGAGACAACATGAACGGCGGCACTGGAGTGGAGCTTCCCCAGATCCCTCAAATGGGGTTTCGCAGCACTAAGAGAGTTGCAGCCGGAGGTAAACGTGTTTTTTTGAGGTGCGTCCGCTGAAGGTGGAGGAAATCAGGACTCTTCTTCATAAGCTGGAGCTGATTTTCTCAATGGGATGTGCTACTGCTTGCTCTCTGCCTTTAGAAGTGATAAGTCTGCTTTTCAGTAGGCTATTTGACGTATTTTCATTCCCTGTGGTTTCCTCACAGAAACCAGACACAAAGCCGGTGATGGATAGCCCCACACCAGAAGGCCATTTCAGCAGCCTCTGCAGCAATGCCGTACGGAGAGGAGGACACTTGGCCCATGAAGTCAAACATAGAGCTGAAGATTGATCTCTTCTGGAATTCCTGCCTGATGCACTGACCATTAAGTTATGCAAACATGCTAATTCGCAACGCAGAATAAAGCAACTGCCTCCTGCCTTTCCAGGAATGTTTAATTTGGGGCCCAGCAGGGAGAAGACTTTCTGTTAACATGAACATTTTGTTAGTTTTAGCAACAGGGAATGTAAACTACAATGGAAAAAGTAATGAATGACTATTGAGAAGGAAGCTCAAGGTTAAAATTTGTGTCCTCCAATAAATCAAAGTGTGTCTGAGGGGTTAGCAATGCAGGCACATGGACTTTAAGGATTATTTTATTCTTTTGCCAAAGTCCGAAGTGTGCCAGGAGGATTATTTGTGGTCCACTGTGCCCTAAGCCCAGATCTCCAAAGTAAGCAGGAACTCTTAGAGAACAGGTATTAGGCACCTAAATATCTCAGAAGATCTGAGCCTCTGCTCACAACTCACTATGGCATTGTACCTATTGGCAGGTACTGTACAAACCCAGACAGAAAACAATATCTGCTCAGACAATCTGATACTTTAAATAAAGAGTGGATGAAAGGACGTGTTTGTACTTCCTTGGGGCAGCACTCAGACTGCTGAAGGTGGGCCAAGATGATGCAGGCATTTCCAAAGGTCATACGGAGAGACTCTGGCAGACCTTGGAAAAAGATATTTAATCACCATTTTCCTTACACTCATTCCTCTCCCTGGTTCAATGTCTCCAGCACTCGGTCCACTTAAAAAGGTCCTGTCCCTGAAAACATCGGGTGTATCGTATGATCACAGCTCTTATCCTGGCATCTAATTTGATCCTCAAAGAGGAACAGTGCCAGGCAGAACACAGCAGGAGGAGGGACACTGACATCCACACAACAGAGCTAGCAGGACATCTCATCACACCTTCAGCTTTCAATGAGGACAACCCACTCCCCACCTTGCACACTTCTCGAATCTACAGCGCCATGAACTCTTCAGTCACCTGATGATTTTCCAGTGTGCCTCCAGTGCCCCCAGAATCCTTTCATTTCCCAGGACCAAGCTGCAACAAAGAGCTCATCCATCCCGCTCTCTGGATCAGACCCTCCGCTGTTTTCTCCAGCTGCAGAGGCCAAGTGTCGATCCCTGCCCGAAAAGCCGGACTTGGTCCTATTCTTCACTCTCTTTGCCTCCACCCAGGAGCACGCTGTCAGCACAGCCCACAGCGCTCTGCTTACACAACACAACTGAGGTAAGAGGGGGTTTCCCTTCTTCCCTCTTCCAGAATTGTCAAGCGCTTTCTGCTAGATCAAAAGAGAAGCAAATTAGTCAATCACACCAGTGGCACGGCACGGCAGCTTCCCAGAACGGTTGTGTGTGCGCTGCCAGCTAACCGCAGGTGTAGCCTACTTCTACAAGCAGAGCTATCCATCATCCCTGACATAAACCGTCAAACTTGGACAGAGGGGCCCCTCCAGCCCAGCGCTGTTGTCTCTGGAGCAGAAAAGCCACAGTAGGCGTGATGCCCCATCACCACATTTGTTGGCTTAGCCCTGGCCATGCCACGGAGAGCAGGCTGGAGCACACAGCAGTCACCGGTGGGTGCCCAGTGCGGTTTGGACACCCTCTCCTGCAGCAACAGGGGTAGAAAGCACAGCAATCCCCCAGCTCGACGTTACCACACATAGGCTGTGCTAGGCAACCTTCCTGAATGGGGCTTGGCATCCTTGCCCCCTTTCCCATCATATCTGGACTTCTGGCTTTATCGGGAGTGATGACAACCATGCTGCCCTTTGGGCAGCGATGAAGCCGGTGAGTCCCAGCTCTGCCGCTGCTGCCGCTCAAGCTCCGTGATCACGTGTCAGCCAGGGCACAAATTCCACACGCCTGTGTAGACCCCTTGTCTCCTTTTAAAGCTTCACGGGCTTGATAAGTTGGTTTTGGTTGAACTTTATAAATCATTTTGTTATTTCTCTTCCGAGTGGGTGAACACAGAAATAAAGTGATGTGAGAGGCAGGAAATTCTTCTGGTTTATGTCTTTGGTGTTCAGCTGGATGTGTAAAGTGGGTGAGAAGGAACTTAATCACGGTGGTTTTGAGGTTTTCAGACTATGGGGAACAGACTAAACTGCTTCCTGACCCTGATTTACATTAAGAATTGAATCTGATGGTACAAATACCTCTGTAGTGATGAACCTCCTCTGTAACTACACCAACAATCAGCTTGGCATCTTCTCCTCTCCTTTCCCCAACTGCTTTTATAGCAACGACACAGTAACAAAACAGACATCTTTTTTTAATAAACAGACCTAACTCCTTGTTATTACATGATAACCGGCCCCAGGATGTTATCAAAACAGAGCCACACGTGTTGCTAGCAGCAGGCACACCGTCTCCAGCCCTGAGCTCCAGCACTGTCAGACAGCCTTCTTCGGAGGTAGCAAAGAGCACGAAATCACTTCTGATCAGCCCGTGTCCCCAGCTCACATCGGCATGCCTAAAAATAAACAAGTTGCGGCCTGACAAGTAATTATATGTCATTGGCGCCCAGCACTGTTCTCCCAGGGCGGAGGCAGGAGGCCAAGGCGAGGGGATCTGCTACCACTCCATCCTCCCGCAGGTTCCCAGCAGTGAGGCAGGAGCCAGTGGAGAGGAGGGGGATGCCACGCTACACCAAAGTGGAGCCCTAATTCTCCGCTTGCACTCAGCACGAGTTAAAACAACTGTCAGTCATCTTCACCGGCTGTTGAAAGAGCGGCGTTGTTGCACTGAGGCCAAGCGAGCCCCTGAAATTGCGCTCTGATGAGGATCTGCTCCTGCTCATCCTGAACCTTGTGCCTGCCAGGACACTTAAGAGACCAGCTTGCAGTGACAACCTGGTCTAGTGGGAGGTGTCCCTGCCTATGGCAGGGGGGTTGGAACTCAATGATCTTCAAGGTCCCTTCCAACCTAAACCATTCTATGATTCTATGCCTAAAGCAGCTATGCAAGAAAAATAACCCCCTGTGGTCCCCGGTTCTTTTCCCGGCAGTTCAGGCCAGTGCTGCTGATGGACGCCGAGGTGGTTGCTTTCTGCAGAGTACGGCTCAGGTGGCCGAGTTCACGTCTCGAGAGCCGAGCAGCATAAAAAATGAGAAGTCTCCTACAAAAAGGCCTCTGCTGCATGACACCGACTGCTCTCGGCCAAGAATTATTGTGAGTGGAAAGCTCAAGTGGAGTTTGGTTCAAGCTTAATGAATTATGTTCATTTTCCAGCACATTGTTTTGGCTGATAAATCACAGCTTCATGCACCATTAGCATGTAATGATTGGAATATTTAATCAAAGGCCAGCTTTTTGTATCGTTTACCTTTGAGAAACCAGATTTGCTCGCTGGAACAGTTTTGAACCATTATGCACGCTTATCAGCAAAAATCTTTGCTTTATGTCAAGTGTTGCAATATTTTAAGCCCTTACAGCCAAGCAAGGATTGGGGAAAATGAGTGGCTCTCTCAGCATGACAAAGGCAAAAGGATTTGTGATGTTATTTGAAAGGATTTCAGGAAAATCAAAGAAAAATTACAAGGAGAACAAACAGTTCTGCATTTACAATCAATTATTATAAATGCTCATTTGTTTTGGGTTTGGATCTCCAAGTAAAATCAAGACCCTTTTGTTCTAGATTCTGTAAGACGTTGTTCTGAAGACAGAGTGTATTTTTCTAGTTGTTTGTTTTGCTCAGAGGATGCCTCCCTGGCAGTAGCCACCTCTCCACCCCAGCGTCACCTCTTTCAGCCCTGAAGTCCGCACTACAAGGCTGCCCTCGACACAAACAGGAGCTCTCTAGCCAGAAAGTGGTTTGGTGCCTGACAAGAAATCCTGTCCGCGTCTGAGTGATCAGGATGGATCAAATGGGGAGGGGTTCAGCCGCTCTGCAGCACGGTCCATCGGCAGGGACCCTAAACTCAGCCCTGCTCGAGAGCGAGCTCTCAGTGGAGAGAGAGCATCTTCTCATGCCCTCTTTAATTCACCCTGTAGGCAGCCATGAAAGAGCTGGTAAGAAGGTTCTCTGTACTTGGAACATACTATTCTCTTGTATCTATTTACACTTGAAAAAGGGGAGGAAAAAAACTCACTTGTTTCTGCCTCGTGCTTTCAAAACCCTGAGGAAAAACTGTTTGGAAATGGTTTGTCAACAAAAGTATAGAGCTATCAAAAGCTAAAAATTAAAAACACCTCCTACAGAAGGGTGAATCAAAGGTATGTAAAACTGAATACAAATTTGAACTTAAACAGGGTTTCATAACTCCCTCCTGAGTACAATTTGTGCTCCTGGACAGGAATGAAGTCTCATATTTCCAGAGCAGTGGGTGCTTTTGTTTGCTTCTTGAAATGCTTGGTTAAACAGCAGTGTAGAGCTGTAAAAATAGGTTTATTTTAATGTGCTTTATGGGTCTGATTGTTAACAGAAAAGGCCCGAGGGTTGTGTGAGTCTGTGCTTGTGCACTTCTGCACTAAACTTTTATGTGTGTGATCTCCCACACTGTGTAAATGGTGTATGTGGCCACATGAACCACTTGTTGTGCCCCAAACCAGCTTCTGTTCAGGCACAGCAACAGCAGCCACAGTGTCAGTGTGGTGGCCATTGATATCCACGTGCTTGTGGATCTCCACCTTCCAAAACTCAGGCACTAAGGGACCTAGAAGCACGGGCGAGGTTGTACACGTGCAGAACATAAAGGTACAACTGAAACAACATTGGGCAAGGAAAGGGTAAATGTTTCTACCTGTCATTCCCCTTGTAAGTGCTATTTTCCTTGATCTTGTCTTCCCCTGATTGCTGAATAGCCCCCTCTCTCCAATTTTTTCTGTCTTTAAACCTACGATGAGAACCCCAGATGTGAACTCCCAAACTTTTGGGGTTTCCAAATCCATGTACAGATCCAGCCTGGATCCAATTAAGTCAGATCTTCTGCTGTGAGTCAAAACAAGAAAGACAGTACTCGGGTTTCTGATGACAGCAGTGCTGTTAATCTGGCCCTGGACCCAATTTCTCTGCTTCAGTCCACTCTGCTTATGAACATTTGCCTTCCAAGGCAGATGCGAAGACATTTCTTTCCAAATGAAGAAAAGGAGATGAAGCCCATTTGAAACAGCAGAAATTGCAATACCAGGCCATATAGCTTCGGCAAGTTGCATGCTGCAACTTGCAAATGTGTCATCCCCAGTGGGTCTGTTGGTCTGGGTGGGTCTCCAAACTACCACATGTGGCTCCAGAGGCATCAACAGAATAGTCAAAATAGAATCAACAGAATAGTCCATCTCATGCTTTCGTGATACTTTACATTAATGTTACTATGCTTAGCACAGTAAACAGATTTGTGCTTGGCACACAGAGGAGAAATAAAAATACAGTAAACTTCATTTCTCCTACGGTGACAGTTCTCCGGATCACCCAAGTTGAGTTTTCTGGAAAGCTAAGTACTTTCTACCATAGCTGTTCTTGTTGGACTAGAAGATGGCAACGTCTTTCTTTTCATATTCAGAGAAAAAGGAATAGAATTAGTTTGCTAAAAGCTTCCAGTTCCTAGAGGGCTGGCATGCTGATATGCTTTCCAGACCTTGGCACAGTCTCCTTATACTTTCCCTGGAAAATGTTTGCACCCTGACAAAATCTCCTGGTTTTGACTCCTGGTAGCAGGGCTTGACTAGAACCCAGAAGCCACCTACAGACAAGAGACTTCTGACTTGTGCTCCACGCCCAAAGAGCTGTGGAAATCCACAAACATCCATGTCCTACATCTCTGGAGTTTCTGATCACAGAGTCTAGGAGACGCTCTTTAAATTGTCTCCCCAGTCCCCTTGAGGGGCCAATCATCATCTTTGCCTATCTGATCAGTTGGTTCTTTCTCCCAAATCCCCTATCAAGGATACCGCAGGCAGAAGCTAGACGGAAAGCAGATGACGATGCAGCCTCACATGCAATATGATAGGCAAAATGAGCATTTTACTGAATCTGGCAATCTCTCTCTTTATTGGATTTGACAACAGTTTTATTGTGAAGGTTCTTCAGGGACATGACAAAGGTTTTCTTCACAGTCAGAGATGGGGAGCCCATCCTTCATGATAGCCAGGGAATGAGAGACTTCAGTTCAAACTTGCTTGACTCAAAGTTGTTATCAGAAAAGCCCTACAAGTTGTATGTTGCCTTCTGAACTTGTGCAGGATGGACAGATCTCTCCTTCTGACTGATCAAAAATTTCATCCTGAACGGAAGTATTTTTTCCCAGAGCTTTACCAAGACCGATATACTTCTCCCAAAAGCTTCCATGTCAAAGAATGAGTATTATCCAGCAACATCAATGAAAACATTCTTTTCAGCAAGTTCCCTCCCATCTCTCTGACGTTATGTGCATTTCACTCCCATATTCCTATGAGAAAAGCAATGAGGTTTTCATCTCACTTTGTGGGTGGACTGGGGAGCTCGGGCAGATTGCTCTGTGACCTGCTTGGTGGCCATGGCAAAGAATTTGTGTCCTGACTTCACATCACTCGCTCCGAGTCCTTAGATGTACTCATTCTCTAGGGAACTTCAGCCTGAAACGTCTAACCACAGACCTGGAAATGATTTTAAATATATTATAACAAATGTTGTTAATCACACCCACTCTCTTATAGTATGGCCTGTAAAACAAGAATAGAGAGTGAAGAGGACTTCCTACTTCCCATATACTGGCAGCAAATGCATTTCCTGTGTTAGAGAGCTATACATTTCACTGGGAAGGGATGCTCTCTAGTGGTTAGAGTATGAGACTGGAAAAATGAGATCTTAAAATTTTCACTTCCTGTCTCTCCTATCTGTTCTGCATACGAGGAGGCAACTCGTCCCATCTCACTCTGCTCTGGTTTCCCTACGCGTCGGTGGCTCACAGCAAACCCTCTGCCATATGGGGAAGGCTTAAATGATGATTGGAGGGGAGGTTTTAGGTTAAAGCTAAGCAGTGTCACCAAGTCGCATTAGGTGAGAGGGAAGATGGGAAAACGTGAAAAGTGGTATGAGGAAGAGAGAAGGGTCTGAAATGCTCCTGTCAGGCCTTCCCCACCTTTTATTTTAAGTCACAGAAACTGTTCTTTAACTTGACTGCTCCTTATCTTTACCTAAGGCGTCACAGATTTTTATATAATTAAAATTGCCTTGACAATTGCCAAGGATTTACAATGTGGAATGTTTCAATTTTTCTTATATTATGTCTTGGCATCAAAGAATCTGCACTCGTTTCCTAAGTATGGGATAAAGATGATTTCTAGTGGGAGACAAATGAATCAAGACCTTGACACCCCTATTTTTTTTCTTTCTCTCTCTTTTTCTTTTCCTTTCCTTCTTTTTTTAAATACATCTGGTTATTATTGAACAGAGGCTTTCATGTTTTAATGATAAATTGTCTTCTCCCGCTGTAACAATGTCCCCAGACGGCTTGTCTTGGCTGAAATGTCTTCTAAGAGCATCTGCTTTTGATCTATAGGGGTTTTAAATCTTTGGATCTAATCTCTTAGCCTGACTGACTTGAAAGCTGATTTCCACAAAAGCAGAGTGTGAAACTTGTAGAAACCCTTTAGTGGAATCACTTGAAATTGTTTAAAAGACTGTATTGACAATACTGAGTATGTCCTCATGACTCTTCTTCTGCACGTTTACATACATACACATGTATATAAAAAATATAAGAAAGAGACATAAGAAAGGAATTTCTTTTAACAAATGCTTCAGTGGTATATCCATGTAATCTGCATATGTTGTGGCTTAATACTCTAATAAAGAAGGACTGGAAGCTTTCCAGAGCACAATATTTATGCCATGTATATCAATTAAGATAATTGCCAATTATATTGATATGTCAATTAAAGTCAAGTGACTTTTAAAAGAGTTATGCCTGCTATTAATTTAGTTATATGCATACACTGTAAGTGTATTTATAAGGGTTGATCTTAAATTTCTCAATGTTGTTCACATCCAGTACATCCAACACATAATCACCATGTTCATTTTGCTCTTTCTGGTCCCCTTTAGGCTGCAGCTCACCAAGTGCTACAAAGACAGAGAAGACAAAATTCAGCACAGCGCTCTCTCCCTTGGTGGCATGGTGTTGGCACACTGTCTGCCTTCACTTGAAGCATGCCGAGTAGATTTTGATTTCACCCCAGCACAAATGAAAATAGGAGCTGGCTAGTATATGTCTGAGATTTCTGTGGCTAAGTAGAAACCACTGTGGTCAAATGAAAGAGAACCTCATAATACTGCAATATATATGTATATATATACACACACATTTGTGTGTGCTTGTGTGCGTGTATGATAAATATCCTCCAAGACTTCATTTGTCTATCAAACCCTACGCAGTATATTGTAACGCATTAACAACAGTGACAGACAGACCTTAAAGGGCTGAGAGTTTAGGTTTTGCTGGGATTAAACTGAAGTTAGGACAAATTCAGCATAGTTCGAGCAGAACAGCTCTTCTGCATGAATTTTCTGGTTAGAATATAATGGAAGCCAGACCCCAACCTCCCTGGCTTGAGGTTTGCAAAACCAAATCATAACAACTGATGAGGTTTTGCTAAACCAAAGCACCCCCTGTTTTCTCATCACAAAGATGAGATAAAAGGGGAATCTTTATTCAATCTTTTACTCCTTGCACCTCAGCAGCGGTGCTGAAATAGAACCAAATGAAGATATATCTTCATTATTTCCCATTTAGAGCCTGCATTTCCAAAGCAATAATCTTGCTAGTCAGCTTTGAAAGCCCCAGAACGCGGCCTCTCCCAGGCCATCCGTAGATTTCCCCAAAGTTCAGGGCTGAAAATGAATTTTCAGAGGCTCCACCAAAACATCTAACTATTTCTGTGGCTGACTGGGCCAGAGGCATGACGGAAACAACCATTTCATAACCTTTCAGCACTGCCGCTTCTATCCAAACCCAAACTGCAAAGCAGGGATGGGACGCAAGAAGCAATCAAAAACAACATTGGAAAAACACGAATCCATCCTAGTAGTAAGGCTCATCTTGGCTTTGGGTTTGGTCCCAGGCATGAGGAAATATTCAGGGAAAGTGGAGTTATTTCCTTAGATTCATTTGCCCATTTCTCATTAGCAAAGCATTTTGATACTCTGCAATCCAATGCCTAGCCATGGTTTCTGACTCTTTGAAAGAAAATCGAGTGAATTATTTCTAGGATGTTATAAAACTGGACTGATAGAATAAATATGTGGGATGGAAATAGGCAAGAAGCCTTAATCTGAGCCAAGAGGCTCACTTACTCTAGGAAATGAGCCCTATGTAGCACAGAATTTTTCTCTCTCTTGCAAGATGATCGTCAAGTGATAAGATTCTCCCTGGACTTGAGTGTTAATTGAAACATCTTGCATTAAGTGAATATTTTATGGGGAACTTACCAAACCGAACCATTATCTACAAGTTCTTCTGTTGTCACAATTGTTGTTGTTGCTTTGACCCAAAAAAAGTAATGTCTGAGCTAACTGGGGAGCCAAGAGTTCAATTCAGGATCCCTTCCCCAGGAGCACTTTCTATCATTTTTGCATCAGCTGCTACTAAAGGGTTTAGTTTGTGGGGTGATGAAGGAACCAATATGAAGAAAGTCCAGCCACCAAACAGAAAAGACAATACAACCCAGCCTTCCTGAGCGAGTTTCTGGCAGAGACATTAGGAACTGTGATGTGCTGTTGCTTTGTTCCACTCAACTCTAATCAAAGGGGAGATTCAACTGCACGTGACCCTAAACTTGCTCTAAATTAAAATTTGAGCCACTGAGTTATCTGTTTAATTGCTTTGCTGTGAACGCTGCTAAGTTTATCTGATTGTAAATCTCCACGTCACTTAGGGTATCATGTACAACATTTTTGATGGTGTGTGCAGAGCATTTGCTCTTAAATACTGCAGCAGAGAAGAGGCCCAAGCGTCTAAGATTACCCTGGTGGCAGACAGCACACACAGAGGCAAAGAATGAGGAGACGGGATGCAAGGAGGCTCCCTGGGATGCAGGGACAGCAGAGGATGAGACGCTTAGTGTCTCCCCTGAACAAAACCATTGCAAGGAAATGTCTGGGAAGTCTGTCCGTGGCATGGGGGAGGAATAGCCCAGTGCCTTCCTTACTCTGCCAGATGAGTTTAGGACCATCTCTAGTCCTTCCACCGTAAGGACAGGTCAAGCAGAGCGGGCGTCCACAGCCACGTGGCACGAGGGGTCTCTGGCTGCTGCATGGGGTCAGCGTGGGGCACCCATGGCCGCAGCAGGGAGCGCAGAGCCGAGCAGCCGGCCACAGCTGGCAGCACGCTTATCCCCTCTGTGCTGCGGTATCACTCTGCAGATTTGCTAACTCTCCTGTTGAGTGCAGTTACGCATTAGAGCTGCTAATACGCAGTGATTTTGCCTTAAGCTTGAAAGCACCAGAGGTTAAACAGATTTTGATATAAGAGCCTACAAGGAACACTCTATTTAAAAAGCCTATGCATCACTGGCTACAACTGAAAGGATGATGAGTGGTAGGAGGAGATGAAAGGTGGTTCAGACATGGGTACGATGACAACAGTAAAGGGAAATTAAATACACTGCAGGGAAATAGAAGTCATAATCATCTTGGGTTTGCAGCTCATGAACAGTGAAAAGCTTATGTGATGAAACAGCAGGTAGAAGTGCCTTGAGACTCAAGTTTTAAGGCCCCAAGAGTTTAAACTTGACATTCAAACCTTTTAAAGTTTTATGAGGGCATCCAATAATTCCTCCTGCTCAGCCCCCACCTCCCCGCCTGATGTGCTGGTTGTTTGATTTACACACCTTCCTGAACGTACAATGAATTCCAGGGAAAGCATGCAGAAACCATTGTAGGTCTGTAATTAAATAGCCTACACGCAGCTTAACCTCTCCGATAATGAATGTCCAGCCGCAATTCAAAAGGCCACTGCACCTCTGGCTGGTGAAAACTGACACAGTCCCGCCAAAGACTACAGGATCTGAGACAGTTTATCCAGAGAAGCACAACATGGCCATTCCCAAAATGTGCTGTCTGCTGGATGCAGGCAGGAAAATCTTGCTAATCCACACAGGGCTAATTTATACAACTGAGCATCCTCCCATGAAAATTACTAGCCCAACAACACACTCTCCACCAGCAAAGATTTCACAGCAGAGAACGACAGCTATTTCACTTGCACTGCCACCCTCCACCGGTTCCTCTGCCGTGCAAGTACACGAGCTGCCCACCAGAAGCCACCTGAAATGCAAAATGACAACAGAAGCTTTACTGACCGCATCAGATTAACCAACAGTACAACAGATCCTATACTTAAAATATCTTTGTGCTAATTTTATACATGTTCTAATTATACTAATGGCTTTTCTAATTACAGCATGCTAATTATACTGAAATTAGACATGATTATGTTCATTATCTAGTTCTGCATTAATGCCACTTTTATTAGATATATATCTCTTTTTTAGTCTTAAATAAAACTGATGATTTTTTAAAAAATTATTGAAAGCAATGAGTTCCTTTCCTTTCCTCTTCCCCACCTTACCCATGATTTCCTGTGTCGTAACTTCAGAAAATACAGATGGTCAGTGCTTTCAGTCATGGCCATTACCTTGAGATCCTCAGTAGGATGAGCACAGCTTGAGAGACCTAGCAGCTACATATAGAACACTTCAAGCAGCTTCAGGACTGGCAATAAACCCCACACGCATGTCCCGTTCCTTCCCTACTGCCATCACGCACAGGGCCAGGCCAGGCAGACTCTGGGAGATGCTTCCAATCTATCAAACATTTGGAGACTCTCTGGTAACATGCAGCCTAGAGTGCCACAGAACACAAGTGTCTGTGAACTCTGGAGAACGTGACCGCAATCACAAGAGACAAAATCCAGTCTTCAGAGAAGACGTGGTCAGCTGCTGTGCGTCAAATCGTGAACAAAGACTCAAAGGCCAATGTTGTGCTTGAGGCATTATGGAAAAGAGAAGCAGTCTATGTCAAGATCCCACTCATTCCACAAAAATAAAGGGAAGGTCGCTTTGTTCCTGGTGTGCAAAAGGACAGTTCATCCCTTGGACCATTCTTGACATTTGGGTGAACACGAAGACGGGCAGCATATCTCACCTGTTATGGGTTCCTAGCACACGGGGTTAGGGAGAGAAATCCAAGCTCCAGAAGGGGACAAAGGAGTGTTTTGTAACAGATCATTTTTGAAAAATGGGGTAGTTTGCAATAGTACATATGGATTATTAGGTAGAAAGAGAAGTGAAGTGCACATTGGACCCGAGTTCCTAACACGCTTCCACAGATGTTGCAGCAGTGTACAGTCAACGTTATCAGACACATCCCAGCATAAGACCTTGGTTGTGTTTTGGCAACACTTTGCCAACTTTTAACAAATCATACTGGATTTTTTTTGTGCAAGTGTTTTTCCCAGACAACTTGAAGTTCTCATTCAGTGCTCTTCATAGACTAATTTCCTTCGTCCTGTCTAACTGTCCTCCCTTTGGATCTACTTTCTCAGTAGCTCTCCAGTAACTTTTAACTCTCTAGGCCAGTTTCCCTCAAAATGCTGGGTGAGTAAGGCCACTAACTGCTACATCTTTCATGAACAGAAATAACCAAACAGAGAAGAAAAAAATCTGCCAAAAATCACTAAAGAAACAGCATGGCTGCAGCACAAAATTAACCCTTACTACACACTGAGAATCCAGCCAAAAATAACTTCCAGTAGAAACTGGGTCACAGTGGGTCAAACCTTCAAAGAACAACTTGATACAGACCTAAAAGGTGACAAGGATTCTGCTCAGCATCTACAAACATAGTCCTGTATGGCTGTGTGTGGATACACCATGCCCAGGGGAGAGATCTTAACAACCTATAATAGCCACACGGCTCCAAATATCAGGTCTAATTCTGTATGACCCATTGAAATGACACTTTTTTTTTTTTTTTTTCAGATGTATCCTTGTCATGGCTCCAGGTACTCAGGATGTCCCTATAAACCTACTTCTGATATCTCAGCTGCCTAACAGGCTTCCTGCACCTATGAGACGCGGGTTTTGCCTTCCAGTGTCAACACACTCTTAATGTGCCCACAAGCTCAAGTGCTTCCAGCATGCGAACTAGGAGAAAGTCAACAAACAATAAGAGCCACCCTTCTGCTCTTCCAAGTGTGAGCCAACTCTGATGCTATACACAAAGTTTCCTTGTTCTTATTCTTCTAATTCCTGCACATCTGATTGCAACATATGGCCAGTTTCAGCAATTGACAACATATTTCCTTTTCTATTTTATTTACGTCACGGCTTTCTGGAGCCACAGATCGCTTCAACCTAGCAAATGACAATTGAGAAGCGGTGGCATGCCCTCTGCGTTTAACAACAAAAAACAACAGCAACAGCAGAAACTCAGCTTCTCTCACCCACAAATTTCCATCACTTCATGCTGGATGGCTGCTGTGTTGTTTCATTCTGGTTTTGATGATCCCCTTTTCACTCATGATCTGGCCAAGATATAGCCAGGCAGATACTGGGAGCATCTGAAAGAGATTACCACTGTCTGCTGCTCTATGAGAGGCTCCAGATAACTGACAGACAGGGCAGAGGAAAGGGGCTGAAAAGATACACCGCTCATTAATAGCCTGAATACTCACAGGGCTGTATATTTAAACCAAGCTGTGTTAAAATTTGGTATTCACTCCCCAACGGACCTATCCCTAAAACTCCTCAATGAGAGGTCCAACCTAAACTCCAACTGCAATTATTATCATAATTTCCTATCTCTCATATTATACTTTCCTCAGCATATTATACTTTCCTCAGTAGATCTCACAGCACTTTTACAAAGAAAGTCGGTGTTTTTTTCCCCATCGTAGAGGAGAGGTGATTGACCCAGGGCCACCAGAACACACCAGGGGCAAGACTGCAAACACAACCCAGGTCTACTGGGACACTCATTAAATGTGACCTGGGACATCTCACACACTGAGAAGGAGGTTCGCCAACTGGCTGCCGCCCTTCACAAGACCGCAAGTACGTATTTTGTAGACAGACATGCACATCACACATCTGCGGGATCACCAGCAGCACCAAGAGAAGCTCTCCAGGAGCAAACTCCTGCAGGACAAACTGGAGACCTGAGGGAACTGAATTTTTTCTAACTGGGACAATTTGCAAGCACAGGATGGAATACTCTTCCCGCTGGTAACCAACTCGATCCCATTGGCCTTAATCATATGTTTCATGTCCCTCCAAACAACAGGCAAAACCCAGTTGTAGTGGCCTGGGGACCCAGCAGAGGAAGAGAATGTTAATCCCATCTAACTGGAAAAGTAATCTTCCTGAAAAATTGACAAAGAAAAATTTAAAAAATCTTAGTGCAATGATTGCTTGGGCATGTTGTGTTCCCTTTTTCTCCAGAGACTAAATTCCTCGCTTAAATCTTCCCCAGAGCACCAGGGTGGTGGTTGTTTCATGAGGCTCTCCGGCCAGCGAGCCTGAGGAGAGGTTTCTGTAGCTGGGAGCTCGACCCACAGAGGTTAACCAAACTACAGCTCCAAAGGGGATATTATATAAATGTACCCAAATTGAAACATTACCCTTTTTTTTTTCCCTTTTTCTTGAAACATCCTCCTTTTCAGGATTTTTAAGACAAACCAACTCCCCCTCCCACCCCCAGCTTTCAAGAAGCAGACCCTCTCCCACAATAAAATAAAAAAAAAAAAAACCAACAACCGAAAGCGTGTTTAGCTTTGCCATTTTCGAGGCCTCTCGCCGGCTCTGGGGACAGAGGGCAGCCGCCGCGCACCGCCTCCGGAGCATCAGCCACAGCTATGCTGGCCCGAGCCCAGGCCGGGGAAGCCAAAGCTGCCGCTCCTCCGAGCTTCCCTTCCCATCCAGCGCTGCCCACGTGCGCGGGGTGAGGAATGCAGCAGCTCTGTGGACTCTTAGTGTGGGTTGCCCGCACTGGTTTGGCACACCATTCGGGCAGCATACCTACACATGAACCCTTTTTTTTTTTTTTTTTTTTTTTTTTTCTTTTTCTCTTTTTCATAATTCAGGGAAAAAATATAGAAAATTTTATTTGACAGAGCAGCAAGCTTTAACATTGCGGGAGCTTTATTTTTCTTACTCCCATAATTTTCCCCTGCTGTGGCAGTAGGTGGAGGGAAAGGCAGGAGAAAGTTACTTTTCGAATTGCAGCGAGGTCTTTCCAGATTCCATCACTCCGTTTGTTCCCCCGGCATCCTCAAAATAAGACAGTGTGCAAAGGCTTTGCCTTGCAGGAAGGACTTCAACTGGATTTGCTAATAAGAGCTATGGAAGTTTTTTAGATGGGGATAAAAAGTGATTTTTCAATTGTCCTTGACTTTTTTTTTTCTCTTTAGGCCGCGATAGGAAAACCTTACTCATTCTCAAGAAATTCACTGGGACTTGTTGAGATATAAAAGACTGCATGATAAGCGTCAGGCCTCTGTTCGTAAAGTAGAAAAAGAAATAAAAAGCAATTCGTTGCAGAAATGTATTGGAATAATCTCATCCCAAAATCTTGGGGACTCTTTTCCCCATGTGATAGTGCCTGCGTTTTTGTTTTCTGTTTGGAGAGCACCATGTCAGGGATTTTCCAGATCCCGTTCCAGGGAAGAAGATTTTGTCAGGGAAGTCTAGAATTCCATGGAATTTTAGGAGCTGCCAATGATTTCTTGCCAGAATCTTTTAAAAAAGATTTTGTGATTTTTTTTTTTTGCTTGCTTTTCTGTCAGACGGAATTTCCTACTTTTTCCTCCCAGTATTTTTTCCATCACCTAAAAGACAGATGTGTTTTTTCACAATATTTTTTTTTAAATGTCTTTCTCTCTCCGAAAGAAACAGTCTGATTTTTTCTACCAGCTGCAATAAGGATAGCCCACATCAAACTTTCAGAGTTCAAATATCAGCTGACATTGTTGAAATCCAAAGCCATTTTTCAACAGGATAAATCTTCATTGATTTTAGATGTGCAACAGTAAGTCAGATATAAAGCCGTATTGAGAAACTTCCTGCCTTTAAGGTCTTGTTGGTCAGGTATATTAGTTCTACACCATTCAAAACTGAAGAAACTACCTTCTCTAGTATTTCGGGGCTTTTTTTCAGAGTCAGCTCATAACACTGTATTACATAAACCGCCACTATTCCCTTTCACCTTGGACAACTTCATATTTTGGCTGAGACGCATTCCAGGTAACTATTGCTGCCTAGTACGTAGCTGTTAAATCTAAAGGGGATATCTACGTTATTCCCAGGTTCACTGGAGAAAGACAGACCTTGCCAGAAATGATTCAGGCCAAGGGTGGTCTCAGACACCCATCTCTGGATGAAAGAAACTCCACCAGGAGATGTGTATTTCTCTCCCTTTATTATAGCAGAAAAAAAAAAAAACAAACCACAAACCAACTGTGACTAGAGAGACTCCACCTTTCTACAGCTCAAGTTAAGACAGATGTATCTACAAGTGTCACTCCTACTAAAGCTGCTGGAAAGTCCCCACGGAGGAACAGAGAGAGAAGCAGCAAAATTTCTACCCATGGAGATTTTCAGAGCTGAACTGGGCAAGGCTCTGAGCAGCCCTGCCTGAAGTGGGGTGTTGGACTGGAGATCTGCAGAGCTTCCTGCCAACCTAAATTATTCCATGCATTTATAAAAGAAGCTTTACAGGAGCTGGCATTAGAGAGAGATGTGCACAAAGTGCCCCATCAAAACATTTTCCAAACCACATAAAACAGGTATCGTTACACAATTCGCAGAAGAGCGCATGAGTTGCCAGGTCAGGCTCTTCCAGGTAGTCAATCAAATTCATTATCCTCTTCCTGCAGTGGCCGGTGGCAGAAGCTTCAGGGAGAAGTGTGTGGAGCCCCACAATAAATGGCTTTAGAATAACACGACCAAAGGAGAAATTCCTTCCTAATCCCAGGCAGCCAGTAATGGGTTGATGCCCTGAAGCATACGGGTTATTATCCTCATTAGATTTACACCTATGCAGCGTCACTGGGGATGTTCTCATCGCCCATGCCAAGGACATGTTTTCTTGGCACACATCTGAGGTGATACAGAGCTTGCTCAGGCCTTTGCTACTCAAGCTAAGCTACTACATGCCAATAAAATCTTTATACCACACCGTCTTGCGTTAGGCAATATATATTTATACAGTCTGTGTGGTAACAGTAAGGATTTTTTTTTTTTTTAAAGGCAGAAGTATGTAATAAATGACATCCCTTCAAACATACACAGACTTTACATTTCAGCACCTTCTGCCTTACAGTCCTCCTACAACCTCAGCTCCTATATTTTGTTATGAAATTTATGGGTTTATGCATACCAAAATTGTGTGTGTGTGGACTGTTACCGCCAGGGTGGTCTTGGAGAAAAGAAGCAAATAAGATGCTCAAATTTGATTACAGGATATAATAAAAGTCAAGACTTCTTCCAGCTCATTCTCATATAGTCCCTTGGAAGAAGAAGAAGAAAGAAGTCTTTCCATTTTTTTTTTTCCTTTTTCTATAAAGGAACTGCTTTCTCCCCATCCAACAGAGCTGGCAGCGATAGCCAATTTTCCTGTGTTTGAACCTTTGAGTATGCACTTCAGAACCTCACGTGGTGAAAACTAACCCCAGAATACCCACGAGACAGCTGAAAAACCCATTTCAAGGGCAATGCTTTGATTTCTTCACATACACAAAATTGGACTTCTTTTTTTTTTTTTTTTTTTTCAGTCAGGGAAAATCTCCAGTCTCTGAGTGAAGGGAAAACTGCAGCGATTACTCCTGCCTTTAGATGGCTGGATAAATATTTACCCTATAAGACCATATATTAAGGAATGAGCTTTTTCTTTTTTTTCCTCCCCAAAATACTGTTTCACTGTCTCAGCAACTGTGAATGGTCCTGGTGTCTCTCCCAGTGTGGGCGGCCATTTTGCTGATGCATCATCTCGCCTTTGCTGGAACGGGATTAGAGACCAACACCATTAACATCAGTGGCAAAATTCCCAGGCGTTGCTTCACTGTGCCCTAAATCTTGTGTTGTTGCTTATGTCTGAGAAAAATAAACACAGAGCGGTCAAAATAAGCCACTAGTACAAAATAAGAACTTTCTGCACCCACCTTGCCCTTTTTTTTCATGGTTATAAATGACCAACCAAGGGGCCAGGCTGTCATGTCTGAGACTTCACCAATGTTGGTTGTGTAGGACCTAACACACAAGGGGCGTCCCAGGCCAGCTACTGAGCCTGTCCATCGCCCTCCCTCCTTCACATCACCTTTGGAGTTAATCCAGGAAACTCCTCTCCCCATTCAAAACAAGTACATCTATATAGAAAGAAGCATTTCAGAGCCATTATTTAGCAGATTCTCTAATTCTCTTAGTCCCTGGAGGAGCGGACTTTTAATATCACTTTGCATAGGGAGGGTCAGATCGTCATAACTTCACTGATGTTACATAGTATTTTGCCCCACAAGAAGTCCCACTGGACTGAGTAACAAACCCATCTGGTCCAAGGAGAACAGAAGCAAAAAATGGAACTGGCAAATCACACTGGTTGGCTTCCCCCAAGATTTTTACCAAATCCAAAAAAAGTTGTCCATCGCGACAAAACTCTTTTGCGATAGTATTGTCTGGCTGCTGCTGAAATAAATAATGAGATAGAAAACATGCAATATCTATAAGAAAAATGCAAAGCAGTGAATTGAGCATTGTTTTCTTGGGGAAGATTGCTGTGTGAAAAAAAAAAAAAAAAGCCTATGTATTGGTGACAGCTTGAACTAATTTAGATAAAAATACAAACTTTTGAAAAGCAAAATCCAAAGAGGAAATACAAATTTGCAGGGAAAAAAATATACAGTGGATACTGCCATTTCTGCAAGTTTTTGAAAAGGAAACTAAAGTTTAATTGAAATGTTGTACAATTAATTTCATGGTATTTACTTCTTCCATAAGAAATTCCTTGACACTAGTGGACACAACATCATACAACATTGTTCTGAGAGGTCATTTCCACAGCAGTCTTTACTGGTAAGAACTATTGCTGGTGCATAATATATGATGAATCATGAAAAAAAGAAACCTGAAAGAAATAACAAATTGTTTTATCACAGAACTGTCACTACAATGCTAAAGTAGTGCCAAGAACAGCATTTGCTGCTGATGAAATTATTATTTCTATTACGAGAGAAGATATACATTGTGCATGGAAAAGCAAATTCTTCCATTTCTAGGCTATTTAACCTGGGAATTATGTTTTCCTATACTAAAAGCTTTATTTAGAAAGCACTATGGATTTCAGCGCAGCCTCTCTCTTTTTCATTCATTCAAGCAGCAGTGATGTTGGGTGACAGAATGGCATATATATCGGTTACTGGAATGACAGGGAGGGAATTCTACCCAAGCTTGCTTTCACTTTTCTTTTCTCCAATATACTTTGCATTCTTGCATTGAGCAGAAAGGTTGTAAGCACTGTGAGACAGACAGAGCATTTTCCCTTTTTCTGGCCAACAAAGTTCCTGCAATATGTGTTGTCCTCAGCATAACATCTTTTGCTCATTAAGGAAACCTGGGTTTTCTCAAGGTGATTCTTCCTCCTCTCCTTGCGTCCACTCCCCCTACCCGCCTCAACCCCAGCTCCATTCATCAAATGAGGGAAAAATGAAGCAACTTTGGTTTACCATTAAGTGCCACAGGTCTCCAGTAAGAATATAGTATAGCTACTATGTTCAGTAAGAGGGAGTGAGAGAGAGAGAGACGACAGAGCGATCCCGTTCCTTCCAAGCACAACAAACATGACGTTGAGAAATGCGGTTGGAGTAACTCTGGATAAGCCTCACCTCTGCTCGGCAGCCAGCTCCCCATAATTTCTGGATAACAAATACAGCGTTGGATTAATAGATAAGGCAGGAGGTTTCTCATCCCTTTCATCTGAACTCTTCCCTCCAGCTGCTAAGCCAGCGTTTTGGCCTCTAGACCTTGCGTCAGAACGAGTCGTTGATCAGCCCAAAGTACACGCAACATCCCAAAAGAATTAAATCAAAGACACAGACTCCACCCATCTCTAAAAAGGGCAGTCACCCGCAACACGCCGGGGACACGACATCTTCAAAATGAGGGAATCTAAAATAGGAAATTTTGGGGGCAATCCACCATCGCGGACTCCTATGCGCTTGGAACAGATGGCGAGACAAGCTGGTTTTGAACCCCTCACACCTCGCCTGATGCCACCTCCCAGCAAGTTCACTACAACTGAATATAGAGAAGGTTATGTACTTACCTAGAGACCCTTCTCCACTTGCTATCAGCACCCTTCCACCTAATATTGTGCTTCTGCCTGCATTTTATGCCCTCCACGCATGGTATTTAAAACTAAAATAAAATTATTAGGTGGCTACAGTCGTCCCACAGAATTGGTTTTCAGAGAAGACATCTAAAGCCCCATGTACCATAATGCAGGGAACACAGAAAAGCTTTATAGGCCTTCCCCTGCCCCCACAGGAGCTGAGGATCTTTGAGCGTCCCTGCATCTGTCAAGAGTGATGTTTATTTCCTCCGTGGAACAAGCTATCTTTATGAAATGAAATGACTGCCCTTCATATATTAAAATAACACCTCCTTAGGAGAGGCTTCGATGGGCATTGCCTACAGCCCACTTCATAAAGGGAACATTTACACTGCAGAAAACTTAAAAGTCAGCTCAGGATTGGAGCAAGACCAATTGGGAAGCATGGGAGCAGGACATTTTGTCTTTGCTATGAAATTACGTACCAAGCAAAGGCTGGGTTTGGGTTGTTTATCGTCAGGGATTTTCAAACCGACTTTTGCATGTTCCAAAGCCTCGTTGCTAGAAACAAAGAAAGCTTAAATGTGGATTTTTAATAGTACTGTTAAATTTAATAGACATTTTGTGCAGCTTTGCGCTGAAATTGTTTAATGCTTTATATACATGGCTGGCTTCATACCCTGGTGCTTTGACTTCATGCTAAACTATGTAAACCTTCTGCTGGAAACACAACTACTTTTGTATCCAGGAAGCAGGGCTTTGAAGCATAATGTGTAAAAGTGAGTGGGATTTCAACACACGATACTTAAATGCCATTCTTCACCCCATATGGACAATGTATTTCTTGTCAGTGCAATGAGGTTTGCAGAGAAAACAAGCAGAAAACGTCTTTAGATATTAGTCAGCTAGTAAAAGCCTGAACTTTGGAGCACTGCATTAGGTAATCAGCTGTATAAAACGAAAGCATTTGGGTGCCTTTCTAAAACCCTCACCATACATCATAAATTTTTTCCCCAATGTATTCAGAGTGAAACACCTACTTTTTCAAATGCCCCTTCTATCGCTCGCTCTTTCGACTTGGTGTCCTGCCACTGAACACTCTATTTGCCCACGTATAGAGTCATAGAATCACAGAATCATTTAGGTTGGAAAAGACCTTTAAGATCATCGAGTCCAACTGTTAACCTAGCACTGCCACGTCCACCACTAAACCATGTTCCTAAGCACCACATCTACACGTCTTTTAAATACCTCCAGGGAAGGAGGGATGCTACCAACTCATAAACTAAACGAGAGTAGCCTGGTTTTCCAACTCCTTTTTAAAATCACTTATAAAATATGGATTAGAGTTGCAATTGAGGGGCTGCACACTAGGGTACGAGAAACTTCATTTTAATTCTTGGCTTTGCCAAATAATGCTTCAGTAACCTAAGCAACCTTAGCTTCAACGTTGAACTTAGCTTTCAATCTGTCCTTCATTTGAGTGGTAAACTGGACTAGATGATCTCCAGAGGTGCCCTCCAACCTAAATTATTCTATCATTTTATGATTAGACTGTGCCTACTGGTATACCAGGAGGATTACACTTCCCTGCTGCCATAACCATTGCTGAGGAGAAATAGTAGGGTGACTGAGAGGAGTTTGCACTTCATGATGACAGAATCCATAGAAATAGACGTCCAAATTTCTCACTCTTCCCTTCTTGATTTTCCCTATGCACGTAACTGAAACTTCAAACACCACACAGTTTTGCTGAAGTATTTTTGACCTCAGTGAAGCAATAAAGACTGAATATCTCATGAGCAATATACACTGCAAGTAAGTAGTACCCTCTGAGTATCCGGACTTTTTAAGACAGTCTCAAAATATGACATCAACGCACTGATCAATTGCTTGACTGTGACAAAAAAAAAATGTTCCTCAGGATTTTCCCATCCTCTTTTGCAGATTCAAGGACCTTTGATATAGCAGGGCTGAGTTGTGGTCCCACAGACCTTCCTCTTTGCTGCTTGTGAGTATTTGCTAGGAAAGAATCGGTGAGCACATGAGGAGTACAAAAACACAGGAGAGAATTGTGAATTTCTTCAATGCAGCACTAGTAATCATTGTATCAGCAAAAGAGCACTTTATCATGGTAATGATCTGTTCGAGACCTATTACCCAATGCACAGCACGTAATCTCTTCAAAAGACGATAGCCTCCATCGTTAGTGAAAAACTGGGGACTGGTAGATCCTCCCTTAGCTACAGGCATGAATGCAAGCCCCCTAAATTGAAATTGCTTACTCAAAAGCTGTTTACACATACAGACAGCACAAAAACTTATGCGATAAGACGAAGAGTATGGCTGGGTGGTAAAAATCCTTATGCCTCATACCAATCATCCACTTGCGAAGCATCCTCTTGATGTGATGAGAGCTTTGTGCTCTACACACACTGCTGGAATTGCCCACACTATTTCTAAAATATATGTTATTAAATCACTCTTAATACTCTTAGTGTCATGATAGCATCTGAGAAATCTTCCTCCACTTCCATCAAGTGACAAGACAAACACTTAGCCCTGGTAAGTCACTCATTCTTCCCTTAGTGAATGGGACAGTCCTTTTAGAAATTTTATTTTCCCTTCTTATATGTGGAGATACTAAAAAATACACATTTATAAAGTGAATATGCGCTTTTCTGAAGTATACCTTGTCCCATCCAGAACAAGACACATCTTTACATATTCCCTAACTTTTTAGGGAAAAAAAAAAACAAAACAAACAAACCAAGCAAACGGAAAACAACAGCATTCCTCAAAGCGATTTCTTAGCTAATTCTTTGAAGGATAGAAAGTAGAAAAGCTGTATATGAGAGCTGTTATCACGTTTCAGCTCCTCCACCTGCAAGGGAAACTCTGGCAAAGAGTTCTCGTAGGTACAAATGTCTCATCAAATAGTCATGAATTCATATGGAGTGCAGTAAGCACTTTGCCATTGCTTTCATTTGGGAGCATTCAGCTCCTGGAACGACAGGCAGCAGCACCACGCTGACAGATCAGCAGACAAATGGAAGGAAAGGTGTCTGGTTCTTCAGACTTGCTGTAAGAGACACAATGGACTGTTTCTGCACCGTGAGCTTGCAGAACCCCATCACCTAACTGCTTTCCATCCATTCCACTAAAATCATATAAATGTTCCTACCTACCCACTCATACTTTAATCTTCACCTTATAGCCATAGGATTACTTACACACAATATCTGTACAAGGACAGGGTAAGAGCTTGCAAGATACTTCTGAATTTCCTGGTATGAAATGTGGAAAAAAACAGTATTATGATGCTGTAGCTTATAGAGAACATTTAACCTAGAAAGTTCAGAGAGCACTGAACTTGCAGACCCATAAATCAAGGCTTTTTAGTTCATGAGTTCCAAGAAATTCCAAAAGCAAGTGTAGGATAAAAAGTATATATACACATCCAAGAAGAGGCTTTCAGGAAAATTCATTTTGTCAGAACATAGGCATCTAGCATGGGTTTTCACAAAGCCAAAGCAGCCCACCCTAGCTCTTAGGAAACACAGGGATGTTGAACTAGTCCACATCCTTCTTCTCAGCTCTCCCAGCCATGATGCTCACTCCCCATTCCACCTGGCCCGTGACAACAGCATGCATTTAGTAGTGGTTTTGGCAGTGTTAGGATGATGGTTGGACTTGATGATCTTCAAGGTCCCTTCCAACCTAGATGATTCTATGATTCTGTGTACTCCTTTTATATTTTACTTAACGTATAAATTTAAGCCAAGAATCACCTTTTCACTGAATACCATGAAATCTATGTCTTCTGTCGAAACTTCTACATTCCTATGCCTAAAAGAATTAACCAATTCCCTTGTGATTCCTATCTTACACTCCTATCTTACACCTATATGTCCACCTGTTTCCATCCATCGCACAGAATATACCATTCTTCTTCTATTTCAGTGTTGGAAATTTGATTTCTTCTGAAATCCATTCCAGCAAGTTTGGCAAGGAGAATCGAAGCTAGATTTCACAGGCTGACCATGTGCGTTCAAGGGTTTCAAAGCTTCAGTTTCCTGCTTATAGGAGAAACATTTTCTTTTTAACTCGCTCTCAGGAATGCCAGAGAAAGCCAGGGCTATCTGACATTTTTTGGCTTGCTGTAACTAATACTTCATGGTCTGATGATAAACATAATAGGGCCGTAAGCTGGGTATTGTGTCGAAATTGTGTGTAAGGCATTAATTGTTGGGAGCTGGAATTGAAATCAGATGGCCCACTTCAGACTGACATAACCCAATGGGTTGTTCTTCACACCTGAGTGGCAAATAAATCAGTGTCAACCTCAGAGTATGTGACATTGTGCTGCTTATTACGGCACTGGCGCAAACGGATTGGAAAAAAAATACACACACATGTGGGCACGCACACATACATAAATACATGGAAATTATTCAGGCTCTGTGTTGCTGCAGCAAATACATGGAAATTATTCAGGCTCTGTGTTGCTGCAGCTGCTAAGCTTTTACATTAGGGACTATTTTAAAACTCTTTAAAAAGAAACATTTTGTCTCAGCTTTAATGTGACTGAGCAATTGCACTTTCCTTGTGTGCCAACTCGCTTTTCCTTTCTCGGGACGTCTCCCTGAGCTAAGAAGAGCATGTCCAAACCCTGCTGTACAACTCAGAAGCTTTACTAACGCAACCAGAACAATACCACCCTGTCAAATGTCAGAGCCTTTATGCAAGTGCTTCACTAGGACAACTAAGGAAATTAGTACTGGCTGGAGCCAACTGGTCTGTGCATAGCTTGGGGATGAAGGAAGCAAAAGTTAGAGGAGTGAAAGGGAGCAGGGAGAGAGAGAATTGTTGCTGAAAATTACTCTTGGTAGAAACAGGATTGCTACAACAGACTTTCAGTGTTAGAAAAGGCATCGTTAACTGGAACATACTTTTGAAAGCAAAGAAACTCGGGCAATTAAGATGGTTGTAGTAGTTCAAATGGTGTGTGGGAGGAGGTATCATTTGATTGACGTTAATTGCTTCTATTAGTGCTGTGTGTACTATACTTCAGCCAGGCACCAATAGAGACATACAATCCACGGATTAAGCAGAGGACAGTGGCTCTTTTGTAGCTCTTGGAGTGCATGTGGAGCTGAATGACAGTCCTTGAAGCATGGAGCTGAACTGCAAAGAAATCCCAATGGAGCTTAACATCACAGGTGGAAATATGCTCCTAAAAAGTCTTGCCACCTGCTCTAATCGCCGAGTTTAAATGTTTCAAGGCTTTTGCATCTGTACGCAACCCCTCTCTTAGATGTAGTCATAAAGAAAGGTCCATCTGAGCCTCTCTGGCCTGTTGGTCACCTTAGTAAATGTCTCCCAGCCAAAGACTCATGAAGACTGTAAGTGGTTGGCTTCCCTTCCTTCATGACTCCCCAGCCTCATTAACCATATATCCTCTAAATGCAGATGGCCAGAGGAGCAACATTTCTCACAGCTGCAGCACGAAGCCCAAATTCACATCTCAGAAGATACTTGGAGCACTATGCTACCCCAGAAGAAATAAATCAATTCTTGTCTTTTCTTCCTCCCCTGATAATATGGCTCAGAAATCTCCTAAACCCAGAAACAGCCTCCCTGCCCACATTCCACACCCGGATGAGAAGATCTAACAGTGGGAGAAAAAGTCAGCTACGATGTGGCTTAGACACGATGTCTAATTTTTAGATAACTAAAATTAGATGAGATAAATCAGTCTCTCATCATTTTCCCATCAAAACAATAGCGGTATTAGCACTTGGCCTGTGAGAGCGTTCTGATGAAAACATTGTGAAATGCTCAGATGCATTGTCACAGCAAGACACGGAAGGATCTTAGATGTTCTTCAGGGAACAGACCTGTAATTGCAGGAGTTGAAGAAAGACCTTGACAAAGATACCCAATAGGTCATCCCAAGGTGGGTGAATAGTTGATTATTTTTTTTTTTAACTCATTGTCAACACTAATGCGAAATAGTGGTCTAGGTTGCCTTGAGAAGACTTTATTTTTTCCTTCCAGTTTTCTTAGTTTTAGTTAAGTAAAAGTTTTTGTTTCTGGATTCTCAAACTCAAGTGTCTCACTTCACCTCTCAGAGATTTTCCATCACCTAAACAAAACCCTTTTAAAGACAAGTAGGTATAGACAACTTTTCAACAAATTTCAAAATTAATTTTATGTTGAAATAAGAAATCTAAATGTTTCTTTCAGAAAAGATTAAAACAGTGCCTTTTGCCAGGAGTGGAGCGTGCGAGGGGAGAGCAGGGATGTCACCACTTGGCACAGATTTCCAAACACTCTCAATTAACTCAAAAACGTTTTTTCCCAGGAAACAATCTTTTTGCCCCCATACATGTGGCCTCTATCAGGGGGCAGGGGGACCCCAGGTCTGATTCTGCTTCTCTGCAGGGGGAGAGCCCTGTGCTGGACAAATCATCCTTATGCCACAGAGGTGGTTTTAACTGCCTGTCCCATAACACTTACAGACAATCATAAAAAGGGAAGTGTAATCCTTGCAATTACATTTGAGGAGCGGTTTTACTGAATATTAAACAGCTTTAAACATCAAAGTATTGACTGAAGTGGAAAAATAGTATCTTTACTACCAGCCCTTTCCCCTTGCTAAAAGAGGACGCAAGGAGGAAGGGAGAGCATGGGTTTTATCGGGGATGTCAGGAACAATTTATAGGAGTTCAGTGACCTGCACTTTGAACTGGACTCTCCACCTATGGTCTGTAGCATCCTATAAAAAGATATGCCGTTATCTCCATTGCTGCAGCCAGCCATCCCGACAGGAAGGGCAGGCTGCCTGCAATGCTTGAGGAAACACTTGGACTATTAAAGGCAGACAAAGGTCCTCCTTTTTATTTTTTATTTTATGTGCAGTTTGCTGCACAGGATTTCTTTACAGTATCTCAGGAATAGCAGTTTGGGCCTTTTGAAAGTCAGCTCTAGCTGTAAAAGCTATCCAGAGGAAAACCTGAAAAGGATTGTCAGCACTGATGCAAAGATTTATTTTGGTCTTTGTAGATGAGAGCAGAAAACCACCATGGTCAATCTTCGCAGCCGTAACCTGCTTCAGGTCCTGAACCACAGAAAGCATCTAACCCACACCTCCCATAGGCCTTTAGGCAAGAAGGCTGCTTAAAGCATGCAGACCACTGGAAAGGATGCAGCGTGGCAGCAAGGGCCAGTGCGTCTGAGCCGCGGTGGGATCCCGGGGCACGCGCATCCCTTACCCAGCGCTCTTCATCTCAGAGAGATGCCCAGAGAAATGCTGCCTCTGCCTGCTGCTGAGCCAGCCCGGCAGCCGCTCCTTCCCCCAGCTCTCTGACATATGCAATACGTCCTGTGGCTCACGGCCATGTAGAAAATTTGGGGATCCCGCAGGAAGGCTGCCCACTCGTATCTCTAACCCTGATCTAAGCCCTGTGCAACACTGCGATCAGTAACAGGGTCATCCGTTCAACTGGCAATACATCATCATTGTGGCTAGATCATGACACACTCTTGCAAGATCAAGACTCCTCCTGTACATGATTACTATTTATTTATAGCATGAGATAAAAATTTACAGTACACAGGGAGGCTAGAGCTGAGACCAGGATAGGAACTGCAAAAAGATCCTATCACTGAGAATAGTCAGGTTTGCATAAGGAACAGTTTTATATGAGAAAATAGCGATACAAGAACGTTTCTCAGAAGTATGCTGATATTGGCAAAACTTCTAGCAAGGAAAATTATCAAAACCTTTGATTTCAGCAAAGCCAAAGTCCTTTATTCAACTGCCTTATGGACAAGAAGAGAGTGGGACAGAGAGAGAGGCGACTCACTCTTAAACAATTTGACGTCACGGAAATGGAGCTGACAGGTTCACTTCCAAACTTCCTGAACGCATTCTTCCAATTTTTTGTTTCACTGGAAATTTAGACATTTCAGTTTTCACTCTGACTAGCGAGGAGAAGCCTGGCTCCACGGTGCTCCCAGTGGGAGAGCGGTCAGACCCCTTTGGCAACCTTCATCTGCAACGCCCATACGTGAGTGAGACCGCCGTCAGGGAGCAGATCAAAGCGGCTCATCCCCGCGAGTCCAACCCCTCATCCCAGACCAGCCGCAGCCTCTCTCCGGGGAATGATGGCAACCTCCAGATGAAGAGAACATGCCAGGTGAGCTCAGCAACCAGCCTGCACCTCTCTGCAGACTGGTGGTAGGAGCTGAAGCACCGGCCACGGTCTGGATGCTCTGAACTGCGCATGCGCTCACCCCGGCATTTCTTTGCCTATAGCAAATGTATGCTTGGCTCGAGGAGGAAATCATTCAGCATGTTTCATATGGCTTTTGCTGTTTAGTTCTCCATTCCCACTATAAAACCCATGATAAAAGAACATAAATAACCAAACTGGAAACAGCTTCTCTAGAAATCATCCAGAATGTTTCTGAGCCATAAATATTCTGTCACTGCTGATTTAATTTCTAGTACTCAGGAAAATGCAATTACGAGAGACAAATGGTGATGAATGCTGAAACCAAGGGTATGTTTTCGACAATGGGAGACAGGACTGGCTCTCTGTGAGTTGCCGTCAGAGCCATGCCAATAGCCATCCATGTTCTAGCACTGACAGCTTTCAAAACGCCACGATCGCGCTGAATGCTACAATCGTCTAAAAGAAATAAATTAATGCAACTGCTCTACTCAGTCACTGCGTTGCCCACTTCAACAGGCAGATGTCAGAAGCCCAAATGCTGGGACAACATTTATAAAGAATCTCATCAGTTAATTTGGTGAGAATAAAAGTAGGCAGGATAGCTCTGATTCACAAAAGCACCCACGTTTGGGTTTCCCCTTGAACTTAGCACGTGCCTAAATACCACACTGAATGAAGACAATCATCTCACACAACCTGAACCACTCACGAGATCTCAGAACTGCAGCAAAGACACACTACCATTTACCTGTCCCAAATGGGAGAAGCTGGTGATCATGAGGAACCCCACACCGCCCTCCTCCTCTGAGGCCCAGCTCCAACAACAGGAAAACACCTTCACGTGGTGGAGGATGCTGTGCAAGACCTTGGGGGCTTTGCTGCAGCCATATCCACAATGCAGCAACCTCACTGCCCACCTTCTGGGTGAATGGTTCAATTTGCACGACACTATCTTTTGGGTTTTAGATCAGCAAACTGACTCTCTAATGAAAATACAAAGGATGGGGGAAAAATGGTGACATTTCAAACCGACTCTTTAAGCTAAAAAGCTTTCTCCTAGCATTTCTCCCTGGGATATCCCAGAGAGCTAACAGCATCTTGGACTGCATCAAAAGAAGCGTGGCCAGCAGGGCAAGGGAGGGGATTCTGCCCCTCTACTCTGCTCTGGTGAGACCCAACCTGGAGTACTCCATTCAGCTCTGGAGCCCCCAACATAAGAAGGGCATGGACCTGTTGGAGCAGGTCCAGAGGAGGGCCATGAAGATGATCAGAGGGCTGGAGCACCTCTCCTGTGAAGACAGGCTGAGAGAGTCGGGATTGTTCAGCCTGGAAAAGAGAAGGCTCCGGGGAGACTGTAAAGTGGCTTTCCAGTACCTAAAGGGGGCCTACAGGAAAGATGGGGAGGGACTCTTTATCAGGGCATGTAGCAAAAGGACAAGGGGTAATGGTTTTAAACTGGAAGAAGGTAGATTTAGATTAGATATTAGGAAGAAATTTTTCACTCTGAGGGTAGTGAGGCACTGGAACAGGTTGCCCAGAGAAGCTGTGGATGCCCCATCCCTGGAGGTGTTCAAGGCCAGGCTGGATGGGGCTTTGAGCAACCTGGTCTAGTGGGAGGTGTCCCTGCCCATGGCAGGGGGTTGGAACTCGATGATCTTTAAGGTCTCTTCCAACTCTAACCGTTCTACAATTCTGTGTCTCACTGAGTATTTACCATGTCACTTCTTTCCTGTCAGATACCTTCCACTGTGTATTTAAGCCATGCAAAACACCTTACTATGTTAAACCGAAACTCCGGGCTCTGTGTTCGCCCAGAGATCGCGTTCCTTGCCTCACGTGAGCCTGTAACCAGCACAGCTCACTGAACGCGGACTGCACAGTAAATACTCATTAACGGTGCAGAGTGCTGATAAAACCCCTCCTTCCCACAACACCTGGCTGCTGCGCGGTAGCTGCAGGGGAACGTCAGGCACTTCGGTTAGAGACTCATCCCAGCACCCATCTATCTCCCCTTAGGGGACGGAGCTGCTAATTATTGGGCAAATAACCAGACTCTGCTCTTTTGTGTTCCTGTGCACTGAACTACAATACAAACCCCTTACAGGGTCTGATCCAAACACCAATCTGATTTTGTGGGCTGTGAATCAGGCCTGTTGCAAACAAATCCCCACACTCCTCCAAGAAGACAACTGCACGAAGGGCAGGCAACTGCAGGGAGAGCCTCCCTGCACAGCTTCAGGTAGGTGGGAACCCAGAGAGAAACCCTCCACGTGGACGTTTCAAGCCTTGCAGGTGTCTTCTCTCCTGGGGCTCAGCCAGTGCCATGGCTTGCCCCATGACAGAGGACCCACCTGGTGCAGCACCAAATGGGACAAGGAGGGACAAAGGAGAATGTGATTTTTAGCCGTCTTTTTCTGAGTGGCGACCACCCAGAGGAGGAACCTCCATTTCACCTCCTAATCCCAGTTTCTGGTGGGAAAGAGGCTGAGAAACCAGAGCTGTGTGGGAGCCAGGGAGCTTGTGAGGGAGCTTGAGGTGGGAGAGTGCCGGGAAGTGTCATGTTTGACGGGTGGATCGTGTCCAGCCTTAGGCAGAGGAGCTGGCTGAGATCATAGTCTCAGGGCCACCACAGAAGGATGGAGCTCACCCTGTGGTCCCTCAGGAGGATTCACTCGCATCGCAGCTGTCCCTGCTGTGGGACCAGCTACCTTGGGCTGTGCTGCAACATCCAGCACCAGGAACCCAAAAACCCCCTTTTCTTCAGCCTTCGTTGTGACGGCCTTCAGGCTGGTACACAACAGAAACCCCAGGGAGGTCAGAGGACCTCAGGAAATTTGGGGGAAAATGTTCTGCCGGGACCCCACACACTCCGTCTTTCCCCTAGATTAATTCAATCTGCCTCAGCTTCCAGCCAAATCAAGATATGGGCTCATCTTGCTAAATATAGCTCTCAAGTAATTTCCTGCATATTGGGACCGAGTCATTTGGCAACTGCTAGATAATGTGTAACAAAAACACGGGGCAGCGGCGGACGCCTGTGGCTGCCCATAAACCATTAGCGGCAAGGTCAGCCGCCTCCGACCCTGATTGTGTAACCCCGAGCATTACCATTCCTCGGTTTATTTTCCCTTCCTCTCAGGAGGACGGTAGAAATCTTAGGAACAGGGAAAGGGCATCCAGCACGATCCGCCTGCCATTTCCCAGCAATCTTCTTAATCCTACTCCTTTCCGTAAGACTGCTCTTTTCCCAAGCCCCTCCTCGAAAGAGAGACGGAGGTGTCCCTTGAACTTAGAAAGTATCGCCTTAAAGTATCATCTTAAAGTCTTAGTATAATGTCTTTACATTGCCTGCCATTCCCCAGTAACTTATTCCATATGCTTAAGTACACTTTGAGCATAATATGTCTGCCTTATTCCCATCTAGCTTCTCAGGGTTTTCAGACTATCCTCCGATTCCTGAACCCCTTGCCAATGTGAGTCATCTGCCCTTCAGGAATTTCTAAGTCCTCTTAAGTATATAAAGATTAAAAAAAAAGAAGAATCAGAGTCTACATCCGTGGAGTTAACTATTCTGTCTTCCACGGTGACTGAAAGGGAAAGAGTGTAAAAGAAAAAGTCACTTAGAAAATGGTCGCTTTCCATGGCACGTCCTCCTGGTGTCTGGAAATCATCACTCCAAGGACTGCCTGAACTGGAGGTCGCATCAGGACTAGGAGCTGCTCACAGACTTACCTTCCACGAAAGTGTCTACTCCCCTCTCAAATCCATCTGTACTCTTGGCCTCCACAATATCCTGTAGCAACAAGCTATTTAATTACGTGATACGTGCCACAGTTCTGCAGTCCCTTCTCACTAGGTGAGATTAACATCCTTTAAGCGTTCCTCACGGAGACTGTCTATCACCTCATTATCCCAGACAACCGCTTCCAAAAGCAATAACGTGTGTCTGTGGTCCAGCGGCCCCTGGTCGGAGCAATGTTCCTTACGAGGACAGACCGAGAGCCAGACGCCTTAAAAGCATCACCTAGGGATACTGCACCCCATCAGTAGCCAGCCTAGTCCCCTGGCTAGTGCCTGACTCCCGGTGATGCCAGCACTTCCAGAGAAACACTGCGAGCGGTAAGCAGTTCGAGTATCCTTCTCAGAGGAAAAGAGCATTAACCCTGACGAGTCAGAGGTGAATTTATGCAGTGAAGCAGAACTGTTGACAAAACTGGATATTCTTGTTATCCGTGGAAATATCACAGGTTTGGGGGATTTGCATTTGTTTATTTTTAATTCCTGCTAAGTTCCGGATCTCAAAGGCACCTTGAAGCAATGAGATCCCCTTTTTAATTATGTACCCTGTGAAGAAGCACTCTTTTATTAGCAATTCTTTCATCACCTTTCCATTTTAATCAAACGTCCCCTTCTCCTTGCATTATAAGGCAGAGCAAATACAAGTTTCGGATCTCCAAAGTACGTATTTTCTTCTGCTTACTCATTCCAGCTCTTACAACTTACCCTAGGAGGTCAGCAGCCATTGCTGTTCTGCAGCTTTGCCCTGGGCTGTTTCAACAATAATTTCCAGATTCATTTCCTGGCGACTGTTGCTTTTAGCCCACATTTCCTACGCCGGCTGCCACATAGCTGTATAGCCCTGCCTCCCTTACACTGCATGTTTGCCACCTGCGGCTTTGCTTATCTCAGGGATCTGAGACACTTCAAACATAGTCGCACTTACTATTTGCTCTGTCTCCACCTGAAGATGGGAATGGGCTTTTGTTCCATTCACAGACTGTGCAGATACTCATATGAATATTATGCACAGGACCAGAAGGGGTCCAGTGATGCGACCCAGTATAAATGTACGCTTAACGACTTCCACCACGGGCAAGTCAGGTTTACCAACTCTCAGCCACCTGAGCTGGGCAACTCTACGTGTTGGACCACCTATTCTTCCGATTTATCACTGCAACCTCCAAGGGAGGCTAACTCTGGTCAAATTCGGTCAAATTAATCAACCTGACTTGTACCAACTGAAACTGTATCAAATGATATCAAACTGAAACTCTGTTATTCGTTAAGGTCACTAATTTACCACGTTAAGAGCTGTTATGCCGAAACAGTGATGGATGAGATTCAGGAAGCACTGGAAGATGGTTTGGAGGAAATATTCACATCTTCAGTTGCGGATTTCGGCCTAAGCAATCCTGCTGGGATTAGGGCCATATCTAGCCGTATGAAACCATCAGACTTCGCACGGTTTCCAGCTGGAGACGTAACTCATTCCAGGCCAACTGCAGGTCAAGCTCATTCCACCATTCATGCGTCCAAATGGACTCGGGTTTGCTGAGAGGTTCATGGGACCCTGAGGAACCTTGCCTGAGATTCATATTTGCAAGAGAGGATTTCCCTGCTGGAATGCACCTAAAATGTCCTTATTAACTAGTGAAATGAGAAGTGAATGTCTCCTCATTTCCTGACCACGCCGATTTTTCTTTTCCTACAGTTGTTTTGGCTATTCTTGTCTAATTTTGGATAGGGAAGCCCTTTTTGTGCAACATAAGCACCTTTCCAGTAGAAGTAAATCAAGGCTACATCCCTCCCACCAAGTGTCAAAATAAAGTGCAGGGAAACTGGTGTTTGTGCTTTTCAAAGTCCACATTTTTCTCATTAATTTCACAGAAGTTGAGCAACAAACTCCCCTAGTAGCTTTAAAAAAAAATCACATCCCACTTATCGTAGCTATCTAGCAATCTTGCGATCACTAAATTACACCTGGCACAAACACAGATGAGCAAAGGAGGAGCTAGGCAATGTATTGTCAATGAAATATTTCAGTGAAAAGGAGCATTTCTCACCAAAAATGCATACATCGTGAAAAAGTTACTGTGACAATTAAAATCAGTAATGCAAAACACATTTTCTAAAAAAAAAGGTTCAGGTTTTCATCTTTAGAAATCAGATTATTTTAAAAGAAAAGAACGTAGAAGACCTTTTTTTAACTGAAAATATAAATTGAAAACCAAAACAATTCCCCCATTTAAATAGCAACATTTTAGAGTAAATAAAAATGATACAAAATCTTCCACAATAAGTGAATGAGCATTTTTTGGTCCTCTGCACTCCTGGCAAAGATGGCATCAACTTTTGTCATTTTCAAGATTAAGTGTAGAAGTTTTCCCTTCCGCTTCCCTCTGATTGCTTCTTCACATGGACATGATACATTTTGCATACGCAATTTTCAAGTGCTGTACACCAGCTAAGGCTTTCCCCGCAACATGGGATAACAGTGACAAAAATTTTACCCTTCAACAGATTGTGATACTATATTAAGGTACTTTGAGATTTTTAATAATACATAACTCTGAAAAACCCTCTCCTCAAACCAGGTTCTTTGCCATTTTCCCCTGTGAGATGCTGAGTTCTGTAGTCTGAGCGTCCCTGTCTGATCTTGGGGAGTTACACTGCTGCAACACACTGCTGTATTTTTATTGCACATAACTACAATGTGTCAGTTACCACTGGGTAAAAACACACCCCGTTATGCCAGTGAAGACACAGCAAAAAATACTGTCATACCACTTTTAGGGTGAGAAATTAGAAAGGGCCTGAGAAGACTGAGTTTGCAACCCCACCCTCAAAAACTTGGAAAGAGTTCAGATACTACAAAGATGGGGCCAGACAGACTTTCCTTCGATATTTCAATAAACAAAATTCCCAGGCCAAATCCCTGGTCTTAAACAAATGAAAGAGAATAAAAATTCCCCTTCAGTGTTTCGGTGGAGCATTGTTTTTCAATGAACACTGTCTTTCAGTGAATGGCAAAACTGCTTCAGTAAACTTGGAGGGATTCCTCTCCAGATACACAGCCCAGCCCAGACATCGAGCTTGGCTTGAAACTACTTCTTATACTCTTCCTGCAGGGAGGGATTGAGGAGTTTGACAGTACTAATGCAGAACCAGAAGGTCTGAGGAGCTCGAGGACATGAAAACCACCTTAAGCCGAAAAGGACTCTGGAAAGGTATTGCTAAACGGTTCTGGGGCGTTATAAAACTTCTCGTATGAATTCAACAGAGATTACTCATCAGGCTTCTCTGCTGAATTCCTTTTTGTTGCTTAAGTCAATGTGAAGTTACCAGGCACTGTTTTCCACCGCCAGCAGCACAGCGAACCTCTCCTTCTGTAGCACTTGGTCGGCTCGCTCTTCAGGAAATTCTACCGCTGTTGTAGAGTGTTTATTTAGCAGTTTGAGAAAGGAGATCGAAAGACACAACAGCGAAAGGAAAAAGGGGCAAGGCAAGGCAACGGCTGCAAATTAAAAGCTGGCAACAAAGTCATGAAGGCAGAGCAGGTGAATGTCTTTCTCACAAAGAATGTCCCAAGAGAGGCTACAGATCTGGGGGCTGGTCCTCCAGGAGCCCCTTGGGATGCCTAAAATAAATGCCCAGCTTTTGGAACTGTTGGTCCAACTCCCCCAATGCAGAGATTACGTGACAGTCCATCGATGGAGGCTGAATGACTGGCAGAGACCCATCAGAGGCAGCAGAAGTCAATTAAGTCTCTGCTTACACACAGCCTTTCTGAGCCAAGCTAAATTTTTATAACCCCAAACGTTCTGTTTCAAATTCTAAACTCACACTTTCACATCCCTTCCAGTAGAAAATATGCGAATTAAACACATGTGTAACAGGCAGACAGACACACACGCTCACTCAGAGCACCTTAGGAGACCCTGACTGTTACCATGGGGGGCGGCTGCGTTGTTTTTTTCTGGGAGGAGGAGGCGTGTTTTGATTTTTACAGTGAGCAAGTAGAAGGACTTGATGTGACGGGCTGTGTTGCGTAGCTGAAAGCCCAACGGGAAAGGAACGGGTCACCGCCCTTTAAAAAAGCCAGAGGTCAAATCAATGCAAGGACTCTTCCGATCCCCAGGAGTTAAGCAGGGTTGCAACCATCCCATCGGGGTTCTCCAGGGCCCCATCCCGCGCTACTGCCATAGCTCACGTTTCGCCTTTTCTAGGCATCGCTTCGCATTTCTTCCTATTAACTCCTGGGGGTTGGCCCCAGCACAGAAATGTGGGGATCCACCTGGTAATAGCTGCCCTCAGAAAAGTTCAGGCTCTTTTTCCGTAAGCAGGCAAATGTTCAAATACTTACCCAAAAATACAGGTACAATCTGGCAGTGCAGCTCACAGGAAACACCCCTCACGTGGGAGTTTCAGCACTTGCTGTTTCTAGAGGTGCCAGAAATACTAGGGGCGGAGGGAGTGCTTTTCTAATAGTATTTGGAATATTTCTCACATCATTACGAATGTAGCTGGGAGAATAATTTATAATGAATCATTTTATTTTAATTAATTTCCCTGTTTATTCCTTGGGTGACTAACACACACCCTCAACTGCCTTACCTGTACTTAAAATTTCTTCCTTAGTAATTAGGGCCAGGAATAATGGGGGAGAGGCTTGATGACAGGCAGTTTTGGGGTTCATTTTATCTTTGAAAGTTGAGATTTTTCAATGGGTACATCTTGTGACTCACATACTGCGATTCTGCGCCGTGATGAAATGATTGTCACATTTTGGCTTGAATTTCAACACCAGCAGGTGTCCCTTTGAATCTGGAAGTGGTCATCCACAAGCATCTTGCAACTGTCACAAATTTTGCTATTTTAACAAAGAGACTTGCCGGTAATCACAGTGCACCCAAAAGTGGTTCACGCACTCAGAAGAGTTCGACTGTAACAAGAGGACACGTACCTTTTACAGTCTCACAAAAGCAATGCATAAAAGAAAAAGAGATTTCCTCATAGATGTGGTTTGTTTCACTGCGTGTGTTTATGAAGGAGGCAGTTTCACACCAAGAAACAGGGATCTGAAGACATCCACGGCCAATTCTTCCTTCATGAAACTTGGCGACGACAAGCAGATTTCAGTAAGTTGAAATACCTGCCCCGTATCTATGCAATGTAAGGACAAGCCCCTTACGGGTGAGGGGTTCAAGGCCTCTCATTACAAGCTGTTTTCCTTAAAAAAAAAATCAGCCCTGATCATCTGTTGTCATCGGAGTGCTTGGCTCTGCTTTCTGCTTCAAGAGAACAGGCTCAGCCCTGTCGCAGCCTTCTGAATGTTTCACCAGGGTGGTGACAAGCCTTTGTGCAGTTTTCTCAGAAGAGGACCATGATACTTGAACCATATGTCATCACTTGAAGCCCACATGAGTTGTAGGACTTCCTCTCTGTGTTAAGTGGAAGATATATTCTTTAGCAAAGTCTTTTATCTGCCTGAATGCAATTCAGCCAGCCTGAATTTCTTCTAAATGCCTTCCATCTGCTTTCGATTTGACTCTAGCAGGCTTTCAAGGTAGATATATTCTTCTGTTTCGTTTAATTATTTCATCCATGCAGAGATTCCTTGCTGTGCCTGGTTTACTCTGCCCGCTCTTCATTTCGGGTACAAGCTGAGTACCCAATTTTCTGAGTTTCATAAATCTGACTAGTCTCTACCCATCTCACTGTGTTCAACAGATTCTTATGTGCAGCGCATACCTTGTCTGTATGAAGCTGACTCCCAGAAGACAGCATTTCAGCAAGCTACAAAGAACAATTTGGAGGCACCACAATTTGCCAGAAGGTAATTATTTCTGAGTCTGCATACACTGTAGGAGAGTACTGTGGGTTTCTTTCTAACCTATGGAAACACAAGAATTGACAGATAATATCACCACAGTGGTGCCTCTAAACCCAGTATCTTGTCACAGGCAGCATCAGCTGCTTCAGAGGAAAAAGTGAGGATTTCTATAGCGCTCAGTTAACAACCAAAACTATAATTCTCCAACAGTCCACTGACTGCCTTCCTCCAAACCCAGGTCACAAGCATGGTGCCACAAAAGCCCATGGATGCTTTAGTCTAGCAAAAAGGAGAAGATACTTTTTTTTCCCCCAAAGAATTTAAATCAAAGTTTGATGCTTTGAACTCATCCTTCAAATCCTATCCCAGCACTGTGGATTTAAATGTTTTCCATGAAGTAAGACACTATTTTTGTTCAAGCTCTCTGCACGTCTTCCATATGCAACAAATCCATCCTTCTTTTCCATCACGTTAGTCCTACCTATGATAGCTTTCTGTGCTGGGCATTCAGCTCAACTTTGCGCATTTTCAACTCACTAAATGAGATCTGCCAGCTGGTATAAATGGAAAACACACTGGAACCCTTGGATCTCTGCCCATATACATTAGTTTGGGGTTTTTTTTTAATTCAGGAGGAAAACTGGATGAGACCATGACATCATAAAGGGTGCACTGCGTGAAAGAGATTCTCAAAACAGAGACAAAGTTTTTCCTGGAAAAACAGAGGAGAACACTTGATGTGGAGGAAAAAGGATCAAGAGATGCCCTACATAATAGAAAGTTTCCTGTGAGGCTGAGGTTCAAGAGAGATGGCAAACAGTTGTAATGGATGAAGAGTGATCACTAAAGAAAAATATGGTTTGCCCATAGGTGTTCATGGGCAACTTCTGTTCATAAGCATCTAAGGAGAAGACCTAGCCAAAAACGAAGGTGCCCCAAAGACAGCTATAGCCAAAGATTGTCACTAAACAACACAGGCATCAGAAATCTAGCCTGGCAAGTGGGACTGAAAAAAAAAACAGTTTCTTAATCAACATTTTTATCCCCCTGCCACAAAATGTAAGCCAAACTACTTAGTTAGAAAAACATGGCTTATTGCAATCTAAGTAATTTTTATTTCTTTATATACCACAAGATGTAAACTAATCTAGTTAGAGAAACATGGTTTCACTGCATTCTGAGTAATAGCCCCTGCTTGTCTACACCCTGATAGGTTTTTGTGATGCTTTTACCACTTTCTCTGCAAGCCTCATGGGTTTCACATAGCCTGAAAACCTCTTGGCCACTCCCTTCTGGAGACCACTTGGATTTCAGAGCATATGTTGGGGGTGGCATGAAAAACCCTCAATGCGCTGCAGTGGAAAAACAATTTGTAACAACATTTCCTGAAGCAATAGGTTCCAACCCATTGAAACTCTATTTACCATATGCTTGAAAGACTCCAGGAACAACAGAAAGTCGTGCATGGATGCCTCTGTGCAAACGCAAGTCAAGTAAAAATAGAACCGTCTGACCACCATCCAGCTGCACTTGAGGAGGCCATTTTTAGCTTTTCTGAGTACCTAATCACTCCTCAAAGCTCATAATTTTATACCTAGGAAAGAGTTGCTCTTACCCCATGGGAAGACAATGGAAAACATTAGGGCAAGTTCCCAGCTGATTTCCGTGGGGCTTGCAGGCACATACACCAGCAGAGGAACTGCTCCTGAGCACTCAGGGCAGAAGAGTGAAGTCTGCACAGAGAAGGTACACACACAAAAATGCAGACATACTGCAGCGCCATATGCCAAGCGGGTAAACATCCCCACCCATCAACCTCCCACATCCGTGCAAGTGTCTGGCGGGGCAGGTCAGGTTCCCCTTGCTGAAGCAACCTCACAAGTGCTTGAGCGCTGTACGTATTTTCCATACACAGACTCAAGCGTCTGTTTGGTTTCCGCAAGTTTGTCCCCAGAAGAAGGGGAAAGTTGACTTCCAAAAGCTCTCATTTTGTTGTCATTCGTAAGACAGCAACTCAAGTGAGTTTCCTGAAACCAAAACCTTCTAGGAGAGAGATGCGGCCAATGTCTACACAGCCAACTGCCCACTAACGTTTACCAACACCTAGAGTCTCTGGTCAGACAGTTTTGTTTTGCAAACGTTGCCCATAGAGGTCACAGCTTAGACAAGTCAGAATTTCTGTTTGGTTAGGATGAGTATTAGGGAGCATTTAACCTTTTTTTGGTTTGGAAAGTGCATTAAAAACATGAAGGAATGGATTCATGAAAGGATTTACTATTGGGCTAGCTCTGCCCTCCTGGAAATTACTGATAAAACTGCCAGTGCTGGTTAATAAGTTGTGTTTGGGTTTGGGGTTTTTTTAAACCAATACAAGTACTTCAGTGAGATTTTTTAAAAATATTTCTTAGTTGAGTACCCAGAAGCAAAGGCGAAGGGAGAGAGCTAACCACTGCCTAGAAAGCGGTTATAGAGAAGATGGAATTGCGCTCTTTTCAGAGGTGCATGGAAAAAATGACAAAAGGCAATGGAGACAAACAGCACCAGGTAGGTTGGAACTGGATATCAGGAAACAAAAATGTTCATAGGGAGAATGGTCCAGCACTGGAACAGGGGTCCAGAGAAGTCCTTGTCAAATTCCTCCTTGCAGATTTCCAAACCCCAGCTGGACCAGGCTCTGAGCAACCGGACCTGACTTTGAAGTCAGCCCTGCTTTGAGCAAGATGTTGGATTGGAGACCTCCAGAATGCTCCTCCAACTCGACCCATGGACCAGGAGAAAAATACTCATATTTTTTATATTGTCATTGTAAATGTTCTTCACACCTTCCCTCTCAACCTCTTCCCTTCAACCTCTCTGGGTGTGTTGGTCTTATTTCTGGGGAAAAACAAAACAAAACACCCAATTGCACTTTCAATTAGTATTTTTAAGGCATATGTCCAAGATTCTAATATTCATGTGTATTTCACCACATTCTGCCAATGAAAGTTTTCATTTACTCAGAAAACTGTTTCAATATTTTAAAAGTAAATATTGCCAAATCTGAATAACTCATAGGATATGGACCCACTGGTTGTAGATACCGTTGTCGAATGCAGGTCACATCACTAGTGCTCGAAGGTTTTTCCATCTGATGCCCATTTAAAGGATTCCAGGAAATAAGCTGCTGTGCATACACATCCATGCCACAATTTATACCAATTAGCATCTGTGCCTGGAGTCTTGACAGTAGGGCTAGCTGAAATGTTTTTAATCAAAATATGTTTGACAAAAAGTGGGGAGTTTGTCAAAAATTAACACTTCATGGGATTAACATAAATCGTTTGCATCAGAATTGTCCAATCCATCAAAAAAGGGACTGAAACCAGAATATTTATTGTAAAGGAAAAGGGGGGAGAAGTGTGTAGAATGGAAGCTTTTTAGTATGTACCACATAAAATGTATACACAGAACACACCCAACATATATTTTTTGCTTCTTAATAAATAAAACTATCTTCTTCCATGAGTATAACTACTTTTATTTCAGTTTTCTGTGAAAAAAATTGTATTCTTGGCCCAGTCCACCCTAACGGAAAGGCTGAGGGGAGAGATACGTGGGAAAAGAAAGGCCTCTTTTCAGAGGTGACCTTCCAGGTAAGAACTGAAGCTTCTTATACCGTTGCCAATGAGTTGCTTGATCTATGAATAACGAATGAGAGAACATGAATGTCTAAGGCTGCATGGTGAGTTAGCACCTCTGGACAGTTTGAATTCCCCATAAATATAAAGATTAAGGCAGTTTTTGAAAGAAAGTGTGGTAACATTTACTTGTATGTGCCCAAATGAATGGAGAAGCCAAAGAACCCCTGGACTCAAACACAGAAATCTCCTGGTTCATCACAGGCACCCCCTCGCACTCAATGTATAACAACATTTATTCAGAAAGGTCCACCAAACTTGACTCCACATAACTCTACACACCACAAGCCACAAAACACTTCCACGTAATCTATAACAACTTAAAATCTTTAATTTGAAAAACCAAAAGCCACAAAAAATACAATGTGCTACAGGCAGAAAGAAGAAACCCTAAGCCCCTGCAAGAACAGGTAATTTGTTAGGCGATAATGCCTGCTGGTCAGAGAAAGTGGCCCATTCCCCATGCTACTTAGGAAACACACAAAAACAGAAGGAAAAGAATGGCTTCTGTCAGTCTAACGTAGGGAAAAATTCTTCCTGACCCTAAATCAGACAGTGGTTTCACCCTGAGCGCATGAGTGAGACACAGCCACGAGGCACCTGAGCGTTTTTATAACTCCAAAGGGAGCAATGGATGGGGTCACGTCTATTCTCTTATCTCCAGGGATTCTAGAGAAAGAGGGGAAAAAAAAACAAGACCAACAAAACATTCAAGGTTAGAAGGGAAGACGAAAAATAATAAATAACAAATAAATAAAATCCTCTCCTTCATAAGCAGCTAGTAGAACCAAAACGCATCAGACAAGGGCAGGTCCCATGAGCCTGCAGTCCCATCCCCGAGAGGAACCGTTAACTGATGCTGACGAAAGTGAGACCCACATGCCCTGGCCTACCCACCCATCCTAGTGGAGTTAGGGAGCACTTGCCTTCACAACCAGCTGCCTAGCACCTCTACTTGAATTTGCAGTTTCTCAGGTAGTGACTACAATGAGAAATGAATACATAATCAGACTAGTTTCTGAAAAAGAAAGAAGAAAGGTGTGGGAACCTAAAAGCCTAAGGTGTTTTACTTGTCTTCAAGTAGGTTCTTGCTCCTCTGCTGGAAGTGGAGAAGAAAAAAAGTGGGTGTAATCTCTGTTGCTAAGGGCAAAGTCATGTACAGTCAAGGTGGATAAATGTTGAAAGGTTTGGTCTGGATAAGCACTCAGGAGTTGGGATGCTTATCTACATCTTAGCTTATCTGGAACACTTCGATCAGCAGCACTGAGCCAGGAATCATGCCACAGAGTGATCTTTGGGCTCTTCTCAGAAGGTTCCCAGCACTGACTCTTCACTATCCTGACCAAGTCAGGGATGTCCAGAGATGAGATGCTCTGAGAACAACCCAAGGCTCCTGCATCCTCATCCCTCTGTGAACCAAGGAGAAGGTTGCTTGTGTGGCAGAACAAGATATATATAGTTTGGAGAGTGAAGGGGATTTTCATCAAATCCAAGAGAAGATTCTGTTCAAGTTTGGGCAGGAGATTCAGAAATGTTCAGATTTTTATCTAATTGATTTGCATGCCCCTGTTTATAAGGATATTCCAGACGTGGAACTACAGACTGTTTATTATTGCTTGCACAACTGTCATTTTCAGACAGCTTAAATTCCACCCAAAGTTCCTGGGGGTGAAATTCACTTCCCATACCATTAGCTGCCTAAAACTTAGGCGCCTAGTCTAAACTCTTTGGCTAGGCTCCACTGACAGCCAGCGGAGAGAGGCTGGCACCTCCAGGGAGCGATTCATCCCACGTATCTCAGACACCTATCTTCCGTGGAGATGAATCACCCACCAGCAGGGCCTGTCCCTCCCCAGCGACTGAGGAGAGAGGCTGGGGGACTTGCTAAGACTAGCCCCGCTGTCTGGAGCCCCAGACAAATGCCCTCGTGCTCCCACCGAAGCAGGCAAGCGTTGTACTCGGTTTCCCAATAAGCCACGGGAAGAACCAAGTGGGAAGCGCTTTATCATAAAGACCTTTAGCTGTCTAACTCCAAAGGGAAAGCAGCGCACCTAAGGAGGAATAAGAGGCTTAAATCAACTTGTGGATTTGGGCCTAAGTGACTTTCCCCAAGCTTTCGTACTAATTTAAAACACTACTTTCCCCCTCATGCTTATGATTTTCCCCTGGCTGTGGTCCCCTTTGAAGATTCTCTCCTGAATCTTTTACTGAAAACATCTATAAACTCCTGGATAACAAAAAAAAAAAAAATATATTATAAAGAGAGAAACAGAAATTAGCATGAAGGAAAGTCTCCAGCAGCACTCACGAGGCATCCTGCTGCACAACGTCTTGCCAACAAAGCAGACAAAGCTGTGAGGCCTTTCCCAGCCACAGGCTGGAGGAGCAATCGCTCGCACCAACTTTCAGTCCGCTGCCCCTGAGTCCGTGAGTCCCACCTAGTGACCCAGAGAAGAAAGCCACCCTGCCCTCTGCGCTCAGCCCCCCGCAGCGCTCCTCCCCATCACATCCCATTTAACTCAGCACAGTAGCCTGTAAGAATTTCTGGGTTTATTCTTATGTTCCTTGCTGAGAACGAAACATTTTTATTGACATGGAAAGATTGCGCCATGTGCATAATTGCTGCATACAACAAGATGGAAACCACAAGCAATAAAATACTCCATGGGCGATGACTCGTGTTTACAGTAAATAGGAACGATGCTGCCAGATGTCAGCAGCACCAAATCATGTGTTGCTTATCCCAGGTCTCCAGAAGAAGGAAATAAAACCCCACCATGGATATTTTTATTTCTGGCGAGGGGATGACTGCTGGGTTGATTGCATCTCTAAAGCTCTGGGTAAGTGGCAGAGACAGGAACTTATTTTTGTTTCAAGAATTCTTGTACATTATAGTGGGAAAATGACTTTAATAGTTTTTCAAATCCCAAAATTCAGAAATACCATGTTCCTTTGTCTAGATCTGCTAGTGTGCTGAGCCTGCACTGAAGCCCAGGGGAGCAATTGAATGCAGAACATTTGTTCCATATGCCACCCCTCCCCCAGACCACAAAACAGCTCCCAAAAACCTATAGTTTGAGACTCTGGTGAGACACCAAATGTCACAAATGCAACTTGCCAGGAGAAGGAAGTAGAGAAGATCAAAGGCATCGCTGCTGTCCCTGCAACCAGGGTACATCCTCTTTCTAGCAAAGTCTTTCAAATCAAGGCTGCAGTCTTTCCAAACACTCTGCTATAGCTCGAAAAGAAGCGACGGGCTCAATTCCTGAGTAAGGCCCACCAGTTACACAGAAGGTTGGACCAGAGAGCTCTTTATGTATTATAAAACCTATGAATTTGTGCAGCTCCAGCCCCTCCTTTAGGACCCACAGGATGGATTTTAGGACGACATTCCTGAAAAGAGTCTAGCTATTTTGAAACACTCACTTTAGGATGCCTTAGAAGTCCTGATTTGAAAGAAGAGCCTGAAAAATAAAAATTCAGGAGTTCTCTAAAAAGGATTCAAGTTGTTCATTGCAGCTAAAGCAGCCAGTACAACTGGCCGGGTCTGGCAGGTTTTGCCTCAACTGCCTAAGCCTGAGCATCCAATTTTCAGTCTCCCTGCTCTAGTCTGCTATCCTTTGTATGCCTGGTATTAAAAATAAATCCCAAACCCTATTTTTCAGACTGCAATGTCACAATCTACAAAACACAGTTGTCTCTGGGTATGTCTAGATGGAATTCACCAGCAGATGCGGTCTAGCACTTCCTTTATGCTCCAAATTGGCTAGAAATAAGCCAGCTCCAAAACAAATGCTGGCTGTGAGTACATAGCTGGGCATACCATGCTGAAAGCCATCACGCACTGTCTCAAGCTCACAGTGGAGTTAATGTGCCTATACAATGTCTGTTCAGGATCAATGCAGGCAGAAGAGCCCGCATCTGTTATGCAGCGACAAAGTGAATTTGCCTGCATCTAGACATACCCCAGTGACACCAAATATCTGAGTGGAAATTTTAAAACATTAAATTCTCTCAGGACCAAAATTGTTTGTCTTAAATGAACAGCATCCAATTAAACCAGTTGGATTTGATCCTTAACGTCAGTATCAGAGATAGCTGCATTTGGAAATCAGGCAATTAGGGAAAGAAAAAGATATAGCAAATATACCAGAAATGGGATGTCTGTAGACCATCATTTTTTAACTAGACTGATAGCCCACTGACTGCAAAATCTATGCCTGTCCATCACAGGGTTCAAACTGTCCTCTGAGCCTTCCCTGTCAATTCACATAACTCCTGGTAATGGTTTCTTGGCAGCTTCACCCTGGAAACTAATAAGCAGGCAAATTACAGTGTCTTGGACTTATTTCAGAAATACAAGTACCTGATCTCATTCAATAATGCATGACGCTAACAGTCCTTCTTGCAGATGTGATTATCCTGGTAATGATGTATTGTGGAGACCACAATCTGGCATATGACCTCATCCTTATCTGCAGCTGCAAAGTACTACTGGATTCAAGGTTTAGGCTACAAGTGGCCTCAATTCAAATATGTCCAGTACTCTGAGACTCTCAGTCCTAAATCCCTCAAAAGACCAGACGGTGACCTGCTGTCTGAGCCAAATTCTCACCTAGTGTAAGTAAGCAGGAAAAACATAAATTTCCAAATTGCCTTTTTTTTTTAATTTATTTTTCCTATCCACAACACTGAAACTAAAATATTTCCAAATCTACCAGTCCCAGCAGACTAGCATGTTTCATTAGGAATTGTTGTCTGTATAAGAATAACATTATCCTGTCAAATCTAAGTGGTTTTACTTAGGTTGAATACACTGAGTGCAACTTTTCTAACTCAAAACTCTCCTGAAATTTTCATTTCACTGCATCTTCCACCTCCTTGGCAAGTATTTTGACTTCCTGCTCTTATTAAGAAAGTTACTTAGAAATACTGATATTCCCTGTCCAAGGAAAAAAAAAAACAAAACAAAAAAACAACCAGTTGCGAAGCAGTGCAGTGTAAAGCACCCATAACTAGCCAAAATTTGTTTGGTGGGTAGGACATAGCGCACTGGAAGAGTCATGACCCTGATGCTCACACCCAGAGAAGCCCTTCTAAACATCCTTGCTCTGCAGCTTTTTTCCGGCTCAAGATTAGGCCTGTGTCCATTACACGATTCCCTGCACACACGTGTTCCCACCGCACGACCCCTGGATGCCTCGAGTCAATACCCCACATCACGTGGCTCAAACCTTTGGCTTATTCCAGTGCAATAATCTGTTTTTCTGCTACTTCCTACAGACCTAGAAACTCGTCTTCTGTTTGTTCACAATGTTCAGAAAAAAATGGCCTCCTAGTTGTCACTTTGTTCACTCAGGTCTGAGGAGCACCTGTTATCCATCAGAAAAAAACTTCTCATATCACTGGCAGCCTTTCCCTCTTTGCAAATGTCTCTCTCCATAAACAAACACCCTGGTCTCGGTTTCATACTGCCAGAAAACATGTTGTTTTTTCTCCTGTACACAGTATTTGCCTTGTATTCCACTGACCTTCACTGACTGTCCTGTCTAACCACAATTTTGATACAATGGGGTTTTCTCCACACGTCTGTGGCTTCGGGGCGACATTTTAGCACACTTACGAGCTCCAAGTTGGTTACAGCAAAACCTCAGTTACTCCAGATCTCAAATACCTATAGCACTCTGCTACTCTAAGGAGACTTGTGTTCCCTCAAGGTCAGCTAACAACATTGGGCATTCCCTCAATTAGCCCAGACCTTGGCAGAGCAAGATATTTATTGGTCCTAATGCACACAGATGAAGTTCACAGGGATGGCAGTTTACCTCTAAAGGCACCCGAGTTTACCTCTAGTAAAGGAACCTTTCTCCTTGAAAGTCGGCTGCCTGTATTTTTCCACCTTCAAGAAAATTCTCCACGCCATCAGCTGCTCTCATCCTGCCTTTGCCTGCCTGAGGTCCCCTTAAGAAGCCACCCCATAGCTTCTAATGCCTGCAAAATCTAGACAAGCATCATAGGTGCAAATTTGAAAACAAGGGTGTGATTAACCATTCAGTTCCCAAGAGAAAAGGTGGATCATCTTTTCATCTCTTCAAAATCAAGACTGGCCAAGTCTCTGGAAAATATGCTTCGGCCACCCAACCGCTATGGGTTTCACCACTGAAGTAATGAGCTGCCACTCTCAATGACCTGTGATAAACAAGGGATTGGACTTGTTGATTAATGGTACTTTGAGCTGAATGTAGAAACCTTCCCACACACAAAGACCTGTAACCAGAGCTCCTCACACCTCCAAATATCCCTGCCCAGCCAGAAGAGTACTGCTCTTAATGGCAAAACCTTTCCTGCAAGTTCCAGCTGATCTACATCTCATTCACCTGCATCCCCATCACTTCCTTTTAGCACTAGCTAATTAATACAGTCCTGAACATCAGTCAGTGCCACAGCAAGTTCTTTCTCCTACATTTTCCCCCTTTATCTCAGTGTCCTTAACTCCCCATCTTTCTCTATCTCACTGCGTATTTTATGCCTGCTCATCCACACATAAATGCTCCTTCTTTTCCCTTCTTCCTGTAAAGATATATGTGCGTGTGCATCCAGAGCCAAACCAGTCCAATTTGGTCTTCCGAATGTTCAGCAGAAGCCATTTACTCAAGGGAAACTCCTACAATAATGCAAGAGCTGACTCCTGTCGTGCTTTGATTCCTCTGCCTCAGCCAACTGCAGTAAGATTTTCATAACCCCTCCTCAATCAATAATGGCATGTTTATTGTTCACGATGGGAAAGATAAATTGCCAGGGCACACAGGGTTCTTCTGGGGGCTTTTCCAAGAATAAAAATACAAATCCTTACCTAAATTACAATTAAATGAACAACAGCACTCTCTGGCTGTATGTCCAGGGCACAGCACGCACCAAGGATGTGCTGCATCCATGGCTCAGGTTCAGGTCCCCTGAACAGGCTCAGCCCTCACAGCAGCCTGCACAGGACAGGCTCACAGCTCCAAACGGCACAGGGGGGATGAGCCACTTTCTGCCTTGTGCCTGAGCTGCTCTGCTTGGAAATCCGCTCCTGTCACTCATAACCAGGAACAGCCTCGGCCAAGAGGAGGCAGCCTGGACACTGGGGACACCGGTCAGGGGTGTGAGCTTCAGGCTGGATGTGCCCCATGTGGTCATCCCAGACAGAAATAACTCTTACTTTTGAGCACCAGAACAGCTGGCTTTGAGGAGAATTCAAAGGTGGCTCCTCATGGAAGATGCCCCTAATTTAATAGTTGTAGCTTTTCTAAAATGTCTGTCCCCTGAAGGCAGACTATCAGCCAAAGGATGCTGTATTTCTGTCCTCTCGCCAGCTCCCCGAGGAGGATCCATCCCTCCACAAGAATTCTGTCTGCCCAAAATCCCACCGAACAAGGCAGCGGCCTGTTCTGCCCATCACTCACAGCCGGCGGGGAAGCCCGGAGTCACTCCCGAGGCTTGTGTCAATAAGCACCGGCAGAATGTCCTCTCTGTTTCCCTTTAGCACAATAAACTATGCCTCCCCCCTCCCCTCATCTCTTTCCTCCGCATCCAGACACGCGCACCACAGGGATGGACCCCTGCTCCCCCTCACTGCCCCCAGAGTCCCCCCCCCATTTTCCTGTCTCCACTCCTGAGGAAGCGTCTCTTACATATGGGGGCAGTACGCAAGTGGCTTTGACTAATTTTGCATGGGCAACAGATAACGGTGGTATGAAATTCCAGCAATATCCTGGTGAGGGCCAGCAAAGGACCCCTGTGACTGCTGAATATAAGATGCTGTGAGCCCTTGCTCACAGACCCCAAAGGTAGCTACAGAGACAGCGAAGGAACAACACATTAACCCAGAAATATTTATTTCACATCCAGGAAAACATCTGTTTAAAAAAAAAAAAAAATTAAAATTAAACATCTTAGTCTTGGAGTAAGGATTTATAAAGTACTGAAAAGAAATCTAGGTTTTAGACCAGGATGTGAAAAAGACATTAGAGTCTCAAACTAAATTTTTGCAACAGCTTTTATAGCTAACATCCTCTTTACCTAAATCAAGTCATGCCCTACAGCCTACACAGTTCAAGCACATATACCTACTTCTCTTTCTAATACATAATTTTTTAACCTATTTGCTACTATCAGTATGTTCCAGATTTTACCCAGTATGGCAGTAATTGCAGAGATTACCTCTGTAGCAGAAAGCCAAGTATTAGGAAGCAATTTTTGGAGAAAGCAAGCAGAGTATCTTTCTTCCTTAGCCCTCTTGTTAACGTAACAAGAATAACTATAACTAATAGCAATTAAGCCCCATACAGGTGTTCCTCTTCAACGAAGATGCAAACAGCCTGCCTGTGAGGAAAGTGCACTTAAACCCTCACCTGGGCTGAATGACTCATCCAGAGGAAGTATAAAAATGAATGGCTGTGGCTTGCCTGGGCTTTGGGGGTCAGGCTCAGCTGGGGAAAGAAAAAAAAAAAAAAAAAAGGTAAGTACTCACTTCTGGGATGTGTTTTAGATGATAGCTTTGTGTGAGTGTTGGCTGGGGACTGGCTTTGGGGATAGTTTCTTTGTTAGCTTTGCTAATTAGATGAAATATTTTTTCTTCTTTATTTATCTTACTCTTTCTCTAGTTATTCTCTTGTATGCCTTATTCTACCTGTTGAACAGAGGTTTCTTAGCTAGCTCTCTACCCTGAGTGTGCATCTACAGACCTGACAAATTATAGAGGAAAGGTATGGAGGGCTAATGGGAGGAAGTTAGCCTTAAGGCTCCTGAGATAGTATTGGGGTGAAGCTTTGTTAAGTCCTAAACTTGGATTAGGTGTATAAAGGAGCCAATAGGACTCCATAGAACTACAGCAAGAAACCTAAGGCAAGAACCAAGACTCTTCTGAGCTCAGAAGTTCTCTGCATGTTGTTGAGGGCATGGAGGAAGCAGCTGTGAGAAATTACTGTCTGTAGAGCTGCTCCTCTGGTTCTTTCTTCCTTGTTCTACACTTAATCCTATCTGACTTAAAAAGAAGATTCAAAGCTCCCTTCCTACTGATGAAGCTTCTTGGATGAAAGGTGGGGCAGAAACCCATAGCAGATGAAGCTTGCCAAGGTTGATGCTTGTCTTGATCTCAGATCAAATGGAACTGGGCTATTTTTTTGTAGCAAACAAGCAGCTGGCTATAATGTGCAACAAACAGTGATGTTCAGGGCTTTCCCTGCCCAAGTGACATGGTCGCTGTACTCTTCCTGCTCTTGGAGTACAAGGCTGTCTCTTACACTGAGTACCAAATCCTTGCTCTCCAGGATTCTTCATGTGCTTTCTTCTGAAAGGGAAAAAGTAGGATGAAAGGGACTAGGTCCTTGGTGCTGAGTGTCTTTACAGTAACCTGCAGAGATTATTCTTTTCCCCAATATTTACAGCGTATTTATGTCCCCTTCTTTCTTGCTTAAATGTAAGGCAACTTAAAGCAGGATATTAGCCCCAAGGCTTATGAGCTGTGAACTGAGGGTGCCAGCAGTGAAGTGGTGACTAGGGAGTGCCTGCTGCTATGGCCGCATCCCAGTGCAGAGGAGACTACAGCACCCTCGGCTTCCCTAATAACTATTCCCTACCCAGCTCTTCTCCAACACACTAGTGAGGCACCGTATGACTTGCCTCAGCTTAGTTTTGTCAGGGCTGCAGGATTCGCCATGGCTCAAGACAACCTCAGCTGGACCATTACTCTTTCTCCTCAGCTCTGGTCTTGACGAACCACTCACCATCGGGTCACGAGAGGTCACCTTGGTGGCCCTGTGAGACAGGCTGGCCTGCCCACTGGGTAGCCCAGTGGTCTCATCACACAATAAAGCACTTGCTGCTCTTAAGGTACTGCTAGATGAAGAGCTTGGCTGATGGAGCTGCAATTTAATACTCTACTGCTATTGAGGGCAAGGGGCTTGTTTGCTACTATAAACCCGTCAGGCAGTTTAAATTGGTGGCCCTTCTGGAAGCTACATCCTTCCTAATGACCTCAGACAACCTACTCTAAAGTTTTTTTTATATACCTTTCTACACTGGGTACAAATTGTACCTTTTATACAATAGGAAGTCTCCTGAATAAAATCATATTCTGTAGCTGACCTCAAGTGTCAGCCAGCTTGAGATCAGAAGGGATTAGTGAATTGAGGCTTGCACCTTCTTGTTTGGTGTCTTCCATAAAGGATTTTTCAGTAAGCTAATGAAGCCTGTAACAAAAACAGAATTTAAAGAAAAAAAAATATCTGCAGCTCCTTCCAAATTTCAGCTGAGTAATGAGCACAGGAATAATTTAGTTCTCTAAAGCTAAGGGAGATGCAACGTAAAACTTGACATACCAAACATGGAAGCTAATGGTACTGGACAATGGATATCTAACACTAACAAACTCAAAGGAACATTTTGCCAGTAAATATAAAATAAAAGTAACATGAAAAATAGCTATGGAAACTAGACCATATATAAAGCTTAAAAATGAAATTGGACTTTAATTGGGCTGTCCAAAACTTGCACTTGCTTTCTGAAGTGCAACCTTATGCCCACTGGAAGTTTTATAACCCTCCACAGTGAGAAATAAAAGGAGATATTTTGACTTGTGACACACAGTGTCTGGAACTACAATCTCAAGTAACAGCCCTGCCCATTTACACTGCATTTTTTTAAAATCCATGGATCACAAAGCATTTTAATGTTCCTAACTAACACCACGTGCATCAACACAGAGTAGCACAACTCGCCTCTGATGTAGGCGGTATTATTCCCATCAGACAGGTGAGTAAACAAAGTCACAAAGAATTAAGTGTTAGGGTCCGAAAGGAAGTCTGTGGCTGAGCTGGGAACAGAACTTGTCCCCTGATACAATCCTCTTCCTTAACCGCAGGGTAATCCTTCCCTGACCCATGCATGCAACAGTAGATCACAAATGGGATATTTTTTCCTATCCAAAACATAAGCGTTTTCAATTTTTTCTCTTCTCCCACATCTCCCCGTGATAGCAGGCTGAGCCTCCTCTTTCAACAGGCACAACTGTTTTGTGGCACATAGTTAAAGCCTGACAAGGTGAAAAGGGAAACTGAGCACAACTGGCCCAAGGTTACATGGCCTATTCATGGCAGAGAGCAGCTGGATTTCTTCCCTCAGAACAATATTTCACCCACTGGCTTGCACAGCACTGACTGTCCCAGGACAGATGTATTTAGATGGTCCCTCGCTGCAACAGGAATCTTAGTTTTCTATAATGGTATAGCTCTGTAACATGCAAGGAAAAAAACCCAAACATCTAAATAATCCTAGTGCAGAAATGCCTGTCGGGCTTTCTGCAATCTTAGGAACAGTAGCATGAGGTTGTCCCTTAAGCTTATGTGTGACACCTCCTTTTAGTTCCTGCAGCTTCATCTCTGGGAAGTGGAGGAAGCACCTGTGACACCAACGCACACAAGAAACGGCTCGAAGCCTTTGATCACTGATGAAGTTCTTAGTCAAACCCTGTTTTTACTGTAGATTACCCAGAGAATGAGACCCATCCTATTATTTTTGGCAGTTGCTATGTATGGTTGTGATCCACACACTGCGTTTCCGATTTTATTTTATTTTTTTTCCTCTTTCCCACCACTCCAACCTCCAAAACAACATGACCTGTGATACAAAAGACTACATCAAAATCCCTTGAACTTTCAAGAAGAAGAAGGACCAGTCCTGCTTACCTGGTCAGAGGACAGCTTTTCAGCACAAAGGTGCCTCCATGCTTCTCTGGAGACTACTTGGTTCCTCTGAGCCTTTTCCAACCAGAGGCAGTGCAACTCTGACAATATCAAGAAGGGGATGCTAATACCAGGCCACCACCTTCAGTATAACAGGCAACGGAGCGATGGAGGCTTTTAGCCCTCCAGCAAAGCCATGTCTGCACCCAGCTGTACTACACAAGCTGATTCTCAAGCTGAGCCAAGTCATCACTGGCAGATACGGGGAACTGGATTTATAAGGATAAGTGATCTGATCCATTATGACAAACCTTTTATGTTCTTTGGCAAATCTTGTGAAAAGACTTTCTTAAAAAAAAAAAAAAAAAATAATAAATGTGGGTATTAAAAACCAAACCCCAGTAAATTGTACTTAAGAGCAATTCTCGGCTACGAAGCTCATTCATCCCTCAGATTACTGGGAGATTTAAGAAAGTGAAACAGTTGTTATCACTTGGTCTGTGGGATTTTGCTGGCTTTTGCAGGCTGATCACTGTATTTAAGGTAGAGCTGCTGTGTCAGAGTCCCTGTGGGCCAAGAACAATATATTCCAATTATTGACATCCCAAATGTATCTTTTTTGAGGGATAGGATATCTCAACTAGCTTCAGAGAGAGAAGAGGCACAGGATCCTGAAGGGCTTAGCAAATCTAGCAGGCATTGCACTGCAGAGGCACTTGGGTGGAAGTGATTGGAAGCTGTGATCTCCTTGCCTGCAGTCTCCCCACAAAATGGAGGTATAAATACCATCCATAACAATTCAGAGTGTTCCTCGGCAAGCAGGCAAAATTTGGAAGAGTTGAAATGACTTGCCCTGGTCAGCCAGCACACCAAGGACAATGATGAACCGCTGAACTGCTGATGAAACAGCCAAGTCCCAAGCCAGCACCTGATACAGTAGACCCACAATACTTCCATACAAAACAGTATAACATACAAAGTAAGGTCCTCCTTGTTTCAATGTTGGGATCTCTGAAAAAGAACTAAGATTCTGTCACCAAAATCAAATTTACTTAGTGGAGCCCACTTCCATTTTGCATTGAACCTTGATTCAGCAGAAACTCATTTTTATAAGGTTTGAGAGAGAGTTTTTATCTTTTCTCTTGCTTCAGCATGGATTCCGCTCACTCCCTGTTTTGATGGAGATAATTTTATCTTAGCTCATTCTGAGGGCCAGCCTGTTCATGTTCCCCATACATTTATTAAGCTTATTGAAAGATTCACAGTTTTTTGAATGCAGATACATTCTGAGTTATCTTAGAGGTTAATCAGCAGATCTTTTAATTGTAACTCACCAGGTTTTGTGTGCCCACCACCTCTTTGCAAGTTTCTTAACAAATTGGAGTATTATCCCTAACGCTTACAGAAATCACCTATGATAACAGAACAGCTTCTAATGTTGTCCTGTTTTATATGCTGTCCTCCAAAAACTCGCTTGTCTAGCAGGCTCCTTACAACAATTGTTCTTCCTCAGTACTTAACAGCTGGCACTGACCTTTCTTCTTAATGCAGAAACATTAAGTACCAAAATACTTCAGAAAACAAACATCAGCCCCAAGCCCATCCTAGTAATGCCCAGAAGCTCTTGAAATACATCTCAGAACATGAAGCCAAGCCAAATATTGGGCTCCCCATCCTGGATGTGCTTTTAAATTGCACAGAACAAAAGCCTTTAATTTATATTTGAGCTTAAAAGTCTAAGAGCAACAATAAATTAAGCAAATAAACCTGTTGCCCAGGATCAAATAAGCTCTGAGAGTGCCTAACTGGGAACATGACTGGCAGTTAATCTTCTAATGATCAGTAGAAAATAGGCCACTGAAACTGCCCCCTCTCAGAAGAGGCTTTCTTTAGCTTCTTTTCTTCTGCCATTTTTCTTTGCCAAATCACTTACTGAGCCTCATTTTCTCATGTTGTGAGGTCACTCCAGCTCTGCTCCTCACACTGAGTTACCTCTGTGGAGGAGTCATGATCCGAACTCCCAGCTTTGCATGAACCATCTGCCCCCTTGCAAACACCCAGCCAAGCAAGATTCCCAGCTGTGCTCACATGCTGAAGGAGGAAAACAAAGAATGGGATAAATAGCTTCTTTTGTAGATCTGTTTTTCTAGTTTCCTTCAGCATGTGTGTTTCTCTGTGTACATACGCAATCAAGCTGTAGCTGTTAGTAACTGACTTCTGAATTTCATGTCATCCAAAGCTGAAACCTGGCAGAGCCTGACATACCTTAGGGATACGAAATGCAGAACGTAGAAAGAACCTGCAGATTTGAAGCAACTCATCTGCCCTGTCAGCTGTTTCTTAAATACAAACCCTGAGGCAAGATCATACTTTTACTCACGTACCCGTGATAACCTAACCTCTTAAAAGTAGAGTCTGTCAGTATAGGTGCAATACTACGTACTGCCTGTGTCATGAAATCCAGTTACTCTGCAGTCTTATACAGCAACTTCTCTTTATCCTTTATCTAGGGATAAACCGGCTCTTAAAAAGAGCTCTTAGTCTAAATACTAAGGCAAAACGATAAGTACTAGTAAATGCTGTGCCATAGGAGAGAACTGAGAGTAGCCCCTAATTGTCCAGGTTGTCTGAAACAGCTTAGCGTCAGGGAGGTGGGTTCACAGAGGTACGAGTGTAAGGAAAGATATTTCTGAACAGAGCATATAGAGAAACCAGTTTAGCACAGGCACATATGCAAAGGAACTTTCACCAAAAAAAAAATCCTTTCTGAAGCATTTGTGCCTTGTAATTAGTCCCCCTTATTAATTTTGCAATGCCCTGGCCAAGTGTTGACAGCACTTAGGAAAAATGGCCAGCTTCCTCTGGTCCAAGCAATGCCATTTAAACACACAGTAACTCCTCTGTGCATGTAGGATGGGGATAGCCAGTAGCTGAAATGCAGAGAAGTATCTGCTCAGTGCCATAACCAGCTTTGTTTCCCAAAGGTAAGTTATCTTAAAATGCATGGTGGAAAAAAAAAGAAAAAGAGGACAAGCCAATATTGAGCTAAAGCATATAGGTTTTCCATGGAAAGACATGGAGTAACTGGTAACTGCCTTTTCACGTTCAGATGCTGATCTGTGGTTACTGCAGAGGTTAAGAGGGTACCAATGAGGAGGGACCCAAGAGCAGCAATGTTCCCTGCCCTACATAAGGACTTAGATAGTGGAAGCACTGTTCAAGCATATGCAAAAAATGTTATGCACAGTTGGTCTTTCTGTCCCTTTTCAGGAATGGCTCACTAATCAGATTAGAGGTGTCCCCACTGTGATTGGTTACCAATTACACACCACTAATAACAGGAGAAATTAAACATTTCCTGACTGAGCTCCACATGCAAAAACTGTTCTCTTAAACATAGCTCACAAGTCACAGAAATCAGACTTACTTTCTTTTTTAGATCTTAAGCAGGTCAGGAAAATAGGGCTGAAGCCGCCCGTAAACATTCTTTTCAGCCAGCAGTTGACCCAGAAGACCCTACTAAGGATATCTAAATAGTGGGTAAGGGCAGGTCAGTTCAGATCACATACAAACTCACCTCAATTTGTGCTTAAAGTGCTGAAAGAAGTGCAGAAATCAACTTAATTCCCCCTTTCCTGACAGCAACGGTCAGTATCTGAATGCTACAGACCAAGGCAATGTTTTTCTTAACTTTTATAAGCAGAGCAATGTCCTGGTTCAGAGCTTGTGCAGTACTTCCCAAGGGGCTTCTCTGGTCCCAAGGAGGACAGTACATGGTCAGAGGCTTGAATCTCAAACCTCACACTTCTAGCTACAAAATTCTCATGGGTGTGAAATCCCTCAGTGCCTCTGACATACAGTTCCCACTAAAACCTACTAGTTTGACCAAAGAGAATAAAGCTACAACACGTCTAGACATGGTTTGTTTTCCTCCTATTCAGGCATACCTGAAGCCAAAATCCCAGGAGAGCATTTTGGGAGGGTGCAGAGGACATGAATTTGGGAAGGTACGATTCTAAAAAGGCCCATTTCCCAGCTATACACTGATGATGTCTTTTGTAACAACTGCTGGAACATTTTTAGGCTTTGGCTGTTTTTTCCTCAGGGTGCTAATCTGTAGGGGTTGCACAGTACTGGCACCTCTCACTGCTGATCGCTTCTTATTTAACAGCAGGGATTAAAAAAAAAAGGCAGAATACTACTTGCTTCAAAAGAAACCCATACAAGAAGGAAAGTATCTCTCTTGCCTACATACGCATGTTCACAGTTTATTCAGATTAACAAACTATTCACAAATCTCCCCCCTCTGTCTCCAACTATTAGTGCAATGGTATTACCTATACTTCTCCACATCTAACACAGGAGTTTAAAAACCCAGACAAATATAATTCCAGAAGCCATACATCATTCCTACATATATGAAGCAGAGATTAACCCAAATCTCATTCTCTCCATGTAATAACCTTCTGCTCTGGTTTTTTATTTGGGTAACCCAATGCTGTGGATTACATATGGGAATTTATACCAGGACTTGAGAAGAGGCACAGAAATATGTGGCATGGCAAGCTCTTTCCCCATGGTGTGAGATGGACAAAGTGAGGCTGAGAGCACACAACCTGTAACGAGAACACAGAAACCCTTGTCCTGAAAAAGACAGCTAGATCTGTTGGATGCCTGTTTTGAGAAGTATCTTCTGTCCTTCACAACCTCTGTCCTGTCCAACTCAGTGGCTCTACATCAAGCAAAGACTGGATCTCAATGAAGTCCTCAATAACAGCATGAAGAAACAGCATCATCATTAGATGACAGTAGTTTATGTGCTATATGATGCACCTTGGTGGGACTGGACATGTCACAGGTCAACCAGTCAAGTGCAGGGAAGGCTGAATCATAGCTCTGCAGCATTGGCTATTCTCTCCTTCAGGCCTGTAGTGAGTACAGGGCAGTATCTGAATTGGAGCATCCCTGCAGGAGCTCTAAGTAATGCCAGGTCCCTCACAAGAGCCCAGGCAGCTGCAGATTACAGGAAAATTAAAACATCACTCCCTTTTATTCAATTAACCTATAAGTGACATGAGTTTGCCCCCTTCCCCTCTTTAGCCCTGGGCAGCAAAAGCTGTCTCTGTGTCTGCACAAGCAGGCCATTGTCAGTAAGTGCCTCCTGTTCTCCATGCAGATACGGAGCACTGGTAGCTGCAAGGGATGGTGGTTCCTACCTCACATAAATGAGTTGTCAGCAGGACCTCACTTCTTTACCTCAAATCAAGCATCCGTGCAAACCCAGCAGTTTATCATTAAATCAATCTCAACCAAAGCAGTACATTCAAAACTTTCTGAAATTATTCCCGTTTTGATATCCTTCTCCTTTTAACTTCCTTTCATGTTTATGAAATGGAAGGGGGTGGATGAATTCTTCCATAGCCCATCTCCAGATTCCTCCTTACCCCTGTGGGATGACAAGATGCTGTCTCTCCTCTCAGCAGAAAGGGGCAATCAAGAAGTGTCTCAAGTCACTGTGTTACTCTTCTGTCAGTTCCCCTGTGTCTACAGCCACTGTTTTAGGAACATCCAGTGGTCTGCCTGTTGGCTATCTCCAGGTCCAGTCAAACGGCATGCAAACACAGACAGGAGCTTTTAAGGCCATTCTCAGGCTTCTCTTTTTGGAGGTGTTTGTACCTTCTGGTTTTTGGAAGACACGAAAAGTTCAGCCCAGGCACACACAGAGAAATTCCAACAGGGTCTAGGTTTAGTTTTGCTTTCCAAGCCTAGATGACTCTTCCTGAATGACAAAAATAGAATAATCCTGTCTCAATTTTGAGAGCACTGGCCAGGTAATAGGAGAACCAGGAGCGCATTTCAGGAGGGTATTAATCTTTACCTGCTGACTGCAAGCTACAAACCAAGATGCTCAGAGAAAACTGCTGCTCTCTAATGGCTACTGAGGGACACACCAAGCTCAACCTCCACCCCTCGTGTCTCCTCTCCCAATGACTGGGAAAGGCCCTGCCTACAGCTGGTTTGCACGCCGCTGGGAGAGTGCAGAGACCTGGAGAGAGCTGGCGGTCTGCACGGCGCTGCCTCTGTTTGCAGGAGAGAGGCTGTGTTCAGGATGCTTATCTAGGCAATGACTTTCTGTGAGCCCAACACATCATAAGTTTTCTCCTAACGCTACCAACATCAAGCCAAGAGAGAGCTGAGCTGTGTTTCCCCTGCCCGGAGAGGGAAAGAAAATAACCCAGAGGTTAAATTTGACCTAGTCTCTGATGGACTAGAGAACTGGTCCTTGCTGTCCCCAGTCCCAGATTAAAGCCCTATCCACTACACCACTCTTCCCCTCTGGTGCGCCTGCTTTTCAGCTAGCTGGAAAGAAGGGGATTTTTGTCCTGCACAACTCCAAGAAGCCCCTCAGAGCCTTCGCCCCACCTTCCCCATGTGTAGTCAGTGTACTCAAGCCTTGCAGGTCGGTTCCTGAATTTGGCCCTTTATGAATAGATCACTATGCGGGCTGCTCCCAGACGTACACAGCCAGTTGTATGTGGGGGAGAATCGTAGGCAAGGGCAGGAATGCTTGTTTGGCAGCCTTTCCTGGTCTCCGAGTGTCTGATGACTTCTCTCTTTTTTTGGGGGTGGGGTTTTTTTTGGTTTTTTTTTGGTTTTTTTTGTCTCTGCCACCTCATTTTTAAGCCGGGTTTTGATCTTCTCTGCCAGTGTAAATCAGGAGAGTCGCTCCAGACTGACATCAAGTGGGCATGAGCGTGCTTCAGAGTGCTGCTGTCTAACTGTCTGGACACGGTGCAGCAGATGGGAGTTGGGATAGGTGACCGCACATCTCTACCTGCTGTCTTAGCCCTGGATCAGCTGGGGCCTGTTCGGTGTCTGTTTAGCCAGCAGTCAGCTGAGAAAAGACAGGTCAATGATGAAGAAAAGAAAATGCTAAGCAGCCCTGCTATTTATATACAATCTTCATACTCTCACCCACTCTTTCCATATATATTATATCTTGCTTCGGCAATTAAAACACATTACTTAAGGAGAAGATAATATTTCAAGCTGAAGAGTAAATTGGAAAGCTGTGTTTTTCATTTACATGAGTTAAACGCACAAGGGACAGCTGGAATGGCAGTTACAATTAGACTACCCATTAGGATGCATTAGATGACATTAACCCAAGACCTCTCAGGTCCACCGCAAAGCTGGCGGGCTGCAAGGCAGTTTTAAAAGCAACCTAGAGCTTTAAAGTGACACTCATGTTCAGTGCAAACATTGAAAGGGATTTTTTTTCCTCATCGTGACATGGCACACGATCAGTGTTGCTGCTTCCAGACTACAGGGGCTTGGCACTTCTTTTAAAGCCTTTATAAGGCTGAAATCAAATGCTGCAATAACCCTTTCACAACTGCAAAAGTATTCCAGAAATGCTATGCAAAATGCCTCAGCAAGCACAGCCAGACGAGGGTGTGACCAATCAGACACCCTTCCCAAATACTGCTTATTCATCTTTCCCATGCACGGTCGTTAAAACTGGAAATTATCCATCTTCCTGGTAAAGAAAGAAAAAAAAATACTGAGGTATCAAGCCACTGAAGAGCTACAGAAGCACTACTGCTTTTGCAATATCTACCACGGCTACTTATCGAGGCTGTGATTTTTCTCCTGGGATCAAACTTCATGAGTCACCAAAGACAGACCATGAAACACCATTCAAATATTAAGAGACTCATAGAAAGCTTGAAATGAACTTATAACTGCAGAGCCCCTGCAACTCTGCGTACCTCCTGAGATTTCACTCGCGTTATTTATTCTCTGGATTATTAACTAAAAAAAGAGTGGTGTGCGGAAAAATGAAGCCACTAGCTTGTACAGGGCTAGAGATCTACAGGGATTAAGAAGACATTTTAAAATACCAACCTTTTTCCAAGTGTCTCCTTAGTTATGAGAGGAGACTTGCCAATGGGAGATCATGGATGCTTTAAGGGAAAACAATCATTCACAACCAGATGTGCTGCTGAGACGTGTTTGAAGTCCCAGAGACCCTACCCAATCTCACTTGCATCAAACTACCTGATCCTCTTGAAATGACTAGCGAGCTCCTGTTTGTAAAGCTACAGAAAATCAGTCATAGCTTTTCACAAAAATGCTGAGTTGTCCATGTCAAGAAAATTATAGAAAGTCAGGCTATGGGCAGGAGGGGGAGAGGGTTAGAAAAAGAGAGCATTGTTTATGGAACATGAAAAGCTCCAGCGACACAATATATGGAATTCGGAGGGAAACAGGCCCTCCTTTCTTTCTGTACAATTCAAATAATTCCAATGGCAGGCTGGATATTCCCCGAAACGAGTTAGAAAAGCACAGGGCTGTCAAAGCAATTTAGAAAGGGAAAGTTGAAGTAAACATGGTGACTTTTTTTTTTTTTAAGCCTTAATGCTTGGAAGACCTGAATGTTACCCTAAATAGTGTATGCTTTTCATAGAATAGAAAGCAGTATTAGCTGTATATCCAGCCCAGTGCAAGGAGACTACGTGGGTATTTAAGGAAAATGGGTGGAAGTACCCCTAGATACGGTCTCAGTTCAAGCATGATACTCAACACACACACCTAGCTCTAACCTTTTTTAGGCAGTCTTAAATTAAGGCAAAAAAAATCTTTATGAAGTCCGGCTACTGACTTGGAGTCGTCATCTTCTGTAATGACACTCTTACTTCCCCGAGATGCTCTAGAAATCAGAACAGCAGACAGATATTTTTTATTGCTCTCATATGTTCATGAAGATGGGGATTGCCCATTAAGAGCAAAATATCCTGAATTCATAGTTTCCATAGCTCCTTCTTGCTACTGTTGTGCTTCCTTATTCAAGGTGAAAGTAGGAACTAACCCTTGAATTTGAGGGACTCTTTGGACCTGTTGACTGATTTCTCCAGGGAAAACCTCTTTCAGGCTTGTGCAAAGCACATGAAGGACTTTATTCTCCTTTGTTATGGAAAGGTGGTTTCCAGCATTTTGTATGATTCAGTTTTCACTGAGAAAAGGAGAGGTAACAGAAATGACTATTAGTTCAGGACTATTTCTACTTCCTTACCTGTCCTTTTGATTTATATATACACACATATAAAATTGTGATTTGATTATGGTATGATATGATTTTGAATAATTGGATCTAATCATGTAAGACTGAAATTACAAGGCCTCTATTCAGCTGGGTCTAGAGCAATTATATCCAGTAAAATTCCTTGGTGATATACTTTATTATTCTAAGGGCTTCTGTGCTTTAAAATACCACTTTCATGGAAGAGTTTCTATCAAACAGAAGAAAAGCTGCACACTGCCAATTCTGGGAGATAGTGGAGTCAAAGTCTTGCTCACTTACCATTTGAAAGACTTATTGCCTGGTGAGCAATCTTACCAGGACTCACTTGTTTAAATTATCTACATTAATGGATGACCTGAAACCTAAAGAAGTCAGTCTGGCTTTCCCTTGCATAAAGCTTACTCTAATTCACTCCTGACTTGTGTGTTTGAAGGGAATAGGGCTTAGTTTTTTGCTTTTCTGACACTGACTAGCATGGCTTTTGACTGAGAAGCAAAGAATCGCACCAACAAACTGCATTCATGCAGTCTGAGCTGCCCTCATTACTTCTACATTATTTCTACAGAATGGGGACAGTGGGAGTGTAAACTGAAGTACGGGAATCTAGGAACTAACCAATTTTTTTTTTTTAACTTTTAATAGAAAATCTCCTTTGATAGTTTTACTTACACTCAGGCAGACAACATGCTGCTATTGTTTTTGGGGGAGTGGTAAGTCCACTTCAGAACAGATTTCCTTACTCGTTTCCATCAGAACAGGACCTAAAGTATTTCTAGCTTTTAATTAGCAGGTTGGCAGCCTCCCTCATAACTCTCTCACAAATAACTCTGGATGTTAAGGCTTAGTATAAATCAATCTGACATGGTTGCGATGCGCTCTGTAGAGCTCCTGACAGCCACGAGGTGTCTCTACGAACTGTCCCACAAAGGGTGTGAGTCTTGGTTAACAAACAAGACAAAACTGAAGTTCAATCTCAGCAGAAGCCTGTTTGTTTGTCTGTAGATGTAAAAAAAATTCTTTAATAAATTACTCCTAAAAGAGAGAGCATGATCTTGTGCATCATGACAGCTCTATCCAAATAACTGAGCAGTACTAATACCAGAGAAAATATATTTACGGAGTCAAAGAATGGTAAAACAAGGGACTACATCTGGAAGTAGTAAAGAAAAACCTTAAATATGTTAGGAAAAAGTTCCAACAGTGGAAGTCACTTAGACAAAGGAATACGTTGCTAGTTGAGAATGCATGAGGCAACACTAGAAAGAGGTGCTTCAGAGATGAATTTTGAATTTTATCATAACAACACTATTTGGCTGTGTCATCAAGAGCATTAAAACCCATGCTGGTTCTCACAACTTGAAATCTCATAATCTGAAACCTACATCTGCATTTGGGCAGCAGCAAAGCATACAGTAAGTGCTTTCTGCACAGAGCAAGTGATTAGGACCTAGAATACTGTTGAAAACTAGGAAACAGAGCCTATTTCAGGGAGACGTCATTGTCCCAATAGTCGCTGTGTCCAAGAAATTAGCCAACACGGACTTTTACTGAATGGCTCTTTTACACCTTACTCTGCACTTACCAGTCAAATACAACTATGCATAACTGAAACAGAACAGGGAACAGATACGGAAATTGGTTTAAAACCAATTAGCAAAGACAAATCAGCATTGCAAGCAGAAGGCTAAACTTTTGACTCAAGAGCTGACTAAGCAGCTATTCTCCTAAGTGACAGAAGACACTTCTTGGCAGCAAAGAAAAAGATGAGGGACTGAAAGTCCAAACCATGATCACCTCTTCAATCTGTCTCTCCAAGTGAAAGGGTAAGTTGGTTGTCTGTGGTCAAAGAGTAAAGGCAAGAGATCTGGGTCATGTGAGCTACAAAGAATGAAGTCCTGGAGCTCCAAGAGATGCAAGATCTGTATTTATACTTCAGCCTATGTGGCTTCCACGTATGTGATTTTTATTTCTGAAATGAACTTTAAGCTACGACAACATAAGAGAGACCTCCCTGCTGAAATGTTGAGGTGAAACTGCCATGTCCTGCCTCCCATTTTGATCCAAAACTACTTCAAGAACAATGACTGCTCACAGCATGACACTACTAAGTGTGAGCAGAGACAGTGTGATCTGAGCCACTGGAAATCAGATGAACATGTATTAAGTCTCCTATGGTCAAGCTGGACCACAGGAGTTGTGTTAGAAAGCTCCCATTAAGGAAGTACCTGAGGACTTTCTCCTCCATTAACATATTCATCCAAAGCTGCTAAGAGACTTCCACCTCTTTTGCTTTCCACAGTTCAGCAGGGAACAACAATTGTATCTCAAGAAAAGAAGTTAAGAATTCAATCTTTTCTATCTTTAATGTGTTGTTATGAACTAACAGCACAAAAATGTCCATTCAAGTCAGTCACCAGACTGTTGTTTTACTGATGAGACTCCTGGGTTTTTCTAGCTTCACTTTAAATTTGAAATTGAGACACTTGAAGGAACTTGGTTTTTTTCCTCAAAATACAGATAATTACATGAGCACTGTTTCTATTTAAAAAAAGCATTTTACAAAAATAAATAGCTCTAATATCTTGCCCATCTTGCATGCAGAGAACTGAAACACAAAGGCCCACATCGGGATTGTCTCTGAGGCCCCAGACAAGTCTTGCCTCCTGCTAATACAGCTCGTCTGCAAGCACAGCCCTTGATAAGCTTGGAGTCGTGCACGTAGAGCTCATGGGATCCAGGTGGCCTAGCATGCTCCATGGATCACATGAGGTATATCCTACATAAGGAGAATGAGCAGGAGAAGAAAAAGCCATGGGCTACTGCTCTTTCAGAGTCTCATATACCCACCAAGTCTTTGACTCATCCCACAACGTTTTTAGATGCATGAAGTTTCATTTTCCTGGACTCTGCATACTGTTACTGATTACCCGTTCTGCAGGTTACATCCAGCTGCTGCTGTAGCAGCTTTGCAGTTACGACACTGCACCCTGGGCAGAGCAGCCACAGGGGTGACAGGAGTCTGGTGTAATTGTCCCTGTTTTCCGTTGCCTCTGCCTTGCAGCATTGTCCATTGCATTCCACTCCTAAATCGTGGGCTGCCACAAGAGTCCTCGCCTTGACCTTGCAGCTCTCCACTGCAGTCTCAATGGTCCTATTTTGCTGTAGATTGAGTGGAGGTACCGCTGGATGAGTAGGTACCAGCATTGTATAAGGCATAGGTAACAACCCAGAAGGGAACCACAGAGCCTTAGTGGGACTCATTGTCCACACCAAATACTAACCCCCCTGTAGTGCTGAAGGCTCCCAAGAGAGGGCCAAAGTTTGAAGCAAACAGCTTTTCTTTACAGGACTAAGGGACTGGTTTGGTTTTATGTTGTCTAGAATGAGCCTGGTCTCATTTTTTCAGGGTTGGAAATGGCTTATGCATGTTTACATGTTGATCAAGAACTCTCACTCTGTCTGTAAATTAGGGTTCAAATCTGGTAAGGGCCAATGAGCAACCTGGTCTAGTAGGAGGTATCCCTGCCTATGGCGGGGGGTTGGAACTTGATGATCGTCAAGGTCCCTTCCAACCTAAACCATTCTATGATTCTAACTCAGGATATTAAAAAGTGACAACAGGTAAACTGAAGCACTGCTGGATAATTCTTTACACCCTGTGGCCTGAATTAAGTGTGAATCAACGGCACCTCTTGCATTTGGACAAGCTGCAGTAACCCAAGTTAGCCTAAAACATCTCCTTCACTTCAATCCTCTGTGTCTTACACTTGGACAACCCTTTCCTCTTCATAGTCTCCTCATAGAGTTCCATGACTTACACTACAAATGCACAAGGCAGATGGGGGTCAACATTACTCATTCCTTACAAACTAGGGGTCCTGTTCAGGGGTGCCTGCCAAACTGGCGAAGGAACCCAGTCAGCCTTGAGGCAGATGAGTTCTCATGAAGAGGAGGACTAGACAAACAAGACCAAGGACATACTCTTCCATTGATCCCAAATGTGGCGAGGAATTCAAAGGGCTTCTGACAAGAGGAAAGGCACGTTTGCTGAAATAAAAACAGTATTTTCACTGTTTTGATAAGCACGATGGATGATAAAAGGTCTTGGAAGGCTTTTACTTCATACTGGAGTGCTGCTAAAGCCAGCATGGCAAGAGACTATAACCCTGTAAACATATGTTGTGTATTAGATTCTGATCTGGCAGCTTGCCTTAATTTTGTTTTTTTAAGGCTCCAGCGAGTTCCAAATACACTTCCATGTTTGTGTTCCAGCAAATGAGCGAAAGGCAGAATGCTTGAGCGACAGGGACCCTGGAATGCACTGGACTATAAATTAGCAAAAAAAAGAAAGCCGCCATTAGTGTTGGCACACCAGGCAGAGGATGACAAAAATATCAGTAAATTCTTTTTTGAGTCCTTTTCTCCCGGTTTTTTGTTTTTCCAGTGTGCTCTTCACAGCTGCTGAGAACTGTAACAACTTTAGTCTCCTCTATTTTAAGTATCAACATCAACAGAGGTGACAAGGAAACACATTTCTAGACAATTTTAATACTCCCAACTCCCCACCAAAAAAGCACCCCACAGAGCACGCTCTCAATAGCAATTAGGCTGGGTCTCTGTAGGCACAGACGGAGAAATTCTTTTGAGAGGCGTTTTAGACTGCTCAGGATTGAGAGTTCCGGTTCATATAAACAAATACTGTTACAAGAGGCAAAGTTGATATGGATTTATGCAAGGAATGTATAGACTGAATAAGCAATTTGATAATTAATGGAGTTGACAGGCACTTTCTAATAGTACACAAGTATGTGCAGACTGAATGGTTTCATGTACATGCTGATCCAAAGACAGTATTATTATTTTTAACCCATTTTATACCTAATCACTCAGATGAAGGAAACATGCATTTTTTTTCCTCTTGGGTATTAATCTTGACCTCCCAAAGCCTGATTATTGGGAAATAAATCCTTTGCACTTAGTACTATTGCAGACAACAAACCCGCAGATGTCTTGTACAGGATGATTTTTTTCACAAAGATTGTCTGAAGAATGAACTTTTGATTACTTTCTAGGCATTGATTACTTCTTTTATGTCCCACAGCTTAAATGCAGCAGTTTTGCTCTTAACAAAGAACTGCGAGGTTAGCTGCATGAGTTTGGGGAATTTCTGAAGAGACCTTCTTGGCTAATACAGTTTCTTTTATTACTGGCTTCCAAGCAAGCCAAACCACTGCTCCTACAAGCCCAGCTGCAGAAACTAAAGACGCTTAGTAAGGTCTTGAGCAAAGCACTGTCCCACCTGGCAGGAGAACATGAGAATTCATTGTGCATGGAAGATACTGTGACATTTTGAACTGCACGGGGAGAAAGGAGTAGTGTTGTAACTGCTCCCACACAGGAAGGAGATACTCAATGTTTTCTCAGTCTGGAGCAGGTTGAGAGATGAAGTCTTGATATGCTTCACAACTTCACCCCTCTTATGATCAGGAAATAGGCATCTAACCACATTTGTTTTATGGCCTCATACCCTAGACAATATAAAAATGTTCTAAAGGTTGCCCCCACGATAACCACCTACGGAAATAAGATTTGGTCAGTCTTTCCTTACCCGTGCCCACCCCCTCCTTTAGCAAGGAAACAAAAAGCCGGACCAAACTGCCCACTTTCTAGGGCCTACGACCTCCGTTAAGGCACTGAGAGAACGGAAAGGGCTATATGGAAGCACGTTGTCTCCAGTCATATTCAAGCTGTAGGTAATTGCAAAATAACCTCAGTTATTACAAAATAACCTCAGTTCTCCAGCAAGAGGTAGATGAATACACCTAGAGGTAACGGTTGATGAATGGTTTTAAACTGAAAGAGGGTAGATTTAGATCAGATATTAGGAACAAATTATTTACTGTGAGGGTGGTAAGACACTGGCACAGGTTGCCCAGAGAAGTTGTGGATGCCCCATCCCTGGAGGTGCTCAAGGCCAGGTTGGATGGGGCTTTGAGCAACCCGGTCTAGTGGAAGGTGTCCCTGCCCACAGCAGGGGGTTGGAACTAGATGATCTTTAAGGTCCCTTCCAACCTAACCCATTCTGTGATTCTATGAACAGCCATATGGAGTTAGATCTGAGGTGTTTCAGGCCCATTATTCTGTCCAGCCAATAGCTACAAGCAGATGCCTGGGGAATAATATATTAAACATATCCCCTATTAAAAGCCTTGTAGATGGGGCACAATTCCGCCATCCTGTTGGGAATCCAGCAGCAGGTCAACTTGCTACGACTAATCAAATATCAAATGACACACTGCTGTGTGCTAACTGCCTCCTACCCCAACCCCAGCTGCAGCTGCCTTTGAAGAAAGGTGCAATGCCTTCTGCATGGATGTACATGCCGAATAAAGTCTTTTAAAGCATGTGAGAATGAAAGCTGTCATCAAAATGTACTGAGCAATTACGGGTTGAAGGTTGAACTATTATTACTTCATGCCCTCCCATTCCCCTCCCCTCCAGGGTGGGAAGAAGGGGGGAGGATTATTCATTTGTATTCGAGCACTTCATTAATGTTTATAAGAGAATCCAAACACGCAAGCAAAACAAGGACGAAACACTCGCGCCAGACGTGTGATGCGATAAATGTCACTGGAGCAAATATTTAGATCTGTTTACAGAGAGGCCTATTAAGTCCTTTTTGAAAAGCTGTGCAGTGTTGTGGCTTGGTCTCTGCCTAGCAGCTCCAGCGTAAACAAATGGAAGATGGCTAAGTCGCTCTCTCTCATTTTGTTATGACATCTGGAAACCTAAGGAGGTTGGGAGAAGCCAACTGGCTGCCCTACTGCGATGTCTAGCAACAGGGTCTGCTTGTTGAATGATGGCAGGACATGCAAAGTGGAACTGCTGAGTTCTCCAGCCAGTGCCAAAATCAGTAGATTTTCAACACAATAATCAATCCCTCAACAAAAGTTGTTGCAACACAAAAGCCTTTGGTTCATTGCTAATGATGCAATGCTATGCTCTCTGCCATTTTTAAAGATCATTTGGGTTTGAGAAAATCAGTCTCATTAGGGATTAAAATAGAGTTCAAAGTTGGGTGGAGCTGCTCTGTTCACCAGGGAATGGGGATGTGTCCCATAATCCCTCGCCTGAAGAACTATAGGTTATGGAGTTTGCAATCAGCCTAGGTGTCTCCTTCGCATGACAAGTCCCTCCACATACAAGTACTCCTTTTTCTAAAAGTATTAAATAAATTGAAAGGGATAAGTGAAATGTATAGATGGATAAATCATAGTCTCAGCCCCAGATGTAATAACATATTTGGGATATTTCGGCTCCTGAAGTCATGCCACAGTTTCCAACATGTTATGTAAATCCTACAGATATAAAATTGTCCTATATGTATACACTAATGATCAGGGTTCCTTTTCTAGACGATCAGCTTGCTTCCTTCCTGTTCGGAAGGACTGGTGCTCAGACCATACAGAGGTACAGGACTCTGTACAGTGATCTCAAGCAGTGCTGGCCGAACCAGGAAAGGGAAGGCTAAATCAAAACACTTTCAGTTTGAAACCCTCCTTCTGATTTAGTATGTTTAGTTCACTTTTTTCATGGCATCAAGAATTCAACATGAAACCACAAGTAACTCCACTCAGTCTGCTTTTTAATCCCATCTAAGTGACAATTAAATTAGAAGAATAATGATTAACTTTTTTTTCTTCCTAATTCTCTTAATGAATTATTTGGCTACACAAACCTCTTTTCTACATAAACCAGGGGAAAGACACCTTGCCCAATTTTGAGGACCACAGGGATACAGGTTTGGGTTCCAGGTTCAAGGACTGCATAATTGTTTAATTTGTTTTAACGGGAACTGCACTGAACTTTACCACAGAGAACGGGTACCAAGTCTTTTGGGGATTCTCCTATTGGTATCTTCAAAGCTGTACTCTCAGGTCTAAGGCATCTCGACAAAACACACCCCTTCTTTCCCTGACTGATAGAGATGATGGATTACTAGACGTGACGGTTGCTAGGCTTGTTTTTTTCTTAAGGAATGTAAGAAGGGTCTGATACTTTGGTGTGTTGGAAAAACAGGAAAATGCATGTGACCGCCCAATGAAACAGTAAATAAACGTTGTTTGTCCCTACTGTATAACAGGGATCAATCTTTTCAGACTTAAACTTCCAAGAGGAATTTTTTTTTCTTTCTGACTTTTCTTTTTTAATTAGTTCCCCTGACTAATTCTTGCAGAAAATGCGACAGCTTAGTGGCTTGGTCTCAAACCGCGGTCCCTTCCATGACGCCACAGTCAGCTGTACTCTCTGCTCTTGGTGTGTTTTACTACCCTTAATACATTCGGCTCGTTAGGAGTGCCAGGACTTGAAACCTTGTCAGTAGCATGCCCAACATCCACTGGGAAGAGAGAGGAATCCCTTCGCCTATTTTTGTTTAGCTACCTCCTGCTCCTCCGCTTTAGAGCTAACCCTTGGGGTTATTTATGTTGCATGACCTTGAGATAAATGGCATTTGGCAGGCTGCCGGATGACTTTGTGTTTCAAATCAAACGTTCTCAGTTTCTCCCACTAACAATGGGAATAATTCCTGACTGCCTTTTCGGGGGTATTTCTTCCCATCTCATTGCCTGCCATGGAGTTCTTTGGTAACTACGTCAGGGTTGGTGAACTTTAGCTTGACTTTCTTGTTAGATGCAACTACCAAGTGGTGTGTGTGGTTTTCTTCTGTGGTTTGGTGTGTGTATGTGTTTTCTCTTTGTCCCAGAGTGTCTGCACTGCTGGTATTAGAGCTACAATTGTTCTATATAAAGCAAAGATCCCTTGAATGATCTGCCAAAGGCTTTATCTCTGAACAATCTTTGTCTGTACTTGCTTTGCCGTTAACCAGTTTTGACTCTTCTCCGTAATGGCTGGAGTTGCTTTGCCTTAACTGATATATATCAAAGAGAACTGCTAAAATTAACTGCTCATGAACTGTGTCCAGGATGTTAGATTAACTCATCTAGAATCCTTCAGTGAACAAACTGATTTACGATGTGTTATGACATTGTTACTTGATGTGTTGCACAACAACTCAATTTTAAAAAATGAAGAGTGCTCCATTAATAAGAGATAAATCTTTCCAGTGTAATTCAAATGAATCTGCAACAGCTTTAGAGAGAGCATGATAAGGGATCTTGTGTGGGTTTTGGTGATTGTGTTTTGCATTCCTAGGGATATCTTCCACTGGGATCTCTTTGTCAGTAATGACAAAATCCATCCCAAATATGCCAAAATATGACACCTTTTGGGAGATTACAGCTCTTTGTACCTCCCAAGACACAAAAGGGTACTACTACAAGTGATTCTCAACAACTAATACTTTCAGGTTGGAGAATGCACATCAAGTGCACCCAACTACGCTTTCTTTCAACTTCAGAGCCATAATTTGCTGAGGTCCCTACACGGCGCGTCCCTTACAAGTTTATCCAGCCATAGTTAACACACAGCAAGTGCTCAAAGCAGTCAGTTTCTTTCTCAGAAAAAAACACACCGTTATACTTGAGATATAAATAAAGTATTTTTTTTTAAAGCAAGCATTATTCCATTACTGGAACATGAACCAGTGTAAATGCTGACCTTAAATTATTAAGTTTCTAGAGCGTGTTTCAGATGCATACATGTTAAAGGCTCAGGTCTCTCCGGATACCCAGCTTCAACAAAAATGCCTTTGAAAGTGAACTTGAATTATATACTGTACAGTATGTCTCATTTCACAGCCAAGCCACTTGAGTTAATAAAGAAAATCCTCCCTGGCCTCACACAATTAGCTGGGTAAAAAGCTAGTCAGCACAAGTCTGCATACAGCGACAAACCAATCCATGGTCTCATGCCTGCGAATGCTTCCTGCCTTGACCCTCTGAACTTCATCTTGCCACCAGAAGACTTGGATTAATTCAGGATGGTATAACCTGGTCTCATGGCCTGATGCTCACACTCTTAAGCAAAGAAAATACCTCCCTGGTGTTCTGCAAATGGAAAGGAGAAATGCTGAAGGAACTCAACTTCAGTTTGCTTGCAGCAATCTACCAATCGAGCATGCCAGTTGTTTGAAGGCCAGGCCATATTACAGTTGTTTTGGCCATAGCTTGGTACTAGAAACTTGAGTTTGATTCTATGTCTTAGTGAGTTATTTTTCAGCAAGCAAATAATGAGCTTTTTTGAAAATGGTCTTTCTAGCTTTTTCCTGTATTAATCAGGAAAAAGAAGTCATTATGAAAAAGAAGGGGTCTCTTACCAAAAGAATAATTTTGAGACCTTTTAGCATACTTGCACCTCTCTTGCTCCTGTGATATCCCGAAAATAAAGAATTACCTGAGCTTGAAAACAAACTACATGTTAGCATCCCAGTTGGCTCCCAGTATGTCAGAACCAGCCCTTCACATGGTGCAAGGCTTAGCTCTTTTCCAATTAATAGTTCTGTGATGATTTTACCAGTGCTTTAGAACCAATGGGACACACTGGGATGTGTCCCATCACACTCCACCGCTGGAATAACATTAATCTTGATGACAATTTCTAAAATTGTAAATCAATCACACGCCAGAAATAGAAAGACCTTCAAAAAGTTGGGCATGTTTCTTAAATCACCCTTTTGCCCTCTCCCCCTCTGCCGACTCTGCAAACTCCTATACTGTGAGCATTTTGTCTCCCATTTAAATAAATATTCCCCATCACTATTATGCTGTCACCTGTAATAGGAAAAGCCTGCAAGAAATCAAAGGAAGGCAAAATTTGTGCGGTGGCAGAAAGTGTACAGAGAATAATCAGTCTTCATTGTGATTGTTAACAAAAGTGAGGGAGCCTAATGGAGACCTTGGATTTAATACAGTCTCTAAAATATTGAGGGGTTACTTTCAAGACATAGAAACTCCTACTTTAAAGAAATATTTTCCCTGTGTTCCTCGTAAGTTGACTTTTATTAAAATGGAAAGAGGTTTGAAAGTAACTTGCAGGTTTCTGTTTCCTTTTTCTCATTCCTTGGCTCACAAAGGGAGCCTGATGAATACTGCTTTGCTCTATGAAGGCAGCTTCTTCTCTGTTTTATGTATTGGGGATATCTGTGTCTCCCGACAGGTGCCCCAATACAAGAGTTAGGGTAGAAGAAGCAAGTTTGAGGCAATCTGGGGAAAACGTAAAGCATCTAGTGTGATTTCCTTAATTTTGTGGTTACAGCTAACATGTTGGCTATGACCGAATTGCTAGCTTTGTTCCATGCCCATCTCGGTGAACTCTGTGATTCTGCAGGGATACCCAAGCATGAAGAACCTCTGGACTGGAATTTATTTGGAAGGTTTCATAACTTCCATGTTAACTGAGCCTAAGAAAAGAAGAAAACAGAACACTTTCTTTTTCTTTTTTTTACAATCCTTTCTCTATTTGCCAACAGGAGTTTCTGGGAATGGTCCAGTGTTATCTCTGGCTTCAAGGGATACTCTGGAATGAGAACAACATATAGGATTTGATTCATACCAATGGTCTTTCACATCTAACACCGCTACCCACTGGCATGGGCTGCAATCCTGATTTTGAAGAAGTCAGTAATAAAACTCCCTTTTGACATCTGCAAGACTCTTCAGCCCTCAGTGTTATTGCACTGCCTGGACAGAGGTGATCAGCAGTGGTCCACTGATAATAAATCTAATTACAGTATTTCAGGGATGATGATTTCTTCAGGCATAACTGGCCTATGGGAGTCTATGTACGATGAGAAATGGGGTGTCTAGGCCTATGGTAAATGACCCTCAGAGTGGAAAATCTAGGGTCTTTGATCTCACTCAAACTAAAAATACTTTTGCTAATGAGCCTCCTCAAGTCATACAACATCTATCCCAAAATGCTGAACACATGGCTTTAATTTACAGTTTTTAGCAACTTTCATTTATATTGTGCTAGAAGTCCTGAAATGACTTGCAGCAGAAGCTCTAAAAATTGGAAATCCAAATGGTAAGGACTGCTGTTGGAATAATTAGTGATAAAAGTAGCAGTCATCTGTGGTAATTCCTGCTTGAGCTTCTGACACAGGTATTAACCGTGTCAATTCTAATTCTCTGTGCACTTAAATGACAACTAGATCCAATAAACAATAACAATGACACAAGGCAGCTATAACATTCTCCACAAAAAACAAATCCACGGAGATGAATGAGATGCCGTAACTACTAGCTGTTGCAACAGATACAACCAGTCATGCATTTTAGTTGCACGTCTGTTCCCTCTCTGCAGAGAGCATAGCCTTGTTCCAGTTCCCATCCAAGAACTGAGATACTAAGGTCAAACACTGATATCTGCAGCTTTCAGCTCTGCAGGCACCAGTTTAATTGTTGGTGTCTCAAGCAAGCTGGAAACCATAATGCTTTATGGGTTATAGAAAGAACATTAGGTTCACAAATTGCTGCAATGTTCAGAAAAATGTCTTAGTGACTGCACCCTATAAATAATTTGAGAGGTTCAGAAAGATATTGAAGTTTTGTGATCAACCTGCAGTGCTTTCTGCAGATTTTAAGTCTAGTAGCATCTAGAATCTGAATTGCTTGTCATCTCGAAAGAGAGATTTGGGAGAGTATGTGGACACAAGACAGATATGTTTCCCTGCAAAATGGGGCTCTTCTAACGCTGACTCTTGAAAGTTAAAAAAATGAAGTTTCCAAAACACTGGTCATTGCTCAAAGTCTCCTTTTTTGTGCTTCCCTAAACACTGCGCTCTGGGGAAGTCATTTTACAGCCCCTCACCCAGGCATGCAGGGAACCCCCTAATAGGACCAAAAAGATGAAAGAAATCACACCCATTTCATATAGCTCAAGCAATAACTCTGTGATTTCTTCTGCCTTGTACCTGTCTCATCAACTCCTAATGACAGCGAAGAGATTAATAAGCGTTTGCAGTGTAACGCCTAGCACCGGGGAAACCTGTTATTTTACAGTACGTCCCTCTGAAGTTCCCAAATATGCTTTGCAGGAGCCCTGCCGCTGATCTCCATCTCCGCAGGAGGGCAGGGTGAATGAGTGCCCTTGCTTAAGATCATTTCTGGCCTTTTCAATACAGGAACCTCTGACTAGCCTGAATGATGTGGGCTGGCTTTATAACGCGGATTGCTACTCACTAGGGAGCTGAGGGGAGGCTGTTAAAGACTTTCTGAGGACTGTAGGTTGCACTATACTTGAAGTTGAGGTTTTTAAGGTCAATGGTTCGTTCTGTTTATAAGCAAAGCACTCTGGGCCCAGGGCAGGATCCTGACTGCTGTTGCAACAGCATCAGAAACTGACAGCTGACAACAAACAGAGAGCAAATCATGGCTGTGGAAATACCGTTTACTAAAGAAGGCGGTATTTTGCACTTAGTGGGTAAGCAGCTTGAAGGTGGCAAACTGCTCCAGGGGAGATCCCACAAGGATTTGAAAGCAGCGTTAATGCCTGAGTACGGGGATGGATTGGGTCATCTGTCCCTCTTCTGATCCCCTTCCCCGAAGAAGAGCTTGGGGAGTGCATCTCCTCCAGGGAGCAAAGCCCACGCCTGGGTGCTCCCCATGCCCCTCGCCCTGCAGCGGGACCAGGGCTCCCCGCCGCTGGGACCAGGCATCTCCAGAGCCAGAGAGACCCTGCTCTGACCTCAACTCACCTCTCGCCACACACACACAGAAAAAAAATGCCACAATTCTGCAATTCGACTTCTATATATCGGCAATATTCAGCTGCCTCAAACACAGTAGGGACCCCCTAGAGTGCCAGGCTTGTTTGCCACTCTTTTCTGGGGATTTATTCCTTTCAAAGTTCACCTTACAAAGGTGCAGTTCCTGCCTATAACCGGTCACAAGCAGCACCCATAATTCTGCAAACAGTTCGACCAGCAGAATCCTCTTCAGATCTGCTCGTGGGTGGCAGGTACACCTGCCTTGGGCTTGGATCTTACCACGGGAGGCGTGAAGGATCAGAGGGAAAGGAAGGGCTCATATCTAACTTGTTCTAAAAACACTTCTTGCAGTTATATACACAATAAATACAATAGATCAATTGCCAGCTGCCCCTCGAGCCATCATTAACTGACTGGGGCTTTTTTCTTAATAGGCATCAAATGCCAGTGTGGGCCTTTCAAGGGGGCTGTGGTGAAGAAGCACACAGTAACTGGCTGTAAAGAGCAACACGTACAGTTAGTTACAGCTATAAAACGTCAGCTGCTGATCCTTTCAGGTGTTACTGTGACTACTGTAGTTTTAATACCTGCATAGTTTCACCCTCAGCAGTTCCCCTGGTAAAGACGTAAAGCAGCTCCACTAGTATTCAAAGGGAATTAAATGGAAGGATTTCTATTGCTGCTGCATGAATTTCTACCCCAAGGTTAATTTTACTGGGGGAATTTTTTTACCCTGGGGTGTGGGGGGGGGGGTGGGGGGTGAAGGAGGTGATAGTTTAATTAAAGCCAGAAAGCTGAAAAAGATGTGCGGTATGTATAGCTATGTATAAGCAAAACTTTTAACAACGTTTCTTTCAACAATATTCAGCAGCCAAAACAGACGATACTAAGCTATTTTTGATGACTCTTGCCCTTTTCATGAAGCCTGATTTTTTTTAAAAGCAAAAAGGTACAAGTTCTATTAGACAAAACCCACTTTTCCTATTATAAAAAATAAAATTAAAAAACCAAAAATCAATAATACTGCCTCAAATAAACTACACAGACCATCAAGAGTCAACTAGCTCCGAAACGGAGCCCTTTAATCCGGTTCAGAAAACTTTGAGCCTGGATCTTTCGTTAGTATAAACAGGCAAATTTCCCTTGAAGTCAGCTATACCGGTCCCTGTCAGCTCTGAGGGTCCCAACTTTGTGATGACAGAAATGTTTAATTTTTCAGGTGGACAGGGGAGATGGAATAGCAAGTCCAGGCCATGGCCCTGTCTATGTATTACTGTGTTGTGCTGTTTTGCCACCGAAGGTCCAGCTCCAAGACTGCAGATCTGTCAGTGACCAAACGTGATGGACCACCCATCGGCCTTTTATTAACCAGCACTTGTTCCCCCTCTAATCCTATCACTAGAGTAATCAAAGCTGCCATGTCCCAGGGTTTGATGGAACAGCAGGACCTGGGAAATGAAGACTGATTTTGTTAACAAAGTCATTCCTGCCCCTTGAATGCTGTCTCATTGGTAGGAAGCAGGGAGACAAAGTTTATTTGTGCAGAGAATGAGGCGGCAAAGAAATGAAAGGGGAAGAATGGTGAAGTGTGAAGTTTAATCTGGCACGGTCTAAGGTTTCTTTCTTTGAGGCCGTCTCTGATCCAATCAACACCGGTTTGATATTTAACATCTCCCCCTGCAGTTGGAAATGATACAGGCCGGAGAAGACCGGAGTCAGGGCTCTGCAAGCCTGGACCAGCGGAGGCAGAGGAAAGGGGGTGCCGGCAGCTCCTGACGGCTTCCCCCACTGACAGGTCAGGACGGAGTCTGGCCCCGACACAAAATTCCCCTCACAAACCTTGGGATTCAGGGCGTCTGGCACAGGCTGAATGCAGATTCTCCCTGAAGGGAGCGAGCTCGGGATGGGATGGGAGAGGGGGATGTTATTTCTAACTTGGAGGCAGGGATATCAGCGCTGTCTCTGTCTGGGGATCCTGCTGAAAGATGGGATTAAAAACACGAGCGAGAGCTACCGTCCACCTCCCCAGGGCAGAGCAGTTGGGGTAGAGGAGTAAGACCTTCCCCTTGCCGACCACACAGGCTTTTCATGGCGGGGGGGGGGGGTAGGGGGGATGCTGCCCAAGGGTCCCACCACAGCCCTGGGTGATCAGGGTGGACACAGACAGACCCGAGCAGCTGTAGGAGTCACCGTCACCATACTCCTTGCTCCAACAACAGCCTGGGGAGAGCTTTTCACCACAGGTTTGGGTCAGGGGCACAAAGAGGAGGGAAAGCTTAACCCTTTGCCGAGCTGGCCCTCGGAGGACGCATGGACAAGTCTTCATGGCCTGTCATGGCACCGGCTGCAGTGCCTCTGCCAGGACCCCAACAAGAGAAAGCCCTGAACACCATCTGCCCCTCACCAGCTCTTCTCAGTCCTGGCCCACTTGATTTGGCACTTTTCTGGCCCCTGTGCAAATAAACATCTGTGCTGCCAGACAGAAAAGTTGTCTGCTTCCCCTTCTTTGCGAGCCTCTCGGCTCCTTCTGTCCCACCTCCAGTGAAAATCCGGAAATTTCATACACCGAGGAGCGGTGAAATTTCAACCTGACCCAAACCTGACCTGAGTTCCCCCCTCTTGCCAGGCTCCCAACCCGGCCTTTTGCTGCGATTCGGATGCCTTGCCACCAGCAACACAATACCAAGGACCCAGACGTTGAGTGAGCAGAGTCCCCAGGGGCAGCGAGGATGCTCGCTCCTCCACCAGCCACGCGGGAAAGCCACCGGTCCGCAGGAAAGGAGGGCGATCCCAGCGGTGCCGGTTTGGGAGAGCGGCACCAAACCCGGAGCGGAGATTTCAGAGGGAGCGGAGCATCAGACTACAAAGTTTCGGGGTTTACAATAGAAAACAATGCGCTGTGCTCTACCTGCCAGAGCTGGCTCTCCAGGAAGCAGCTAATTATATGAGCCACCTTAATCTTTTCATCCGGCTAAGACAATCAACATTTCAAAGCCACGCACAGAACGTTTTCAAAGATCATTCCTGGTCAAAAATGCAAGTGTATCCGCTTTCTTTCAGAGCAGATCAAAACCAAGTACCACACCAGGACCACTCCTAGATTTCCTCCTCCTCGCGGTATCAGATTAACCGATTTGGTGCATGTAGTCAGATTAAATATTTGCAGTAGCACAAAGCTGCCTTTGAGGGGAAGAAGTTAAAAAAAAAAAAAAAAGCTTTTTTTCTTTTCTAATTTGCTTAGGGCAAAAAAACTGGACTTTGGGGACGGGGGAAACAAAAGCATTGACATGATTCAGCACGGCACAGTTTCAAAACTTGAATTCCGAACGGAGAAATTACGTGCAGTATTCCCGTAACAGTAATGCTGAAAACAGGTAAAAACTGTTGATGCCCTTAGCAGATTTGGGACTGTAATTTATCACAGATGTTCTCATCAAACTGTGCAAACACGCCACAAGACAAAAGCTGCTCAATTTCTGATTTCCATTTTGGTGTGTTTTAATTATGTGTTGCTTAAGGAAGGCTCCAAGACCTGAAATTGGGAGGCAAAACCTAGCAATAGTAATCCACTCCACTAAATTAGCACAGTAATACAGCAAGCAGTAGGACTGCCAGACAGTGTGATAACATTACAAATTACTATTGTTAAACAACTAGCCAGGTGTCAGGATGCATGAAATCTAGAGGAAGCAAGAAAATAAATATCTGGTTTGTTTTGTTTAATTTTGTCTCATGTTGTTCTGGTGGCCTTGTTCCCAGAAAAAGCTTCTATCTAGGAAAAATCCTCCTGAACACTGATCTATTTTAGCAGCAATGTCAATTCTCTGTAATAATTAAAATGTAATGTATTTTTTTAATCAGCACAAACTTTTTGCATAAATGATTGCCCTTTACGTGCCAATTACAGTAATACCTTTGCTGGGTTTTTTTGGACTATTATTATTATTGTAGCAAAACGAAGGGGAAATTTTTGTTTCTATTTAAAATTTAGAGAATAAGAGAAAAACAGAATTATCGTAAGAGCAGCAGAGTTTTGTACTCTGTCCCTTTTCCTTCCTCTGTTGCGCGCTCGCTCGCTCTCTCTAAAAAGAAAAAAATGTAATATGATTCACATTTAAAAGGCTTCCAAGTGGTACACTTTTAACCAAGTGCTTGATTCTAACTGCCATTTTTGACCTAATAAAGCCAAATGCTATTGGATGCCTGGAATGGTTAATTATTTTTACCCCACCTTAAAGAAGGGGTTCAACAGAGAGGATAGGCACTTAAACCTTTCAAACAGAACAGAGTAAAACGAATTCCTTGTTGTGCGTCTGTGTTAATGAATGCGAAGTTCCTGAGGGGCTTTCTTTTAATTATTTTTGTTGACAAACAAGAAAATCCCTCCAAAAGTGTATGCAACCAATCTTCTCCTCTGAAGGCTGTATGCAGAGTTAGACTTCTAGTTGAAATATCAGATGAACCAAATGTTTGTGAAAGACAGACTTTTTCCCCTTAAAACAGTTCCCACTAGACTTCAGGGGAGAAGGGAGTGAAGGCACTCTAAGGACATTTTTATCACACCAAAGATCAGTTCTTTAATCCTTATTCCCACAACTCCAAGAATTTTTTTGCTCAAACTAGGACAGCAAGACAGAGCTGGAAATTGGCTGATCCAAAACTAATGATGAAAAGCAGGTTAAAAACGAAATATCATTGCCGTAACTGACACCATCTTAAATTTCCCCTCGATTATTTGTTTTCTTCCACACACATTCATTTCCTGAATTTCTAGTAAATCTGATTTCATATAAACAGTTTCACAAAGCAAAGTCAATAGCTGTGACTGTGTTCCTGATTAATCCACTGAAATGAAATAGATTGCATGGCTTAGTACTTGGTTGTTTCAGGCTAAATCCACTGAAAGAATTCTGGAGTCCAGTTACACCAATAACTTTTGTTTCTTAATCTACATCCTTTTCTTTTTGCTGAACTTTACCTGTTCTAAAATAAAAAGAAGTCCATGCAGATTGAGCCTTAATTTCTCCCACTACATGATGGCAACATGAGCTGGTTTGTTTTGACCTGGAGTGACTACTAAAGAGACGACTGACAGCTTGCACGTACTTAAATCTATTTGAACAATATTGAAATTTCTTTTTTCATTGTTCAAGTTTCATCCTCTTCCTGACAAGTACCACAGAGCTGCTTCACTTGAAAAACAAGCAAACAAACAAACAAAAAAAATCAGCGCACTTTTTACCCAGCTCCAGGACAGGATGGGAGGCGTGGAAGTTTCCCTCGCAAGTGGCAAGGCAGAGGACACACACATTCACACCCCAGACATTTGCCTCTCAAATGAATGATACACATGATAAACGCGCAGCACTGGCTGTGCACGTTGCAGGTTTTTTTGCAGGCAGTGTGGATCGGCGCGATAGAGAACAGGCAGCCCGACGCAAAGGCTGCTGGAGCCCACGAGCAACCCATCCCGCTGCAACAGCGTTGGGGTTCGCGCCCATAAAACCCACCAACACGCACGGAGAATGGCCCCCACCTCCTGGGATAAGCCACGAGGCCCAGGAGCCTCCTTACCTGGGAGAAGTTGAGCCCGTTCAGCGGGTGACACTGCTCCTCCACCCTCTCCACCGCGCCCGTCGTCTTCTTCATCCTCTCGGCCTCCTGGGCGAGGTAGAGATCGAGCACCGGCACCCCTCTGGAGCGGATGTCCGTCTCCGTCAAGGAGTTCACCATGAGCATCACCCAGACAGGCCTCTTGCGCTCCCAGTTGCCGGCGATGGCGTTGAAGAGGTAGTCAGCATAGAGCCCTTTGCCCCGCTGGTCCGGGGTCATCCAGTGGGGCAGCATCAGCTTGATGTAGTCCAGGTGGCGTTTGAGGCGGCGGTAGAGCTCCCGGGGCAGCACGTCCTGCAGGTTCTCCCCGTGGGGCAGCATCTGGCAGCTGGCCAGCCCGGAGATGGTGTAGGGGTCGGTGAGGTCCAGCTCGAAGTAGACGCTGGAGCTGGCGTGGAAAGCGGCCTTGGAGTTGTCCGGGATGAAGTCCCACACCCGCGTGTAGGGCACGTGGATGGTGCCGAAGAGGTAGGCGGGGGGGTCGCGGCGGATGGTCCAGAGGAAGGAGTTGAGCTCTCCTTGCTGCGGGGGAGGACAAGTGGGTGCCGGTCAGTGGCGGAGGGACGGAGGAGCAGGAGGGGAACACCACCCTCGGGGGGGGTCCCTCTCCCCCATCTCCCCTGGGAACAAGCAGAGCCCACGGGTGCCAAGGCGCCCGCGTGGGGCAGAGTCCCGCGGTGACCCCCACGAGCACTCACCCACCCGCCGCATCCCTCGGGGGACCCGCACCAGGGGGGGTGTGGGGGGGTGGAACGGGACACGGGACACGCGGGGCAGCGCCACACCTGCGGGGACACGCGCGTCCGCGTGGGCCGCGCGCACACGCACGGAGGAGGAAAGGGGGGGGGTGTCCCTCCCCTCCCGCGTCCCGTCCCCGTGTTCCCCGTCCCGTTCCTCCCCCCCTCCCCCCCCCCCCCCCCCAAAAACCTCCGCGCCCCGGCGGCTCCCGCGGAGCGGCGCGGTGAGCCGCGCATCCCCGAGCGGCCGCGCCCCCCCCCGGCCCGGCCCGGCCCGGCCCGGCCCGGCCCGGCTCACCGAGCGGGGCAGGTCGCACTGCCCCGTGTCCATCTGCTCCCGCCGGGCCGCGGCGTCGGGCAGGAACCCCCCGAAGACGAAGCAGATCAGCGTCAGGTTGAGTTGCATCCCGCTTCCTCTCGCTCTCCTCTCTCTCCTTCCCAGATGAGCCTTTTTGGATTTCTAGGATCTTTTTTTTTTTTTTTTTTTCCTTTTTTTCCTCCCTCCCTCCCCCTCCTCCTGCTCTTCCCCCTTTTTTTTTTTTAAAGCCTTTTTTTTTTTTTTTTTTTTTTTTTTATTCAAACAAACTTTGCCAGTCCCATCTGCATCTGACAAGTGCAGGGGGAAGGACTGGCCGCCCCCTCCCTCCCATGCTCCCCCCCCCTCCCGCCCTTTCCCACCCCCACCCCCTCTGGCTCCGGGCTTGTCAGAGGCGCTGGATGCTTTGGGGAGGACGGTTCTCATCGGCAGACTCCGCCATGCTTTGATTTTGCAGACCGGAGAAGCTCCTTTCCCGCCCCGCCGGTTCGGGAGGCGGTTGTTGCAGAGGAGGAGGGGGGGGGGAGGGGGGGAAGCGGTGTGGGAGGAATAGCCCGACAATAAAGTTTAAAAATCAGATTTTTTTTTTGCCTTTTTTGGTGTTTTTTTTTTTTCTTAAATTCGGCGGCGGAGAGGGGCAGCCGTGGCGCCCCCCGGGGAAGGCGGGCGCTGCTCGCCGCACGCCGCACCGGGGGAAGGCCAAACTCGGGCTGCGGCGGGGAAAGTTTGGCGCAGCCGCCCCGGCCCGCCCGCGCCTCCCGCCGCCGTTGCCCGGGGCCGCCGCCAGGGGGCGATGGTGGCCCGCCCCGGCCCGGCCCGGCCCGGCCGCGCGGCGGCGGCGGAGGCAGAGGCTGAGGGGCGGCGGCGTTCCCGCCTCGCTCGCCGTCCCTCAGCCGCGCCGGCACCTGCGTGGCGCTTCCCTCACTCGAAACAAAGCATAAAATGGGAAAGTTTCGACATTCCCGCACTCAAAAAGACACAAAATCACTCAGGCGGCGCTTGTCCCCGGCGGGAACTGAAAGCAGCCGGCTCCTGAGGGGATGCCCCGAGGCGCCCCCCCCCCCCCTTCAGCCCTCCGCCGACTGACCCCGCTCGGCTCCCAGGCGTGAGGCGACATGTCCTCGCAGGCGCCGCCTTCCTCCGGCCCCTCCGAAACCAGGCGCAGCGAGGCCTCGCTGAGCCCCGGGGTGGAGGGCAGGTCAAGGACGTGGGCCCTGCGTGGCGCTGGCAGCGCCATACCCCGTTGCCTCAGCTATCCTGGGCCGGTATGGCCGCCCCAGGGGGGTCCCCCCATCTCCTCGGCCTCACAGGAGGACGGAAGGAAACCTCTCTCCGTGTGTTTTCACAATGTGCATCCGTCCCGCTGGCGTCGTTCGCTATCCAGCTTCCACTCGGACCCAGAAGCCTCAGGTGAAAGCATCTTCCACCAAGGAGACCGGCGCTGGTTCCTACTGACGGAGGCACATCCAGGAGCCCTGAGGGTCTGGAGCTTTCTCCGGAGGTTGTTGCAGCAGCCAACATTCCGTGGCTCCAGCAGCTGCAGCTCCGGCCTCCTCCCCAGTGCCCAGCGCTGGTGAAGCTGTGGGGTTTCAGAGGAGAGGACGGGCGGACAACGCCTGTCGCTGCCACTTGTGGGGATTCCTGACTATCGATCCACTCCGGGCAGGGATGGGGGTCGGGGTGCTGGGCATCGCCCCTTCTCCCTGTGGGACACCACCCCCAGCCCCTGTTTCTGCCATGGTGTACTTTCTTTTGAATAATTTCAAAGACCCCAGTGGATTTCAGTCTCTGCGTCTCTTACGCCTGTAATAAGGAACTCTGGCTGACCCACTGACTCTCCCAAAAGCTGTCCCGTGTCAAAGCTGGAAGCGTAAGAACCCAGCTTCTCCTTTTGCTGTGAATGAAGCTGAAGGTGTCTTCTGCTCCCGCCAGAGACAGCAGATGAGATTCAATCTTTTGTACGTTACAGATCATAGAATAATTTAGGTTGGTGGACCCGGGTGTCTCTGCCGGCCGGCCTGCTGTATGCAGAGCATGCAGCAAAGTGGTCTGGACCCTCACTTTCCCGCCACCTCCACGGCTGCAAACCCTTTCCAAAATTGGGAAGTTCCTCACTGTATCGAGAGGAATCAAAGCTACCAAAGTATTCTTGGTGAAATACAGTAATTACTAGTATGAGGCGGGGTCCTTGCTCTGCCGGAACTCAAGAGTGGAGCCAGCAGGGGTCTTGCCAAGGATGATGGCAGGCTCCAGCCTAGCTGGCTATCAACATGGCTTCCCGACAGCCCCGTGGAGACCAAGGGGGACACCGCTTGCTGTGGTTACCAATGAATAAATGCAGCTACACGGGCTGCTGAAGGGACTTGCAAACCACCATGTGCGCATCCCACAGGCTCTGCTCCTGGTCTCCAGAGGCAGGAGAGCATTCTAACTGTGGCGTCAGGACCAGCGGCTCCTTTCTAAGTGGAGGCTCTCATCCTCTTCTCTCTCTCCTCCCAGATCTTCCAGCCAGGTAAAAATCATGGAAAGGAGCAGGGGATTGGGTTTTCTCATGGTGTTTCTAGTTTCTGCAAATAAATACTTAACTTTCTGGATCTACCCTGAGGTTTAAGGTTCGTATGAGGGAAAGACACAGAGGGACAGAAAGAAGCAGAAAGTTTTTTAGCCCACGGGGTATCCCATCATTGCGGCACAGGACGGTCCAGTAAGACAACCGAGTCATGGCCGCACCAGGTGCTGGTGGCCTGGAGTCACCCATGGCCCCATGCTGTTGGGACATGGGGTGGTGGCAGCAGGCGGGCGGGCGCTGATGTGTAGGCAGCGAGCTCTCACGTGCCCTCCCCGCCCGGTCTGCCCGTGGGGTATGTGACACCAGGGCCTCTCAACTTGCTGCCCCGGCTTTGCCGGTGTGACAACACCACCCCGCGAGAACAGGGAGGGCAGGGCCCGGCCGCACATGCCCACACCACCTCTCACTCTCCAGCAGCCCCACCTGTCTCCCAAACGTGCCTCAGCACTCGCTGCCAGCCCACCCACAAGCGTGCGTGGTGCCAGACGGTCACTGTAGGTGGCTGTGCCCCTACCTGAAATGAAGTATGGAGCAGGAAGGGTTGTGCAGCCCATGCCCCAGCAGATGTGATACCACAAGGGCTAATTTCAATCACAATACTGTATCCGGTTGTTTTTCCCTGAGCTGACACAAATCAGTTAAAAGCAACAGGGTTTGTGCTGTTGTGACACTGTAGCATGGGGGTCTGCTGCATTTGTTCACAGCTGGACCAAACTGTGTCCTTGTGCTCAGCAAGCTCCACTTCCAAAGTGACGTGGCTGCGCGCGCCTGCCTGCCTGAGTGGCTTTGACTTGGTCCACCCTTTTTCTAGCTCCTTCCCAAATCTCTTCCAAAGTAGTAAAAGAACAGAGAGGCCTTATCAGAAGGCTGGTGGGGACATCTCCAGTGACGTGACCCAACATCTCACACACTGGAAAAGACGTCTGGGAGGTCTATAAGGAGATGTGAGGCCCTATTTGGTCATGGGTGCCGTGTTGTGAGGTAGGGTGGTTACCCTCATCAATGGCATACATATCAAAGCACCTAGGGCGAGAATAAACAAACATCTTTGGCACTGTGCTGGCTTCCATTAGCCAAAAGGCAGGTGTGTGTGTGTGGGTATAGCAAGTTTTCCAGCCGTTTCCCTGAACTCAGCCCTGATGTTGCAAGAACTGCCTAGCTGTGAAAACACAGCCTCGCCTTGATTTATGCCGCTTGTGGGTAAGATGACTAAGAAGAAGAAGGGGAAAAAAAAAAAAGAAAAAGAGCAGAACAGGAACAGAAATCCCAGTGGGAGCACGATGCGGGTGTGTACCGATTTGGTGGGACGGTCAGGTTGGGGAAACTGCAGCCAGAGCTTCAGGCAGTAGGAAGAGGAGACCACAAACCACATGATATGTATCATGATGTTCCACCTAAGATACAAAGGCATGCCACAAGCTTTTATGAAGACAACTCTTTGGTAACAGCAAGGGAAATTAATTCTTTTGTGTAATTGTAACATTTTTTTCTCCTTCAGATGAGTTCCATATGTCTTCGTGATTTTTTTCCTTTAAACACAGCAGTTTAGAATGAATCTTAAGTAACGTTTAGCCTGCTTCTAAAGTAAATATTTACAAAAACATTAAATAATGGTTCTGATCTTTGGAAAATGTATATTGCTCCCTACCTGCTACTGTTTTGTGCCTATTTGGAGTAATAGAGAAGCTCTGTAGTAAACCCCAAGGCTGTAAAAGCAGTGTAACAATGTGATTAGCAGTAATCAGATGGGAAATACTGACTATTAAAAACTGTGAAGAGATAAGAGGGATAAACTGCAAAGGGAAGGTTACGTTATTTTGTTTTAACAAATTTCAAGAAATCTAATGGGGGAATAGGCTTTTAATCTTACAAAAGCTGTATTGTTTTTTGCAAGCATAATAGTGTTAGCTGATATTTATGTCATGTATCGTCTTCAAAGAGCTTTACTAAATAAATATTAATCATTTCACCAGCCACTTAAAGGCAACCACTTCAGGGGTGCAGTGAGGCAACAACTTAACAAGTAAGTTGTACTAAGACAGGAAGTGAAGACAGACAGATTCAATAAGGAGTCCATGTGGGTACAAAAAAATATTTGTGGAGGCTTTAACAATATCTTTAATCAGGCAAAACAAAACCCCATGGAATAGAGGGCAGATTTCTTTGTTAATGAGAAGTTGGCATTGGAACTTGTAATTACAGCATGTTTCCAACAGGTAAAGAAGATTACTAGATCTGAGAGGAAACAGCTTGTGAGGGATCAGTATTTGCATGCAGGGAAGCGTAACACTTTTTTACCAGAAAATGCTCCTTACAGGGCAACTACCCTTTCGTCTCTTCCTCTCCTCTCACCTTCTTCCCAGGAAAAATACCATATTGTTGGCCTGTGCTGTATCAGTATTTCACCGTTTCTGCTGTGGTGTACTTTTTTTTGAAGAATTTCAAAGACCCCAGTGGATTTCAGTCTCTGTGTCTCTTATGCTTTTTCTGTAATAAGGAACTCTGGCTGACCCACTGACTCTCCCACAAGCTGTCCTATGTCAAAACTGGAAGAATGAGAACCCAGCTTCTCCTTTTGCCATGAATGAAGCTGAAGGTGTCTTCTGCTCCTGCCAGAGATGGTAGATGAGATTCAGTCTTTTGTATGTCACATATCACAGAATAATTAAGGTTGGAAGGGACTCGGAATCATAGAATCGTCTAGGTTGGAAGGGACCTTTAAGATCATTGAGTCCAACCATTAACCTAACACTGCCAAAACCACCACTAAGCCATGTCCCTAAGCACCACGTCTACCCGTCTTTTGAATACCTCCAGGGATGGCAAATCCACCACTTCGCTGAGCAACCTGTTCTAATGTTTGATAACCCTTTCAGTGGAGAAATTTTTCTTAGTATCCATCCTAAACCTCCCCTGGCACAACTTGAGGCCATTTCCTTTTGTCCTGTCACCTGTTACTTGGGAGAAGAGACTGACCCCCCACCTTGCTACAACCTCCTTTCAGGTAGTTGTGGAGAGCGATAAGGTCTCCCCTCAGCCTCCTTTTCTCCAGACTAAGCAACCCCAGTTCCCTCAGCCGCTCCTCATAAGACTTGTTCTCCAGCCCCCTCACCAGCTTCATTGCCCTTCTCTGGACACACTCCAGCACCTCAACGTCTTGCTTGTAGTGAGGGGCCCAAAACTGAACACAGTATTCGAGGTGGAGCCTCACCAGTGAAGTGACTTCATGAGGTCTCTCGTCCAACCACCTTCACTCTGAGCACGGTTAACTTCGATCTGAGATCAGGTTGCTCAGGTCCAATTAAGGATCCTAATTAGATTTCTTTCTTACGCACAGGTCGCATTATATGTAGCTCTCCTGGACGCAGAAAGTAATAAGCCTAAAGCAGTTGCACTGCTAGCTATTATGCTATGACTTGTTATTTGCCATGACACCCGTGCTGTGATGTGTCTAGCAAATACAGATCTTCCTGCAGAAAATTGATTTTGATGTTAGCAGTTGTATTCACATATAACATCATTGTTCAGCTGTGCAATTCATGATTTGAAACGCAGTTGTCAGAGGAACAAGCCTCTACTACTTAAGGCTGTCACACTGAAACTGCTGAATTATCCCAACTGTTTTAACATTTCACATCTTTTTTTCCTGTGTGTTGCAACCGATATGATGTAGTCACCGTAGTCACTCTTATATTTCCTTCCCTGTTTGTCCTCAGGTCCAATTCAGTAGTTTTTTGTCTCAGCGTTCCAGAAACAACCGATCTAGTTCTTGAAGAAAATCCACTCTCAAACCTAACATCCTCCCTTCTAAGGACTAGGTATGAATTTCGCAGACCAACCAGCATTAATAGCTTGTATTACATTTTGCAAAGTCTCACCTTGTGCTGTGGCCTCTGCAATGACAGACCACATCCTGCCTGAGACTAGGCGTGTAAATATGCTGAAGAAATCCTTTCCCAGTGTCAGACTCTGGTATGCGTTCTCCCTCTGTATAAAGTTTAGTCTGCGCTTGTGTATGTATATAATATTACATATGCACACACCTAGAAAGGTGTATGTATCTGTGTGTGTGTGTTTATATATATTAATGTGTTTATATATATATATATATACACACACATACACACACACAAAATGATGGGACAGAGGAGTACTATTAATGCTCCATTATATGCTTTTCAGTTCTTTTTCCCATCCTCTCAAAGATATTTTGAATCTGAGCCCATGGAGGCAGAAGCCTGTCCTTCTCTGCTGTCCTTCTACAACAAGTATGGTGGATCCTGTCTTTTCAACATCTCCTGTCTGCAACTTAAGCAGAACATTACTGTTCCATTCCTAAAGCATATTAAATCAGAGCGATGGTGAAAAAAAGGTCTGAAAGCAACTCATCAACCTGAACAGGAGTAATCTCCCTGATGTATAGCAAAGGCTGTAGCTGTATAGCACAGTATATTATCTCCTTGAGGCCTAATAAGCAAAGAATTTTCTTCCTGTTCAGTATGGTTCATTGTGCAGTTCCAGAAGCTCCACTTAATTTCATAAACAGTTCAAACCTCTTTCATGTTTGGAGAATGACTGGGAGTTCAGCTGCTCAAGAGTCCTTTAAATGTTCCACTCTTTATTGTCATTCACTATGTTTTCTTTTCCTGGTTTCTAGATTGCCATTGGTTTCTGCAACCTTGGTATCATATTATGTTCAGTGGCATTTATTAATGAGAAGCCTGAGAGGAGTTTTTTAAGTGGGATTGAGTCTTTATTATAAAACAGCTAAACCAGCTCTCCAAGACAGCACTTCTGAAAGAGGAGTCTATGCATGACTGTCTTTCTCCTGACCTGGAGCAGAATATTCCAAGCAAATGCAATAACTTGGTGCATATGTATGAAACAGCTGATTTACCAACAGCATTCCTGTTCCAGGGGCTTTGAACATGCATAATGGACATGCAAATGTGCCAATATTTTGCTAATTTGGTTTAAAAACTGCTGCTTTTTTTTCTTTTGGAGATGGTAGAATATGGCTTACATTTGTTGCATGTGTATGGGCCTGCTCCTTATTAAACTTATGGTCCTTTTTTCCAGTAACCACTTCAGTGCTGTGAATCAACACAACTGGTTCAGAAAAACACCATCTGTCGATTGGATAAACAAAAGTCTAGTTAGCTGGAAGTTTAATAGATCACAAAGCCTCACCAAGTCCATTTTTATGTTAATAAATTCCACCATGGAATATTTTCTGATGTCACATGGCAAAACTGCCCTAAATAAATAGCAGCTGAAGCATTTTCCATTATTTATCTTAGTATTTTGTTAGCTTAACAATAGAAACTGGCCAGTATCTGAACTTCCTTGATCTTGAAGTGCCATATGGGTCTATATGTTGGGTTTCATGAATCTTAGACAAGTAGGTTTAGAAGGGATCTCATCTAGCCTGACTAGAGTTGGGTCAGATGGGCCTCCACTATGCCAACCAGATGTCCATCTCAGGAGTGGGGGCTGGGGTTAGCACTCAGTAATAGCCACTGACCTCATTTCATCTATCCTGTGCCCAAATTATTCTTTTACTTATGATTCCTGGGTGGTGCTATAGTGTGAGATGTCTCATCTACCACCTGTGCTTGGAAAGACCTCCTCCGAAAGTCAGCTCTTTCTTTCCCTGCCAATCTAGTCTGTTCTTAAAAATTTGCCCCGGTGGAGATTTCATGCATCAGCAAGTATAGCTCAGGTGGTTCCTTCGTGTCCTGTCCCCATTTTCTTGAGCAAAAGATTGGGCCTACAGGTGGATTCTAGGAAAGTTCTTCCAACAATAGACATTTAACCTTTCTGAGCTATGGAGTTAGTCAGAGATGGTCTAGTTGATCTCCCCATGAAGGTAATTAGACTCTTGAGCTGCCAAGTTTCACTAAGAAGCTTTCATGTCTTCTGAGAAGGGTCATTCAGACTCCCTGCTGTTTCAAATCAAGCACAGGCAACACTTCCAAGGCTATATTTAAGTCCAAGATCCTTCCTGAGCAAGACTATGGTCAAGACTGTACCAGTTTACCAGTTAGTATAGAAAGGAGTGATATTGACTGGCTGCCTTTTGTGTGGCCACCAGATCCCTTTTTGGTTCTGGTCATCTGCATACATTTTTAATAGCAGTCCAGAACAAAATGTACTCTTGCTGCTCTGGACCTGTATGCAAATGAGACCTTCCAAGTCATCCTAAGTCCATTAAAAAGGGGGAAAAACAGATTTGCCTAAGAAGTTATAAAATTAGAGAGGAGATTGCTAGACTAAGGAGGAGAACTCAGCTCTAGGCAGCACTCCTAGTGGTGCTGAGAGACCCTGAGGCTGGAAGGTAACTCCAGCACTACAGCAATGCTTTTGCAGCATTGTCACAGGGAATGGTATTCTCTCTCAATGTCAAGACAGGCTTTGGCAATGTTTCCTGCTAAATGGGGTACTGGGGCTGCTGCAGCCAGTGTGCGCTCCCCTCTCTGTACATAGCCTTCTAGGGCACCTGCTGCAGGAGAAATAAGGCTGCCTCCCTTTACGAGAAAACCTGGTATCCCTTGTCCTCTCCCATGGGAAGAAAATGACAGGGAGCTTTTTTGATACCTGTAATTTTCTTGAAACACTGCCAATTCTCTGCCCAAATGCGAAACGTGATTTTGCCCTATGTTTAGGAAGCCTCAGGTGAGGAGCAGGACATACGCATGTTGTACACCCACACACAGTGTGTAGTCCTACTTATTTCTTTCTGTTCCCTGGAAACAACTTCTCTTGGTTTGAGTAAAACATGTAAATATACTTAATCATGAGGAAGAAGCTTTAACATTTCAGATCATACTAATCTTCCTCTTTCCTTCCTCCTGTGTAACTCAGAGTGGCTTATATATTTGAGATCCAGCTGTGCATGCTTGGATCTGTGATACTCAGATTGTGCTTTGAAGCTACTCCTGCCCTGAAATCACACTGTGTATATCCATTACAAGCTGTAGGGAAGAATTAATCAAATAAAACCTGATGCTACGCTATGCTAAAGCACATCACAACTTACCTATCTCTTCTTACATTTCTTCTGATTATTGCAGAACTGTAAAGCTCTTCTTTTGTTTCTTTGAAGCAAATTTACAATAGCCTCAGTAATCCTATTGCACTTGAGAAAATGTAAACCTTTCACACTATTGCAAGTCCCTAAAACGCCTACAAGGGCTCCTCTGCTGAGCTCTGTCCTTACAGGTATCAAATGTTAGTTGTGAACTGGAAGACGGTTTGTGGCCGGGTCATCTTTTATCTATGTTGTAGGATCCCAATATCAGTTTATTACAGAATTTACTATTCTCAGGAGTTTTTTCAGTGCACTCTTTTTTCTAAAACATTTTCAGCAGATAAAGAGAAAATACAGTCTGTTTTGAAAGTATGTTTATAGTGTACCTTTGGTCCCAATTTGTGTCTAATCACTATTAGTCTGCCTGCATGAGGAGTTAGGCTAGTCTCTCCTGGTGCTAGCATTGGTCATGTGGAGAGCACCAAGAAAGCAGGGAAAAAAGAACAGAACATGAACAATGTCATAATTTGGCAAGAAGAATGAGCTTTCCCCACTTTTTCAGAAACTAGCCTTGCTTTCATATGGAATTAGATCTTGCAGGCAATGTAAAATCTGAGCTTTCTGAACATATCCTTTTGTTGAATCTCTATCTATAAATGCCCAGCCCTATGATGATAGCTGTTCTATAAACGTGAAACAAAAGGATGGATTATGTATGTATTTTTGTCAAGAGCAGAGAAATATAGCCACAATAAACCCAGAAGTTTGCAGGGTGAAGTAAAAAAAGAGACTTTCTTTTCGGAAGCAAAAAGTTACGACTATTTGAATCTCACTGGGATGATGTTCATTGGGATCATCAGTCATACTTTTTGTTGTTGTTGCTAACTTACACGTACACACAGAAACTGCCTTTCATGGATGAAAAATGTCTTGCTTATTCACAAGCCCTGTAGAAATAAACATCATTTTATATATATGTACTGCTGGCAGTGAGGATTTTATTTTTCATGCCATGTGCCAAGCTTTCATTAGTCAAAGTGTGAAAAACCCCATTTGCTGTGTTTCAGAGAGTTCATGTTGGCAGCATTTAGAGAGCAATTCACTGATCTTTCAGTCACTGGAAAAGGGATCACCCTGGGAGGTGGCCAGCCACCTGGGACTCAGGGGTTGTGCTTTAATCCTCGGTTTTGTAACCCACCCTTTTCTTGACTTTGGGCAAACCGCTTCATTTGTCCGCATCTTGGATCTCCAATGACAAGGATCAGGCTTTCAAGTCATAAATTTGTTCAGTAGTATAAACTTAATATATCTCAGATACTAATATGGTTGTAGTCACATGGTTAGACTCTTCAAGCTAAATAAGCCTGATAAATGGAGGCAAGTCTCGGTCTGAACATAAGCTTTGGAGAAGCTCCAGAACACAAGCAGCATGAATCCTTGATTTCACTCTACACCATCACACAAAACCAAGCACACTTTCCTGCACACTTGGATCTCTCCCCCCGGTGAAGTCCAGGTCCTGGTCTCTTCATCCCAAGCCTACCTCATTTTGGGGCTGATACAGGGAGATAAGATCCCTGCAGTGTCCTCTCTAAATGAGGTCGCTGTGGAGACAGTAAAGGATCATGGAATAAGTACAGCTGCCCTGGGAATGGCATTAGCTTAATGGATTTAACTCCATGAAGCTGTGTATGTACCCATAAATACGTAAACCGAACATGAATTTGAGGTCCCGTTCCTACCTGTGCTGGTGAACTGTCTCTACTGCCCCTATTCCTCTGGGTAAAATAGGAAGACCATAAAAGCCAACATGAGTAAGATCAAACCCTCTGCTTATTCAGATGGAAAGTATTGCTGAAGTCCCCAGGGTTACATGAACTAAACCTAGGAGTTTGCTTTCTGTCTTAGAAGTAGTGTTGCCAAGTTCTGGACAGAATTTACAGAACAAATCTCTTGGCATCGTAATTCATTGCAAAGGAGACTTAAGTTTATCAACTGAATTATAGATGATGGAGCCTTATATCAATTATTTAATTGTCCCTTTTGGCTTCTTCTTGTATTCCTTCTCTGCCCTCATCAAGATGCCCAACGAAAGACTTAAATCCATTTTCACCCTCTTTAAAGGCACTGACGATAAAGCAACTGTAATATTATTCTTTCTGAGTAGTAAATTTATAGCAGGCAATAACAAATCCATGAGAATTTATATGGCCTTTTGCCAAAGAAACCAAGGATTTGAATCCATATGCTGAAAAATATACGCATATCTATTCCGCTGTTTAAGGAGCTGTGGGAAATCCATTTTTTTTAGTGAAATGAGAGAAAAGTACCCCATATCACCTATGACCCTCCTTTTAAATCCTGAGTGTCATCAGAAGGTTAAAGCTTTATTAAGACTTTCTCATGCATTCAGCTCCCTGACATATCTAAGGGGACGAAGGTATGAGAAGAATGAAGGCATCACAGCATCAAACAGCCAAGCTTCCCATTATCCATGTACGGGACAATGTGACTGGAGGCCCAGTGTCAGTGTCTGCCCACTGAGATAAGGACTAGAAGCCTTACCAGATCCTCCCCTGAAGGAGCCATGGAAGATGGTAAGATACTCCCTTTGAACTGAAGCAACATATATCAGCGTTCCTAAAACCATGCTGGACCTGGTCTCCTGCAACCTCTGTTCATTATCTTTCGCTAGTTTTCTCTTAGCTCCCCACAAAAAGCAATGTGTTATCCTTCCAGTAAGCTGCATGTTCACTGGCTAACCACTCTGCTGGATTTCTTTTACTCCTCCTATTCTCCTCAGTTGCTTCTCTTGTGCTTTGGTAGGAGGATAAATGAGACATCAATATTAAACCAAGCCAGAGTCCACTGAGATTTCCTCCTCCAGTCTGGGATTGGAATGACTGGCTACCACAGTGTCTTTTTTTCTTGTATTGCTCGGTCAGCTCAGGTCTCCATGGCTCAGTGGTTAAGGAAACCTACCAGACCTCTAGATGGGTATTTCTCAGGCTCCTTACTAGCAGTGCACAGTTGTGGATGATATCTCCTGCAGAGTTTGCTTTAATAGTTTTGGTAAATCTCACCATGTCCTCACCAGTCTTCATTTGGCTATGCATGTGGAAGTCTTCAGACATGTCTGCTAGCCGTGTTTTCAATCAACACGATTCAGTTTTAAATTATAGCTCCAAGAGCATTTCAGGCTGTGCTGACAAGCCTGGTCCTTTAAAAAAAAAAAAAAACTAAAACAAAAACAAAACAAAAACCAAAAAACAAGCTCTAAACCAATGTGCTTTGGGGAGAAGGGAGGGAAAGTGACATCCATTCTGGGAATGAAGAAGCAAGAATAACAAAATCTGGCACCCTGGTCTGTGTTTGCTCTAATGATGCATCTCCATGTGCTTTGTGTCCTATGGTAACACTGCCCTTTCCATGCCACGTCGTGGATCGTCAGATGAGGAAGCTTGGCCCAAAATAAACGCCAGGCTGCTTTTCATCTCAGGGATTTGTTTGTGCCAAGCGAACAAAGTGACTTCTTTGTGGCTGTTTGCATTTGTTGTTCCAAGTTGTCTGAGCACTAGGTTATAAATACACACCACCGATTGATAGCCTCAATATGTCCAGTCGGACAAGCTTTGCGTGCTGGCAAGAAAAGGATTTGGCTTGCCTTAATTATTTTTGTTTTAATACTTTTTTAGATGTTTGATATAAATCAAAGATACTGTAAATACAACTCAGGAGGAGGGGGTTCCTTCCTTACCAATTTTGCAGACTGGGTTTCTGACCAATAATTTTACCTAAACTTTCTGTTTCATGTTTGTATTCTTTACAGGCATGTCTGTAAAGGGATGCTGCCAAGTTAGGTATGTAATTTAACAGCATCAACATTTTGAGATTGCTTTTAACGCCGAAATAAAATTAAGTCAGAATTTTATCAACTCTTAGAGTAGATGCAAGGTATGAGAGGAACGTGAAAAGCTGAGTTGTTCTGAGCTCTGCCTTAAGAGTGCCAATGGTAAGCCAAGACCCCGCCGTCCTGGGCCCGTGACAAGGAGGCGCGTTAATCAGTGGTGACTCTGAGCAGACTGAGCTAAACCCGGAGTCTTGGGGACTGTTAGCCAAATCCTGACTACTTCACTGGAGAATGTTCAACCTTCTAGACTTGACTTTTTTCTGTGCCCACCCCTGGCCCCCACCACTGAAAAACAATGCTGGTGAAAAATGCCTCTTTGGGAATTTAATTTGTATGGAAAACATTTTATTTTTGTAGCCAAATCTTCCAGTCTGTGTAGGTTTTCCATTTGCTTTCAGCAAAGGCTATTTTTCACTATTTTTCTCATCCAAAATTCTTATTAAGAAGCTGAATGCTTTTACCAAAAATGGGTATCTTTTCCTTTCCCTTCCCCTTCACCCCCTTCTCCATTCATAACATCCCCTAGACCTTGAAAACAAGCTAATTGAAAGAAAGCACATTTCTTTTAAAAATTTCCCATGGAAATGATTTTGTTGTGGTTAATGTCTGCTTTGTCTCTCTTCTGTCTGGGGCTGGAAGAAAATTCCTCGAAAACATTATCAGCCAGTGCATCTCTACAACGCAAGTGAGGTTCTAAACATCTCATTTATTCATTTATATGATAATTCAGTAACCATAATTGTGGTCACTGGCTTATTTGCAATACATATACTGAAATAGTTGTGCAAAGGCATTTGAAAATTGGATCCCTGTTCAAAGATCTCACAGCTTCAGACACATTTCAGGAAGAATGCAGCGGTATGCTGTGTTGTATGTATACATGCATACTGACTTTTAAATTAATATGCACATATATATATATAAATACATATGGTTGGAAGCGAAAGATGATGAGATGAGCTTTCTGTGCCTGATTTTAGCTTTGCTTTGAAACAAGCGTTTCCAGGGTCACCTGGAAACAATGTCCACCCAGAGCAGGAGGCAAATGGACCCAGGTCAGTTTTATGCAGTGGTTAATCAGTTTCTCTGCCTCGTGCTGGTGCAAAAAGAGAATATGGTGCCCTGTACATGCATGACAGCATGGGAAGGTCCGTGCTGTATCTGCGTGGACTGAACTGGCCAGCTTCAGTCTGCTCCAGACATTCTGATAGACAGTGAATGAGCCTTCGCAGAGTCTGATCCACGTGTAAAAAGCATGAAAGAAAAGAGACGTGTGGATCTGTGTCCCTTTGTAAATCCGGTTTGCAGAAATGGGCTTCTTACTTGCACTTATTCCTGTGTGTGTAAGTTAGGAGGCGTGTAATATAAATTGAAGCCTAATTTTTTCTTTGAAGCCATTAACACCCACCCACAAGCAACAGGAAACAGACTTCAACGTTAATTAGTACCAACACATTCAAAATTCACCCTATACTTGCCTTCAAGTGCAGCAAAGCAGCTTCAAAGCTAAAAGCTTCTTCACTTTCTAAGTAATAATGAGGTATTAATGAGGCAATTAGGGGCTTGTAAACATGGTGTCAAAGAGATATGAACTAATCACCAGCAACAGGAAAAAGACAGATCCCTCTGACTTCAGTGCTCTGCACTCTCCCTAGCCCCCTGAGGCATTCTGGGCTTGTAAACTAATCCGCAAAAATGTTCTAGATTAATTCAAAACACTATCCTCTTTTTAATTCCCTGACTGTCTTCAGGCTTGTTTCTGAATAGATGCTCTGTGTGAAGGCTTTTAAATACTCACTTTTGTTATTGCAATAAAACCCAGATTGAAGTTCTCTTGCACTAAGCTGTCAATTTATATTTGGCTCCCTTCTTAGATACATATGAAATACTTCTAAATCATTTGTTAGAATATTTCTTCCAGTTTATTTCCTTGTAGGCTATTTAATTAAAAAAATAAAACGTGTAATTTAATTAGAACTAACGAACACTTTTTTTTTTTTCTTGAATGTAAAATGTTAGTGTTGAAAATGAACGCTTAAACACACCAGTTAAATCTTGGGGTGATGCAGATAGGACAGGGACAAACGTTTTCCCCCACAGATGTTTTAGCTGGAGTGTTGGATCTTATCGCACTAATTTGCTGCAAGATGTTATGAGAATCGCTTCTATGATTCTTGTTTCTTTGCAGCAATGCAGTTCAGATCTGATCTAGCCGGTGCCTGAAATCAACCTGTCATGCTGCTTTCTGTTGCTAAAGGAAAAATCACAGCAGATTTATCCATAGCAAGATATTAGATGTGGTCCCACCTTCATAATGCATTTTGTTGTTCCTATTAGAAAACATGATTCCAAAGAACTTTTTATATTCTAAGTAGAAGTAGAGAAAAAGAAGAGCAATAGAAAAATGTCTCGGATATTCAGGAGATGCTAGGCGGCGAGGCTTTAGGAAAAGCACCAACTGAAGAATTTCCTAAGTTGGGAGTAAACATATCCATACCAGCATCCCTGATACATACACTCCAAATCTTCATGTGACAGTTGAAATTCTGACCTTGCTCCTTCCTTCGAATTATGTCCACAGATGGTATTGCTCCACAACTGAGAGTACTACTGATTTGAGAGAGGATTTTTGGATATGGCCTGTTGTCTCCTGGAGATTAGGGTGAAACTCCATATCCTTTCTCTGCGTGATTTCATTACAGTCAGCTCTCTAGGGGTGAAAAGTGAGTTCACTAAACCAACTTATTGTGAAAAAATATTTTGAAACATAACACATTGTGGTTTGATCCTGCGTTCTCACAGGTATATGTTGGAAATCACTTGGTTGAAGTCAGTAACATGTGTGTTAAGCTCTCAGAAGTGAAAACAGAACAGAGGCCCTAATAGTTTTTCCTACATCAGGAATTTGATCTAATCCACAGGAAAATTGTACATGAGTTCAACAGTCCAGCACTTTGCCTAGGAGTGTGCAGTTGATTATAACTCTGGAATTGCCCCTCAACAGACCAGTTAAAAATGGTCTCCAAACATTTCTGAGAATTCTTACAGAGATGGTGGTGGTGAATCATGTCTGCAAATGTGAAAGCCAGTACTGGTCTCTCCAGAAATTCAGCTTATTGTTTGAACTTTCAGCAGTATTTTATTCTAGACATGAAGGACCTCCCATAGCAGCTGGTTATGCAGGTTATACATGAACTTTATGTGTTGCAGTAGAGATTCGTGAGTGTCCAATACTATCACAAATGGCTCTCCTTTAGAGCTTAGCCACCAGAACTTCATTGAGTGTCTCCTTCATCTAAGCCCATTTAATTTGTGGCTGATTTAGAAAACTTTGGTATTTATTAAAACCTCTGGACTATGAAGAATCAGACACACCCTGTGGTCCTGTGCAGTCTAATAATGTCTCTCCTCTCCATATTAATGCTTACAAAGCTTCAGCCTGTGCATGGATACAACTGATTCTTTTTTCTGGACATAAGATTTTGTTACGGCATCACTGGCAAAGCAAAGCAGCTCTTGGCAATCCCATTGTGTTTGTGGTGGCAGGCTTTGGGGAAGATACCACCCATTCCATGTTGCATGTAAATTCCCAGACCACAAGCACGCACGCTCCTGGCTTTCACCCAGAGCTTTGTGCCTGGGAGCTCATAGCCACGTGAAGATTTTGGTGTGTGGTTGTAGGGCTAGGAAGGTTGACATTTGGGTAAAGATTTCCCTAGCTCTCAGTAAGAAAACACACATAGGCCAGTGTCACGAACTTTCCAGCATTTCTTTCCCTAAGCATAAGAGCCAGTATCTCTGGTCATGTTAGGAAGAGACCATAGCTACAGGCATCAGCTGCAAACACATCTTGGGTGGTTCCTTCAAAGCAGACAAAGAGCCTGAAACCTCTGACTCCTACTAAAGGAGTTTGGGACTGGTGACCCTAAATGCAGCTGGTCAGTAAATCACAGCATCCCAGAGAGGAGGAGAGCCCTGGCAGCCTGCCGTGAGTGCATGAAGCAGACACCGAGGTGCGGGGGCAGCTAGAGCATCCCCATTTCAATGTGTGAGACGCAGCAGACCTGCCTTGTTAGCTCAGGGCTCTCTAGTGCTGGGGACATTACCTTTCCTTCACCCCTTTCCTTCCTCTCCCCTTGCGTTAATCCTACATAACTCTCTCTGCTCTTTCCATCTGGGTGGGGATCTTAAAGACCCCTACAGTTCTTCAGGGCCTCTCCTGTTTGTGTGTAATAATACAGGATGGCTGGACCATTAACACCTTCTCTGAGCACAGCATGTTGGAGTTGCAACACTTTCCGGCCTGGGCTCCTTTGCCAAAGGGTATTGTGTGTGTGCATACTCAACTCTTCTTTTAAAATCCCAAATAGGGTTTTCTTTTCTCTTTTTCTTCCAGTCTGTGTGTGTGTTTGCCATTGGTATCCATGGGACTTTTCCTCTAGTGGTTCCTTTAGAGGTAACAGAGTCTGGGGTTGGTTTTGTTTGTTGTTCCCTTTCCCTCCTCCTCCCCACCGTACCACAGTTTCTGGGAGGATGGTGACCGAGAAGGAGAGGCTGAATGAGTCTGCAGAATAGTAGGCAAATGTGGATCCCTTTGCTTTGAGGTCATTAGTTCAAACAGAGATGAAGTAAGTGACATCTGCAGGGTTTTGCCATCTGAGAGCTGGTAGCTGGGTTTCCGTCACAAAAACACAACGCAGGCAGGTTACTAGGGATTTATGACTGAGTTGGATTCTCTGGGATATAATAAGGTTAGTCGCCACTGAAACCTTTTCCAAGACTGAGACATTGCTAGTATCTGTCATGTATGTACTTTTGGGGATCTAATAAGGGCCAGCTCAAATCACAGCTGTGCCTCCTGGGTTGTCCTGCAGCTGCCTTTTGGAAACTCTCAAGGTCAAGGTGCAATAGCTTTGCAGAGAAGGTCTAAGGCAAGTAAAGAAAATTATGTTTCATCTATTTACCCCAAGAATACAGCTTCATGTGTTCACACATAGGTATTGGAAACGTATAAACAAAGCTGATTAAGATCTGTGATATTATGGAAATGGAGACCCAGAGATAGATGGCCAAGAATGATCCGTAAGCGCAGGTGAGGTTGATCTGAAATCCAAGTAAGCCGTGAGGAAAAAGCATTCTGAGGAGGAGGTATCGCTACAACAGCAGAGGTGTTTGCTACCTCCCTTCATGATGATCCCCAGCCAGTTAGCCACAGCAAAACTGGGGGGAGGAACTTCAGATTGGCAAGGATATGTCTTTTGGTTAGTGACAACACAGCTTTGTTGCTAAGTAGATGGGCATGTCTTTGTAAGAATCAAAACCTGCCTACATGCCTCTAGCTTTCTGAGGCAAAATCTTGCTCCCTCAAAGCTCGGGGTCTTTCTCTTCACTTGGGTGGCTGCAGGAGTTCTGTCTCCTCCCTTAAATAAGGACGGTGATACAAGTCACCATCTGGGATAGGCCAAAAGCGTCTGTAATATAACACTAGCAAGAGAGAGCAGTTGCCATGAGTCATCTAGGAACCTGCACTGCAAAGTGGTGGAGATGACGTGCCCAGAGAGAGGTAAAAATTTTGTTAGTGACTCGGGAACAGCAGCATAGTCTTCTGTTGAAAGGCAGCATGTGCCATCTGTCCTGATGCACAGGAGTGGCAGTTCCCAGCAGGGTGAATCTGCACAGTACACCTCAGGCCAGTAACCCTTCACCTGAAGAGAGCCTGCCCTAAATCACACGGATGGATATTTGAGCTGTGAACCTGGAGCACTGGTTGGCTGTGAGGTTAGAAACAAGCTAAAGTGCAGAATGCCATCAATGACTCTTCTGTGGGTGAAGAGTCTCTCAAGGATCTCTTCATGTGGCAGAATGGTCACCTGAAACGCAGCGAGAAATGACCAGGCTGTTCTCTTTAGCATCAGTCAAGAGCTTTGTTCCCTCTCTGCCCCGGGCTCCCGCAGTCGCTGTCACTAAACGGCTTGAGTTTTCCACGCTGCAGTTCCCTGGCATGGGAACGGGTTAACACTCTGTTTAGCCGTTTTTTTTTAGACTACAAGCTTTGTGTATGCATATGCTGTGAGAGATTTGTCAGAGTGTTTCCTGGAATGGGGTGCTGATTAGCCTGGGCCTCTTGAGAACTCGTAATGGTAATCAATATAATGATTGTAATAACTAATGATAACAAAGTCAAGAATGGCAACAAAAAGCTTCAGAGTACAGTGTCTTTTGATTTTGAGGCTTTTGAAGGGGAGCAGAAAAGAATGATTTGGGGACATAATAAGGGAACCCCCTCCCTTTCACAGATTTCCTCCTGGGAAAAATATTTTATTGAGAGAGGGTATGTTAGCCAAAGCAAGACATAAATATTTTACTTATTAGAGCACAGGCTGTTTCTCTTCTCCTTGGCTCCGTTGCCAAGGCTGGCCTCAGACAGAAATTTGCAGTGTCCGTTTCTGTACTGTGTGGTGGGGGAGCTGGGGGGCATGGAGACCCAGGCCGTGGATCGAAAGCCTACCAAAAAAAAAAGAACAAAAAAAGCCCTTCTTGCAGCAATTGTCTTGCTCATAAAATGTGACATTTGTATGGCAGCTGCCAAGTCCCTGTTTTTGTCTTCATAAACAGGGCTTTGGAGCAAAGATGTGGAAAGCTCAGTGTAGATTGAATTGGGCAAATGGACCAGGTCTCAGCAGCCAACTTGACAACAAAACCAATTACCCTGCAAGGGCAGAACACATACTGCCACCTTTCCAATACACACCACCCTGTGTGAGTTCTCTGATGTCTAATAGGACTTAGGCTGAGCATGTTTTCTCTCCCTGGGAGAGCTAATAAGATTTTATCCCCCTCTACCTGTCTATTTCCACAAGATGTGGAGAAATGTAACATCACAGCTCTCCATCTCCATTGTGCTTCATTGAATCAGGCAATGCTTCAGAAAGGAGATAGAGGAAGGCAGACATGCTCAGGCAGCTGAACTCATGTAACGACTGAAATCATAGGTGGATTTCCCTCCCATTAGAGTTGCTCGATCACTTTTTAAATCTATCAAGGTAAGTAAACTCTGTATCCAGTCTCTGGCTCAGAATGTCCTTACACTGCAGATTGTGGGAACCTGAGTGGCAGTGGGCAGTTGCTGAGAGAAGCAGGACTGTATTTCTGTCTTATGCTCCCTCCTTTAGCATGAGCAAGTGTCTGGTTCTGATGGATCTTTGGCCTGACCCAGGGTGACAGCTCTTGCGTTCTTATACCCAGTTTCTTAAGGATCCCGTCTGCACTGGCAGTTTATAGCAGATGCCCAGGGAAAAGTATAAAGACAAGGCAGATGATATCCATACTTCCCCAAGGCGTTCTCTCTCAGCTTCTGGGAAATTGTGGTTCAGAGGCTTTAAGCCAGAAGTGGTATCTGTCGTGTTTTAATACCTCTGCAATTGATTTTTCTTCCATGGTTTCGTCTAACTAACTTTTGATCCCATTTAAATGGCTGCCACGTGGCAGAGAGCTCCACGGTTTAACTGCCTGTGGAATTGTGTAAAGACCTGTCTCCCCTTTTCTGCTCTGTACCCACCTCCAGCTCATTCCAGCTGATGTCCTGCAGCTCTCAGAACCTGCCAAGGTATTGTGCATCCCTCATCACTCACTCAATGACTCAAAATCTCCCTGTAGTTTTATAGACCTTGAGCATATCTGTCATCTTTTCTACCTTCAAGCATCTTAGTCCATTCTCACACGGAAGTTCTCCAGCCATTCTCTCCCATACCTATTCCAATTTTACTATGTCCTTTGATGTTCAGTGAAAAGCTGGATGAAAACTGCCTGTTTCCCAGGGCCAAGCCAAGGATTGTTTGGCTTGTAACACCACTTAGAGCAATTTAGGGTTTGTTCCATGCTTAAATTCCTACTGGTGAGCTGAAAGAGGGCAAGAAAAGGTGATCCAGAACCAGATGTGGCTGGTTCCTGCTCTATTCTATCAGGTTAACTCTCCAGCTGCACTGTCTGGAATGAGAGCAGGTTCAGTTCAATTGGAAGTGGAGAAAGTTTGTCTGTGAGTTGGCAGATTAATTTTGCTTTACACCATAGAAACAGATATGGTAGTAGAAATCATTGCCAGTCGGTGCGCATTCTCTCTAGCTCTATTTGCCAATGACAAGATACAGCAAAAGCCAACTTTGTTCTTGCCTAGTGATCACATTATGAATCTGCGTAACCACGTAGTCATTCCCTGATCTGTGAATACTTTTCACGTTGAATATCTGTTGGTGAAAGTTCGGAGGTGACTGGTTTCTTTTTAACCCCTGGAAACTGCTCTCAAAACCCTTTTTGCAAATGCTGCATTTTACAGTTCTCTTTCTTTCCACCCAGGGAATTCAATCTGGGCACAGGGGTATCTGCTAGGGGCTTGCAAAAGGTTATGCTCCAAAGCTAAGCATGTGTTTTTATGAAACGCATGAATAGCTTTGACCACACTGAGGGAAAATCCACTCTGTAAAACTTAAGCCATTGCAGGGCAAGCTGCAAAGCTGGAAATGTTGTGCTGTCAAGAAAAGACAGTTCCTTCAGTCTTCCAAGGTGAAATCCTAGCCTTCATCTAACCATATGAAGCTGGTGGCAAATTTCCCAGATTTCAACAGGCCAGGGTTTCTCCTACAGTTGTTAAGGACTGCAGGGACTGTAATGGACTGGACAGTGTTAACTCTGATGTCATCCAGGCAGTGGGATTTTTCCTAGTGTTTTCGGTATGTGGGTCCAGGAACTTGCTATTGAATTAGAATCTGTCTAGGAGGAGCGCTGGTAATTGCAGAAACAAATCCCAGGGGTTGCCATTTAATCTACAAGCTCAGTTTTGTTTCAATTAGCTGTAAAGTTGGCAATGAGCACAAATGGGGAACCATGAAACGAAAGCTCCTCCAGTGAACACTATATCCACAAACTCTTCAAATCGCTCACTCTCATTAGAGAGCCAAGGGAGGGGAGAAAATAAAACCACAAACAGTGAGATCCAATTATGATCTTTCTCCTTTGTTCTTCCACCATCTGGAAATGGCTGTTTTATGTTCCAGAAAAGGGACATGTTCTAGACCTGGTTGTGCAGTCACTCTGCAGTGATGTCGTCTGTCTGGATTGAGAGAGAGAGTGCTGAGGTTTCGTTTACATGGGACAGAGGTCCTCTCCCATTTCTTTGCCCAGGATTTCTGTGCCCATTCAGGCATAATGACAGATCGTGCTGTTTCCACGTGTAGAATCAGCTTCAAAATAGAACTTAAGCCAGTTAATATTGTGTCCAGATTCCTCCACAGAGCGGAGCCTAACCTCAGCATATTTGAAGATGTAGGATCTGAGAGCTTTTCCCCAGTGGCATTTACTTGTTGAGCCAAACTGAATGTTTAATAAAAATGGAAACTTATCACCCGCTTTCTCTGCTCATAACTCCTTCTGGGCTGTCACATGCTAATGTCCCTAATGTCAGTGTGAGCCTGGCAGACAGAGAACAGTCAGACTGTGCTCAGAGCCCTGTGTTTGGAAGCGACCATCCTTGCTATAGTTCCGCTTTCAAGAAGTATCTCTGTTTTGCAAATAGAAGGGTCAACTTGCTCATTTCACCAAGCCCCGAGCTTGGGCTTCATTAAACATAGAACTTTTCAAGTCAAGTAGGATTCATGTAAATACCTACTGAAAGCTAAAAATGCTGCTTCTCTGGCAGCTTTCACCTGACTTTGTTTCAAGAAAAAGTTACGTTTATATCTCAAGCATCCAGTCCTTTGAGCAGGACTAAATATATTCCCAGTTAATATAATAACTTGTATTTTCTGAGTTCTCGCATAGAGATTTTCATCAGTACATCTCAAAGGACATTTTGCAGATGAGGGGAAAAAGAGGACACAGAACTAAAGTGAATTGTCTGAGGTGACAGAGCAAGCCAATGTCAGAGCTGCAATCAGGATTCCTGACTCCTGGGAAGTGTTCTATCCACTAGACAAAGCTCTCTGTTACTGCTGCTGAAGATGATGATAACATTTTCATTAGGCAATTCAAAAAGAACAATCATTCTATTCAGCATTATACAGCAAGAGAATGTATATCCAAAACAGAGCCAAGGTCTGGCTGTTAATTCCTTGTTCCCAACCCACTGGATGTTGCTGCCTTATGAAGACACCTTTATTAATTTCCCTAACAGGAAAAGCAATAAAACCATCCTAATCATCAAAGATGTTGCTATTACAGTTCCCAAAGCTATCTCCATCATATTATCTTTCCTTTTCCTCCAGGCAGATCCTAGTGGAACCCATAGAAGTTTTGTGGCACGAGTTGGACTAGAGACCTCCAAAGGTGCTGTCCAGTCTAAGTTATTCTATGGTTTTACAGGCTATGGGTCATCAAATCAGCCTTTGTGAGAAAGGTCCTGTGCCAGAAAATACTTGTTTGGGAATACTGAAGTCTGTAGGGGCGAGGTTTATCTTTGAACAATGTGACTGCCAGAAACTTGGCTAGAAACAGTTCACCAGTATGGCTTTTTTTAATGTTTATCCCAGGTTCCTTTGCAATCATAAGCACCTTTTTTTTTTTTTTTTTATTCCATTTGCAGGCTGTTTACCCAGTGCAAAAGTGGTGGGTGAGCTCATGTCATTCCCACACCAGGTTTTTTTCAGAATGAGAAAACTGTGTGTTACCTCATGTTCCTGTGGCTTTGACCGAAGCAGCAGTCTCTGACAGATGTTAGTTCAGAGATCACAGGGTACAGAGTGACTAAAAAAACGTGGTTCGGGGTAGATTTACCATGTAGTATCTCAGATGTAGCAATAAGAATTTGGGGGTAAGGAACAAATGGCAGGAGTTGAAAGACTGCTAATAAATAGTAGACCTTTCACGTGCCCTCACCTATTAATGCAGATAATGCTTAGAGAGAAATAAAGAAACACAGAGAATTCCCAGAGTTTTGTTTCAATTGATTATAAGCTCTTATAGCTTCCATGGTATCTTATCTTTACCAGGACATTAAAGACAACCTAGTCTCTAACACTTTCTCCTTGCTGCATTCCTGTGTAGGAACGCTGTGATACCCTGCCCATTTTATAAATGAAACACTGCAGGGTTGAGGGACTGCCTCAGGGTCATGCAGGGAACCAGTCTTAGAGCGGTGAATTAAACAAAGGTCTCCCAAATCCTGATGAGTGCCTTAACCACTTTTGCCTCCCAACCTAGCATGCTTCAGCACACAGAGCAAACTTTAATTTGATGCTGAGATAGACATATGCACCTCAGGCACTGTATGAAGTGGAGCGTGGGAGTCCTTTCAGAAGTCTTTCTCTGGTGAGTAGTTACTCTTTCAGTCTCACTGACTTCCAAAAGTTGCTGGTGTCAAGAGTGGCTCAGCATTGGCCTTTCTCCATAAGCAGTCTCACGGTCAAGAGGACTATTGAAGTGAAAATGCTCTGGAGTGTAAGTCACAGGATCCGAATCTGGCCCAAGGAAAGAGAGAAAGAGTGTCAGCGCTTGTCAGGGAAACTCATCTGAACACCTCTAGCAATTTAAGGAAAGTCCTACAGACATGCCAGCAAAGCATTTCACTGGTCTCCATTAAATAGTTATCACAGATCCTGCTTGCAAGCAGATCCTTTTCTTAATATATAAAGCAGTACGGCCACAGCCATTATGTATTAAAAAAAATAATCTGTGAGTTCAGGAGCACTTGAGCAAAGCAATAAATTCTCCTTTGAACCATTAAAATTTTTGTTAGGCAACATCATAGTGCGAACACCGCCTTGTCTTCCGACAGTGGATTAGTCCCCCAAGCCCTCCTGTGCTCTTCAGGTCACTAATGAGCTATTCAGCCCTCAGTAAATAAACTGTGTGGCAGCCTTCACCCAGGAACCTCCATGCCCCTTTCAGACACATAAATACCTTTATTCTCATTTTATAAGTGTGATAACACAGGTCAAGCTGGAAATAGGATTCTAGTTTCATTAATCTAATTGGACAGCAAGGTGGATTAAAGGATTAAACTAATAAATGGAGATAACAGACTTTTCAGCTGTTTCGGACTGGCAGAGCAAGTTCATTCTAACGTAGCTTAACCCTGTAAGCCACATTTTCACCACCTTGCACCCCTCTGAGCTGATGGTTCTCTAACATCCTGCAATGCCATCTCAGGATAGCTCTGCTAATTCCCGTGCCAAAATATTAGCTGCCATCCTTTACCCTCTGTAAGTTATTGGTTCTGAGCCAAGAATCTGTCAGCATAAGAGAAGCAAAATCAGATGGTGCGAACCTGATTACAGTCCGTTGCTGTCTCACCCAGCCCTCCCACTGGTCGTTTCTCAGCAGACTCAGTGCTCCGCCAGATTGTTCTCCTGCCAGTTCATCAGTCGATGACATTAATAAATGGTGATAAAGATAAGTTCCATCTTATCCTGAAGGCCTGCAGGTGATGGAAAAGATCCCTGCAAAAAGAAAGAGATGCAAGAGGTGGTCTTGGCTTGGGGCTTTTTTGCTAGAGCAAAGGTAGGCAAGACCTCACTGGGATGCAGTATGCTCCACAGATTCAGAAGGAGTGAGGAAGGCTGTGATGTGTGATCTCGGTAAAATCCCTCTGTCTCTGATTTTTCTCTAATGCTGCTACCTACATCCAGTAAAAGAAGACTGTCACACACCACACGGCTTGCCATTTCCCTTTGGAGGTCTTTGCTACAGCAGAAAGCGGGATCTGGAGCAGACCCTTGTACCTTTTTCACTTTTCCACATGCAAGTGCCCTTGGTAAACATGGCTTTGGCAAAACCTGACCAAAGTTATTTACATACCATCACATTTACACAGGATTTTAAGGTCTTAATCCTTTGAGTGGACTCCCCGTGTGTTAAAGTTTCTGAGATGCTCCCAGGCTAAAACGTAATGGGGTCTTTGAATTACACAAGCAACATCACACAGTTCCTCTCTAAAACAGGACTGTGCTTCCCTTTACTGGTGACTGAGGTGAAGGAGTAAATAACGTTGCTGAAAACCTGGCTTTTCATGACAAGCTTTTTGGTATATGGATGGTCTCTTTATAGGACACAAGTTGTACTAAGTTAACCATACAATTTCCATAGAACCCCTTCCTCCTTCTACCCTCTCTAATGTCTTCTGGATAAAATTAATTTCACCTCCCACGTTGGCCTTTATCTTCTGTTCCTAGGAGGATTCTTAGCCTCACACTGCCCTTTCTGACTGAATGTTCATCCTTGTGCACAAGAGTCAACATTTTCACCCATGGACCAATTTCATCTGAGCTCCTGGAGCAAAGAAAGTGCCTTGTAGCATTCTTCCTTTCTGCATATCCAGCCACTGGGGCTGGGAATTTGAGAGGAAAGATGGTGTTCCTGCATCACATGATATACAGCTCCACATTCATTCTGTTCGTATGTTGGGCCAGTGGCCAATCCTTCTCATAACTGCCTGATCTTGTAAGCCAGAGAGTCTTGGAGCTGTCTCATTTCTGGGTGGGACCAGATATTGAAGATACCAGCCAAGGTGTCATGTCCTAATGCCAGACCACAGGCGTAGAGTAAGGCTTAATTTAGTGCGATTGTCATCACAGAGCCGACAGACTAGGAATAGCTCTGCTTGCAGGCAACACATGGGAAGCTTCCTCTGAATCCATACGGGAAATATTCTCCCAGGCGGGACCCATTTCAGCCAAGCCATTTCTAATGAGCCTCAGGAAAAGGCTGTGGTCAAAGGCAGAACCTCCACTAGCTCACCATAAGATTGGGGAGGTCTAGGCACAGACAGCAGAAAGACTTTTCCTCCCAGCTGGCAGAGACATCGCCACAAATTTCCCTACAGCTCCTGGAGCAGAGTTGAGAACGGGAGTCAGAATATGGCGGATGTGAACTCTCTCTGGGGCTTTGGCAGAAAAGACATGCTACTTTGTCAAATTATCAGAATTTGTGGTGGAAATGACCTATTAAACCTCTTTGCTCTTCCCACTGTCGTCACCCTGGGTTCTTCCTTTCATAGATCTGTTAATGCTTTGTCAAAAGGCAGAAACACAGCTCTGACATAAAAAGCTGCTGTTTACAGTTGACGGAAAGCTTACATTAGACTGGGCCACCTGAACCCCCTCACCCAACATAAACAGAATCTATCAACACTGCTTAAGCCATTAACCCTGACAACTGAGGCTTTCCAGGGAAAGCCCTTATCAAAAGGGGGCTGCAAATGAAACCCGACGAGAAAAATTCCCGTTGCCCCAAATGTATTCAAATAACTTCCATGAGAAGATGCGGATGAGCCTTGTTAGGCTCACCCTAATCCCTTTGACAAGCCCGGGATTCCTTCAGGTTGGAACACAAATCCTCCAGGAATTTCAGTCTTCAGCTTCCTCTGCTCTATATTGCGATGGCAGTTATAATTTTTTAAAGATCATTATCTGATCAACGTGGGATAGGAATGTTTGGGGTTGAGTGTCTGAGTCATTAATGGAGAGAGGCCCTTCCATACCCAGTGAAGTCTGTTCAGAGAAAGCTCCTGAGAGCTCCCCACGAGGTTTGTGACCCCTCGCTTGTACGTGCCTGGACTCCAATAATTTCATGGAGGTGGCTTGGAAAGGGCTGTCTGAGGGAACCCACATGGAGAGTATCTCCTGAAACTCTTCCTTCTCATGAGTATTTACAGCATAGGGTGAGGTGAAGGGAAGAAGCCTGTAAAGAAATCTTCACATGGGCTTTCCAAATGTGATCAAACTCCTATTACCTCAAACATTTGGCCCCTGTTTCTAAGACAGAAGACTTCTGGAAAGAAGCATTTTCCAGCACAGTGCTGACTTTCCATCTCTAAATTGAGACTCTGGAAAAAGCTGAAAATTAGAGACAACAAATAAAGAGTAACAGGATTTTTTTTCAACTTTGTGATTAGTTTTTAATTGTATCCACACAGGGTTTCCCAAGGATTCAAGGGAAACAAGGTATTTTCAGATTCCAAATGCAGAAATCTTTTTCCTCTTCATTCCCTCCACTGTTTTGAGCAGGAAACAAAAGTGAGTCATAAATAAAGGGAAACAGTAGATCATAGAGCCAATATTGCAAACACTTGTTTAGATGCATGTAGAATTGCTTTCTGAGCTATATATCTCACTGGTTTTCCCAAAGGAAATCTAGCACACATCTACCTCCACCTGCTGGAAGAAGATTAAAAATGTTAATGATTCTGATTTTCAGATTTGAGACTGAAGATCTTCTAAGTATTTTTATGATGCTCAAAGAGGGGGGAAGATAACTTCTTATAGCGAAGGGAAACTATACCAAGGCCACAGTTGCTAGATTTAGCAAGTCTTCAGTACATGGTAATAGTTAAACATTTAGCATTGTAGGGCAGGGGGAGACTTGTTTTTGTACTGAGTACATTTTTGACTGACTTTTCTCCACGTATTTTATATTTAGGGAACAGTATTGGCCTCACTGGACAGTGGTGGAAATCCAATGGAATTTAGCTAAAGGCAGAACCAGGCCATCGGTATGTGAACTGTGCAAGGCAACTGAGCCTTTTCCTCTCTGCAGATGGTAAATTCACAGTAATTCAGGACAGAAATAGTCTCATTTTAATGGTTTCACTGCTGGCTGCAAAAATGCAATATGTAATCTTTTTGATCTAGGTCTGAAAACCAAAAAATTTCCCTTTTGTAGTTTTAAAGAAGGTTGGCATTTTCCGGCATTTTTTCTAACTTTTATGGTAGTTGTAAAGAATATCAGATCAGTCATGAGGAAGGATTCTTCATGATAGTATGCTAGCCTGGACTTTGGAAGATTCAGTTTTGAGTCCTTATTTCACCACTGATTTCCCTTGTGGTGGCGGCGGTGGCTGTAAGCATTTTGTGAGATCAGTGACACTTTTAGCAGAAATATCTTTTTCTCCCAAATTTTCCACAGGCATTTGAGCTAAAGATGCAGAATGGCAGAGAGAGATAATCCAGATGATGATGGAAATAGTCTCAAAAGAAATTTGCTAGTGCTGTCCCCAAAATTAGGATTTTACAACTCCAAGAACGTGTTTTTAACCTTCTGGATTGGTTTTGAATCAGGCGAGAAAGGCAGGCAGACTGGAATACCTAAATTGGTAATTATGGGGACTATCACTGGATTCTTTGACTGTATGTCTTTTATCTTGAGAATAAACCTTTGTTGGTAACCCCAGCGATAAGAAAATATGGACCCGAGGGAGAAGGGGAAGGGGCTGGCAGTACAGCAGAGCTGCCAAGTATCATTTTCAAATCTTATCTCTGCCCTCAGAAGCTAGACTTTTCCATGCGCATTACCAATGGAATGCTACATTTTTGCACAAAGCATCCATGGGTCGTTCACATCTTCTTTCCTCATCCCAGGAGGACACATGGAGAAACCAGAAATCTGACAGACCCTCCTAAATCTAAGGACTCTCCCACCAGATGGCTGGTCCGCAAAGCGCATCGTCCCACCACAGACGCTGAGCAATTCAGAAGGCGTGACAATGGAATGTTGATATTTTATTGCTGCCACATCCCACTCCACTATTTTCTTCCCAACCAGTTAAACATCGCATCTGTCAAAGCTCAGCTTAGGTAACCTTGAGTATCCATTTAAAACTGAGGCTTAAAAATAGTAGAAAGTATGCGTACTTTTTCTTTTTTTTTCCCTTTTTTCTTGCAAGTCTCCAGAGAATCTTACACACCAAAGTGTGTTTTCTATTATAGTTTACATCAACAAGCTGATCTTGGGGACTTCTGTCTGTGTGTGTCTCTGTTACTGATGTGTGTGTGTGTGTGTGTGTGTGTGTGTGTGTGTGTGTGTGTGTGTGTGAGTCTATCATGGCCCTTGTTTCCTCTGGAGAAAGGAGACAGTAAAACCCACTTGAAAATTTATACACACAGTGTCAGGAGCCCAGTTCATTCATCTGAAGACGCTCCTGCTGTGTTGGGTAAAATGCCCAGAAATATTCAGAGCTGTGTTAACCACAATTCTCCGCTTCCACGTTGTGTCTGATGCCATATTTGGAAGCTGTGATTCCTTTGCTCTATGCGGCTGACTCAGAATTTGCATTTACTTGATACCAGCATTGATTTCCCGTCCCTTTGGGTAGCTGTAATGGATGGAGTGGCCACAAAAAGTTCAGCAGGACAAGTAGAGAGAGTTAGTGAGCTCAGTGGAGCGGTATTAAATGTCAGCCAGTGGCTGCTCAGATGTCAGTGATGCCGATTCAAATGCTGGAGTCTGGCAGACGCGTGACCCATGGGTTGCAATGCGTTGTTAAAGAAATGAAACCTACCCGAGTTATTCATACTCACTGTGACATATTGCTATTGGCAGCCTCACGCTGGGTCTACCCTAATCACTTGCCAGCATAAGTTAAGAATGTGATTTCACTTCTAATGATACTTCTAGACTAGCAAAAGACTTCTTTGAGGGAGTGGCCTACTTTCCCAACCCTCTCTGCCTCATAGCCTCTTCGTGTAGCCAAGAGCCACGAGACTCAAAGTAGATCCTTCAGAAAACAGGATTGCTTCTCAGCGAGAGACAGTGGCTCCCTTCAGAGTCCCACTGGGGAGTATCTTAAAGTAACCCATCTTTTTCAGACTCAGCTGTCCCTGCTGGCTCATTTCCTGCCACAGCTAGGAATTTGGACTACCCAGCAGCTCTCACATGGAAAGCCACACTTGGACTGCTTACACTCTAGAAGCATCTTGAGTCATAGGATACTATCCTTGTCCTGAGAAGGGACTAGCAGAAAGCTTTTACCCATTTTGGGGGAGGATTATTTCATTCAGGGTAGAAGTTGTAAGGCACGCTGTTGCCGATGCTGAAGATAGTTTGCCATCATGACATTTTCCAGGGTAGGCTAAGTGATTAACAGAGATGAAAGCTGCAACTTTGGCTGCCATTGAAGCACTGGTGCTTGTGGGAAACTACCACATAGCTCCTACCATTTTGTCTGCTTTCAGCATTTCTGCAGGTTTGTGTGTGCGGCATGTAATGCAGAAGCCAAAGGTGCTGGGAGAGAGAGGTCACACGTAATTTTTGTTGCATTACGAGAACGCTCAGAAGCCCTTGTCCTGGAGAAAAGCAAACTCTGCTGGTGCTTTGTGATAAAGGCAGTGTACATAAAGGCAGTCCCTGCTCAAGAGTGAGATGAGAGACAACAACAGATACAGCTGATGAAGTAATCTTTCATTGTTTCCTCATGAAAAGGCACCAGTCTCAGTCTGTCAGCCTATTATCAAAGCTTTTACATGCATTGCAGCTTTGAAGGAAATCAACAAGTTGCCTCTATGGCTTCATGGGAACGCCCTCCCTAGCATGATGGCAACACACTGAAAAGACACAGTCCATCTTTGGTGGGTTATGAAGGCAAAGACCTGTGCCACAGAATATGGAGAAGGGTGCAAATGGAACGTTAAAAGTCAGAAAACTATGTTTAAAGCAGAAAGACAGAGGAGGGCACTAAGGGAACACAAAGAGAAGGGCTACATGTTTAAAAAGTATGTGCTAAGAAAAGAATTGTATCTGTCAGACTGCTACCCATAGGGCTTTCACTCTAGGACAAATTTGGAGGTTCAGTTTCAAGCCATGTTTTTCCTGCTGCCTTTTTGTACCACAAAACTATGCATAAGTTGTACTCTTCACGCAAGTGTCTTCCTCCAACATCCATAACCCATATTTCATTTAGTAAAATGTTAAACAGGTTGCCATGGCAATCTGCCTCCAGATCCCATTCTGGGTTTCAAAATAAATGGGAAAACCTATGAACATGTCATAACATTTTCAGACTCACCCAGGATTGGAAAGAACCTCCAGGAAAGAAATCCTGAAACAAAGGGAAAAGCAACATTTTATCACTCTTGGCAGAGAGAAGTTCAGTTGTACAATAGCATGTTGGGGTTTGTTTGGGGTTGTTTTTTGGTTTTGTTTTGCTTTTCTTTATCTCTCCCAAAGAAGCAGTGTGATAAAGTAGAGAGCAAGAGACAAGGAAAATGTCACAAACATATGCTGGAGATGCAGAAAACCTTCTGGAGCAGATGGTCTTGAAAGCTTCTCACTACATTTTGCATAAGCTTCAAAACTGCTAGATGTTCTGCTGCATTCACCCTTCTATATAAAATATAAACCACTTTTGTTTTAATTAATGAAAAAATATTTCCGTCCCACACTTAAATAAGCCTAACCAGCCATCCTATAATGTGTGATAAAATTCAGGCTCTGCTGTACTATGCAGATGCAAATGTTTGCAGCCATGCTGATGAATGTCTCTCCAGATAGTCTTCAAGAGCAGTGTCTAGAATTGAAGAATGAGCCCAGTGCACTTCTGACTCTCATAATTGAAGCATTACATAGAGATTCTCTTCTTTCTAGAAGGGGGCAGCAGGACAGCCAGCAAATAACCTTTTTTCTTCTGTAACTCTGCACAGGGCTTTAGATCAAAGGTTGTACAGGTAGAAAATGTTGTATGGGAAGAAGTAACCATCAGAAGAGGGAGCAAAGTGTCTGAAAGCTGTTGGGAACTGCCTCTTCCATCCAGTTGTCAAATTTCCAGCTTTTTGTCTCACTTTATCTTTGCAATGAAGTTCAATGGACTCTTTCTCTTTTTTTACTGTTCCTGTACAGCTTCAGATTATGAGGATGAAGCTAAGCTGAGTCATTGACAGCTAACAGAAGAAATTGTATTTCCATCAATATCTGTAAAGGTCATAAGGCATAAAAATTCATGTGTGTTTCCTGCAGAATAGTCAGGACTTCCAAGGAGTCTGCATTATAGATCCTTCCAAACCTGAGCACACTGCATCAAATAGTAGCCAAGCTTTGAAAATAGCTCTTCCCTGAGAGGGAAACTTGTTCTTACGTGAAGAGCAAAGATAAAGTATGCCACACTGGCAGTCCTCATATGGTTTAAGAATTCAACTTCAATAACAGATGAATGTCTCAGTTCTGAAAAACACCACCGAACTGAGAGAGAAATGGGTCTTTTCAGAGTGCAGTTTATCCCATCCTTACAAAGACGTCCAAAATAGCTCAGGAAAGTCACAGCTATAAGTACTCATTTCATCTTGTGGAAACAGTGCAGTTAAGTATCTTCCATTTTTTGTATTTTTTCTCTGTAGTTCTCTGCAGTTGGAAGAGGTGGATCTTATTCTCGGTATTCTTCATCATTGTTAAGTATTCAAATACCACTACAAGTCTGATTCAATGTTTTAGGTGAAGACAGCAAAAGAGATGTTTTAACAACCTAACTGCTGAGCAATCGCAATCTTTGTTTCAGTCCTTTAAAGAAAAAAAAAAAAAGACATTCATCAAATGACATTCATCAAAAAGGAACAAACTTTCTATGTGAAGATTTGCACACCCTAACCTCAGCCAGCCACATCCTGATTCTGCAGTAGATGTAGCTCCCTGGCCTTGAAATCAAAGAGATTGCTCCACTGTAATTAGGGACAACTGGGAAGAGTAGTTGATCTTGGTGGTTTGTGCAGCAGTGCAAGCCTTCCGTCCTTGTTCTTCTATTCCCTGTGGAAGTCCGGATGGTCATCAACAGGGCTGAGGTGCCTGGGTGTCACCTGAGCTTTCTCACTTGTAGCAGTCTTTTGAAATCAACATAGCCATGCCATTTAAACCAGCTAGCATTCTTGCCCAAACGGTTGATAAGCAAAATATTCTCTTACCTTATCTTATAATATATTTACTAATGTATTATTTGTGGTTGATTTGCTGTCATGCCTAAACTGCTCAAGGAAGAACTATGGACAAAAGACCTGTATTTTAAAGTTGTGCCCCATAAAGGAAAGCCTGGGTGATCCTTTCCAAATAGCAGCTGGGAAAGCAGGGCCAGAAAATGGCTGTCAGGTTCCTGTTAGCTGAGAGCAGGGCTTGTCCTCTCTGACTCTTTAATTCCAGTCCACCAGAGTAATACTACAGAGAAATGTCTTATTCCAGAAGCTGTTCGTGCATTTAATGAGAGGCAACCACAGTCCCAGTAGCCAGGGCTGCCTTTCTTGAGGTGATACCCTGGCAGGTTTCCCACGGTAGTTCAGTAGCTTGGCTATTTCTTTTCTAAATTTACAAGCAATCTCCTGTTACATAGAGGGGCCAGCTTCTGGGATATCAAGTGGTTTTTCAGGTGTTGTATTACAGTGGGCTGGAAGCTTTTATTCACCAGGCTATGCATGTAACCAGCGTATGTTCAAATGACTGTGTCTCCAGTGTTTCTTTCCGCTCTAATTCATTGCTCAGCTTTGCATCTTCCATTGCCCCCATTTCTACTTCAGGTTCCCATCTATTAAAAAAAAAAAAAAAAAAGGTGTTTGTGGGGAAATAAGGCTTAGCTCCAAGAAGTGACATCCCACTTAATCACAAGTCCCATGAGCTCCTCAAAGGGACAGTGTTGCAGGAGGTTTTAAAACTGATGGCACGTCCAATTTCCAATTTATGACAAGGAAACTCAAAGTGTAAATGTAGTTCACAGGACCGTGGACCAGTGTCTGGTCCACGGTGATGAAGAGATTCTGACTCTAAAATGTTTAGGACTGGTTTTGTGTTGTGAGTATCTGTCTAACTGCTTAGTTGAATTAAACAAAACATCTGAAAATGATCAGTCCGCCCCCCCCCAGGTCACTGTTTCACAAAAGAAGACGCTGACTTACCAAAGATTATAATATATACACATGTGTTTTATCTCTGCAAGATGTTTTCAAGAGGTTGAATAAGCCAGTCTATGTGCTGACGTGAACTGTAAGCAGAAGATCAGCTTGAAATATTAGGCCAATAATATGGATAATATACATCCAGTTGCACTGCAATCCATCTCACTAGGTGACTCGGGTCGTGGTTTTGCCAACTGAAGTTAAAGTGCACCATCTGGGAAAATCCCACATTTCACATGTTCTTGCTTTGTTTTCTCATTGCTTTGGAGTTCTTTTGTAACTCCAAACTTTGACAAAGCTGCAGCACCACTGTCTTTGAGAGGAAGACATTAACTGGGCTTTATCCCAGCTTGGTCATTCCAGTGCTATCTAAGGGTCAAGAACAGCTGCAGAAAGCAAGCTCTCCCTGGAGTTGTGTCTCTACACGGGTGGCAGAGATTCCTCTGCTGTGAGGGTCAGCTGGCTATTGCAGCGTGTGGTTTGTATTTACCAAGGCATTGTTTAGAAGAAGACAATTTGTTTCAGGGACAGGGAACTGCTGGAGCGAGTCCAGCGAAGGGCAACTAAGATGATTAAGGGATTGGAGCATCTCCCTTATGAGGAAAGGCTGGAAGAGCTGGGACTCTTTAGCCTGGAGAAGAGAAGGCTGAGGGGAGACCTTATTATGGCGTACAAGTATCTAAAGGGTGGGTTGAAGGAGGATGGAGCCAGGCTCTTCTCCATGGTTCCCAGTGACAGGACGAGGGGTAATGGGCACAAGTTGGAACATAGGAAGTTCTTTTCAAATACACGGAAAAACTTCTTTACGGTTCAGGTGACAGAGAACTGGAACAGGCTGCCCAGGGAGGTTGTGGAGTTCCCTTCTCTGGAGGTTTTCAAGACCCGCCTGGATGCAGTCCTGAGTAATGTGCTCTGGGCAATCCTGCTTTAGCAGGGGAGTTGGACTAGATGATCTCTAGAGGTCCCTTCCAACTCTGAAAACTCCATGATTCCGTGATTCAAAGGCCAGTTCGTTTGAGACATGTAAGGGTTCCACTCCGCAGGTCCTGTTGGTACTGTTCACTGTTCCTGTCATCCTGCTTTCATTCTGCCACAGGGATGCAGGGTGAATACCGTGCCCCCACACTATCCTCATTCTAGTTTACAAGAAAGATCAGATAAATCAGTGTAGACTGGACTTCATCCTTGGGAACTCTTGAAGATAAGGCTAATTGTGCATTACATTATTTTTTTTCACATGAGTTCATGACAGCAGGCCTGTGAAATAGTTCATGATCTGACATCCACTTTCAGTATATCTATGGTACAGAGAAAAATGAAGTGTTATACCCATGACCTCTAACAAGGTAGATAATTCAGATAAAACTTGTAGTGAGCAGAAAAATCTCATTTGTCATAATTCTGGCACAGCCAGAGACTCCATAGCAGCAGAGAGGCTGATGGGTACAACATGAACGCATTTAAAATCTAATAAATTGCAGCAAGGAAATAGTTGAGTCATGTGTAATTTCCCCCCCTTTACTGTCGGGAACAGTCTTTATTTCTTAAGCGTATCTTGTTAATGTGACGTTCAGCAACCAGTTGCAGAAGGGACTTTTAGTTTGACCGGAAAAGCAGGGAGTGTTGTGGCACCTTTCCTTGGGTTACCATTGCTCAAGCTTTCAAGCTACTCTTGATTTCTAGCAAAGCTCACTGCAGAAATAGAGAAGGTATTTTTGACAAAACTATAGGCTATTTGCAGCCACTTAATGGTCGTTGGTCTGCAGTCAACACTGAGCTGATTGATTGAATTAAAGGTGATTATTCCTCTAATGGATTTAGTGTAAATCTTGTGTGGACAGTCTTACATAAATAAGTTTCTGGTAATACCAATTTAAAATAGTTAGGAAAATCTTTAAGATCAACAAAAGTAATTTTTAATTTAACTAAATACTCATTATATGTGGTTTTCTGCTCATTTAATAAGTCAGCTTAAGAACTTAAATGAAACTCAAGTGATTTCTGTATGGACAGGTTCCATTCAAGGCAGGGAGGGAGCATTACCTGCTGGAAAAATCCACAAAACCGCTTTGCTTTGTGCTCTCCACAAAGGAGAGTTTTGGAAAAGGCAAGACACTTCTTAGCATCATCATTGTAAAATATTTATCTCATTGAAATACACTGCTCCTTCTGTTAAGACTTCTGTCCAGAACATTTTGGGACATATGCAACCAGAGCAGGTCCTGGGAAAGTCACTCTGCAGTAACTCAACAAGCTGCTCCAGCTTCTTAGTCAGGGCTTTTCCTGGATTGTTTGTCCTTAGAAAGGTCTGACAGTCAAACTGAGAGGTGGTCTCTCCTCAGCTTGGACTATATCATCTGTTCTTTAGTGAGCATCTTTAGAGAAGCGGGATACTTCCCCTACTGAGATGATTGTATTTCAATGTTTTACACTGATAGACTGGGAAGCAAAACAGTCCTTATATCTTCCGTGGTGCCAGTGGAAAGTCCAGCTGGAACTTCATGGGAAAATACTGTATGTGAAGGAGTTTCCTAGCTCAGTTTTGGAAACACAGGTGAAGCTACAGGTTGAATCTTACCAGTTTTATAACTTACTGGGGTGAAGAATAACCACTGATGCCAACTATGTTACTGCAGGACCAGGAGGACTTGGCCAGCATGAAGTCTTTATTGTACTATGTATAATGTACAGTGACTGAACACAGACCCCGATCAGCCACTTCTTTTCAGGTACCATGAAAATGGGGGACATGCCTGACTAAACCATACAGAGACAAGTATGGGAAGAAAATAGATCTGTCCAAAGCCAGAGAGAAGGCCAATTACAGAAGTAAGGTTAGAACTGCAAGTCACCAAATTCCCACCTCAGTGTCGTAGTCCCTAGGACTGACCCCCTCATTCTCAGCCAGCATGAAATAGCATACACCTTTTGTGACCTGTCATAGACAGGCAGGGATAAGGAATAAACACACCAAGGATTCCCCTGTATTAAAATTGACCTAGGATAAAAATATGTTGAAAGGGTGTATGCTATTTATGTTGGTATGTTTCAGCACTGGTGTCATCCATGGATTTGGTTGGCAGGAGGAACTTTTTTCCCTTTGGACACAGTAATATTTGGGAGTCCTGTATGTTCATGAAATAGCCATGAGTGCTATTGTCAAAAGTAAAAGACGACTGTAATAGGTATTACTTGTATGGGCTCAAGGAGGATGTTCTGTAGCAGATGCTAATGAAGCCCCATCTCTGATGGCAATGGTGAAGGGGGGAGCGCCCTAAGCCTGTTCATCTCTCTGTCACTCAGAATTAATGGTAATGCAAACAGCATTGCCTAAACTGCGACAATCCCTTTTCCATGAATTTGTCCAATCACTTCCTGAACCTGTCCATATTCAGGTGAGATCCCTTCTGCTCCAGTCTGGGCTTCTGTCCTGTCCCCAGTGATGAATTTTCTGATGTTGCATCACTCTGCTCTTCTGCAGGGACACCAAGTTTCATTTCCCAGAGCTGCCACAGCATTAGCCTGTGAGGAAAAAAACGTTTTTACAAAGGGAGGAGAAAGAGTAAGAAACTTGAACGGGAGAAGCAATGAGATGATTTAACAACCAGCAGCTTTTTCCTATTTGGTATCCCAAAATTTTAGGAGTAGATGAAAACCACAGCATGCAGGTGATCAAATGGAGTACTTTCGCTCCTAAATCAGTGTAGGGAAGAGGGACTAGCTGGCATTTGTCACGCCCGCCAATTTGGTTGAAGTGGAATTTGAACCACGCTGCTGGAGATATTAGACAATTTTCTTTCATCTGGTTGTGGGTCGTGTCACATGGTCACCATATGTGTTGTTCCCCGGCACGCACACACACACCTCTCACTCTACACAGCTGTCAAAACAAACATCAGCTGCCTTTTTTCAATCCAGGAGAATTTCAGCTCTGGAAGCAGTGGAGACCCGTAGGCTTTTCTAACAGGATTTCACATTGTAGATTATCTTTAATCCAATTCATCTCTGACTGATACAGTTTTTGGAAGCCTGTGGCCCATCTGTAGAGTTTGCTAGATGGAAACTTCTGTCAGCTGTGCTGAAACCGCTTTCTCTACTGGGCTGTAATAACAAGGAAAATCCTGTAATGATCTTCCTCAACCATTGAAGGGCTTTGTTGTGGTCGTGAACAAATCTGAATTTACGGCAAGTGCATTAGATTGTATACAAGGAATGGATTTTACTTGACCTCTTGAAGTCTTGCATATTAAATTGGGCTTTTCTCAGTTCTTCTATAAATGAATGCCAGAAAAATACATATTTTTTTTTTTGAAGTATTGCTCAGCCTTAGGATTGCACCAAAGATCTGGGAAGTCCAAGGCAAAATGTTCTGTCACAATGCAAAACAATGGAGATCTTTCCAATCCCTCAGGACAGAGAAGCCATCACAAACTGCTGTGTTGTCCTAATATCTCTAGGAAAGGGACCAGTGCCACAGCACAGCATTGAGAAAAGGACTGGGATGCTGGAAGATGCTGTTCTGATTCAGGCCACTGTGGGATTTAAAATGCAACAAATGCTTTCTCTCTCTCTTTTTTTTTTTTTTTCTTTTTTTTTTCTTCCCTTTCCTTTTGAGGTAACAGCCAGCTCCCTCAGAAAGAAACCTGACCCAAGAAGTAAAAATACTCTGGCTGGAAGTTTCCAGTCATACTGCAGCCAAAGCAAGGGGAGTAGCTAGGGCTGATGGACGAGGTAAGATGCTGCTGGGCAGAAACAAGTAATCTGTGCTTTAGTGTGGTGGTGACAGAGGCTCTACTTTTAGTCTTAGTGCACTGCTGAGTTCAGGAGCAGGGTTTCTTTGGGGTTTGCTTCATTCCTTACTGGTGTCTCCAGACTCAGATAGAGGATTCCTCCGACCTGCTGTGGGCCTGTGAGCAAAACCACAGTGGTTACAGGAGTGCCGGGAGAAAGGAGATTTAAGCAGGGCCAGTAAATGACGCATCCCCCTCTGCCTGAAACCCCACCTCCTGTTTTCCAGCAGGGAGGAGACAGGGAAGACAGAAGCGTTTGTCCTGAGATGCTGCAATGTCTTTCAGATCCTCTAAATGCCAGAATTTCCCTTACATTTTTTCCCCCTGTTGTCATTTAACGTTGCCTGTTCCATCCCTAGCGACAATCCCCATGAAAACACCCATGCTTCCAAATGCTTCTTGTTCCTCTATAGCCATGTTTCCATGCCGTCCTTATCACCACAAAGTTTTAGACTTCTGGTAGTAGAGGTGACTTGTGTCTATGACACTGTTCGTTCTCTTCATCTTCTTATGGGGGTAGATTAGCTGAAAGCAGTGGACTGCTTGTTTTGATAGGGTTTTATCATACAAATGATGTATGTGCTTTGTGTGTGTGGGAGGGTGTATGTGCTGATCTAAGTTTGTTTTAGAAGAGGCCCTCAGTTCATAACAACCCAAAACTGCTGACCTCCAAGATACGGTGTGTAATCGATGGATTTCCTCAGGGTTTGAAAGGGATGAGGAGTAACTGGTCCTATTAAGCTTTTTCCTTGACAGCAGGGCTGAACTTGTGCTGCGGGATTTTGTATTACTACTGCTGTTTGTCTAAAAGTGAAGCCCACAAACCTGAGACAAGTTCTAGTAGTAGCTGTAGCACTTAGACCAGCTCTAGTACTGTGCAAGGTGCCATACAAACCCATGCCAAGCAGATATAACTGTGCCCAATGCACTGGAAAAATGATAGCGACACCTACCTTTTTATCAGTTTATTGTTTTTTGACTTCTGAGATTTTCCTGCCAGTCATGATCATATTTATACTTAAATCTTAGTTTTCATTAGAATGAAATAAGATAGCAATGGGTAAAAACAGCTAACATTTTTAAAGGAAAATGTGTTTTGAAAAAGTGTTCTGCCATAGAAAAAAAATACTGGAATATCTTAACAGTCACACGGTAAGGAGAGAATAATGGCATAAACTTATTCGGTAGTTTATTATAGAACTGTGCTAACAACATAAGAATTCAATTTCTAGCAATCACAACATTTAGACTGCAAAAGACACTCGGTGTGCTTAATCATCCTACTCCTTACAATCCCAGGGACTACGGGAGCCTTCCAGAGGGTAAAAGTTTTCCCTATAGAGAAATTCACAGCCAAGGTAGGCAATTACATTTATACAGGAGGAGAAGAAGCTCAGAGACATTAAAGGTGAGACATCTGAAAGCGCTCAAACAATGCCCCCTTTGAAACATTCTTTGACACCATCAGAGTTAGGACAAGTAACATACCCTTTGAAGATACCACTTAAAAAGCTTTCCAAAATCTGTCAGTAATTTGAACCTCTTCTGCCCTATCTCAGACCACAGAATCCACTCGTTCCCTCTCTGGCAGTGTCAGCAACATATGAGCTACTTTCTGTCTCCCATTCACATGGCCGTGACCCGCAGCACTACGGTCAATGTGCAGTTACTGCACTGTAACGAGCCCACTAAGTGCTTTTTCAGAGCAATGTTTAGGATTCTCCGCATGGCCCGGGAGATGTCTCATCCCTTTGACAGCAGAGGGTAGTGGGAGAGTCCAGGGTGGTGGCTGGAGGATGGTGGGGCTCAGCCCTGCTGACACAGAGGCCACCAGCTGGCAGCCGTTGGGAACTAACATCATTGACTTTTGTGTAATTACCCCTTCGTTCCAGGGATATCTCCGAGCTGGAATGGCATGAGAAGCCTTCTTCCCCCAGCTGCCTCCCTCCCCCAGCCCATCCAAGGAGGGTTCCGCATTCTTTGGTTGCTAAAGTGGTGTGGGTATCTGTGTGTGCGTGTATTACTGTGCTAACAGATACATCAGGAAAGGAACCTCCTGTTAAGTTAAAATGCAACCAAGAGAAGCTTCCCTGCAAGTTCGCATATGTTTTCCTTAAGATAAGACTTTAGAGGGATAATATCATTCCCCGCAAAAAGATTTTTCAGCTCCCATGACACCTGAAGCAAACAAATGTCTTGTGGCCCAGCACTGATAGATGCAACATTAAAAGCAATATGATACCCTCTCCAAGGCTAAAAGGCAAGAGCCTTCTCACATGCTGTACCAGGGGACTCGTGATGAGGGAGTTTTGTTCTTCCAGCCCTGGGATTCATTCTGCTCTCTTCCATTAATGTGAGAGTGAAGGGAGTTGCGCTACTGAGAACATGAAGAGAATGAAGCTTTCTGTTGTGACAAGATGTGGAGGAATGGGAGATGAAAAATGTTCCCTGAAAGAATTGAAAATCTCCTTTAGACACAGAGAAATCGCTTCCATGTCAGCCTTCTGCTCCTGTTCCCCTCATTGAATGATATTAGTTCCCCACATCCATTTATCTCGTCTTCATCTTAGCCTTTCCGCCACTCCATGCTCCCAAGGTTGACTTGTTGCTCTTCTGTGGGAGGAGCGCCTCAGCCATAGATTCTTCTCCAGCCTCAGCTCATATCACTACTGCATGTAGAGATGTGGTCTCATGCCAATTCATCTATTTCCTTCTATATATGATGTGCCTGAAAATGGCCTCCAACTCCTAAATCATTGCTTGTGTACTCTGCTGCCTAGGCTGCTCTTGTTACTATCACCACGAAGAACTTGTGTTCTGCTTTCCTGAGCTTTCCATTACTTGATGTCTCTGTGACCCTTTTTATTGGTTGTCTAGGCTCAAAGGATCATTGCATGATCGGTACTCTCAGAGAACCCCCACAACTCTTTCTGCATTGCAGGGTCTGTTCAGAGCACCATTCATGGGAGAAGCAATACCTCTCTGAAAGGGTGACATCTTATATATTTAATTAAATAATGGAAGTCCTTGCCTTGTGAAGCAATAGAAGTGAGAAGTTTATATGAGGGTCAAAATATCAGGTAAATTCATAGAAGAAAAATCCATCAAGTTCTTTTAAAACCAAAGACACTATCACTGGCTCCAGAATTGCCTGAATTTATGATTTCTGAAATTTGGAGAAGCAGGGCTGTCTTTGTGTTGGTCCTAGACTACCTTGTAGCTCTCTGCACCTGGATGCCCTGGGAGAGAGCATATGCTGGTAGATTGGCCTTAGGTCTTGCTGGCTCCAGATGTTATTGTATCCACCTGAAGTTTCCGTTGCATAACCCTGCCCAAATCCATCTCTCAGTCTCTTTACTCCACTAACTTTCGGTCTCCTGTACCAGTCTGTTGCAAGAACCTTCTTCCCTACAGTCTCCTTCCAGCTTTCTGTTTTCCTTCTCACTCCCATCTCTCCCCCACGCCGTGCTTAATAGCTGGGGGAGAAAACAATTACTTATCATGTAAATCTGCAAAACCTCTTAGGGTTCAAGACAATTTGCATAACAGAGGCCGTGCGCCTTGAAGCAATAGCGGTCCCTCCGGGCGAGCTCACGGAGGAAGTTACTCGTTTTGCCGTTCAGTCAGTTTGCCCAATGACTTCACATTTCAATCCACAGTTTGCTAACCTCTCCTTTGGAAATGCTGATGAAAAATCTCGTGGAGTTCAGTTGAAGGTTTCTGGATTGTAGTCCCTGCAGGTGACTTTTACTTTTCAGTCTGTTCGGCTACTCCTTTTCCCCGGGGGCTGTATTCCTCCCTGCCCACCACCCGGTTGCGCAACAGGCTGCGGTTATTTACAGGCTCCCTTTGCGTTGACTCACTCGGTGGCTGGATTCAGGGTGAGGTGCAGGACGCTCCTCGGTGTTTGCCGGGGAACCCTACCCTTCACTGCAACTGCAATGCCGCCGAGGGAGGGCTGATAAAATCACTGCATTGTTCTTCCCTGGGATCCCTAAGGATAGTGTTTTGGGGAGGAGCTCTTGAGGGTATCTTTTACTAGTGAGCAAAGCAATAAAAGAGCTATGGAAGCTTCTGCCTAAAACTCAAATTCAAGCTTGCCCCCCCCCCCCCCCCCCCCCACACTTTATTGTGGAGGCAGTTAAACATTTCCTTTTGGTTTCTTGCTGTTCGTGATGCTGGAGGGATAGGAAGACGGGGGTCGATCAGTTGGTCAGTTAAATATACACTTGAGCCCTTTTTATCCCCTTGTGTTATCTTTTTTGCTTTCCTTTTTTGCTGAAGTTGGGACAGGAGGTTTCTGGAACCTTTTTCTCCTCTTTTGTCTCAGTGTACAGGCTGGACCTCTAAAGTTTTCTCATAGCAGCTAATACCTCTTGATGTATATTCAACCCTACAAACTTCTAAAAGTTCACCAGTTCTTAGTGGATATTCAGTTATATTTCTTCTTACAAATACAGTTCATTTCCCTTCAGATGGTTAAAAAAATCATGCTAATACTGACTTCAGTAACTACATTTATGTCATCTTTCACCTGAAGAATCTTGCAGGCAGAGTTCAGGATGCAGGTATCTGCTGATAGTGTGTATGTTAGATCTATCAGAAAGTCTACCAGAAATTCAGCTGCTGTAACTATCCTAAACATATAAGAGGTGTAATATGGAATTAGGTGATTATTTTGACAGTAGCCAGTTCATAGCAAGGATCTGGAACACCTTGCTGGAGGAAGTTATGTTTGCTAAACACCTAAAGGGGTTAAAAGGATGACTGGACAAGTCTATGGGGAAAAATCTGTCAAGGGCTATTAAATACAACACAACCAAATCTGGCTCAGGAAGCCCTTGGAGGCTGGCGGGTTTTCAGAAGAAGCGTTGCCATATATTTTCTCTGTTCTTGTTCTTTCCCCAAGACATTCATTGTTCCCATTTGTCTTCTCCTTATAAGTGTCATCAGCCCATCCCTAAAAAAACCTAAGAGCAATACTTGACAAAAGGGGTTTAAAGAAAAAGAAACTGAGGAGAAATCAAACAATTATAGAGATAATAAATGGAAGAACGGGAAAAAATATTATCTAAAAAAAAAAAACTAAGAACAGGGGTGTGGAGAGGGACACTGAAGGGGACACTCCTTATGCAGCACCAGTGACTCCCTGAAGTTGTCCAAGGAGCCATGGCAGCAAACTAGGGCTGGAGACGAGTGGGACTTGGCAGAGAACACTGGTCTGACAAGGCAGCTCTTCTCATGTCCATCCTGCTGAGCTCATCTTCCTGAATATTTCATGCTACTCCAAACTTCAAATCCATTTTACTGGAGGGGAAATGGGCCTGCAGGACATTGTGATTGAATAACCTATTTCAACCTGATGACTCATAGGTTGGTTTGTTTTTTTTGTTTTCCTTCTGCTTTTCCTAGAAGACCAACTTTGTGGAAAACATCTTTTCATCTGACACCAGTTCAAATATAATTTAATTTTAGTTTTGTTGACTGACCTCATCCCATGCACTAGTTGCTGACTTGAAGCCCCGTTATCCTGAACACATTCATATGTGATATGCACTACAGACATCTCTTAGCCTACAGCAGGAACCTCATTAATGGCAGGAAAAGCCCATAGGCTTTCCAGGGAGCCATTTTCACAAGAGATGTTTGCCTAAAGCTTATTATCTGCTTAATGTCTTTTTTGTCCATCTGTCTGCCTCCTGTGTTTGAAAACATAGCCCTGAATGTAGGTCTTTATGTGGTCCTTTGATGTGTGCTGGTGACCTGTGAGCCTCACCTCTTGCAAATGAAGGAGTCTCTGCACCTGCACGCCTGGCAGACCTGTTCAATAGGTGAGGCAAGTCAAAGGGAAAGCACTAGACCTTGCAAATGCAGCTGTTTTATCCAGGCACTGGTTCAGAGGTATAGCTTTGCAGGCAGTAGGGAGATGACTTGGCAGAAGAGACCTACAGCTCTACTGCGAAGATGGGAGAAGGACATAGCATTGTTTCCTGCGCTCAGTTGAGCCAGCTGCTGGAGAAGAGCTGTGTGTGTGAGAGCACTGGGGAATGCAATTGGGTTGCACTGGTTTGAAGGCAGCGGCCGTGGTTCTGATGGACTGGGTGGGAAGAAAACGGTGTGCTGAGGATGGCTAAGTCAGAAAAACAAACCTACCTGCTTTCTTTTTCCACCCATGCTTAAGGGTCTGCAGCTGTGCGAAAAGGTGAACACTCCTGATTGAGGCCAAAGCAGAAAGAGTGGAAAGAGGGAAGGTAGTGGAAGAAGGATGAGTCATCTCTTTTGAGGGATGTCATAGTGCAGTGGTTCCCAACATGGAGTCCCTGAAGGCAGTTAAGTTGGAACAAGTTCCCCGAGCCACAACTCTAAGTTTTGAATGGCTGTAAAGTGTCCCTGGGTATGCAGAGAGCACGCTGCAGGAGGGGGTGATGTCCACATCCTAGTACTCACTTCCTATCTGGGCACCTAAGCGTAGGTCATAAGAGGATCTAGTGCCAGTTCCCAACTGCTTTAGAAGTTGGATTCCTATGCTGTTTCCCATTGTCCTCAGCCAACCCTCTAAGCAAAAAAAGGTTGGAGGGGACAGGTGGGGACAACCTAAATGGAAAAGAAGTCGAGGAAGCCAAATGAGAAATAGAGCTTTGGAAATTTAGCCAAGTTCCAGAGAAATCCCTGGCAGAACGTTTGGTATTGGGTCTGTTGGAAAGCTCTGAACATCGTGAAGTTTAAGAGTCTGAAAAAGTCATCCAGAATATCTCGATGCAGAGCAAGGTGGCAAAATGAAGGACGCATCGCTGTGATTACCTCATCAAAGAGCCTTCAAATGACTGTGGCCTTAGTTGCACTTCCAGACCCAAAGGAGAGATTAGGATGTCTGTATATTTGGAGTTTGTGCTACAGGGAGGGTCTCTGCCTTGTAGATCCACTATCTGGAGACTGAACTCAGGAAAGGAGCTCAGGAAAGATCAGCCTAATGCCAGGAAAGACTCCCCCACCAGCCAGAGCAGAATTAAACACTCCCCTGGGAGAAGCTTGGTTATGCAACAGGGACCTCTGAGAAGATCTAGAAATTGAATCCTGGGGAGTTTTGCTCATCAGCCTTAGAAAAAATACTTCTGTTGGAAGGCTCCACATTTAATTGCTGGGGAAACTTGATCAGAGCAGAAAGCAGATTCCCAGCCTCTGGCTAAGCTGTTGGCTTTTCTCAGTGGTTTCTATCAACCATGTGCCTTCTCAGAAAGTTCCTTTCAGGTGCATCTTTCCTGAAAGATTAAATGCCTCTGTGCAGATTACAGTGCTGGGGATTAATTGCCCCCTGAGGCTGAACAACTGATCTCTTAGGCCATGTGCACAGGATGCAAACCACGTATAAAGCAGGAAGCACTGAGGGTTTGCCACACAAAACAGTTGGGAAACATATTATTTAAGGATAACCTAATCTCTTACTTAAGGAAGAGAAATGGGGGATGAGTACAGAGCAAAGTCTGTCCTAGCAGTAAGAAATATTTTGTCCTAGACAGACACCCAAATTCTAGTTGATGCAAGAATCTGGGGCTTAATCCAACTCCACTAAAGCTGATGAAAAACTTGTCAAGGTTGCAGCCTCCATGTTGCAGGAAGTGAAGAGACATTGGAAAGATGGGAGACAAGGGGGAGTAAAGGTTGCTGAAAATAAGAGAGATGCCTGAACTGAGAAATTCACAGAAGCAAGCAGTTTTCAAACCTGGAGAGACTTGGAGGGTCTGTAATTGAGGATACTAGTTTGGACAGTTACCAAGAGAGAGGAACTGCCTCAATATTTTGATCCTAATCTTGCTTCCGAGTCTGGTGTTCCTGCCCTCCCTTCCCCAAATTTATTTAGGTTTACCGAGAGCGACTTCCTAGATGCTATCTGTTTAACTAGCTACATCCATGTTTGTGTAATGGTAAGTCCTTATGCAGCTCTCTGTGTAATATTTTAGTCTTTGTAGGTACTTCAGATGTGCTGTATCGTAGGGTGCATCAGGCTGTTGCTGGTGTGAGACTGCCGAGCTCCTGTTTGCCCTGTCAGATGTGGAAATGAGCTTCGAAAAGGCTCTGCCTGTAGGACAGAGATCCATGGGCTGCAAGATGGGAGCAGATGTGTTAGATGAGATCTAGAGTTCACTCACAGATTAAATAAACCATTGTGATAATATACCAGGACTTGTGGTTATGGCAGACAGCACATTTCTCACATGAGAGTGAGTCACACAGTGGGTTTGTTTTCTTCCCGTCCATTTACCTCTCATTTAGCACTGGTGGTGGGTAAATAGTGAAATGGGTTTCTCAGAGTGTGATCTTTACAAAGGCCACTGAAACACTTCCTCTGGAGAGCGCTGATTTGAGACAATTAGGGCTGGGGGGGGAGGATGTCCTGTTTGAACATTTTTGGTGAAAAATGCAGATTCAGTGACACCAAACTGTAAATTAATTTCATTTTCTCTTGTAGAAGGGAAAAAAGAAGTCAGAAGTCAGAACACTTCTTTTTCATGCTTTCCAAATTAAATGCTTGGATTTTCTCATGTTAAGAGACTTTGTATGTTACAGATTATTTTTTGTGTCTTGTTTGAATTCTTGAAATGGAAAAGAAAATATTTTAGCTGATTTTTCTCCCGTTTCACCCGATACTTGAGAAAGAAATTTCAGATCAAGCCAACATTTTATTTCAATATTTAATTTGGAAGTGACAGGCAATTGAAATACCCATCATACCAGTAGTTCAGATTAGAATTCAAATTTTATATTTCCATGGAGCTCCCACTCCTTATCCCGGGAGTCCTTAGCCCTTTGCATAGTTATTGGGGAGGACAGGATAAGCACCTGGCCAGTGCACTGAAAAATGAGTGTCTGGTGCCCTCTATGGGTCCATACAAAGTGATGGGCCTGAGTCTGAACCCCGTATTTCAGCTTTCATGCCTCAAAACTAGATTTAGGAGGTTGTGAAATGAGCAGCTTACCCCTCTGACCAAGACAATGTCGATGAATAACTTGAAAGTTCTTTTTGAACCAATATTTGAAATTGAGCTTTAAAAATGTGCCTTTTGCCCCAGAAAGCTGAAGCATAAGTTTTTGGAAGACAAGAACTGATTTTTTTTTTTTTTTTTAAGAAGTTTCTTGGCTCCTAATCAGGTTTAATGTGGCATGAATGAAACGCAACAGGTAACTCCCAGGGAAACAAGGCAGCAGCATCTTGCTCCAGGACATTTCCCTTAAACTAGATCTGTACTGCAGCTGAAGGTGCAAAGTCTCTATATTGGCATACCTAAGCTGGGTTAATTTACTCAATTGGGGTAGTACTAGTGACAAAGCTGACTTTTTGAACAGCCTCTGCTCGGAGGCAGCCTGTCTTATTTGGCAACTGGAGTCAATAAGCTGGCTGCAGTATCACCAGACCCCAAGAGATGCTTCAACCTGACAGTGTAGGAACAGCCCTCATTTTCAGTAAAATGCTCAAGGTGGAGGGAGCTGAGAGGTCTGGTCTGCTGAATTTTTTTTTGCAAACCGATTTACAAAGGTGCCAGAAATAACATGGAGTGCTGGCTGGGATGAGAGCAATTTTTGGTACTGAGACTTCCTGTGCAGTGCTGATAAAATAAACTCTACTTACCTTTCCCTGCTTCCCTACACTGATGTGGCTTGTTACAAAGTTCATCTCTCCCACCTCTTCTTTCTCATTTATTTCCTCCAGTGAATATGAAGCTGGCATGGGAAACAAGATTGACAGACTTGAAAACTGAAGGTCTCTATGCTCAGACCTGGCAAAGTCCAAATTACAAGCGAGTCTACAGTCTTCTCTCTTCAGCTTTTGAGTTGTGCTCAGAGAAGACTCTCAAAGGGGATCTAAGACCTATGCGTGTCACTGGTACCCAGCCTCTCTCAGGGTATGTGGGGCAACCAGGCTCTTCCAAACTGTGGGTTGTGACAGGATAATGATCAAGATGCCGAGGGCTGAGTGTGGTCCTGAGCTCTGGCAGTAGAAGGGACAAGACAGCAATGGTTGTGGGACCAGTGGCTGTGGCAGACAGATGGTTCCCACAGTGGCTGCTGCTTCCTGAGTGAGTTGTAGCAAACCTGAAAGCTGCACCCTGCCCCTCAGCCCATAGTGACCCAAATCCCCAAACTCTTGATGGCATCTAAGCTCTGTCAGCATGTGGCAATCCCGTTGAATTTCTGTGGCCACAGCCCATCTCCATGTTGCCAGCAGCAACTTCCCATCATCCCTGTGCTTTGCCAGCACCGGTCCTGAATGGAAGAGATTGTATATTCACCTAGAATTGAATTTTTTTCTTTGACAGAAAGCAAGAGAGCTGCATATAGAGTCAAACTTACAGGGCCTGATTGATTTGAAAAAAGAGAGAAGGAAAAAAAAGTCTTAGGTGTGGTTTGCCTTGTAAAGTATGTGTTTCCCTGCTGGTAAGGTATGTATATGAGTTTCCCTCCAATTCAAAGCAAGCTCTGTTCATCTCTTAAGCTCCTGTGTTGCCAGGATGGGCACTTTATGAGGGAGCAATCCATTCTGGGACTGGGAGCAAGGAAGAGTGAGGTTGCAATGCGCAGCTGACCAGAGACATTTTCCTGCTGCAGGTTATTGGGTCAGATGGTGTGGCTCATTGCTAGGTTTCTTCAGCGATGCAGAGGCCTTAATGCCAGAAATGGTTTGCAAATGATTTAATCAGATCCCTTGCGTGTCACTGACTGATGGATCCCACCTTGTGCTGACCTGAATCATATGAGAATTCGCCACTTCCCCTGGTAGTTTGTCCTAAAATAATCATCCTCTCCGTTCAAAATGTGTCTTTTATTTCTCAGTTTCTGTCTCTGCCTTTCAGGCAGGGTCTGTAACTATGCCTTTCTCTGCTGGCTGAAAGAGTCCTTTCACCTGTGGTGTTTTCACTGGGTGAAGATATTTTTATTTCTTCTAATCAACTTGTCTCTATCGATTTTGATGACCAATCAAGCTCTAATTTAATTTTTAAGAAGTGTTTTGTCTATCCCTTTACTTCTAGTATTGTGTTTTTCTCCCCAAAAAACCCTCTCCAAACTTTGATATGTATTTTAATTATTCACACAAGAACTGTCTTGGTGTTGTACCAAGACTACACAAAGAGAGAGAACCACTGCCTATATGGCTGTCTGTTCCTCTGTTGATCTAATCCAGTAAAAGTCATATATTTAGTTCCTTTCCATTTTGTCAGTGTGTCCTCTCTAGAGTCTTCTGCAGATCTCAAATAACAACTCTTTGCCTTCATCATGCCTTTATCAATATAATGCCAGTTAGTAGGTGGAATGTTGTATTGTGTACAGTCAAATACATACTCAGATTTCACACATTATGATTACCGACCATCTGTCCCACTGATAGAAGGTGTGCATACTGAATTCTATTTTCCATAAAACTTTCTTGACTGGCATGAGTTTTATTTTCAGCTTTCCATTCTTCCTTTGCCTTTCAGCTGAATCATCTATCAGCTTTTCCATTTTTTTTTGCCTGTGCTGGTTTCAGGCTCCTGGGATTGGAATTGGCAGGGCAAAAATGCTTTTTCTTTCTGAAACTCACTCTGTATTTGCCATGTGTCAGTTCTGTTGATTTTCTCAGCTTTTTAGGACATGCCAATCATCCACTGACATTTGGCTAAGTCTTCGGATGTTCGCAAATGCACATAGACCACACTCTTTACGGTTAAACATCCTTCTCCATATTGCTGTCCTCCTTTATAAGTATTCCAGATCATGAACTAAACTACTTCCTGATTTTTTTTTCTTTTCTTAGGTGTCTCTTATCAGCAATTTCACACTCTCCAGTTAGGTAACAGGCAATTGTAGTTGTTAGAATTTCTGTTATTACATTCTTGCTTAAGGACTTGTCTTTGGCTTTCACTTTGCCAGCAGTAATTTTCCTGATATCTTTTGCCTCCTTTATCAGTTACCCGCAGTTCATAGCTTCTAACTGATATTTAATGCTGTCTATTCCTTCTTTAAAAGAATAGTTTCATGTAGCTTTTTCTATTACTGTTGTCTTTGTGTCTGAGTTTGGCTTTTAGCCAAAGCTGTCCTTGTTCCTTGATTGGGAAATTAGCGGCTTATTAAAATATAAACAAATAAAGAGGAGGAGGTGGTTAATGATGCAAAAGTTGGCTGAAATAGTGATCCCCTTTAAAAGTATATCCTATTCCAAGAAAAATATGCGAAGGCAGGTCAGAAAGACCCAGCCTCAATAACTGTGTTTCGGGAACATGTGAACACACAGAGATAAGAAGTTATTATGCATCCTAGGATGGTTAGGGAATAGCTTAATAAACTTAAGCCTTTGATGGGAGGTAGTGAAAGAGCAGAGGAAAGCAGCACAGTCCCTCTTCAAGTTCAGAAAAAAAAATTGTAATTGCTGCTATTGCTTTTCTACTGATCTGTTCTGGGGCTGCCATACCTTAAGTGGATCTTCTTGTCCGATTGGATTTTTACTTTTATCATGAAAATCAGCAGTACAGGTTTATAAAAAGTTAATCTTGTCTGGCAAACCTGTGGGGTTTTTTTTGTCTTGTTTTGGTTTGGTTTGGTTTTGTTTTTGTTTGTTTTTTAACAGATTACTTCAATTTAAGGGAAATATGTAATCACAGTGTCTTGCAACGAAACCTACTTAGGTAACCAATGCAAAGTTGTATTGGAGAGAAGTACTGTTGCTGTGCTGAAAATGTTCTCTAAGAGAGTAATGATAACAGACAGCTTTAAGATGCAGGGAGAGGGTTTTTTTTGGTGGGTCACTGAAGAGATCAGTATAGATCTAGGTTCCTGACTTGCAGAGCTGATTTTAAATAAAACAAAACAAATTTCCAAGACCATTATATGTTTTTGGTCATGAAATCTGCTGCAGTCTTTAACTGGGAGATGGGATGATGGCTGATAAAGACAGAGATGGGTTACTAAAAACAAAGATAATGCAAGAGGGAGAGTAGCAAGCAAGCAAGCAAGAAGACTGTGGAGAAAATAAATCTGAAACCAATCTATTTACTAGGAAAAGGAAGCTTATGCAGCAGCAAGACTGGTGGAAACATAGCAGTGTTTCTGGAGAGATCATTCTGGCACATACAATGATTCAATGGGATGCAAAAAACCCCCTCAACTAAAGTTTTGCAAAAGGCATCATCTTACAGAGCAAGGAAGTAATAGCTCCTCTGTTGTGGCTGTACCTGGCATGTGGGGCCAAACACTGAATTCCTAATATTGACAAATTGGAGACAGTTCAGAGAAGAGCAAGAAAAAAATAAAGATTAAAGGAGCTAACTTTGTTGTTTTACATGACTAATAGTCCGTGCTGAGTCCAGTGGAGTTACTGTGCGTTCACATCAGAGTGAGTGAGACCAGAGTCTGGGGCTCTCCTCTCTGCATGAGCTTCTTTAGTTCCATCCACAGAAGACATTTGTAGGCCCATTTGGCTGTTCCTATCTGTCCTGGGCCAGTGTTTCAGTCAGTGAAAATCCAGCCCATCTCCCTTGTCAGCAGTGCTATAGAAACCTCCACCAAACCAGGTACCTGTGGGAAAATAGCCACTCCCCATACCCAGATCAAGAGCGTATCCCCATCCCCTGCAGGACATGTGGAAGTCATCACTGAATGCTACATCAGCTTGCAAAGAAGCACCTATAGTTGCTTTGACCCTTGTCATCACACCCCCATGTTGGACCTGCTCTGTAAGAGCTGATCAATTGCATACAACTTTTGGGACTTGCTAGAACTAGTAGGATACCATTCCTGATTGCCAAGCAGCCAGCACAGTTAGGAAATTAAATTAAAAGCAGCACCATTACACCACTAGTTTGCAACTATGGAAGAAGTACCCTCTGTACAACTCTTACTACATAGAAGCATAGAATCACAGAATGGTTTAGATTGGAAAGGACCTTGAAGATCATCGAGTTCCACATGAATCATGGCAGTGAAATAACTCATTTGAAAAGCAAAGAGCAAAATAGTACTTGAAGTGCAAAAGGACAGTAGATCCCACAGGACTACAGTGTACTTAAGAATATGTCGCAGCATTACAGAAAAATGAGCAACAAAGGGTATTCCATAGGAAAGCTTCTTGATAACATGATGTACTCAGGGGATGGCTATTTTGGGAAATAGAGGGGTCAGGAGTAAATGCCGTCATTAAAATTGCATTATAAGGATCCTGAATTGGCAGGATGAGTTAGTGGATCTGTCCCATCTACTGCTGTAAGCCATGCCTTGGCAGATGACAGTGCTGGCTCCACCACTCAGTCTGCAGGTTCCTAAAGAGGATGGCAGTTTGTACTGACTATCTGGAGCACAAGGACTTGAAAATATTTAGTAGCCTTACAGGTGAGAAAGAAAAATGAGTTTTATAATGCCCCAATGCAGCAAATACAGATTTCTGAGTGTCTTACACCTGCTTTCCTGACTTTCTGATGGTTGCTTTCCTGTGTCACAGGTTCATTCTGAACCATGTCATTACTCGTCTTAGCCTGGGACAACTCAGAATGTCTTCTGTCTCAGCCAGGGTTGTCAGCATTGTTCCCTGTGGCTCACGGTCTGCCTTAAGCAGGGGTTGATAGCATTTCTTCAGTCTTTCAACTCTTTCCCCTGTCAGAGTGGGCCATCAGAGATGGCTTTGAACTTGCTGTTAACTGACACGTGCCCCAGATTTCCTGAAGAGCAGAGGAGGATTGGCAATACTCCGAGATCTCAGTTGTGGACATCTCATCATGCCCTTCTATACCAGCCGAGACTCGGAGGCATTGCATGAAGAATTGACTAGACCGCTTGCCATGACAGCTATAAATTGTCCCTTCTTTTCGGGCATACAAAAGAGTAATGACAACTGCGTTGTAGACATTTGCTTTTGTGTGAAGTCGGATGTCGCCTTTATTCCAGACACAGTGCATTAATCTCCCCAGGGCTACCCTGGCTTGTGCTCAGCAGTCATGCCTTTCCAAGACAGCACATTGCCAGGGTAGCAGTTTCTTTACTGATGTCAGTACTGCATTCTAAACTGCCTTTATATGCTTGCCACCACGGCATTTTTTTTTTTCTAATGCTGGCATTTGGCCTACCTAAGCAACTAGTAATGATCAGAATATTTCTGAGTGTGTGTACAACCAACAAATCATAGAATCATAGAATGGTTTAGGTTGGAAGGGACCTTGAAGATCACTGAGTTCCAACCCCCCTGCCATAGGCAGGGACACCTCCCACTAGACCAGGTTGCTCAAAGCCCCATCCAGCCTGGCCTTAAACAGTGAAAACAAATGGTTTTTTGAAAACGACAGATTGCAGGCCAGCAGCTCTGTGACTTTTTGCCATGAAGAGCCCCATGAGAATGGCCAATAATAGACCTGTCCACATTTCCATCGAACTCAGAAACCTACGTCTAGTTGTGGCTGAGAGTAGAGAATTAGCAAAGGGTATGAGAAAAGGTTAAGTGCATACTATATCTCTCCCTAATGCATTCCTGACCTCTAACTATTATCATTTTGAACATGCTAAGGCAGGCACAGGCTGGTGGCAACCTCAGTGGATTTCTCTTCCATGAACTTGCTCACTCCCCCCTAGAGTCTCTGTCAATTCCTAGTGTCCACAATGCCTTGTAGCCAGGGCTTTAGTGGCTCTTTTATCTGGTGTATGCAGAGACACCTTTTTTTTTTATCATTTTTGTCTTTGCTTCTAATAATGACATTTACTGCCTTTTAGTGTTTGTAGTGTTGTACTCCACTGGGTAGCAAGTCAGATTGACACACCAATGACGTGCAGCTGCAGAAATGCATGCTGGGGTATCATTGTTTACCTCCCAGCTCACCCACCTAGTAGAAAAGATTACTGACTTCGTATTTGCTAACTGAGATTTGCCAGCTATAATAGTTCTGCAAGAAACTTTTGTAGCACTGTTCTAGTGACCACAGTCATAAGGTAGAAGGTATCTAATTCTCAAGTCTGAGATATTTGTCAGATATTCACATTGCCTTCTTGTCCGATTGTCTCTGCAATGTGCATACCATCATTCTGCAAGGGAATAAAGCTAAAGTGTTCCTCAGGGTTGTGCTGAAACACCAGTAAGACAACTGCACAGTCTTTATTTTTTTTTTTTTGTGCGTGTGTAATCTTGAGATCACTTTGTAATTGTCTTTTGAATAAACAAGGGCAAATGAATGGGAATTGTACATATTGTGTTAAATATTTCCTTGGTTGAAGCATTCATGGCAGGAGATGGGAGTTATAAGTACTATGCTGTTTTCAGAGAAAATTTTTACTAGCAGTTCACTGAATCAGTTTCCTGACTTGTCTTTAAAGAAACCGGAGAGTACCAGATCTTTACTTTCGCCATGTGGATGCTGGTGGATCTCTGCCAAGCTGTATCAGCTGGGAATCTAGGCCAACTCTTTTTATCTTTAGGTATCACTTACTTATGTCCTTGAATGAATAGGTAAATCTAGAAACAGACCCTTTTCAAGAAGAAATCATGAACTTTTGCTTCATAGCCTGTAGAGAAGACATGTTGGTCCATTCCGTGAGCCTTCACAAATAGTTCAAAGAAGTACAATACAACACAAGCAATAGAAGGAGTAGGAGAACTACCATTTATCTCCAAATTCCATCAAATGACAATGAAGATATGTCTGTTGGGGGTCATGGAAACACAGCTTGCTCTAGTCTACCTAAACATGCCTACTGATAATCTAGTTGTAGCTCAGTCCAAGGTACATTAACTGTCTGACTGACTTTCACGATCACAGTGTAGCTGTACTCTGTGAGTGTGCGTAACGTCTCTTTATACTTTTTTTTCTGGAAAGAAATAGTTCATTTAATGAATGCCATCATCTTCTTCATAGGCAGAGTCCTCATGGTTTGCTCAGATGTCATCTTCAGTCCTGAAGATTTTATTTGTTCACTCAGCCAGATTGCTCCTAGCAGTGCAGTATTTGAAATTTGAGCTGTGCTGTGATAAGCATATGATGTCACTTCTCTTCCCTGATTAAAGGAGTGTATTTCTCAAGTTTTGATTTCTGGAGTGCATAATACATTTAAAATTCACTTTTAGGGTCAAAGTCTTAGCTAGTATAAATTGATGAGGCTATGTTATCTGAAATATATAATAGACAGCCAGGATATACCAGATAAATACAGCACTGCCAACTAAAATAACAATAGTCCTGTGAGTTTTAGGCCTCCTTTTAATCCACAACACTAGTCCAACATTTTGCTGTGATTTTTTCAAAACCATATGGGTCTCATTTTCTTCTCACATATACTGCTTATGTACAGATGCAGTACCACTGAGTTCAATGGAGTTATGTTTTGATTTAAACAGGTGTCAGGTCTCAGTCTAGCAAAGCACTTAAGCACGTGCTTAACTTGAAAGCAGGAATGTGCTAATACAACTTCTGATTCTGACCTTGAAAATGTTCACTATCTGCTTGAATGCTTACCATCATAAATGAGGATCAGGAAAATAATTACTTTGTTTCAGCCACTCAAGAAATCAAATAATTGCTCTAAAATCGTTGCCATTGATCTACAAGGAAAACTGTTGTTTCACAAAACAATAGTAATATTTGGGGTTAATATAAAATGGTTTATATATAGATTATATTTTTTTTAAATTCTCTTCAGGAAGGAGGAAATGGACTCAACCTGGGCAATTTTTTGAATGGCATGTTTTACCTTTTTTGATCTTTTGGAAATGACATTTCAGTTTGAATTTTAATTAATTTTATAATTTTTAAAATTGTGTTTCTCTTCCTCTCTGGCAAATTAATTTACTGGATGCTACCAGAAATTACAGATTGTCATGGTAAAATTCTAAACTTAGCTGGGTAGTGCAAGAGGACGCAGCTAGAATAGAATACTACTAATATGGGTTCCCTTCTGAGCGTGTGCAGAAAATTCAGCAATACCTAGCCCAAACCTGTATTTTGTTGGGAATTTATAAATTAACCATGCAAATTATGTCTTCCTTTTAGTTAATTCAAGAGGTTCCTATGTGCAGGGTGCAGGCTAAAGGTATTTGGTGGTTCAGTCTCCACATACCATTAGCAAAACCTCTGTGCCAACATAAATGTAAAATATTGTATAAATATAAAATACAGTAATTACATAAATCCATAAAGCATAGTTGAATTCCAATATAAAATTCAGAACTGAGGAGGCTCTTCTTGACCTATCAGGCAGAAGATCTATTAGACATTTAAAAACATCTTTACCTCTCTTTTTCCTGGAAATATGCTTAAGGAGAAAAAAAATCCTAAAAAATGTTTTAAATGTGCCTAAAATTTGAACATTAATAGTTTTATGGCGCACGCTTTTTTTTTAACCTTTTATTTGTGGAGTTCCTCTGTGGAAAAAGATGATATCTTTAAGTTTCGTTTAGTTTACCATTCTTTTGGGTGGTGAAGGTTGGATTCAAGTTAGTAATGCCAACCTGATGTTGTACAGAGCTCTCAATAACGGTCAGCTTTCTCAGTTGTCTCTCGCCACTGGCAAGCTGTTTAGCTCCTTGTTCTGTTCCAGGGTCTTCCTTGCCCACACCATATGCATTAGCTTGAACCCAGACCCACACCCAGAAGGATCTGAGCGGTCCCCTTGTTGAAGAAATCCAGGCGAGCAATAGAGGCTAGTTTGCTCAAGTGTCATGCTCTGTCTTGGTAGGAGACATTTGTACCAACAGTTTTATGATGATATCAACAGGGAGGATAAATTCTCCAAATTCTTCATCTATCTTGGCTTAGGCTGCTTTATTTCTTGAGATTTTAGAAACATCTTTTCTCTATGAAGGCTATATACCAAAATGTTCTTCTTTCAAACCAATAGTTGACGAGCACTGGCATATGAATATGAAAATCCTGATTGTGCAGAAATGCAAGGATTTCTACATGTGAAAAAAGGTAAAGGAATATCAAATTGTCTTTGCAAATTCTTGTTTCAGTTAGTCTACTGCCAGCCATTTTACTGCACTTAGCAATATTTCATGCAAATCTGGTTGTCCAACAAAACAGCTTAGGCTAAGCCCATGAAGCTGGACAACATAAAATGCCAGTTCAAAGTTTTGATAAAAGTGTTAGAAGTATGTTCCGTTCCCTAGTTCATCATGAGAAACTTCATAACACTGATCTGCCAGTTTATAGTACTGACTGTAAATCTATAGAGAAAGCAAAACAAAAGCCACTGCTCTGAAAGAAGCTGAACACCCTCAAATAATGACCATCACTAAGGTTTTGCCTTGAGTGCTGTGGGCAAGGAAGATGCTAGTGTCCCATAGCATTTTGGTGTGGGATGCAATATAAGGAAGGAGGACAATTCACATGACTGAAACACATCACCACGTTTAGGGAGCCTGTTCACATAGGTGCTGTCCTCAGTCAGTGAAGAGAGAGAAATTAAAGAGAGCAATAATCTAAATACTTAACATTGCTTACCAGAGCTCTCACCTAGGAGGATAAGAAAGTAGACCGTAGAGCTGTTACATCACAGGTTACCTTTTACTGATGAGACTTATCCCCTGCAGTTAAAAAGACTCCCCCAAATTACTAATGTAGAGCCTTTCTGCTTTACTGTGACAGATGTATTTTTGAGCTCCTAAAAGACAATGTGCTTATTGGGGGATGGAGAATGGATGCCAGACAGTCACTGCCATGCTGTAGGAACCAGGTCTGATGTGTCCTTGGAGCAGGATGTCCTGATGCAATACTGACCCCTGTGCCCCGCAGGCTGGGGAGCAGTCTCCGGGTGGCAGTCGATAGGTGGGCACAGTAGCAACTACAAGCATCGTTATGTTTCAGCTTAGACTTCTTTCTCAGCTTCTGTGAACACAGCTGTGCTTATCTGGCCTCAGATGTCCTCTTCTTTTATGTGTGGCAAGTCTTGTCACAGGAAATGGGAAAAGGGTGGATATTGTATTTGCATAGTTCATGTACAGTCACAAGGCAGGGTGGACTTTGGTTTTCATGCTGCAGTCCTTGCTGTACGAACATCTATCAACGAGCATGTCCCTGCTTCCATCTCTTATAGTCCAAATGAGACAACACAAGGAGTATTTTCAGGGGTGGCTTGATGTTGTTAGCACCTTTGGGACCTTCTTGTTGGTTTCTGCAACACTTGACTTGTTGGCAAGCCCACGATGTCTGCTCTTTACCTTTGGTCCCCACCTCACGAAAGGCAAGAAGGAAGCTCCATGTGCCAGGCATTAACCTGGGAACCTGACCTGAGGAAAACATGTCCCATTTATGCAGTTCAGTGTAACAGGAAAACATCTGTCCGTCATGTCACGCGAGATAAGGTGATTTGTGAGTCCGTTTACCTCAGGTGGATTCAATTTTTGATCTTGGAAGGAACCCAAGCCAGAGAAAGCTGTCTGCATACTCCGCTGTCCAGCCCGCAGAGCATGCACTGAGCAACCGGCTGCTGGAGAGATCCTGTCTCCTGGATGCTTTCTGGAGCCGCTTTGAGACTCCCTGCCCCTCCCCACCCTCCTCTCATCACTAACAATAACCAGATACCCCTGTTTGCCTGCAGCATCTAAAAGAAGATGCCTCAATTAAACTAAATGTTTCCCGCTATTTAGGCTGATATGGAAGTTTCTGTTGTTTCAACCTTGTCATGATTCATCTGTACAATATTTTGTTTCTCATTGTTTGGGTTTGTTCGGGTTCGTGTTTTTTTTTTTTTTAATCTGCAAAACTTTTGTTGATTCTGCAATAGTACTCTGTTTTAAGGGAAACTACATGGAAAAAGTGAGTCTGAGTAGAACCAGTGTCAACCCCAGTGCCACACACAGCAACCAGACAGGGATGAAGTACTGCCACGTACTGTTGATGGCCAGAAGACCTTGCAGGTGAAATTTTCAAGTGCTGCTTGCTCCCTGCTTTGGTCTGACTTAGCTTCTGTGGAAGCCAATGATAGTTTTATCACTGACTTCGTGCCAGCAGAGTTAGGCAGCTCTGTGGGATCGTGCAGGCTCGTCATTTCAAAATGTGAGTTTCTAGACTGCAGTTGACAGTGAAGCACTTAAGTTCTTTCAAGTCTTGACTCAGGTTTTCTAGAAGAGCAACAGAAATACAAGGGGAGAAAGGGAATTGTGGTGTTGCTGGGGGCAGCCGAACTTCTCCTCTGGAGGATGCACATTAGGTCTGAGATGTGCTGGGGGCTCACTGTGAAGGGCTACTGAGAAGCAGAAGCAGGAATAAATGTGTCTGCAACTATACATAAAATCTGAATTCCTCTACTCAGAAAGGAGTTCTTAAAACAGAAGCCTGTAACTCTCAGCACCTTAATTAATCTAGAGACAGCTTTCCTTCAACTGCTTCGTGGCATGGCTTGCCAGAGTGAAAGAAGATAAGTGAAACAGGAGTACAGGATGTGACATGTATGATTTTAGAAATTTTAAATGTCAAGATGCTTAGGCAATTTAGTCAATTGACAAGACAAAATGATGTGGGAAAAAATGTATTCAAACACTGTTCCTATTGGAGATACACCCACAAACAAAGACAAACAAGAAATGGTCATTTCTAAATTTTGACTGGTGCTCTAATTTAGTGCAACCTTCTCCAGGCATAGCCAGGTAGTAAAAAGGGACAGGCTACACTTTCAGAGGAAAAAAATCCTCTATTCCATTAATCCTATTTAGTAAGAATATGTGTTCAAGCCTTCAGCTTGCCTTACACACTGGGGTGCTCAAGACGTCCTTGCTCATTCACAGCTGGCACCAAAACAAGGGGAAGTGGGAATAAAGCATGAAAGCACAGCTGAGGGGGAATGGGAGGCAAAATATGGACATGAAGAAGTACAGGAGTACTTCATGTCTGCCAAGAAGGTGGAAAAATAGGAAATCTGGAACATACCACCTGTAGCAGGGTCTTTGAGGGCAAAGAAAGAGCAAGAACAGTCTCTCTCCATTTTCCACCTACAGATCTTGAATCCTTTGCAGAAGAAGTTGCTGTAACAAGGACAGAAGATAGCCTGAGATTAAGTGGACTTCTTCTTAAGTGGACCTTCTTCTGCCTTACTTGGGCTTTTGGCCAGGACTGGAGTCATTCCCTCCAAATCGAAGTCAGATATGAGGTCAACCTCAGTCTCAGGCTAAAAAACCACTGGAATGCCTTAGAGACAGTGTTACTAATGGGACCTCCCTGCAGTAAGGAACTCTTTATGCAGGCTTGCACAGTCTCAGATTGCCAGCACAAGGTGCAAGGAAGAAGGGAATTTGGCTGTAATTTCCTGCTCTTACTTCATACTAGGTGGAGCAATTCAGGAAGTCAAACCTAGTAGCAAAACAGCCATGCCTTCGAGCGTACTGCGTGTCTCTGTAGCCAGAAGTACTGAGCACAGTGAACCAAGGTACATTTCTTTCTCTGGGGTCATGGAACTTTTGTCCAGCCAAATATATCTCTCTCTCTATCACCAAGAGCAAATTTTATGGAGATCTAGTGTATACGTTCTTTGTGTCTCACTGTCTGAAACATCATGAAATCCCATTGCCCACTTGATGGCACATAAGAGCTGATTGTAGTCCATGTTCAACAAACGATTCGCCAGGAATATTTTAATGGGAGTGAGCCAAGGAGCTGGGTGAACACTCCAAGGCTCTAGGCCTTCAGAGCTCCACCACAGTAGGGACCGGTAACTGTGGCTTTGAAGCAAAATACATAACAGACCAACACCCTTAAAACTGCAGCTCTGCCTGCCTCCCCCTGCCCCACCTCCCCACCCCCCTGCATCGCCCCCATCCTTTCTTTCAACACGACAGAAAATGCTTTCTTACAAGAACCCTCCATATCTGAGTTACGGCTCAGTGCATCTGGGAATAAGCACTCCAGCTTCCTACTGTCCATCTTATAATGCGTAGAGATGCACAACTTAGAAGAGCCTGGAAGCTCTTGTTCTTTGTTGCCTGGACTGTTCTCGTCCAAGAAGAAAGGATATTTTCCTCTTTAAATACCATTCTTCCCCCAAAACACACTGGATGATGGAGAAATCAGAATTTAACAACAACTGGAGATCACCCTGCATTTTGATCTCCTTCTGAATTACATTGTGTTGGGATCCACAGATGTCTTTATGAGTGGACAAGTGGGAAATTCAGCCAATACAGCAGAAAATTTGGTGCACTGCATAGACCTGGTGTGTTGAGCGTTACCTGCATATGAAGTCCTATATGATGGGAACTCCTTCCATTCCCTGTTAAAAACTTCAACCTCTCTCCTAAACATGCCAGACTGATGTTCCATAGCTCTCCAGTGTGATCTTGGTTTTCCTATACATCATAAGCTATTTGGCATGTAATCCTTCTCAGGGTTGGATACCTAGCAAAGGAGGGTGTGCTTGCTTGTTTGGGCATAGGGATATTTCTAAGAAGAGGGGAGGCTTTAATGTAAACTGGGAATAGACCCCAGCTTTTTAGAGCAGGAACTGTCTGTATCATGTCTTTGGAAAGCACGTGGGACAATAGGATCTCAGTTTTTTACTGGGACAACAGGATGTCAATTTTTTACTGGGACCACAGCAAGTCAGTAATGTTAACAGTTGTGTTCAGGGTATATAGGTAACATGTATTTTTAGCCTCACCCAATTGTATTTGCAACTGTAAATTTGTGTTGACAGTTTTTAATTAGAGCAGATTTTTCTGGCAAATACCAATCATGTTGTTAATTAATTAGTCTTCAGTATCTGTTCCAATGCCTAAGCATGGGACCATGACTGTCATGCTTCCTTGATGTGTGAGAAAGGGAGATGTGGTTTTGTCTCAGTGTCTGCAGATGACAGAATTTCCCAGAAAAAACTCAATTTTTTTGACCTGAAAGGAGAAAAACAAACATGAAAACCCCAATATCTTCAGCTACTGACAGCTACCTTCCCTGTGGTTCTCCTTTCTGAAAGCTGCAGCTTAAAACCCACCCATGCAGAAGCAATACAGCAGTATGCACTGATAAAGGTTGAATTGTCTTTGCAGCCTCTGGGTTTTGGGCTGCTCTGGAGGTCTAAAGTACTCTCTGGCATAGTTTTCACCCATCAAAGCAAAGCTCAGTCCACTTCCAGCACTAGAAATTGATGTCTTGTCATCACACTCCATATCATGGTGCAAGATTGTATTTTGGGGGCTTGTGCATAGAGAGAGGTAGGGGAAGACCATGTAGGTCAATGATTTTCAGCCTGTGGAGCAGGCTTCTAAAAATGGGGCAAAATCAAGCTGTACTTTGTGATACAGAATCCCACATGTGAATTTTCTAAACATTCTTCATGCTCACTGGAAAATTTTTCAGGGTCCTCAAACAGAAAAAGGTTGAAAGCTTATATTCTAATATAATGGAAATGATTTGTATCTCTGTCTCTGTTCCTACCAAGCCAGAACAGAACTTTTTCTACAGCAATAATAATTTAAATTACATTAAATCATGCTAATGCTTTATTCTAAATAGTGGGTAAAGATCTGTGATTATTTTAAACCTGCATTGTTAATTAAAGTAAGATGCTATGGTGCCAGTTTTACCAAAGGGCCTTTTATTCTTTCTTTTTATTACACAGAGGAAAAGAAAAGCCCTGTTTATAGCTTAGAGAACAGAGAAGTAGAAAGAAAGGTTAGCAAAAAGACATTTGAAAATTTATTTCAAATGCAGGTTCATTTATCATCCTTCAATCAAAGGACCTCAGAACTTCTTTAAACTGCTGTCAAGTACCCCACAACTTACCTTTGCTGTAGGCATTGTTAAGCCTGCGAGAAGCTGAGGTTCGGGCAGTAGGTGACTTTTCACTCAAGGTTATTCTGAGTGTCAGGAGCAGGGATAGGCAGACTGTTCTGTACTTGATATGTGCTTTGGAGAAGCATTAGGCTACCACAGTAATGCACGTGGGAGGGGAGAGAGGCAGGACATCTGTGAACTTCATCACAAGAAAGGATCCCAGCATCGTGGGACCCCAGACAACACAGGACGAATTCCTGATCCAACACAAAAGATGAGAAATACTGAATCCCACTATTAACGTGTTGTTCCCTCCCATGTGTTCACTCTTTGTATCATTAATTCTGATTTTTCTGAGCTTATATATCATTATTCAGTTTTGATTTTTAATGAACTTTTTTTTTTCTCCGGTATCTCTCTTCCAAACACGATCAAGCATATTTGTACAATGATAATATGAGTTACAATGGAGAAACAGTATTGTCACAGTAGTAGTATTAAAAATGGGCCGGTTCAGGTGGACATCTTAAAAAGTGGGCTTTGATTTCAGATTGTTAACATCAGCCCCACTGATATCTCTGAAACTGGGCAATCTAGAAATCAGGGACCTCAGCTTCTAGTGGCTTGGAAATACACTTGGCATTTACTTTTTATGAGAAAGCATGAGAAAATGTTCATTTCTGTCCAGACCCACTGTAAAAATCTTAGAGGTAAAAGAAGCAGTGCCAGTGCTGAAACATCTTCAAAGCTGAAACGTATGTTTGAAGTTTTTTAAAAAAAAAAACACAAAGCCCTAAATTCAGCCACTTGTTTTCAATAAAAACACTTACTAAAATATTTTTTTTGCATGCATTTAAAGAAAAGCCATGGTTCTGTAATGAAAAATGACAGCAAGTTCTAGACAGAATTAGAAGCCACTTCTGTTAACTGGGGGATGAGAGCCTTTGCAAGGTCAACGGAAGATCATGTGGCCAATGCTGGAAGGTATTTTGGCTACCCAAGGTCCCAAACATATAATGCCTTCATCAGAAGAGAGTAATTTGTCCCATTGGAAGATGAAGGGTGACTATCTCGTTGCACTAGCACATTCCCTCCATCCCCACAAGAATTTATTGTTTCACTAACTACATAACTGCAGTTAACATTTTGAATGCAGAAAGTGATTATATCTGCATCCAGCCCAACAAAAGCAGCTTTTCTGAATAAATAAATAAATAAATAAAATTTAAAAAAATCTGTTTTTCAGAAGGGCTTCACATTTCAGGTTACGCATGTAACCTGCATTAAAAAACCCCCAACACTAATATATATAGAAAACAGTTGCTTTACGATCCTCTGTATCTTCATTGCCCAGATAACACCACCATTTGTGAGTCATGCAAATGATTCAGCACTCGGGGCAGCAGCACAAACCCAGTGGTGTGTTTTCTGTTCACCTACAGATCAGAGAACACGGTGTACTTATTTTCAGAGGTATCAACCTGCTAAATAATGGCTCTTCCCCAGCATATGCTGATGCTGCTGAATGGTGAAGGCTGAGACCTGCCCACGTGCGGAGGGTGAAGCAAGTTGTCCCAACGTAATTCTGATCTTTGGCTGCCTTCAGGGAGTGTTGTGAAAGGGAATTATTCTCGCTTTTCCTCCAAATGGGCTCCCCACCCATGCTCCTAACTGACAGCTCAACTTGAAAGAGTTCACCCGCAGGAAACTATTAAACTGATGATCATTCTTGTGGTTTATGCATTGATACAAAAATGTTTCATTTCAAAAAGAAAAAAATGCTGTGGTAATTTTCATAATGACTTTTTCCTCCTCTTGAATAAACTTGGGCAGGATCCCAATGAAGGTGATTGACTGTGTTGGATGAGGATAGATATTTTTCAGCATAACAGATTTGTGAACATTAGGCAACTGAAGGATTGTGCCTCACAGCATAGTCAAATATATGGACGGCTGCTTTAGGATAAGGCCCAGCTCAGCCAAAACAAGTGCTAGAATTCAAAGCAAAATGCTTCCTGCCCAGGCTTTACCAATGTCAAACACAGCTGTGGCATTTTGTTGAAATCTCTCTGGAACCAAAGTTATCTCACCTCATCAGAAGGCTGTGCGTGGTGTCTGCTTTCCCAAGCTCGTTCCAGGGGAATAGGAAAACAGCAAGGTCGAACTGAACAATTGGGAACTTCTCCCACGAGGAGAGGAGTCAGGAAAATTTTTGGGAATGTGTTTGATTGTATTTGAAGCGTGGCAGTGGCACAGAGCCAGAGGAAGGATGCTGTGCAAGAATGAAAAGATGGTCCTTTCACCAAGAACATTTGGCTTAAAAAAAGCTGATTCTAAATTGGACCTCCTCGGTCTAAGAAATGAGCTGGGCAGCTCCTAGGAATTTCCCTGAAAGACTCTCACCTACCTCTGGGCTGTGGCCAGGTCAGAGAGAGCAAATGTCTTTCCTTATCAGTCAGTACCTCAGTCTCGCTCCTATTTCCTCTGCCATCGCTCCGTGGCTGGTTTTGTCTTTTCTTTCCCTTAGAGAGCAAATGGGCTCTGAGACTGGACCCAGACCAGTTCAAAAGACAGCTGAAAGGACATTTAAAAGTACTAAACTGGCAGCTACAACAATCACAGACAGATTGAAAGTCACTGACTTGATCAACAAGTTTTCAGAAGCTTCCCATGGCCTCATTTTCCCCTTCTGTTTTTCCTGTTGGTTGTCCCTTATCCTCTCCCACCTGCAAAAACAGGGCTCTGCCCATTTATGTCTGAATCCAAGAATGGCAGGGGTTGGAAGGGACCTTCGGAGATCATCTAGTCTCTAATTGTTCTTTAATGATTTGGGAGTGGACTGGAGGTACTGCTTGGGAGTAATGTTGTTAGACTGAAAACAGTGTGCAACGCACAGACTTTGAATACGGTCCACATGTTGGTTGTTGACTTTAATACTGATCTTTGCTTTCCTTGTGCTCCTCTGATGCACCCTGCAGATGCTGGCACAGAGCTGGCACCCACCAAGATGTCATTGGCATAAGTGATCCGCTACTGACAGCAAATAGTGGGAGTGGTACCACAGTGGTGACGTGGGCACTGCCAAGGAGAGCTGGCTGACACGGGAGCTGGAGAAGATGGTTTCCATGGAAATGAAATCTTCTGGCAGGAATCTGTGATTCCTGCAGAGGCAGATCAAAGCATCATTTGGGTGATAAATAATAAAAGGCAGGAGCACATCTGTCTTACTACCAGCCCCATCCCCTTGCACACCAGCTAACTCTTCCAGGGACTTCCAAGGAGAGGATGAAACAGTGCAGTGATTTGCCTTTCTACTAATACGTAACCTTATTAATGTTTTGAGGTTAAAGTGTGTAGAAAGTCCGTCTGAAGCCTCTCTGTGTTGGTTTGCTCTTTTCAGTGCCAAGCTTCCTCCTTTGACTAGGGAAAGAAAATGCTTAAGATGTTTTGGGATCAGGACTGACTTTGGGGATAAGCAGTTGAACCACGAGGAGGTAGAGCTAGACAAGCACATCTGTACCATAAGAGTGCTCAAAAGAGGCTCTGAGATTCAATGGCTCACCCAGGCTACAGTCTTAAAGGAAAAGAGACTTAAAAATCAGACAGAACCCTACAGCAAGGTCTCCTAAATGTCATGTGAATGTCCAGCATTCACAGGCAGATACCATGAAATGATAAAACAAAGAAATAAATACTATCAAGAAGATTATGGAGCAATTTTTGTGCTTGACCAATTAATACTTAGAAATCCACAGCTCCCATCAAACTTAGAAGTGTTTTGCAATGTTAGGAATCATTTCTTACTCTTGATGCCTTTTTTTGCTTTAGTTGGGGAATTTCAGTCCTTGAAAAATATATGCAATTCATTCTGGTCTGTAAGTCACATCCTAATTTCACTGAGTTAGTTTACAAACCTATGATATATAACTTACTGTTAACTTATTGAGAAAAAACTTACCTGTTTGAGCATGTGTGTGGTTTTGTTTTTGTTTTTGTTTTTTTTTTTTCTCTTCAAACTAAAGAGCTCCCTGGGAAAGTGTTGCCAGGTAAATTACTGATGTGTGTCTTGCAGTGACAGTTTCAGGAACGTTCCAGCTCCTGTCTTCCTTTTCTATATTTTCAGTAGGTTAGTCAAGAGATGACTTGAAGAGGCGGAGTCTGAGATAAAAGAGTACATAAATCAGATTACAAAAATGTATGCAGAGGCCTTTCCTTAACTGTTCCAATTCGTGAATGTGTTTAACCCCAGGAAGTAACTTGATGGGTAAACCTTAGATCATACTTAGAACCACTAATTTTGCCTGAATCCGGTGTTGAAAAGGGGAATTATCCACTCTAAAACTTTATCCTCATCATCTGACTTGCATTTTAAGAAGTAATTCATCTTTTTTTTACTCAACCTCCAACAAAGGTGTTAGTTGTTGTGTAGTTTAAGAGGCTGGATAGAGATGACTCATAAAAGAGCAATAAGCTCTTTTTCTTACTTTTCTTTAGTAAGGGGATTTTCTTGACATCCAGCTCACCAATTAAAACTCCACTCCAGCAGAATGTGGTAGGGCTCTGCCATCTTTATCTATTAAGATTGGTTTCCTAAGGAAGTCAGAAACATGCCATTACATGTGCCATACGTCTGTCATCCCCTCCACCCCCCGCCTGCCCCAACAGTGTTAAAATCTGCTGATTTATTTTAACCACAAGTATAACAGAGGAGTGCAGTTTCCAAAAATATAAAGCTGCTAGAAATGTCATGGAAATCAGAGGCTGGGTAATGTGAGACAATTTACAGGGCAAGCTTACTCTCATTAGACAGTAAAGAAATTTGGCCTTAGACATTCATCTGTAGGAAACCGAGTTTTGCTACTTTTGCTACTCCTAGAAATACATGTTTATTTGTTTTATTCTTAAGAACAGTTATGTCCAGAGATCACATTTTGATATCAGGCATATCAAACTGTTAATGCTTCAGTCCACAGCCAGAGATCAGTAGTACTAAGACCTCCCCTTGACAGCAGTCTACCCAAATTCCTGGTGGGTGTTTCTTCTTGATTTTTGGCTACAACACTATGCAGATTTTCATACAGCTTTTGTCATTCACAACCTTAGACTAGTTCTGATAGAGCCATTTTGCCTTGTCATCTCCTGCTTTGGATAGCTACGTTGCCCCAAGGAAGGTTTTCAATGCCTTCTCAATAAGGGCAGAGAAATTAGGCACATTGTATTTGGTTATTTGGCTTATTGGTCCTAGAAAAGCTGCAGAAACGAAGACTTATGTTGCTCAAATACTTGAGTTGTATTCCAAGTTTTAAAAGGAAGTTCTTTCAGCCGTGTCTCAGAAAGACACTGAAGGTGGTTTTTGAATGCTTAGTTGAAGATCAGAAACATCCTAGGCTTCTCCTGTCACGTAGAGTACTGAAATGATTCAGGTTCTCTGTGTTGATTCAAAGAAATTCAGAGAAAGGATTTTGTCCAGGCAGATGTTATGATAAAATAGAGCAGACAAATCACATTAGACCCTATCTAACAGTATTCTGATTCAGCCTTCATCTATCTTCTTGCAGCTGGTGTACTGCCAAGTTAAACATCAGATCGCATGCCCGTGCAACAGTGAGCTTCTCTCTGTTCTCCATTAGAAGTGTTGTTTCTGGAAAATGTGGTAGTGGGCACCAAGATTGGTGGCCACTGTCCTACTAGGCTTTTTGTCAGCTATATCTCTGCTTCTAAAGCCTCCGCTCCAAGGAGTGACTCCTGGCTCCATATAGAGAGAAGTGGTTTGCATCCACAAAGTTCAAAGCTAGCCTTCTCCAAAGCGAGCAGGCCTTGTCTAGTGCTCCACAGTACTTTTCTTGGTCCCTTCTGAGCCACATGTAACATCTCTATGGCTTTGAGATATAAGAAGAATTTATTTGTATGCTTATTTCAGGTAGTTTTGCATGGAAAAAGCTGCAGACTGTGTCATAGCTTGTAACAGTAGCCGTGTTTTTGTATTAAGGATATGTTTCACATCATGGGGCTTGAAATCATAGAATCATAGAATTGCTGAGGTTGGAAGGGACCTTTAAGATCATCAAGTCCAACCATTAACCTACCCTGACAAAAAACACTTCTAAACCATGTCCCTATGTACCACATCTGTCCTTTTTTTAAACACCTCCAGGGATGACAAATCCACCACCTCCCCCGGCAGCCTATTTCAATGTTTAATAACTCTTTCAGTGAAAAAATGTTTCCTAATATCCAATCTAAACCTCCCTTGACATAACTTGAACACATTTCCTCTCGTCCTATTACTTATCACCAGGGAGAAGAGGTCAGCCCCCACCTCTCTACAACCTCCTTTCAGGTAGTTGTAGAGGGTGATAAGGTCTCCTCTCAGCCTCCTCTTCTCCAGGCTAAACAACCCCAGTTCCCTCAGTCGTTCCTCATAAGATTTTTCCTCCAGACCCCTCACCAGCTTTGTAGCCCTTCTCTGGACATGCTCCAACACCTCAATGTCCCTCTTGTAGTGAGGGGCCCAAAACTGAATGCAGCACTTGAGGTGGGGTCTCACCAGTGCCGAGTACAGGGGGATGATCACTTCCCTAGTCCTGCTCACCACACCATTCCTGACACAGGCCAGGATGGTGTTGGCCTTCTTGGCCACCTGGGCACACTGCTGGCTCATATTCATCCGGCTGTCCACCAATACCTCCGGGTCCTTTTCTGCCGGGCAGCTTTCCAGCCACTCCGCCCCAGTCCTGTAGCACTGCATGGGGTTGTTGTGACCCAAGTGCAGGACCCGGCACTTGGCCTTGTTGAACCTCATAGCATTGGCCTCGGCCCATCGGTCCTGTCAGTCCAGATCCCTCTGCAGAGCCAATCTACCCTCAAGCAGATCAACACGCCCGCCTAGTTTAGTGTCATCTGTGAACTTACTGAGGGTGCATTTGATCCCCTCATTGATAAAAAGATATTAAAGAGAACCGGCCCCAGCACTGAGCCCTGGGGGACACCACTTGTGACCGGACACTAACTGGATTTAACTCCATTCACCACCATTCTCTGGGCATGGCCGTCCGGCCAGTTTTTTACCCAGCGAAGAGTACACCTGTCCAGGCCATGAGCAGCCAGCTTCTCCAGGAGAATGCTGTGGGAAATGGTGTCAAAAGCTTTGCAAAAATCCAGGTAGATAACATCCACAGCTTTTCCCTCATCTACTAAGTGGGATATGTTTCACTGTGATAGTGTTCAGGGAGCTGGACAGCATGCTGCTACCTTCTTAATGGCAGGGGTTGCTAGAACAAGCTGCTTCTAGAGATGCACTGAGATTCTTCTGAAGGAATTAACTAGTCCACTCCCAAAGAGATCCCAAAGGAAAGCACCATAGACAACTGAAGAATCAGGATCTGACAATAAACCAGGGAGCTCAGCTATTTGGCAGCGTAGATGTTCTTACTGCTGTTATTTTTGAACCAAATCTGGTTTTTGTTGTGTAGCAGTGGGAGTTGACTCTGGGCATGCTGCTCCTGTTCACAGCAGGGCTGTCTCATAAGTACAGTGAGGGGAATTTTAAGTGATCTCCTGCAGGATTATTCAGTTAATTGTTAGTGAGGACAGCTGGGTGACTTAGGTCCTCTCAGCAGGGAGCAATGTATGGTTTCACTGTGCTAGTATGCCAGGCACTTTGCCTGTCCTCATGGTGAGAGTCTGCAGTGATACGATCACTGTAGAAAATGGGAGGAAATACAAGATTTCCTGCAATAGTGCAGGGGATGTACGGATGGGACTTTTAGTGAGATCAGGGTAAAGTATTCCTTGGGACCTGAACCCAAATCAGGTGCCATGTCTTGATCAATGGCCTCTAAACTTCAGCCTTGAACTGAAGTGGTTATTTGGTCCAGAGTGCACCGGTTCACAAAGGAATTGTGAATGGCCTCTCATACAATGACGTGCCCTCTCTACCTAGTCTTAGGTGGGATTGATCCTGGAAGTTGAATTCCCTTTTGATTGAGTGTTTAATGGACCAAATGATTATTGTAAAGTTTGGGCTAGAAGTAGGACTTAGGACATTAGAATGCTCAGAACCAGCATGTCTCAGTGGCAGATTCAAATGCAGCTTCATGCCAAACAGTTCAGATCTGCTCCCTCAGTCCAAGTCAAGTCGTGTCATAACATAGGGCATGCCCTTATCTTGGATTTGGAGGGGTGGGGGTGAAAAAACATACCCTGCTGTCTCGAACAGCACTATGAATGCCATGAAAGCTTACTGAACCCTGATGCTGTACATTAAAGCTAGCATAAACCTCGCAGAAGAATTCGAGCCTCATGGGAAATATTATATACAAGGATGTTTGAGAACTAGGGCTGAAGGGTTTAGTTTGATGTCTTAATTGGGACCTGATGCACAGCTGCCACTGGGTTTCTTTGCTCCCTAATCTTCATTTCTTTTGCTTGGCAGACACCCTGCAGACAAGCAAGCCTTCAAAAGCTGAACAAATGTGTTCTAGGTGAGGGTCTAACAGGTTATATCCCAGAAACCTCTGCAGGATGTGCATAGTTAAACAGACTTTCCCACTGAGCTATTAGCAGTGTAAAGCCAGGCAGAGTTTTCTTTGGATGAAGTATGCATTTCTGTCCCTATCCTGATCTCCAGGCCCAGGCCAAGAACACTTGGGTAACTTTTTTTCCTTTTACAGAGTCCTGTGACCTGCAGGAGATTTATAGTTGCTGCAGAGAAACAGGTGCCAGAATGACCATGGTATATTGGGAAATTCCATTCTACTGAGAGAGTGCAGATCCAGGAGATGGTCAGAGCAGGTCCAGGATTTGAAGAGAGCACGGTCAACTTGAATGCCAGCTTCTTTTTTTTTTTTTTTTTTTCTCTTTTGTTGCAGAAAGCCTAGGAACTGATTAACAGAGTTCCTTATGTCTAAGTGGTGATGGTACAGGAGGGAATACGGGGACCCCTTGTTTTTGCCAATAGTAGAAAATTATTTGCATCATGAATGATCAATAGCTGTCTTGTAAGAGAGGTTTTTCCAAGGCTAGTTTTCAATCTTCCTTCAAAATGCTTGCCCTTGCCAGATTCACCGCTGAGCCCGGCACCACCTGGATGTCTGAATGATAAATATGCAATGTGGAAATTCACCTGTTCCAAAGTCACTGTGTCTAGGTGCCACGTAAGTGCAAAGAGAGAGGTTGTCAGACAGAATAAACCTCCAAAATGGAAAAGCAAAGCAAGAAGTTTACAGGAAAGATTCTCTGCCTATGAGCTAGACTTATCCTGGAGAGATTCTTTGCTTGCAGACTTGACATCTGGCTGCTCTAAACTGTTGGGTTTGGGGCGTTTAAGAAGTTGTCATCCTCACATTGTGTATTGCTAATTTCCCCAGGAACATTCTTCTGCCTTGACTATTCTGGTTTTGCCACTTCCTGGGGTCACATTTTCCCATATGACTTGTGGCCTGGTCTCCTCCTAGTTCCTCAGTGTCATAAAGGAGATCAGAAGCTTGGGCATACACTGCATCTCCCCACAGTACTGTTGGCTCCGTGTCCCCTGGAGCCGTTTCATTCAACCAAGAGGTAGTGATATTTGCTTTTGCCTTTCCTGCCACAAAAAATGACCACCCCAGAGTCAGCTGTTTCTCCAAACCAACCAGACTGCTTTATGAAGTCCTAGAAATCTGGGACAGAAAATGCCAGCTGGCTCAAACAGCTGGGGATTTCTCTAAATCTAATTTGTTCTTCTATACCATATCTACAGTAATGTGTCTGCCCTCAGTTCTCTATTCATTGGCCTCCTGCTATAGTGGGAAAAAGAAATTTAACAGAACACACTCTCTGATCGACCGAACTTCTTCTTATTTTATTCTTTTAATAAAGTTGCAGATGAAAATTTGGGGAAACAATGGTGAAACTTGTCCAAAATGTCAGACCATGGAGCAGAATGAGATGCTGAGATCCAGCTGTGAAATTCCACAATGGATCTCCTCTCAGAGATCTGCCAGAGAGAAGCTGGGCTGTGCGACATGCAGCTTCGAGTTAACTCTACGCTGAAAGTTGGCACAAAGAGGAAAAATGTCCCTTTTTCTTGCACTGCTAGCATTTTCCCAGCGGGAACCAGTGGCCAGTAGCCAGGTTTCAAAGAGAACTGTGATTGATGGGTGAATATGTAATGGAGAAAATATCTTGCTGCTTCCTCATGTCTAATTCCCACTGCTTTTGCAGGCTGTATCCCAAAGCACTGCTGGGAATAAACAAGTGAGTTTCCTTTCTTGGACATCTTGATGCTTATGAGATGGACAGTTCAATGTGAAATCAGTTCAGGCTCATTAAGTGATGATTTGTCATTTCTGTACAAAGGTACATAAGCGGAGCTTCCCAAATAATCAGATTGAATAAAGACTCATTGTTAATGGGGGAAAATATGGCTTGCAGTGATCAGATCTAATGTGGGTGGAGATCAATGTAAGTCCTATACAGTCCTCCTAATGTCATTAAAAGCGGGTTTTCTTTCATTCCTGTTGTGGCTAGCTCCACAGCGGGGTCACTAACAGCCTTCTTGCAGAATGCCAGGTGGACATTTAAATAGTTTTTGCCAGTGACAGAAAGTCACTGAGATGTAAAGGATAGTTTTGCTGCATTTTGCGTTTTTTGGTATGGTTAAGACTTCTGTCATGCTGGACAATACTTTCTACCTTGGGTTTTGAGAAAACCTGCTCTGAATTGTAGGAGTGGACATTTTAGGACCAAAAGGGCTGCTTGCAATAAACTGATAAGCGCAGACTGCTTCTAACGTGGAAGAGTGTATTTAACGTGTTTGCATGGTGCCTGTCCCACTAGAAGGCTTGTTTGTGTGCATCTTCTACAGTGCCTGAGAACGAATGGGTGAAACGTTCGAATAGCTGAGTAAGTGGTAAAAGACGGAACCTAGAAGTATAGGCATCACACAAATGAAAACTTTCTTGATGTTAATCTAGGATAGTTTGTTGGGTATTTTTTGAGGGCAGTTGGTTGATTGGTTCTCTCTTGCTAAAAGGAATAAATTTTGATGAATTACCCCCAAATCATTACATCTTACATTACTCAAAAAGAAATGTCAAGACCCTATGATTAAGTGAAAAAATATACCAGTGGCAGGAAGGATCTATTAAGGATTTCCCCCCCCTACACACATTCTGATTTCACTGTTCCTGCTGTGAGTATTTGGCCATACAATTTCTTTTTAACCTTCAGATTAATTGAGTGCCAATGATTAGTTGTAAAAGAAAAAAATCTTCAGATGCCTAGATAGTGTTCTGCAGATGTTATCCACTGTAGGTGATGCTGTCTTGAGGTTAACTACAAAATAATAAAAAAGCCAACCTCAGAGAGAGTCAGAAACCTCTTGGGAGTGGTAATGCAGTACAGAGCCTTTCACCCGGAGGTCAGCAGGTCAAACCCATTCCAGACCAGGAGTGACCAGCAGTTATTACATGTCTGCATTTGGATTCGCAGAGATGATTTGCCAAGTGTTGCTTTTATTAGTGCTACTGAAGGCCATTCACGCACCTATATTGCAAAACCTGCCGATCCATGTCCTTCCTAGACATGGGAACGAATACTTTATAACTGTTCAGAAATATGGGCTTATTTACAGTACAAAAATCATCAGAGTTATCATCGTTTGCCCTTTTGTGGGCCCGCACAGTAGAAGGATCAAAGATGCAATTGACCGCAATTAAGGGCTTTATTCTCTTACGTCTAGATGTGGCCTCTGGGGTCAGGCTCAGAACACTAATAGCTCCCACCACAAAGCTAAGTCAGTCTTCATGGGTAGTCCCCTAGAGATGTGTATCGTCGAGAAGTGTCTGAGAATCTTAAATCAGTACAAATAAAGCTGTGCACGGATTGAAAGAGCGAATGCAATAAATGGTTTAAAAGAGAAAAGCAAGAAATAACAATTAAAAAAAGAAAAAGAAAAAGCTGAAAACGTAAGAAAAAACTCATCAGTCTCTGTAAGTCTGTTGGGGCAGTGCTGACACACACACTCACCTTCCACAAGAAGCATAGCTGCAGGCAGTACATTAGACATGTGGAAGGAGTACTGCGTGAAGTCAAAGAAAATCTAAGCTTCTTTTCCTCTGCCATAAATCATAGCGCATGTTTTATTTTCCAAGGCAAGGTGAAAGATTGATTTTTGCACAGTGTAGGGCTGCATATATTAGCTTCTGATTTTCAAGGAAATGGCACCATTTCTGAATTACGTGACATGCATTATGTTGTCAGTTTCAACATGTGCAGTAATACCTAAACCTACTCCATCCTATAACCCTGTTCTCTTCTCTTGTGCACCATCCCTTCTCCCTGATTGCTGCTTTTCAAGCAATTTCTCCTCAGCAGCTTTCCTTCTCATTTTTCAACTGAAATTTGAGGCTGTGAAAGATATTAACTTCTCTGAGGCGGCAGAGGAATGAAATTCACCCTTACCCCCGCCCCAGATTTAGGACGCCAAATGCTTTGACCAAAGAAATCAGAATAAATCCACGCCATGCAGAGCAGCACTGTACAGATGTACTCAGGATGGCACTGGCATTCTAATAAGCGGTGTAACTGGATCAGACTAATTAATTCAACTAGAAGCTAAGCATTAATGCCGACTTTGCATCACAGTGAAATCTAGTTTTGGGGATTGTGCATTGCTCGTTACCTATGGTAAACAACGCAGAAGGATAAAGGAGAGATTAGTCTCAAAGAACAAAAAATAAAAAGGAGTAACTGTAGAGGTGAGGATATGAGTTTTAGGAGGAAGAGGAATGGGACTGGAAGAGCACAGAGGACATGGAAATCCTAGGCTTCATTAAACCTTGACAGGGGAGTCTATTGGGTTTTCTGCCATAAAACCAGTGGTGCTGATGGGCCACACGGTTCGCCACAATGAGGTGATTCCCTCATTGACAGTATCACTGTAGGGGCCCAGAACTGTAGCGATGCTGGGGGCTTTATAACAACTTACACACTGGCGTTTGTGAGCCCTTCCTATAGCACATCTTGCCCAAATATTAAGCGCAAATTTCATTTGTTGTAACAGGAGAGCAATGGTGGAATTACTTTCCAAAGTAATTTTCAATGGAAAGTAAATAGAAACCATCTTTCTCCATCTCAAGGGTTAAAGTAATTCCCTTAAAGCCAGTGGTGCTCTAACAGTAGGGGCCTTGAGTCTGTGCCTAAACCACCTGCCTTTGTTAATTATTATCATCTATCACATCTCTGAGGATAGTCTCTACAGGCAAACTTTTTGCGTTGGGTACGGACTGATACGATTAATGGGAATCTCCAACCCAAGCAGTGGAGCTCTCCCAAGTTAATTTCATCCATTTCTCCACCTCTGTGTAAACCCTGCTTTAAGCTTCACTATTGCCTGTAGTTTGCACCAGGCAATGCTCTGAAACATTTAGAGACTTTCGGGCAGTTTCATTCCAAGTTGGCTTTCTCTGAATCCACATCAGTTGGGAGCTGGCTGTGCCAAAAAGATGGCATAAAAAGAACATTTTAATAGTAATCCATTTTCCTAGCTGACCTGAAGTGAATCAGGGTTTTTCAGATCTATTATTTTTCTCCAGATTAGTGGATCAGTCTCTGCCACAAAACTGGTCAGAAACCAGCGTGCAGGCACAGAGGAGCCTGGCACCCAACATTTAGGCTGAAATGTCTCTCTTCCTGCTTCCCCACCCAACTAACCTGCAGCTTTGCTGAGTCGGCTGTGTGAAGCTGCCCCTTCCCTCAAGCTCTGTGAGCCATCACCACCTCTGAAAATCTGGAAGAACCAAGTGGGTATGTTCATATGCCCGGTTTGCTTCTCCAGCCTCAGCTTTACGTACCCACCCTCCTTCTGCTGCTGGGCAGCTAGTTGCTTAAAGAGCTTTTTAAATGGTGAATTTAAAGAAACACAGACAAGGTAGAAGCAAGATTACAAGGTCACCGAGGTGAGGTGAATTGACCCCATCTGCGAATGAAGGAAACGTGAGCACAGAGTAGATGCCGTCTGTGCTCTGGAGTGGTGACCCTGCCCTGTGAACTGTCTGACACAAGGCTGCCCAAGAGCGTGCCCTTTCAGCTGATTTCACTTCCCAGCTCTTCCCACCATCTAAGGTGCTATGAGGAGGTACATATTATCTTACCGCACGTTACTCAACCCCTAGGTTCCCCACTTTCTGATGGAGGGCTCCTACAAGCTCTAGCAAATGTGGGAAGCAAAATGTTTGTGAGACCTGCTTCTTTGTGGCTGTTTATTGTCATAGGTGTTTTTTGCTTAGAACTGGACCTGTACAGTGTGGCAATTGTTGTGTTTGGTTGTTGTGTTGTGTTTGTGTTTTTTCCTGTGAGGCTCGGAAATAGAGCAAAGAATATTTAAATCCCCCATAGCAGGAAAACCTGATCTGCTTGGGTGAAAATCCCATGAAAACATTTCTGTTTACACAAAGGAGGGGCCAAGGATAAGCCTTAATTTCTGTCTCAGCTAATGATGAAATTCATTTGAACTGAGAATTACATGTTAAGTGATGACTAGCTGCTGCGGTCACTTTCTCCACAGTAGTAAATTCTTCCCTAACTACCCATTGGATTCAATGCTTTACAAGGAGAAAAGTTTAATTTAGGAGAAATGCAATCCTCCAAGAAATTGAACTCATCTTTTCCTTTGAAGCTTCATCAGATCTGCAGAAAGAAGGCCCTCTAAGCCCAACACGGAGAAGATGTCATTAGAGAAATAAAAATTAGTAGGAGCGATACAATAAAACTACGTTGTGTGGAGATAGACTACCATGCTGCCATATCTGTTCAAAGGCTCACCCCCTATCTTAGGACTCTTTAAAAGGGAAGATATTCAAAGGGAAGATATTCAATTAAATGAAGGTTACTGCTGTTATTTCAGTCATGCATTACTTTTCCCACTCTGATTACATTAATCTTGCTTCAGAAGAGGGTTAGAGAAATGAATTCTTGATATCTTGTGCTGTAGTTGAGGGCAGGGTGACCTGAAGAGTTCCTTCCCCCACCCAATAAACATGCTTCTTATGGTCAAAGAGAACTAAGTCTTGGGTGGATCCCAAACGTGCAAATGTCAAACAACACCCCAGCTCCTCGAGCTGGGCCCTCGGGACTCTTGTGTGGTTTGAAAACAACAGAACTTGTTTCCCAGTTGCAGGCTTTGAGAGAGCATATCTATTTGTGACAGATTTCTTTGGACAAGCCTAGATCTCTACTACTTAATTTCTGTTCATGGGTGGATACAGCTGGCATCTGCTGAGTGTATTTCAATACTGTAAACTATTTTACTGATACAACTGTCCTTTTCAAAGCTTACCAGTTGCTTAAAAGACTTTCTTGGCTGTGAAACTGGGTAGGCAATATTATATCCTTCTCTACTGCTCTGGTTTATCTTGCAGTGACAACTCCCTTCCTCCTCACTGCAAATTGGTATACGTCCTCTCCTTTGCAAGGAAACTATCTGAGATGGTCCTTTTTGTGTCTCTGGGTGATCAGCTCTCCATCCTTCTTCAGTTTCCCAAACAAATATTTTTTCATTCTTAAATTCTGAGTTATTGTTTCTCTGCTCTACACTTATATTGAGGGACAGGGCTTTTCAGCTTGTATGGATTTCCATTTTTTCTCCCACTCCCTCCAAATATTTGGCTAAATTGGACCAGAAACTATTCTCCTTTTAATTCGTAATATACCAGAAGTTCCCCAGACCCTACAAGCGCTCTGGGAAATTATCGTCTTTTTAGTTTCTGAGCAAATGGCAGCAGCACTGCTGAGAGGAGTATTGTTTTACAGAGCAGCTTCTTTGGGGCTTTCCTGGTCCACTGTCTGAAGGACAGGCCCATTAACAGAAGGGCTACAGCCAAGGATCAGCACATCTAAGGTCTCCAGCCTCAGCGAGACCCCCAGGAATCTGGGCAGACTTCCATTGGAAGCTTGCCTTGGAATCAATAAAATTTCATTAAACTCCTGCTGTGCCAAATGTAGCATATACGGCTCAATTGAAAAAAAAATAAAAATCACTGGCTCTCATAATTTTCCCAATACAATTCTCTGGCCCATACTTTCTATTTCTGCTGCCTCCTTGCCTTTCATAGTAAAACTAGCTATTGCAGACAACAGCCACAAAAAAAAGGACAGCTAAACTATTAGCCAAGGGCCACTAACTACTGCAATGAATCAAAGTAACTCACAAATAACCCTGAAAAATTTATAGCTCAAACAGATTTTACCATAGTTGTCAGCTATCTGTTGTAGACTTCTCTGTACTACTTTTTTTTAGGATATTATCAGCCTATATCAGTTTTCCTTTCGTGACTTTTAGTGCTAGAAGGGGTTGTGGAATATGCTGTCTTCAAAATGTGGCTACTACTTTGGGAGATCCCATCACAGTTCCTATATTTGACAGTAAACTTAGTCAAACCAGTGGAGCGCAGATATTAATAGCAGAAATACAGTTATAGAAGGCTGGAAAAGATACGAGAATGAGCAATGTTGGTCTGAATCTAGAGAACATTCATTTCAAAGGGGAGTGAAAGGGTTGGGTCTTCTCTGAAATCTTTTCCCAAAATAGATGACTTGATCTATAAGCTATCTAAACTTTCTACATGGAATAACTGCTTTATTCTACACCACCAACAACAAAAACCCTTGCTAGATCCCATGACTCGAAATTGCAGCTTGTCAAATCCAGTCTAAAAATAAAATGCAGAACTTCAGTTTTGCAGGTGACTGCAGAACTGGAATTATGTACCTGAAAGCATTGGGAATTGTCTCTAGTTTGCTGTCTGGATGTCAGGATTTGTATCTTGCAATGTTGTTTTTTTTTTTTTTTGTTTCAGCTCAGACAGAAATTGTAATTGTAGTGCAAGAATTCTTGAGTGACATTTTTGTTTGGGTAGTGCTTTGTAGAAGGGGCAGATTAGAACAGTCTCTTCTAAATTAAAGATTTAAAGTCTATGAAGTGTTTGCAGCACCCGTGTTATGCAAGCTATTTCGTGCTTACATATACCAAAGCCCTGGGGAAATTCAGTCCTAACATTTCCTTACCTGTTTACTTAGAGGAACACCTTGATCACACCAAAAGATGTGTACAGGAATAAAATAATAAAGAAGGTACAATGCATAAAAAGAAGCTGTAATTAATTTCCCTTTGAGCTTAACTGAATAAAAGCGCTGAATCATTTTATTTTTACCGGTAGATTTTTTACAAATAGACTTAAAATATTTCTCTTTAGATTTGTGGCTCCAACAGCTGCAGCTGAAACCAGCAATCAGCAAAGCCCCTTGTTTTTATTGGAGCTGAAGTGGCTTGTTGAAAATGGATTGGATTACAGGGATCAATCAGCAGCAGGTTGAGGATACAGAGGGAACTCTGCCAATGCAGCGGGCTGCCAGGAGCAGCCAAATCCTTGGGCTAGTGGCAAGTCCTTATGTACTGGAAAATCCATTGTTTTACCAAGAGCTTTGGAGATAGGAAGTAGATTGAGTTGCAGAAGAATGCAAAAATAACAATAATTCTCTCCCAAGTTCCTTTTGTTCCTTTGCACGTGACTGAAAGGAAAACAAACTCCATGGAGATGATGCCCCAGAGTATGTCTAGCCAGTGCCAGGAGATGATCAGAAATAGGACAGACGCTAAAGCATGATCTGCCCTGAGTCATAATTTAGGAAATGGAACATTTCTGAATTTCAATAGTAGTCATATTAGAAATTTGAAAGCTTCTGTATGGTTCTGTCCTGTGCAGTTCTGGATTATCCCAGAACGGTGATGATTGCTGTTGCTTTCCATTAAATTAGAGTTGAATAATCTCATTGTTCTGGAGATGGTCAGTTCTCAAAGTATTAAGCCTTTGTTAACGTCAGGATGAGCTGACACCCCTTTGTGTCCCCAGTTACACAGCAGATTCATTACACAACTTGCTGGGAATATTACTAAATAGACTAAAAACAGAATAATTAATAACTTCTGCCTTCAACTGATTTAGACTTCAGTGATGGTTCTCTACTTGTCATTTACAAATTAGACCCCTCATTCAGTTGGAGCTGTCTCATTGCCATCTGAAGTCTGAAACCACGGAGAGACGGTCATGAATCCAGCCTGGCCTTGTTGACACAGGAATCCGAGTTTCTAGATGAAAGACAGGCATTTGCTGATCTACACTCAGGAGTATTTGGGAATATCAACCTCCAGCTGGATGCTGAATAGAACAGTAGTTCGCAATTCCAAGAAATGTTTGCAGCGTGTGGCTTATTCTCTTGAACTCTAGTCGCATGGCAAGGTAACACAGATGTTTTCCTCAAATATTGCCATTATTAAAAACAGGTAGGTCTGCTAGAAGCGCAGAAGAGGAATGGATCTATCTGATGACATCTATTCCTGTGTCAGTGGCAGGATATGGTTCCCATGAGACTGCGTGTCAGATATTAAACTGATACTGCTCTTGAACTTAACCAAACGTCTGGCATGAAAGGGTTAGAAAATCCACTTCACGAGCAGAGTTTATAACAATAATAAAAGTTCTTGAAACTTGGGAGCCTAATGAAAATCCACATAACAGTCCAAGAAAAGCTGAACAGTGGAAAAACTGAGTCATTTGAATATTCTCCCTCTTTCTGTGTTGGGCTCTTGTACCCTTGGTGGGACTGACTCTTAGGTGTTGAAGAGCTTCAGTTCCCCTCGGAGGAATGTTCTCCTTGTCTGCTTGCAAAAGGCGAGCTTTTACATTGTAAAATCATGCAGAGAAGAGAAAGTGTCAGAGATTTGTTAATTCTGATTTGAAGTAGCAAACCGTAAAGGAATTTGGGGAGTAAGTTTTTTTGGGACAAATGGAAGTATTTCATTCTGAGGTAATCAGCATGTCTGATTTCAGTGCTAATTCTTAAAGCCTTGTGGGATGCAAGATTTTAAAAATGTCGAAACAACATGATACTTTGAAAGGAAGAAGTGAAATGTTTCTTTCTCAAACTTGAAGGCTTCTGAACATATCTCTGTCCAGAAAAAAAGTGCCAGCAAAATGGAAGACAGTTTTTCCTTCTTTTCCTTATTTTTTCCACCACTTTTCTCTACTGCTTGTTATTCCATATTTGGGACGTGAACGTTAGATGATTTGGGAAAGGAATGTCTATTTCTAGTTGCTCAGTGGAATGCCTGAAACACTTTAAAACATTTTTGGACAGTGCAATAATATAATGAAGTTCAGAGATCTTGGGATATAAGATTTAAAGTGGAGGGGATTATTTCTGTTTCATGTAATGTCAATTTTCCAAGGTTGTGATATCAATGTCTCTCCCAAAGCATAAAATATACATGAGTAGGTAAGAGGGCTGTGTTCTGTTGCACGTTAAGCTGAGGATAACCAGAAAAATTGTTCCTTTCCAAAGTTTTGTGGTAATGCTGCCAGAAAGAAGGGCATTATAAGGTAACTGTATCCCCTTTTTTTGAGGACTGTCTCTCAGACCATATTTCATTTGAACTGCTTTCTCATCCCAAATGCTCAGGGGCATCTTCTGGAAGGAGGCACACTTCCAAACAGTGAAGTACCTCACATATCCTCATACCATACAGTGCACAAACAGTGAACTTCTGCTCGCTGCCAGGACTGGCTGTTCATTTATTTTTCGTATTCATAATACACTGTGGGCATCACTGCCTGTCAGAGAATATACCAAGACCTCCCAGGTCAAAGCAAAACTTTCTGCCACTCGAGCTGGCAAAAGTGCTAAATTGTTATCCTTAGGTAAGGAGTCAGGAATACAAAGCACATTCTATTTTAGTCCCTGAGTGAGCCATCTCTAAGTATGCATGTAAACTACCAAACCCTGTTTACACCTGCTGATGCAAGAGCATCGTGTACCTGTAACTGGTGTATGTGGATTTCATCGGTTAATATCCCTTTTGCATTTCAGGCCTAAAGAGCTGAACGGCAGAGTGGTTTAGCCATCCTTCTGCAAGAGTCTGTGAACATGTAAAAGACATATACATATTATTCTAATTTTGCAAACAAAGCCCACTTTATGTTGAAAGATTTAATTCGTGCGGCAAGGTTTCGAACGGAAACATAACTTGACTATGTGTGGTAGGATGAATAGCATTTTAAGTGACTCTTCAATGGCTCCCATGACATCCTCTTAAACGATCAGAGGCACAATAAACTGGTGATTTAGATGAAGAAGTTTCTTGGTGGAGAAATAGATCAATAGAATTTAATGGAAAAAGTCACTAATTTTTACTCCAGAGTAAACACTGATGATGTGACTGGAAACTGGATAGTTCCTAGGTTGGATTCTCAAGCATCTGACATGTTCACGTGCAAGATATTAGTCATCTTTGCTCTGACAAGGATCTTCCTTTCTGCATTTCCCCCATCTCTCCTGGGAATCAGGTTTGGCTAGCAGGCATCTACCTAACTTGCATTTCATATTTGTCATGCTCCAAAGCAAGACTCAGCTTTGTTTACAGTGACCAATTGATAAAACATGTTTACCAGTGCCTTTGCCAAAGCATGAAGACCCTGGAGATTTCATGATGGCGGAGACTTTGTGTGACAATTAGGGGTCTGCCCACCTTTTTCCAAATCTTTCCCTAGACAATGGAAGCCTCTGAGCTTTCAAAGAGAATGAGAACAAACAGAGTACAACTATATCTATGTCTCTGCAGTACTTTCTACTCGGGCCTCTTACAATTTACCTGGCCAGCTCTGCAGAGCTCCTGATGCTTTCCCCTCTAGCTGCACAAGCTCTGGGGATTTTCTGGGGCTATTTGTAAAGTCACATCACCTGGCTGTATGCACCGCCCACGTAAATCCCTTATGCTCTTGCCTGGACAGCAAGATTCTTTGCAGCTACTTTGAACAGTAAAACAGCAACAACACGAGGCAAAGTGTGAACAGCCTCGGCTGTCTGCCTCTGCCTGTGCCAGACCCGGCTTCTGCCTCTGCACAGTTGTGTCGGTGCACTTGGGGCTTCGCTGAGCCCGAGACTCCTCCATCCACCTCCTGTGCTCTGCCCGGCACCGCAAAGGCAGTCACTCACTTCGGGATGGTCCCCCTCCTGCAGCAAACCTACGCGCCAGATGGGAGGAGATCTTTGTGTCTCAGAGGACATGATGCTGCACTTCTTGCATCAGTTGCTAAGAGGGGAGAACAGTCTCTGCTGTTTGCCCATTGGGATTAACAGATGTATCAGCCAATCCATTTATGTTTTTAGGAGTTCAGCCTAGCATGAATTTGGCTGCTAAATTTCTGTAGAAGCCACGAACGAGCACACGGGGAATCGGCGGGTTGCTCTGGATCTGGGTGATATTCCACATCTGTGGGGAACTCAGAGACCCCGTGTCCTCAGCAGGATTTACTACATGACAGGCTGCAAGATGAGAAAAGTCGATTGTCCGTGTCTGCCCTGCAAGGCTGAGAGAGAGCTCAAGAGGGGTGATAAAAACGCTCAGCTGTGAGCTGTGTGCTCTCCCTTGCGCTGTTGAGTGCTGGTCTGGCTGCAGCATGGGCTCGAAGCAGCCACAGCTGCGTGAAAGCTGCTGGGTCTGGGCTGCCTCCTTTGAACTTGCTCTAAGGTGCTAAGGGTGTTCAGGTCTTTTCTGGAGAGCTCGGCAGCTCAGGCTGCATCCCGAGTTCATGGTTGGCGAGAGCTGCTTTGAGGCTGTGTTTGCAGGCGCCGGGTGCGCCTCCGTGTGTGTTACATGGAGGGTGTGAAAATGTTTTAATACTTCTATGTGGGGAAACCTGTTCTGTTCATCATTGCTACCCTGGACATTTTATATATGAGGAGAAAGCTGAGATCCCCACAGCCTACTGGGGTCCTTGGGAGCGCAGTCCTAGGCAATGCGTCCTGATAACTGTTAGGAAGGCCACTGCAGAAAGCTAGAGCTGATAACAGAGGCTGGAAAATGGCACTGCAGCACGGAATTGCTGTGAGAGAAAAGGGTGACTTACGAGGTCAGTAATAAAGTGTCCAGATCTCTCCAGGTAGCAAGGCCGTGTGTACAGCCAGACATCAACCAGCAGCTAAGAAGAATTTGGTAAATTGCTTCCATTTTATGGCATGAAAATCAAGCTAGCGGCACAGAGAAGGCATAAAACTGCATCTGGTTAAAACTCAGTCCTTTTCCATTTTTTTTCCCTTGAAAAATTAAATGCATTGAGTTAACAAGGTCAGTGTTGGGATGGTCAGACAGGAGCTGAGGATCTGAGCAGCTCAGTTTGCAGTCCTACCCTGAAGTGAGCATCTCCAGGAGGAATGACAAGACTTTGGATGCTGTTCCCTGCAAATGAGCTTTGCTAGTTCTTTTTCACTCAGGAGCTAAGAGACCTCTGAGCTTCCAGGATTTTACATTTTAAGATGTATGTTTTAACTGCTCACTCATAAAAAGCACAAACCTGGCTGGAAAGAAAAACACTGCAATCTATTATTTGTTTTGTTAATTGATTCAGACGGCCAGCAGAGAACTCATGTATGGGGAGAACCAATCTAAATCACTTTTATGAGCAGAGATAGTCAGTAGGGAATTTTGTTTTTACTCTGATGCAGTTGGATATTTGGTATCAGGCTTCCTAAATAGACTTAATCTCAAGATTATAGTTCTCTATGGAGCCATTTGGGTCACTTTGTAATTACCCAGCTTTCCACACTTTAGGTGATGAGAAGGACATGCACAGGAATGGCATTCTTGTACTCATTTCATTATAGGAGGGACCTTTCCAGAAATGGAGGAGGTGCCAGTTTGCAAAGACTGGGGTGAGGAAGAAAGACCAAAACACAGACATCCATGTATTTTTAGAAGTCCTGATAAGTAACCCTGGGAACAGTATATATGGACTCTGAAATTATTTCTTCTTGTGGCTTTATCACTGTGCTGTGGTTGGATTAATTACAACTGTGGCTTGCCCGTTTAAAACCATCACTGCTAAGCCATGGACAGGAGGGCTAGAACAGATAGCAAATTTTTAGCTGACTGTGATCAGTTAGCCTCAAAATTTATCCCTGGATGGGATAAATAAAGGATGCCAGCAAGTTAGACAGCACCCAGAAGGAACATCTAGACATCAGCTTTACAGTCTAGCTTTATTTCTGTGGCTTAGAAACTTTGCTGCATCCTGAAGTAGTCTTTAGGAAAACAAACGAAAAAAAGCCCCAGGAAAACAAAATACAAACCTGAAATAACAATGTAGAAATCAAAGCAGAGTTTGGGTCATGGTTTCCAGTAAAACCTGCAAACAACTTGGAAGTTCAGTGATACGGGCAGAAGTTAAGAGGAGATGAATACTTTCAGCCCCACAAGTCAGATAGAAACTGGGTATGGAGTAATTGTAAGGATCTAGCTCTCCAAATGCTCAGGCTTCATTTCCTTTTCCTTTTCTTGGGTTCCATGTTGTCCATGAATGTGAGAAATAGTTAGAGAGGCAGTAAGCCGCAGCACCAGTGATATTAGATTTATTTTCACATACACCAAAATAGACCAAGGAAAAGAACAAATCAAACTTGCCCTTTCCAGAAGTAGGGAGGCTCCTCCTTGATGTTTAACTGCAGCTCTCCATGCTTTGTTAGCATTGTGTATGGGCATCATACATCTGGGAGTTTAATTGGAGGAGGAAAAAGCACAAGAACCGAAGGTGGAGGTGATCTATCAGCCTGCTTCTGCCCCCTATCACTCACCTGACTGTACACGCACAGTTCTCAAGGATAAACCTCTGAAAAAGGGTTTGGGCACATTAGCAGAGGAGAAGGTCAGCACAGACACTTAAACATGACTTGTCCAAAGGAACTATGCTGCTTACTGAGAGCTTGAAGGGTAGAGGGGAAACTTTACAGGCGTTGCCTTTTTCTGCTTCTTTGCATACTGGCTACTGGCTGCTTTAAAAGGCAGCGTATGGGACCAAAGGACCTCGTTTTGTCACTCAGTATAGCTCCTCTGTCTTTGGCCTTTGTAAGATTTTCTGGCAGACTTAGGAGGTTGATCTTTTGAGGAAGACAGCATATATGGGTATGTTGTGCTGCTTTTTTAACAAGGCATTTTTATCAGGAAGAAGGAAAAAAAATCTCAATTAATTTCATTTTACTGTTTTCTAAGTGAAACTTTTCTGTTGTTGACTCTTGAATACTTTCAAATAAGGTTTGTCTGAATTGAATATTAGACAAATTAATATGGAAGAAAATTGATGTCTGAGATGGATTAAGTACATTGTTCATTGTGTGCCTGGTCAACAAAATAAAAAAAGCAGTTAGCACTCTTTCCTCTCCTATGTGCATATGTAATATTTAGGTAGTATATGTAATATAATTAAACATATTCCTAGAAGTTTATCTGTGAATACATGTTAAAACATATTACACATATTAAAAATACATGTATTTATATAGTTAGGTAAATCAAAATGTTAGCTGCATGGTTTAGTCCTGTGTAAATAGTGCCCTTGAACTAGACAGAACTTCAGACTGTGAAGTGCATGTAACTGCATGGCTTTCTCTGGTTTTACACTGCAGGTGTTACTATACTTCTGATGAGTGATCTGTATTTGTAGAGTGAGGGTTTCTGAGTTTTGTCCTTGCCAGTGACTCTGAAGTTTGTGCAACTGTGGAATTGCTGAAAAGTTAAAATCACCATTGCTGGAATGTAACCTCAGAGTCCAAATCAAGATGACTCTTTCAGGACCTCACTCGAAAGGCAAGCAGGACTCTGTTTCTTCCAGGAGACTGAAACAGAAAAAAAATAACCAAGGAGATGGAAGCTACGTCTGCAAGTTTTCAGAGGGATAGTGCTCAGGTTGTTGTGTAGATGGTGAATTCCCATTGAGTTGTGGAGGAGAGCTCCATAGAAGGCTATGAAACTTGCTGGTTAAAATGCAACCTCTCCAGTAAGTCTGTAAACCAAGAACTGAGAGGCAACGTGAGGGGAAGGATTACTCTATGCTTGCCCAATTACACTCTTCACTAAACATCCAGCACTGTCTACTGCCAGATGCATCTTGTACTAGATGGACCTTTGGTTTGACCCACTATGGATGTCTCTGTGTTCTGCTGCGATCTATGAAAAGCGTGATTACAAGTGAGGTAGTGTTGTTACTAAACGGTTTTTGGAATGGGAAGCCTGTCAGCAATTTTTAGAACAAAATTTTTACAGAAACCTTTTGAGTTTTGTTCTGTTTTGGAAGAAAATTAGTCCCCAGGTCAGTCTGTGAGGTCACTCAATCACTCAGCACTTCGATGCAGATAGCCTTCCAGAACACACTGCGAAAAGCACGAGCAGAAAGCTGGCTATTTGTTCGTGTTTCACACCTCCTTAATTACCCACCTGTGTTCCTTTTATTATCAAAGCTTGAATAGGATCGCTCATAAACCGTAGGCCGAAAGGAAATTGCTGGTTTGCTCAGATTGCATCAGCAGTGTAAAATGGAATCATTTAATATCTGAACACTCTGCCCCTTTAATTTTAATTTTAATTTTTATTTTTCTTTCAATTTTTATTTTTATTTTTATTTTTATTTTTATTTTTATTTTTATTTTTATTTTTATTTTTATTTTTATTTTTATTTTTATTTTTATTTTATTTTCATTTTCATTTTCATTTTCATTTGTTCCCTCCATGCCACTATGAATCCTTCCCACCCAACACTTACGATACACTGAGCAGCACATGCCTATTAGGGAGAGGGAGACATAATTTTACAGTAGTATAACTTTTTTCCCAGTCTAACACCTAGATTTCACACAAATCACTGTTTTAGTCCGATGAGTTACTGGAAAAGTGGTGTCGGGTCTCCTCAGCTGTAAGGAAATGTTCACACATCCACTTCCAGTCTGGTTGCTCTATGAGAGGTATTTGAACAAACCAACAGCTTGGATTTGGAGGTTTAGAGAGTGCCCAGTCTCTCCTGGTTATGAGTGGCTTCTTTCTTGCTAGTTCATTTCTAGAAGAAGAAGAGTTTGTAAAATGTGTAGTTTTTAACCAGTACATGGCGTTTCTGTAACCTGGATGTGTGAATGCATCCAATCCAATCCTATATGGATTCTTACGTTACAAAACCTGGTGCAGTTTTATAACCCAAGTATGCAGGACTGAAATGATGGGTATTTTCGCACTGTGCATGTTTTACTCAGTTCAGAAGATTTTGAGGATTTACTTTGTGTTGCTTTCACTCATCATGTTTTCCATCACATTTATATGGAACTGGCTTTGGCTAGTCTGACCTTTTGGTATCTCCACTAAGGGCAAAATCCTGACATTATGGAGAACTTGTTTCATGATCTAAGTCTGTGTTAGTTTAAAACAGTGTGCCGTGAGCATCGCTTCCAATGAAATCCTGTGAACTTGTGCTTCAAGGGTGACACACTAATGTGGATTTTCCAATGGTAAGGGTGGAAATATCCATGCAGTCCTTTCGTGAGTGATTTGCCTCTACCCGGTGACCTCTGCTCAAGAAATAGGCAAGAACATAATTTTTTATTTTTCCACATCTGTGCTAAATTTGGTTGGAAGAAACAGACAGACTTAAAAATTATTGGGAAATACTATCTTGTATTTCATGTCATGGACAGAGACAAAAACAGGACAGGCTCATAAGTTTCATTTCCTTGTGAAGCCGGTCTAAAAGTAAATCCTGACATTTTTGTTGGGTTTTCCTATATCCAGCTGCCGCACCTCAGTTATTCCATGGAATTCCATTTGGAAGTGCAGTCAGTGATGCCTTATTGTTTTCACCAAGGTGGTCTCCTAGTTCTGTGAGAGCTGTATGTTGACTGCACGCTTGGCCCACCTCACCCAGACCTTTTTATCATACCATTCCCCTTCTTCACACCAGAAAGTTGCCCTCTTTCCCATTTTCCCCAGGAGCTACTGGTCCTAACTTTCAAATTTCTTCCAAGTAGCAGAACATACATGATTTCTATGTATGATGGAGGGAGACACAAAGAATGCTAGAGATATAAAAATATCTTTTTTAATATTTCTTAATCCATGCCTCTGCCAAACACAGTGCAGCAGGAACAGCAATGTGATCTCACCATCTGTGTCTGTGACAGGACAGCAACTGTTACCTTTAGGGTATAATAGTTCACGAATCTCCCGATGTTAAATCAGGGTCAGCTTCAATGCCAAGTAGTTCCTTTTGTGATGGCTTCTCCAACAATGGGCTTTGAAGAAATTCCCCCCAGAGGGACAGGAAATGGGAGTTTTTCTTAAAAAAAAATAAAAAAGAAGAAGAAAAGACAAACAGACCATGCTTTACTGGCACAGTAATTGATGAGCTTGAAGCTAGTCTGTGGCAGTAACCTTAGGGTTTTGCCTACTTCACCCTTTGCTCCTGTTCTTCTTGCCCGGGCCATTGCATCTGGTGGTACGTCAGAAAGGGAACGTAGAGGTTCAGGCTGTGCCTCCGCTATGAGGAAACACCATGTTCCTCTGGGGTTCACTTTCATGAGGCACCTGGCCTGAGGTGAAAACCTAGTGGAGACAAGTTTGTTGTGTGAACAAGCGTGAGCAGGCCACAGTAAAGGTTATGGGGAGAAGCCAACATTTACCTCTCACCACATACTTTTACGACTGCCGCTCCATCTTCACTGGCTTTGTCATTTTACTTCCCATACTGGCAAACTCAAAAAGACACATGCCTCTTCACTCAGTGAAAAAAAGCCTCTGTGGCTCTGAGAAAACACTCGTGTAACATAAATCCTTGCAATTCTGCCCTTTGCTATTACTTTTGCTATGAGTAAAGCCAGTGTTTTCCTTCTCAGCTGAGGGCCTTGCAAATCACTTGAGGTGCAACCTAAGAGCCAAAACCAGTGACTATTTCCCAGCTCAATGACATAAATGCCAAATTATACCTGTCTGGGTGGCAGCAAGTCCAAAAGAGGTCAATTCTCTTAACTCTCCTTTCGGATACAGGAGCAAAGGGGCAAAAGTCAAGGAGCAGGGTCTGGCAAACTGCAAGGGACAAAGCTGTGGTAATGGAGGGTGGAGATAAGAATCTGACTCTGTGCAGGTTTTGGCAGGTTTGTGTCATTTTATCCACGCAAGGCGAAGCAAGAAAATCACAAAGGGGACAAGCAGCAACAGGGAAGAACTGTTTTCTCTTTCAGGCTCTTCCTGTGCTATTCTTCTTGTCCATTTTAGCCTCCCACTTTCATGAAACAAAAATGATGGAAGCAGATAAGAAGTGAATTCAATTAAGGCTGATTCTTTCGTCCCCTTAAAGAGGAATCCCAGCAGCTCTCCACAGCCTTCTTTCTCTCTTTGAAGTATTGACTTATCATCCTCCTCCCATTAAAATATAATGGGCTAGCAGTGGGTGTGCTGGGATTTGACACCCAGTGGGGAACTGCACCTAATCCTACACCATCACCTGATCCGGTTTGGCATATTTTTGCAAGTCACTGACCCCATCTTCACCATTCAAAGCAGAAGAGGGGGAAGACCAAAGAATTATTGTGGAGGATTTAGTCCAAGCCAGCCAGTCTCCGCATAGGTGTCACAGAAGAGGGCTTCAAACACGGCCACATAAACAGATGCCTGCAGGAGGGACTGCCTACAGAACCTCCATGAGGAGGAGAGATGGAGGAAGGATTTTATCAGGTGTCTGGGCACATTTGATCATGCAGTGCTCCAGATACTGCCTTTATCTTCCCAACGCAGTGGGTTGCAGTGACTCACCAGCCACTTAGCGGAGTGGAAACAGCTTATGGGTCACGGCAACAAACAAACAAGGAAAGGAGCGGGGGAGACAGAAGACATCTGCTTTAACACCACTGGCCTTATCTCTGTCACTGGGCTGTATGCACAGCGCCTTGGGTTTGGCCTTGTTAGCCCTGTAGGTAGCAGAGATTTGGCAGAGCTGCCGTAAAGCTGGGGGTGCTGGGAGAGAAGGATATGGAGGGCAGATGGGCTTTATGCTTTCACGAATGGCTGTGCCTTCCTTAGGAGACAGACAGCTGTTACGACCTCTAGAAACCTTCCTATTTCCTAAAGAGAATGTCTTGAATAATCTTGTCTGATTGTTTTTTTTCCATCTGAGCAATGAACAACACCTGAGCAGGATTTCACCGTCAGCTTCAGACTTCTCCTTCTTCACCAGTGGAAGGGCAACATGAACTGGGGTTGCACTCTGTGCACCTCTGTTCTGGCATGGCAAAACTAACCTTGTCACGGTGCTCACAAGGGGCAGTCCTGTAAATGTCTCCTGTAGAGAGGAAGGCTGCTCTTCTTTTTACCTGGTATGTGGTGGGCAATGTGTTTTACAGACCCATCTAGGGGAACAAATCTCAAATATTACACGAGATAATCTGCACAGGAACGCACTGACCCTGGCCCATTGGCTGTCATGTCACATCCAGACACTTGTTCTGGTGGCTGCAAAAGGCTCAGATAGGGCTGAGACTGAAGTTGTTCCCTGGATGGGTTGAGAGCAAGAATGAAGAAGATACGATGATTTTTGGAGCAATGGCTGTTCTCTCCTCTTCCCTCTTCTCCTGCTTTTGCTTAATTTTGCTGTCCTAGCCCTGGATGTTTGGGAACATTTTTTTCCAGCTAAAATGAAATGAATTCATCTGAGCTGTAGATTAATAACTCCAGTTGCCGTCGCTCGTCACTACTTGTTCACAGATGGCGAAAGGAAGGGCAAAGGCAGGTAATTGCAGGCATTTGGCATACCTGGGCTTTTCCCAGGCCTGTTTCTGTTCTCTTCTTTTCTCTCTTTGTCCAGTCAAAAACAAGGCTGTGCTGTTCACTCAACACGGCCTCGATTTTATGATTATGAAAACAGCAGCAGGCAGAAGGTTTCCAAGAAGAGCACAGTCGCGTGCACGCCTGTCTCATATGTGAGATAATCTGTAATGATTTTGGCTTCTGACAGTGGCTGTCTGCAGTTGCAGAGATCAAAGTCCATAAAGAGACTGTACCTAAATACGCAAGACGGACTGGTAAGTAACACCAACACCTCATGAAAATCAAAGTAAAATGTTTGGATTCTTCAGTTTTTTGCAGAACTTTTTATTTCAAAGTCAAACTAAGAAAACCAGAAGACAAAACATAATGTATACTTTGCGCTGGATCATAAGACTTGGTCAAAAAATGTAACTGAATTGAGGGAAGAAATTCCAACTGGTTCTAGCTAGCACGATAAAGGTTCGCCAGACTCCTTGGCCAGCTATAAACAAGGCACGATGAGCATTTGTACTGGGCTGCCTCTGGCTCCCCAACAGCAAAGCCCTGATATCTGGCACACCTCTGTTAACAGGGGACAGCTCTTCTTAGCAATCCAGAGCAAGGCATAACATCCTATCTCTCAAGATATGGCAAGACATTGGGATGACTCTTTCTCAGGACCGTTTTGGCTCCATGTCTGGGTTTTATTGTTGCTCTTCACCTCACTGTCTGGAACACAACATCCCAAGCTTCTCTTTACCTTTTTTTAAACCAAAATTGAGAGGAACTCAAATCCAAGCACAGTAACTTAGGCACATCAGCAGCCAGAACTGAGCTGGAAAAGCAGATCCAAATACCATTTCTGTCAGGCTGACCTTTGTTATTTTTATCTCTTTTGGTGGTTTCAGGGAAGGGCTTGCCACCCACAGGTTGTTTCTTTGTTGTTTATTAGTTGTGTTTTCTCCCTAATTAGTTGACCAAAGGTTTCTACATGGAAGACTTACTACCAGTGACCATGAAATTTTATAACAAGTTTGTATCAAGTAACCGTTTATGCCAAAGTCTTTAAAGCTTTCAGGAATTATTAATTTTTACACGAATAATGGTGGATTTCTTAATAACTTCTGCTAACATGACGTGGTGAATAACAGGGAACTGAAATCATCAAGGAAGTAAATCTGTTATGGACTCAAACCAGTCATTTTTTAACTTGAGTTCTGGTCCAGCTACAGAGAAAGTTTTGCTCTGTTAGTTGGGTTTTTTTGAGTCCCATATAGTCTTCAAAGTAAGAGTGTAGGTTCAGTTCTGAGTTTGAAAAGAAATAACAATTCAAATCAGTTTTCAATTTGGGTTTGGGTTTGATTCAAAGCTGTCAAGTATATTCACAGAGTGATTAAAACTGTTCCAACGGCTCTGGCCATGAGGAAGCTAAGGCAAACCCAGAGGACATGCAGATCTGGACAAGTACTCTTGTTATTAGCTAAATTTTTCTGTTAACTAAGTGTTTGCACAGACCAAAGCCCCATTGTTTTAGGCAGGGCAAGAAACAGGTAGTAAGAGATTACACTGGCCTGAAAAATCTTCCGGTCTGTAGACACAAAGCTGGTATGGGATGAGAAAAAAGGAGAGATATCTTCTTTCTCAGATGAGGAACTGAGGCATGGAGAGGTGAAGTGACTTGGCAAAGACAGCGCAGGAAGGCTGTAGCAGAGCTGGGAGGTGCACCCGAGTGCTGCGAGCCCCTCACCGCAACCGCAGGCTGTCCTTCCTGCCTCACCCTCCGCCTCTGCTCGGCCGGCTTGTACGGCACCTGTTCAGATCTCCATAAAACAAGGCAGAACAGTCACCCAAGCGGCTGGGGAAAGAGGGGAGAAAGAAAGCCCGTTTATTTTTCTTTCTACTACTTTATCTCACTTCAGTGAGAGCAGTTGAAAATGTCGAGGATAAATGAAAACAACTGTTGGGCATCAGTCCAAGTGGTTAACAAAGAACCCCAAACTCTTTTAAGTCCTACAACTAAAAGGTGCTGGCATAAAAAGAATAGCATTTTTCTTTGTAGAAATCATTTGTTGAACTCTCTAGTTCTGAATAGGGCTCCTTGCCTTCTCCCCCTTCACTTCCCCCACACTTTAAAAACAAATCACACAAAAAAATAATATTCCCCTCCCTATATTCTATATTAGATGTTTCCTGAGAAGCACTATGTTGTCATTTGCATGTGACATCCGCCTAAGGTCCTGCCCTAGATGACATTCGTTCAAAAGCCAGCATAAGGGTCCCCCTCCCCGTCCCAAAATCATGTGTTACTCTGGAGTTGGGGTCAAATGCCAGGGCAGGGAACTATTTTCATCCTCAGCTGGACAGAAGATTTCCTGCTTTTTGTGGGTCTGTAGTGCGTCCAAAAGCACCTGTCCATCCCCGACAGGTAGGAATGCGGCACCAGAGCAGGAAGATGGGAGGGTTCAGTGTGAAGTTACTCCTGATAGCATGGTGAAAATGCTTTGGAAAATTAAATCAGAAGCCAAGGGAAAATGTTGGACTTTTGAAAGGAAATTGCCAGTGCCATAAAGCCGAACAGACAACCAGAATAGGTTTAGTAATGCAGTAAAGAGGCTGACCTGTGTAACTTGGGCTGTAGAAGAGGTTTGCTTGATGAGAGAGACTGTGCTTTCTGCAGCACTGGGAGCATATCGGTGCCGGGGTAGAAGCATGCAGGGAAAATTTGGCCTTGAGGCTTTGATGCCTGCAGCGGGGAGATTTTTAAAATGAGGAGGCAGCTGTGAATTCTATCTTGGTCTGCATGGTGAGGCTGAAGTTGTGTTTGTGCCTTCAATATTGTTTAAGGAAGGCAGTCTTTCAACTACTCTGTTGTTAGTACAGGTCAGGGGGATGAGCACAGCTGTATTATTAGGGTGGGCCAGACCTTGTCTTTAAAAACTCTGTTTTCTCCTGTTTGTAATGTAGCTGAACTTCGGGTTGGTATCAAACAAGTCGGGTGCCAACATTGACCTTATTGCACTAAAAGAAAGCAAAAACTTCCCAGAATGTGTGTAGAGGGGAAAAATACATTGTTTTGCCTATGTAAAACCCACAAATATTCCTCTCAAAAAATCTGAAAAGCACAAACTCAGGGGCCATTGTTTGGACCTGGCACATTATGGCCCATGAATACCTCTGCCATCTCCTCCCTCCCCCTAAATCTTCCCCCTTCTAGTTACAGTGCGGTGAAAGAAACAGATAATTTGACATTTCCAATTCCTCTTTTGTTTTGAATTTCTGTCAGGGGAAACAGAATGAGAAAAATGGAGAACTTTGGAAAGAATGGGAAGAGACCACTTACACCACCTCACTCGTATACCGGCTTGGAACAGGGCCTGTAATACCTGGCTTTTCCCATTCCTCAGCTGTCAGCAGAGACCTGGGGTCCCAGGGGCAAACTGCCTTTATTAATGTGCTCTGCTGAGATGACAACTTGTGGAGCTGGCTGATCTGGGCTTTGTTCGATGGCTGAAGCCCGTCCCATCCAGATAATGCAGTCTCTGTATTTCTTTTGTTAGCTCTTTAATAATGAAACCAAATGCCCCTGAAAACATCAGTTCAGACTCTTTTTATGACAGTCTTTACTGTCTCAGATGATTATATGCATGATCCTTCCAATCCCCGACTCTAGTCCTTTCTTTAATGCACAGGAAAGTCTCACTCTGCAGATTGAAATCACTTATATTCTGGACACATCTGTCTCTGCTGCCAGCAAAGTCCTAACTGGGAAGGTCAAAAACCCTTCCCAAACTACACTTGTAGTCCCTACACGTTGCCAGGCATCACCTGCATTAGAAGGAGGAAGTAGTGAAAGAGACAGCAAACTCTCAAATATTTGTGAGCTCAGAGATTCAGAGTGGGTTTTCCATGGTATGGGAATCTGAACCACATTCAGTACTCCCTAGGAGGCTCCAGGGAACCACTAGACACCACCTGTAAAGCATCCATCAATTGTCTTCTCTACAGTCTTAGAGATGCCTATTTTGGCCATGCTGATACAGAGGTCTTGTAAGACTGGAGGTGCAAACGTGAGAAAGGGGGGAAGAAAGCGCAGCCAGAAGCTCAGTTTGTGGTTCTGAAGGAGGCAGAACATGCTACTGTGTGAATCTTTAAACCAGTTTCTCATAAGGAGTTATGTAGATGAATTCTGACTTTGCAAAACTTGGGTTTATGGAAGTCCTGAACTTTCACAGTTTTATCTGTGGTAAAGGTAGTCAGAACATATGCAATGAGCCAGGATGCACTATCAGCTGAAAAATCAAATCACAGGCCATTTAAATTTCTCAAGCTTGGGGGAAACGTGGATCTTAATACATCTGTGTGTTCATTACCCATCCATGAAGCCAAACTAACTCCTCACCAGCAAGCTGTGAAAATAAACCCATTATCATCGCCACTTGTGAAATGCTTGGATTCCTTTGTGATAAACGACATAGAAGAGTCCACAAGGAAATGAATAATCACAACTTCAGAGCAGAGTTTGAGTAGTGTGTTGAAAAGACATGACCTGGAACTACATGTTGATCATAGATGTTAAAGTAAAGTATTCAGCATCTGCATATTAAGCTAGTACTCCTTGTAGGCTGTTAAATGAGGCAAAGATGCTACCAAACCAAAAAACAAATTAACAAGGATATCTCTCAGCCACTGGCAATTCCATAGCTGCAAGAACATCCTTCCTCAGTTTCTGGACTGGCATATGCCTAAGCAGGAAATATCTAATGGAGTCAGAAAGATAAGAGGGTGGGCAAACACGCCCAACGAAGGATTTACGTGGTAATAGTGTAAGGGTAGTAAAGCCCATCCATTCAGTAGCATCTCTCTTGCTTCTTTCTGCATTCAAACTTAGGGTATCTCATCCCTTCGTTGGTCTGAGCAGTTCTTTTCACACTGTGTGCAGGAGGAAGGGGAAGAAGAAGCAGCAAAATCAGCTGGCCTGATTTCCCTTTCCGATTTCTCTTTCTGATTTCTCAGACCAGAGTAATTCCACCAAAGTGCAATTAATTCAGAAGAACAGTGAGCGAGATCAGAATTAGCCTCTAAACATTTATTTAGAATTCCCTGAGGATGACAGAAGGGAAAAACGGGGGGTGTGCTGAAACATTGCCCCAGGCACATTCAGCAGTTATTAAAAAGAATTCACTTCCATGCAAATTGTATTTCATCAGCTAATTAAGAAGGTATTTATCCTCTGCTTTAATTAATATCTTGTATCTTCCTTCCGAAATACTTAATCATGGAATGAAATCATCATAGAAATATTGCCCTGAAGTTAGCATCGGCATTTTATATCTCAGCAAATCTCACGTGTGCGTGTGTGTATGCATACATATATATATATATATATGCGTGTGTGTATATTTTAATAGCAGTAATTATAAACTACTCTGCCAACTTATAGGGCTGCTTTACATTTCTGGCTTGCTGCCAGGCTTTTTTTTTTTCCCAGTGCCTGATGAATAGCAACTGTTGTGTACACTAGATCTGTGCTCCATTTAAGCAATATCCCCAAAGAAATTGGTCTTCTTAGCCGTTAAGCACAACTTTGTTAGGCAGTGCCTGAGGCAATTGACAAAACCCATTTGTTAACTAAAAACTGTAATCAGTGGTTTGTATATCAGCAGTGTATACTTTCAGTAAGGCCACATTATAATAGATGGAAAATCGGTTATTTCCTGAGCATCAACAACCAATTTTCCACCAGTTAGGCTAGAGATGTATATCCCAGAGGTATGTAGGAAACAGAATTAACTGGTATCAGCTTAAGCATGGGAAAGATACTAGCAAAACATGGTAGTAGACTTTCTAAACAATCAAATTCCATGCTGGAATATTGTGATTGCCACCTGTATTTCAAGTACAAGTTACAAATCTTCCTAGACTATTAATGTTGCATTGAAATGGAAGAAATTTTCTGGGAGAAGGTACAGTTCTTGGCATTTGGAATATCTCAATCCAGACCACTTACAGTCCTAAGAGAGGTGTTACAACCAGAAGTTATGGGCTTGAGGCAGGTGCTGCTGAAAACCTTTGTCACACAGGAGACCAGTCTGAGGAAGATAATCCCATCTGGTCTTAAAAATAAATTTACGAATTTATGAGATGAATCCTCACTTCCTTAACCAAGCCGTACTCTTGCCATTAAATCAATAGGTAATGTTCAGTCTGTTCTGCTGGTGGAGCACCACTCATATGAGCGCTGTCTTCCCATCCATCTTGGAGACATTCCTCACCCAGAATCCTTGATTCAGCTCCGCTAATCCATTAATATAAATAAAAACAAACACCAGCAGGATGTAGCTTATCAGTTATTTCTGAAATGTTCTTATCTCTTCTAGAGTTTCTCACTGGGAAATAATGTGCAGACTTTTTTTCCCCCTTCCCTTTCTGTCAAACGTATGGCTGGAGTGCGCTCTAATTGGTAAACTGCAAACCAGCAGTCACAAGCCTAATTGGAACAATTCATTTACTTACTTCAGTAGTCTTAGAGATTTTGTGGAGTTTGATTCGAGTGGAAAATCAGGTCCCAGATGCAAGCGATTACACGTGTCACCAGCCAGTGGCACAGAGAGGTCACAGGACCTGGGTTTCAAATGTTTTAAGTGTGGGGAAATCTCACTGTGTTAGCAATTCCCTTCTTTATTTCTCTAGTTAACATGATAAATTATTAGAACATTATTAAGTCAACCATTTGTTAGAGAGCATGATAAATCCCTAACTAAGTGAAAGTGGGATGCTGTTGGACTGAGCGGGCCGTGGATCTTGCTGTTACAAAGAGAATGATTGCAATTCTTTGTGACGTTTTTCACTGAAAAGATGGATTAGTAGGCAGGCATGTGCTGGAGCTGTAAGTTACAACTTATCTCAGAAAGTTTTAACTTTATGCTTTTGCATGCCTAAGAAGTAATTTTTAAAGACAGCTTTAGGCTTTATGAGTCCCTGTGGATCGCTGCACCAATCTGTAGCTGCGAAGACTGTCCAGGCTCTTTGATGAGGGCCTGGGAGTTCAGACAGGACAAGAGGAGTCACAGCTCAGTTTCTGTTCCTGAGAGCGTCACCGACTCTGGCCGTGTCACTAAAGTTCTCCAGGCTCCAGCTTTCCATATAGAACAGGCATACTAATATCTGGAGCCTTTTAATGTTTTATTAATACTCAGAGAAAGGGTTGGCTAAATGGCATCACCAAGAAGTACAAAGAAGTGTTTCAGATCAGTGCTGAGTTACGGGACGCCCGGTGTCCACGCCTTTGTCCTTCCCTAGGCTTGCTGCTGAAAACAACACTGTAAAGGGCTCAAAGGCCTGGTGGGGTTGGTGTGAGGTCTGATGCCAGGAAACTTAAGGGCCCACTGTCAAATCCACCCATGTCCATGCCTTGACCCTCTTCTTCCTCCCCTTCAGAGCTCAGTGCATGGTGTCTTCTGGACAGTGGGTCCCACATCTTTTATGCTAGCTAAACAGTTAAGAAATCCATGCCTCTAATTCTGTGCCATTTCCGATCAATATGATCAGGTTCACTTTAATTACTGTAGCTAGGAATTGGTATTTATTACACAGGAACAGTCTGAACAGCCAGAAGTTCATCTCCTTGTCTAGTACTCTCCCGACATTTCCATCTGCCAAACTTAGAAAAAAAATAAGACCAAAAATAAGAATTCTTGGGATTTATCCTGGGGACAGACTTATTGACAGATCACCGGGATAAGCCCACCACCTCGCAGCCCTGGAACAACAGAGCACTTTAGACATTTTAAAGGCTTTCTTGATTTGTTCAGGAGTCTTTTCAGATTTGTCTCAGTTCTTCTATTATCTGATCTGCTCCACCCAATCAGTCCCCTCATTAAGCAGTGGAGATGGATGCTGCTGGGAATTTTAGTAGGAACTTAGGATGTGGCAGACGTCGATTGTTTTTCAATCACAAGAATGACATTCAAGTACCAAGGAAGAAAAGACATGGATGTTCAGCTGTGTGATGAGAAGGGCTGAAGCGGAATATTCATGTGTATACAGAATGTATCTGCAAACCAGGCTGTGATTTACTGCTAGGCTTAAAAATGCTTTAAAGACTTCTAAGCACAGGAAGAAATATGCTGTAGTAAAGCTTCTGTGTTATCAGCCGAGCTAAATAATGATGTGCAATGTGTCATGTGTAAAGAATATATTAATGCTTGGATAAATATTTTCCTAATGTCTGCTTGGTTGATATCTCCTTGGCATATAACCAGTGGATAGTAAATAACACTCATGACTCTGTTTACTTAAGGTCTATTTTCACTCGTCTTTTACATGGGCAATAATTTTGGGGGCTACGGGGGAAGAAAAGGCAGAGGGAACTGGAGCCTTATAAAATGTTTGTTTTCCTTGCAAATTTCACGAGAAATAAACTGTTTATGCTTTAGTTTTTCACTACCATGGAAATGTTAGATGATTTTGTGTGACCGTCAACGTGTTTAATGTGTAGCCAAGCAGTAGCATTAAACAGAGTGAGAGGGGAGGAAAATGAGAAGCTGAAGGAACACAATGAAAAAAACAAATGAGTCCACTTTACCTTGTAGCTCCTAGCACGTTATTTTTCCTTGCTTGTGGGCATGACTTAATGCTGGTTACTCCCCTTGGCTTCGAACTGCATTCATTTTAATCATCTGTTTTGACAACCTCTTTCCCCCTCAGGCTCATCTCTAATTGAATTTGTCATGCAATCCTCACCTCCCTGAAAACCTTTGTACGGGAGGGGGACTGGGAGGCAGCTGGACCCAGGTTGGTTTCTGTAGTGTTACCTCCACAAATCGGTCCATTCCAGGCCTATCTTTGCAGCTGAGAGGCTTAGAATTAAGTCTGATATCCCGCAAACGTGGCTGTCGTATTTCTAGATCTAATCTGATACCTTCACACAGGGATCAGTCGACTTTCAGTTCAGATCCCTACCAACTCCAGCAACTTTTCTGCTGTCTTCCATGTCCCAGGGTAGACATGCCCTTAAAGAGCTATTTATTTTGAGATATTGAATTTTCCCCCTGCATTCACAAAAATGCATCTTTCCAGCTAAATTCTATCCTTTATGACTTCCTTGTACATGGGGGGATGTCAGTAGGGTGCGCAGAGTGGACTTTAGAGTCCCCCAAGCAAGGATGCAGACTTGAAATACTGCAGTTTTACAGACTACATGCGTCAGGTGCAGGCAAAATTTGGCATGTGATGTTTACTGAGCCCCCAGATGTGATTTGTGCTAGCAGTCAAGGTGGAACTTAGGAAAAATATTTCTTAATTTTTCACACTCCAAATGTCCTCAAGCCTGTCAATCTCAAATACTGTGCTTTTATTCTTAACAAAGGAAAAGATCATTTAAAAAAAAAAAAACAACCTGAAGGCAAGTTCCCATGCAGGTACACATTTTTTGTATAAAAGAACTGGCTACCCTTTTGTCTCTAATTCTGCAATAACAAAATGAAATTCTTCTCGTACCCAAAATAAGGTTTGTTCGTTTTTTAACATTTCTATTGCTGAATTCATCTGAGTAGTTCCATCTTGCAAGCTCAAGCTGACAGTGTTAAGCGTGGGGGGGATTAACATGAGAACACTCATCTTGTTCCTTAGCATAAGTGGAGCCATCATGTTGTCTTCATCTACTCAAAAGCGCTGTGTCAACATGTCCCTGCAACAAAAGTGTTCATGGTGTCCAGATAACACATGTCACGTGTTTGACACACCACTGTGTTATCTCATCTGGCCAAACACTAAAGATAAACAGTGTTGTGGAAGTGCACACGTGCTTTAGACAAGGTCTGTGATCAACTCAACTTTACAACCTTTATATCTGACTGCAGCATAAACAAAAATATGACAGAATTATATTTTCTACAATTTAAAGATAACCTGTAGGAAAAGTTGCGTTATAAAATCAGAAGTGTTACGCTTAGGAAGTCAGAACATTTCCCAGCAGAATCTACAAAATTTCCTACCTCTCCCTACAGGGTGCCTAAGTACAAAAGAGATACTAGTATTTTAACTAAATGCTAGTTAAGTATCTGTTTTGCTTTCTAGAGGCAGTATAAAGTGCTTGTCTAAAAAGTATAAAGTGCTTGTCTAAAAATCATCAATTTATTCCATTGTTTTCAATAGATTCTTTGCTTTGAACAGCAAACCTCTCCCTCCCCACTTTGGCCCCTCCTCAGAAACAACTCCTTTTTTCCTTTGTATTGCCAGACTAGAAAGGAAATACTTTCAACCCTCCAAAACCCCGTTGTTTCACTAATGAATCACAGAATTCAAGGGTGGGCTAAAGAGGTGACTTTTCCTACAGCAGTGCAATCTGGAGTAGATGAGAAATCAAACTACTTATGGCAATGCCATTGTAAAGTGGATAAATATTTCCAGATAGTGGATTCCAATTTGATATATTATTTTCTTTCCCTTTCTTATATACAGATGATATGAGGGCCTTGCAAATGAAAGACAAAATGTCAGGGCAACAGAGGTAGGAAATGAAAATTAGTTTCCTTTTCTTCTGTCTTCACCTCCCAGGAAGAAGTTAATTTTGGCTGTGTTCAATCCAAGTTCATAGAAGGGAGAACACTAAAAAGCTTACTTCTTGTAAAAGTCCATTGCCAAATGAAATGGAAAGAAGAAACAATAGCAATAATAATAAAGACCAAGTTTGAATAAGGGGGGAGAAGCTAATATCCTCTCCAAAGTTCAGCTCTCACCCCTTTGGCATCTTTATTTGCCAATTCATTAGGAAACATCTTCTCAATATTTTGCTCTAATTTAAGTGGACAGATGCTCTTTCTCCACAAAAGGAAGTGGTATGAAGAAAGCCTGTCATAGTTTGGCATTTTCTTTTGTTGCATTTTATGTTTATTGACCTTTTTTTTTTTTTCCTTCCCACAAATGAACTCAATAAGATAGACATGAGCCCCTTGGCAACAAGGAAACAGAAATCATGCTTGTAGGCGTATGCCGTGGTCTACAGTCTCAGAAAGATATGCCAGGGTCCAGGTTTGACAGACCAATATTACATATATCTTTTCCACGCTGGCAGCAGTCCTTTTTATTTAAGATAAACTGAGTACTGAGTACGCAGATATATTAGGGCTTAATCAAGATACAGCATGGCAAGGCATGGCCAAATGATATTATATGCACCGTGGTGCAAAACATCTGAAGCTTGTGGGGTCCTGTGGTTGAAACTGGCGGAAAGTCTGGTGGAACGCCAGCCAGCCCTGCTCTGAAGGCCTACCCTCATTCTCCTCACCCTCTTGGCCCACTGGCAGGAAACTCTGGGTGAGGTTTATGGACTGTTTTGCAGGAGGTCAACCGAGAAGCTTGTAAGTCCCTGATGGCCTTAGAATCCAGCAGAGCACGACTGGACCTTGTTCCCATGGCCCTGCTTACTGGCTGTTCTGAAAATTAAGTCCAGAAGCTTCCAGAGCAGTGCAAGCAATAGATGTTGACTAGCTTATGCCTGGCCTGGATAAATATCCACTCAGAGGCTTGCATTCAGCACAGCTCCCAGCTCCAGAGACGGGATACACCCGCATCCAGGTAGAAACCAAACAGGATTTCCCTAGAGATCAGCTCTTCTTAATGGGACATGCAGAGGAGCAGGGCGGGTCTCCAGTGCACACTGAACATTGGTCTGAATCCCCCATTGCTGATGTAGCTGATTACCGCCAAAGTCACTCTCCGCCTATCCATTCCTTGTCACTTTGATTCAACCTCTTCAGTAACACCACCTCACGTGCCTGAGCACAGCCTTGCTGAAATCACTGCTGTGCATTAGCAGGCTGCTGGAGCATAATGGTCCGGTCTAAAGCCCATCAAAATCAACATATGGATTCCCGTGGGCTCACTGGGGCTTTACAGGGTCTTCTCAACATATGGCCCTCTTTTCCGTCTGCAGCAAGCTCATGCAGTAAAGCAGCACAGTGAAACTGGTTTGGAAATCGCAGCTAGCAATGACTGACATGAGCTTACCTTAATCAGAGATCAAAGTAATTGCCAGAATCACTGCTCTAAACTTCACCGACTGAGTCGAGTCAAGGCGAGCTAAGCTGTTAACCCAAAACGTCCCCCTGCACCTTTCATACACACTGTTTTATTGTGTTATGTAAAACAGCGGTTAAATAAACAGCCCTCATCTGCTCCGTGTAAAGGAAGAGCAGTGCATATCAGGAGAGGAGAGCCATGGATTTGCTCCTTACAAGGTTATGCTTGCTCTCAAAAGCGTGCATACCTCATCTGGCAAAACACAGCCCCAAAAGGCCACAGCAGAAAGCGGCGGAGCTGGTCATTTCTTTCTAGGACAGACACGAGGTGGTGCTCTTATGTACACAAGTCATTGTGCTCTTCTGTATGTGAGCCATGGTGCTCTTAGGTCTGCAAGTTGTGGCTGTCGGGGTGAGGAGCGGAGCCTGCAGCTCCCTGCGCAGCGTGGCCTGCCAGCATGGCTGGGGACCAGCGCTCGGCAAGGCAGGCAGAGCATCACTTCGGTTGTTCTCTGTGTGTGTGTGCCCAGAAATGGACGTGCGGAGACGGAGTTAAGGCAGTGCAGACGCTGTGGGGTGTGATGAGGTGATGCGGAGCAAATAAAGCTATAATTAGTGCACAGTGACCCTTAACAGTAATTTCCCGTGTGACGAAATACCCACCGCAAGTGATCAAAACTTAACACTTAATCACACAGCATTTCTCTTGGAAATATGCGTTTACTTTGAGCTTTCATGTTTTTCCGCTTTTTCCTCAGGGAAAGGGTAAAACATACCTCTAACACAGACTTGAAGCTGCAGTTGCCCTCTCTGCTCTTAATTCTCATGGCCAGCACTGTTTTTTCCCCTCCCTGATTTGCAGGTGTGACCCTGAGAAGTTTTGCAGTGCTGGGGAGTGAGAGCAGGACCCAGCTCAGTATCAAATGACTCATTGATAAGGACTTTGAGCATCAGTAAAGTGTGCTGTACTCTTCAGCATATCTGTCTGAGGGGCAATATGGGACCCCTCTAGCCCCCCAAGGCAATGAATCTAGTGACCCTGGGTGAGTGATTTTCGAAGAAAGGGTCACTCCACAGTGGAGACACAAACGGCACAGGGAAACACAGGGGAATTTCTTCCAGCCTTTGTGTCTTTCCTCCTCCACTTTCCAACTTCATAAGACATTAAGCCAACCGGCCCGGGGTCCATGGTGAAGAACGTGTGGGGATGGATCAAAATTTGGCGCTCTCTCCCTTTCTATCCCTGCTGTGAAGTGGGATGACAGCCTAAGATGAGAGAAAAGAGAAAGGACAAAATGTGTCAGTGCTGCTGCTTCACAAGGAAGAGCAAAAGTCACTGGTTAAAGCAAGATAGCCACAGGGCTCAGTGACAGATGGGGAAGAGGAGACATCTCTGTGTGGGTGTTGACAAGATAAAGGGTTTTGAGAGCAGGCTTTGGTGGCATCTGGCATGCAGAAGCTCCTGGAAGGGGGACTCAGACAAGGAGCGCAGTGAAGTCCACCAGGCAGTGCAGGCAGATAAAGAGACCTTGCCTGAAGGTAAGGTATTGAATTTGGAGTGGAGGGAGTTAGCTGGAGAAGACTGGGGCTGTTTTTGCAAGAAGGAGTAGACAGGGGGAGGATGTTGCTCAGTATGCATCCTTATACTCCAGGAGACCCTGTGTTTAATTGGCAGGGGAGATATTTGGAGAGAGTCGGAAGGGAGCTTAAAGACTACCTAGTTCCAAGCCCCCTGCCATGGGCAGGGACACCTTCCACTAGACCAGGTTATTCAAAACCCCATCCAGTCTGGCCTTAAACACCTCCAGGGATGGCACCTCCTTGACTTCTCTGGGTAACCTGTGCCAGTGTCTCACTGCCCTCACAGTAAAGAATTTCTTCCTCATCTCAAATCTAAATCTACCTTCTTTCAGTTTAAAACTGTCACCCCTACACTCCCTGATAATGAGTCTGTCCCCATCTTTCCTGTAGGCCCCTTTTATGTACTAGAAGAGGCTATAAGGTCTCACCTAAGCCTTCTCTCCTCCAGGCTGAAGAACCCCAACTCTCTCAGCCTGTCTTCACAGGAGAGGTGCTCCAGCCCTCTGATCGTCTTTGTGGCCCTCCTCTGGACTCGCTCCCAAAAGGTCCATGTCCTTCTTATGTTGGAGGCCCAAGCACAAACTATCAAGCACAAACTATTGAGAAAATGAAGTGAGCAGATGACTCAATCACAATGTTTTTAAGTGCTTCTATGCTGGATCATCCCAGAGTGAAGCTTCATGGTGACAGTCTTGTCAAACATGGCGTCTTTCCTGTCCGGAATCACTAGGGCTGATCAATGAAACTCACATATGTCTCAGCAATGTCCTCAGCCATTTCTACTTTTCAGTTGATGGTGTGTTCTGGCCCACATTTCCTTTCAGATTGTAACTCTGTGGAGCAGATACTGTTTTTCAGTGCAGAGGTTCATGTGGCAGATCTGGGTTCAGCCCCAAACCCTACTTCAATGCAAAACCACAGCAGTCCTAACAGACCAGGAGCCTGGGACTCTGGGTCCTGACACAGGCTTCTCTGATGTCTCTAATAAGATGCAGACTTGAGGTTTTTTTTTGCAATTGGAGCACTTGAATTCCTCTCAGGAGATAGATGTTGTCTCAGGTATGTAAAAGCTGAGATTGCACTGAAAGTGTTCTCCCAGGAGGGGCATTAAGCACTCCTCCCTTCTATCCATCTGCCCTATGTTTGTGAGATGTAGGAACTTAATATGCACAAGACTTCTCCCATGTGTCCAGTTTTGTTGAAATTGGCCCATGTGTTCAGAAGTTGTAAGGGATGGGGTGGAGTAACAGAAAAAGAAAGGCAGGCTGTATGGATTCATTAAAAATTCATCTGCAAAATAATGCTAATTGCACGCTCCCTTACTGCCATAAGAATTGGGGTTTCCGTTAGAAAATTAAATCCACTCCCAGATGAGATACACCACAGATGAGATTCAGCCACAGCTCTGCTCTCTCTCTCTTGAAAACTTTATGAATATTGCTCTTTTCATTTCCCTTGCTAACAGGGCCTCAAACGACAAGGGCCGCAATTGCAGAAGACGCTGCGAGAGCCCGCTGACAGGTGATTAACAGCTCCTGGATGCTGTGAGCCTGACCACACTTCTGACCACGGGAGCAGTTAAACAAATTATCAGCAGAGCAGTTTTGTGGTTAACTAACCCTTTTCTCTAAACAGGTCTGCTAATGACATTCCCAGGCCTGGCACCCCTATGCTCTTGTGAGCCAGGCACTATGTGCTGACACATACTGTTTCTTATATCTAACAGACTCCTTTAAAACACGACGACGACAACAACAACAACGACGAAGATCAAAGTGGAAGGCAGAAAGAAGTCTGGACTCTCAGTAACAGGCACAGCAAAAACGGAAGAGTGCATTTTAATAGACTAGTTCTTTGGGAAGTCTTTCAGCCAGGCAAGGAAGCTAGACATTGTCGGGGCAATCCCAAGCACAAACACAGGCTGAGCAGAGAATGGATTAAGAGCAGCCCTGAGGAGAAGGTTTTGGGGGTGAAGGAGAAGGTTTTGAGAAGCTTAACACGAGCCGACAATGTGTGCTTGCAGCCCAGAAACCCTACCTCATCCTGGGCTGCATCAAAAGAAGCGTGGCCAGCAAGGCGAGGGAGGGGATTCTGCCCCTCTACTCTGCTCTGGTGAGACCCCACCTGGAGTACTCCATCCAGCTCTGGAGCCCCCAACATAAGAAGGACATGGACCTGTTGGAGCGGGTCCAGAGGAGGGCCATGAAGATGATCAGAAGGCTGAAGCACCTCTCCTATGAAGACAGGCTGAGGGAGTTGGAGTTGTTCAGCCTGGAGGAGAGAAGGCTCTGGGGAGACCGTGAAGTGGCTTTCCAGTACCTAAAGGGGGCCTACAGGAAAGATGGGGACGGACTCTTTATCAGGGATTGTGGTGATAGGATGAGGAGTAACGGTTTTAAACTGAAAGAAGATAGATTTAGATCGGATATGAGGAAGAAATTCTTTCTTGTGAGGGTGGTGAGACACTGGCACAGGTTGCCCAGAGAAGCTGCGGAGGTCCCATTCCTGGACGTGTACGACAGGCTGGATGGGGCTTTGAGTAACCTGGTCTAGAGGAAGGTGTCCCTGCCCATGACAGGGGGGTTGAAACTAGGTAGTCTTTAAGCTCCCTTCCTACCCAAACCATCCTATGATTCTATGAAATATTTGTGCCCCGTTTATTTCAGGGTAGTCTTTAGCCAGAGCTTTCTATCAGAGCCAATACTCTGCTCTCCATCCCAGCCAGAGTCTGAGACAGTGGGGTAAGTCCCTGACATTTTGGACAACTCAGGAGTCAGAATCCGAGAAGGTGACTGAGATCCTAAAAATGGGCAGTAATTGAGCAAACACTTCTCCATGCTACTTGTCCAAAGCTCTTGTTGGAACCGATCCAGGGGGTGAAGGGACAGGGGCGGTCACACCATGGGACAAGAGGGAGAGGAATTCCCTGTCAGCACTGTGAGGTGTTGACTGTATGGGAGAGGGAAGGAGGGACGCATTTAACCCTTTCTAGGGTCATCGTGGGCTTTGTAGAATGGTGAATGCAGAGAGCATGACAGTAAGATTTGATTGCAAATAAAAGTCACTGCCGTGATAGATAAAGGAGATAGCTGAAGAAGGGAGGTGGCATATGTAGGCCTATGGTCTGGGGACCTTCAGAGGGGAAGACTTCACCTGGAGTAGTAGGGTGCTCCAGAGCTGCTTCTGCCTGCTGCTTGAACTATACTCATTATTTGGCATGAACTCACACTTTTATTGCTGAAAATTCTTTAATTATTAAGCCAAAATTCTTCTCCAGGTTGTTTGAGCTGCAGCTGTCCTGAGGGACGTACCGCTAAGATGCTCTTAGCTCCACACACTGGGTGTTTGTCTGCCATTCCTCAGATAATTAATGAACTTGGTATGTCACAGGGGTTTGTTCTATCACCTCACCTTCCCCTCACACAGGAGAGATCCCTTGTACCTGAAGGAATGTCGCTAAGGCTCCAGCACCACCTTGAAGCAGTATGAAGTCAGACTACTCTCTACCTTGGATGCCTCCCTGGTGTATCTTGCTCAAAGTGGTATTTGATGAGCGGAGCTAAGGGTGGAAGGGACCTGAGGAGATTCCACACCCTGGGGTCCACATCTAGTCATGTGGACATCATCTTTGTGACTTTGCAGAGGCTTTGGTCTCTTGGCACCTGAGTATCTGACTGAGATTTTAGTCCTCTCAGAAAAGGGGTGCTTAGGGCTAATCTCAGTCTTTGCACTTCATTTAGAGGTGTCTGGGTGAAATTGAACACATGAGGATGGAGGACACAAGAATACCCTTCTGGCTTTAATCATTTAGTTAAGAATTTGTGGTGACATTTGGGGAGATTCCTGTCATACAGTGTGTCTTAGAGCCAGTTCTTAGGAAGCTGTAGTGATCCAAGGTCTAGAAACAGCTTTTACTCTAGCTCTACTGAAGATCCAGGTAGTTTTCAAGAAGCTAGGAGCTCCAGGACTGCTGCCCATTTGTACTCCTCCCCATGCTTCCTGGGCTTGTCTTTTCCTGAAACTGATGAGAGAAGAGGATATTCTAGAGATCATCAGATCATACGTCAAGGAACATGCAGGGTGCTACCTTGATTGTTTTGGGTTTGAGGAGACAGCAGTTACCAGGAGAGATGGAAAGTTGTAATAGTGCAGGTAGTGTGTCAATTTTAATTGTAGCCTCTCCTCTTTTGTCTTTACTCTTTTGTTACAATGTAGGCAAGGAATTTTTGTCATGACAATGAAATCAATAGCTTTCCGAGGAATAAAAGCAGATGGTTTCACGCTCTTACACAGTGAATTATGTAAGTGAGAGAAGAGTCATTAAGGGCAATCACTGGTGAGAGGTTTTTAGCTCCAAAAACTCATTGAGGTGTGTGCAGAGAGCACAGAGAGTGAGTACTTGCCATATTTAGGCAGATAGTGTTTGCTGTGTAAAAAATAATGCGAACCTGCCTTTTTTTTCCTTACAGCTAATAGAAGCAGGTGGCTGTACAAAGTCCAAGCCTGAAGTGTTTTCTCACTTTGAAGGCTTCAGGATACAATGCTTCCTTTTTCTCCTTGATGCATGAAGGAGAAGTTAGGTCTGCTGGCAACCTGGCATAGCCTCTGCATACTTAACCCTGTTAAAATACTGGCTATATTTGTTCAGAATTGAGAGGGAGGAAGAAAGCAAAGTTGATGTTATATTCAGGCTCTTCTGGGCCTCTTCTGCTGTGTCCTGCCATTTTCGTTTCAGAGAAAGAGTGTTATGCCTTCAAACAGGCAAATAATATACTTTTGAAATCATGCAGTGGCTTATGCAATTTATACAACAGCTTGAATAGCTTTTTCTTTAAACAAGTTATCAATGTATCTCTAAGTAGCTTTTTTGTTATGAAAAAAAGCTATAAAAAGTAAGAAAACATTCTGAGGAGAAGCTGTAAGTAACCTTTGTTGCTTTACCTCAAATAGTAGCTGACCCTACTTCAGGAGTAAAGTCTAGAATAAGCTGGAGCAGCTGCAGTGTCTTCCCTACTGGAAAAAAACAAATCAGAAGCCTTCTCTGATTTATCTAGGTCAAATGCTGTTGTGGGGAGTGAGTGTAGCATCTGTTTTTTCAGGTATTTTGAAAGACAAAACCCTCACACTCTTGCTACCAGGAAGAATGAACAATAATTGCATTGTTCTTCTCTGTCTTCTTAGTCTGGCAGTCTTCTAAACTACCTTCTGCCTGCCAGTCTTTCCTCCCATCAAGGAACTGAGGTTGATCCTCAGAAACAGAGTGAGGGATAGTAGCAAATGGACTCCTGCCATGCAACTGAGAGGAGTCCTTCCAAACCTGAAGGCTGATTCTCAGTTTCCTGGGATGTGCTGGAGTCAGTGAAGTCCTTATATACCTACCAACTTTTTAAATGCCTTCTTCCCATCACAGAATTCAACCCCCCATGGCTGAAAAATCCTCAAATCTACTGCAAAATCTACCTTCTAAGTAGGGAAGTAATCTACTAGTAAGAAGTATTTGAAGTCCTGCCTCACTCCAAAACTCAGCATGGGACACATGGGTCTCAGGATCTCCTCATAAGGAAAGACATTGATTTCTGTTCTCCAGCAAATCTCATCTGGGCTCTTTTTTATTTTAAAAGAAAACACCAGAACAACAATTCACCTTCTCACCCAAGAGGTTCCTCAGGAGACCCTCAACCTTGCTGTGGGGCACCCTTCTCTTCTGGTGAAGCTTTGCAGAGGGGAATCCAAGACTGATGGATTTGTCCCTTTGTAACTGGTTCTAAGTCCCTCAGCTGGAAGGTGGATGAAGCTAAAATTTATAATGTGAACAAGCCACTATCAGGGGGAACAAAGCTGTTTCTACATTATGGCCTATGCCACTGTCATGAAATAATGAAGCTGTAATAAGTAATTTAGCAAAAGAATTTTGCTTCAGCTAAAATGAATGTGTGCTTGCTATGGCTTCAGCTAAGATGGGTGTGTGCTTGCTATGCGTTTGGAAAAGGGATAGTGTTAGATGATAGGATATCAGATGAAAGCAACAGTTGGAAGTACTGAAACTTGCAGAACAGAGGGTGGTGTAGTTAGCTAAGATAACCACAGGAGTGTAAAGAATGAAGAAGTCACAAGAAAGACATGGTGATACAGACTTCAAGCTTCCCTCCAATGACTACCAGGAAGACCCGAAGGCAGGGGGCGTGCTCGGGGGTGGGTTGCATTCCAAGAACTTATTGATTATGTAAATTGGGGGGTGGGTTGCATTCCAAGAAGTCATGGATTATGTGATTGAGGGTGGGTTGTGTTCCGAAAACTCATTGATTATGCAAATTATGTTCCAAAAAGAAACATGAATAAGTATAAGGAATACAAAATAAAAACAAGTGTTTGTGAAGGAAAAAATGAGCCACAGGAGGAGAAATCCCCTGTGTAACTCCCAGCGCAGTAATAAATATTCTTTGCTCCACCGAATTTGCCCCGGACTAAAATTCAATACAGCGAGCGTGTTTCTCACAGAAACCATAACTGAAGAGCAGCTGGCATGTTATGTGATTTGTAACAACCCTGCGGTCTCGCAGAAAGTCTCTCTTCTTTCCAATGGTCCTGAAACCTGTCTTCCTTTCCTATTTCCTTGCGCAGGGCATCTCGTACCATGAAGGCCTCCTTTGCAAAAGGCATTACATGTGTTTGCTGATGGGTGATTAACTGCACCAGGACATCGCTGCCTGACCACACTTCTGACCGCAGGAGCAGTTTAACAAATGATCTGCGGGGCAGGTTTGTGTTTAACAAGCCCTTTTGTTATAAACAGCCTGCTAATGAAAGTGCTCATTTTGGCATCCCCTTGTGCTGCTGCTCTTGGAAAAGGGAAAGAGAAGTATTTAGGGTAGTTTTGTTACTCCTTCCACATAACAGTGCTACTGAAAATTGAAAGCTAAAGAAAGGGAAGAGAAATTGCCATCTCCTCAGGAAGGAATCCAGCAGATTCCTTCTAACCAAGAGAAAGGGCTTTTACCAGGCCTATTTTTTAATTAAAAAAATGTGTGACCATGATACCCAGTGGGTTGCAATAGGATTCAGCTATCTAACCGTGTCTAGTGCCAGAAGGTATACTTGGGGCTTTCAGCTGCCATTCAGATAAATGTGGATCCACCCTAGGTCAGTACGATGTCTGCCTGCCCTTTGAAGATGCTTCAGATATCATGGGAAATCTAAAATGTCGTGACGACTGAATTATTCAGAACTGCTTTGGTTCTTTTCTTTTCAACACAACATTGTTTCAAAGTGTTCCTTAGTTTTGGAAATAACCCTAGTATTTACATACAAATTATCCTGAAAGAGGACAAGTGTGTTCACCTGCAGGATCCACCGAGAAGGGCACTGCTAGAGGACAAGGGAGTTTTTTAAGAGAGAAATTTTATGAGGGCCCTTGGTTTCCAAAACAAAAGCTTGACCAACATGAAGGCTCCATTTCTGAGACAGGAAGGGCAACAACCCTTCATTTGCCCTATAGGCCCTAAAGTCAAATGTTTCTCTAAGACAAAGCCAATGCAAAAGTCCGCTAAAGACTGGTGGTAATTTTAAGTAATAGATGTGCTTTTTTTTTGGTTGACAGCAGTTTTTTTAACATGATTAAATGAAGAATAACATGCAATGCATAATTACTAGCATGCTTTCTGAGTAAGGCTTTTTAAAGCAAAAAATCATGTCAAGAAGTGTAAGATTTTTTTTCCGAGTTTTCCTGCTCTCTGATATGTTGTTACGACTTTTGTTTTTACTATGTTGGACCCATGGGTTAGTTTTGCCAAGAAAAATCTACATGTTCCTGTGTGTCTCTACAGCAGTCAGAGCAAGTTTCTAGGATGTTGCTTGCTTTTGCAGAGAGATTTGTTAGCAAAAACTATCTCTGTGTACTATAGAAGGACCATGAGCAAACAGCATTTCTGGATAAAATGTGTTGCTTTCGAATCAGGCGTAGAAAGATGAGGTCACTTGCAGGTGAGCCTATTGGTCAGACCTGCAGGAAAAATGGATTTCCCCCCCACACACACACTGGTCACAAGGAGAAATTAGGAGAGGGAGGGAGAGAATTGCATTTTGTCAGACCAAATCATAACATTGTCGGCCATTTGGTGAAACAAGGAAAATAAAATCAGTCAATTTGGGCCACTCCATTTCACTTTCAGGTTATTTAACTCTGAAGCTAATGACAACAGTTTTCAAAGAATGATCTCAGAACTAGCAGAGCAGACTTCAAAAATGCATAGATACAGAGGAAAAAAAAACCCAACCTGCATGGTCAATTTGTAACTGTGTGTTGGAAAGACAACATGATTTAAGGACTAAGTTTTTCTCAAAGTTTTGAAAGCCGACCCTCCTTCAAAAACAGGTGAAAGCCCTCCACCCTCACCCCCTGAGTATGAAAATCCAGCAAAGGCTTGCACAGCAGCTTTTGTAGCACTTCATGATGGGCCTCTTTTTATATTTCAAGTGGGGAAGCCAATAAAAAGCAAGCCCTGAGGGCAAGGAGCAATTTGGAGCTACTGTCTCAGCCTCTTTGCAGACTCCGGGTACCATTGCTGCCTTATTATTGCTACATCTGTTATGGGGTTTTCCTACTTTATATGCTATAGCAGAAAGTGTTTAAAGTCTATAGGGTAGATGTAAGCAAATCTGAAATATATGTAGCATCATAGATTATGCCTTCCTTTTTCAAGAATATCTTCATAAAGTTATTGGCTGGGACCTTAGGTGCTTCACTTTAGGTGTGTTTCTGAGGATCTGAGACTATGAGTCTCTAAAGGAGCTGTTAAGAGGCCTTTCTGTTTTCCCCCACTCCTCTTGCCTCCCCACACCTAGAATGGAAGAGTATTTTGTGAAACTGAATTACATTGTTTATGTCAGGTGCTTGTGTTTCAGACCCAGCACTGCTCTTGATCCCCTTGTGACCTGGGGCTTTTCACTGCTCATTGCCTGAGTTTCTGCATTTTTGGATAACTTACCATGAAGCTCCTCACCCAACACTTGCCATAGCGGCTGACTGACCGCTGATGAGGTGCTTAGACCAGTGGGGACTGAAAACACTGCTGAGAGAAAAGGCTTATTTGATCAGTGCTGAGCTGTGAGATCTGTGTGTGAGTGACACAGAAGGCATATTATCCATAAACATCTAAAGGAAATCTCTGTTGGAGAGACACTCCCAAAACAATCTATTGAACCTCTGCATTTTATATTTCTAGTTCCACAGACTGTCACAGGCATCTCCCTTGAACTTCCTGTTTTACAATTACTCATGAAACAAATGACAAGCCTCATAAGCAGCTGTCAAATGTGTTCAAACTCTGCTGCCTGCTCCTAGGCAGCACTGGTGGTGCTTTTGCAAGTAGCGTGTATCTATTTGTATGTAGGTTTGCAGTGATGAGAGGACATGTCACAGGGACCGGCTTCAGCAGTGGTCTCTCCTGTCTCCTCTGAGAGGTCAAAGGCAAGCCTTTAGCACTCGTGTTAACCATCATCCCCAGTGAGGCTGAGAAGGGCTTATGAGCCTGGAGAAGAATAAAAAGTCTTTCCTGGGACTGTGGGACCAGGAAGGTTCGTGCTTTCCAAAGGATGATCTCTAGGGTCATGGCCCCTTCCCTGTTCTTCTACTCATATACCAAATCAACCAGAATTTTTCTCTGGAGTCTTGAGTCATTATGATAGATCCTCCTGAATTGCAATACCAATGCAGAAAATACAGGAGCTACAGCAGTTTGCCTCCCCTACATAATTGAGGCTCATCCATATTACATGCTCGTTCCCATTTTACACAGAATAAGACCATGGGCAACACTTCCTCCATTTGGTTTCTCTCTCTGTCCAGCAAGCCGCAGCCCTGGGTATCCACATGTTTATGTTTGACTACAGCAGATTAAGCTCTTGTTACAAGTCAATGGCCAGTCTGTTTTCCCAGATATATTTTCGAGGAATTCTTTTCCCCTCCCCAGTTCCAACACCCCTGAAGCTTTTGCAAAATATTCCTTTTTGGCTTTTGACAATCTTGGTTTCAGATTCCTTTTGCCAGCGAAAGGATTTCTGGGCAGGTTGACAGACATAACATCTACTTCTTTTAAAAAGAGTCCATATACTGGAGTGATGGGTTGGGAGCTGTGTTTGTCTTAACTCAAATTGCAGAGCTATGGCTCAAACTGGGAAGATCTCCCTCTCTCAGCTCTTTCTGAAATTAAAGACAGCCTGCCTCCATCTCTGTCCGGGTTACTTTAAAGTTCCTTCTGCATTTTTCAGGAGCTGATTTGGATGTAGAAGAGATCCTTACCACGAAGAGTGATTTTTATAAAACATACTGATGCAAAGAAATAAAAAAATCACTGCAAGAGAGTCTTTATAGGCCTCGAGTCAGCAGTGCCACCTTTCTGGGTGACTTGGTCTGAGCTAACGTGTGGGTTGTTCTGCAACTGCAAAGAGATTTTTGTTACTTTCTGAGCAGGTCAAAATTGTTTGAAAGACCTGGTAGATACTGGCATGCGATTGTGCATGAAGCATTTCACAGGAGCCTCAGTGCTTTAAGGAAACTAGCTAGCACCAGGGATGGCATACCAGAAGCGCTTTGTTTCCACTTACTGTAAATGATCATAAATTCTACTGCTACTTTATTGTGGTGGCTGTAGTTCTTGGAAGAGTAAAAGGGGTGGGGAACCAGTTCTCAGTCAGTTTTATAAAGTAAAAGGTTGCTTGTATTGGTACCAAGTCCAAAGTGCAATATTTCAACTATGAATGATTGGACGTTTTCCCAGATTCCCATAAAGTCATTAAACACAGTGTAAAGGGTCACCCATAACATAGCCAAAAGATCAGTGCATGCAGAACTGGAGCAGATTGTCAAGACATCCCTGGTTTTCAAGGAGGTGAATACACACTTTCAACTGCAGAGCCTTGGAGGTAGCTGTTATTGTGAAAATGGGCCTTGCAAAGAATTCTGTGGTAAGGTCTCTTTTATAGCTCACTGTGGCTTCTCCAGATACATCTCATAAGAGCAGCGGCCAAGAGCTAAGAGCTCTTCCTCCCCTAGGGAAGTCGTTTCATGTGGAACTTCCCTTTGGAGAAATCTTCCCTTAAGTAAGATCCAGTCTTGGATCAATCCCCAGTGATCTTCCAAAACTGAGAAAACAGTAACTATCATGCTTATTTTTTTTTAATGCATTTGTAGCAAAGTATCATCTAAAAGAATAAGGATGATACCCAGAGGATCTACTAACGTTATTTTAAACCTCTCCATGGAACTAACAGGGAATTGGATTGTCACCTATGTTTATTGAACCATTCCGCATGAATTTGATAGCAGTAATGTGATTTGGAGAAGAGAAGGCTGAGGGGAGACCTTATTATGGCGTACAAGTATCTAAAGGGTGGGTTGAAGGAGGATGGAGCCAGGCTCTTGTCAATGGTTCCAAGTAACAGGACGAGGGGTAACGGGCACAAGTTAGTACACAGGAAGCTCCATTCAAATACACGGAAAAACTTCTTTACGGTTCAGGTGACAGAGCACTGGCACAGGCTGCCCAGGGAGGTTGTAGAGTCCCCTTCTCTGGAGATTTTCAAGACCCGCCTGGATGCAGTCCTGAGTAACGTGCTCTGGGCAATCCTGCTTTAGCAGGGGAGTTGGACTAGATGATCTCTAGAGGTCCCTTCCAACTCTGAAAATTCTGTGATTATGTGTGATTCTGTGATTTTTCTATTAAACTGTATGACTGTTCAACAAAATAGTGGCGAAATAATTATTTTCTAGCCCACTCTGGTAGAAGGTGACAGCCTACCATTGGCAATAGCTGAAGGTATTCTGCCTGCAAAAACAATGCTCCTACAGGAAGAGCTCTCCAAGAAAAACTGAGGAGACATCATCAGCTGGAGGGGACATTGCTAAGCATGGGGAAGTGCACAGCAGCTCAGCAGATGATTGAAGTTATGTCTTTCTGATCAACTTCACCAGTGGAGGGTCTCCCTCAGTGCCCTGGAGGTCCAAGCCTGCTGCCTCAGCAGAACGCCTGGCTTCCAGTGGCGTGGGAAGGAAAAGATGAGACTGGGAATGGGCTCTTGCTTTCTCTCTTGGCAATACAAAGCATTACCAGTGGAGCAACGCAGGTCACCGTGCAGATTTAAATATTCACAAAGAGTTTGTTTTTCTCAGGAAGTACTTGGTCCAGGATGGAAAATAAACTTCTTTAATTTTGCTTTTGACATCTGCTATATAGACAGCTCATTATGGAGCTGCAACAAGAGGCACTTCCAAACTGAAGCAGAAAATATTGGTCCGTCTGTGACACACAAAAAGCCTATGCAGCCCATTTCAAGCTTGTTTAGGACAGCAACAGACATGGAAGCAGAGACTGGATGCAGGGTTGAACTTTTCACAGTCCTGGGTGTGTTTGTGTAAAGGCTTTGGCTCAGTTTGTTATGCCAAAATACAACCAGGCCATGAATCTGAATTTTCCCAAAGTTCAAATGCAGCTGTATTCAGACTCCTCAGACCCTTGTTTATTTGGCATGTTGTGACATTTACACACACACAGAGGGACTCATTTAAACCATCCAACTAAAATCCTCCTACAGCCACAAACGCATAAAATTTGAATGCTTTTTTTTCAGACATTTTGGCTGAAATGAAACTTTTTTACAGTAATAAATAACAGAATAATTATTTTTACTTCCTACACAGGAACTCAAATGTTTGATTGATTTTGCTCTTTTTGGCAGAGCTGATAGGTCTGAAATAGTTTTCCCTGGCATCTCAGCAATAACGGTTCCCATTAACCCTGAAGACTCCCAATGACCTAAACTCAACTTCAGGATTTGATTTCTCCTTCTCCCTCCTACCCACATGGGAATGCAAGAGGAAACATAACACAGCATAGTAGTGATTAGAACTTAACTTTTCTTTTTGCTGTCCCTAGTGTCTGTGCAGCAGCTTAAGGTAACTTTACATCTGTCTTTTCATAGACATATGCTTGTTTTCTACGTGGCAGTCATTTTTGGTGGAACCTGAGGATTTTTGATATTTTTCTAGTATTTCCTTATCCAACAGGAAGAGCAGAGACCTACTCTGCAGCGATTAAAGGAAATCAACTGGTTGGACCTCCCTTACGCCTGAAAATTCCAACCATTTCTGGTGCCCACAGCCTTGTGCTTCCTGGAAGCTCTGGATTGACTGTGCCCACACTCTACAGAAGATCCTTCAGTGTGCAGTAAGCCATCTGCAAACCAAAGATGTTGGTCTTAAGAGCCTGTACTGAGTAGCTGTATGGCTTGAGACTTCCCAGAAACCTTGGGCTGTGTGTGTGTGTGTGTGTGTGCGCAGCACGCACTGTCTGCACACATACTTCTGTCTGGGAAATGCCAGGTTCCACTCACCATTGGCAAATGCTTGCGTTTAATGAGAACTACTGTGCTGACAGATCTTTGGCTGCTCTGATTACATGTGAACGGTAAAGACATTATTGGTCTCACTAGTGTGTCTAGACCCACATGCTTGCCTGCCCTGGCTTGTTCCAAGCCACTCAAGGTTTGGTGGCCTGTGTGGCACACATTTGTCTCATCACTCATCTGAGCTGATTCAACTACCACCAAGCAAACCCAGCCCATATCCCGTTTGTTCTCTCAAGCATTGGCCAATTTTATTGTTCACGCACCCAAAATGATACAGTGATCTCCTTTAACCTTCTGGGTATATTTATATATGGCAGAAAGAAGTAGAAGAGTAAACTTTTATTAATTTAACCTGGTTTAAATAATTAGTGAAGAGCTCAGAAATCAGGGAGCTCCACGTGGAAGAGACAGTGAACACCATTGTGATTATAACAGCTTTGAAGTGCAAAAACTAACAGGAAGCAGACTAACATGCTGGAATAATGTTTGGAATATGTTTGGTGTCTCTACATTATGGATGGAGGACTCTTGGATCCATTTGACCATCATTCTAACAGCAAATTGTTCCAGTTTCTGTGGTCTGGAATGCTTAAGAAGCAAAGGATGTTCTTGGTGTTGGAGAATGTCCCTCTTCCCACTGCACTGAAATGTACAGCAGAATAGGTATTTAGCTAAATTACTGTACCACCAGTGGCTGTGTTTTCCCAGCTCCCATCCCATCAGCCAACACAGTCTCTCTCCTACCTTAATCTTTCCGGTTTGAACTTTTTTTAAAAAAAATGTAGACACCTTTCACTTGTCATCTGAAGTGCTCTAGAAAAGTTGTATGAAATGAGGCAATAGCACGCCCATGTTCCCTGACGCAAATCAGACTCGTAGACGGGGACCCTTGCAGAGAAGACAAAGACACAAAAAGGTCTGGAAAATAAATTCAGTTATAGTGGTGACTTTAACTTTGTCTGGCCGTAGATATGTCAACATCAACTGCTGAATCTTTTGTGCTTTGCTGGTTCTGCAGGGAATCTGTATAATTCCTGGAAGGTTCTGCCTTCCACGAGCAGTTCAGGTCTTTGGTGTGCTTAGGCACCTTCTGGACATCCGAGTTTGTCTTCACTAACCACAAGAACCTCAGGGAGTCACTTAACTGTAGGCACTGTCTCCATCTAGGCCAGTGTGTCTATATTTCAATCTCTCGTGGGGAGATCGTCACTGCTTTACCCATATGGTGGCTGTGAGGATAAATATGTTATTGGAGATATGTAGGAGGGATAAGTGGAGGGCTGGAGAAGCATACGTGATAGAGTGGCTGTTGTGTATGAGTAGGAGATTGTCTCTGTGTGTGTGCATAATCTCATTCAAATTATACAGGCAGGATCCAGCATCTGAGAATCATTTTCTCTAAGGATCGTAATTGTAAAGTTTAACCAAATAAATATTGAAAGACATTATATAAAACTCCCACACAGGGCCCTGCAACCTGAAACATAAAATATACATACAGCAGATTCTGCTCACCGCAAAACTATGCCAGGAATATAAGAGTATCTTTTTATACAGATTGGCTTGCATCCCATTCCAGGGTCAGAGACATGACGTCCCGATAAACATTCATGGATTGCTTGGAAATCACAGGCATCTATGAGCTGTCTTGCTGGCCCTCCCTATTTCAGCTGAACATTTAGTGCTGAGTCGATAAAGCCCCTCACTCCTTCCTCATCATTCTCGTCTCCTTAATTCCACCAGGTAATTCGTATGGTGCAGTTTCACCAGCTAAATCATTTTTAAATAGTTAAGCCCCTTTTGGGGCTTTTAAAACAGCTGGCTGTAGGACTGACTCAAAGTCTAATCTGTATCTCTCCTGAGAGGATACTTTTTTTCTGCCTCTCACTTTCTTGATGACTACAGGACCCAATAAATACAATACTTTCTAAAGTTTTAGTTGCTTGCTTGCCTTCCTTCTCACAGAGGGAGCCACTATGCTGAGAAAACAGCAATAAGAAAACTCTATAAATTCAATATCTTATACATTCAGAGCCTTGTAAAACCGACCAAGGCATGAATTCCTACAGGCACTGTGTTCCTCTGTAGCGGTGTGCAGAATAAAGCCCCCACCATCTGAATTCTCATGCCATGTGATTTCTGCTGGCAGGCTCCTAGTAGCACCCAGAAGTAGCTTTGGCCTTTCTTGGTTTGGAAATTAGTATTAATTTCTATTCTGTACTAGCTAGTGAGCGGAGAGGGAGGCCAACAGCTAGACCTAGTTGTCCACCCCTTTCACATAAATGCATATCTGTCAAGTTTCTCCCACTTTTATCTCCCACGAATAGAGAAAACTAAGAACTATTCATTGATATATCTCCAATATGGGGACATATTGCTGTTTATCATGGAGATAACAGGTCTAAAGACTTAGCTCGTGCTAAAAGACAGAGGTTCAGACTCTTCTATCACTGCCCTTGTTTTACCTTTGCCAATCAGAGATAGTTAAATAGTAAAAATGTTATTTTATCCTGTGTTACCTCTGTGTATTACAGACACATGAATAGGCTCCTTCAACCTACAGTAACACACACAAATAAAAGCAATATCACTTCTCACCAAAGAAGGAAAATGGGAGTGTTGTGAGAATGGGTGACCAAAGGCAAAACTTGGACGGGGTAGAGCTGGAAGACCAGATGATGTTTGATTCATTCCACTGTATGACTTCAGCAGAGTTCACCAGCATACAAATGGGTAGAGGTGTCCAAACGGCTATGGAAGTAATGCACCTGTGTGAATAGAGACTTACACTCACATAAGATCACGGTTATGAATTATTTCAGTATTTTTTTGTTAGAGGAGTATCAGGAAATGCATTAGAAGGACTGTTATATCACTGCCAATATCTGGTGGTTCTACTGTTATGAAACCATCCATCCCTCTTGCAGGCAAGCCTCTCATGCAAAGGGGGTAGGTTATACAAAGTGTGGGGACATCTCCTTTCTGTAGTCACCTGCACAAAACTTGGAGGGACCGGCACAGTTTTCTGAGGAGAAGAGATGAGAAAAGCATCTGTAGTCAGTCCTTATAGGTGGGCACGACCTGTCTTCAGTCATGTTTCTGGGAATGAGAATGGTTTCAAAACTTTAAAAGGTGCTCTTCAATCTGCATGTAAAACACAAGGGCAGGCAGGTCAGTTGGTTGTGTTGGGCGTTATTCTAAGAGCTTTTGGGGTGGAATACTAAGGGCTTTCAGGGACAGAAACTGAATCCTGAATTCAGTGGCTGTTGTCAGGTTTGGATAAAGATCCCTCATGTGCTTAGATCTGCCTTCTTCTGACTTAACCATGTGCAGATCTGGGTCTGTCTGTTGGAGCACTTGGGGACCCAGTCCTGAGAGAACATGGTTATGCAAACCCAGCAGTAGCCCAGCCAGTGCAAAGCAGTTGAATGAGTCACAGGCTTTGTGGCATACAGAGGCTGCAGATGGAGATTCGTGTTCACACCGAGAAATGCAGCCTTATTCTGTACTTGCTGCCATCTGGAGACAGAGAAATCAAATATAACTGGCATGTGTTAAAACCCCTCCACCCTTTTGTATGGTTTAATCTTGCAAATTGTATTTTAGCAGAGGAAAAATGTATTAATTGTTCTGCAAATGTGACTAATGGTGGTTAGTCCTATTCTGCTGTCAGGAAAAGGGCTGCAGTTGACTGCATTTAACTCCTGCTTGAAGCTGTCCTGTTTTATGCAAAGTTTTCAGGCTTTTGCCAGCTTCAAAGCTGGCATTTCCCATTCAAAGCACTCTGGGGTTAGCAGAAAGACCTGCTGACACATACTGCAGCTGACATAAGTTCAAGATCTCTAGAACTTGGAGCAACTGAAGAGGTCTGAACACAAAACAGTTCCCTTCCAAATGGAAATACCTGTGTTTCTCATCCAGCCTGTTGAGGCTGATCACCGACTCCTTTAGCATTGTGCTCTTCAGTGACTGGATGACAGTAATATGGCCTTTATATCCAATCTGAAGCTGGTAGAGTGCGCCACATTTTGTTTCTTAAGCATGATAACTGCAGGCACATGACGTATTCGTGGCTTAGAGGTTGCAGAGCTGAAGGTCTGATCTGTACAAATTATGTTGGGATCCCCCTCATTGATCAAACTATCCCACTTTCAATGCTGGCAATTTGGAAAAGGCATTTTCTACACTGCTGGAAATGTACAAATAATAAATGTGTCTGCTGAGGGATAAGGAAATGTTGGGATGTCAAACCTATCTACAGTTCCATTTCATATGTTTTTTTTTAATCCTCCTGCTTCCATCTCTGTCTATGTCTTATAATGCATTCACCACCACAGCTGCATAGTGTGTGGCCAAGAGCACATAAATATGGCTAAGAAACACCACACAGAAATACAACGTTATTAACATTAAAGGTCTCTGGGTACGTCCAAAAAAACGCCACAGAATGAAGATGGGACAGTGCTTGCACGCAACTCCTTCTCCTCCTTATATGAGATGCAAAATAAAAATCCTATATAAAAGGAATGATTTCACACAGTCTGAGAAGGTGGGATCAGTGTAGTTAAGGAAAGGAAGCTATAGGGACATAGAATAGCTTAACAGAGAGATCTGTTAGTGGGAAAATCTCAGAGAAATGGAAGACTTCTCTCTGCAGCCTTTGAAATTGAGAATATTGAAGAATATTCACCAGGGCACAAACACCTGTGATGAGAACAGAGGTGCACAGGAAGAAAAAACTCCTCTTACCCGGTAGTCTTCATGCAGAAAGAAAGGTGGATAAACAGCAATTCCTTCTTTTTCTAGGAGTTCCTCTACCAAGAGGTCAGACTGACTACTGTATGTGGAATGTGATCCCATCCTACAGCCACCCTCAGCTTTGTTGTATTTGTGCTCAGCTTCGTTGCTGCTCCCTTTGCTTATAGGATTGAATGGAGAGCACAGAACTGGTAAATCAGCATTGACAGCCTAGGAAGCCAAGTAGTCAAATTTCAGCATCAGTCAAGTGCTTTCTCAGGGGAGAATTTGCAAAGTAACAAGTTACATATCTTTTTTTGGCATAGTCCAGAAGGAATAAACAAACAAAAGGAGCAGCATGTCTTCTGTCTGCTCTGCAGCAACTTACACAGATTTTCTCAGTACCACTTTAAGCAAAAGAAAGCTGCCAAGGTGGAAGAGAAATAAAAACCTGAAATCAATTTTGGCCTGCTTTATCAGTGTCATGGAATTTAGGATCTCTTTGCAGCTATCCTCTCAGGACTGGCTGAGATATGAGTACCTCTCTTTCTGCTGTTCCTTCAATGAAGCGGCTACGCTCAGAAACTTAGGGAGGGTTGTGGCCCCTCTGGGTATGCCAAAGGCCTTCCTTTATTTTCTCCTCGACTTGCCAGGCCTTGCCTTTGTACCACATGGACTCCAACTATAAAGGCAACAGAACTCTAAATGATGCATCTCACGGGTGTGGCTTCTTTGCCGCGGGCAGCAGAAGCACATTGCCAACTTTACTGCTTTTTCCAGTGATCTTATTTAGAAACAGCAAATTAGGGACTGATGTGAGTCAAATCAGATCATTGGATTTCTTCAGAACTGTGTACCTCCGACTATTTTAAATCATGTTCCCTACACACTAAGGAATGTGCTAACTGAGTGGAGACCTACCTGTATTTTGTTAACCACACAGTTAGCCTTGAGTCTAGTCCAGGCCTGACAAGAACCAACTGCTCATTGTCTCACCTTCATGACCATCGCTCTATAGACTCTGCCATTCACTCATTCTGTATTTTCTCTTACTGTAAAGGGATTAAATTAAGGGACAAGTGATTAGAAACAGAAGGGAACTTGGCTTTAATGATCTGGACTTTGTTCACAAAATAACTCACAAACCATTCACTGATACCTTTTGATTTGCAGACCTTCCTTGCAGGCTCTGAGTCAAATCAGTGATCCAGAAGAGCTCAGAAAGGAGACATTTTTCCCCCCCTCAAAGCAAGGATATTGGAAAAAGATGTGGCCCTCTGCAGCTGTCATGGCCTTTGATATCCAGCTACATGTTGTTTCCATATTGCATAGTGAATTGTGAGACCAGATGATCTCCATAAATAATGCAGTCTTGTGATTTCCTCAATTACTGTTCCAACAGAAACTTCCAAAGGGTCGATGCACCAGGGAACACTCATGAGCACATGGGGACACCTAAACTTTTAGAGTACTTGTGAGCATGGATGAGAGATGTACCCCTGTGAGAGGCAATCTAGACATAAACATCCAATCCTGTACAGGGCTTTGACACTTAGAAATAAATCTAGAACAATTTGCATTGCGGAAGAGTATAGTGCTGGGCATTGAGAGTTCTTAATGACTAGTGCTGTTAAGACAGTTCTTTTTTTCTCATCTGGGGCCGTTTTACATGTGAGATTTCATTCTTGACATGATAAATTGTGGACATTGACTATGAAGATTCCTTTCTCACCTCCTTCTAGAAATCTTCTAAACCTCTTTACAGAAAATTCCCAGATGGAGCTTTTTTCTATTGTGATGTCGTTGCAGTTGTAACAGAAACTTGTTCGATATTCTTCTTCTACATAAGAAGGCCCCTAAGAAGTTCCTTTCCTAAAGAGCACTCAATAAGAAGTCTTCCCTCACCAAGACATTGACCACAGGACTGAGAAACACATATGACTTACTAACACCTTTAAACTAAATAAAATTAAATTTAATAAATTTCCCTTTCCCCATCACAAATTAACACCTTTGTGCCTCCTCTACCAGCAGCTGTAAATTAATTTCCAACAGCCAGACTTGTCTGGTCTCCAAAAGTTCCTCTTTCCAATGAAAGACTACATCATCTCTAAGCAGAGCCTTTACCAGGTTAACTGAAGGCATCCTTGAAAGACTGAGCCTTCTGAAAGGACCTAACAGGGTGTAGTGAATGGTCATGTTTTTAGAGAAACAGCAGAGCAGGATGTCAAGGCAGACAGCACTGGCAGAGCTGAGCAGATGGGAAGGTGCGCTGAAACAGATCACTTATTCACTCAGGCCCCAGCTGAAAGTTGATTATACAGAAAGTTGTGTGTAAAGTATTTATAGTCCACCTTCAAAACTCAAAATCTATTCCAAGTGGGATTGTTTACATAGTCAAATATATTCCCATTAATAAACCTGTATTTTCGTACTAAGATGCTTTGCTTGGGTTTGGGGAGACAGTGTTATTTTTTTTCTTTAAAAAAAAAAATTAATTACTCAAACAATATCATCCTGTGAAATGTTCTTACTGAAAAATTCAAATGGTCTAAAAGGAATGAGAACTCCCACCTAACTGGGAACAGATTTATGCCTGAATTCAGCCCCAAGTCTTGCCTCCCACAGGCAGTTCCCAACAGAAAAAGTGGTTGGGTTTCCTTCTTTCCCTTTCTGAACCTTAGATGCCACATGCACATGGGTGCTTGTTTGTAGTTATGCCTTTAATTTGATGCATGGCATGAGAGCATATGGTACCATAAACCCCACCAAAAATAGCAACCCAAGTATTGGCTGCAAAAATCACAAAAGACTTGGAAAGCTCAGTGATGACAATTGTGAGAACCTGTACGACATTTTCCTGAAGGGTAGGTAGGTCTTCTCAGAACAAGACGCAAATTCATCTGCACACTTCCTAACATTTATGTGTACACGCATGTGTTCCAAATAGACACTACATTCGAAATTGCCTTTTGTAGTCTGGTATTACAGCTGCGTCGAGGGCAGCCTGGGAACATGATAAAAGAGTGACATGTCAGATCTCTCTGTTATACATTTTCTGAAGGGTTTTCACTTTGATACTTTTCAGTCATGTTTTGGCTGCTATGCGTATATCTTCACATGCATAGGCATATCTGTGTGTGCATACAAATGTTTCTTTAAAAGGGATATGTGTCTTCTCTATTTTGTTTGTCTCTAACACTGTGATCTCCAGAGTCACATACCTTCCCACGTTTGGTTCTTGTATACAGATAAACGCGTTGTAGTAATTCCCCTATTTTCCCATATGCCTAGAGCCTAATTTATAATGGCTCAAAATGAGGGGAGAAAGTCTTTTTCTTAGTATGGGTTTTGCTGAACTTTCAGGAGAAACTTTGCTGCCGTGTGACCTGAGACACAGAAAATGTTGATACCAATAAAATCCTAGCAGAGCATGCCAAGAAAATCAGCATTTAGTTTACCTAGGATATCCCAGAGGAAACATACAGTTAATACTGAAGTTTAAAATATCTTAGTCTTGGAATCTTAAAACTCCATCAGCACTTGGAAGAGGAAGAAGAAAGAGTAACAAAAAATGCCGTAGCAACAAGGAGGTTAAATACACACACGTGCAAAATGTAGCACAACTCAATGCATCACTTTTAGCGGCTACAGATTTTGTCTGACACGGGTTTTGGTCTTGTTCTCGTCATATTTGTAGCATTGCAGAAAAAAAAATTAATAAAACCTTCCCCTTTCTGAGAGTACCTTATAATGAAAACAAGAATATTTTGAAAGGAAAGAATAGGAAATATTGACTGGGGTGTCCTGCTGCTTTCTAAGTAGACCAGCTCCCAAGATTTATGTCAAAAGCAACAGAAGGTTGGAAATGAAAGAATGCCCTTGAAGTTATGCTCTGTAACTCAGCCAAGCAAGATGGCTTTTTCATTTACCTTGTCGAAAACCCAACGTGAAAAAAAAAGGTTGGAGATAAAAATCTTACACCATTACTGGAGATTTACAAATGATGTGACAAAATAAACATGTGTGCCACGCATGAGAAAAAGTGCTCCATTCAATGATATAACAGCTCCCCCGCTCAAGATAGGTGGTGCTTAGTTTTAAATCTGCAGAACATTGCCTTGAGTTGCTGAAGTTGTACCCTTTTGGGTTGAAGCAATCCTCATACATGGGCTCTCAATCAGGCTGAGGAACTCGCACAGTCCTGCCGACCTACAGAGGCAATGGAGCTCTTCCTTTACTGACCCTGGTGCTCGTGGATCTTAGAGCATAGGTTACCTTCTCGGCGTTTGAATTCGACATCGTCCCATATGTTTCACTGTCCCTGCCAGGGCAGATATTTCTGAATATGAGAGCAGACATTGGTAGGGTTGATGCCGTCAGATTAAACAGCCAACAAGAGACAGCGATAGAAGTTAAATAAGTAGAAGGGAACAAGGCAGCTGTGTGAAGAGTGTTATCGCCTGGGATAAGTCTCATTTGTGCACACGTGTGAAGATGTCTCCACTGCGTATTTCAGATTCACACAGCACCTTTAAGTCAATGGTATGAAAGAGCTCCCGTTGGCTTCAGTTGATTTTGGACTTGCAGCATTGGTCTTAGTTGATTTTGGACTTGTGGTGTTTTTTCGTAACGGCAGCAGGGTCCAAAAGTCATTGTGCTGAGGTGTTAATGATTTTTTTTTATCCCATTGCTTCAGCAAAACCACTAAAGCCTGGAAGCAGCTTTCTTTCCTCGGGAACCCAGGCCTCCTGGCACACAGGGAAGCGCATATTTCAGATGCAGTATGAGGCAGGTGATGCTAATACCTGAAATAAGAAGGGCATGCTCTGAATGGATCAATAGTTAGTTTGAAATCAATTATTAAGTGAAGGCTGTGCCACGTGCGTAACATGGGCACTTCCAGAAGCCTGAAGTGTGGAGTGCATAATTCAGCCTGCCCAGCCTCAAACTCATGATTATTTTTGGTCTTTCTTAAGATTTCTGTATCTCAGCCTACCCGTATATGATAATGATACCTAGAGAGTAATATCAGAAAGGGCTGCCATGTTTATACAGACTTTTGGCAGAGCACAGGTGAGGGAATGGCACGTAGTTTTTACCTTTAACTTCAGTCAGTTTGAGCTGTAACATGTGTGAAAGATCACTTTGGTCTCTGAGAAGTAACTACTGTACTGACTTATGCAATGCATATGTAATTCATTATAGAATATTATATCAGTATTAATGCTGATATGTAGTGTATCTAATTTAGACACCTAGAACTTAGCATTTCAGCTATGTTGAAACCTTCATCTTCTGTTTATAGTGTAATTCAAACCTCCAGAGCAAACACTCAAGTGTCTTCTGTTAGTGTAGGGTGGCAGATCGCTCTGGGAGCCTGCAGTGACCCTTCTACCAAGACCAAGTGTCCACCTCCCTCCTTGCAGTTTCTTTTACAGTAGGTAGGAGATCAACATACTATAAAGACATATCTCTGTTCAGGATACAGTTTGTCAAGGCTTCTTTCCACAAAGATTCCCAAACAGGGCTGGTTCTTCTTAAAAAAATAAAGCACTGGTAACAATCGTGTGGCCAGAACATTTGTCCCAGAGGATGGATACAGGTTCTAGGAAATCTGAACTAACACTACAGGAAAGGTCTTTAACCAATACACATCATCATATTGAAATGAGTTTGCTGTGTTTAAGACTATTATTAATGGCTCAGAAGTCTCCAAGTCTTTAGGTACCTGTGGCTGCCAGATCACAGCAGAGTTCTAGGTGGCAGATAGGTATATGTCCATAGACAAAATACTTCTGAGCCGTGTTGTCCTCTAATTCCAAAGTCTGGAAAACTTTCAGGCCAGTGAAGCTGGTCATTAAGGGCTAGACACTAATGGATTTGCAAGTTCTGAAAAGTAGGTGGATTACATAGTGGATTTTACTGTGTACATTTTACATAGCCAAACCCCAATTTTAGAGGATATGAGGCTGAATCGTTCCTAGCCTCACATCTTTCTTCCCAGATAACTGTTCAGCATTTTGTGGTCTTCAATGCCACAGAATCTAAATACCTATTACTCTAAAGATTCAAACGACATAGCTGTTGTACATGTAATATGACTTCAGTGCGTGCCCCATAAAAACAGAGAAATAAGAAGAGGCTAAACACTGCCTTGAAAACACACCCAACCACGTAAGAAACAGAGAATAGATATGAATTCCAGTTTACTTCCTCACTTCTCCCTCTGTAATGGGCCAAGCCTTCAATCCAAACAGCCCTCAACTGTGAGGAAGTTCAGATCCAAACTCTTAAAAGCCAGGCTATTTCTAATTATTTTTATTGCCTCATTAAATTTATTATGTTGAGCCATTTCTAGTGACCTCATTAACTCTCTGCAAAGAGTTTGTCACATACAATCCTTAACAGATGTCTGATTTCAGGCATTGTGAAGTCAGTCATCTGGCCCTTTCCTCAGCATGCGTAGACCCTTAGCTCTCCAATCCTATGCTCTACTCTGTCAAGAAGGATTTCATTTTGATGATGCGGTATTACTGGAAAATTTGCTGTGGTCCTGCTTGGGCCAGTTCTTATGCCTTCATCCTCTAGCTATGTCCCACATATTTCTTCTCATCTGCCTTGTTTCCTTCTGCATTGATCCAGATGGGTTGTATACCAGAACTGCACTCTCTCCTGTGGAGAATATCTTCTGGCTTCTTGACTCAACAGGGGTTTTCAATGCCCCGTTGGGGTTAGGCTGTAAAAACCCTCTATTATGTGTGCAGCTGGGCTCAGAGAGCAGATTTCACTTTGTTCTCTCTTTATCCGTGATTTAAATGGAATGGATAGCATGATTATTAAATGCTAGGGTTCTGGACCACAGCCTTGAAGGATTTTGAGTCACTCTGCAGCTGAGGGCAGGATGTGGGACTGACAGGATCAACAAGGAAGGAAGGAAGCTACCATGTGAACCTGAGAGTCAGCCAGGTCTCCTACAACTGGCTTGCTGGGTAGGCAACACGCAATGCCAGACATCTGGGGATGAACACAAGTCGACAGTTGTTTTTGGAAGAACATATGGATTCTGCAGTCATACCCGTTCCCAGATCAAGAGATGCAGACATTGCCCCAGCAGGTTGCATCCCATGCATTGACATAAGAACAACCACGTGTGGGCAGGCCAAAGGTTCGCCCCCCTGTTCAAAGTCAGCCTACACTGAATGTCCAGGATAATGGTCCAGGGAGCATATGTAGGTATCCACAGAATACCCCACAGGCTTTGGCATGGTACAGTTCAGGTGACTTCCTGTGTTGGAATACGTAACGTTTCTTGATAGATTTGGGCTTTTCCCCCAGAATAACTTTTTGAGCTCTTGTAAACCTTTACTTTCCACGATCTCCTGTGGCAAGCATTTCCACAGCTTAACTACATGCTCTATGAAGAAACAACTTTTTTAAGAACTTTGTCTACAGCTTTCCTGTTTGTTTTATTCTTTCCTGTTCTTGTATTGGAAGACAGTGAATAATTAATCTGTTTTCATCTTCTGCAGGCCAGTCAGGATTTTACAGACATCTATTCCTCCCCTTCTCAGTCATCTCTTCATGTTGCTCCTGTATCAATTTGCCGTCTTACTTCTGGCAGGTTAAGAACTGTAACAGGCTGAGGATTGGGATGATTTTTCTGTAGTTTCAGTGGCGAAGGAGAAACAGGAGTTGGGGAGGAACCTGGACAGCGGTGATTAGGTTACATATTTTGTTGTTAAGGTGGTACAGCTTTTTCTTGAAAGAATATCTAGTTTTGCAACTTAGATTTGCTAAGTTTCAGAAGCTATAAGCATATAAAAAGAGGAGGACAGGAATTTATGCAAACCTTCAATTTCCACATAAAACTTAAGCCTATTTCTCCTCTTACCTTTCATAAAAGTTGGTCTGTAATGTGATGCTAACTTGAATTATTGCAGGGATTAGAAGGTGAGATGCATCCAGTTCTCAGTTCTTCTCACTTCTTGGTTTTATAGAGGTGCAGCTCTCCTGGATTTGTATCTGATTTACACCAGCACAGACGGGAGGAAAGTTGGGCCTATTGTTTTTACACTCCGCTTTTGACAGCGCTGAGAATCTTCATGCTATAAAAGTGTCCGCGCTGTGCCGTCTTCCATCTGTATTGCATATATTGTATCTGTCATGCTGGTTAGGAAGAGCTGATATTTTTGGCAAGCTTTCTTTCTTGTACGACACATATAGCATCACGGCATAAAAAATAGCAATGGGTAGGAAAAAATATCTGACTCATGGGAAATTCACATACTTGTTTTATCCCATGTCAGAGCGGAAGAGGAGAGTACCAATTTTTCCCCCAGTGGAATGAAAGGTATTATCAGATTTCAAGTAGTTCTCATCCAAATGTAAGGAGTATCCTGAGGCACTGGGGCACTTCAGTCACAGGAGGCTTGGATTCATTTTCTATAACTGTAGTTGTCTAAAAGTTGTCTTCTAAAATGAGTGAAAGAGAGGGATGAGCCTGTCTAGAGTGCAAGTCATTTCATCCTGAACAGCACATCTCAGATACAACAGATCACTGCATATTTGGCGATGCGTTGCTCTCTGTACTGACAAGCTAAGGAACCCAGACCTGCCATTTGACTAACTGCTTGCCTTTTAGGCAATGAAAATTAGAAAAAAAACAACCCTTCAAATATTTTTGTGGGGATAATTTTCAGCTCAGGAGAAGACAAGGTCACGACAAATTCAGAACTGCAACTTTCATGAGGAACACCCTGGCTGATACAGAATGCAACGCTGATGGCAAAAAAATCCTTTAAAAATCAACCATTTCCTAGGGAAGACTTCTGAATGAGATGATGCCCTGCCTTCTCATGGGAAAAATTTGCACTCAGAAATTAAGAAACAGCTTCAAGAAGTTAAAAAAATAGTACAAAGTTGCTTGCTAATGAAGCATATAAGTGGCAGCTGATAGATTGAAAGCCGTAATATTTTCAGCTTCAATAGCCAAGATTTATGAGCGGCTTTTCTTTCACACCGACACTGACTTTACCCCTGCAAAATTTAGACATCCAATCTAGGCAATGTTTGAGTTCCTTCCATGCTCAATGTAAAGACATAGACACCTCTAGAGAGAGACTCCTCTCACTGATTTTATACCTGTGTTAAAATCTGAGGAATTTGGATGGCTGTGAGTAAGGAAGATGCATCTCACAATGTATTTGCACCATTTTAACTCCACTAAAATACTTGAGTCATTCCCACCATCAGTTTATGAAGATGGTGTGAATGGATAAGCTACCCAGCACAAGATGTGTCTCCCACCCCCAGAAGAGGCAGGGAACAGCTCTTTATCCCTAAAGATTTTCCCACAAATGAAGAGGTCCAGGGAGAGGCAGCATGAGAGAGACCTAGAAAGGTTCTTGATTAGATCCACTAACTGCAGCTGACAGAAATGTCTTAAAATATAATACATCAACATTACTATGTTAAAAAGCAGCTTCTGTCTCTGGAAATGGTGTAGTCTTTAATGTCACTGGATCAAATTTGGGTGGATTTTCATATGACAACAAAAGGCTGCACCTAAAGATATTTTCTAGCCAAATTTCAAGAGTTTGTTTCAAAAGAACAGATTCCCTAGGAGGATGGAGAAAGAAGGAGGACTTCAGTTCAAATGATGAATGTCTGGCAAGATCAAGAGCAACTGGCTGGTGAGTGTTGAGATGGGAAGCGCCCAGTGATTTTCATAGCAGCACTGATGCCAACCTCCCGATGGTGGCGGTCTAGAGGGTGGACAATGCGTCTTGGTGGCTGTAAAGTTTCACTGAACCTATGAACAAACCTCTGTGTCTAAAGCATCCCAGCATGGGGTGAAGGGAGGTGGCAGGAAGGAGACACTGCAAATTTGTCAACTCATTTGTAGTATGCCAAAGGGGAGAACAGCAGTAACGCAGGAAGCTGGGAAAATAAGCAGTACCGCAGTCTGGCATTTGCCTCCAAACGCTGTGCCTGCTTCGTGGTGTCAGAAGTAGAAACAGACATCCAATATTAGATTGGATGTCTAAGACGGACCCCTAGATGGTTGTTGATCCTTAAAAGGGGTTAGTGTGCCACACCATGTGCCCTCATTTTATTAGCGTGCTAAGGAGGGACACATGGGAGCTGATGTCCTTGCAAGATGAGTTCTCAGTAAACACTGATTGCTACCCTATGACTGAGATTAAGAGTTTTTACCCTCAGTGACCCATAAACACATACCCCAGGACCTTTCCCCGGAGAATTTCAAATGACTTTACCGACTGACTTAAGTAGAAATGCAAAGAGGCCTTATGCCTTCAAAGCCTGTGAATATATTTTCTACCCGAAGCAGAAAGTTCAGGCACTGTTTATCCTGTTCTGCCCAGGGCTTGCTCTTTTTGTTTTGCACTGAATTTCTTTCCTGTTAGACATTGTTCCTGAGCCAAAGTTTTCTTTGGAACGCCAAATGGGAAAGGACCACCTGGGTTAGGAATTCCTGTCCTCTGGAATTGCAGGCTGCTGTGCCAGTTTCATCATTTTTTTTTTGTTCTTCTCAGAAAAGAAGAATGTAGTGCTGGCTGGGAATGTGTAGAAATGCTCTTCCCTTTTGCTACCAGTTGTGGATGAACGCAGAGGGGAACCTCCTTCCAAAACAAGATGTATCATACTGTGATGGCCAAGGTCTCTCCCTGTTCCTACCGGTATCAGGAGGTGGCAATAAATAAGTTAACAGTAGATGCACCTAATCATGGCAAGGCTAGGAGGTAAGTCCTAGCAAAGGCAACAGGGTCAGTCTGGTATTCAACTACAGCCCTCCGTAGTCCCAAGGAAAGCAGGTGGGTATGAGGAAAGAGCAGGATTAGGTCTATGGCACTGTGTCATCCTATGGGCCACTCCTGGTGGGCACATGGAGAGGGAGCAAGATGCCCATGTGAGCTGCCATGGTCATGTCTGTGTCTTGTCAGAGCCAAGGAGCTCAGGCCACAGCACAGGCATGTCAAACACATTGTCAGAAGGCGCTGAAGTGGCTGGGTTTATTTTAATCTGGAAATGTGGCCCTTGCTGCCTTTTATGATGTGCCAGTCTAAGCTGCCTCTGGCAGCTGTGAGAATATTGGTTTTGGCAGACAGCTGCAAGGAGCAGCAGACTGGAAGGAGTCAGCAGCAAATGTGATAAAAGGGGAAACTTGCTGACGCCGGGAGGAAAAGCACAAGGTCCCGCTGATTACCAGAAACCCTTCAGGAGCTGTGAGGAAGAGGAGGTATCCTCTGACGCTGGGATGGATGGACAGAAAATGGCTAACCCTCTCCCCTTGACTTAAGTTGAATTGCCCCACAGCATGTGTAAGATACCCCACTGGCTGGAGGGGAAGGATGCTCCAAAGGAGATGGCAGGGAAAGATTTCTCTCTTTACCTGGCATTTGGCTGAATTGATCCTCTTTGATAAAAAGGACTGGGTCCTGGCCACCAGTAAAACATACAGATCTGTGGGAACTGAAGATGTCCAAACTAAAGGCTAAAACCATAGTCATTGCTATATTAACAGGTCCAGTATTTCCCAGCACTAGACTTTTATTGCAACCCCCTTCCCCCTCGCCATCTCTGTCTTACAATTACAACGCTCCTCCTCTGTGGTTTCAGGGATGGGCTTTTTTTTTTTTTTGTTTGCCAACTAGATAACAAGCTCTTTGGGACCATGATTTTTTTAATGTGTTTTGTGCTCACAAAGAGGGTGGGATCTGCAAAAGGTCCCAAGCCCTTGTGAATGTTAAACAGTGATGACAATAATACGACTGTGAGTGAAATTCCCACAGTTCCTCCTCTAACCAGCAGGATGTAACGAGAAAGCTCATCAGAGATCTCTGTGGGTCCCTGGAAGGAGGAACAGTTTAGATGTCAACTTGAGGATCCACCTTGCTTTTTGTCATTGCAGTTTCCAGTTACATCCAGAAATGAAAGGGACTGATTTTTCAATCAACCTGCAGCTCAGATCACCTCAGGACAGGAGGTTTTGATGCAGCGGGTACAGTGCACGAAGCTGCCAGCTGAAAAGGCGTATTCCCAGGCAGCGTTGCCCTTGATGCAATGAAAGGGTATACAACATCCATGAGGCAGGACCAGGATTCTTCAGAAAAAAAAAAAAAAAATTTGAAGGGCTGGGTTGGTTTGTTTGTTTGGCTTTTTCCCAAGGCCCGAGATGCTCTTTTACACCAGGATTTATTTTTAGTATAAACATGAAAGACTTCTGTTTAGGAGAGTCATACCCAGCAAAGCAAAATTCTTAGCTGAAGGACTGCTTACCCTGGGAGTGCCGGGTTTGTGCCTGGCTGCCCAACGCCTGCATGAACACAGCAGTGAAGGGCAGCAACTGCCCATAAGCCCACCGTAGCCTGCCCTGGGCGTACCAGTCCTCTGGCCTTTTTTGAACTACAGGAAGTGGTGGAAAAGGTGAACTGGTCAATATTTTAGCTGTATTCAAAAACAAACAAAGGGCAGAATCTCCTTTGCTGTCAGCATGCCCTGCAGAGGGGCAAGAAAATGCAGAGATTGTCACAGTGACCCTGCTGTGCACGGTCTCCTGCACAAGGACAGAGATTTAAATCAAGTTTCTCCTGAATGGACCCCAGTCACTTGGGTTTGACTAAACTAGGTCTAAACCAGGACTAAACTGGGATATTTTGCCCATAACTCCATGTGTGCCCTTTTAGTATGCAGTGGCTCAATTTTGCTTTCTACTGCATTTCCTATTTCTGATCAGGGCCAGCAAGAGAGAGCACTAGAGGAATCATCTGAAACGCTGTTCTTCTAATTTCAGTGCAAGAAAAAGTAAAAAAAATATATTCAGGTATAGAAGCTTTTTGTTGGGATATTTCTAGCTCAACTTTGCAAACTGAAGACCTTTAGGGGAGAGCCAAATAAGTCTCTGGAGCATATATAGCTTATCTGAAATAAAAGCGCACTCTGAACCTATCTGAGATATGCCTGTGACTAACTTTCAGAGAGGAATTTACAAGCCTGGAACAGTTTATAGCCAAGACAGCTTTCCAAGAAATAAACGTAGAAATAAATATTTACCTCCTTTCTCCAAATCTCCATACTGAGACTTGTACTGAAACAGTTATCTTCCCTTTTAAGTTGTATTTATTCGGAGATCTATGTGGCATGAAAAAGCAGCCCAGATTTATATAATAGACACCTTGTGGTGTTGTATACAGAGGAACCTCATAAATGTTAGTCACCCTTGGCGTGTTAGATCTGTCACTTCATGGTGACTCTGCAGAATATATTTAGGAATATAAGAGATGTGGTAAAGTTTGTTGCTTATGATACTAGATCAGAGTAGTTTAGAGTTTTGTATTGCTGAAATGTTTGCTAATGACCCAGATGGAAATAGCATTCATACCACAAATTAAAGACCTGGTTGGTGGTTTTCATATAGTTAGGCACATTTGCTAGGCATTCTTTTTTTTCCCAACATTTTCAGACTTTCAAACAGTTGATCTTAATAAAATAAAAAAATCACTATTTTGACCTGACAAGAGAACTATGCCCCCCAATATTTTTCAAAGGCAAGCAACTTCCTGAGAAGTTTCCTACATCCCAGTGATGTTTTGCCTGTAGACCTCATTCTAATATTTTTTCATTATAATTCTTCTTTGAAAATAAAAGAAAAACAAACAAACAAACAAACAAACCCAAACCCAAAGCAAAGGGAAGGGAAAAATAAAAAAGCGCCTTTCATGCCAATGATCAGCTTGGGCTGACTATTGTTACTTAATGTCTCCGTATTACAACGTAGAGCCCTGATGTCTATGGCTGAGTTGATGTTATGTCAGTAACTTCTGGTGATCTGGTTCATGGCATGCTGTTGTTATTTACTAAGGGCATAACAGCAATGCCACACTGCCTCAAATGTGAATTGTGCCAGCCGGTACATGTGCACCTGGAGAAAAATCATTGCAGCTACAAAGATAAAATCAAGAAAGCGGCAGAACGAAGACAGTGTGGTGGTGGCTACATAAAAGAGAATCCAGCAGAAAATGACAAAGCTGATGAGAAGGACTGAAAATAGAACTTCTGTGGAAAAGATTGACAGAACTTGGATTGTTTAGTCTAGAAAAAAGACAACTGTGAGACAGTCGTGATAACAGTCTTCAAATATGTTAAAGACTGCCGCAAAGAGGGAGGTAATGAACTCTTCTCGATATCCACTAGGGATAAGGCAAGAAGTAATGAGCTTAAATTGCAGTAGTGGTGGTTTGGGTTAGACAGGAGGGAAAAAATTTTTAAGGCAAAGGAGAAAAACCACAGGGATAGATTGCCTGGGAAGGGTTTGGAGTCTTTGCCACTGTAGGTCTTTCAAAGCAGGATGGAGGAAGATACAGTTGGAGACATCTCTCAAGATCTTTAGCTCTATAGCAGGCTCTGTGATTTACCTGGTAGAGAACTTAAGTGCAGAAAATTGAAGCGACTTGCTGACAGCACAAAGGGTAACTTGGAGCAGGAGTAGAAATCGAATATCCCGAGTTTATCGGCTTACTGAGCAAAAAAAAAGAACAGTGTTAGGGAATAATATTAAAAATAAATAATGACCCAACCGTGTGGTATCAAATAAAAAACAAATTGAAATTGATCCAAATGTTTACATTTTGAGGTTTACTCATATGTGCTCTTAATGAAAACTGGCCAAACCCCCCAGATTTCCAGTCTGCAAAGAATTCAAATATTTTGAACTATCTTTATTGGGAATCAGCTTCAAAATAATGTGTTCCGTTCAATGCTGAAACGTAACGCGGTATGAAAGGATGCACACATTAATGTACTGTAATAACTGCTGTGTACTATACATTCAAACAGCAAATGACAACATTATCACTGACACATAACATTTTAGCTTTTAAAGAACAAAAGGAAAGAAATCAAAATGATTAGTTGTTATTCTGCTTATGCCAAAAATGTCGTTGTTAGTATAAGAATGCTTTGCTGGGCCAAGCTGCATTCAAATTTGCCTATTCTAACATGAAACTATGCACTGACGTTTTTTGAGCAGCTCTGTTCATGTATTTTCCATTATTCCCATTATCTTTCTCTGCTAGAACAAAGTCAGAAGGGCCGGGAAAAAAAAATGCAGGGAAAAGCTGCTCTAACTGGAAGCTGGGTTACCTGATATAACCCCAAAGGACCTGATCCCTTCACATTTCCAATCAGTGAAATTACTGAGTTGTCATCTGTTTATTTTTCTATCAACATGTTCAACACAATGAGGTCAGCTTACCCCTCTGAAAAGGCAAAGAACTCTGCTGGTATCCACTAAACATTCGCTTTTTAAAACACATGCAGGAAACATGATAATATGAGCAGAAATGTCGGCATGTGGATGGCTCGCTCATATTTATCTGTGTGTGTGGGGGTGTGTGTCATGTTGTCTGTGTCTTGTGTCTTGTCCTTCACAGACAATCACAGAAAAGCTAATGCACTATAGGAGTAGCTTTTTATCTTAATGTCGTTTATCTGTCCGCCTCTTCAACCAGATGAGAGAGTAGGCCATTAAAAGCCTGATTTAAGAGAGATGCTCTGAGTCGTGTACCAAGGAGTGATAAATGCTGGGGTTAGTAAACAAGATCCAGAGGTTCCCAGTGTGTGCAGGGCCAGGCACTCTGGTGCAAAGGGTAAGAGCGGGAGTGCCTGAGGACCAAAATTAGAGATGTTCTGCCTGGATAGTGCCGGGAGAAATCCTTCAGTGACTTCCCTCGTGCACTGGCTATTTTGCAAAATAATTGCATTGCTCAACCGGCGCCTTCCCCATTAAATCCACTTCAAAATGGTTCCATTGTAAGACACGTACCCCACGTGTGGCACAAAATGTACAACATGCACAAGTCCTGTGTTGCTATTATCGCTTCACGGGTCTGACTGGCATATTGTCAAACATTTTACAATCTAACAAGTTCCCAAATAACTTGTAATTAAACAAACCGTTCCTTGCATAATGCCAAACAATTAAACAGGTTTATATTTTTTTAATCTAACACTGCATCTGGTTTAAAGGTCTGTTTTAAATATCAAAGTCTTCTGATCATCCAATGGCAGCTGACGGCTGATGATGGGGCATTTCACCCATCCATACTGCAGTGTCTGGAGAATTCATGTTTCTTCTATTTTTTTTCCTCCCTCAGTGTATTCGTGACAAGCACAAAACCTTTTGTCGCCATGGCTAGGTTTGGGGAATCACCTCTGATACCCAAGATAGATTAAGATTCCTCAATATTTCTGGAGAGCTTCCCTCCAGGGATTAAGTCTATGGGAGCAGGACTTGTTGAGTCACTCATTTGAACAAGAGCAGACACCCATGGCCATTTTAAGGACCAGATCAGGCAGTCAGAGTACAAGCCGAGCAACTAGGCTGGGCTTGAAAAGGCTTTCAGTGTCTTCAAGGTGATCCATTTCGATGTTCAAGGTGACCCATCTGAATTCCCAGGCTCTACCACATCACTACTTGCAACATCTGGGCCAGACCCCATCAGAGGGAAAGAAAAGAGACACTGAAGCTCTCTGGAGAGCGGATGTGAGGAGGGAGAGTGCCTCAAAAGTGATCCCCGATGAAAGCTGAAGGTTATGGCTCACACCTGAACTATGAACAGAGGTGTTCAGCCAGAGCTCAGGCCCATAGTGGTCAGTAAAAACTGAAGTCTATTGACACTGGGACCATTTATAGAAAATTTCACAATAGCCAGGGAAGGAACTGAAACAAGTTGCTTTACACCTCCGTGGCAACCAGAGGGTCACGTTTACTCAGTGACACTTCTTTTTGCTGTACTACAGTGCTCCAGCAACGCCTTTGCAGTATGTTGCTACTTTCTATTGCTAGTCGTCTGTCTTTTCACAAAGATAATCTCTCAGGTAGAGGTTTAAGTCAATGTGGGAGGCAAGCCAGCACACCAAACCGTAAAGAAAACAATGGTTGGTGTAACAGCTGGGCATGTAACTGGAAGAGACAATGCCTCTACAACCAGCCAGGCCCAGCTCTATTTACGCAGGTGTGAAAGGACTTTTGCCATTGGAAATAGTGTGCACTCATTGTATTACACATTCTTTCCTCTGTCGGCATCCTGTTTAAACAGGCTGAGTGCAAAGGGGTGTCTGCTATTCATTTGCGGATGCCTTGTGATGATATGAAACATAATTGTATAATTTATGCCGAATAAACCAAGAAATGGCTGCTGTTCAAGGGAAGTAGCAAGGCCCCAAAGTACTTGAAATATTGGAGCAGGCAGTAAAGATAACAAAGCCTGATCTTTCTACTGGTCCTTTCGTTAGGGCTGCTCTTGTACAGGGGGAGAGGAAACGGTTAGCAAAAGAATGTGATTCAGATGTGCTTGGATATGGCTGGAAGTGAGAGAAGCACAATGGCTCTGCAAACCTATTGAGTAACTCCACCAAAGCCAACGTACTTGCCCTGGGAATGAATACTGGCCCCTGGACTCTTCTTTCTGTGCAGCGCAGCTCTTCAGATGTTTGTCAAAATGAATGTGCAATTGTTTGTTTGTTTAGAGCCAACAATGTCAGGCTGCACATTATGGCCCTGCTGTGTTTGGCTTGTTCATGACTTCTCTGCCTGAAATAATTTTGTTTTTATTTAGCTGGAAGAGGGAGGAGGACTTTGGGGACTTTGTTTCATCTTGTAACGCATGATTCAAGCCTTGAATGTTAAATCTGGGGCTTGGCTCTGAGGCAGGTCAAAAGAGAATAACTTGGAATAAACTGCTGATGCGGAGCCTTGCTTTCTACGTAATGGCAGGATGTTTTCATGCTATGAAGCTACGAACAAGTCCTCTAGAATTACTACAATATTACCTTCCAATGAGATTTTCTGGCTTAAGCCTAAGATCTCCTGATTTTGACTTCCTGAGCAGGAATGTTATCGCTACATCGAGGTAATAAACTCCCAGGCTTTTCATGTCAGTATTCTGATTCGTTTTACAAGAAATTTTAAGCTGGGAAAAAATAGTCAGAAACGAACATGTGAAAGTGTTTCAAACTACACTTGATGTGCTGCAGTTCTCTCTGGCTCAGTTCTTGTGAGACAAAAACTTAGTTTTTCTTACTGTTCAGCAGCTTCCTTTAGAAAACCTGGATCATTCAGTGTTTTCCCATTAATTGGTTCAAACGTAATCAGTGCTCAATTTTTGTAACAACACCACAATGTTTGTTCAAGATGCAAATCTGCACTGAGCAAAACATTAGGTGTTTAAGAAAGGTGCAGCCAGCATACCTGCTGGCGAAGGGCAAAGGCAGATGGGTGAAAGTGCACCCAAACCCACCGTTTGCTCAGCTGGTTCACGAAGGTTCCAGTCTGGTCCCATCTTCTGCTTGAAGTTGGGTTTGTTCAGTATCTTCTCTGTGTGAAGGAGGTTCTGAGGATATTCACTGGGTCAAACTGAAACTTTAGTTTGCTGTCCTGAAATTTGTGGTTTTGGTTTTTTTTTTTTTTTTTAGGTGGAGATAAATGGCTGCTATTTAGAGAGCTCCTTTGGTACTTTCTAGGAAATCTAAGCCTCAGGCCCTTGTCCCAGTCAGTCCCCCTTTTCCTGAATGTGCAGCTCTGTAGCTGTGCACTATAGAATTTGTTCAGATCTGTGAAAAAAAAAAAAAAGTCTATTTTTTTAAGTATTTACATCCTGTAAGAGTTTAGGAGTTTTGGTGTTTTTTTTTTTTTTTTTTTTCTTCACTCTTTGACTCTAGTGGAGGCTGAAATACAAATGTCAAAGTTATGTTGTTTACTATAAGGACAGAGATGGCCTTTTCCAATCAGCTGTATTAATGAACCGCATCAGAATGTGGTGTTACTAGGCAAAATAAAATCCCGTGCCCTTGCTCCGAGAAATATATATATGTTGAGGGATATATAAAACTGACATTTTCAGAATACCATAAAAAGGGCATCGAGACTGTTTTGCACTCATGAGAAATACTGACAGTAAAAATGCCCCAAGCTTTTGTTATGGAAATATGGTCACCCTAAATAATAATGTTCCTTTGGCCGTTGTCTCAGAAGGGCCTGAAAACAGTCATTACTAAAGCTCTCAACATCCCAGGGAGGTGGAAAAATGTCTTGCTTGGGTGAAATCTGTTGCATTAGAGGCATTCCCACACATGCCTACAGTCACACAGTGTATTGAGGATGGAGCCGGAGACCGCAGTGAACACTATGGATGGGTCTGTCCTGCCTGGTGGTATCCTGATCTAAACATTGTTTCTCTTTTTAAATTGGGCAGTTCAGCCAAACTTAGGCTGACTGACCTTTGCAGATTTGCTCAGAACAGAGAACAAGATAGATCAGAACCATGTATTCCTTAGATTGCCATGGTGTAATTTAGATTGGAAGGGAACTCTGGAGCTTCTGGTCCAAAACCCCTTTCAAAGGCCACTCAGAGTCCTATTAAGTCAGGTGTTGAATAGCTCCAAGAATGGAGATTTCAAGGATTTCAAGGCCTCTTTGTCCCTTTTCCATAATTTACTACCCCCATCATTACTTTTTCCTAATTCTTATCATACCAGACTTTCCCTCCTTGCAGCTTGTGCCAATTGCCTCTTGTCCTGTCATTGTGCACCTCTGAAAAGAGTCTGTTTCTTTCTTCCCTATAGATCAATCAGTAGCTAGCTGAAGACAGGAGTAAGATCCCCCAATAGCTTACTATTCCTGACTGCACCAGTCAATCTCCACATTTTTCTGGGAAAACAGCACTAAACCCTTGCCCTGCTTTTATTTCCTTTCCCAGAAACCTAATGTCAGGTCTGCTGGGGAATGAACATGCGGACTCTTGGCGTTAACTCACTATTGCATTCATGTATCCTTAGGAAGGTCATCCATACCTTGACTCAAATCCTTGGATCCTTTCTGTGAGTCACAAGGCTGTGATTGCAACTAAGCAAGAACATTTAACTTCTAGCGGTTGTTTTAGATGTTTAACATTTCCTAATGTTTGAAAGCCAGTGCAGTGCAGATGCTTTTAGGATCATGTTCCTTGCAGATTGAATTGCCCTGACATTGGCAAAGTGATTTGCCTTTCAGTGTCTGTTTCAAATTCAGAAAATTTACAGTAGTCGTATCTGACCACAAAGTGCTTCTATCAACTGCTCTGCAGTCCTGAAGCAAAACCCACATTTCTATGTTTTTATTTTCACCCAAAAGCATTTAGCACATGGCACAAGGTTATGGGACAGTATTACAAGATGGCAGAAAACAAATAAAACAGAAAGAGAGAGAAAACTCATGGCATGCTTTTTCTTTTACCAACTTCTTCCGCTCTGCTGGTGAGATAAGCATAAGAAATCTTCATTAGAGCAGTTCTATAGATACTCTGGAGGGGGCTTGACTTGGTGCAACACTACACTTTTTGCTTAAAAAGCTGAAACAGGAGGCCTGCAAGGCATCTGCCGGTTCAATGGATTAAACAGTAGCAGAGCACTTCTCCACTTCGACCATCTCACCTGGCCTGGCCCGGCCTTGCCTTTAGATAGGATAGGAAATTCTGGCCAGGCTACACTGATTAAAATAAACAAACAGAAGTGCCTGTAAAAAGGATGTATTTGTGTAGTAAATTCCAGAGCATTTCAGCCTGATTTTTCTAGAGTTAAGCTGGTTTCAGGCATGTTTACCTCCACAAACTTCTTGTCATTAAACACGATGAAATCTGTTCAGATTTGGGGTTTGACTTTTAGCATTCAATGACGAGATAAGATGACTGAGGTGGCAGGAAGAAGGAGAGCAAGAGGGAGGTGGTTACAAGGAGATGAGTCGCTTGATCATGTTGCCCGTTGGGCAGCAAAAGTTGGGGCTGCTTCTGGAAAGCATTTTGGCAAATACATGAACCAATTTGCAGCGCTGTTGTGAAATATCACATGCAATTTTTACCTCGTTATCTGTGTGTATATATATGTATGCATGCTTATGAAACATTTATTATCAGGTAGCATTTCCTCTGAGCTGTGCTGCTGAATCAGGTCTCAAGAGATCTGGCTGTATGCCACTGGTTTACTGGGTGATGCTGGGCAAGCCCCTGCCTTTCCCTGTCCTTCGTTTTCCCCCCTCTGTAAAAAGAGACCCTGATTTTCTTTGCAATGTGCAGTTAGGAATTAGTGCTTATCAGTCTGATGGTTATTATTAGCAACTAGAAATAAGAAACGATAGCAGCAAGTGAAACAGGGAAAGGGCAAATGTCCCAAATAATTTCCAGTGATGACTGCTCCCACTAAGCCTGGGCAGAGGCTGTTGCTCTGCAGTATTTCTCCGTAACACCAGTACCAACAAGCAGGTGCTTTCTGTGGCATCAACCCTGAAACTGGAGGAGGAAAGTTATTGTTGTTACCTCCATAACAAGGCGTACCACGCTCAGGGTGAAAACTCCTGCCAATATCAGGAAAGGTTTGATCAAAGTTGTCAAACTTTGTGGCTTCACGTCTCAGTAATCGGGTAGGAAACCGGAGAAGATGTTATTGCAGTTGAATTTCTGCCTGATCACCAAACAGCCCAGCAATTTTGTGAAAATTGCCCAGCCCTCCCACATGAAAAACAAAATCCTCTCTCAGCATGAACAATTGTAAAGGGTCAGCAATTTTTAATATCCGGTAATTCCTTTTCTCTCTCTTTCTGCACTTTTCTCTCTCCACCGTGCATCTCTTTGCACATTGCAGTGCTGGACTGGAGCGGGGATGGCTACTTGACACCGTATAATTCATCCAGAACAAAAGGGAGGGACAGCAAGGGAAGTCCAGCAGTTGGAGAAAATCCCTTTTTAAGGAAATGCTTGAACACTTAGAAGTGTCTTCGCTTGGGGAAGTGGGGAAGGGAAAGGAAAATCCTCAGCTCTGCTCTCTCACACACGAATTTTGTGACAGAGACGAACAGAAAGCAGGTGAAGGAATAGATGTAGTGAGAACAGAAAGCATATGGGTAAGGAAAGCTCAGCACCTTTCTCACAAATCTTTTTCCCAGGGGAATGAGCTGCTGCTGATTTTGGCTGTCAGCAGTGTTGGGATTTACAAGGTGCTGCTGGGCTTTCTCATCCTCAGTCAAAGTGCGGGAGGCAACAGCATACCGTCATCCTTGTCATGGCTTAATGAAAGGACTGGCTAATTGCCTGATGAGGGTATTTGTGAAAAAGTGTTTGCTGCTTTATGGTTTGTATTCTTTAAAGACGTAAAATGCCAACCTGACTTTCTTGGTGGTGGAGAATGGAGAAACTTGCATTAAATCTTTTTTCTTTAGAAGGAAGTGCTAGACAGGGTTGGGCCAGACTTGGCTCATTGGAGTTTCCCTCCACTTCTTTCTGAGCTTAATTCAGCAGTGATATTTCTGTTCCTTTCAGACCTGACTCGTTAGCAAAATGTCTGCAGGGTTATTTTCACTGGCGAAGAAGAGGGTGCTATGTATGTTTATATGTGAAGAATGTCGGTATTGCTATGTTTTCCCAAGAACAGCTGAAAACAAGCAGATGAAAACAAGCAGCGGGAGGCTGTTTCTTTGCACATGGCGCTGAGTCTCTTTCTGCCTGCAAAGCCTCTGCTTTTCCTTCCTCAGAACGATGCTACTAACTCTCCCCTGGTGGTCTCTGGTGCTTCTCTCATGTTTTCTCTGAGAGCTTCTGGGGCTGTTCTGCCACTTCTCTCTCAGATCAACCTCCTGCGTTGTACTAACCATCACCTTCCTTGGAAATGCCTCCCGTCCCTCCATGCCCCAGCCAATACTCAGTTACTTGCTTGTCTCAGTTATCACTAAGCACAGATAATTTAAGATTGATTATTTTAACCAGGATGGAAGGTGGCTTTCATGTCCTGCAGCCTCACTCAGGCGATAGGTAGCAGGAAGCAGACTGATGGGGTTCATCTCTGTTGAGAGATTTTTGGAGCCGAAAATGGGAAGTGGTCTGCTGCTCCGTGTGGCAAAATACACAGCATTTCACCCGCCTCCTGCATTATCATGGCCAGCGTAGTTCCCTGGCTAATACTAACCTGCATTGAATGGCACGTGAGTGTCCTGCTCACTCACAAGCCCAACTCCACAGCAAGAACTTGTTCCCTTCCACTGACAAGAAGTCATGTGGACAGTGATGCAGACATAAGCTGAGCGGGTTGGTACTGTAGGTGGGGATCAGGAGCTGGAGATCAGCCGCCCAGCCTCAGCCTACACTCCTGGACATCTTGGTGTAGCAATAATCAAAGTCCCTCCTGAGACGCAGCCGCTTTTCCAGTTCCTTGCTTCAGTTCATTGGACCAGGTTTCTCAGAGGTGAAGGGCCCAGTCATGCGTTTTATACCAAATCTCTATTGTACGTTGTCTTATGTGTCAGTATTTTCTGTTATGACATCCAGGCAGCTTTCTTGTCCCATAGCTGCTCCACGAGTCCAATCCTGTGTGCTTAAGTCTACTGAAGAGGAGCAAAGAGAAAAGAAAAAGGTCAGAGGAGACATCAATGATAGCAGACATCAGAGAGGGTGTGCTGCAAGGAAAGACAAAGTAGTTCAAAGTGCTCTGAGATGCTGAGGTGCCATGGGGAGGAGAGAGTAGAAGGTGACACACCAGACTCTGGCAACAGAAAGGCTGTAAAGTGTTTGGAGTGCATTGGAGCAGAAATGATGTGCCAGTTGTTTTCAGTTCCCCAGATGTGAGAGGCTTCATGAATTGATTCAGAGAATACACAAGCAAAAGAGGTGAGTGTACTCTCATGCTCTTGACCAAGTCGTGCCCCTTCGCTCTTCCTGCCTTTGTTCAGCTAAATCCTAAGATTGTTGGGCTGGGACTACTTTTCAGTATGTGTATACCCTCCACCTCACACCCCAGGATCCTCCACAGAGTGCTGGTGAGAGAAATAACAGCTTGTGTTAAAGGGAAAATGGTCTGGGGAACGGCTGGGGCACAGCCGCAGGGGTAGCTGTGATGTCCAGCGAGGGATGCAACAATATGCACCAACTCTTTCACTATCTCCATTTCCTTGAAAAGGAGAGGGGAAAAAAGCCCCCCAAAACCCATGAGACACAAATGTGTTATTTTTCCTTTTTTTGAAAACAAATGGTCTTTTCAATTAGACTGATTTGTCCCTGAGACAATCAATCTGAGGTTTATAAAAGCAAACACTTGAGTAATTAGTTCTATCCAGGAAGAATATTAACTCTGTTTATCTTTGTGTAATTAATCACTGACCCTGCCAGCTCTACAAAGCCTCCTTTGCACAGATGGGGCAGTGAAGGAGGCGAGCAGAGGGCAGGAGCAAGGCGAGTAACATGTGATATACAATGAGAGCGTGTCAGGATGCCATAACATACATCTTTGCCCCACGCACCTAAACAAGTGCCCATGTAAATTCTGTGAAACCGTATCCTCTGCTACTTGAAGAAACAATAAATAACATTTTTTAATATAATTATTTTTATTAACCTTTTAGCTGTGGGGACGTTCAGCTCTTCACCGTGGCTCATTTCCCGAATTGATAAAGCAGTTGCAGTGTTTTCCGTGCGGCACGGCTGTATCCAGGGCTCTAGCAGCCGGCAGGTGAAGCAGCACTCAAATGCCTCCAGCCAGAGGAACCGCAGCCTCTGGTCTGGCTGGGTCGAACATTGCCAAGTGCCACCCCAGCGCTGGCTGTGTGTCAGTGGCTGTGTTAACAAACTAGCTGTGGTTTACTCTGATCTCAAGTCTACAGGGAATGAAGTAACTTCGTGTCTCTTCCTCTATCCCTGACCTCCAGTTCAACTTCGAGGAAAAGTTTGGATTTATTCAAGTGTTTTTCAACAGCATGAAACAAGATCAAGTTCTGCTTCCCTCTTCTCTTACACCTGGTATGATTGTACTGACCATCTCTCCTATGCTGCGTCAGGAAGATTTTTTTATTGATTTCACAGTAGCAGCTGAAAACACTAGAATGAAATAAAAGGTGACAAATATGGAACACTGTAAATACGTAACTAAGAAAAGTCAGGCCAAGTGCAGCAGGTGCATGCTGCAGGCAGATGGGAAGATTAGCAATAAGATGAAGAGAACTGATGGGCATCTTGTCTTGACTCAGGTTAGAGAAGACCAGACTCCTTACTGTAACAAACAGTCTCAAATTTTTCCCACAGTCCCTTAGCACTTCTGTGTGTCCTGGATATAAAATTAGAAGATGAGATGAAGCTCTCCAGACTCTTGACAGAGCCCAGGGTGACAGAGGACTTGCTTTGTCTGCCAAGACCTTGGTGACCCTACTCATGGTCACTGCTGTGGCATGTAGAATGGATGTGCAAGGGTGGGTGGTAAGAGTCACTCCTCCACACCTCCAAAATGGTCTTACACAAGTTGATTCACACTGGCTTCATTCCCTAGCTTGGATTTACCAAAGGGCAGAAAGAGCTCATCCAAGAGGGCTCATTTTAAAAGAAATTAAGTCTACTGGGCAAAACAGTGTTAACCACTGTTTCCATGAACACGAAACATGTTTCAGCCCCTGTTTTCCTCGCTGTGAGGTCCTAGAGTTTGTCTTATTGACCCTAGCAGAGAGGGCTGTGTGTGTGCTCAGGTCCCTCTCTCTGCATGTCCATGTGTGTGGAAGCAGGGGACATTTTTGCACTGTTCGCAGTGCTTCTCCTGGTAGGATTTTGCTGTGATGTGCAAAACGCACCATTTTGCATGAAGATCATTGCTGCTGCTGGCAGCTTGTGAACAGCCCCAGGCCAAGCTTTTCCATTAAAGAAGAAAAAAGGGTCCCCCTTTTTCTCACCCCCTTTATGCTGAGCTACCTTGCTATCTCAGCCACTCTTGGTTGCATCCAAAGAAGTTGAACTCCAGGTCAGAGGAAATCTGATCATCCTCTCCCACCTCCTACCCTGAGTTGCTGTTCATTAAGGTGAGGTATAGCTTTACCTTCATGGGACACTCCTTTTGCTCTTTATCAGCCCCGCTGAACACTAAGCAGGTCACATATGGCCTCTGTCAGCTACACTGCAAATCTTTTGTACCTTTTAATGAAAACATTGCCAGTGTTTTCCTTCTGTCGCTGTTGGAACCCAGCCGCATCTTGGTGATAAATGGTGCCTATTGATGAAGGAATGCTTCAGCCAGACCCACGACTCTGCAAGGACACCACACCGATCTGAAACTGCAGCCAGGGGTTGTCTCCACCAGCCATGGGGTGCAACAGCGGTTTCAGCCCCTCCCTGCAGGTGGGACAATAAAAAAAAAAAACCTCTGCCACTTCTTTTTCCACTGGGCATTGGGAAGGCTGAATTTCTGTGTTAACTCACATTGTTGTGATAGGAACTAAATTATGAGATTGTCTGTCATCAACTTCAAAACACAAGCTGAACAGTTCTTTAAAAAAAATCTCTCAGTTTTCAAATACCAGAGAGCTTGTTTCAGTTTGATAATGGGCTGCACTTCAAAGACTCAGTGGAAGAGTGAGGGTTTATGGAAATCCAGTGAATGGCACTGCATCCATGTTCTGTAAAACCAGAGGCCAAGAGGTGAAAGCAAGGGAGGAGAGAGACTTAAGAACCCACTTCTGTGTCTTCTTTCCCATGAACCAACTGTTGTTCTGATGAGACAAACCTAAGCCCCTTCTGCTGCTCCTTCTGAGCTCCTGCCAGGGTCAGATAGGGGGGGTATGAGTGCCATTCCTCAGTTTGGTAGTTTCTGTACAGTGTAGATACTGACGTGATTTGAGGCTCACAGCTCTCCACTGTTTTCCCATGGTCCATCCCTGGGGCCTGTGAGGAGACACTGGTTCTGCCACAGTTCATCAGGACCTTGCTAATGCCGGAGCAGGCATTTACTCCTGTGTCCTTCTTGTGGTGACATCCATGGCTGTGGAAGACAAGAAGACATTTGTAATTTTTTTTTTTTTTGCCAGATCACCAAAGAGATTCAACTCCACATGCAGTATTGTGATTGCTGATGGTGAAACAAAAGGGGCAGCAGGTCTGTATGGCCAGGAGCTGGAGAAGGGCGAGTGCATGTGGCTTTCTTCAATGATCTCAGATAACTTTAAAGCAGCCATTAATCCTCTCCTTTTAAAGAGTCATGATTTCGGTGTTGGATAATCTCAGGTCAAGCCCAAGTGGCTGTCAAGTTGGGTGGTCATCACAATAAAATATAGGATATCAGGATGCAACTCAATTTAGCAAGTAATCTGCCAAAGTCAGTGACCCTGTAATTAATGTCTTAAGGGAAGGAAAAGAAAATCTTTTCTTACAGGAAGGAAAAGACATTTTAATGTCTTCAGGGGGTTACACAACTGAGCAGTGTTGTCTAAGAATGGTAGCTGGGGAAAGGAATCGCTCTCAATTTCCGATTTCAATGCTTCACTCACAGATGCATGAGATTTGAGAAGTCAACGAGTGTTTCCTCCAAGTCAGCCTAACGATCGTGGGTTCAAGCATGTTTTTTTCTATTCAGTCTGAATCGACTTCTCTGACCCTTACTGAGAATTTATCACAAGAGATCACATGGAGGTACATCATCAGCCCTTGTTATTTTTCTTTTCTGTTTCCTTCTTTTGTTTCAAAAATAAGATGACTTTTCCAAAGCCGCTGTGGCTGTAAATTGAAATTCCACTTGGATGGTGCCTTGGACACACAGCACTTCAGTGCTGTGTCCACAGCCTTCAATGTAAAGGGTTTCAGGGACACTCAGGAAAAATGGTGAAATAATGCACCTGTGTTTCTGTTCAAAGCAAGGCAGCTAGAGAGGGGTCCAATTAACCTGATAGTCACATTTCTGCCTTTGGTTTAAAACAGCTATTGCACTGTTTGAGGCACACCTCGTAGACTTTCTGCTTGGGACACCCTCCATGTAGTTTGAAAGCATTCACTAGTAGAGAAAAGCAGTCTTCTTGGTTTGAACGTGTCCTGCACAACTGGCTCCAGGTTCTTCCATGAAATAGGCACATCTGCATCGCAGTGGTCTGTGGATGAGTGCTAGGCTCAAGGGGAAGAGAGGAGGTGGCAGGAGTAGAATGAGAGGGCGAGTAGGACAGAGAAGCAGGGGGAGGTCCCTGGGGCTGTGGGTTGCTGCTGCTGCTACCAGAATGGGATTGAGAAGATGGAAAGAGGAAATAAGAATGCACAAGGTGCTTGTCTTCTCCAGGAACCTCCACTCCAGGGCAGCGGGCTGTTTCCGTAGAAGCATCTGGCTATTCCCCTGCTCAGCTGCACTTAGAGTTTCCTCATACCCAACTCCACTGAAGGGAGAGTTACACAAGAGTTTGTATAACCTACTCATTTCTTCCTTATGTCCATTAGATGCAAAACACCAGTTTTGGAGACTTCTGATTTTTTTAAGATTCTTTACAAAGCTGGGGAGGCACTGTGACAAAGAGATGAGGTATTTCTCTTTGCTAGTGAATTTTGGAAGGTGAATAAAAAGGGGATTTATCAAGTGGTCTAACGAGATTGGGATTCCACATTGTGGGGGGAGAGTGCACGCTTATTTGAGGAGCCATGGCTGTTCCCTCAGAACAGAGAAAGAGATGAGAAAACCACTTCTTCCCCCAACCCACTGTCCCATTACCCATCTGCCTGTGCATGAACTGCTGTGTGACTGAAATGAATCTGACCTTCAGAAACAAGCAAAATGTTACTTTTTATTCTACACACAGCCTTTGGGTAAATGCCTTGGTGGCCTGATACGCACTGGCACAAAGGAGACATTAATGGCACGAAGAGTCCCAAGGCAGCGGTGATGCCACCTAGGAAGGCACTGCGGTCCTAATTCTCCCAGGGGCTTTTTGCTTTCTTTCCCACCTGCCCCAGATCAAAGGCCTCAAGGAAAATGGATTTTAGGAGGCGGAGGAGTTAGCTGTTGTGAACGTATGCTTGTGTGTTTTACTGCCATATCCCAGCAGCTATGCGGCTCCGGTGAAAACCGGAGCTCTATTATTAATTCTCTTGTATCAGTAGAAAGGAGCAGGGCAGCGGGGTCAAGGGAACTGAAAGAGGCCTTGCAAGGCAAGCAAAAGAAAGCATTCAAGGGAAAGTAGCACTATCAATTCTTGTGATGTGATAGCAACTTTCACCATCCTTGACCTCTTTCTGAAAAACCGTGCCTATCAGAGATAAATGACTGTGCTGGGAAAGCCTAGAAATTGGATTGGAGAGCAATTCAAAAGGTTCTTCAAAAGCAGTGGGGGGAAAAGAGTAACTACATATTTTATGTAAGAAGTGTAGGTAGATTATAATGTCAGTTATATTTTCGAAACAAGAAATTAGTGCTATGGTCATTAACAATACTAAAATGAAATTCTACAAAGTGATCACAAGCTGAAATGGAACAGTCTAAGGATTCACAAAAATAATCAAAGATGTTAGTGTACATATGCTATCAAGAGAAATTATATATTATTTACATGTAATTATTGTCTGTAGAATTATTTAGGTTTTGTCTTAGATATGGCACAACGTGTAATCTAAACTGAAGTGTACTCTTTCGTAAAACACATTGTTTAAGGGCATGTCCCTAACCATGAGACAAACAGATGAGTTCTGATGGGGACTGAAGCACAGGGGGTGGCCAGCGTGAAGCTCTGCCACCTGTGGGGTGGAGCGTGTGGACCAACAGAGGTTCTGGGACACACCACCTTGTTTTCACTTTTAAATGCTAAAGAAAGGAGAGGATGACTCAAAGTCATGATTGCAGTAGAGAAGAAAGAAGTGCATCGTGGCTTCAAATGTGCCCAGAGCAGCCCTGCCTGGGGCCACCACCCCTTGCAGTGTAAGGTACACGCCTGTGGAAAGCAGCAAGGTGTTGGGGTTTTGGTTTTTTTTTTTTTTTTTTCCTTTCTGCTTTCCTACAAAAAAGCTAAATTCAGAGCTAGCACAGTTTGGATGCTGATTTATATCCAATGAGATTCCCATCCCTCGGTCTTACTTGTGCAGTTACTTGAGCAGACGCTGAAGTCTTCATTACAGAAGGTCACCTGTGCAAGTATTTTCCAAATCTGAAATGCTTCATTCCCTACACAGGCTTTAGGATTACTGTTAGACTCAGTGCTTTCTTTGGGGGAGGAAGGGAGAGAGGAAGCTATCTGTTTATCCAGGTTTCTGCGAAATTGCTATTAACCTGTGACACCATGCAAGGCTTGCTGGCTCTACCTGCTGGCTAGAGGGGAAACCACACTCCCCTCGCTAGGATGTCCTTACAGCATTAACACACCATTTCATGAGACAGTGGATTACAGATAATAGAAGAAATCAAAAAGCAGCTGCTACCTGATCATTTTCGAGCTGTCAGGTACGCCAGCAGAACAAGACTGATGGTCCAGAGCGGTGGGAATTGATAACATTTCTCTGCTTCCTGTCAGGCTCTCAATAACTGAGTGATGAGAAACATCGGCCCGGAAACCAGTCCCACTGCAACAGTTTCATCTGTACGAAGATTAAAGCTCAGACCATCGTATGTCCTGCTGCAGTTCAGAGAATTGGGGATCGACTCCCTTTCACCTCAATCTCATTCTGGTCTAGGGCACTGCAAAGCCGTGGGCTGCAAGGAAGGTTTTCATTACTGAGTTTTAGCTCCGTGGTCTGAGCTCTGATGGAAAAAATGAACAGCTACAAAAGCAAAAAGGGGACGGTCTGTGGTTTAGCTGATCCCTTTTTATTTGGCGTATCGGCAGGAATGAAGTGAATGGCCTCTTCTCTCAGCTTTTTCTCCAAATAGCGATTGCCTCCAAACAGTGACTCTTACGCAACCAGTATTACGATCTTGACATTGTAATCCTTTCCTGAACACATTTTCGAAGTTGACAGTAAAGAATAGAGTGTTTTTTCCTTCCTAACTGCCATCTCAGCCAGGCTCTTCACGTCCGCTTGAGCTCTCCTGTCCATATCTTGTCACAGGCAATCCAAGGTATGCCTCTCCAGGAGCCTTAGGGAGCTGGGGTGCCAAACCCAGCGATGAAAATCAGTGTGTTTCCTGTGGAAAAAATGCTCAGAAATCTTATCAGCCCAATAATGTTCATTTCCAGACATGCCTAATCCTGGGGGACTTGCCACTGGATTTACATCTGGATTGTATAAGTTTCACTGAAACACCTGCGTTAGGCTCCCTCTCCAGTCAGCGGAAAAGATCAGTGGGTTTGACAGAGTCCTCCTGGAGGTACTCTGCTCTGCCGGAGGCTACAGCAGGAGTCTAGGGAGATGAGTCTCCTAGCTTGGACACCACAACCAAGGGCGGAAAATGACAAGGATACACTGGAACTGTAGCTAATAACTTCGTTTGAGTTATCAGACTGGTACCCTGATCCAGTCTTTCTGGAGCAAACTCCACACAGTCTGGTTTTATCCCTCAGAGGAGTAGCTGAGCATCAGCACGTGAAAAGCCTGCATCTCTGGAGAAAGGTCATTTTTAAAGCAGAAACACTCAGCGAGGGAAGAATTTTCCCCAACTCCTGCCCCGTATTTGCCAAAGTTTGCTCCCACTGGAGTCAGGACTCGGCAGTTAGATCACCCTGGGCGGCCTTTGAAAACTTCTGCTATTCAGGAGATGTACCTGAGGGATTTGCCCAGCACAGATCACAAAGTTTTTCTTTTTCTCTCTTACTTAATCTCTCAAACTTTTGTCCTATGCACACTGACGGCGGCTTGGAGAGCTAATGTCCTCCCTGAGAGACATGCTCTGCTCCCATAAGCAAGAAACTAGGAGTGGAAATGCTCAGCTGGGCGTTTATGGTTCCCTCTGGGTACAAACTGGATAAAGATATTGCAGCTGTGCTATCCAACTACAAAGAGTTTGGATCCCAAATTGCTTGCCCAAAATTTACTACTGCCACCGAGCACAAAAAGCAAGTATAACAAAACCTCATAGATCGAGAATGATCTGTCCACTGTTCTGGTGGAGCTAAACCATGACATGGTCCTTTTGTTGTTATGTAGGGTGAATTTTGAGCAATTTTCTACTGGGAGATAAAACCTTCCTGTGGGGTTTCTAAAAGACGCTCTGAAGCTTGGCTTTTTGGCTTTGGAAAAGAGCAACAGAGATGACTAGGAATAGTTGTTGCCTCTTTAATACATGCCTGCCATACCGATTGCATGCTATGTGGCCAGAAAAGTGGCAAAACACCCCTAGAATCTCTGAAAAGTCTGATTATATGCATGAGAAAATAAAATAACAAACAAACAACTAAAAACACCCAAAAGCTGCTTCGGACAAAGTAATGTCAAAATGCCCCAAATAAATATTATGTTCACAATAGTTCTATTAAGACAAGGATCCCATTGTGCCTAGTACTGTCACAACACAACACAAGCTAAGATTACCCTTACACCAAAGAATTTATGTTCTTAAGATGAGAAAATAAGAAAATTCTTTTTCTTCACTTTACAGGTGGAAAAGAGTAAGTGATTCGCCCAAGGTCACACAGGAAATCTATAAAAGAAGCAGAAACACGGCCTGGTTTTGCTGAGCCGTACTCTGGAGCTGTAACCACAAGGCCATTCCTCCTCTCCCGAAACAGAAATTGGTTCTGGCTGCAACAATTTCTCAATGAGGGGATTTAACCATCATTCGGGTCTCCGTCATGGGTGGGCGGAGTTGAGACAAACCTCACCATTAAGCCCGTGATGGCATTTGTAGAATTGACCGTGCGGATGTCCCTCATGCCCAGAAGAAATTCATTATGCAAATGACCCTCAAAATCAGCCCATCATTTCAAGCTGCTAATGGAAAACAACTCTCCCTAAACTGCATATCCAAAACATTTCCTCCAAGCAGCAGGCTTTAAAATATATATATGCACGTATATATTTTTTATTTAATCGGTGTTGTATTTCTCTGACAGATTGGTCCAGAATGCAGAAGGAAGGGAGAAGCCACTGGAATGTGGCCTAAATTAATAGTGAATTGTGACACAATCCAGAGCACTCATAATAATCAAGTTAGTATGTTTTACATTTTCTCTCAATGTGTTTTGCATTTTTGCTGCATTGGGAAGGAGGCTTTAGATATTGAAACAACATAATGTTAAACTTAAAAAATGACAATTCAAACACTGGCTGCTTTAAATAGTTTATACCTTGATAGTCTAATGTTCTGTGCAATGTACACATGGCTTTGTTAGGGACCCCTCAAATAAATATAGATTATTTATGATTAATGGATGAGTGCTATTATAGATTGAAAAAACTTCTGACTGCTGCCTGGCTAACCACTCAGCAATGTTTTTTTCACACATGGGCAGTAACAAAACTGTAGCAAGGGAATGAATGAGCATTTGCTTCTATTTTCCCTGACCTTTACCTGGGACTTCTCCCAAGGCATAGAGGATGTGTCTCCATGGTCCCTGCAATCCTGTTTAGTGGTACTAGAGAGATATTGTTTCTGCCTTTCCCAGCACCACGTCTTGCTTCCTTCTGTTTTCTCTTCCCATTTATTTTGAACGTTACCCTACATTCATCTTATGACCATGAGGAAGGGCTGTCACAGAGGTTTAGGCAGTAGGGTTATTCAATGGGTCTGTTTTAGGAGTCAAGCAATTTGGCTTTTAATTCTGCAGGGTGAAATTTGTTTCCTGTAACTTCGGTCTTTTAAACAATAGGTATCTCCTTTAAGGTCATTGCACAATATCTCTCCATTCATGTCAGCTGTCTTAGACATGATAGATGAATCACAACTGAAGATGCCAGTCTCTCTCTGTTCCTGCAACAGGATTCTCCGTGAATGGAATAGTCCAGAAACCAAACTTTAAAATGACTACAATTACGTTAGTGGAATACTGCCATGAACTGTCCCATAATGAGAGAGAGGTTCACATCTTAGGCATCTTGGCTAGCATAACTGTGAAACTCAGTTCAACAAAAGGCAATGCAGGCTGTCTGAGGTGGGAGACAGCCCAACCCAGGGTCCTCATGCAGGAAATGGAGAGAAGCAGTCATGGTCTTAAAGGCAACAACCCAGTGTAAGGTTAGACCATGACTCTAGGTCACTTCTCCACTTTGGTTTGCAGATCCCTGGTATTTATCTTCTTGTATGTATTCAGGTTGGAAGTTCTGAACTCCAATGCTACAGGCTTGGGGCAGAGTGGCTGGAAAGCTGCCTGGGAGAAAAGGACCTGGGGGTGTTGGTGGACAGCCAGCTGAACATGAGCCAGCAGTTTGCCCATGTGGCCAAGAAGGCCAATAGCATCCTGGCCTATATCAGGAATAGTGTGGGCAGCAGGACTAGGGAAGTGATTGTCCCCCTGTACTCAGTACGGAGTTTTCAGAGTTGGAAGGGACCTCTAGAGATCCTCTAGTCCAACTCCCCTGCTAAAGCAGGATTGCCCAGAGCACATTACTCAGGACTGCATCCAGGCGGGTCTTGAAAATCTCCAGGGAAGGGGACTCCACAACCTCCCTGGGCAGCCTGTGCCAGTGCTCTGTCACCCTCACCGTAAAGAAGTTTTTCCGTGTATTTGAACGGAACTTCTTATGTTCCAACTTGTGCCCATTGCCCCTCGTCCTGTCACTACTCGGCAGTGGTAAAGCCCCACCTCAAGTACTGTGTTCAGTTTTGGGCCCCTCACTGCAAAATAGACATTGAGGTGCTGGAGAGTGTCCAAAGAAGGGCAACAAAGCTGGTGAAGGGTCTCGAGCATGAGTCTTATGAGAAGCAGCTGAGGGAACCGGGGTTGTTCAGCCTGGAGAAAAGGAGGCTGAGGGGAGACCTTATTGCTCTCTACAACTACCTAAAAGGAGGTTGTAGTGAGGTGGGGGTTGGTCTCTTTTCCCAACTAATAAGCGATAGGACAAGAGGAAACGGCCTCAAGTTGCACCAGAGGAGGTTTAGATTAGATATTAGGAAAAATTTCTTCACAGAAAGGGTTGTCAGGCATTGGAACAGGCTGCCCAGGGAAGTGGTTGAGTCCCCATCCCTGGAGTATTTAAAAGGCATGTAGATGTGGTGCTTAGGGATGTGGTTTAGTGGTGGTTTTGGCAGTGTTAGGTTAACGGTTGGACTTGATCTTAAATGTCTTTTCCAATCTAAAGGATTCTGTGATTCTCCATGGCATCAGGATCCTTCTGCTTTGGGTTTGTATGGTCACTTGGACCACAGAGTCACTTGGACTTTAATGATTGCGGTTTCTCCTGTAATAAAGTTAATCTCTTCCTTAGTCCGCATTCATATAGCCACAAGCAGGCAAATGTGGCACAGGAGACAGAACAGCTTGCTTTCTTGTCTGATTATGCATCGAGAGGTACATACTGTCTAATCAAGTCAGTTTGATTATTGATTGACCTAAACGAGTCTTGGGAAACTAATACCTACTTTCACTTTCTTCTCCTTTTGTACACGTAAAACGGTATTGTAGCTCACAACAGTGTCTTGAGAACAACATGGCAAGTATATAAATTTGTATTTTATTTAGGCAAAACAGCATTTAAAAGACTTCTGGGGGACTTTGATCTTCTGAGCCATTCTGTAATATGTATTTGCCATTTTAAGACTGATAACTAACAGGTGATTCATGTTGGGCTGATGATTAGTTGTACATTTTAATGGTAATAGCAAAAGGCATTTTTTAGTATTCTTTGTATGTGTGTTGCTGGCTGGCTAATCAGGTTAGACCTGTCTAATCATTGGCAATAGGTATATTAATTATGTCTCCTATTATATTGATTTCTAAGTCAGAATTCAAGATCACATTCATTGTCTAAATGACAGATGACTTAAGTCAATAAATGGTTCTTGGAGAAAGGAAGAAAATTGAAATAAATTGACACAGAAAAATGCCTCATATGTACATGACTTGGATTAAAAGAATTAAAAATCAGCTCATGTGTGTCATATTTACTTAATTTTTGAAAGACTATTTACATCCTGTGGTGATGGCTTTGATGCCTAAATGAGATTCTCAGAATGAGACTGACACAGTGAAGCTGGCCCATTATGTGCAATAAACAGCCTTATTGTAAATTTGTTTTTTGTACTAGAATCGTGTAGTTTGAGGCCCCCCACCCCCATGCTGAGTGCTAGCCATATCTACAGCCAAACACAAACCTCAGTGCCAAAGAACTTCAAGCTAAACAGAGAAAACTGGAAGGGCAAGAAGACTTCTCCAATGTCATACAGGAAGTCTCTGGAGGAGTAGACAATAAAGCAGTTGACAGTAGGTACCCATCTGATGATGGCCAGCTGGTCAAACCAACACCCAACCAAGTTCATACCCTAATTAAGATGCAACTTAAAGAGGCTTGAGAAGAATATTTGAGACAATCCTATTTGTCAATGATGTGCCTTGTTAGATTAGCTCAGGTAATTCAATACATTAAGAGGAAGGAAAAAACCCATGAAAAATATGAAGTGATACAAGTTCTGACCATGATTCCCATAGTTTTCTCGAGTGCCAAAAAAAAAAAAAAACCCAAAGAAAAAAACCAAGAAGGGCTGATGCCACTACCTTCTGGTAGAAGTAATAAGTCACTGTCTAAGGACCTTCTAGTCAAAGTCTGGAACATTTGAGAGCCTCTTTTCCTAGGAACATACTGAAATCAGTTTTCCCAATGAAGAAAGAAGGATGTCTCCTTTATGCATCTAACCCTCTGACCCGGGTTTTCCTAGACTCACTGTTCCTCTGCTCTTCACAAATCTGCTTTCTTAGCAATCAACTAGCACCTACGTTTGCTGTAAAGGATACTGTGGGGCTACCACAAATTAACCAGAGAGGACATAATACAGGGATTGTTACAAACATGCAGTGTTTGTAACGCAGACTACCGCATGCCTTCCAGATGCAGCTTTGTTTACCTATGATGCACATCAAACAAACTCAACCTTCTTGTGTCCCAGTGATCTGTTTTACAGTCTGGACTTACTTAATCCTTTTTAGCTTGATTTTGTAAGAAGTTCAGCATTTACAAAAAGCTTGGCTATCCATAGCCTGGTAGCAGGTTATTACCAAGAACAAAAAGGAGGTTGTTGCGATGAGAGAATTTAAAAAAGACACAAATACACAGAGTGCATCTTAATTTGCTTTGCCACTACAGAAATACTTTTTTATTATTGAGTAGTCCCACAAATTCATTTCTTACTCACTCTTCATCACCAGATAATTTTTAACAATATTTTTTACCTTCAACATGCTTATACCAGCTTTTCACTGATCTTTGCACATGACTGTTTTTTTTATGATGCACAGTATCCCTTTCTGTTTTCTCATTCAATTCATTCAATTTTCTCATTCAATTCCTAACGGCATAATATGACTCATAAGAAGCAAATAATGAAGAGCAATTAACTATCAAAGTCCTAGCAACACAGTTATTACCTACAGTCTGAGCTTCATAGTCCATCAACAAGTGTCCAAACACTTTCAGCAAACAAGTAATATGATGCCACTCCTCAGAACAAATACCATTGCCACTTGTATTCACTGTCCCCAAATCAAAATATTATGGTACAATACTTTAGAACCTTTTTTTCAGCACTAAGATTGCTGGTGAAGTTGCTGGCTTTTGAATGTGTTAGCAAAAGAGAGAGCTGCAGCTTTATGAGTAGGTGGTGTGTGTTACTGATGCTCCTCCAGGATACGTAAGATGGTAAGAGCGATCAAAACTGTTTTATGTGACAAATGGTTTCTCTTGTTTGGTATGAACTGCAGGAGTTTGAGGAAAGGTGCTATTGACTGATGTGAACCAAAATGATAAAATTTTTTCTGAAGGAAGTAGAACACAAATCATGCAAGTTCTGCAGCATGTCATATTATGGGGGTTATGTGCTCTGTAGTCTAAGACCCCAAGAAGACCTAAGCTGGAAACATATCCAGTAGTAAACACATGTGGGAGAAAAAAGTTATTTAAACCACAGGACAATGTTGGCATAGGAAAGAGGACATGAAGAATAGGATAAAATCTGGCTGTAAATAGAAACTGGCCATGAATAAGTTCAGGCTGAAAACTGGGAAGAAGGGAAGTGCAGTCTTTCAACACTCTACAACAAGAGGAGGGAAGACAAAGAAGCAAACATCAGGAAAAAAGATCTGCGGCAAGTTTCAAGACAGAACTTGACGTTGCGTTTTGGACATAGATCCAGGAGGCCCTTCTAGACCTATGTCATCTCTCAAAGGAGTATGCCACCAGCATGAAAAAGAGGTCAATAATGTGACACTGACCTTTAACTACAGAAATTTAGGGAATATAGAAAGCCAATCTCTGTTTTCGGTGCTGTGCTTCTGGTATCTGTCATTGTTACAATAAAATCACGGTCTACTTTCTGTTAGACCATATGTATGGAAGCTATCTTGATGCAAAAACAGTCCCAGCAGCAGGTCTGGACAGTGGCAAGTTACTCCCGTGTATGTAAAGTGTGGCTGGAAAACTGTATGTACACTTTGTTACTTGTCATGGCAGTTTATTTCTTTTCTTTCTTTTTAAAATCAATCATTTGACTCCCCCCAAATATCAGCCTTTAGACGCAGGAGGCATTTATGCAGGCAGGCTATTACTGTATCCACCCAGACCTCCACGCTGATTGTGCAGATTATATAAACCTTTTGGTTACATTAGCACCTGAATATGATTTATGAGGGCAGACGGGAGATGGTGATTGACCCGCTTTCATGAAAGCAGCCTGTTTGCTGTGAAACGGCTTCCGGCATAAATCATTTTAGACATGCTTTTACACCAGGACTAAATAAACACTCACTTACCCCTGGTACCTGCTAATATGTTAACAAGTAATGTCCTCAAACAGCCTCATTATTTGATTACATCCGAGATTGGGGACTTTGTGCTGTTGCTTTCTCCGCCTGCCAGGATCTCACGAGCCCAGACACATTAGCTCACTCGAATACAGAGAGAAAGTGGGAGTGTTATCAGCCTCCATTATCAACCCAGCGTAACAAAACAGAGCATAAGGGCATTTATGATCTCATGGCTGAGGCATTATAACGCAAATGTCTTAATCCCTGCAGTTCTCAACAGTGCTGTTGCCATGTCTTTGGGTCAGTAACAAGGTGCAGGGTTAATTAAGAAAGACAAATACAGTGGAAACAAGGGAAGCCGGAGGGGTGCCTGCATCCCATTCCTGCCTGCGTTTGTGACCAGCGTGCTCTTGGCCTTTGGAAGATGTGCTCTGTTGCTGCAATCTGCGCAATACACCTCTCTTCAGCAACAGTTACCGAAGTGGTCCATGGCTGTGGATGATCCTGCACCCCTCAAGATAGATGAAGGTAACCACCCTACATGGAGGCGAGGCAAGCGCGCACACACGCACACACACACACACAAGACAGTTTTCATCTCAAGAGCAGACTTCAGTTACTAGTTTTGCTGCGGAAGTAATGCTGGCCATGAGCTCAAGTTGATCTTATCCAAACCACGCATATCTGCGAGTAACCACCTCCATGTGTAACACAAATACAAACTCGGACAATGTAGCCGGGCCTGCACAAACCACAGTTTTCCTAAGTTATATCACTTTTCTCCTTTCATGGCTCAAGGGTGTCAACATCGACAGCTGGACTCACTTATTCTACATAATATCATTATTTTGATATGACTCTGACGTGTTAACAGGCCTCATGAACCACTTTGGGACCAGACCTTTTGTTAGCATGAGGCTCTTTTCAGCATCAGCGTTTCTAGTTGTTTTTCTAGGCATTGAAGGATGTTGTAGAAAGTGCAGGAACTCAGCTTGTGTAGAGCAGGAGAGGAAAAAAATCCATGAAATAGGAGAGAGAAACAGCACTCTGGGAGGTACGGCAGCTTTATGTCCAAAATATGGTGGCAACCACTTGTCGTTAGCATGAACTACCAGAAGCACCTTCAGTGATTTCAACAGTAAATGACTTCCCCCTGACATACTTTGTTAGCTCACTGCCACAGCAGCTGTGACCTTACAAGGAGCTATTCGCTACCCTTTTTCAGAACTTAATACATTTTTTGTAGTCCATGAAACTGCACTTCTGTTATCTTGGGCAAATGAGAATGCAGGCACATTTGGGAACCCTCAGTGGAAGCGAGAAGGTGATCGAGTGGGTGCCTCCATGTCATTCAGGAGTGCAAGTGAGAAGCCCGGCTTCACCTGGAAGCTGTATCTCCTACTTATATGGACCTGAAGCTATCCTCATATAGAAACATTCCACCTCCAGGCTTTGGGGACATCCTGGTACCACAGCTCTGACCTGCCTTCTTAAAACACGTGGCAGAATCCATCCTGACATTAATATCTGAGCAGATATTAATGAAGATTAACTCAAGTTGGTAGACACACAAGGATGCAGGGTTGCTACAAGAAGAAGATTGGGCCTGCAATGCCAAGAAATTTTCCACATTTTCAGCATAGTTATCTGAGCTCAGAAGTTAAAGAAATCCATTTGAGTTATCAGTAACCAAAAGCTTTAGATCTTTGTTTCCTCAACTCTGATGGAGCCGCCATGCTTTACAATAACATGCGGTTATCCCTCGTGAAACCTACAGTAGATCTAACAGACTTCGGACCCCAACTCAGGAAAGCTCCCACCATAGGAAGATATCAAAAGTACATATGAGTCCCACTGTAGTGAAAGGGACAGAAACACACCCTAGAAGTCAAATACAGGTTTGGATGTTTCCAGAGTCAGGCCCTAACTGCAAGCTTCACGAATGGATTGAACTCTGGATACTCCTTTACCTGGGGCTACTTTTTCCCCCCATCTTTGCTAAGAAAGGTTAGCAAAACTGATAAAGGTGAACACTGAACAGAGACTATTTTTGTTTTATTAGATTTACTTTGCACCTCACATTTATCGTGGCTGTCCTAGCAGTGATGCTGTCCTAGCCATGATGTAATCTGCAATTAACTAGTCTCCTTTTGTCAGCCTGCATCATCAAAGCCTGTTTTTATGGAGTGTTAAGTCTAATATTTACAGTGTTAAATACTTGGACAATATTTAAATTGGTTTCATCACGTACTATATTTAGTTGGAGTGATATTGTCTGGTTAACAGCAATGAAAACAATTCTGTTCTTTTGGGTTTTATATTTTGAGTGGGTATTAGGTAACTGGAAAATATGGTCATTATATTTGTCTAACATTTCTACAAGTTGTAACATGGCATTTCAATTTGGGCTTTAACTCATGAATTATCCGTACGCAAAACTTTTGAGAAGTTTCCAGGTTCAACATCGAAACAAGCGCAGAGTTCAGTGGCGTGTCTGAAAGGAAGGCAGTTTAATATTTATACACATATATAGAAAAGTATGAAGACATTTTTCAGGACCTTTTCTTTCCAGCAATACTGCTGGTACACAAAGCCTGCTCCAAAGGTATTTTTACTGTCAAACAAAAATCACAATTAATGTGTGATCTAATCCCAGTCTCATACAGACAGACTTCGCTACATTTCTGGGTATTAGTTGAAGTTTTTATTTGTCTGTGTGATTCGTGTTTGTCTCCACTTGTAGCTTCTGTGGGCAATCTTGCCCATACTCTCCTGAGTAATTTTGTCCTTTGAACCAAAAGCCTGTAAGACATTGCAGCTGTGCTGACTCCTCATCTCCAGCAGCAAGGAACTCCTCCTTCAAATGATGAAGATGTCTCCCTTCTTCAAAGTAGAGGTCTTTTCTAGAGGTTTTTACTAATGTTTATTCATTAGAGAAACTGCTATAAGAACTTTATTTTTCCAACTGCAGGGAAAACCTTTTACCTTCTTTTATGTCTTTAGCTTTTCTTTCTTTTCCTAGTGTTGGTGTTAAGACATCTTCCCACCTCAGCTATGTGGTTTCTAGCTGTCCCATGGAGTTAGTTGTTTCCCTCCTTGATGATCACAGCTACAGTCTCTGGGCCAGAACAATACCTCCTCCATGTGTTGGCTCTTTTCCACCAGAAATTTCTGCTCCAGAAACTCTTGTCTATAGTTCTACGCAAGAGTCAGAACCACGAAGGAGCACAGCACGGAAGATTTTCTTCTGACTCTTAGAAAGGACTCTGCTCACAAAACCATGACTGTGACTCAGTTTTGTTGAGCTAGGTCTCTGTGCAGAGGATCTCACTAACAAAAAAGAGCTGTAATCCCTTCAGGCAGCCCTTTGAACTGCCCAGGAGCTCTTTGACAAAGCCTGATAATAACTTCTGAAGCACTGGAAACTTTTAATCATCCATTTTATTTATTTTTAGCAGATAGAAATAAAAGATTCTGTAAAAATCTACAGTGAGGCGACAGAAAACTAAGCACAAACCAAAAGATACGTGGTAATTTTGCTAGTTATCGTATAAAATGAAAACTAGTGCATTTCTTCTTTTGGTAAGTCACAGGATTTTGAGATTTGAAGTCTGCCTGGTTTTAGAGTCTTTTAGAAGAAATACAGTAAAGGCCATTTCTCTCTGTGGATTGCAGTTTCTTCTTAGCACTGCAATGTCAGTTTGTTGGTTGGACTTAAAATAAATTTGGGGTATGGAAGCAGTTCTACTTCCCCTTCTGCTGAACTTGTACCAAAGCCTTCACAGGTGTCACAAAATTCTTGCTTGTGCATAGCTGGCTAGAAAGGGGTGAGGATGAGGAAGAAAGATCCCATCTTTGCGTGGCATTGCCATGACTTGGTGACCAAAGTCTCCTGTGTGTGCTTTTAAAAATAACTTGGGTGTCACCTGCTGAAGCTCCAGCTTTCAGAGCGTCTAACTGAAAGTAAAACTTACTTGTCCAAGTTGAAGTTTTTTATTGTTTTTCATTCTGCCCTTGCCTTTGTAGGTTGTACCTCAGCATTCAGTGTCCAGCAAATACACTCTTCAGCTGCAGTTTGGAACTTGCCGGTGAAAAAATCATAGAAGTCTATAGGTGTGGGAAGGAGAGAGACCTGGGAACCAATGCCTCTGCATCTTATTTCCTATTTTCCATGTGGTCCCATGTCATTTGTGTATAAATTGTTTTACATAAATTGCATAAAACATAGCATTTTGCAGATTTCACTTAGTAAGGCAGTCTTTTGCTTATGTTTTTATAGGGGAAAAACGCTACTCCAACAATCTTCAGGGCAATTTGTGAAACTTTCAAAATATTATTGTTTGTTCAAAACCAGAGTTTATTTCAGGCTTTTCTAAAGCATTGGGCTGGTTTGGAAAATGAAAGGGAAAAGTTTAGTCATATTCCTTAATGAAACTGTGTTTTAATTTAAAGATGTCACGAATTTTATGGCAGTCTATTTACTTTCACCTAGCCCCCCAAAACAAGTATGACTTCCAGATTTGCTACAAAGCAAGTTAAAAAGCAGGAAATGTAAAACAAACTTGATTAAGAGCCTGATTCTGCTGATTAAAATCAGTGGCCAAACACTCTCTGACTCTAGAGATCAGATTTGAACCTTTATTGCACTGGACCTGCTCCAAAACCCACTAAAGTCAATAGGAGTTTTTCTTTTGAGCCCAGTCACTGGGTGTCTGTCTGCCTTTTTCTCTCTTAAATTATAAATCACTAGGAGGAGTTTAATCTGCAGTTTTCAGTGCCAGTGTGACATTTATTTTAACTTTGGCTGTTGACAAAGCACCCCGCATCCTGCATTTCCCTGCTGGCAATCACGTGTCTATTCTAACTCACATGTTACTTTCTGTCAGGGGTTTTATTTTATTTGTCCTCTGCTTACTGCCATCCACTTCTCCGACCCTCCCTTTTCATCTGTCCATCACATTTGGCAGCAAGAAAAATGGATCTATTTTGCAATACCAATTTCAGTGCCACTTGCCAGTCCAAATAAGAGTTGTGTATCTAACACACCATACAGGGTCTCACTTTCTGGATTTTGTCACAAGAGCTGTATTTTCTCAGCAGCTTATTAACAGCGTGTGTTTGGGGTGAAAATTAAGCAAATGGAAAAAGGATGTCACAGCAAGGAGCTGTGTTGCAACACTTAGGTTATTATATTGCATTAAGTTAAACAAAGAGTGTTTAGCCATGTTATGACTATGATTCTCATTCATTCCAGTCCCTTAAGAAAATGCATTTGAAAAGAGGCAACTTTGCTCAGTCAATTTCCCTTTGGTCAAAATGCTCCCAGGTGCCACTCTTGTGAATTTGACAGGAAAAAAAAAAATGTTAGGGGGGAGCAGATCTTGTGGGGGGGAACAGGGGGAAGATTGCCATAACTCTGCTGGTGCCAAGAATAAGAAGAATAATGGGAACCGCTACAGATCGGAAACTTTCTTTTGGTCATTTATCAAGCCCATATTATTTTCTCATCTTTCACTGTCTTCGGAGCGCGTGTGTCAGGTGAACAAAAAAAAAGTTACAAGAAATCTTGAATTGCACTCCACTTTCTCAGAAAAATGTGCTGACCATCTATCGTGTGCCTCGGGTCAACCGTGCAGCTTTTCAACTGGTTCTGGATCCATAAATAGCCCCTGGACAAGGCTGCCAGACAGCTGAGAAGGCTTTGAATTTCTCATTCAAGGAAGGGGTGACATACAATTGCTCAGCACCAACCCTTCGACTGGCTCTTCCCCACATCTGGCCAATGACTTTGTTGCCTAAATGGGAGCCGAGCAATTCTGGAAATTGGACTCTAAGTAGAAAACATTCCCACTTCTGCTCCCCCAGTTGCGTTGGTGGGGAAATAAAGCACGGTGACGCTTTTACCATATGTGGATTTCAGAATAATTTCTGAATCCCCCGTGCCAGAGCCATAGCTTGCTGAACAATTCCCATCAACTACTGTTCCTGATTAGGGTGGAAATGATGCAGGTGACTTTGATAAGATGAGCTTCTTGGGTGACCTAATTTAAACATAGCTATTCTACCTTGCAAATGCCTAGCCACGTGGGGGGGCTTTAGCCGGGAAGCTGTCAGTTCTCAAATGAAAGGGACAACCGTGTCTGCCAGGTCAGTCTCACTGACCCCCGCAGAGAAATCAGCCCTCCGATACGCTGCAACAGTGGCTGCTGTATCCTTTCTCCCTGTAGGATTTCCCACTTTAAGGTCTTCCTTCCAAGTCTACGCTTACAAACCGCTGCCTGCAGCTCTCATTTACTTACCTGAACTGGGCATTAAGCTGTTTGAACAGTTTTCCACTTTTCTGATTAAAGGGATGCTGCCTTCAGTCGCACTGTTCTCTAGTGGTCTGACAGACATGTTTTCTCCCGTGCTGTCCTTCATTCACTATCCAGACCGTGCCCACCTTCTCCTGTTCCTGTTCACTCTCAAAAACTCACTTTTTCCATAATGGAGACAGCAACATGTGACCTGGCAGGTGAGGAGCTGCCTCTTGGCTCCTAAAACACACCCTGCTTGTGGCCTACTGATAATTGCACATCTCATCATAACAGCCGCAGTATTTCAGACTCCATCCATCCATCCACCCACCCATCCGTTTCTCATGTGTGAGTTGGATCCGGGGCTAATCTTGAGTGGCATCCAACATAGGAAACTCACCCAGCCTCGGGGTATGAAAAAATGGGCAACACTAAACAATACGTGTTGTTAAGCTGTGAAACTGCTTGCCACAGGAAACTGTGGATTCAAAGAGATTTAGAAGTAGCTGGATAAATTCCTGGAAGTAAAATTCACCAGGGGCTATTAAATACAAAGACACTATGTCTGGCTCCGGAAATCCCAGCACCACAAATCACTGGCCCTGAGCCACAATCTGCATGCCCTGTTCTGATATCCTTCCTTAATCACCCACCACTGCTGGCTGCCATAGACAGGGTATTGGGCTGGGTGGACCTTTGGTCCTAACCAGTTTGTCCGTTCCTGTGGTTTTGTACTAATAGATGAGCTGGGACTGAATATCACATTCGGCACCGACGTCTCTGCGTTCACCCAGCAGCATTTCTATCACCAGCACTCTCCAAGCTGCTTCTGTCACGACATCTGGACATCACGTAGCACCTGAAGCACATTAAGCTTTTTCAGCAGGTAATAAACCCCTGGATAGTGTACGGCAGGCGAGCCCCGGTCTCTAAATACCCACCACGGACATTGCTTTCTCCAGCAATTGCCGAAGCCTGGTTTAGATTAAACTCCTTCAGGTCAGCCACTGCAGAGGGCAAGGCTGGAAACGGAAGTCTCCCTTGTTTTGTTTGGGCTCTTTTTTCTCCTGCTGATTGGTTGTTTTGGGCTTGTTTGTTTTTTGGCAAGTTATTTAAAGGACAAATATAAGGCTAGACGGCTGAATGCATCAAGAAGGTCAGCCAATTTCTCAGGCTACTGTCTTTTTCCAGCTGTTCCAGATGAGAAAAAGGATCAGGCGGGGCTGTATCTCCCTGGTTGCTTTCCACAGCGTAAGGTAGACTTCTTTGATATAAAGCAAAGGGTTACAGAGGTTAGAGGATGCTGGGGTGGCAATGCTATACAGGACACCAGCAAGACCCCTCTTCCTGCTGGGCGACTGCTCTTTTCAGAGCCATCCCCAGTGTCACATATCCAGGACCACTGTCCCTCAGTGCCCTGAGACAGTTGTGCTGTTCAGCTGTGGGTCTGGGAATGATACAGACTTGGAGCTTCCCAAACTCCAGGTATTATAGGGAATTCTGGGCCACAGCAGTGGAAAACTTCTTGTGAGACATGGGTTGTGTCAGACTGTCCCATGCAACCGTCTCTCTGGAGGAGACCAGGCACAGGTTGCCCAGCCCCACCAGTGTACAACCCAGTACATGAGCACAAATGTACCAGATCACTGGTGAAGCAAAACACCTTTTTGACACATCAGATGTGGGGGACAGGGTTGTCCACAGAGGAAGGTGACACCTCCACTTCAGCTGAGTCCCCCAGAGCTCCCCTGGGAATTATTCGCTTTTTGTCCTGTTTCTTGTCTGCAAGTGGGGCAGCTTAGGAAAGAAGGGAGGAAGGGATGGGAGAAAGGAAGGAAGGAATGAAGGAAGGAAGGAAGAAAGAAAGAATGAATGAAGGAAGGCAGGAGAAAGAAGAAGGAAAAAAGAAGAAAAAATATTTTTAAAAGTACAACAAGGAAGATAAAAATAAAGAGAAAAAAAAAAAATAAAAATAAAAATAAAAAGAAAAAGAAAAAGAAAAAGAAAAAGAAAAAGAAAAAGAAGAAAAGGAAAAAGAAAACAGAAGAATAAAAAGAAAAAAGAAAAAGGAAAAGGAAAAAAGAAAAAAGAAGAAAGGAAAAGAAAAAATAAAAAAGAAGAAAGAAAAAAGAAAAGGAAAGAAAAAATAGAGAAAAAAGGAAAAAAGCAAGTATGCATTTCTGATGACAGCTGCACAAACGTGCCTTATTGTGGCCAATCGCTCAATTAAAATCAAGCCACCCTAATTTAAGGGGAAAATAAACACAGGCCTGATGTTATGTGCTTTGCTTTCAAAAGGAATCAGCCTGAGGAGAGGCAGCAGGGCCCTTAGTGGGGGAAGACTGGTTGGAAGGGAGAGGCAGATCTCGCTGCATCGGCTGCCGCCCCCCGGTGCTGAGACGAAGCTGAGGAGCAGTTTGTCCCCCTGCAGCAGTGCGGGGACCTGGGCAGAAAAGCCCCCGCCCTGCACTGGCTCTGGGGCCGAGGGGCTGAGGATGGTCTCAGATAGGTCTGTACCACCGAAAACCGGGGCAGAAGGCTCAGTGCAGTGACTCACTGCTCCTTTTTGACCGAGTGTGTACCAGCCAGGGGCCACAAGGGAGAGCTTGGACAGTCTCTGCCCCGACGCTGTCCCTGACAGTTATGACAAGAAGTTCAAGGCACAATCACGTCTTCTCATGTTTTCCTTCTCTCACATTTTTAATTAAAAATAAGGGCACTTTCTTTGTGCTTAGCTATTCTAAAACTACTGGTGAACAACAGGGGGGGCTGTTTTTTAACCAAGCAAGCGGAGAGTGCCATTCACACAGAATCCACACCATTACTGCAGTGCTCTGGCTCCACTGTAGTGTTCCTGCACTCTCCGGGATGGGAAAGATGAGCACTCCTGTAGCTGCTCGATGGGTACATGCCTGCCTGGGAATGGCAAAACTGTTAAAAGCCCCTGTTCATCCTTCTGCTGTTGTGTTTTGTTTTTGTTTGGTTTTTTTTTTTCCTCTTCTCACTATATTTATGGTGAAATAAAGACTTAGCATCCACCCTGGGATAAGAAAATAGCCAAAATCAAAAGAGTTAGCTCACAGGCCGAGTTACCGCTGTGTCTCCCATGCTTGTTCAATGAAACTATTCATGGAACAGCAGACACTTTCTGTGCCACTTAGGGACCAGATAACATGGCATAAGCCAACATCCTGAGGCTCTTGCAGGCCTCCACAAGCCAGGTACAGCCCTTCGCCTGCACAGTGGGAGCTGCTATTATGTTGTGATAGAAGAAACCAAAAACCACCAGCAGCCCAGGGATGCAAATTTCCAAGGGTCTGGGGAACCGTTATGCCCAGGCTGGGCATTTAAAATGCCCATTTGGCGCACAGAAGGATTCTGCCTGAAGTTTCAGGGAAGAAAAAAGGAAAGAATTTAGAGAGTGTAACAACAGGCAAAACATACAGACTCTTCAGCATAAGCTACCATGGATTCGGCTATGGATTACTGAGGTTCAAGAGATCAAAGCAGCAGCAACCAGAAGGGGCAAACCAGAGACAGCACACAGATAAAAGAAGAGATGAAAGCCAAAGAAAGCTTGGATAGGAGGCTGACGTCGGTAAATGAGGAACTGGGGTTGGATTAAACTGGTAGTGCTTGATGTGTTGTCTAGTCCCTTTTTTGGCTCCATTGGTTTCTGCAGAACTGAAGCTTTGGGGGTTGGGGGTACGAAAAACAGTATTTCCATTTTTGTCCTTGCCAAGAAAAGCTTCCCTATGTGAGTCATCTCTGTGCTGCTTGTGGAAGGCTGCAAGGAGCCGGGACAGAAAGTGTCCTCCTGAGGGGTACAATACTGCTCAGGGTAACAGTGGACCCAGATTCAGCTGTGCTGCAGGCTCCCCAAAAGTCACCCTGGAAGGACACACCACCTGCTCTTTGTCTTACATGTATGTGCAGGGACCCAGCTGACGCACAGTGCTTCCTTACACCCTGGGCTCGGGTGTGGATCTGGCCTTTGGGCAACACGGGACTTTTTTGAGCTCATGTGGTATTTCTGGGAATTCTATATATTTTAATATAAAGCACCCTATTGCCTGGCTTGAGAAGGTAACCCAAGCAGTTGCAGTAGCAGAGTCCATTATGGCCTCTTGACAGAGGATCAATCATTCAGGGAATGGGGTGGACCTTCTCACTTCTGCAGCTCCTCAAGGAAAGCTCCTCTGGGTGAGCAGGTGGGGCTGATCACTTCCCACAGCTGTCCTGCGTGAGCTGGGATTTGCATTTCTCCCTTCTGGGGAGACATGGCTCAACTGGGCCATCAGCTAGGAGGAAGAGAAGGAGGAGAGGGAAGAGGAGGAAAAAGAATAAGAAGGACAAGGAGGAAAAGAAGAAGAAGGACAAGAAGAAGGACATCTCAGAAGAGGATGTGGAGCTGGAGCAGGAGTTGTGGCACGGCACAGTGAGATGCTCATGTTGAAGGACTGACTGGGATGGAGGGAGGGACCTTTCTAAGCAGTGAGGCCTGAAAACAAAAGGAGCAAGTGATAAGAGCAGGCTAATGCTGCTTCTGGGCCTGGTGCTGTGGGGAATTGCTGCAGCCCGGCAGTGTGATGTGCTGTGGGTGAGGCTTTGGTGCGGAGGGGGAGCAGCGATTGCTCCTGCACTGAGTCACTCTGCCCAAAATGCATTTGGGGACTGGCTGGGACCTGCATGTGCAAGTCTGAGGTGGGATCAGGTTAGAAAATGGAACCTAAATGACTCTGTGGCTTGAGAGGTCAAGCTTGGGGTGGAGGGAGGAGAGATGTGGTCTGCGATTGGTTGATTTCTTCTGTTTTTAATTTTTCCTGTGCATGGAAGGATAAGCACGGTGTCCTTCCCAGCCTCTTCTCTCTGTCCTTGCTGGGGCTCCTAGTGCATTTGCCCCCGACTTGGGGTGAAAAGTGGGAAGGTCACCTCCCCTCTTGGTGGTGAGGCTATGCTTGTGCCAAGTGTTGCAAGCTGCACTTATAAGGCCAGAGAAAACCCAAATTTCCTTCCGTGCCGCTGTGGAGCGGCACCTCAGTGATCTCCAGCTGCCATCTGCTGGTAACTGTGCCGTACCAGAGCCGGCCAGCCAACTCTTGGCTGCTGGACCTTTCCCTGGCCAGTGCCAAGGCTGGGCATCCCTGGGGGACCAGGGACCTGCAGCAGGAGCTTCCCGTGCCAGTCAGGGCAAAGCAGTGCACGAGAGATGGCAAAGAGCTACCTGAGCTAAAAGGACCTTGTTTCAAGGTGTTTTGGGGGTGAATCAATCCTGTTACAGCAGAGCACTGAAGGACAAGTGGGGTTTAAGTGCTGCAGTAAACTTGATGATTTATTAGAGAGTCTTTATTTTTTTTTCCGGAGAGATATTAAACCTGCCTTGGGGAGGCGGGGAAGAGGTGGGAAACAATCTGTTAAAATATGTTTCTGGTGTTTTCTGGTCACTTAGCCACAGAAAAGCAAGTTAGCAAAAAGTGAAGTGGTTGTTGAGAGCTTGGGTCTTTGCATAGTGGCATAGTGGTTTTTTTTTTTATTATTATTTATTTTTTATTTGAATTCTGCAAATTCTCAGCTGTTCTTCTGCATATTTGCCAAGGAAGATAGAAGTCAGATGGGTCCCTGGGCCATTGCGTGAATACTAACTGTCCCTCACAGCATGAACAGTAGGTTCATGGTGCTATTTGCACCTCCGGCTGGGCTGAAAACACCCTCTCCCTGCCCGCAGCCCCGCGCTGCAGCTGCCCCTCTTATCTCGGACCTTGTCAGGTGCGTCACGTAACACGGTGGCCAGGCATGGCCTGTTGCGTGACCTGCCAGCAGGCATCCGTCCCCTCCACGTACAGCCCAACACATCACCCCTTCTGCTTTGGGTTATGGTATAAAGCTAATAAGTGTGAAAATGTCCCAGACAGCGCCAGGCCCTTTGACGCCGTTCCTGCCTTCCCTGCATGCAGGGCTTCTGTAGGTGGGAGGAGAAAAGCCACAGATACTGCCAGAAGTGATCTGAGGAATTTATTTCCCCGTATTTGGAAGAGAGATTTGCCGGGGTGATCACAGGGAGGAGGTGGCACGGGCGCATTGGTCCTTGCGAGCAGCAGCCCTGGCCTCAGTCACTAGTGGATGCACTGGTTAACGCCAATTAAATGTAGTGGAGAACTAATAGTTTTGAATACATGAAGTCCTTACCAAGGTTCATGAAAATAAATGATGGAGCAGAGGAGAAAGACCCTATCAGTCCCACCAGCAAAGGAAAAATTCCAGTGTGAGATTTAACCGTCATTAACCAGGACAGAATCCACAGCAGCAGTGTACTCTGACCACCAGAATGGATGTGTGAGACCTCACACCTTCCTCCGACACTGGAGCCTCCTATCCTAGGATCTATATCCAAAGGAAAGCAGGTTTCATCAGCTTAATTGCTCACAGAAGAGCTTGTTTCTTGGGGTCATCTTGGAGACCTGCCCTTAGAGCTGCAGCTTGGAAGGCTGAACATTGAAGAGGAGGGACTGTGCTGGGAGAGTCGGGGAGTGTAAGAGCGGGGCCTCAGCTGAGCACCAGCATTGACAATTCTCTTGTGGAACTAGCGAGGTTTATTGTTTTCGCTAAAGTCCCAGTTTCTGGAGTCGTGGGATTGCAGTAAGCGTCCTAAATCTCATGCAAATATAAGACTCACTTGTGGAGAAAAGTATAAAGATGCACTCTCCAGGAACAGAAACCAGAAGGAATGGAAAAGCTTCACTACTAAAGAAGAAAAAAATAAATCCTGATGATATCTAAGCCAATATCATTTAATTTTGGCCCCCAACTCAAGAATTTTTAAGGCTTGGAGTTGGCAGTAACAAAACTCCACTGATGCTTTGGCCAAGAGTAAGGGCATTATTTCTTGTGTTCTGGCTGGTGTCCCAAAACGGATGATTCCCTTTCCATGTACTCACTCCCTCCTCTGGAAATCCAGCTATGCAGGGGGCTCTTTATCGCGCTTTGTCCTCGGCTTCTCCAGGGCATCACGAAACAGCAGCGTCCTCCCACGCTAAGTCTCATCGCACTGTGCAAGTTGATGGCAGTAGTTTATCAAGACTGATGTGTTCCTCAGGATACAAGCTGCTCGACTAAGGTATAGGAGTCATATAAGTTATTATTATTATTATTATTATCACGAGGAAGATTAGTATTGGGGGTGTTGCTGGAGAATGTCAAAGTCTTTCTATCTCGTTCTATTTTATTCTTTTTTTTATTTTATTTTTTAAGTGCAGCTAGGTTTGAAACTGGACCAGGGAGACATTTTATTTTTATTTTATTTTTGTTTTAAGAAATCTCAGCCCTGGAGGGAGCTGTCATTTTGGGATGCTGATTAGTTTTTGCAAGTTGACAGGGAGCAAGGCGGCTTTCTCTGTAGCAATCCCAAGTTCTTTCACCTAATCAAGCCAACACTGCAGGCTCTGTGTGGAGGAAGTGTAACCCTATCTCACTGCCTGACAACTCCTTCAGTTCCAGACTTTGTTTCCTCAGTCCCCACAAACTGTAACAAACCATTAAGTTTGATTTTATTTTATTCCTTCCCCCCACCCTTCGTTCTTTCAGCAACCATTTTGGCTCAGCCTTCCTTTCTGTTTCTTTTCCTTAGGGATAATAACTCCGAAGACTGTACTGACTTCATATATATCCATCATCCTTAGAGCTTTTCAACATCTATTTTAGCGACTAGGCGAAGGAAATGCAGCATCCTTCAAAACTTCTCCTTTCTACAAAAAAAACCCCAAAGTTGTATCTTATCTGTCCAGTTTGCTTTGAAAAGTGTTCCAACCAGAAATGGATGGACAAGCTTCTTGCTGAAGCCAAGAAGAGGGTCTTGCAGCTGTAGAGTTTGAGTCAAAAGATGTGGATTTCATTTCCAGTTCTGTGAGAGTCTGTAACACAGTGACTGCATGGAAGTGACGCTGAAACAAAATTGTCTTTCATTGAGCCTGGATGTGAAAAGAGATTAGGCGTGTTCATAGCCCGCTCGTTGGAGCAAGAGGAGCTGCTGCCCCAGACTCTCAAGGCTGCATTCGAGCAAGGGTCAGCAGCCAAATCACTCTGGCAGAGGTATTTTCTCTGGGCCCCTGATGCAGACCCGGGGAACAGACACCGAGTGAGGGAGCTGCATAGGAGGGAGGGAACGAGGCAGCACAGACAGTCGTGGGGAAGGCCTTGTAACTTTCATAAAAGCCGTGCAGAGCTCTGGGACGAAGTGCCAGCTGGGAAGAAACCTTTCCTTGATTTCTTCTGTTGGACTTCAATATTTCTAAACGAGCAGGTTTGTACCAGACTTCACCTCCTGGTGAGAACAACCGCCAAACCCCCAGGCATTGACTAATCTGTCAAAAGGGAAAATGTCCTTATCCAGCCTCCTAACTCAAAAATGAAGGATCTAATTCTTCCTTGCCATTTTTACCCTGACGTGAAGAAGAAGGATTTTCTAAATAGTCACCAAGTGCACATGGATCAAAGCTGCCAATACCTGTCTGAATTTGCAGCTCCAAAACATCCAGGCTGTTGACATCTGTGGTTTTGTTGTGGGGCATTTTCTCTTGAAGTGGGCCACATAGTGAAAATTTAAACGCATTGGGTCACTCTTTAGTTGAGCATAGGGAGTGCTTTTTTTTTTTACAGAGCACGTGTCAAAATCATTCAGCAAAGACTGTTTTCTTCCCCACTTTATGATCTGTAAAAGGGTTGTACAAGCTCATACTGGGAAACGGAGATAGCTATCCTGTGGAAAGTCCCACAGGAGCTTTCCAGGTAATTGTGCACCACCTCCAGTTTTACCAGTCTGGCTCTAAGTTGTCAGTGATTATCAGACAAAGGATTGCAGGAGAACATCAAAGGAAACTGGTTATTCCTGTAGTACCTACCACACATGCCCTTTGCAGGGGCTGCGAAGCATTACCTTATCCGCTTTGCTGTGGAGCGGTACTGTCCCAGGCAGCATGACTCGCCTCCTCCTGCCCTCCCCCTTGGCTGGCTGTCATCTTCAGAAGCATCCGAAGAGGATGAAACAAGGTGGACGTGTTCTTACTGCAACTCCTCCTTCCCCTTTGCTTGTTGATTCGTTATCGTTGAGTCTTCATCTTGCTGGTGATAGCTAATGGTCACAGCTCAAGACAGCCTCATTGTGGAGCATCACCATGAACACACTAACTCACAGCTCAGACTGTAGGGCTTATGTGGCTTTCACTTCCTTGGTGTTTGTCAGAACATTGGTTCATTATTCTTCAAACCTGAACCATCTTTCCAGAAAAGCAATACACAGAGTCCTAATACAAACCACAAGTAGATCTCTTCGTGTCTTAAATTTGTTAAAAATGCTCTCATAAAAAGATTTATTCCCAGGGCTTTTACCCAGACTTCTGCATGGAGTTGGCAAAGACATTATGTAATAGCTAAATCTTCATTAGTTATATCTGTTTGCTTTGTGCCTTCGTGACAATGATGAAAGCTGTAAATAAGTACATTGTCCCATCTTAACAAGGATAGCGTATCCATCAATAAGGACACTTACTCTGCTGAGATCTTTGCAAGGCTGTATAGGGGAGTAAATTAAAGGGAGAACAACATCCTTCATCTAAAATGTCCTTGTTCTGTCACTTAATGTTTTACCCTTGCTAATATCTTTCAAAGTCTGGCTGTTAGTCAGAAAAGTCACTCAGTAGATGTGACATAATTTATCCAGCCGAAGCCTGCTTGGTCCTAGAATGATTTTTCTAGGCAGCCACGGCTGGAAGTTTGACTTGAAACTCCTCCTGTGGCTTCTCACCTTAGTTTCCCAGCAGGTACTGAAGTTTCCCAGATGGGAGCATGAGGATGGAAGGGGTGATCAGTGGAGTCATGACAGCTCAACTGAACAGGGAGGAGCAAACCCTTGTTTGGAGTGGCAGATGAGTCATCGGGATAAAGGCAGATGGGATGAGGTTCCACTCTCAGTAACGTTCGCTTTAGCCTAGGCTGACTGGTTGGTAACACCATGCTTAGCCCAAGTTGTCTCCTCTCAGCAACTATCCCAATTAAGTACAGCAAAAAATATATGCTAACTTGAAACTGCCCTGTATGTCAAGGCTATCCTTAATCTACACGCAGATGACAGGGTCATGGGTCCACAGTGGTCAGGTAGGAGCTACAGGTGATCTTTGGGACAGAGTGAGGAGGGGGTAAGCGATGGTCAGTGCCTCTTGCTGAGAGAGGTCCATGCTCAGAGCTCCCTGCCGAGGGTAAAGCCCAAACAGAGCACATCCCATGTGAGCCCACCTGCCTCTGCACCAGCATTGTACGGCTGAGGCTGAGCAAATACATCCTCTGCAGGGCTATCCCCTGCCCCAGGAGCGGGCAGGGGTAGTCTCCAGCACACAGCTGTGATCTTTCCCCCAGGAGTCGTGGGTGCACAAAGGAGCCTGCCAAGGTACCGAGGTTCCCACCAAAACCGGTACCTTCCCTGGCTCCTCTGCACGGTGTTTATACTGCTGCCTTCAGCACAGGTATACCTGACTCATCCTGGGGTTAAAAAAAAAATAAAAAAATAAAAAAAAGCAAGGAGACTTGAAGTTATGGACTTGCTCCAGGTTTATGGGACAGTCCAGGAGTGAAAATCAGAGTGTGGCCTGCAGAGGGAAGAAAAGAGCTGTGGTAGCATCGCTGCAACTTCCCGGGGGTCTGCTCCTCTTCCCGCTGCCACTGCCTGCTCCCCACCGCGCTGTTCCTCCGGAGCAGGCTCTGAGCTGAAAAGCTTGCCTTTAAACGTTAAATACATTTAAAGCCCATTCGTATCAAACTAAAATTAAACTGTTGGATTTTATTCAAGGCTCATTCCCCCTGAGAAAGGGCTGAGAAGGAAATAATGGTTAGCTGAATGCCTCACCCACCCAGCACGCAGAAAAGAGTGCCCCCCCGGAGGTAAGGTGAGAAGTGAGGCTTGGCTATCGCCGTGCCTCATTGCGTTGTTATCTGTGCATAAGCCAATTTCTCAATCCATTTAGAAATTCACTAATTGTCATTGCCGCTATTTGCTGACAACTGTGAAGTAGCTTCGTAATGAAGAGGAAGTCCATTTATTCGTTAACGTTTGCAAAAATAATTGCCTGTCACTTAACCGAACATCCTTTGCCCCAGAAACACTTGCTCTTCACTTTTTTTTTTTTTTTTTTTTTGAGCTGCACACTTTGAAACGCCGCTTATAATTTCCAGGTCCCTGAAGGGCTCATTCTCAGCTGCTGTGACATGAGTGAGAGAGCACACTCCACAAGAGGACACTAAATGTCCTGTCACTTTTTTCTGCAAGGAGAGGAGTGCATATTGATGGTGCTGCAGGAGGTCTCTGGCAGGCAGGTTGCAGCTCCGAGGTACCGCTGAAGCTGTGCAGTTTTACGGGGCCGTGGCTCCTCTGCAGCCTGCCCTGCACCTCTGCTGGGCATCCCGACGGTGCTGGGGGAGGACGTGGCTGCAGGACTCGGTGCCAGTGGGCCCGTGTCTGGCCGAGGATGTGAGACCAATGAGGTAGCCCCAGCTCTGCCATCTGAGCTCCAGAGGCTGTCTTCTGCCCCCCGTTTGCTAGCCCTGCTCTCAGCCCTTGCAAAGGCAAAAGATAGACTGCATGAAGCCAGGCATGCACCAGGGAGTGAGTCCTGGAGGGAGGAGGAAAGGGGTTTTGGGAAGTAAAGGAATGATGTCTCAGGAGGGGAATGGAAAGAGGGTGGAGATCTGTATTCCTCAGCTCAGCCTTCTGTGCCTATCCACCCCATGAGTACAGCCAACGCCTCCACCAGTGCTGTTCATGCCATGGGTGACACCCCACAACAACTTCGTCCCCAGTGTGCCCACCGGCTCACCCCTCCCCACCACGCCCACTGCTTCCTCTGCCACCACTGCTGCTCCCACCAACACAGTTAACGTAAGACCTTAGTTTTGAGGAAGCAAAATTCAGGTTTGCCTATGTGACTGAGAGGCTCTGAGGTGCTCTGCCTTCTGGGGAAGGTGGGTTTGCCGTAGCAGTTAACCAGAGCATCCGAGGTCCCCTGGAGATAAGCAGGAGCAAAGGAGATTCCCCAGAATCAAGAGATCTGCCCGCTTGCGCCTGCTGGGCTTATGCTGCTGTAATATCTTCCGCTCCAATGGCTGCTCGTTTGTTTGTCAGCTGTGTTGAATCTTTATTGTTTCCCAGGCACGTGAATTCCCCCCTCCGTTCCCAGGGCAAGGAGCGCCACGTCTCCCGGGGGTGGATAGCCGCCAGTGTTGACTTAAAGACTGTGTGGAGCAGGAGATAAGCGCTGCCCTGCTGCCGGGGCCCGGCGGAGCCGTGCACCTCACACCGTGCACCGCGCTTCTCGCCTGGGGTTCCTGCCGCGGGGCCTGGAGCCAGCGCGAGTGTCACGCAACCCCGGCATGCGTCATCCCCTCAGCTGTGGGCAGGGACGGCGGCCACCTCCCAAGGGGACCACGGGAGGAGCACACCTCCACAGCCAGCCCCGAGGAGCGGTGAGCAGAGCAACTCCTGGCTGAGCGGGACCCCAGGCAGGAGGGCCACGAGATCGCTGAGCACTGTCGCAGACGCGCTTGAGGTATTGTCCACGTTCGAGGTGACACCACTGTGATCCTGCCCAACTGCGCCAACAGTGGGGTTGGCCACTATGGCTTGGGATGATCCAGTTGGTGTAATAACCCTTGGCAGGGTCCTGCCACCATTGCCCAGCGTCATTCTAGTGGGTCTAATGGACTCGTGGTAGCTCACGGCTGCTGGGAATGGCTTATTAGATGTATTTACTTGTGAGGGGTGCAAGTTTTCAAGCGTTTGCAAGTGTTAATTGCTGCTGGTACAGCGCCTTGGGAAGGTGGGGTGAAGGGCTGCGTTGAACAAGTACTTTGGGTTGGGCTCCCCATGGGGAGCAGGATTGCTGGTTCGGGAAGACTGGAGATACTGGCTGTGTTTGCTTCTCGGGTAGGAACTTGATGTGTTTCAAGATTAGGCGACTGTCTTTTTTGCTTTCAGGTGCTGCGGTGTTAAGAAGGAAAAGTGTGTGGGTGAGTGTAAATCAGGTCTGTGCAGGGAGAGCTGCCTGTTTACACCAGGGGATTTAAGCTTCCAGATATTTAATTTCTGGTAACTGTACTTCAGCTTGTTGAAAGATTTCAGTCTTTAAAAGCCTCTTGTGGATAATGAGACTACGGGGAGGCACCGCTCCCAGAGAGCCTCAGACTGGGGTGCAGGGGTGGACGGGGGCTTTGCTTTGGCAGTGCAATTAATGAGCGAGTAGGTAGCCAGCTTTTGCAAGGAAACACTGGGAGAGAGGAGGATAAAACAAAATGTGAAAGAGAGTTTTTGTTGCCTCCCTTGAAGCCAAGAACAAATGAAGCTTGCCTAAGTTTAAAATCTACTGCCTGATATTTGGTGGGGTGGAGGTACCATGGATGGCAGAGGGTGGGGGAGGTAGGAGACGGTTCTGCTTTGAGGACCAGAGGACTGCCTGGAGAAGGCTTGTGCCCCGCAGCCAGCTCTGCAATGGCTCTGCAAACCTGATAGGAGCCTTGGGTGACCCTCCCAAAGAGGATCCAACAAAGGAGCAGAGGGGTGGTGTGACCCACACACTGTGCCCTGATTCAGAGGGCTGGTGGTGTCAAGGAGAGCTGGGCTGGTGCTGGAGGGTCCACACCTTGTCTCCAGACCAGGCTGGTGCCCTCAGCTGAGGTGTCCTGTCCCCCATTGGCAGGTATGAGAGAGCTGCAGACAGTGGTAAAGGAGGGACCTTTGCAGCCGTGTTGGAGCTCGAGTCTTGGGGGCTGGTGCCACAGTCAGGACCACCCTACGTGTGTCCCAAGCGTTCTTCTCTTTCTTTTAGCATCCAGCTAGAGCCCTTCATGATTTTCTTTCTGAGAGGCCTCAGGGTAAGCCCTGCTGAGCCTGCCAGGGTTGCAGCCCCAAACCAAACCTCTCCCAAGGACATCAGCCCCTGCCTTTGCCTGCTAGCCCAACCCACCGCCCTGTCTTCTCCTACAGCAGCATCCCATCCATAGGAGTGCTCATGAAACATCTCCATCATACTTGTGATTTCCCTGGTGCCACTGGGGGTGGGGAAAGAGAGGCAGGGAACTGACACTGTCTTGGAGGAGCATTCACAGCACTGGGGACACTCAGTGGAAAGGAGAAAAGTAGCCCTACCTCAGCCAGTGGAGAGAGAGGGAAGATATCTCCAGAGGCTGACCTGGGCCAGCCATGGTCTGGAGATGTTTCTATTTATAAACTAAGGGGGGAATAAATGCCACAAGTCCCCTAGCATTGAGGGTGGTGTCAGGAGCCAAAATCTATGGGAGTCGAATGTCTTTTAGCATCATTAGGAACCACACTGAGAAGCCAGGTCTGTGCCCTTCTGCCTGTCTCAGGCTCTTTGGTTTTGACCATCAACTGAGGCACCCGCAGGAACTGTCCTGGACTCTTCCCAGTGCCTCTGAGCAGGGCCTGGTGCAGACGGAGGTGGAGGCAGAGATCCTGCCTGGCCCCAGCATTAAGGGATGGAGAAGGGCGAGACATCCCATGCAGCTGGGAAATGGCTCTGCTGCACCAGGCAGCTGTCGAGATGGGGAGGAGGACCTGTGGTTTGCAGTTTGCCGCTGTGGTTGGGGACAGCCCCCTCCTACCAGCACATGGCCCAAGACAGCTGCTGCTCCTGCTGCCACTGCAGCTTTCTTGACTCATGTAGGTGACCTGGCATTGGCTCTGCTTGTCACGAAAGCAGCTTAACTCCTCCGCTGCTGGCCACGTGCACACTGGAGAGCCTGCCAAGGAAATTCAGCTGTCTCCTCCCTGCACTTTCCCCTGTTGCTGTCTGCAAAGTGAAAGTACAGCGTCATGTTCCCTGTCTGCTGACCATTCGCCGGGGCTGTGGGTCCCTCTGCAGCATGGAGTACCCCTGAGCTGCAGCTCAGGATGAGGAAGGAGGCAGCACATGGCTGGACCGAGTGAGGAATAGGCCACTGGTGACCTCACCTGTGGCTGGTCCTGCCACTGGGGGTGGGTGCAGGTGCACCCACCCTGCACAGATCATTACCCTCACCACCTGCATCAGGAAGCTCCTCTTAAGAGGAACTTTAACCTATAGGATGCTGTGAAGAAAGTGATATGAAAGAAGGGTGGGGGACAATACAATGTGACGCTTATCCATTTGCCACCCCAGTTGCTGTCACCAATGGGTAAATGGGCAGGAGAGGGGACCGCTGGTAAAAGGACGCAGGAGCTTCTGGGAGGGATGATCACACTGCAGAGCTATGGGGAGGTCCTCACTGATGAACCATGGAGACAAAGCTCCTGCTGGGGCCTGCTGGGAAAATGTTAGCCACAGTCCTGCCTGGCTCCCGCTCCCCACTCACACCTTCTCCACCCTGTTAATTATTACAAGGGCAGAGATGAAGGCCAACGTGCACCAAAGTCCAGTGTGAGAGAGAAAATCAGCAGTTCGCTCACAGCCATGAGCCGGACAACCCCAACCACCACGGAACTGCCCACGCTGCCGGAGGACAAGACAGTGGCCTTTGGGGTGGCAGACATCATCGTTGTGGTTATTTACTTCGCCTTTGTCCTCGCCGTTGGGATATGGGTGAGTCCCTGAGGTGACTGGGTTTAGGTCTGCCTGAGGTGGAGAACCTTTGATCTTCCCCAGTCCCTTCGTGGGTACAAAGGTGTTTGCCTGCAAAGGGGCATCCTCTGTGCACACCGACAACCCAGGGCCTATTGAGCAGGTTTGGGGGTGACAGTGATCTTTCTGTGAGCCCTCACCCCTACCTGGGGACAACCCAGGTGTCATTCCCTTGAGGTTGTTCTGGGGATGATGTCTACCCCCTGTGCTGCAAAGCAGTCTCACACCAGGGTATGGGCAGGCGAGGAGCAAAAGAGAAGCCCGGGATGGGGTGGAGAAGGCTGAAATGGGACTTTAAAAGCTTTGAAAAGATTGTTGCTAATTATTTGTTCGTGTTGCTTTGTGAAGGTCTCTTTCATAGAGACCTGTAGTGTTCCGGTTGGCTGAACTGTTTTTTATTTCCCAAGTGGTACCTTCAAGGAGAAGCCATTGAATAGGTACAAGCAGCTTCTTTCCAAAGCTGGACTATCAGAAACCTGCACAAAGAGACGTAGAAGCAATGGGACGTGAAGAGACGTGAAGAGACGTGAAGCCTGGCGTACTTAACAGATACACAAAACAATTTTTGGAGCTGATGCTGAGACATTCAGCAGGCATTCGGGCTTCTCCTGGCTTGGTGGCAGTGCTGCTCACCATCCTGGGTGCTGCCATGTGCATAGACTTTTTGCAGCAAACCATTTTATTGCGGTGCCCGACTGCAAGTTGCTGGTTGCTGCAAAGAGCAAGCACAGACAGCCCCAGTCACATCAGAAGAGTTTGCTGGCCTGTGGACGTCCTATTGCTGTTGAAATCCCTGCAGTTCTCATGCAGTCCCTAGATGGGGCTGCGTGATGTGGCCATACAAGTGTGGGGCTGCTGGAAACCCTGAATCCACAGCAGTGGGAAGAACCAAGGCAGCAGGAGCTGCAGCAGGGCCTTACTGGCCATCCTGGAGTGGACCTGCATGTCATGCCCCTATGCAGTCCTTGGTGGCATCCCATGAGATACAAGATTGTGCTCTGATTCTCACCCTTGTGCCATGTTCTCTCTTATTTGACTCTGAAGGCATTTGCTAGCGGTGCTGGACAATGAGAAAGGAAATGCCTCCTCTTATTGTGTACCATCATCAGAGGGTGAGCAACAGTTGTTGGAGCTGCAAACATAGAATCATAGAATTGTCTAGGTTGCCAAAAAAACTGCCAAAAACCACCACTAAACCATGTCCTTTAAGACCATGTCTACCTGTCTTCTAAATACCTCCAGGGATGGCAACTCCACCACTTCCCTGGGAAAGGAATATATATATCTTCACCTGGCTGAGAGCAGACAAACCCTAGATTTCTCAAAATTAGGTGCCTTTCACAGGGGCCCTGATTCAGCCTGTGTCAGTGCCATGCACTACCTGTCTGTGCTGCTCTGAGTAGGGTGAGCCAGTTGACTGCAGTGACACCCAAGAGAGTAGGACTAGGATGGTGCAAGAGGTTGCTGACGGGATGTTTCAAGGCTACTGGGATGGGCATTGGGTCTGACTTGAGGGTGGATAAAAGGAGGAAAACACTTTTTTTCCTGTGCTTCTAGTCATCGATACGAGCAAGCCGGGGGACCATTGGAGGCTATTTCCTAGCTGGACGATCCATGACCTGGTGGCCTGTGAGTGAAATGCGTCCCTCTGTTTCTCATGGTTTGAAAGCAACTCCAGATGTAAGGAGGGCAGGTCTAGCGAGGGGACCCAGTCCATACATGTTTTAACTGCAGTCTTGGGATGAAGAGGATCCACCAGGAATCATCTTATGCAGCTTTGCTAATGGGTTACGGCGTGGAGCTGCCGGTACAAAAGGATAGTTCAGCATCTTCAGGTTTTTTCAGCTCTCAATTTCTCTGCTAAAGTCAGCAGTAAAAATGTTCACATTGATGGAAGCGAGGCAGCGCTGGCTGCCTAGCTGGGTTTGAAACTCTTTGGCCCCAACTCACCAAAGGCACCATTGTCCCCAAGCCAAGAGAGCATTAGGTAATCTAGGAATGTGTTATCCAGTACAAAAGCATTTAGAGACTGAAGAAAAAATAATCCTAAAGCCCAGGACTTTCTGAGCCCTTGCTTTTTAGAGTAAAGTTGAGATTATTGACTAACGATGTAAAGGATATAAACTTCAAACCACCAAAGTATAAATCTTCACTATGAAGAAAAAAAAAATCTATTGAAGGCACCTTTTCTTGGGAGTGAAAGGTACATATAAAGATAATTTAAAGTTTGAAAGGAATAAAAACGCCACAGGAATAAAGATCCTTCTCAGCCAATGCCAGACTCTACACCATATATCTCTCCAGTGAGTCGTGGGTAACGGAATGCACTTCTCAACCAAAACACTGTATTTTTTTTCTTTTTTCCTTTGGATGCACATTGCCCATAAATTCGCTAGGCTAGATTTTCAACCTCTTCCATCAGAGACACATACACCTCTCTAAAATCTGTTATTTCTTAAATGTTCTTTATACTCCTGTCTCGGCCAAGTGACATTTAATGGAAAAGCTTAGCTTGATGGTTTTCTCTAATTAGGAGGGGGAACACTAAAAGGTACTGAAAATGAACATTTTTTCCCCAACATCATTCTTTTTTCTTTTTCTTTTTTTTTTTTTTTTTTTAAATAAACCCAAAAATATTCTCCTTTTTTTTTTTGGCTCCAACCACAGGTGGCCACAGAGTCTGTTGTGCACAGGTTGGCTCTTGGCTCTGCTGGCTTCCCATTCTAGGCTCAAAGCAGCCTCGAATGCTGTTCACTTTTCAATTTTGTTTGTCAGAGAGCGGATGCCACCTCTGCAGCTCTCCTGCAGGCTCGGCTCCTCGCAGCCTTTGCCTTGAGCGCATGACTGCCTTACACGTTTGTTTGGGTTTTTTTTACAGGGGTGACAGATTCCTGCTGCGTGTTAGACAACCTCAACTAAACCCTGATATTACATTGCTGCTCCTGTGCAATGTATCTTCTGAATTTCTGTGTCTGATACCAGGAAAACTGTTTACAGTTCTTGAGAGCACCAGTCCCCACCTCGGTTGCAAATTCTTGTTGCAGCAGCCAGCTCTCTAATCGAGAGTTTTCTTAGACAGACAAGACGGCAGAGCCGTTGGCAGGAGTCAGTGCGGGTGTTGATGCCATATTAATGTTTTACCTTGCTCAAAGGCGAGAAGCAGATCAAATTCCATCATTCCTTGTTTCACATGCAGCAGTGCTAAAGAGAGAAAAGCTCCTTGTAGGTGATGTGGCTAAAAGCAAACTTTCTCGGGAGACAAAAGGGCTAGACTTGTCCTTTGGGTAACTTCTCCTTTGACCCTGAGAGAGACTTGGTGTTGGCATAAAGAGAGGAGGTGAAGCTTTATGCCAAATAAAAGTAGTAATTAAGTCAGATAGTCTTTGCCCTGTTTAAAGCACCTTGGGGGCTGCATTCTTCCAATTAGGATGTCAATGAGCCATGGCAGGGACAGCCTACCGTGCCTACAGTTAAAGTTAACCGGAGGCATTTGCATTTTCCAGCCTACTGCAAAGCTGAATATCTTTGAACCTATGTTTAGACGTTAAACACAAAAGGCCTGCGTGTTTCTAACATCGTCCCTGCTATGGTTCAGGGATCTCCTCCCTCAGGACGAGCTCCAAGAGAGCACTCCTGTCACCCTGGCTGTCTAAACCACCACATGCGTGTTTAGTGCAAGACTTATAAGAGGCTGGGCTGTCAGGAAGGCATGGAGACATGGAGCAAGGGTCAGCAAGGTTGGAGGAGGCTGTTTCATGGACACTGAGGTATTTGTGGCTGTCACCATACTTCCTCACCCTGCTGTAGTCCCCGTAACAGGCATGTATTTCAGGAGAACCATTGACAAAGTGAACGCCAGTTCTGAGACCAAGCTTTGCATTGGTTTGGGGGTGGTGGAAGGGAGTGGGCATGCCCACTTTAAGATATAAAACCAGTTTTCTTTAAAAGGGAAACCCAACTGTCCATTAGCACCCAGCTACCTACCTACAAGGAGACCAGGTCCTGGGGAAAGAGAGTGCCGGGAGAAAACACTTGGGCTGATACAAGAGTTCCTCAGGGTGACTTTCTGGGTTTTGTACCTGTGCCGTGTGTTTCAGATTGGAGCATCCCTGATGTCGAGTAACGTGGGCAGCGGCTTATTCATTGGCCTGGCGGGCACTGGAGCAGCTGGGGGCCTCGCTGTTGGGGGCTTTGAGTGGAACGTAAGAGTCAGTTATGTTGTCAACTAAGATGTCACTGTTTACAAAGGGACTGGGGGTTTGTCTCCAAAATCAGATGCTAACAATGTCGGCAACTCCAAGTTCTCAAGCCTCAGGAGAGAAGCCTCTAGACATCGAGACAGCCTTAAAAACATGAGATCTTTGTTTTAGTTTAAGTGGAACCCACTAAAATTATTACCTCTTTGACCTTCCCAGAAGCACATGGCCATATTTTTAAGATTTAATCTGCACTCATCAAGATTAAAATAAAAGATAATGAATGTTGAAAAGGTACTTGGATAATAGCAGGATTCTGGGTACAGGGAGTTTGACAAAAAAAACAGCATGCACTCCGAAATTCAGTGTAAAGCCATGAGAATCAGCAACGCTGCATTCACCTGTCAGCTGCCAAAATGTGACGTCTCTGGGGTGAACATCTGGGTGCGAATGCAGGTCTCATTCTGCCCTATTGAAGTGGCCTGGAAAATTGCCACTGACACCACACGGAGCATGAAAACCAGTCCCTTTGTGTGTGATGCTAATGAAATTTCTCAGCTGCAGTGATGAGGAGTGAGATTAGTGCCAGCCTCACAATAAACATCACTCACCTAACTCTAAATCTCTTGTCTGTATCAGCAGAGACTGCTAATAGTGCCGGATACTTGCCAAGCACGGGCAGAGCCCACCAAAAGCTCTTTCCTGGGTTATCTATTCACTGGATTGTTGTTTTGTTGGGGTTTTTTGGGTTTGTTTTTGGTTTTTTTTTGTTTTTTTTTTTTTTTTCTAAACCATTAAGATCACCTCTAAGTCCTTTGTGAAGAAACCAGCGCCTGTGTTCAGCCTGGTGCATGTATCAATATCACTATCGCAGTACTTTAGGTAAACCTATTCAAGTCATTTTAGAAGCTCATGAAGACAACATTTTATGTCAGGGCAAATCTAATTTAATGAGTTTAGATTAATTTCTTTCAGGTTGGAAAGGCACCTTAGGTATGTCATTATTCTCACCCTTTGTCGTGGGATATCACTCAGCTGCAAGGATCACATGAACATCTTTTACCTAAGCCGGTTTTTGCCACTGCAGGAACCATGCCTGTTCTCCTCGGTCACTCACAATCTCTGCTCACAGGGCTCAGTTTTATTTCTGATAATTTAAATAACTGATCAAAGTAAAATCTGGACTAATGTAAGGTATTTGGATGAAAGGTAATGGGCTGAGACAGCCAGGGGGTGAGGTTTGATAATCCAATGGCTTTTATTTGTGCTCGAGATCTCCTGTTTGGGCTTTTGCTGGGTTTCAGAGAAGAAATACGTGATGGGAGATGCCTTTACACCTTCCGAAAGACCCTTCACCTGTGACAAAGCAACTGAGCTGTCCCTTTATCTACCAGTGACAGAAGCACATCTGCATCAGCCTGCAAGTAGAACATCCTGGCAGAGTCTTGCTGTTGCTTATTTTTATGCTCCACAGGGACAGTCTGCTGCCTCAGCCTCATCACTTGCTAATCAAGCAACAAACATGCTCCCATCCTTCTCTGAATCACTTAACTCTTTACTGCCACAGCATCAGTGGTTTCAAAGGCCACCAAATACAACACCAACTTTCAGAGATCCAGAGCAATATAATATACCATCTCACCCAAAAGACCAGGAGATGGAACAGGATGTGCCACTCATAACAGAGAGACACGGGGTGTAGGAGGAGGGCTTCAAAAGCTTCTAATTATATTGTAATAGTCCTCCATTTGTCATCTCTTCTGAACAGGGAGAAAAAGTCAGATTGCTTCCCAAATATATGGCATGGCACTGTACCCTTCTGCTTTCTTAGGATGTCCACATAAAAAGCAAAGGAGAAAGACATTCCCATGTGTTGAATCATGTGCATTTATTTTCTCTGTCTCCTTAACAGGCTACGTGGGCACTTCTGGCTCTCGGCTGGATCTTTGTGCCTGTTTACATCGCAGCAGGAGTGGTCACCATGCCTGAATACCTGCAGAAGAGATTTGGAGGGCAGAGGATACAAATCTACATGTCCGTACTGTCCCTCATTCTCTATATATTCACCAAGATATCCGTATGTATCCAAATGAACACCAGCCTTGTGTCTAGGGCAGGGGTAGGTCATCCTGGTACAATGCAGGGCTGCTCAGAGAGAACTCAAATGTCCTTGACAGGACCAGCTCAGCTACCAGAAACAGTAGCGGTGTGTTAGTGTGCTGCTTTGCTCAAGTAAATACCTGCCTCTGTATTGATCCTGGAGACCTCCCCTAAGAGAGAGAGCCCTCATTAAACAGCAATGCACAGTGAGAACTTTACAGGGATATGGCAGCTAATTACTAAATAGTGTAAGTACAGCAAGCTGGCTGCCTGCTCTCCCTCTTCTATCAGATTAAACCTTAGGCAGTGTAGACAGGGGAACTGCAGCATTACCCCGTCTGAGGGTCTGCCTGGCTGCATCTTGTAGGTGTGAAATTCTCGTAAGTTATCATAAATCTGCTGTTGTTCTGGTAGCTGAGTTTTCAGCATTAGGTACGTTATGGTTATTCCTCTCTCTTTCTGCCACTTGTTTAAAAAGGGTATGGTGAGAGGGAAGGAGGTTCTGGCTTAAGAAAAAGCTCAGCATCCTTCCTGGAGAGCTTGTAGCATTGTACCCTGCTGGTAGTAAAGTAGTGTAAGCCATTGGGTATTTTACTTCATTTAAATTCCATTAATAAAGAGGCAGAGCTTATGCTCAGAGATTTGCTAAAAGCTACCTGTGCCCTTGGAGAGAGAGGTCTGTATTTGAGAATCCGTTACAGGGACTGAAAATGTCAGTCCTTTCTCTCCAGCTGATTGTCCCATGGCCAGTACGAGTCAGTTTTCACTAGACCCTACTGAAGTATTTAGATATCAAATTACCTCGGATGACATTGACTGGAGATGAGGTACCCATGTGCCTTTTGCAACTGGCTTCAGGGTCCTTCTGCCAGGCTTATGTCTCAGGTCCTGGGAGGTGCATTAAGAGGAGTTCCAGGCTGGGTGTGTGGGATAGATTTCCTCTAACGGCCAGCTCTTGGTTATGTTGTCCATTGCTGCCACCACTGTCTCCAGGATTGAAGCATTGCCCAGGGTGAGGTCATGCAAAGAGGCATTTGGGGCAAAACTGGGCACATGAGGGGTGTCCTGCAACAGCACCACAACGTGCACAGCTACACAGTCAATGTATGTGGTGAAAACCGACCAGTCTTTCAAAATGACCTTCAGCAGAGCGGTATTTGCCAATACCTTTCAGAGCAGGACCCTGGCCTCAGTCATTGCTGTTTCGTCTCAGTGGTTTCTCCTCTGTGCAGCTAATTCACGCGTGGCTGACGGATGTGGCTGGTGGAGTTTATGGGCATGACAGGTGCTTTCTATTAAGCAGTGCTATTGTTTGTAGAGAGCTCATTTAGCGGCTGGCTGGACAGCAGGCAGTTGGTTACAAGAAGGATTTTTCTCCCTGTGCTTTTTGCCCAAGCACAGGTTAGCAACTAGGGCATTGCAGAGTCTTCCCGGCTTGCAAAGAACACCAGAGATCTCAGTAAATAGTGTTGTCAAAGGACTGATCCTGCATGGCTACAGAGGTGTTTGTATTTCCTGCTGGGAAGTGAAAAACCAGAAGACACAGTGGCTCCTGTGGTGTCCTGACAGCGGTTGTCCTGTCCCAGGGTTGCAGAGGTCAGAAGCTGCACTGAGTGCTTGCTTTTAAGGTGCTTATTTCAGGCACGGCAAAGAGAAATCTTGCCCCATCCCTTCTGTCGCCCTTGGGAAATGTCTTTACCTCTATCTCAACCCATACCGGGTTTGCAGGTGTCCTTCAGATTGATTTCCCAACATATACATCTTCCGTATCGCCTTCTGCATCTGAATGATGTTATCTGTATAATTCCAGGTTTCACCAAGTTTCTGGTTTCACTGTCTCTGCCAGTAGGTCCAAACAAAACAGAGCCGATGGGGGTTTCTGTATTTCTAGTGAGGTCCTCAGCAGGTATAACCTGTTTTTCTGGAGTAATTCTAGTATGCTGAACTGCATGGATAGAAAAACAAGCCGTTGCCCTTTTCAGAGAAATAAATCATCGCACAAGACATCAGGGATTCTTTAGGGACATTTCGAGCTGGAGTGTCTCCAGGCCATGAGGCCACTCAGATGTAGTCTTGGGTAGAAACTGGTCTCTGCTGTTTGCCCCCTCTTTCCCTCCTGTGTCTGCCTGTGGATACATGGGCTCCTGCTCCCCACGGATGTCTTCACAGTCAGCAAGTGGAGTGGCAGTTTCCACTAATACCTGTCTGTGCCAGTGAGGTTTACACGCCATGAAGGCTGCCTGTAAGATACTCTTTTGGTTGCTTTGTAGTCCCCTGGTGTGGGACCTTGATTTTCATCCTCCTGCTGCCCCAGCTCCCAGATGCTGAGAGCTCTGACCTGGAGGAAGGGTTTTACTTACACCGAGAACACGAAGGTTCACAGCCAACAGCCCCATGCTCTCTCCTTCTCTTCCACTTCACCTTCGCGGTGTCCTCCCTCGTCAATGCTTTCAGCCGCAGAGGGCTGCAGGCTGCTTTATTAGATTTCACTTGCACGAAACACTACTAACGCCAGACTGCCCTTGGTTTGTTTGTGTTTTTTTTTTTTTTTTTTTTTTTTTATTCCAGACAGACATTTTTTCTGGAGCATTGTTCATCCAAATCTCTTTGGGCTGGAACCTCTACTTGTCCACTGTGGTCTTGCTAGCAGTGACTGCTGTCTACACCATAGCTGGTAAATAGCTGATTTTAAAAATAACTTTATAAACTGGAACCTAGGATATAAGTTTCCCCTTTTCTACATAGGGGAAAGTATTCAGGTCCTGGTCTGAGAGAGAGATTCCCCTGGTTGCTGGTAGTACCTGTCCTGTCACTCCTACCTGTTGGAGACCTCTGGCTGTTCCCCTCTCCCCTCCTGGCCCAATGGAAACTGGTATGAGGGAAACATCACTGTTTTCTAGAGAATTTTCTAATACTACAAAAGGCTTCCACCTCCCTCTGTGCCGATAGCTACCACTCCCCATATTTGCTCTTTTTTAATTCTTTTGCAACGTTGGCATCTTTAGATATTAAGATGTTGCACTGCCTCCAAGTCCTCTTATGAACGTGGACAACCCCTTCAGGCCATTCCTCACAGGAGGGCTTGTGACAGCCATAGGGTCCTGGGAACCAGCTCAGTGCCAGCTTCTCCCAATGGGTCTGTCCTGAAATCACCGGGCTGGGGCCAAGGAAAACCTCTTCCCAGGTGAGGTACCTGTTTCACTGTACATGGCGATGCACTCTGCCTGTTATCTCTGGTTCTCCTGACAGGCGGTTTAACGGCTGTGATATACACAGATGCGCTGCAGACCCTGATCATGGTGCTGGGAGCTTTGGTCCTCATGTTCATAGGTAAGGGGAACCTGAAGTGGTATCGTACACTAGTTTGATGATCCCAAGGCCATCAGACCTTAACAGGGTACCTCACTCTTTCATATATGGTGCAGAAATGAGTTTTAACCACTCACAGAAGTGGTGCCAGCACAACTCTCATTCACCATCAAGTCATACTTGCTTCGTCCTTTGCACTAACTGTATGGAGGTGAGGTTCTGGATAACTTCATCTTGCCGGTTTGGGTTTACCTGGAGTTGCCAAAGAGCTCGCAACACTGCGTCCCTAGAGCCACATTCAGCTCTCGCTGCGCTCGTGTAGATTCAGAGTAATTCTGCCAACTTTCCCTGTTGACTTTGGGAGTTACTGTGGATTCATCTGGGCGTAACTAAGCATTATAAAAAAATAAAAAAGCAACAAGGAACTGACCGTCATTAGTCTTTGCTTTAAGCCTTCTTGGCAAACAGAAATATACGTATATCTTGTTTCATGTCATACCTTCCTGCTCCAGCTCTTTGGAGGGGGGGACGGGGACGGGAGGAAAGACTACGTGCTAAGGACATTGTGGGGATTAGGATCATGGAGATTTTCCTGCATGGATCCCCTTTCAGAATGCACTGTTAAAACCACAAGGACTCTGGGCAAAATCCAACCGACTCCTGTAGAAACCTTGATTGCCAAAAGCGAGGGTGGAATGAAAAGAAAGGAGATGAGATGAAGATAGGAGAAAAGAAAAGTAATCGTGAAACTCAGATAAGGAAATAACTTTGCAGGGAGCACCAGCCCTTAAATCACTGGCATTTTCTTTTCAGGATTTGAAAAAGTTGGCTGGTATGAAGGACTTCAGGAGAAATACAGCACAGCAATACCAAAGATCGTAGTCCCAAACACGACCTGTCACCTCCCGCGTGCGGATGCCTTTCATTTGTTCAGGGATCCAGTCACAGGAGACATTCCTTGGCCTGGCCTTATATTTGGCCTCTCTGTGCTGGCTCTTTGGTGCTGGTGCACAGACCAGGTAAAGAAAGTCTTTCCCTCTCCAGGCAAACCACCACACTGCTATTTCCAGTCCACTCCTTAGTTTGTGGGTCTGTGAGCTGAAACATGACTGTGTCTCACTGTACAGGAGTTACTACCTTTTTAGTGGTCTAGACCAGAATTTCTCACTCCTTCCACCTTCTCAGCAAGCTGCTAATTTTGTGCACTTCTTAGTGCAGGGAGAGCAGGTTATTTTCTTCCGTCTTTATCCCACTGCGGGCTGAGGGCTACTGGGTGTCTTCACAGAGTTACTGTGACTAGGATATGAAAATGTGGACCTGGAGCTGGCTCTGCAGTGACCTTGTGTAGACCTCCAGACAAGCCATTCATATATCCTGAAGGTCTTATGTTTCTTATTCATTTCCAAGCTAGAAACAAGGAAAACTGTACTTGTTTTGCAAGACATGGTGCTTTTGTGCTTTAAGATGGGATAATCATGAAAACCCACCACTGAACTTGTACCAAAACACCTACAGTCTGCTTCATTCCTTGTCTCTTGCTGCTGTACAGCTGCTGTCTCCAGTCCTCAAGGTGGCTTCTTTTCAGTCAAGGGCGAAACGATTCCTGTAAAGGAAATTTCCACGCTGCCCTCTCCTATAGCCTGTGCACTGAGCTCTGAGCAGTGGCAGCAGGCTGCAGTCAACCGAGATGGGAAAGTTGCCTTTGGCATGCAAAACACCCTGGGATCCTGCTGGATGAAAGTCATCCATGAGAACGAGAGACAGAGAGAGGATGGATCCTGCTCTCTCTGTAGTGCTTCTGTTTTACTCTCTGCTCCCTTTCTGCACTGATTGCAGGTGATAGTCCAGAGGTCTCTATCTGCCAAGAACCTCTCCCATGCCAAAGGTGGATCGGTGCTGGGAGGATACCTGAAAATCTTCCCTATGTTTTTCATTGTCATGCCAGGAATGATCAGCAGAGCTCTTTACCCAGGTAAGCCACAGGGCTTTACTCCTGCCATGACCACTAATCCTAGACAGGTTGGCGAGCACTTTTACACCTCAGAAACTGCTGTCCTGCAGCCATACTGGTATAGATTCCTGTGGTACAATGGTGTTCCTGTGCCCTTCCTCCACCACCAGTGCTCCCACAGTGGCAGAAGTTACTGGGAGTATCCATATGGGACAAAATATTGCAATTGGGGCCATATAGCTCCACAGTGTGGACATTGCATGCATCTGTCTATCTGGAGGAAATCAGTGAGATGAAACTCACGAATCACTGAGGTTGTCCTTCAGGTCCTGTGGATTACTTTCATGAGGTATTTGGTTAGAGCTTTAGCAATCATCTACCACACAGATTCATGCAATTCCTGGTGGATTATGCAAAACAGCCCTCCTTTGGGAAAGAGCAAGCGTTCCCATCCCGTTGTCTCCCAAGAAACTCTCATTGCTGGGTTCTCCACAGCATGTCACTTCCCAAGAAAAATACCCCAGTTAGGAGGGCCACTCCTGGAGGAAAGTGTGTCTCAAGTGCCTCTCTCCCAGATTTCCTCAAATAGGAGTAACTCAGCCTGCAACACCCCTGGTAACCCAGCTGACAGCTTCATGGAAACAGTCCAGTTCCCACAAACGACAAGTCATCAAGGATTACAATTGTGCAACATCCAGGAGAGTTATATCTGCAGCCTGAACAGAATCTCAAAATGTCATCTTGAAGTTTCACCTTTATTTTACGATGTAAAATGTTTCTCAGCTCCTCTCATTCTAGCTGAATTCCAGCTGCACCTCTGAATTTATATGAACCTGCAAAAGGCATCAAGTTTTGTTCCCCTGAATTAACATCCTATCGCTCAACAGAGTTCACAACAACTTCTCGTCATTTTCCCGTCTCTTACAGATGAAGTGGGCTGCGTGGACCCGGACATTTGTAAAAGGGTCTGTGGAGCTGCGGTGGGTTGTTCCAACATTGCCTACCCCAAACTTGTGATAGAACTCATGCCCGATGGTGAGAAACCTTTACACTTGGAGGTGGGCTTGAGCCATGGTCTGCACGGGGGGATCATACTGCTCTTATCCGTCCTAAGGATGAGGAAATCTTACTGCAGTTACCAGATATCAGGATGAAAAAGTGATGAGAGGCCAAAGGTCTAGTCCTGATTTTTTCTTCCCTTTTTTCGTCTCCCAGGGCTTCGGGGTTTGATGATTGCCGTGATGATGGCAGCCTTGATGAGTTCCCTCACCTCCATTTTCAACAGCAGCAGCACTCTCTTCGTTATAGACATCTGGCAGCGGATCCGCAGAAAGGCTTCAGAGAAGGAGCTGATGATTGTGGGCAGGTCCTTACATTTCTTTATGTCTCTTTGCTCTCATCGTGTGTTTTGAGTGCAGCATTTACATTCTTCAGTCAGGACTCACTGAGAAAAATCTGGTGCCTAAAATATAGAATAGGAATGCATCCTGGGAAAGAGCATTACGTTTTCCAGCTTCATCTCAGATAGACCTGGTTAAAGAGAAACACTGAGAGTACCACTGAGCTAGGTAGATCATTGCCTCTCTCTTCTCTAAACTTCACATAAAGACTGCCTTAAATGTAACTTTTAGAAAAGCCAAAGGTGCTCTAGAGTCACGGTCACCAGAGGTCTTTAAGAACATGTTATTTTTGCATTGGACAGGAGTGATACATTGCAGTTTCTCCTTTTTTTCAGGGAAAGGTGCAGAGAGCTGGGCCTCCCAGCTCTCTATCTCTGGGACAAGTTATAGTGCCCTTTGCGAGCAAGCTTTGGTACTGCATCATAGCAGGGGCATATAAAGTTCTCCACCTGATAGTGGAATTTAAGCTGAAGTCTGCATGCTTGTGGTGCTTTTCCTCTCCAGTCATGAGCATTAAGTTCTAAACTTTCCTGTGGGATGGTTGAAGGCTGCAGGCAGTCTCATGTTCCACCACTGTAAAGTAGTGAGAGGGGAAGTTCCTCTTGTTCGGCAACATGGAGAAACCTCTATAACATACAGTGCGAAGATGAAGGAGGGTTGTGGTATGCACCTGAGACCCCAGAAGCAATTTTCATAAGCAGCAAATGCGTTGGAATTTGTCAAAGGCACCAGAATAAGCACATTATCTGCTTGGAAAGGTGGCAGAAAGATTGCTTCCACAATCTTCCAGCACCCTCTCTGTTGCATCCAAGAGCTAGTCCTTCGAAGAACATGTCACTCTCTAGGAAGCACCAGGTTGAAGGGCTTGTACTGATCCAGATCAGGTTGGGAGCCACCATGCCATTGTGGATCTCTCATGCATGTCAACTGGCAAGCCCTAGCTCAGCTCACTCGGACATCTGTGAAGTTAACTTTGGGAATTGGTTGAATTGACTTTCTAGAAGAGAACAATTTTCTCTTTTCCTGTGTTCACAGGGAAAGGTTCTTGAGAGTGATCTGTGGAATTTTTCTTGGGAAATCCTGAGAGCAATTGGAAATGCATTTTGCTGCAAAGCTTTATTTTCAGGGGGACTCCACCACCTGCAGAGCTAATATAATTTTACGCTCATCTTCCAGAATCTTCATCCTCATCCTTGTAGTCATCAGTATTCTCTGGATCCCGATTATTCAATCAGCCAACAGCGGCAAGCTCTTTGACTACATTCAGTCCATAACCAGCTACCTGGCCCCACCGATCACAGCTCTCTTCATCTTGGCAATCTTCTGCAAGAGGATTAATGAGCCTGTAAGTGGAGTGTCAACAACCTATCGATATACGTATTTAATCTGATAAAAGAAATACATGACTCTCCCCTCAGTACTTAGCCTTTGAGACTCTTTAAAGTCAAAGCCAGTCCAGCTAAAGTGTGACAATTAGAGAGCCTTTCCCTGGCACGCGTTAGTGGATCTTATCCCAGTCCCTACTGTAGGTGTGTTTGCTTCCAGGAAGCCACTGCAAGTGGTGCTTCTTGGCAGACTCTTTTGAAAGCATAAAAGGCAAAGTTATTCCGCCTTTAGGGATGATGTGTCAAAGTCTAGTCAGAGGCATGTTGTTAGGAAGAGACCCTTGCATTGTCTGTGCTCTATCTATCTGTTGCATGTTCAAGGGCAGAAAGAGAAAATAAGGATTTTAAACTAAAAACATCATCTTTTGAGGCATGTCAGTGTATATTTCCATCAGGCATAAAAGGCCTTGGCCTAAGAAAGAGCACAAAAGAAAATAGCAGAAAAGAAAAAAGAAAAGAGCAGAGAAGAAAAGAAAAAAGAAAAAAGAAAAGAGAAAAGAAAGGAGAAAATAAAAGAGAAAAGAAAACAAAAGTTAAGTTTAATCAGAGGTAACGTTCAGTGACCTTTTCTTTATGTTTGCCTTTTCTCAGGGGGCTTTCTGGGGCCTCATGGTTGGGCTAGCTGTTGGTCTTGTTCGGATGATCATCGAGTTTATTTATAGCACACCGTCTTGTGGTGAGGAGGACAGAAGACCAGCTGTGCTAAGGGACTTGCACTACCTCTACTTTGCCCTCATCCTCTGTGCCCTCACTGCGATTGTCATTGTCCTTATTAGTCTCTGCACCCCACCGATCCCTGAAGAAAAGGTAAGTGACTTGCAGTGGCACCCTTTTCTTAGAGCTCCCGTTTGGTTTCCAAAAATCTCTGAAATCTGTCCTTTTCTTTTCCTCCCGTGGTTAAGAAGTGGTGTGTAATGCATATGCTGCAAAGAAGCCCTTGCTCCTCAGCTTTCTATTCCCCAGGTCGCATAGTGTTAATGCTTCCTGAGGCACTGAGTGCTTCAAATTGAGTGTGAGTTCCCGTGCTGTGCCCAGAGCTGGGCAGACACCACAGCCCATCATAACTGGAATAGAAAGAAGAGAAGAAGGGGAAGGAGATGAAATCATATTACAGAGCACTGCTGAGGAGGAATTAAATATATCTAATTGTAGCATCTATCCTGTTTCAGCAGAGCCAGCATCAATCTTGCAGGCAAACAAGATTAATATCTTTTGCAACATGGGCATTTAGGAAAATAACATTTTGTCCCAATGTGATCTCAATTACATTTAATAACTTTGAGTCAGGCACAACTTTCTTTTACTTAACACATTAAAACGATGCAGAGTTGGGAGACTTTATATAATAAAACCTGAAAGCAGCTCTTCCCAGTCCCAAGTTTTGAAGCAGCTGTCAATATAAAAAAAAAATGCCATCTACCTCCAAACAAAAGTTACTGGATAGATTTAAAATACCTATTTTTTCCCTGTCTAACTGCATGAGGAAATGAGGGTGATGCCATCATAGCATTTTCTATCTGTTGCTTCCTCGTAACTTGTAAAGCATTAACCAGTTCCATCAATGTTTGATTGAATGTTAGTGGTGTCAAAGATACCCGGCTCCTAAAGATTAAATGAATGCAGGTGCTCAGATAGGGGAAAGGGGGAGGGAGAGAAACTGCCTTTGTGTCTGCTTTGAGATAAAGTCTCAGCTTTTATTAGCTATCAGAGGATCCACATGGGAGAAAGAAATACTGGCAAGGAGGCACCATTAGTTCTGCTGCTTACGTTGTTCACTACTGCTCAGGGGTGGCCAGATGGTTGCCAGCAATTAATTACCGTGGTTTAATGAGTTCCCACTCATCATCTGACCTGTGATAACTAAACATGTGCAGTGCTCCCTGCCCACAGCAATAGCAAGATAAGATGCATTAACGTAGCACTGGCAAAGAGCGAACATCATACCAACAGTTCAGGAAATGAAGAAACTGGCCACAGCACACTTACGGGATTTTTAGTCTGACCTCGGAGGTATAAAAACATTTAAAGCACATTTTAATGGGGCAGTTCAGGATGAAGATCTACTATAATAGCATCAGGGACAGAGAGGTTACGATCATCAGAGATTCCGTAGAGGAGATTTTCAGTAGAAATAGGTGAGCTTATAGGTGCTGGACTTAAGGGACCTTATTTGATATATTCTTCAAAGAGCCAATGCTCAGAAAAGGTGGATTCAGACTGGAAGCAGTCCAGGGAGGAAAGCCAATGGGATGGTAAGGGAGGATAGGATTTTGTCTGAAACAGCTGTGTGCAGTTATCCCAGAGGAACAAAGGGCGAGGGGTGGTGGCTGGTCCCCCCAGCTACATCTGAAAAGCCAGGGAGGGAGGACAGCTTGCTAAGGGGCAGTGCTGGCCATGAACAAACATGGGCTGGGCTTTTTTGGGCAAGTTTTCTAAAGAGGGATGTTCAGGATAACCTTTTGGTAGGCTATGGACCCCACAGAGTGCCTGATGTCTGCGTAAGAGATTCTGTTGAAGAAAATTAATAAGAATTAATGATATTGTCTGTGGCAGTGAGAGGCTGGACACAGAGACCCAGACGATGGTAACGACCATCCCATGTGCCCCCCTGCCCTCAGTATCTTCCCACCACAAGGAAAATGAGATGGGCTGCCAGGCAATTCGTGTGAGTAAGTGGTAGCTTCTCATAGCTCAGTAGGAACGTGAAAGTCAGCCCCTATTTGGTTTTAGTCTGACTTCCATTCAGTTTCTACTATTTATCCCCAATTTCAACAGGAAAGGTCTGACCTCGTTCCTCAGAGCACAACCAAAGTGAAGGCATTGGTTTTAAGCTGAGGTAGGTGCCAACATTGCTGGGCTGATGCCTGACTGGCATGAATCTGAGTGGGCAGCATTGAACCCAACATTTTTCATTTTCCCTCAGTCATACTCACCCCAATTTTTGCTGTAGACAGGAGCGCAGGTGTGGGTTTGGACCATCACTGCTGGTGGCATGGTTTCTCACAGAGTCCTGCAAGCAGGGCTTGTCTCCTCATCTTAAATAAGTCTGTGGCTGTGCTGAGATGGCTCAAGGACAGAAGGGTTTTGGGAAGGAAGGGCAGGAGGTAGAAATCAGGATGGATGTGTCAGGGTCTAACCCTCTGGGTAGAAACTAGCACCCGAACTGTGTGTTTGGCCATTATTGACCTCGGGTTGCTGGGTTTTGGTATGCAGGTTGGCAAACCTGTGGTGAAGAGCCTGTATGTTTCCCATGGTAGTGGCTGGGAGGGGGGGGGGGGCTCTTTGGGGGTGTCCTGGCTGAGGATTTCTGAAGCTCTGGTGCTTCCCAGTCGCATGGGTTGGTCAACTCGCTTTGTGAACCTCAGATGTTTCCCCTACAAAAATCGCATGGGCCTAGTTCTGCTAGCCCTTATCTGTGCAGAGCTTTGAGATGTAATGATGAAAGACACCGTATAAGAGCTAGGAATTATGCCATTTGTTTTGTCAAGCAAAAGGAAAAGAAAAACAAACCACCAAAGAAAAAGCCAAAGAATTATAGTGATAGATCATACTTCAGCAGATGTAAATCAGCAGAGCTCCATTGCCTTCAAAGATCAGGAACAGCTGTTGAGCACAGTTATGCTGCTTTACACCAGCTGAGGATCTACACTGGACAACTTTAAATATCGAATCTCAGTGCTTTTCAGATAGTAAATGGGCAAAAGGAGAAAAGAGATTTGTATCTGAAGTTAGAGTGGTACAGCTAATGCGCCTGGCTTTAAATGAATTACAATCCAAGAACTGCAAGCTGTAGCATTTTCTCCTGCTGTTTTGGACACTCTCCCATCCCTGTGGTGATTGATGCTGTGCTGGAAACCAAGTATGCAAGGAATTTGTTTGGTATGCTCTAGAGTTCATATGTCTTCATTGTAGGTAGTCCATATTGTGTCACGCCGTCCTTGAAAACCCTGCAAAAGAGCTTACAATTAAATTTGAGACTGTGAAGCTGAAACACAACTGTCAGGTGCCAGATGGCATTTTGGAACAGAAGGATTTATTCTAGTTTACAAACAACAAAAGAAAAACTTTGCTGAGTTCTTGCAAACTCCCTTGTCCAAGGAGAATGTGAGGGCGAAAAGGGAGAGGAACAGCCCACAAAGCTCGAGTGCTACATGAGCAGGTAACCTCCCCAGGGGTCAGGGCTCACCTGGACAGGCTCATAGATTGGCAGTTCCACCTGATGTACTCTGGGGTCAGGGATGTTTTCCTTGTGTCCTGACATCTGGATTCAGTGGTTCCTTTAGGTGCATAGCCTGGGAGGAGCACCAAGCCCGCTTCAGCTGGCCTGAACCAACGCCGCACCCTGAGGTGCTGCAACTGAAGCTCCCATGGCATTATCTAGTGCCACTTAGAGCAAAATGTGCTCAGCTCCTGTGGGAACCAGGTACTTATAGAGGAGCAAACGGGGGTGAGGGCATGGGGCTCCCTGAGCAGTGACCGAACGTGGCTCTGTGGTGGGCAGTGGAGCTGCAGGACTACTTGGGACTCACCAAGCAGCGACTTCCCCCGGTCCCTGCCCTTAGGCATGGTGGCCTCAGGCAGCATTTCCAAGGTCCAAGTAAATTATGCTGATGCAGCTCCCCCGTCAGCAGTTCTCCATATTTATGTATTTGCTTGCTTTCTCCAGGCACGCAAACCACGTGCCATCATCTGCCTCCCCTGTCCCCATCCCTTCCTAAGTCTGTGCCAGGGAAGTGTAGCCAGTCCCGTGGTGGCCTCCATGGCCACACAGTGCTGCCGCTCTGCCACAGCACGTGTCTTTCTGGCGATGGCAAAGAGGAGGAAGGGGGACCTTAAGGAATTAAGACAGCCAAAACCCACCGCATGGGAGCTTGAAGCTGGAGCGTGGGTGTGAGGCTTCACCAAGGAGCCCTCTAGGGTGGTGGTTTTCTTTATTGAATGGGTTGGCCATGGTCAAAACACCAGCTCCTGGGTGGGTCAGTGGGTTGATACGTGATGAGGTTACCTGTGTGTCTGTGCTGCTTTCAAGCCAGACTCGCTTCCATCTGGCAGAGTCTGAGTCCCAGGTAAACTCCAGCCCTTGCAGATTTTGCTGCAATGTGGAGACAGTCATTCAGTGACAAAAGTAAAGATGAGGGAAAAGAAAAAAAAGTTTTGGAAATCCTTTAGTACCCTGAAACTTTGCTATGTTCCAGTGACATTTCCTAAGTGATTAAAAAAAAAAAGAAAAAAAGAATCCTTGAGAAAGATGAGGATCATCAAATCAAAGCAATTTAGCACATCGTGACAAGAAAGATTAGCCCTGCCCAGTGCTCATCTTGGTTGAAAATGATTTAAATAAAGCTATAAATCTTCTGGAAATTATGCAACATTTCGTGTCAGCTGGAAACTCCTGCCTAGATTTGTGCGTGTAAAATTCAAAAATTAAACTCACGTTACTTTGTAAGTGACCCATTTGAAATGTTCATTTCCATACGGGCAGAGCAGGGAGGCAGCCCCTCATCAGGCAAATGTGTGACTTTGCCTGACCTGTTGTCACCACGTCAGCTTCGCTGCCTTCGTCCCATCCTGTGGCTCCTCTGCAGGGCAGCCGATGGGCTGGAGCAGGAGGACAGTCCATGGACCGGGGCAGCTGCATCTGAGTGGGATTGATGAGCATGGTCGTTGCTGCCTGGCTTGGCCAGAGCACGCAGAGATTAGGAAGTGCCGATGCCACCAAGCTGCTTGGTGTACCATGGTCAGCCAAAGAAGCAGCAGGCCTGGCTTAAATTCAAAGACCTGAGCCCCTGGGATAGATAACCCCACCCCACAGCTGCAAAAGGACCACTGTGAAGTTTTCAGGTGTAATGCCCCCTGTGTGCTCCCTGTGTCCCAGGGAGGAGAAGACTTTCAGATTTGCCTGTCGTGGTTTCAGTGGGGATGATGTTAACTTTCTTGCTAGCAGCTGGTGTGGGGCTATGTTTGGATTATGGGATGAGAGCGGTGTTGATAGTGCAGTGATATTTTTGGTTGGTGCTAAGCACTCAAAGCCTTTTCTGCTTCTCACACCACCCCGCCAGCGAGTAGACTGGGAGTGCACAAGAAGCTGGGAGGCGACAGAGCCGGGACAGCTGATCCCAACTGACCAAAGGAGTATTCCATAACGTATGATGTCATGCTCAGTATGTAAAGCTGGGGGAAGAAGAAGGAAGGGGGGGATATTCGGAGTTATGACATTTATCTTCCCAAGAACCATTATGCGTGCTGGAGCCCGGCTTTCCTGGAGATGGCTGAAGACCTGCCTGCTGATGGGAAGCAGTCAATGAATTCCTTGTTTTGCTTTGCTTGAGTGCACGTCTTTTGGTCTACCTGTTAAACTGTCTTTATCTCAACCCACAAGTTTTCTCACTTTTACTTTTCTGATTCTCTTTCCCCCATCCCAACGGGGGCAGTGAGCGAGTGGCTGCATGGTCCTCGTTGCTGGCAGGGGTTAAGCCACAACACTTGCCCTAGGATAAGAGTTTCGGACCTCCTGCTTTTGTAAAGCAGAGCAGTTTGCAGCCACAGCAGCCTGTCTGTTCTGATGGTCTTTCATGGCTTTTGGTGGTTCTTTCACTGAAAGACTGCAGAGAGAGGTAATGTCTTGTATTGGCCTCATAGAGAAAACTGTAATTGAAAAATAAAGGAAAAAAAGCCAAACCAACAAATAAGCGAAAAAGAGAAAAGATGTTTGGACAGGTAAGTCTTCCAGTGTGTGGCCAGAGCTCCCTTTTTTCTACTTGTAACTACACTTGTTGGTCTAATGTGTGGTATAATCCTCCCTGTGAATTGTGACTTGGTATTTGCCATCATGGCTCTGTCTGCCCACATAGGTTCCCTTCTTGAAAGCATACTTGCAGTCGCAGAGCAGAGACACAATAGTGCTGCTTTTCCCACTAAGAGCCCCGAGATAAGCTCGTTTGGAAGTGCAGGTTGCTGCTCTGATGTGAGATTGTCCCAACTGTGGGGTTTAATGTTCACATGGGGTTTTCTTTTCCTATAAAACGACAACTGAGATGAGACAGAAGATCCTCCAGTCCCTCTTCATATCCCAGAGAAGGAGCTACTCAAATACCAGTGTTCCCATGGCCATGTATCTGCATCGTGCCCCTGTGGCCATATATCTGCATGCCAACACCCTGCTGATCTTTCTCTGCTGAGGGTACAATTACTGTCTGTATCCAGTGAGGGTTATCGTGGCTTCTTTTTTTTTTTTTTTTAATTGACTTTATTACCCTTCCCTGTTGGAGGACTGCCATTCTGGATGCAGATCATTATTTCATGTCAATCAAATGAGCCTCGCAAATAGGAAGCTGCTTCTTCAATATCTACTAAAAGGTTACTCCTGGTAGAGACAGGGATGGAACAGGTTAATTAAAAAAATAAAAGGAAAGAAACTAGAATAATTTGCGCTTTTTCTCAGTTTTTCAGCTCCCACTGGATGTTACCAGCCTTTTTTTTTTTTTCCAGGGTGTGGGCACCTGGGCAGAAGGGAGGTGCCTCTAGAGAAAGTGGGGGAACAACCATCACCCCAGAATGGGTCTCTCGGCACCATCTTGGATCTCTGCCCCCTGAAGAAGGTGACTGGCGTGCCAGTTTGGGACTGGCAGACAATAACCTGTTTGTTCTCTGTCCCACTTTGCAGCTTGCTTGCCTGACATGGTGGACAAGACACAGAAAAGCACCTGCCATTGACCTGAAAAATTACAAGAGTGAAGAAGCACAGATCAATCCAGCCAACGGAGAGAGTGACTTGGTCGAAAGCGGAGATGTAGGCGATAAGGAGGAGGCAGGTAGGGTGGCGGGCTGCGAACAAGCACACTCATGTGCATGTGAGTGCACAGCCAAGATCTCATGCAAGTCCCTCTAAAGCTCATGAGAGGCCCTCTGTTGCATTCACTGGAGTTGGGTCTTGTGTTTACAGGTATACCAGTTATAAGGATGTGACAAAGTAAAGTGTTGCAGCTCTTGGTTCTCCCAACGTATCTTCTAGCATTTACCTTCATGTCACAATCCTCTGAATGGCTCAGAAGAGCTGCCATTCCTGAAAAACAAAGAAAAATACCACAATTCAGTAAAATGTTTTTCCTTCTCCTCCCTAGAACAAGTTGTTTACCCAGGCAAACTACCCCAGTCCAGCTCTGCCCAAGTCACGGTGTTATTTTAGCACTTCAGGTCAGGACACTTAATGGTGTGCTGGACTCCTTAGATGGGAGTCAACAGCCACTTCCAAACATCCCTTGGGAGGGCAGAGGTCTGTGCTGCTGGGACACTGCTCCTCGCCCCATTGACACTGGGGCTTTGTGCCATGACACTGCATCTGTTTGTCTGTCTCACCAAGATGCTCTTGAGAAGCTCCATAGCACTACTGCCGGCGTAACCAAAGCAGCAGCTACCGCTACTGCTATGAAAGTCGCGGCAGCCTCTGTAATTTTAACTTTCAGCACATAAAAGTAGCATCCCTTCCTGTCCTCGTCATTGCTAGGAGATAAAACCCTTGTGTATGTGCTAGAGAGACGTCCTCCTTACCTCTGTGTGGGCTCTGCTGTCCAAACTCACTCAGCAATGCTGTAACATACTGTATCAAATCAGCATCACGGTCTGAAGGGACCATGAGACACTGGGAGCAGATGTGTGCAATTTGTGGATGTCCTAGGATAAATCTACGAGCCTCAGTTTTCTCTTTTACATCATGCCAATAGTATCTTTCATCTTCCCTTAGGATATAAGCCATGGTTGAAACTCAGACCAAATTGCTTAAATAGCGGTGTGTCCTACCAAGGGTATTTAACAGAAGGAAGGCAAAGAGTCAAATGGACTTAAAGAGCTGTCAGGAGACAGAACAGTAGCAGGAGATGCTACGCAGGCATGTTCTCTTCAGAGTGGACAGCAGTTTATTCTGAAAATCCATTAAAAAAATGCAGTTTTCTGGTTTTGAGCTTCACCTCCCAAGGCTACAGAGCAGAAAACACAGAAGAAAGGCACATACACAAGATTTTTTCACTCTTTTCTTTTGGTGGTCAGTCCAAAGGACGCTGGTACCAACTACAGCCAAGCTAAACAGAAGTGAACAACTAAAGAAATCTCTTTCTATTTTTTTTTTTTTTACCAATAGAGTAAGTTTGGGTTTAATTTGAATCCAGCCATTCAGCATTATTTATTATTTCTTATCAATTTCTTGTTCACTTAACTAGCTCAGATTTTTATAAACAAATGTCTTGGTATTTTGGTAATTAGCAATGATGGGAAAGGAAATGCAAAACACAGCAGTTGACAGTTTAATGAGGTTCTCTTTTTTTTTGGGTAACACCTTGTTCAAGGCCTTATGACATTCTGCATTTCAAAAAAAGGTTATATTTGGAAAGAGCAGCCAGTGAAATGCAGACAGCACAGGGCTGACAATTAAAACACATACTTCACCCAGCATGTCACGTGTAATAAATAAGCCAGGATATCTCTAAATGGACCATCATGCTGTCAGGAATTTGTGAAAGTGGATGGAAGCTGGGTTGGGGAGGAGCAGGAAGAGGTCTGTTAATTAACTAATGAACAATTGGTGTTGTAATCAACCAACTGTAATCAGGCTGTGCTGTACATGGTTGAGGCAGAGCTTTCTCTTTTCCCTTCCTTTCCCATCTCTCATCATCACCTTGCATCTCCCATCTAAGGTGCACCTCAAGCCTCACTCCAGATTGGTCAATGTACCTCCAAACTAGTGGAAGGAGGGAGGGAAGAATCCCAGATAGATGATAACATCCATTTTTTGGTCCGTCTCTCTCGCAGCAGCCAAGCCTCCCTGCTGGAAAATGCTGTACTTGTGGTTCTGCGGTCTGTCCACCAGCCCCACACCCGCCCTGTCCCAGGAGGAGAAAGCTGCCCTGGAGCGGAGACTCACCAGCATCGAGGAAAAGCCCTTGTGGAAGACTGTTTGCAATGTTAATGCTGTTCTCCTGCTGACCATTAATGTCTTTCTGTGGGCATATTTCGGCTGAGGTGGGGTCAGGCAGCACGTGGCTTTGGCTTCTCTCAGGAGTCCTCATCTTCGTGTCCAAGCAAGAGGCGTGGGGTGACAGTCACCCTGGTGATGGTCCCCAGAGGCACCGGCACGCCTCGGCACAGCCCTTCCCTGGAAGCACTGCTTGCTGGAAATGACTGCAGGGGTCCGTTTCTCCATAAGATAAGATAAGGCCAAGACTCAAAACTGGTCACATCCAGAATGCGGGGGACTTGTGGGACAGCATAGGGGTGGGGAGGCCTGGGGTCAATTTTAAAGGTGCGGAGCTGAGCCCAGGAAGGAGCAAAGGCTTTGGAAAGCCCAGCTGTGGCTTGGCCGGCTCCTTGCTCCCCTCGTGCACCAGCTTGGGGCTGACTTTGCACCACTGCTCTTAGGGAAAGGACTTCTGAAGGACTCCTGGTTGGCACTGGTGTGGGGAAGGAGACTTAAGCACTACCTGCAGGGTTTTTTACATGGCCAAAATTAAAATGGGGTTAGTGTGGGACCACTGGATTAGCTCAGCAGTGACCACCTTGGCTCCCACAGCCACCGCAGGACCTGTGTTGGACTCCTCCCCAGCCCCCCAGTTGGCATCAGCAGTGGGGACAGGGGCTTCCCTGCCCTCCCCGAGCCCCTCACCCTGCCCTCTCTGCCACGTGACGGTGGGGCATACCACAGCCTGAGCCTGTTTACCCATCGGGCCAATCCTGCCCATTAACAGCATTACCAGCAATAAAGGTACTTTAGTAACAAAGTCACTTCCGACTTTGGGTTATTGTGGTTATGTATCCTGCACTGACGCACAAAGACCTCCCTGGGACCGCGGTGACTTGGCTGGGGTAAGGAAAAGAAATAGCCCTCCTTGGGCCAGGTCCAAGGTCTCGGGGTTCTCTGACCCACCTTGGTACCATCATGTAATGTGGCATGGCCATAACCTTTTAAACCACCTTCAGAGGAAGGGACGGCAGTAACCACTGTTAATATCTTGGTCTGGTGGTTAGGATGCTCACCTGGAGAGGCTAAAAATGCCTATGGGGATGTAATTCTCTACTCCAGCACCTGAGGGGCATGTCCAAGCCACCAGGCGTGGGCTGTGCAGGGAGGTGAGGGCATGTGGTGAAGCACAACGCCATAAAGGTGAAGAAAATGAGTCACGATCCAGCAGGGAGAGAAGAAACGACTCTGTGCCCACCTGGCACAGGGAGCCCGGGTCACGGTTCCCCTGCTCATCCTCAGTTTGGATGGAGGAGGCTGAATCAGCTGCGCAGGATGGGGGCTGTGCTGTGCTCATGCGGGTCAATACAAGCATTTGCTTCTTCTAAGAGGAAAAAGGAGATTTCCTTTGAATAAGGGAGATCTCAGCCCCATCAGTCGCCCATCCATCCCCGTGGGAAGAGGCCTCCGAAGCAGAGCTTGCCTTGCCTTTCCGCTATTCAATTTTGAGCAGGTGGTGCCCAGATCAGAGGGTGCCTCAAAACATTTAGCGGAAATCAAGTTACCAGCTGTGATTAATAGCTGGTAAATGTCTAATAATAACGGACACATTTCTAATGCATTTAGAAATGCCAGGGCTCTCGCCTCCTCGCCTTGAGCAGCGAGGTGCCGAGCGCTCCTGAGCCACAGTGCCCCTCAGCAGCACTTAGCTCGATGGGTTTATTGGCTTTTTTGGACCGCACATCCACTAAAACCATGGGGAAAGCAATGTGGAGCAGGATGAGGAATACTGGGGCAGTTTTTTAAATGTTCGAGATTATTCTTTTCCCCTAAAAAAATCGGCAGAGAATAGAAGTGAAATTTATTAAACCTTTTTTTTTTTTTCAATGGCACAAGTTTTGATCTCTGGATATACGATGCTGACCTCTTCCCCTCCCCATCTCACCCCATGGACCCTGGAAGATGATGTTTCCTTTAAAATGGTGATGTCTATGTCAGTTAAACAAAGTAACACGCTTTGAGAGATGTGACTGCGTCTCTGAGCTTGGCCCACTGAAGGAATGGAGACATCCACACTGCCAGATGCAGCCAGCTGTGCACGCCACAGGAGAAACACATTTCAATGGTGAATTTATTTGACTTACGACTCCACTTTGAAAGACTAAAGTGAAATAATAGAAAAAAGAGTCATTGGGGAGGGGGAGTCTGAAATGTTTTATTGAAATAAACAAAAGTAATCTCAAAACATCTTGATATTTCCTTGTATTTTCTAGGGAAATAGAATCATAGAATGGTCAGAGTTGGAAGGGACTTTAAAGATCATCTAGTTCCACCCCCCTGCCCTGGGAAATACCATATTTAGCTGGGATGAGATGGGATGGGATGGGATGGGATGGGATGGGATGGGATGGGATGGGATGGGATGGGATGGGATGGGATGGGATGGGATGGTTCTCAGCTCCCTGGTGCTGCGGGTGTGATGCTGTGGCAGAGCACTGCTGTGAGTGTGCAGCTCTTTGCACTCTCGGGTGCACTTTGAAATTTTTAAGAGGTGAACCCCAACAGAGGCTGTGCAGATGGAGTGATTAGAAGCCCCAAATAAAATGCTCTTTTCCAAACGGGGACAATCAAGGCTGAAAAACCAAGGCCCGTGACAGCCTCATGCAGCACCTGTGAAGGGCTTTATCTCCTCACGCATTGCGCATCCAAGCGAAGAGGAGGGTACTTTCTAAAGCTGTGTCAGCTGAAGACATACAAGTGCTTAAATGCCCGTGGCAGGCCCTGGAGGAACCTTTTTAGAGATACGTGAGCTGGGACAAGCGCAGACCCTGAGTGAAAGCGTATGTCAAACCCCAGGTGCTGCAGCTGCTGCGGCCCGAGCTGCTCTGTGCCAGGAGCAGCTTCTCCACCAGCATCGCTCAGCCACGCCGCGAGGGCCGAGCTCCCGAGGGAACAAAGATTATCTGCGAATCCAGCCAGCCAGAGCCCCAAAAGCATGAGCAAATTCATGGGGTCCGGGAGTTTTTAGCAGCGCCATGAGGAAACGCACGTGGGAAGTTGGAGCACAGCAGAACCAGGGCTTTGGTGATGACAGGCTCAGCCGACGGCGGATGCGGTGGGCTGCGGTGCAGCCGCGGCGTTGGGCTCCTCGCGAGCCTTTCCCGGGGAGCAGCTTGTCATCGCCCCAGGAGCACTATACGGCCTCGCTCCTCACAGCGCGTGATGAATTGCGATATCCTAAACAAGAACACATCGCTTTCAGAGCTGTAACCAATATACAAGTCCATTGGCAGCAGATGTTATTAATGATGCCAATACATATTTTCTTATTAATCTTCCATACTAGGCTTGTGTCTGTCTGCAAATGATTATCATTCATTTTCCTGACAAATCTATCAAGATCATTTATTACTGTTCGGCAAAGGATCTTCTTTTAAAACAAAGATTAATAACATTGCATTTTATCTGGCTGGCTGAGCCAAAGGAAATGAAATTAACAATGAACCCTACAAACATGTCATCACTTTAATTTACCGGAAAATATTTTAAAATGTTATTTAAAAGAATATACGCTATGGTGGGCACAGTTTATTACAAAGAAATGAAACTGCATGCATTTTAGCAGGGTGGAGAGTAAAGTTAGCAAACAGGGTGCCGTGTTTGCTCCGGTTCCTCACGCTCGTTTTCTGGGACCAGGAGGGAGCAGCACCTGCAGCCTTCTTGGCACGTGCAGATGGGCGAATCGTAACTGGGAGTCACTGTTTCTGGGTTAAAGCGGATCCTACCTGGGATCACAGGCTCTCATCCCTGCAGGGAGCACTGCCCTCCCCGCATTCCTGCAGAGGGAAACTTTACCAGAGTAAAGCTGGTGGAGACCTGAGGGAGAGGAGGGCACGCGCGGGCTGGCGGAATCCCAGCACCCACCTGCGCTTTTGGTCCCTGTGAGGAAAAGAAAGAAACTCAGTAAATATAGACAGGTAAGTTTCCTTTCTTCTGAGCTCTCTTCTTACTTTCTCTTCCCTCCATTTGAGTAAAGTGTTAGTAAACAATTGTTGGGGTTTAACCCCAGCCAGCAACTAGGTCCACGCAGCCACCCACTCGCTCCCCCCGGTGGGGACAGGGGAAGAGAATCAGAAAAGCAAAAGTGAGAAAACTCACGCATTGAGATAAAGGCAGTTTAATAAGTAAAGCTAAAGACGCGCACACAAGCACAGCAGAACAAGGAATTAATTTACTGCTTCCCATCGGCAGGCAGGTGTTCAGCCACCACCAGGAAGGCAGAGCTCCTTCACGTGTAATGACTCCTTGGGAAGACAAATGCCATAACTCCGAAAATCCTCCCCTTCCCCCCTTCCTTCTTCTTCCCCCACCTTTATATACAGAGCATGATGTCCCATGCTATGGAATAGCCCTTCGGTCAGTCTGGGTCGGCTGTCCCGGCTGTGTCCTCTCCCAACTTCTCGTGCACTCCCAGCCTACTCACTGGTGGGGTGGTGTGAAGAGCAGAGATTTCCCCTGCAGACTGTGGTGAAAGACCGTGGTGAAGCAGGCTGTCCCCCTGCAGCCCATGGAGATTAACGGTGGATGCCTGAAGAACTGACTGCGTCCTGTGGAAGGGACCCCTGCCGGAGCAGTTTGTGAAGAACTGCAGCCTGTGGGAAGGAATCACGTTGGAGAAGTTCATGGAGAACTGCCTTCTGTGGGTGGGACCCCACGCTGGAGCAGGGGAAGAGTGTGAGGAGTCCTCACCTGAGGAGAAAGGAGCAGCAGAGACAATGCTGGATGAACTGACCACAACCCCCATTCCCTGTCCCCCCGTGCCGCTCGGGCTTGGGGGGAGAGGTAGAAAAATTGGGAGTAAAGTTAAACCACAACAACAATAATATACACTGAAGAACATATTAGACCTCTCCTCCTACTTTTACTGCAGATAAAATGCATAAACTTAGTATCAGCTTTGTTTTTGCACTGCTTTGTTTAGACCCATGAACTTATATTTTGGGCCCCGTTTTCGTGCAGGTCCCCCCCATGCCTGGCTCTGGGCTGTGACACCTGCGGCAACGGGAATCCCACCGCTCCCCTCTACAGCCCTGTTCCTGGAAGGTGTTTCTCTCCCCCCCCCCCCAGTACTGCAGCTCACTGACCCGTTTCTCAGTGCCCCAGTGCTTCCAACACCACCAAACCGCCCCTCTCCCTTGCTGGGGGTGGGGAGGAGAAGGTTGCTTAAAGCAATTTTGAATTATGTAGTCAAGAAGCATTTCTCCTACAGATGATAACGTCAACTTCTTACCTTCAGTGGATTCGTCTTATCTTACCCATACACCAGGTTGGGAGCAATGTTTTAAACCCCAGACAAAAGCAAATAACCCTGCTAACCTCAAGCTGTAGTAGTTTCAAAACGCTGACGTGTCCGCAGGAGGATTTCTGAGTGGGCATTTGTGTACCTCTGCGGAGCAGCAAGAGCACACTCGCAAAATTGGCTGGTGTTTAACCATACATTTTATTGCTACATAACAAAGTCTTCTGCTTTTTTGGTTTTTGGTTTTTTTTTTTTTTTTTAATTAAAAGGAAAAGGCAACAATCTAGCATAGGTCTTCAAAAATTTATAACAAATGAGAAAAGCCTGACTACACCCTAAAGCAGGGTTTGGCTTGGCTGCGGATTAAAAGGTAATGAGTTAATAAGAGAAGCAAGTTGCCCTTCTGTTTAAGCCGGAGCTGTATCTCCAGCTACTTTGGGGACGCTCTGTAGTGTGGTAAGTGTCGAAAGCTCAAGCTGCACATGTCCAGGCCGTGCATGCGGAAGCAGGACCAGACCCCGAGCTTCTAAAAGGTCGAATCTTCTACGTTGACGTTACATTTAACGGTAGAATTTTTTACCTTTGACTGAGGAATAACCACGATGCATATGGCAGCACATCCCTGCCTATTTCTTGATCAAACTGCCAGCTTAGCCATTTTTCTTTTAGTGTAATTGGCAATCCCGGCATAAAGACTGCAAGCGAGGACGAGATCAGTTTCTGGCTAAAGAGCTCCAAAAGTTAAATACTCATTACGTTTAAAAAAAAAAAAAAAAAAAAAAAAAGGAGCTTCACCCTATTTCCAGTGTGACTGCATCTCGCTCCAGCTTTCAACTGCTGGATTTCATCAAGCCTCTTCTGTTACATTAAGCACTTGTCTGTTATGAACTTGCACCACATAAATAAAAATCATAGGCAGTGCATGCAGAAAAACAGGGATTTATAATCATGAAAAGGCAAAAAAGGGGATAAAGTCAAAGGGAAGTGGCAAAGGACAAAATGTAGTAGATACAAAACCCAAATTCAAGTCTCTCATCTCACAGTTATGTGTATACATTTAATGGGATACCTTTATTTTCCCCATTTCAGACTAACGCCAGCGTAATGTGGGATGTGTCATCCAACCTTGGTGATCCCCCAAAGCTGGGTACAAACAGTTTTTAATTTGTTTGCCTTGAGCAGTAAGAGCGATATACAGTGTATTGTGAAGGCAACACAAGGAACGATAGATGAAAGTGATTTTTTTAGCATAGGTAAATTGTTGGTGTCACAACAAGTCGAGATGTTTTTTACAACTTGTTCTGGAGCAGGTGAACATGAGTGAAGAAGCTAAGTGTCAAGCTGCCGCCCCAACAGAGTGTTGCTGCAATGGTGATGAAGGCACCCTTCCAAGCTGTGACAAATTGCTGGGAAATATCACTCCCTGTTCTTCAGAGACAGGAAAGATGACTTCCTCCTCACCCAAACATAACCTTCTCCCCAGTGGAGATGCCAAATCCACTGGGAACACCAAAATACAGGTGTCTTTGTTGGAGAAATGTTCAAGGAGGAGTCTTTCTTGGTGTTGCCCATCATTGCCCCAGATTCCACCACCCACAAGTGCCTTTCCCAAGTGTACCCTGACCCTGTGAGTCACACATTTTCTCCACCTTTCTGTGACTCCATGAATCTTGAAACTCCTAGAGGAGAGATGGAGAACACTTCTGCCCCAGGACAGCCTCTCAATTCAAGAACTGAGCACTCTTCATAGTCTGTTATAGGTTTCAAGTCCTTCAAGGGGAGCAGGGAAGTCTGTGGACATCCAATGGCTCTTTGATTCCTGACCTGAGATCCCACATAATACCTGAAGCCATCTTCATGCCTTCCCTCCTCTTATCTCAAATGCCATTTCCAACACCTCTGCGTATCCATCTCCAGCACCGTACATGGGGGATGTTATTTAAGCGTGTGCCATCTGGTCAAAGGCTGGCATCGAGGTGTCGGTGCGCCAGTCAAGCACGGACCAAGATTTCATAAGCAAAAACTGAAATATCACGCAGTGCGATATTATAGATAAGCCCTCCAAGCAAGACCAGATGGCACCACCACGCCAAGGACAACAAACAGAGATATTAAGTTGTCAGAGTACAAACCAAAGTCAGCCTGAGCTGCCGAGTTCGTGTCATTTCTGTGCACGATTCCCGGGAATGAGAAGGCAGCTGTCCCAAAAGACACTGCAGATGTGCTGCTGGAGAAGGCGCTTAAACAACGCTCTGTGAGCCGCAGGGTGTCCCCCGAGGAGTCCCAGTGCCGCACAAGGGGAAGTGTGCAGGAGAGTGCATAACAGTACTCACATGTATGCAAAACATGAAGGCAGCTGCACTTGAAACACTCAGTTACTGCTCTGTGGTGCGGTCACTCTACTGGACATCTGTCAGGTTGGGTTGACAGCACTCCGGACTCGGTACTGGGATGGAGATCATCAGGGACAATTCCTCTGCCCGCTTTCTGGTTTAGACGAACACAGTAAGCTTTATTTCTTGGGGGGGGGGAGGGGGAAGGACCAGGGTAACCACTTTAAGAACCCCATAATTTTTGCTGCATTTGTTCAAAACAGGAATGTTGTTCAAAACATTCAGCTGCGACTCGCTCCTGTAGCTTCCACAAAAGAAGCATTCAATTTAATATGTGAGACTCATAACCAACTCATACAGTGCAATAGTTCACATCAGTTTGAAGAAAAAAAAATTCTGCTGGAAGCACAGGCAAGTAGCAGTGTCAATTTTTCATTAACCTACAGCCACTGTCTCCGTAGACTTACAGCTGTAAGTAGGATTACTGTTATAATTTCTTCTGGTCCCTAAGGGGAGGGAAAAAAAACCTCCAAACTTCTCAAAACTTTTAAGGTCATTTAAAAAAAAAAAAAACACCTTTAAATTGGAGGTAGTTTCAGTTTACTTTCATATTTCAAAATCAAATCTTAGCTTCAGCCTCACATCAAAGCAGAAATGTCAGTCGCTTTGTTTCTACATCTTCCACGAAAGAAGTTCCAGCTTACACATGAGCTGACTGCCAAGTAAATAGAATTTCCTGAGGAACAAAGGCAGCTTTTGTTTGTTTGTTTGTTTTAAACGTATGTAAATAGAGTCCCAGGAGCGGAGCTGCCTGTCACTTCAACCAGGTTTACACTCATGTCACTCCAGCCGGTTATTTCTGACCGACCTTAGGTCAGAGCTGCAGAAGTTTCCCTCCCCACTCCTCCGCGCGCTCGTATCAGCCGCCGCTCAAGCCCTTTCCCTCCGGCCTCATACCTCAGCGAAGGAGAAACAGTATAAGTAGTATTCCTTTTTTGCTAGTTTCTTACTCCTTCTTTTCCTTTTTCTGTTTTTAAGCTTTAGTTACGGAACCACAGAAATAGTTTGGCCCTCTGTCACAGTCACCACGACGGTTCTGAAAAAGCTTTCGGCTGATAAGATCAGTATCTGCCAATATGTGGCTACTATCAATAAAGAGCCAGGGCTGTGTTCCCACGCACCAGCAGTACATTAAAGACTGATGGCACCTACTGGTTCATGGTCAAGATTATGGGGGCCAGGGAAGAAACAGGAATGGATTGGTAAGAAAAATGACCTTTTTTATTTTTTTATTTTAAACAGGAGGGCACCATCAGTCTTGAGATTTCTCTTTTCGGCACCAGGCATTTCAACAGTGGAGAGTTATTTTCCACAAAGCCAGAAGACAACAAAGAGGAGTACAATCCCTTCACGTGCCCATCTTCTACTACTTACTTTTTTTTTTTTTTTAATTTAAAATAGCAGATCACTGCAAAATTAAGAGCACTTAATGCTTGTCATTTGCAAAGGGCTTCAGTTATATCTCCATCTTCAGCACTCGCTTTGGGTGTAATACCGGGTAGCGCTGAGGGATGCATCACTTTATAAGCTATACATAAGCCGCAATTAAGGAAAATCCTCAGGTACGGGAGAAACCTCAGTTTTGATTGGCCGAGTTACCATAACTTATTGATAACTCACACCGCCCGAGTATTATTCAGTGTTTTCTTCTCCCTGCTTTTTTCATCTCGACAAGTTTACAAAGAAAAGAATGGAGCAGAGCTTAGCTGCATTACATCCAATATGCTGCCTACACAAACGCCAGAGAAGCTAAATGAACCCCAGAACATATGGCACTCTGCTGACAGAGCTCAGAAACTGGTTCTGCATGAGCAACAAGGAACATCTTGAAACGCACAAGACATATGTGTTTTAGGAAGAAGATTGAAGTGTTTCATAATAAAACAGGACAAAGTGAAATACAAGTGCTGTATAAAATTTTAATTAAAAACCGGTTTTACCCCTCAACGTGAATATACAATATGTTTCCCAGATGGATTTCATATTTAAGTATTATCCAAACCAAAAACGTAAATGAGACAAATAAAGCCTTCAAAAATGGCACAGAGGCTAAAATGTATGTAAACACTAGATGACTGTGGTGAAAACAAGGCAGGCAGGGAAAGCAACCTCTTAGCAAATGTTTACTACCGGAGCGCTGAATGAAACAGTTCATACAACTACAGTCTTGCTAACAATACAATTAGCGAAACATTCAAACATTCAAGTCAGTGTAACAATACAAATATAAGCATTAGAATTCACCGCCGTTCAGCGATGTAGATGGTGCTTTTCTTACAAGTTTCACAGGTTATTTTATACACTGATAATTCACGGTATACAAATGCATAATTCACGGCATGCCATGCATCAAAGTCTACCCCTGCTTTCAGCCTCCCACCCCCACTTTGTGTGAAGCTCTGTTCATTCAACGGCGTCAGCTCTACAAGGGTTACACAAACGCCTGACCACGGAACAAAAATTTTTGTGCTGTATCCTCAGGATCAGCAACTTCTTATGAACCCAGAGGGATGTTGTTTTGCAACAGCAAACTCCTGTCCCGGAAGAGGTGAGAAGAAGGCTCAGATCACCACTTCTCAGACTGCAGAGAGTTCTCTGCTAGGTCAGAAGCAATCACCCAGAATTGAGTGGAAATACACGTGAAGAAAAAGCACAGTCTCCACATTGATCAAACAAAGAGAAAGACTGCAGTTCCTTTATGTTGCCATCCAGACAAATTATTACTGCACTTCAGAGAATTCCTCACTGAAGACAAACAGGGAACAAACTGCATCTTTGGCAAGCCAACACTGTTAACAAAAGGAGATACAGTCTAATCTTTTAAGGGCTTTGGTTGATGATGTTTTGAATTCCATGGAGAAAGCGATAGAAACCAATGCAATCAATGGGGCTCGTGCTTAATAGTTCACTGTGTGATAGAAACAGGAATATTAGGTATTCTTGATCACTTCCCACAACACTGGTTTATTTGCCGAAACTGAAAGGAACCGGGCAAAGAACGGTTCTCTGCTGCTACCAGAGACCACCACCGAAACCAAACATCATTTCTGACAGTGAGGTAGCTCATTAATATCATCCACAGAAGTGCTGTTCTCTCTCAGCTTCAAGTGTTTTCACTGGAACCAAGAAGCTAAGTTTCATTGATTTGAAAGCTTCCCCAAATTCCTTGATGACTAAACAAACCTCTTGAGATACTCCCAGCAACCTGATAATGAACACTGTGTAACCACTGAAGTAATTAACATCATGGTAGGCTTTCCTATGACCCAGGGATGCCACATTACAAGATTATATTATACAGTTAAACCACCACTGCTAAAAGGCTAAGAATTTGGTTGCATAGTTCAGTGTTTCAGAAAACATGTTCAAGGTTAAAAATTAGGAAGAGCAGAATTATATAATAAGCTATTCCTTGCACAAGAAGTGAAAAGGCAGAGATTCCTTCTAGCTTACTTTCTCTGACAAACCTATGGCACGCCACACAAACTTTTCCACTGTCAAGATGCACACACCATTGCGCCCCTTGCTCCCGGGGAGAGGAGAAGATCAAATGATGTGGTAGATGTTAACAGCACTGATTAGCACACATAGCAGACAGCACTAAGACATTGGGATGACAAAAAAAAATTGTATTAAAAAAGTAAAGACATCATGAGAGCAATCAGTATGAGTATGATGAACCCAGATCATGCAGGAGACAGAAGCTGAGTAGGATACCAACTGTAAAGATTAGCTCCTAAAAGCACATGTAGTAAAGCAGTTCATTATCTTTTTCAGCCGTCTCTTAGACTTAATAGATTTCTGTCTTGATAAGATTAAGACTTGCTTAATAATCGTCTGATTAAAACATAATAAACCTGCTTTTTAGTAACCTGGAGATGAGATGGGACTTTTCAGCCAGGTTTCCACAAAATAATTTCTGAAACATTCACCTCAGGATCCCAAAGCACTTCACAGTCATTTAATTAAGCTTCAATAGAGCACAAACTCCCCATTTTACAGCTGAGGTAACAGGAGGGACTTTGGAAAAGACTATTTAATACTGAGCAGGGCTAATTATACTGTTATTTTATCCGCAAAATAGATTCCCAACACCCATAGGTAGATTTCTTTCTCCCCTCACTGTTTTGGCAGCCTCCGAAGTAACAGTAAAATTCAAACATGTGATGCACAATCTAAAGAACAGCCCTCATCATCTTCCGAGCTGCTCAGCTTCGGAGTATAAACACTGCTGCCCGTCTATGTTACAAAGCCGCTCCTACCTATTCCCATTACTCTAGCCATCCCTACACCTCTTATCCCCAGTGGAGCAATTTAAGCTTCCTTTCTTCCAGTTGAAAACTTAGATAAGGCAAATCATTAAAGAGTTTGACATTTTTGCCTTTAATCCACGACAGGTCAATGACTGAGTGATTTCCAAAGCAAGTTCTACTCAGCAAAGGATTTGCATTTCTACTGAACACAGGCGGGCAGTTTGTCTAAAGCCACCCCAAGATCCCAAACTATACTAAGTTATTTGTAGGAAAGAGGGAAGGGAGTGAGTAGGAAGCAGACTCTGACTTATTAAAATGAAAGTGATTAAAAAATTGCACTGATTGCATACTGCAAGCAACACTGGAAGCTGAATAGCCTTTGGTGAGAATACTCATGGGTTATAATAACTTGGGGAAGGCAAGAGAAAGAGACAGACTCTACAGAAAAACAATAATTTGCTCTTAATCTAGCCCATTATTTCTAGATTTGAGTAGGCAGCTTTCCTTTAGGAGGTAAAATGATGGGGGTGGAATCATGCCATCCCACTGTCACTAACAGACCACTTTGTGGATGGCAAAAGATAAGGAATGAGCATAGAAAATGCTATTTAAAGCTCCACTCAGGAACCTAGAAATTTGCATTTGATAGAAGGGATTTAAATTGTATTAGAAGGCAAGGTGCACTAAACAATTACAGTTTATTACTATGTTGGTTCACTGCCTGAACCCGTACTTATCACACACTGCAGTAGCAAAGGAGCAGCAGTGCTCAGTGCTCTTGAGCTGTATGCATATTAATAGGAGGGTTAGCCAAGCAAACGGGGAGGGGGCCGAATGCTTCTGAAAACCAAGTGGCTTGCAGATTTTGTGGACAGATCGGAGTAATTTGGATCTTCAGTCACATTTCAGAGAAAAGTTTTCCATTAAGCAAACCAGATCTCCAGCACAGTGCTTGGAAGAGAACGCTCTTTGCTGTATCACAGCATATAAGCTGTGGAATGACTCTGACCCAAGAGAGAAACACATACCCTGCAGCAGCTGATTCAGAAAGACATTATACACACCATCTCCCCTCGCAGCTGGAGTAGGGCCAAGGACACTCATAGTCTATCTGCTTCATTTGTTGTTATGTTGCATATGAAGGCTACAGTGAGAGTATTCATACTGGTCAAAATTTAATACATGATACTCTTTTTTTCTCCCATCCAATTTTCACCTTTGATGAAAAATTTTTCATTTTTGATGAAAAACTGAAGGTTGCCATACAACCATATGCTTTCTTTCTTTAGCTAGGGGAACGAAACAGAAATACCCCACCCATTTCTCTGGACCCCTTGAAAACATTATGCTGATTTTTCACACTAGCCTCCAACACTCCTCAATCCCCTTCTTGCATCTTGAATTCATGGCAACTTGTGTCCTTACTGATCCATACAAAAAAAACCACCCCAAAGCCTCATCATTCGGGCCTTCTTACACATTGAACAAACAGGGACTAAAATCTGCTGGATTGCTGAGGAGGGAAAAATCAAACCGTACTTCTATGTCACAGAACAAGATTACGCCAAAGGGGAGCAGCCAATCTTCAGAAGACCAACTTTTACTAAGCTATGACACTGGGGAGGGAAAACACAGAGAATATTGAATGAAAACTGTGGAACACCATGAGAAGAACACTAAATCTTACGGCTCAAACACATACAGGAAACCGCAGCAACCTTCAGATTTCAGTAGATCCATTTTAAACCAAAAGCTTGGCAAGTACCTCTCAGAATGTGCCCTGCCCATTTAGGATCCATTTGAATATACCTACTTTCCCGAGCAGCAGGGATAAAGAAGCTACTCCTTTATGGACTAATAGGGTCTCACAGGAATTAGTTAAAGAACAAATACCAGGTACTGGTAACACAATACTCCATGGCCACTATGTCTTCAGTGGCACAGATTGGGTAAGTTTTACTTTTCACTTCTGCAAAAAAAGTGTACCACTACTTCACAGAGTGACTCAACACTTATCCATAGCATAAGACTGTGCAACTAATGCCCTTTGAAAGCACTAATGTGCTAAATGGCATCAGGGACAGGAAGTTATCAGTGTTAATCCACTTCAACTGGTTTAACAGTTACAAGGAATAGAAATGTCTATATGCAAGACACTTCCTCTGAGAGTCCCCTTTCCTGAAACAGAAGCACACAGCCTTTCAACGTGCTTTCCCACTAGCATAATTGCTCACCAACTGCTTTCTCAAATCAATTATGTTGTCTCAGCATTAAAGGATGGAAAGCAGAGTAGACCAACTTTTTGTTTATCTAGGCATGCTGGCAGGTTACAGTCATATGTTCTGCCATCTGTACTGCTAGCTTTATCCTTTATCCAATCATAACAGGTAAAATGGCATTGGTGTAACTGAATCTGTTCACACAGTCAGGGAAGGAGCCAGAACAGGCATTTATTCCCCCCCCCCCTTCTGAAAGGAAGCAGGAGATGGACACTCTTGCCCTTTTAAAACATTCCTCTTTTCAATAGATGGGCAATTTGCCCCGGTCTGCTAATGTGGGATCTGTTCGATGCAAGGCTGAAAAGGTTCCATCCCCAGGGAAAGCATCGAACTGCTGATGAACATTTGGTGGCCTTTAGCAAAAACGATGCGATTTCTGCCAACAGGATCCCAGCAGACTGGGAAGGACGGGCTCCAAATTAGGTGGGATTGTGATGCAGGAACTTCAGAAGGCCTGTACGGGTATATGAGGAGCTTGCTGACTAGCTCCAGTCTTTCTCCCTCTGCTCTCTTTCTCTCCTTTCTTATTCATATTTTTTAAAATTACAACTGTACTGGCAAATGTCATGGCTGCATTCAAGACAACCTGGAAACTTTCAAATTAACAGTGTGTGTGAAGATGACCTTTCTTCTGATACAAAGGCTGTTGGGCTGGGTGGGTTTCTTTTAAAATTTGACAGTATTAGAAAATTTGTGACTAAAGGTGCTTGAAACCACTTTGAAAGTATGTTTATAGGTCAGTATCAGAGTTTCTGCCCATCTCAAAAATAAACAATCCAAAGGCAATTTTCTAGAAAACAATTCCCTTTGTCCCAGATGGGATGCTTTTAAATCAATGCTTGCATTCACCTTCCTCTTTAGACCCCCTCTCTGAACACTAGGCCACATTGTTTCTTCAACCAATTCTGTTTATGTTGCTAAATAGCTTTAATTATTTAATAAGAATTGGCTGCAGCTGAAACATGAGTTAATGTCAGACAAGAATGTCCAGCAGACCTATTAGTCTTCAAATTACTATCTTTTTGTAGTTACAAAGGAGCAACACCATCTTGATTAACTGTGGAGGGGCTTAGTTGCTGTGGTTGGGTTTTTTGGGGGGGAGGGGAGAGGGAAGGCACAGGGGGATGCTAGTAGTTTCCTTTTAGCAACCTAGACCAAAACCCCTTTTCTCCAAAACCCTGCCCAACCATAATTACGCCTTAAAAAATAGAGTACAAATATTTGTTACATAAAAATAAGTTTCATTACAAATATGAACACTGTGTACTGTGCATTTCCAGGTGAATTGCTATCAGGAGTGCATTTTTTGATCTGAAACAGTGCCAGCAGCTTTTCGGTACATGTTTTTGTAGATTTTTTCGAGACTCTCTTCAAAGATTGCTCTGTGAGGCTTCCCTTTGTATAGAGCTGCACGACTAGACCAATATTCACCATTATCCAAGTGAACAGTAGTGTTCCGCTGCACTGGTGAGCTGTCAATAGAAAGAAGATACATAATGATGAAATCATGATGAGGAAGAGGAATTAGAAGCACAAAACCAGCAGAATCCAAACGCAGAGCTGCTAAACACAGATCACCTTTCACAAATTGAAGCAAATACCGCATAGCAGCTACTTCTAAGAAATGGGAGCCCCACGTTACTCAATCGCACAAAATCTCCCCCACTTCTCTGAGTGCACTTGATAATACCTCCCAAATAGAAAGAGAATTAATTTTCAAAGAGCATGCAGTAATTTTGCTGTAGTTTGGTAGGCAGCGTGACCAGGCTCTAAGCCTATGCAAGAGCAACACAGTAGGATTTTTGTGTCCTTTGAAGGTCACAAGTAACCACAAGCAGCTATTTCAATATGAAGACAATCTATCAGAGGTATATTAAATTACTGGGGTTGCAGCTGTAAAGTGTTCTATCGGAAGCATCTTGGATTAAATATTCTACCAAATACATTATGATATAGTGGCAATTGAGTGTTCCTTCCCCACCCTATCTTCTGTGTCACGGCTTTAATACTAAACACAAATACAGTCTCATATTTCAATTGCTTTGAGAAATTATTTTCTAGATCTATGGAGAAATTTATTCTCTGAAAATCATTATGAAACACTGACAAATCTGAAGTATGTATATCTAAACTTCATGACTATTTTCCTTCCCCTGAAACTTTCAAAACAAAGGCTTGTGTCACATAATGAAATGAGCCATTTTCCTGTAATAAAGCATGAAACAAGTAGCTCAAAAATCATAAGCAAAAAATTACTACCGAGGTGACATTTTTCACATCTGCTTAGAGATTTAGGCACTTAAGACACTTAAAAATTAGGACTGAGTTTTTGTCCTCAAGTTAATATCGGTAAACAACTGCAACAAAATTGAAAAAAACCTTATGTCAAAGGACTCACAAGTATACTTCTGGCTAGCTGCATCAATAAAACAAGGTTTTCTCTTTAAGAAAGGAAAATGGTGAGGGAAGAATAGGCAGGTGTAGGATCCATTTTCTAAATTCACATTTCTAAGCTTCCACCGTCCCATGGAAAACAAAAGAAAGAATAGCTTTTGCTTTTAGATTTCTTGAATTCAAATATTATGGTGACGCCAATCTACACCACATAAAACAACAAGATCTTTATGTGGCTCCAGTGGGAGGAAGGCCACTTCCACACTTTTTCACAAAAGCTCTGACATTTAAAGTCAGTCAACAGCATGAAGCAAATTTAAACCTCTTTATCCTGGAAAGGGTGAACTGTGCTTCACAGCTTGGACACAAAGAAACCAACCTATCAAACAGCAAAATCAATAGAAAAGTTATACAAGCCTGTGTTAAATGTAGACAAGTCAATACCCTGGGGACCCATCAATAACTGAAGTTTTACCTCCTCCTTTCTGCAGTTTGTGTTACCTCACTTCTGATGGAGAATTCTCAGGCCAACAAATCAGCACTAGGAGCGGCACTTGTAACTATGCACAAACAGGTCTGACACTCTTTTCCTTGGAATCCAATTCCTGCAGTCAGTCTTGTGCTTGCCTTTTCTTCTACTAAAAGCTTAATCTACATAGAGACACTCAAAATCCAACCACTTTAACTACAGTAAAGGAAAGACTCAAAAAACAATAGTAATTTTCACAAGTTCCTTATTCTGGTACTGACAAAGACTTTTTTTTTTAAAAAAAAAAAAAAAAAAAGACATAAGCTTCATTTTCCTTTCTTTTTTGGGGGGGTGTATGTGTATGTATTTATGTATTTCCATTAACCAATCCTTGCACATAAGATATTTAGCACTGGTGTGGACAAAGATACAGCCAAACTAGGGAAGAGTCCCTCTCCTGTCTCAACTGGAAACCAGCTGACAACCTGAGCTAAGCAATCTGGGAATTACACTCACAAATCATATTAACAGCAGGATTTCTGCACGCAACTCCCTGCTCTGAAATACCCGTCATATGCTTTTGTTCCCTCATACATCTCCTTTAAGAGTCCCAGAAGTTCTTTTCTGAGTGAATCATATACTAAATATTTCACAAAACACGGACCTTTTCCTTACTCCCAGTGGTTTTCAATCATCTACTTTACTGCCAACATTTGGTCGACAGTACCATGTCCTTCTATGAACTCTGTCTCTGTCCTTGTATCCTGTTTATGAGCACTGTGGCAAACACTCAGCAATCAGACTGTCCTCGAGTCCTTTTATGTCTCACCCTTCAGTGAATGAGACTACAGCTGCCGGCCTCTAAACCCAAGGAGCAGTCCTTTCCCAACCTGAGTGCCACATTTCATATCCCATCACTGCTTGATTCTGTAGCATTAGGATTTGTTTTTTCTGTTTTCATGGTCTGCAGTTTCAGCATCAATCTCAAAGTCCCAAAGCTGCCTCAAAACAAAAACTCGCACTTTCTCTCTCACAAACACATCCTACACAATTTAATTGCAGCAGCTGTCAGGACAAAGGATAAGGGAGCAAAAAGGCTACATGCAGAATACAAGAGTGAGCACAGGTAGAAAAATACTAACAAAGTCAGTAGCAACTTCTTATACATGTGAAAATCTAGGACTAACTAGATCCCTTGTGCGGAGGTGACCACAAATTACAGGAGTTTAAGAAAAAAGCCAACAAATCATAAATAAACATTTTAGAGCTTACTAATTGCAACTAGAAGCTCACTATGATACCCATATTGAATTACGCTCCTGTCAGTGGTATACAGTGGTGATTCGGAAGGCATTTGTTAAAAAATATTGCACCACATTTAATTATCAAAATAAAACTTTTTTTCCCTAATGTCAAGACCTCTCAAATTTAACACCACAGTTCTAGAACTTCTCTCTTAATATAAAGGAAAACAGAAAAGCCATACAAGCCAAAAGATGTTTTACATTACTTAGTATTGTTCCCCAACAAGTACCCAAAACGTTCTACAAAATACTGCGTGCATAGAGAACATCAATACTGTAACTTCTACTACAGAATTTGTCAAAATCAATTCAACTGGTGTATTGTACGTAAAATATTTGAATGAAACCCATTTCATATATGTGAGGACTACAAAGAATAATTAACCTACACGAACCAGGTTTTCAAGATCTCAGGTTTTCAAGATGTCTTCTGAAATACAGCATGCTGAATCATTAAAACCCTAGTATATACGTTTGCTGTGTTTTTTAAGATGCTTCTCTTTTCTGAATATGTGTTTTGGAAAAAAAAAAACAATCAAAACCAAAACAACCAAACAGTTCAAAACCATATTACTAAGCAATCTTCAATTTATTTTTGCACTCCTATAGTTTTACGAAAAAAATAACCAATCGGTTATTTCTAAAGTGACACTTGCTCTCTGATTGAGATAAAATCCAAAACCTACTGCCCAAGGATCATTTTTATGATCAAGTCCAGTTCCAAAATCAGTATTTTAGGAAGACTATACTGACACAGTACCAAACAGCATGAAAAGCATAACGATAGTTAACTGTATTTTGCTTTTAGGTGAAAACGCTTGGTAGGACTAACTCTTACAGAAGCTTTTTCCCAGTGCAATATATTACATAGCTCAAAATAGGAAGAGAAATTTTTAGCTAAATTTAAAGGGCAATATCACGAGTATGACTGTTCTGTCTTGGTCAGAGAAAAACTCCATACCTGCTCTGCAGTTCACTCATGGATAAGGGAGCTTTATGCAAAGATTCTCTTGTCTTAGTCAAGTCTCCTTTTGATGAGTTACTCTCATCCTAAAAAAAACAGAAATCAAATTCTCATTACCTTGGCTCCTGATTACAATGATCTCATTTCAAAAATACTTTCCTTCCATTTAGTAGAAGATTATTAAAGTGCTTACATTTCTTGGGGGAAAAAAGGGACAAAGTGTAATGAGCCAAAAGCCATTTATGAAAACTTTTAATTAAATTCAGTACAACTCAGCTAATAATTTTCAGGTAATAAACTGGAAAGAATTTCTAGACAGTGTAGATCTAAAGAACTATGCAGACAGCACAAGCTTCACTAATCCCCAAACATGTTGGTTAAATGCTATAAAACCTACTGATTGCTGCTTTACTTTTGTTTCTTGCAGAAGAGGGAAAAAAGAACATAAAACTTATTATTTACTAGCTTTCATAATGAGCTATTGTTGTCCATTTAAGGTATTTTACCATACAGAAGCATTCTACACATCTGAATACTTTGATTCCGTATTACAGGGCTGAGAACATGCTTACCCAACTTTAATAAAATACCTATGATACGCTTAATGACCCTTCAGTGGTATTCTTAGGAGTCGCTAGAAAGCAGTCTTACTTTCCAAGTACTATCTAGACATTAATTAACCCATATTTGTCCTCTTAGGTAAGTAAGAAACAAAACATCTCATGTGAAGGGAGCCAGTTGCTCACCTGAGACAGGATTGTAGAAATTTCACCACACACAACCACGTTCACTCTACTCTGAAGAGCAAAGACACTACTTAAGAGGTGATATTAATTGGCACTTTTAGCAGAAGCCAATTGCTGTAAGGATTAGTAAACAAAATCACCTTTCATGCTATAGAAGAAATAACTGGAAAAAAAAGACTGTGCAGTAAAAATAATCACGCTTGCGGTAACACAAATCTGGGAGAAAAGGCAGTAAATATAGTGGTAGATGGCACTAAGATTCGGAGCAAGCTGAATGGCAGGCGTATGGATGAGGAAAAACGTAACACAATTTATTGTGGTGAAATACAAGGTAATAAGTGTGTTTGTAAACAGGAAAACTCTCTTCCTTCAGCAGTCACAGACTACAAAGCACTGAAAAGGAAACGGGGTACAGCAGTAAATAAAACTCTGCAGCATTTGCCTGAGGCAAATTATGTTCTGGAAAGTAAAAAAAGATGGAAGCATTACGATACTGTCAGAATGTCACAGCAGAAAGCTACAGTGGACACCCTAAGGAATCAGCAGCAGAGCTCGTCACACTATTTTTACAGAGTGCTATGGAAATAAAATTTTGGAAAACACAGCTGGATGCTTCTGGGAATGGTTATTTAGCATTAGGCTCTTTGGAATGAAACAGAATAAGAGATAATTTTTAACCTTTCAAAGTTTGGAAGAGGATCCAGACTGGAGCCAAAATCTACCCACCACATTGCCCGTGCACTTGCCTTACTATTCCCTCAGTTTCAAGATGACTTGTTTACCTCATCTATCCACGGCGTAACAATGCAGCCTAGATTTTGGGTCACCTGGGGAAGCACAACCAATCCTGGTGTATTTTACAGTACTCACTGCAAGTAGACCTGATTTTTCTTTTTAAGCAGGTCAGCTGCTGTTGGTACAGCTTTCACAAGTTAGCTGTACACAATTATCAAACACCATGAGACTTCTCTGTAACATCCTCCCATTCCTTTTGCTCAGCGGAAGAAAATGAAGTGAGAAAAATGGTCCTTTTCCAGCATTGTTCTGACCAGGTTGATAATTCAGGACTCAAAAATCTTACCCAATAATCTGTTACCTGGATTTTTTAGGGCAGAAACATGAGTCTTTCCAGCAGGAGAGGAAACGGAAAAGCATCATCTCTGATTATCAATCCCTGTGAGTATTCAGCAAGTGTTGACACTGGAAGTGACAAGGCATGCTAACAGAAAGCCAACAGGAAGCACCATGCTTCAAGAATCTAACACCATGCTTGCAAGTTTTTGCACATTTCTGCAATATTGCAGTACATGTGAATACCTGCACATGTGTAAGTTAGTCTAGAGTAGAATGTTTTAAGTTATATAAGTAAAATAAGTAAATAGGAAGAAAAATGATCGAATTCTCCTTTACCCATTACTATATTTAATAGTCTTTATGATTCTATGGAGAGACCATGTAACTAGCCAGCCAGCTCTCTTAACAAACTAGTAAATCTTTTATCGTAAAGTCATGGTCTGCTGTTCCAGGAAAGTAGTCAAGGACCACTGGAGATAGTTCAGGCTGTGCAAACTTTCATTACATGTAGGTGCTGGACTGTCATGAAATTCAATTTGTTATCTTAAGTTCATTGAAACATCAGAGAAGCATTTGACATGACTTGTACCTATTCTGGAGGGGCTGAAACACAGAAAAATGTGATGGGCATCTTCTATTTGAGAGCCAGCAGCTCACAAGATCATAACGTTCATATACAAATTCAAAGCATAGCATGAGCAAGATCAAACAGTCTTAGCATGCCTAAGTAAATGTTTTTCAGAGTTCAAAACAAAAAGCACAACAACTAAGCTAAAAATGAAGACTGAACAGAAATGAGAGAATAATCAGATTAGGAGAGCATGCAGGCAACATACGGAGCTGCCCAGGATGGCTAAATTTGGGGAAATCAATCAATCAACCAATCGAGACTTGAGAGCTAAGACAGCTGTTCTTCAGTACTTCTTGCAGCAGTCGATTGAGACAACAACCTTCACTTCTGCCCCAGCTCTCTGCCATGGGTTTACTGTAGTCAGTGGCGTCAGGGCATCCCACCCAGCACAGCTCATATGGCAGCATACGAGTGTTATGCCTGCTGTTTCTGCGCTGAAGTGTGAGGCAGGGAGGCGAGGGCTATCACACGCATTACCACGCTTCCCATTGATACCGTAAACTATGTCAGAGGGGAAAGGTGGACAACTGGGGACAGCAGCAACTTAAAATTGCAGCAGCATTCAAAAGCAGATTTCTGTCAACACCCCTTTTTCTAGGAGGAAAACCTGAAGCAAAAAATATGTCTTTCTCCACTTTGAGACTCATGTCTTTTCTAACCGATCAATAACATTTGTGTATTAGATTGTCAGACAAAAATAATAATTTCATCAGAGCTCCTAATCTTAATCTTACCTATCTCTCATCCTTACATCCTTTTACCTTACCTTTCTCTTACCTCACCTCACAATTAAACCCCTTATCCTTTGCAGATGAACAGCCTTGTTATTCAGTTTGTAAAATGCTCTGGCCATGGAGATCCTGTGCCAGAACTGGGTTTCTCAAAATCAGAATAGCAAAAATTTTTATCTAAAACTACACTTCAAAATTCCATCAGACTGAAGGACAAAATACTCTGATCCCAGGCATAATCTCATTAGATAAAGAGCTCTATTCATTGAAAGTCAGGTAATTAAGGCAAAAAAAGCACACATCTGAAGAATAATATGAGCTCTACAAACAGCTGGACACAAGCAGCTGCTGACATGCAGCTGTACAACACCTTTAGAACATCAAGGCTTAACATGTGCCACATATTTTTTGCTTAAACTGGAACTGGAGAACCAAATATAAAACCCCCCGTAATTGTCCTCAATACCCCATCAGAGGGTTACCTGTACGAGCTGTCCATACAGGCTACACATAAGGAGGATATCAAAAATCAGTGTGAAATAGTTCAGCTTATATACTGAATTTGTATTTCTACAATCAAGCCTGCCTCAAAGGACAACATTATAATAAATCCAAGACTTTAGCCATAGTTCTCTTTCTCAGCCATCCTGGAAAAAAGGAAGGGTTTAATATGCAGTCAAACTTACAAATATTAGACGCTGTCTGGCACTGTGTGTCCTCAAAATATTTTTCACTCTTTTATGGATCTCATCTCCATTTGCTGGTGAAGGCCAACCAGAGCTAAATCTGCAGGAGGAAGAGGAAAAACAGAAAAAACATTTTCTTGTTGAAAAGCTCAAAGATGCTTTTGACTCAGATTTTTTTTTTTTTTTGAATTATGAAGCGTGCATTACTTCCGTCTATTCGGAACATACACAATGTTCAGATTTTATTCTTTTTCTCCTCTGGGGTACAAGTAAAGAAACATTTCAAAGCAGTGCATGAATGGTATGCATCCACAATACCAACAGAAGATGTGAAACAGAAAATGTTGATGATTTTGCAACTTGAGTAATTTCCGTAATGTTTGTAATGTCCCTACAGAATAGAAAAGCTGTACAGTTATTTTATTCCCAGTGATCAGGTTTCATTTTCCTCTTTTTAAAGGAAGTATTACGCACATGAAATTCTTTTCACTGGAATAAATCAACAGGAAGATAACCCCAATGCATGCAAACTGGAAAGCCCATGGAGTTCAAAAACTGCAAATTCACAATCTTTACTTCACAAGATGGAACTGCATTTTAAGTTGCTTTTTTACAGTAAAAAACAGGTAGCTTGCTTGATATGAGTGACCTGCAACCAATAGCTACTTTTGGATTTTAAACTTTTATGTTTTGCAGCACATTTGTTTCCCCTTTACTAAAAAATCCAACCCTCATCCCTCTCAGCAAATTCAGATGCTGGCAGAAATTTCATACCAATAGTTACTCTCGGACTGTTAAGGGAGCCAACTAAGATTTTAAGAATAGGATCATTTAAACACCAACCTCCACATGTTAGTACACTCAAAAATGTATTATCAAAAAAAAAAAAAAAAAAAAAAAAAAAGAGATCAACATAAGGAAAGAATTATTGGGGAAAAGTTATGAAATGTTGACATACACAATCTCACCACAGTGGATTGAAACAGGGCATCCAATCAAGATTGTGCATCTTAATTTCAATGTTTCCTAACCTCCAAGAACCTGACTTTGCACCAAGAAAATAAAAACTCATTATGTGGTATCATGCTAATATGAATAGGGGTCACCAGGCAAGCTGCAAGGTGGGAAGACATTCCACTACAATTTGAGCTAAAGAAAAAACAACTGCCAACAGCAGTACCTGGCTGCCATACTCTGGGTAGATTAGAAGCACAAGAAACAGCTTCAGAGATTTGATGCAGTGGAGAAACACAGAATCATAGAATCATAAAATGGTTTAAGTTGGAAGGGACCTTAAAGATCTTCTAGTTCCAACTCCTCTGCCATAGGCAAGGACACCTTCCACTAGACCAGGTTGCTCAAAGCCCCACCCAGCCTGGCCTTGAACGCCTCCAGGGATGGAGGTTCCACAACTTCTCTGGGCAACTTGTTCCAGTGCCTCAACACACTCACAGTGAAAAATTTTTTCCTAATATCTAATCTAAATCTACCCTCTTCCAGTTTGAAGCCATTACCCTCGTCCTATCACTACATTGCCTTGTAAAAATTTCTTCCCCAGTTCTCAAGTAGGCCCCGTTTAGGTACTGGAAGGCTGCTATAAGGTCTCCCCAAAGCCTTCTCTTCTCCAGGCTCTGTCATGATTCTGAACCCTGAGATTCTATGCTGGGCTCTGGATGGGTTTGCGGGACTGAGACTGCAAACCCTTCTGCCCTCTTCTCTCCAATTTATCACATTCCCTGCATTATCCAGTCTCTCTGGATCCAATTTGATCATGCCTGGCTTAGTTTACCTTTATCAAATGTCAAGAAATTTCAGTACAGCTAAAGAACTGTATAGCTTCTTCCTAAAAGAACAAACCAAGTACAGATAGAAAGCTTCAGTCCAAAACAAGTAACTTGGCAATGTTAAAATTAATGGAGGCAGGATCCTGAAAATGGGAAGTGCCAGGCTGCCTTGAAGGTTACCAGCAGGGCTTGGGAGCACTTTGCAATCTTTTGGATCATTCCTTCTGTTACCAGAAAGAGATAGAAATATAAGTAGAAAACAACCAGCTCTCTGCTTTTGAGTAATTTCCTTCTATTTTCTTGTATTTAATCAACTTATTTGGACCCACTTCTTATTGCTTACCTTTCCAAAATACCTCTCTCTGTTCTAAAGAGCCCCAATATTTTCAGCCTATTTATGAGTTTCCTTAAATCAAACTGTCTATTTCTGAATGCTTCTATTTTTCTTCAAGAAAGGGTGCCAAGTAATGACACAATATTGAAAAGATGAATCATATAATCTATGGGGGATATATTTTCCTTAATTCTAATGACATTTGACATTGTTTATCTTTGGATCATTACAGGCAAGAATTTTCACAAAGCTGGCTATAACGTTCGTATGTACATCCTTAACATTTACAATTCATATCAAACCCAACAGCATGTATGGCAAATCAATACTGTTCAATTCTTTTGCATACTAGAATCTAATGATCTGTTGCACTAATAGATCTCACATAACTTTTCCTAAAAGAAAGCAAAACTGTTTGTGAATTTTGTTAGGGGAGGAAAGCATTGCCTTTAAAGAAACAGAAGTCTAAGTCCCTTAAGCAGGCAGGAACACTCATTTCCCTAACACAGTCAAACCCAGTGTGATGTGCTGCATTACAACACGTGCGCTCTATCAGAAGCAGTGTTTTGAAAAAAAAAACCAAACATTTTTTTTCTTTTTTTTTAAAAGGAGAGAGGCAAAGGAAAGGGGCTGGAGTGGTGCTATCATCTTATGACTTCCCATTAGCATTTACAAACATTTACTAATATTAAAATACCTCCAAAACGCACGTTTAAAAATCTGCATCCTAGATGCAGTAAGAGTGAGTCATTTCCCATTTGACAAATAAAAGATAGACCCATGAAGTCATGGCATTTTCTCTTATTTATACGGCAGCTGCTGTTCTTCCAACATCCAGGTTGCTGGCACTGAGAAGAGAAGTTGGACTAGATTGCCTTTGGGAAATAAATTTTATGAAATTCGTATGTAAGATTTCAGATCATTGTTATTAATCTTAAACTTACAAATATCCTTGGAGATAAATGTATTTACTTTTTGAAAAAAAGAAAACCCAGCTTGCTATTGTATTCATTTAGAAAATAAGTGGCTATGTCTGCAAGAAGAAGAAAAAGATTTAAGTACTTAATTCAAGAACTATTAGATTTCTTTCTTCAGGTGATTTTATTGATCAATCCACTAGTGTGCGCTGTGGTATAAGAAATGTTAGCCACTCACACATACCCTAAACTTCATTTACAACCAAAAAAAAAAAAAAAAGGAAAAAACCATCAAAACCTTAAATGTGATTAAAAACAGTATCAGCTTCTTTTTAATTAGTTTTTCTAGTATTGTTATCATCTAATTTTAGTAGTAACTATAGTCTCATCCACATTTGAAGTAATAATGTTAATATTTATACCAGCAAAACCTCAAACTAAAATAAAATCAGGCCTGAAATGTAACAACCATAATCTGAAGTGAAACCTTTTTATGATACTCTAACTCTCCTATTGGAAATATTTTATAAAACAGGCTTTAGAGCACAGCTTCTTAAAGTATAAATAAAGGGATTCCATTTGCCCAAAATCACCAATAACGAGTATTTAAAATGACTAGCTACTTATTTATGTGATTAAGGTGTCACCATCACATTGCAATGTTGAAAGGAAAGTCATTTCATTTCAATGACTGTTTGTCCTGATAAATGAAATAAACTTCTACAGCTGTATTCTTTGTCATACTTTCAATTTTCCCTGGGACTTGCAAACATTCTGCAGTTACATCAGTTTAAATTGTTTATTGATTCCAATAGATTGTATAAACTCTTTGGAAATATAGCTCAGTGACCTAGAAAAAGCCAGATCAATCAGAGAACTTCTCAAGATTAATTTCAAAGATGTTTTGTCGAGTACGATCAAGGAAACGGAACCATTTTCCCTTGTAATGTGACTAAAGGCATTTATTTTCTTTTATGAGATAAGGTTTTTTTTTAAGGTCATACAGACAACATCTACCTTGATGAAAAAAGAAAAAAAGAAGCCTAAGGATTGTGCTAAAGATTAAAGTTATTTTCATGTATAATTTTATCCATTAGGATGAAATACCCCATTAGAAATACAAACAGGATACATCCACCCATGTACTCTAGTCAAACAGCAGCTTGCGAACTTGAGAGTTGTAATAAATAGGAATTTTGAAATGTCAGACAATCCAATCATCCACTTGCACATAGTAAAAATGTTAATTTCGCATTTCAGCAGGAGATACTAATGAATTCCGTATCAGTAGAATTAATGCAAAAGCCTTCTGCAGAATATTTGCAATGCCTATCGTGACTCCTTCCCCCACCATCACACCTCCTAGCCCTGTGAACAACTCGGTGCATGTGGCCTCCATGAAGAATTCATCAGCTTCAAAGACACAGACTTCATGCTGAGCAAAACCACATACAAGGACAAACTATCAGAGGACAGAAATCAATGAAGTACTGTAGTACCAGATTCACAATTGGAGAGAACGCTACTGTAATTGGGGAGAAGAGGGAGAAAGAACTCTTAAAGCTAAGTATAACCTGAAAAAACACAATCTGCAAGAACTTAGACATGGAACAAGAGAGATTCTCAAGAAAACCAAATATATTTAATTCTAAAATAGAAAAAAAATCTCACAGATTTTGTATCCAAGTAGGCATTTATGCAGCATTCACAGTAAATGGAGAAGTTGCTTTATTCTCATTTAAGAGGACGTGAAGTGGCAATTCAGTACAATGAACTTGGTTCTCAGCATACACAGATCTGTATGAAGGCACAATAGAAAGGCCGGGCTACGCTTAAGAGTTTTACTGATCTGCTTAGTAAAGGATGCAATTTTGGTTCGCTTTTTCTTAAAATGACTGATGGCTACAAACCTTAGTGTAGATGCAGCTATACCAGTGTAAAAGTGTTTTAGAGACTATATTGGTACATACCAGTTCCTGAATTACAATGAAAACATACCAACATACAAATACTGTAAGAATGTAAGGATTTGAAGTGGAGGAAGTATGCTGCTTTCACAATGCCAGGATACCACTTTGAAGCAGAAACAATTACACACAGACAAGGCCTTAAATCAAAGCACAGCAGCCTATGTATTTGGAAGCAGAAGCTGACAGCTTAGCTGTGTACCCATTTGGTCTCCCTCTTCAGTAAGAAATTTTTAAAAAGTAAACATTTCTCATCCTTTCTAAATAGTTTCTCTTCCTTTCAAAAGCCCTGTTCACAGTTAGGCCTTGAAGTACCAGAGATACATTCTGTCCTGAGTTTTTACATCAGTAAATGCTTTCTTTTCCCTCCTAAGCTCCACATCTAGTCCTTAAAACTGGGGCAAGATACATCATCCTCATGTAAAAAGTGAATCCCAAGTAACAGACGGCTCCCGAGATTTCAAGGGAGGCCCAATACTCTAGCTGAGCAGTTGCCCCAAAAAGGTTCAAGTCATTCTGGTACTAAAACATTAGTATGTTATAAGTGGGCCGCACCTCCTTATTCTCTGCTGTCATGATTTAAACCCAGCCGGCAACTAGAACCACGCAACCTCTCGCTCACCCCCGACCCCTTCCCCCCAACTCCTCAAGAAAGGTGGGGAGAAGAGGGGAAAAAAAGAGCAGGACAGGAGAAAAAAAAAACTCATGGGTTGAGAAAAAGACAGTTTAATAAAAACAATAACTGAAAATGGAAAATAACAATAATAATAACAATAATGACACATATCTGGTGAATTGGCACCGTCCCGAGCAGTGATCCTGAATTCCCACTGCCCAGCTAAAGCCACTTATATACTGAGCATGATGTCTATGGTATGGAATATTTCATTGGCCATTCCATACTTCTGTCTATGCTTCTATGGGAAGCTGAAAAAAGTCCTTGAATAGAGTAAATATCACATAGCAACAACTAAAACCAACAGGTATTATTGACATTCCTTTCACAGCAAACACTAGAAAGAAAATTAACTCTTTCCAAGCTGAAACCAGGACAGAAGCTTTTCCATTACCTTCTATCTTCTCTGAATTTATTTATTTATATACTAAACAGCTTTGACAGCAATAAGTTTCAAATTTACCTACTGCTGCAGCAAAATCAACCAGTGAAAATGACAAACAGTACAGATGTTGGTCAAAAATATCAAACAAGGCTTAGGTACTGCTCAGTTTTGCAGAATATACTATAAAGTAACTGATCTTCAAGTGCTGATTTCCAACTTAAAGAATACAAAATAAGGAAACTTGCCCAAGAGGTGAGACTGAAAAACCCCAAAGATTCAAGAACAACCTTACTACCAAACTAAATTCCAAAACATCAGAAATAATGACTTTTAAATAGCTAGAAACAGACAGGAAATCCAGTTGCAGGCTCTCCCTAGAGCAAGCTTTTTTCCTAAAAAGTCTGCTAAATTTTTCAGTGTTTCACTTTGTAGCAGGAACTTCTCAGATCTTAAACACACTCTCACAGAAGTAAACTCTGTCTTATGATGCATGATGCTCTCTACAATATTAGGTGAGCTACTGGATTTTGCTACACAACAAAACTAGTACCCAAGATCCTGGGATGACATTTCAAGATCACTGAAGCCAAAGCTTCTGATAACTGCCAATTTTCAAGGACTTCATGTAGGATCTAGTCTTTCATTAGTATCTAACTGTTAGTAGCTTTGCCTCTCAACATAGCAGAAATGGTCAAATACTCCTATCATTGCTGTGATCTCTTGAGAAATAATTTCTCTTGTGCCAGCAGATAGCTCCATTCAGGTGACTTCTGTCATTACCTTAGAGCATCCACCTCACCGTTTCTCCTTTTCTTTACGAAAGGTACTTTGCTGCAGGTTCCAGTGCTGCAAGGAAGGTTTACCTTGCAAGTCCCCAAGAAAAACACTGTCTTCTAGGTGTGGATGAGGATGCACTATGAAAGCAAGTTATTTTGAAGGACTTGAATTTTGCTTTCCTGCAGCATTGAGAGAGTACAGTTCTAATGCTTTTTCAAAAAGCATACGGGATACTTATCTATGCACAAAAGGACACTTATCTGTGCACACCCAACCAGTCTGTGGGGGAGAGTCAACTGCATTCACTGAAGCTGGCGACACATCATGGGCAGGAACTTAAGAATGTGCATGTACCATCGCTCTGCGCAGGAGCTACAATCAAAACGAGGAGTTGTACAGCCACATCACTTTGCTTAAGTGTCAGTTTGCAACACTGGCAAATGCTTTCCCTAGGTGACCTAAATAATGAAAAATGTAAAAATAAAGTATGAAAAATAAATATTCAAAACTTTGCTGACTTGTTCAGCAGTATATCTATTTACAGTTCTGCTTCTGGCTCAAACCCAGTGGAAAAGGGGAGATTGATTTGTGGTCTCTCTAGCAGGCTCATAGAAAAGGACTGGAAACTGCTAGAAAAAGGGCTCAGAGGACTTTATGCAAGACCCCAGTTTCTGTATGACTTAGAAGTATTGCAGTGGCTTAACAACTATTCAGCAGTGTTCCGGGAAGCACTCCCAAGAAGGCAGACATTCACTTCACACTAAAAAAAAAGAAAAAAACACAACAACAACAACAACAAAAAAATGGAAAAAGGGGAACTAAAGGTCAAGGAGGGGAGTCAAGTTTCATATTGACTGTGGGTTGACTAGCATTAAAAAAAAAATAGCCTGGATATGCTAAGCTCTTTGTCTTCGTAATTTAAAAAAAATGAGGAAATAAAAAAATACTGTGAGATAAGACTCAGTATTCTTGCAAATACACTAACACTGGTACGCTTTCAGTAGTACTGATTTTCTCTGTATTTCTATGATCTGAAGAGCAGCGTTTGCACGCATTTCCAACCATTGACCTCTGATCCATGTTTGTCATTCCAACTATAGCTCTCAGTATACAGCCAGCTAAAGCCATTGTTGTCTCAGCAGCATGAAATAGATATCAAGTTTTTTAGAGTATGCCCTTTACCTTCTCATTTTGAATTTTTTCTGAAGACAAAAGCAAACGCTTATATCTTTAACATAAAGAGATGTTACATCTCTAAAGAGCTGAGAAAATTTGTTCTAATAAGAAGAAAAAACACAATTTCACAAGATCACAAATCTCTTCTGGAGAGGGGCTTGTAAAGAGAAAAAGCAAGAATATTCAGATAATTTCAAGATTAACCAGTAGATGACTAAATTACTATGCATATAACAGCAGCTCACAATACACAAGACTTTCCTGCTATCAATATAAGGGACCCCGTCAGCTTTAAATATTATCCATTTTAAAATTTAACACTCGCCCCAAAGGAGTCCAAATGAAAAAAAAAAAAAAGGATAAAAAAAATCACAATTACAGTATCTCTTCCCCAGACATGGGTAACTAATGCACAAACAATGTCAGGAAAGAGTGGGGAGGTAGACAAGATGACAAAGAAACCTCCTCCAAACCCCAGATACATCCTAATCTCTGTATAACAGTTCTTAAGAAACACTACTACAGAGAACAACAAACAAGCAAGTTTTCAAGCAGAGGAAGATGTTAAAACACCAACTTGATCTTTATAAGTATTAAAAATTCAGTCTCCACCTGCCATCTGTCATTTTTCATTTTAAAGAAAAAAACGAAGACAATTTTTCTATTAAAAAAGAAAGCGTTAGGCTGTGTGTAGGCTGTGAAATGCACCCTACGAGCATTGACTGACTGAGGTACCAATGGTAACAAAGATGGAACAGTCTGGAATGAGTGTGAACTGGCCACCAAAGTACATCTCCGAGCAGGGCCTCAGTAAACACTTCAGCACTCAGGACAAGGCATCACTTTGATCCTCAGCTTCTCCCAATTATTTCACACATTTGCTTATTCAGGCCCAGCTTTGTATATAGTTTTTCTGCTCCCAGAAAGCCATCTAGTAACTTACTAAGCTGAATGTACAGTAGATTGTGCATCAAGTACGAAATATTAACCCCAGGACTGAAATCCGCTGAACTAAGGGATATTCAAAACTGTCTTCACCCTAGCCCTATTGGGGTCAGTGGAGACTACTAAGAAAACTAATTTCAATACAGCAATCAGTATCCATACAACTGCTGCAGAGGCCCAGACTTCAACCGAAAGAAAACATCTTAATCATAGAATCACAGAATGGTTTAGGTTGGAAGAGACCTTAAAGATCATACAGTTCCCGCCCCCCCCGCCATGGGCAAGGACATCTCCCACTAGACCAGGTTGCTCAAAGCCACATCCAGCCTGGCCTTGAATACTTCCAGGCATGGGGCATCCACAGCTTCCCTGGGCAGCTTGTTCTAGTGCCTTACCACCCTCATAGTGAAAAATTTTTCCTAACATTTATTCCAAATCTACCCTCTTCCAGTTTGAAGCCATTCCCCCTCGTCCTATCACTAAATGCTCACTTTTTACAAGAAAGCCCCTCCCCAGCTCTCCTGTAGGTGCCCTTCAGATACTGGAAAGAATCATATGATTCTATGAAAAAAGGTCTCCAAGTACCTCCCATAAAGCCTACTTAATATGTATCTATATTTACATTCCTGAGATTCTAATCACCTCTGAACAGTGATTATTTATTTATCTAAGTAATCTTTATTTAGACATATATTGGCAGCCTGAAATCTGGGGCTTCATTGTTTCAGAGAAGGTTAGCAATAGAGTTGTCAAAGATCCTTTTCATTGCCATATTATTAGGATTGTATTCATTAAGCAGAGTGGTGATGGCAAACACCGCACCTGAGGCAAAGTCAAACAACAATACAGCCGTTGGGGAAATATTTTTCAGTCTCTTCAGCCCTGACACCTCCAAACATGCAAACTATAGTCATGCAAGCACTGTTATCATCTGCTCATGTTAATGATTCCAGAGTTTCACAAACAAAATTAAGTCATTACCTTTCCCTTAGAGAAGATCGATTTAAGACAGAACTTAGGGAATGCTTCTGAAATGTTGGAGGTGCTGAATGTTCTAAAAAACCAGCAGAATGAGACTGTTTGTTGGGTGGATCTGAGATCCCATCCTCATTGCAAGCGTCAGAACTGTCAAAGTCTTTTCCATGAGTAGATTTTGCCTGTAAAAAAACACACCAAACCTTGGTAAAAATTATTATGAATCTCAAGATGTACAGTTTTCATATTTTTATTTTTCAAACCAAAAGGTTAAATGTTGCACATACATGCAGGAATATCTGCCTGCTGGGGAAAGAACAAAGACCTTTATTTCTTAGAAAGAGCGCTGGTCTAAATTTAATCAACAAGTGTCAGAGGACTCTGTTGGTATCTAACACACCATCTTACGGCAAAGTCTAGTGTAATAGCCCTTTTATCACATTTTCTGACTGCACAATTTAAAGGCTTACCCCTCCCAGGAATTCGGAATGACACCTGAGAGTCTAAACAACACAAACCTCAGACCTCTCCTCAGTCTGCAACCCCTTGTTCTTAAGACTTTTTTCTCATGATTTCCTGTTCCTCAAGGGAAAACTCAGCCCATCTACTCATCTTCTACTCACTCTTCACTATACTAGTTAGTCCTTTCATAGTTCCTCTTAACCTGAAACATATGACTAAAATGTCTCCATGGGTTAGACCATTTTACCTGGAATAGGGACTTTTACAGGAGCTGTTTTGCAGAGCTGAGGGGAAAAAAAAACAAACCAAAACAACCCACAACAAAACAAGACAAACAATAATCAGGTTATTCATTAGCTCTTTCCAGACTGCAAGGTGTTTTTCCTCAGCTTCGGGAAATAGCCCCTCTTAAACACAGCTATATTATATTTCTGGCAAGAAAAAGATCCATTCTCTTCAGCATTGATTTGGTGAGAACCACAAGTGACTAGAAGCATCAAAAACATGACGAATTAACCTGTAGCTCAGCTATCTGCATTTGCCAAACAATGACTGATCCTAAAATCTTTTTTCCCACTGGGGAACAGAGGGATGGGAGGGGAAAACACAACCTTAAATTAGCCATCGTGAAAAAAAAAAAAAAAACAAACCACAACCAAAAAACAATAACATGTTTAGCATTATTTGGTAGAAATTCTTTTTTTTTTTTTCCCCCACTCATTTACAGCCATGGAACAATCAAGAAGTGGTACAATATATTAGACTCATATGGTACGTAAAACTGCAATCCTTGGTAAACAAAAGTGTGCTTAACATATATCAAAGTTTATCCTTTTAATTCCCCTTCTTTCCTCTTCCCTATTATCATCAGTTTTCCCTGCCATTAGGAAATCTAAGAGGGCATACATAATTAAATGCCTAAACCCACAATTTCTGCAGTACTTCAGGAGCACAGGCAAAAACAATTAAACGAGGATGGACACAATAAAAAACAACAACAAAAAAAAGAACCCAAGAACCCTGACATTAATCTTCAGATCCGTTTAATACACACAGCAGCTAAAATCTGAAAAAGCAAGGATGTGAAACAACAGAACAGTGGCTTGCCAGTTGTACCAGTGCTACCTTTGCATTCAATTCCAGAATGAAGCGTGCCCTCAGAATGACTGGGAAGGCAAACGCAAACTGCCTTCAAAGGCTCTTCTACAGCCTTGTCACAAGCCTTAATGCCAAGAAGCAGCAATTTCTGTACCTACAGACACGAATATCTCACAGTGTTAAGTTTCACATTTCTATTTGTAAATAATCTGTCAGCAGGTCTAAACCAGGTTAGATCAGATTTAAAATATCCCTTTTCTTGCTTTTGATACTATAGTAGATAAAGTTTCAAAAATACCTATGCAGGACAATCCTTCTCACTCAGAGCTTCCCAAAAAACAATTTGTAAACAATACCGCTTCAAAATACTCACTTTGCCTTTCTTGGGTCTGTAGCTGCCGAGAAGAGAAGGATCTGGAGAAAGAAAAAAGGTGCATCCCAGAAGAAATTCAAAAGAAAATCTGAGTGTCCTAAATTTTATGAAATCTTTTACAAAATAGCTTACCTCTCCTCCCAAAGAGTACTAAAGCAATTTATTACTATGATTATTCATTCTGAAATTCTAACCAGTCTCCTCAGAGTATTTCAGGAAATCACTTTCTTTACCTGAAAGCAATGACTTCACATTTAATGGAATACAATGTTTATAATAATTAATCAGTGTAAGAACTGCCTTCTGCATAGATGCAAGGGGCACATTTTGTTAAGCTATTAATTGCCTAAATCAATACAAAATCAAGCTCTACCATTCCCAAAAATTCTCATGCACATTATACTGCCTTACTATTCTTTTCTTAACAAGCTTCCCTATACCCACTTCTCCCTCCTTTTATCACCTCTTCGTTCCTTCCCTCACCACTAACCCACAAACATGAGTACGAAGCCCATGGAAACATCTGTGGGGAAACTCTAGGTCCGTACCAGGTTAGGATGTTTCGCCAATGTCAATATGCACCTCATCGCTGGGGGACTGACATTAAATTTTGTCTGGCTTCTCGATCTGTTCTATCAGTCTGTACCGAACAACCCTCACACTGTGACCCAAGGCCAAAGAGGTACTTCTGTGCTGTACAGCAACGTAAAGACACCCCCTCTATTAGCTGCCTGCACGAAAGCAAGAAAAGACTCAACTGTACTGTCAGTATTAAGATTCTTAATCCTAGGAATCTGTTTTTTTTTTTTTTTTTTAGAAGTTACAGTTAAGCCTCAAGATGCAGGCAGGTTACCAGTGAATCCTCTGGATGTTAATAGTGAGTAGGATTTTGGTCTCCTAACCACTGGCCAGAAGCCACCATTTCATTTCCTCAGTATATGATGGTACCAGATGATAATAGGTCTGTTACATTATCCGGCCACTACAGATTGGTAAGTATGACTCCAAAGGGAAAGTGAAACCTTTAAAATCCTGCACCCAGCGCTACTACAAAGAACAAATGTAAAATAACAAGTTCATAATTATTTGCTATATAACAATTTATAATTAGTGAGGAGGCATAATAAAAATGAGGCAGAGCATGCATAACAAACAAATACTGACGAGACTCATTAAAATCCTCAAATTGCCAGGTACAAGCAATAAAATCAAGTTTTAGGGTACTTCCTTAAATTTCTGGTCCCACACCTTTTATTAAACCCTCACTCACTGACACCAATGAATACCAAAGCAAATACTTGAGCACATCCTGGATGTGCTTAATAAGGTAAGTCACTACTCACAAATACTGCTGAAATAAACATTATTCATTTTTGAAGCAACAGAGCCCTGGAACTTCAAAATCATCAATACTTGAAGCCTGATCAACACACCCACAGACTGTGGTGCAGATTTGCTCTGTTATCCAACTCATCAAAGCAAGTGGAGTGGAACAGAGCACTCGCCGGGGCTTTGGTACAGTTTTACTCCTACATTCATATCATGTAGAACTATGTTTCATGAGGTAAAGAATTTTCCAAAACCACCTTTTGCATCAGTAGCTTAGTCAGTATTCTTCCTAGTCCTAAGAAGAAAGAACAGCTTTTTCTCCATCATAGACTGACTTATTTTTTTAATAAATAAAAAAAACAAAACAAACTCCCCCCAAACAAAAAACCTCACTAAACTACTGCAGAAAACAAAAGCATTAATGAGATATATAGTAGAAAATACTGACCATGGTCTACCTTGGTCCAGGCTTCCACTGTGCTTCCTTGCAGGGGACACGAGGTATGAAGTTTAATACCAGGGCTTGGTTGTTCAACCTGAAGCAAAAAAATACTGTTAAAAAGCTCAGTATAAGACGTATCAGTTCCTATTTTTTTCTGTTTTCATTCATAAGATTCTAGTCCTTTCTGAAATATTTTATTCTTATTTAAATACCATTTAAAACTATTTTCACAACACTGGGAATATTTTGTGTATTATCATCATTACTGTGCATAAACAAAAACAGTGCTAGAAAGGTCTAGAAAACTCTGAATATCATATTGTTCAAAGAAAAAAAAATGCAGATATGTTCTCCTTCATCTATAATGCCTGCAGTCTTTTTAAACAATTCTTGGTATCTCATATTTATTCTGAACACTTCAGATCTCACCAAGAGAGATCTGAATCTCTTCCTAATTAAAAAAGTTACATTTAACATAATCTAATTTTAATCTTCATGTAACACAAAATCTCTGGGCCAGAAGAGTCCTCAGCAGTAAAGATGCCCTAAAAGGAGCATTCTCAATCTAGAATGGCCATGACAGTCAGGTTATGGTATATTAAGAGACAAGCTTTTTTCTTTTTTGTACTAACATAACTAAGCAATCAAAATCAATAATCAGTGTTGAAAGATGCTATAATTAAACTGTGAACTTCACCTATAGATCAAAAACCAGAAGAATTGATTAAAAGGAGTTAAAAGAAAAATATCTGAGAGAGAAAAACAATAGATTGATGAATGATTAATGGCTTACTAAGCCTAACCTGAATTTCCAAAAGGTACCTATAGGTAGAATAAAACTTGGAAAAGAATTCTAAAATTTGACAAGATATTAATTCATTTGTACATAAGATAGAAAAAAAATAAAGTTATATGTAAACTAATGAAAAACTAAATTATCTCAATGGCTGTGACAAGCGTCCACAATTGTACACAAATCATTAATGTCAAAGCACAGAACCAGAACAATCCCATCTCCTCCCCTACACATTCAAAGTGGTATTCTAAAAATAAAGGATTGTTGCAATCATTAGCAAAACTAAAAGAAAAAAAAAAAAAAAGAGAATATGATCCTCCAAGAGGCTGGGAAATCTGGCCCCTTTGTATCAAAGCACTTAAACACAGTTTCTTTAAATGAGTACCTAATTTCAGAACAATTTTTCACGTACGGTTAGCAAAAAGTCCTTATGTAGGTGTTAAAGTCAGCTTGGTTATGAACTCTAAGTCAAAGTGTTAAAGATGTAGCTCTGAGCAAAGGAAGTGTTTCAAAGATCACAGGATGCCAACATAAAAAAAGTTGAAAGAGAGGAAGTGTAAGTGTTCATAATGTGACTAGACACTCTTTCTTTAAAGTCTTATTCAGGAATTTTTAATACTAATATCAATTACTTCCAAGCTGAATTTATACACCTATTATCCTGTCTAGTGCGCTTGAAGAAAAGAAATGGGACCTCAGAGAATTTAAGCAAGATATTCATGAAAGAATTTGATCTTTGTCTGTTACTAACGCGGATAAAAGAAATTTTATTTTAGTTAATTTTACATTTAAATCACTATGTGACACACTGTTAAGGAAAGAAAAATTATTCATCTAAACTAAGAGCTGAATGAATTTTTTGAGCAGTATTTAGTGAAAGAACAATACTTGATCTGAGCTTAAGCTGGAAGCACTTTGGAGCGAATACAAACCCGTCTAACTACAAATGGAGGTTTATCAGTTTCTCTTCTGAATTCATAAGGACCAAGGTTTAAATGGACCAGTCGCTGCCTGGCTTCTTCTGATAGCTCACACATTCGTCTTTTTGTGTACGGAGATGGAGAACGTGATTTAGAAGCTATTGTAGGCTGCTCGTAGTTCTTTGTTGCTAAGCTGTGCCTACTTTTCTCAGGTGAAAGAGTATTCTTCTTTGGCAACTTTGTTTGCAATTTTCCATTTGGTGTTGAGTGATGTACCCTGTTCAAATCACCCTGAAGCGAAAAAGAGAAATTATCTGTTTGACAGTATGAAGAACAAAGAGCACTGAAAATACTGCAAACAGGGAACGAATAATTTTAACAGAAATAGATGCCATGTCAGCTGAAGTTCCCCTCACAAAACTATAATCAAACAGCAATTTAAAAAAACAACAACATATTCACCATTTTCTCTGAAATCAGAAGGAGGTTAAAGCACACATTGCTACATGTAAGATTTTAAGGTGTCTCATACTTACCCAATTAGCTTTCTCACACAGTTAGTGTACAGAGACTGTAAAAAAATTAAATTGAATTTTATCAGAAGTTCATTTAACATGAACTTTACCTGGATTGGACATACACAGATTTGAAGCATTTTTTCATCTGTTTAAATTTTTTTTTAACCTTTTAAAATTCTTATCCTTTAAAACAAAATACATAAAAGATGCCTGTTTAATAGTTTAAATTATATTCGTATAGTGTTGCCTAAAGCCTTACAAGAGGTGTAATTACATTCTCTGAAATTTATATTTTCTTGGATCATAGTGAATTTACTACTTCTTTAAACAGTTATAATCAAAAAGCTATGTTTATTAAAAAAGAAAAAACAACCAAACTCTACCCCCCAAAACTTTAAAGACTATCTTCCAAAGATCCTCTGAAATCATGTGAATACTTTTGCAAAAGAAGAGGCAAAGCAGCTGTTTATTTGTAAAACTGGCGCTTGATATCCAAAATATGGATTTCATAGCTAAAATTTATAAAAATCACACCGTTATCAAATATTGCCTTAGAATTCTATCTCTGAGTTGATTATTGCTTTTAAAATACCTACGTACAGCAGACTAAAGACTATTTATTCTGCTGTACATAGGTATAGAACCAAGGCATTTGGACTCTATGATCTTAAATGTCTTTTCCAACCTAAATGTTTCTATGAAAGGAAAGTAGAGGAACAACCAACCTCACCACCTCCCTTCCCACAACATAGGATGGTGTGCTCTCGTGTGTGTGTGTGTGTGCGTGCTGTAATTTCGTTGCCGTTTACCAGCAAAGCCTACCTAGCAATCAGGACTGACACCTTCTCCAAATAACTATTAACTTCTTCAGTGACTGATTTCAAACTCTGGGAAGCTCTTTCCAACTCTGAAGATGTGTTTGAAATACATTATCACTCCTTTGTAATTCCTGGCATTAAACGAGCATTCAATTACTCTACATACTCTTTATATACTCTTTATAGGTGAAGGCACTTTAGATTATACAACTCTTATCAGGCTACTTAGCAGCATGTTTTAACTTTGAATAGCGCAGTATGGATAATTAGGCTTTTTGGTCAAATTCGGTCCAAATTCACACGTTATAGAAGATAATGGTGTATTAAGACTTTTTTTCCTGTTAGAAATTCTTTTCAAGCTTGAGGAAGTTGACATTAGTCTTAAATGTGAGTGTTGTATGCACTATTTGAGTTCAGAGGAATCCAGAAATGAAATGTCCAGCTCACCTTCAAGCCTCTCCCTCTACACTCAACAACAAATGAGGCTGAGGTTGAGTGTTTATTCTGCATCAACATAGTTTGAACCTGGCATCACACAGACTCTCCATGCCACTGTTTTTCTCATGCCAGTACTAGCACTTGTGCAGCTGGTAGTGAGCCAAAGTATGGAACCAGCTCAAACCAATCCAGATCTAATTCTCTACGGTTAATTTCAATTTCACCAGAAGTAGGCTGTGCTGCTTCTGGCTTACTTCAATCACAAAACTAGACCTTCACTTCAACACATGCAAATTTGATATGCCACTCATAACATATTAAATACTTTTAAGGACAATTTAAACCAAACTGCTGTTATTGAAGTCACCTTCAGTGAAGTTAGTTTTCTGACAATGACAATTTTCACTGATTTTTTTTTTATTCTTTATCTAAGTATCTCAATACATTTCATTTGCTAAATTTGGAAGAAACTTCTCAGTGAACTAATGAGGAATGCCACAAACAGGTCAAAGTCACCTTACCCTCTTCGCATGCCAGCTTTCCTGACAACCATTCCATTTTAATGATACTGCACCATTTTTGAATAATATAGCAAAAAAAGAAGGACGTAAGAGTAACTTTACGTGACTGCTTGTGCCGGGAAACCCAACCAAAATTCCAATCCATGAGATCAGAGAAGAGTGCTACCAAATGAACAAACACATTAGAGAGGATTTTTTTTCCCCTTTCCCTAGTGTCTCCAGCTACTCCACCTTTAACTTTGCTCGTTGTAGAAGCAGCATTTCCAGATTAATATTGGTGACAGCCTTTTCAACAAAAATCTTCATTTCCATTACTGTTACTGATATTGTTATGGAAAACAATTAAATTAATTGGTTTGTTTTGATAATGTAACTTCTCTGACTTGACCTAGCTTTCATTGTCCCACCTTAATTTTAAGTGTCACTAAGAAATGGTGAGAAGGCATCTTCCCACCTACAAATACAGCAGGGATTGACACTTCAGCTGATCATAGAACATAGCAGCTGATAATTGTTTCAGATTCAAGGAACTCTCAGCGTTTACTGTCATGCACCAAACCCACTCTTTGCTCATACTTGATTAAAAATTTAATCAAGTTGTCAAGCACCCATGACAACTGCTTTAACCACAACAAAAGAATGAGAAAAGTTTGAAGTGAGCAGCACATGCAAAAATTGGAACCAAGGCTATCAATATTAAATCTAGAAATTAAATTGCAAACAATTAAATTATGCTAACCTGTATGTGACTCCTTCCTGAGCTTAACAGACTTTCTGTAATAAGGGAGCTTGTAGAAAATCTCAATTTTGGTGCAATTCCCTAGAAGAGAGACAATAATTGAACATCAAGCTCCAACTCAAGATAAAGGGTATCAAAGAAGTAAATGTCACCTAATGTAACAAACCATTCCTAATTTTCAGCCATTTCCTTTGTTAATTTCAGCCTTTAATAAAGATAATTAGAAAAGACAGAACAGCAATGGTAAATGTCAAGATGCTAACATTTGCATTTCTGACAATTCAATTACAGATGATTATATTGCCTTCGTACAACAATTAAGGTCTGACTTTTATTTCAATACATTTCTTTGTCAAAAGCACTTTTAAAGATTTTTCATGCCATGCTATATAGCACCACTAAAAATTCTAGTCATGCTCTAGAAGTTTCATTAATGCTAACTTTGGGAACTTATTTATAAATAGTCTCAATTGTGCAACCTTTTCTGTAAAAATATTTTGAAAATTAGTCAATTACATTGCAAATAACTATTCATTTTTAACAGTATGATTAAGAATCCCCTTTATTCTGTAACCAGTACAGCAAAGTAGTGGGTTGTCTCCCACGTTCTATAGCCATGCTCCACTTCCTCTCAATCCCCTCTTACACACGTAGCTGGCAAGAGGCAGCCCTAGTTTGGCCAATTTGGAGTCAGTGGGGTCCAAGTGGGCCTCCTGGTCAACCAGCACAGATGTACTCATGGCCCACAAGTCCTTCTACCTTTACACGGCTAACAGTTCCTGTTCAACTCATCTTCTTTTACTTCAGCCCTGTCTAGAAACAAAACCTCCAAGAGCTCTACTTCCTGTTAAATTTAGCTAGAATTGGCCAACATACACAAAATTTACTGGGTATAAAGGACAGAGATTATGACACAAGAGCATTATTTCCCAAAACAGCAATACTAAAAAAAGCACAGAAGGACTAAAGGACACATATTCTATAAACAAGTGGGATCGTTTATGTGCCTCTTATACCACTCTGGAGAAGCAGAGAGAACTAAGTGTCCTTAGAACCTTCTACCTTCTCTTCTTTCAACATGGACAGAGTTTGCTGCCCTGAGGAATCTGTGTGCACAGCCATTTGTGCACATGAACACGCAAAATCACTGGGAAATGGAAAGGAGCTGCTAGTCTGTTTGCGACTGCCCCGCATTCTTAATTAGCAGGAACTTCATGAGTGAAGTCTGCTGCTGAACCAAACTATCCTCTACCACCTGCCTAAACACAAACTGATTTCCCATAAGGGAATATGATCTGGCCCCAGGTTAGATTATGGAAATGAAATGACAAAAATGCCAAGAAAGCTCAGTCATAGCAATTAACATAGTCCAGGATTCAATCAAGTCAAGTTATGGCATATAAAAGAGATTTTAAAGCTGACCGTCTTTAATCAACTCATTTTTATTACTAATGAATTGTCAAGTGCTATCAACAATTTAAAAAAGGACACATCTGAATTATTAAGTCTTCTATAAAAAGCAACAACAGAGCACCTACTGCTCTTACAGAGACTGAGAGTGATTACAGAATTGTTAAATGCTTATAGCTAAAAAAAAATAAAAATCATACAAACTCATGGTTTCTTCAGAGAAAATGGTTTGTGGAGAAAGAACGCAGGATGGCACTCGCACACATAGGCACGGTTGTGTTAAAAGTAACTTGTAGGCCAAAAGCTATCATAGTTCTTCTGTTTTCTGCAGTTCCCAAAATAGGGATTGGTGAAGGATATTCAATGTAGTATTATGTAAAGACTGCCGTATAGCCCCGAACATATCTGGAAACGAAAATTCAGCCAGAAAGTTTTTGGGATCTATTCTTCTGCCTCCAGCTTAGTGGTGTCTGCAGCCCTGAGCAGGCTTGTCAGTTCTCCTGTACCAGTCATTAAACAGAAGAGATCTGGACATAATATTACTTTGATCATAGAAAAGCTGTAAAGGTGGTTCATATTTTGAAGAACCCAAGTTAGAAACAAGTCTAATATGTGCTTTTGACTGTTAGGAGCATGAGTACAAGCCTGTAGCTTTAAAAAGTATGTATGAATATAATAGACGGTCTTGTATTGGTATGCTAATGAAATATAGCATAACTAAAAAGAAACTGTTTTACGTAACATGACAAATACTGCATGAGGTTGGGGAATGGTGATAAGAACGTCTGTAAGAAGTCACCACCAGTCAAGGCTTAAACATATTCAGCAAGGCAAGGGCTGCAGAGAAACGCAGAAGAGCCAGCAAAAGCCTCAGCCGGGCAACACCGGACCAAGAGAGATAACTCGAGGCATGTCTGGTATGCGTATTGTGTTTGTAAGCCTCATAAGACATTTAGCCAGAGACATTATCAGCCAAGTGCCAGATTTCTGGAGGAGTTCTGATCCTCTCAACTTGGGATTCCTTCCAACTGGCAGATTAGCGGTGTTAATCAGACACTGCTTGTCACTGCCTATCTGAACTCCACAACTGCAACCTTGTTGTTGCTACCTTTATTTTTTTAATAAAAGACAAATTTATTGAGAATCAAAGTGCCACTGAAGCACAGCTGTCAGTCAAAAATACTCAACATCTCAGCTAGCTATATATAACTTTTCAAGCGGGAAGAATATGGCTTGACTAGCATAGGAATAATGTGAGGGTTCTCACGACCTTGTTTAACACTTTCCCTTTTGCTTAGCATTCGCTGCTTGATGCTGACAGAGTTAGCAAGAGATACTTCCCAGTAAAGCTTAGGGAACACTAGAAGATGGAGGCATTTCAGACTGCGTTTCTACTGGAGGTAAAAATCCTCTCACAGCTTTCTCATTTGGCAAGCAAGGAGAGGAATCACAAGTTCTTTTCGGGAGCCTCCCTCCAATTCCATCAAACACAGCTTCTTTATTATTCCTGATATGGGGTCAGTATGCCAAAATAATTTCTTAAACTGTTTTTTCTGCAGTGGAGATGGAATGGAGCAACAGATGCTTCTGCAGTCCTCATTCCAGGGCAAAGATGGATTTCACTTACACTGTTCCCAAAGACACAGAAATCCATTTCCGTCTTACATCAGTTAACTTCTTAATGGTACTACAGTGTCATCATTCAACTACACATCCAAATGACTCTGATCACATCTTCTCACAGCTCACAAATTATGGCACCTTCTCTTTATTAGAAAATACATGATTTTTATATTAAAGAACTCAGTTCAATGAAAATCCTCAAACTTCTCTAGTGGCTCTGCTTCTACAAAGATTCATTATATTGCATTTACAAAAAATCTGAAACTATTTTGCTAATACCACCTCATTAATTACTACCTCCCTATCTATTCTTTCATAACACCACAAAAGTACCTATTCTATAAGTAATGTGAAAGCAATACAGTCCCATCCCCTCTCTCAAGCCACCATTAACATGCATAGGATAAGCCATATCAAAGAGATGTTATGGCCAAAAAATAATGGCTATTTTTGCAGGGACAGTTGAAGCTGCTGCAGAACCATACATTTTGTATCACAAAATCACAGCTTTAATTCATTCAAATGTAACACAGCATTAGACACCAAATTAGCACTTCTAATTGCAAGCGACTGGGCAATTTCCAGGTTGCCCTTGCAGGGGAAAGATTATACCAGCTAAAAGATACCAATGACCTTTAATCAGCATTTCCCTCCTGCCATGTGTTTTTAATCCAATCAGAACGGACAGGGTAACCGAGTCCCTGTCTTCCAAATCCAAACGTCCGCTAGTAAAAGTTAACCAAAATAAGACAAAGAAAACAAACCCCAAAACACATCTCCCACATCATCACCATCATCTTCAAAGTCCTTCCTGAATTATTCCACTGACATCTAAGATGAAACAGTCAAACTCTTTGAAAGGGAAGTGTGTGATAAATTCATTTTCATTTACTATACACTTGAGCCCTTATCTCCAGAAAATTAACATTAATTCATTGCACTCATTCTGCCAATTAGTTGTCATTTATCATAGCTTTTTGGAAACTGTAGAAAAAGCAAGTTACTAAATGAGCATGAATGGCCTGAACAGTTTAAGAAATAGGCTTTGGAACTGAAAAACAATCATGCAGTACTAAGCTAAATTTCAGTTACTTACTGTTTTAGTGGTGATCTTGCACCTCAGGGAGGCTCACAGGTCAGATGGCATAGAACTATAAATTTGTACCGACTGTCATTGTTCTAAACAGTACCAAAAATGGTCTGAAACAAAATGCTACAAAGAGAGACTGAGGAGGAAGGGTTACATGGTTTATCTGTTGAGAACCGTGAAGTTGATATGACATCTCCTTCTTCTCTTGCATCCCTTTCACTACCAACTGCACCGCAGATTAAATTGAACACAAGACATGTCATTGTGCCACATTGCAAACCAAGTGGAAACTAACTTTTTCACATTAAAGAATTCCTTGAAGCATTTTGAAAAAAGATTATACCTTCACCAAAGTTCAACTGTGGATTTGTACATTCAACACCTGAAATGGCAAAATCTGTCAGAAGCAATCGCTTTTCATTTGAAGTAGTTCAAGGGGTTTCTTCAGTGAAACACACTGTATCATAAATACAATTCACAGACATTCACTCACTGTAAAAGAAGAGGACCTCTTCATTAAAATCTCACGATCTAAACCACGGTGCCCACACGTAAGCTTAGGGTCAGGAAACAAGAAATCTCTTGTATTTTCTTCATATGTAGCTAGAATTTTTCCTACTAAAGAGAAAATATATACTTTAATTGGAAAATAGACAACACAGACACTACAGACACCACAAAAGACCATATTGAAACTAAGACAAATTTTGTTCTTTAAAAATTAACAGCATGGCTCTAAAACTCATATCACACTAGGAAATAACCTCATCAAGTTAAATCAGCAGCAGAAATGTGCAGAATGTACTCTGAAAGTATGTTTCACTGTTATTGTAAAACAATTATAGAACAGTTAACCTTCTTTAAGAGAAGTAGTTTTCCTTTATCTTTCCCTGCCATGCCACAGAAGCAGCCAGTATTTTTCTTAATGGCAGCCAATCCCTTATGAAAAACTGTATCATACTACGTCACAGAATAGTAATAGTAGTAGTGACAGTAGGCATAGAATTAAGAAAGAAATGCAAGCAACACCAAAATCATTATCTCAAGAGTTTCTCACTATCCTGGTTTGCTAGTTTAAAAAAAAAATATTTTCTTTAGGGGAAAACCGTAAATCTATGTTATAAAACAATTTAAATTATGCTATTGCAGTTATCTTGTCAGCTTATGTTGGGCTGTATCACACCTATTTCTGACCCCTGAAATTAAATTCCTTATCCAAGATCTTTTACCCTCCCACAACAAAAATTCACATTTGGTACGTTTCTTTAAGTAAACAGTCTGGTGAGTCACCCGAGAGAAGCAATCGTTTCCTTGAAAGTACTAAGGACAAGTGACAGAAAGTGCTTTTAATACCACAGTTTCCAAACGAGTCCTCTTTAAAACTTGACTTTATTTCCAATAAAATGCAGATTTACATTATTCATGGGAACACTTGAATTTCATTAAAATAGATTTTTATAATCACACAAACCAATAACAGAAGTATGACAAATCGCTATTTATTATCTTCACATATCCCAAGAGACCTGTAATACTTATAGTGAGGATAACAGTTTTCCCAATGGTCACCATTAAAATGGAAGGAAAAAAAGTGTCATTCTGAGAACAAGATTATGCACTCTGAAATTTCACAGACAGCCACTTTGCAAGTGAATTGTGATGCAGTTAATAAGTGTGCACTGGATGATTTCAGTTTATTTTCCATTTTTAAAATATTATCAACTTTCCTAAGCCTCAGTATGATACATTTCAATATTCAGTTATTATTCTCTTTCAAGAATGAGATCCTCTTGATCTATTAACATTTTATATTCAGAGGACTATTTGTTGAAGAGCTTTCCATGTTGTTTGTGTGTTGGAAAAGGTGATTGTGCTGTAATGGGCAATGTCCTCATGGAAATTCACCGATTAAGCTGCATAATTTATGAAGAGACTGATACAATACCTGGAGGAATGAGCTGTATTAGTTCAAGTACTGCTGTGTCAACTAGAAAGAAAAAAAGTTTTTTTCATGAGTTAAAAATACTAAAATGGAAAGTAATTTTCATAGTCAAAACCCAAGAAAAATGGCTCACTGATTTAAGCTTCAGAGCACTGTACATAGCTACACTATTTCCACTACACCAACAATACGAGAAAATTAAGAACAACTTGTGTAAATACCACAGATGAACACAATGGCATTAGCAGTGTACAAATGACAACTCTAAATTTGACTTAGAACTTGGGCATTTCTATCTGCTGCCAAGTTCGTCCTCTGAAGACAGCTTTTAAAGAAGCTTCACCACTATTTCAGATAGCTCCCAGTATGAAGGAGCATATTCCTGGATTTTGAGTTCAGGGTCAGTGTTGTCTCGCTACAATTGATTATGCTCCACATGTGGCAAGACATATAATTTTCTTAAAAAGTGAAAAGAATCATTTTACAAAAATTGAAGGTTTATGCTTATATTATTTGAAAATTAATCAAATAAATGATCAGATAACTGAGTCCGTTACCTTTCTGGATAATCACCTGGATTTTCCATTAATTATGACTTTTCACCCTTTTCCTGTTTTAACACATGTAGCATATGTTCCTAGAGACATTTTGTTAGTTAACAGTATTTTGGGTAAGTCGCTAGAAACCAAAAGACAGCAAAAATCCTCTGCCTGCACTGACAACAAATCTTCTATTCTGAAAACCCACTAGTGCTAGTGTCCTACTTATTTAGTACATGATATACTACATTGGTTACCCACTAGCTTTTCAGAGAACAGGCTCCTGACAGAAAAATACTTTAAACCTCCAAAAAGTCTTTAGAGCCCATACACGCATGACATTAATGCATACAACATAGTATACATAAAGGCAGAACCTACGTTCCAGTAACTCCACAAGGTCTCCAGGATCAACTATATCAGCAAATGCCTGGAAAATAAATGAATAAATAATAATAATAGCATGGTCAAAGTCATCAGATGGACCTGTGGGGAGAGAGAAGGGGGGAAAAAAAAATTAAAGTCAATATTCTTCCTTCCTTCAGATGGTTGCCAAGAGTCCTATCCCCACTGGAAAAAGAAAGGAAACCGAAATTGTCATTTGGCACATGATCAAATTCATTGAAAGCTAGCAGTTCTTGTCATATGCTTTCTAGCCATTCAGGGTTACATCTCCATATTTAAATTAGGAGGCATTGTGAAGAGTCAAACATGTAGAGATAAGTATTGTCTGAGAATATTTCAAGAGAAAGATAAATTGCTGAATATACTAGAATCCTGATAGATGAAGAATATATTCTTTAATATATTAGTAATACTTTAAGCTTCATTTTCATGGAAGTGACTATTCATGTACAGAGTACTGTTCAGGGTTTTTTTTTTTTTTAACCCGAATCCCACGTGAACAGATGGCAAGGAACAGGGGAGGATGTTGCACTGGATATTCAGCAGCTAACAGACTTCCCGCTAATTCTGTACAAAAGTCTCAGCAGAGTGGTGTGGATAACTTTGCTGTTCAAATTACCAAACATTAAAAAATACCAAAGTACCAGCGCTCCACAAGTATCTAGACCTATTCAATAGCTATTTGTAAGGTGATAGATATTATTCTCAGCTTTCTCATTCACTTCTTTTGTAAGCAGATAGATCCTGGTGTCTTGGAATTCCCCTAAATTAAATGAAAACAGTATTCAGTACATTTCCCTTTAGTAGTTTGTGGTATTTTTGCCTTTAAAGAACTATGGTCTTTTTTACTCTTTGGTAGCTGGTGAAATTATCACTGTTTGTATCTTACCCACATCACTAGACCATCACTGATGTTTACTCAGTCTGGTTTTTAAAGTGCTGTGGGATGCTTAAAGGAAAAGAACTAGAAAGGGCAAAGTATTATTATTCATAGGTAGTCAAGAAGCCAGATCATATCTATAAGATACTGTGTTTCATTATCCCTGTGGTACTAATAATGAAGCTAGCAGGGACTCAGAATATGTGATAAACAACTATAAATTATAAAGCCAGAGTACCAACCTGGGAATTCTAGTGACAAACCATGAAAAAAGTATCTCAAAGGGACAAAGATGTCACCAAAAAAGGCTTGAGCTGCTATTCTATCTTTCTACTAAATTGACTCTCCTATATCTTGTAGTCTTTGTTCTTCACCTTGCCATAATTTTTTAGAACAACATCATTCAGTTCTTTCAAGCCCAGAAAACAGAGACTGAAAAAGGACAGTTCACAAAAGAATGAACAAACACCTCAAAAGCATCATCATACATTATAAGCTTCAGTACGCATAATTCTTGAGTCACCGTGTGCATAATATAGGCACACACATCCTTCGTGCTGAAGAGAAGCAGGAGTTATGATGCTATGCCATCCTCAGTGTGATTACTTGCGCTCAGGGGTTTTGCAGTAGGTTTTTGTGCCGTTTGGGATGGGTTTTATTTGGCTTGTATTAGCTCTTGACATTATCTTACCTTTTCAAATACTAGTTTTTCTTGAAAGAAGAGTGGAAATGCTGCAGGGACGCATTGAGTTTTTTTGTATTGTCCAAGTACAGAGACACTGAGATAAAGTTCCTCTTTGTCTTTCAGCAGCACTCCGGGGCAAGTTATCTGTAAGAGTAACACATTCATTAAACAAACTGAACTTTAGTTCTAGAAGTAACGGCTGTTTTCAAGATAAAAATGAAATGGTCAAGGCTGAAATAGCTGATTTCTGAGAGTCAAATTATAGTAGACTAGAGTGAAAAAATTTCTTTTCTAAAGCAATTCTGTTTGTACGGACTGACCAGGAAAAATAGTCACCATTTAAAAACAATCAGGACCAAATACTGTAAGTAAACATACTCCATTGTCTTCAGCGAAAACTGAAACCTGGTATCCCAATCCCAGGTCAATGCATTGACTATATAAGAGCTAATCATCATGAGTCACATCAGGTTGTATAGGATGAGTCATGTACAATGAAGTCTACATAACGTCAAGACACAAAAACTCATCCATATTTTAGCCTAGCCACAGAGAGAACGAAGCTGGGAAATTTACATGCTTAGATATCCATACTCTATCCAGCCACCACAAAGGGTAAGTTTATTTGCAAATATTATATTAACTTTGCCTTCTAATATGTAAATGAGAAACAGCAACTGTTGTTCCATTACTATCAAACACACGGCACATGCAGTTCTATCTGAGAAGTCTGGCTACCTTGGAGGGTATTCAAGGCAGGGAAGGCTTCCCCTTAGGCTGCCAGATACTGCCACTAATCTCTCAACTTTCTCTGGACGATTCTTATTCTTTAAGTAAGAAGAAGTCGGTATGTTTTTAAAGCTCTGATGAACATCGGATGTTCTTTCTTGTGTTTTCACTGCAAGGATGTACACAACTCATTGCAAAACTATTTGCTATTTTCTCCAAGCCACATGGTTTTATTCTATTACCCAGCCAGAGAATTGTCACCTTCCACTTCAGTTCTACTGCTCACTTTTTATCGCAGTATAATAAATATGAGGTTGTCTCTTCCAACATAAGGTTGCTGGAGAAAGTGTTCAGACTTTCAATTGCCAGGTAGAAAGACAAAGGAGGAGAGTGACAGGAATTAAAATAAGTGCTTTGGTTACAGTCTCCTACTCCCAAATGAACATTTTACTTGAGAAATCCTAACTGGATCTAAAACTGGATCTATATAAACAGCAGAAAAACAGCCTCAGGTGAAAGCAGTAACAGAAACCAATGTGTGATAGGTTATTATAGATACAGTATAACCTAAAAAAATAGCGCTTCTACTCATAAATATCTGAGGAGTAAAAAAAAAGGGGGTTTCTCTCCACGTAAATGAGGGCTTCAAATCTGCAAGAAAAATGCCAGAATAATAGATATCCCAATTGAAACAGACTGTCAAGCATTAAACAGCTTGTATAACATTCTTGCAGTTGCAAGTGTGAATAGGAGTGACTGAGACAGACTTCATTCATACAAGGCAAGATCCCCCAAACTACATACTACAAGTCATATTAGCCTAGTTCTCACTTTTCTTCTTGACATTTTTGTAGAATTTATAATCATTTCATATCATGAAAGACTGAGGGACTTGGGTCTTTTTAGTCTAGAGAAAAGAAGATTGAGGGAGGATCTTATTAATGCTTATAAATACTTAAAGGGAGGGTGCCAGGGGGATGGGAACAGTCTTTTTTCAGTGGTGCCCACTGATAGGACAAGAGGTAATGGGCACAAACTTGAACATAGGAAGTTCCATCTTAATATGAGGAGGAACTTCTTTACTTTGAGGGTGGCAGAGCACTGGCACAGGCTGCCCAGAGAGGTTGTGGAAACTCCCACTCTGGAGACATTCAAAACCCGCCTGGACGCCATCCTGTGCAACTGCTGTAGGTGAACCTGGTCTGGCGGGAGGTTGGACTGGATGATCTCCAGAGGTCCCTTCCAACCCTGACCATTCTGTGACTCTGTGATTTTTAGCTGGTGTTTCATTACTTTCACCTTAGAGAAGGCAACCAATATTTGCCTATTTATTGAAATGAAAAGTGAGAGGTTTGAAGACATTGGAGAGGGCAAAACTGCAAACAATGGGTGCCATTTATTCTGGCAACCCTGTAAAAGAAAATAAATTCTTACAAATCAGTACATGGGGCAAGGCAGCACATGTGGAAACTTGTGCTTCTACTACCCTGGGCTGCATCAAAAGAAGTGTGGCCAGCAGGTCAAAGGACGTGATTCTGCCCCTCTACTCCACTCTCGTGAGATCCCACCTGGAGTACTGCATCCAGCTCTGGAGTCCCCAACATAAGAAGGACATGGACCTGCTGGAGCGCATCCAGAGGGGGGGCACGAGGATGATCCGAGGGCTGGAGCACCTCTCCTATGAGGAGAGGCTGAAAGAGTTGGGGCTGTTCAGCCTGGAGAAGAGAAGGCTCCGGGGAGATCTTATTGCAGCCTTCCAGTACCTAAAGGGGGCCTACAGGAGAGCTGGGGAAGGACTTTTTACTAGGGCATGTAGCGACAGGACGAGGGGGAATGGCTTTAAACTAGAATAGGGCAGGTTCAGATTGAACATTAGGAAGAAGGTTTTCACTTTAAGGGTGGTAAGGCACTGGAACAGGTTGCCCAGAGAGGTTGTTGAGGCCCCATCCCTGGAGGTGTTCAAGGCCAGGCTGGACGTGGTCTTGGGCAACCTGGTCTAGTGAGAGGTGTCCCTGCCTATGGCAGGGGGGTTGGAACTCGATGATCTTCAAGGTCCTTTCCAACCTAAACCATTCTATGATTCTACCCTTGAGATAAACTGTCCGATTAATTGCCTGGGTTAGAACACCAGGTTTACATGTTCATGTAACTTCACACCAGCTCCAAACATGAATGACAAATGTATATCTGCAGTTCATTAAATCTATTTTGTAATATGCGATGCATGGAGCTGCATAGCACTTAGGAGACAAAGTGAAGCTCTTATCTGACTACAAACTGTTCAGGCAGGATAAGGGACCATTTTAAACACTGCAATAGTATTATCTAAGGATGGATCAGCTAAGGAAGAGGGATATCAGTGCTGCAATTAACTGATCTTAGAACCAACCAGGACTATGATAAATGTCTAGGATAGTGTTACCCTGGACTTCTCTGCTGCAGTTCCCAAGAGGATGGAAAACATGTACCAGCTCTCATGTTGGGACATCACAAATAGCCATAGAGAAATCACTAAATTAATCTCATGGAAAGGAATGGAATTCTACAGATCCACAACACCCTATGGTATTTGTTTGTTGCATGCACTCTTAAAACTGTAGCTGCATATGTAACCAATGAAAAAGGAAGGTCTTGAAAAAATTGCTTTAATTGCCCGTTATCATCTAAACAAGAAGAGTTCCCTATGAAGGGCAATAGACAGTATTAACTTCTGCTGAGTGCAAGCTTCCAGATAGAATAGCATTTTGGACTTGGAGTTGCAAAAATAATCTTCTCAATGTGAAGAGATGCCGTTTTAGTCTCCTTACCTGGCAGTAATCCACAATGCTATTAATTCATTTTGGTGTTTAAAGCTTTACCTACTGTCACTGCCACATTTGTGAATTCTCCATGTAGCAATGACATGAAGAATAATGTGAATTTCATTCTGTTGCTTCATGAGCAATCTCAATGCCAGCAGCAGAGGTAAGCACCAAAATTAGTCTCAAAAAAACAAGTAACAATGAAATCTCAATCTGAGCAATCATGAATTATTCAATTTAAATTAATGGCAGGATAAACCAAATAAGGTCTTTAAAAAAGGCTTTCCTTTTTAGAACAGCAGCCTTTCAGAAATGAAGAAAATTAGCAGTGAAATAAACCAAAGAGCTCGTGGACTGATAGGAAAAGACCTTAGCATTTCATTAAGCCCAAAGGAGCAAAACCCATCTGTATCCTAAAGCAAGGGAAAAACCAAAGACAACAGAACTTCTGACACAAGTGGATAGGTTTCAAAGACAGTTGAGAAATATGCAGAGCATTGTAAAAGAAACAGGAAAAGGAACCAGAAATCTGGACAAGACGTCAGTCATAAATACAATGAACAAGGAGAAAACGACTGGATGTAGTACAAATCAACCAGGATGTGAAAACTAAAAAAATCTATGTCCCAAACAAACCTGAATATTTTGTCTTGGTTTTCATGATACTGAATACAGGAGAAAAAAAAAAAAAAAAAAAAACCAAAAACAAACTTAAAGAATGAAATGATGAAAACTAAAGTTACCCAATGTGCACTAGGCCTGAACTAAGGAGCCACAGGGAGGATGAATCATCATACAAAGAATGTAATTTTTCTTGCCAGATCTATACATTACTAAAGCCTATGTTATGAAAACAAAGATAGTACCATCTGCTGAAAAATAACAAACACAAGGCCCACGTGAGGCAGAAAAAGAGATCTGAAAAACTATAACCCCATTAATCAGAATATTTAAATACGCACAAGTAAAGAATAAAGGACACGGAGCAAAACATAACTAGAAAAAGAGCCCAGCAGCACGTGTTTCATAAAAATAGATCAGTCAAGCAAAACCTGACATCATCTTGAAAACCTATGCTCTGGACAAAGGATATCTTAATTTATCTGGACATCAGTAACATCATATGATGCCACATGAGAAATTATTACTTATGTGGCAGAAGATGGGAGTTAGTAAGGAAGTCCTAAGGTGGTACAGAACTGGCCAAAGGGCAGCATCAATAACACAGAAAACTGCGAGGCATCAAGCTCGGGGTTACTATTAGTAATGTTCCTCTATACATCCTGGGATCCATACCTTTTAATATTTTTAATGACCCTGACACAAGAAGTCAGAATGTTCTTATGAAATTTTTCCAATTAAAATTCAGAAATCATCAGAGGTCAACAAAAAGATACAGAAAAACCTCTTTGAGGGACCACAGTAATAGAAATGAAATGCACCTACTGTGTATTAAGAACAGCTTCTGCTTTCACTGGGGGTCTAACTTTCAAAACTGGGCTGAGGGGAAGATGATGAGTGTGTTAATAAATGATAGCGTAACTGTAGTGCAGCTGTGAAGAGACTAATATTAAGACACAGGATGAAAGTTGGACTTTTTTTCCCTGACAACACCTAAGGCAACAGCAAGACCTTGTCTGGAATGCTGAATTCAATTCTGATCCTGATCAATGCAAATTCAAAGTGGAAGAGTAGCATCCATCCCCAAGATGATCAAAAGAATGGTGAGCCTATCACACAAAATACTACCAAAAGAACCAGGTTGCTTTAGCTGACAAAGATGAATTGTGAAATGACAGAAGTGCTGCCCAAAAAATACATCAAGAGAGCAAACACCAAGGAAGGAAAAAAAAAAAAAAAAAAATTAAGTGAAAGGCCAGTGTTGACATTTGCGTAAGAGTAGGGCATTAACCAGACAGAAGGAAACTTAAGCTGGAAAGTTTTCAAACCACCACAGTAGTGAAATGCCAAAGTAAGCTCGTGTAAGGGGGGGAAAAAGGCAAAACAAGTGGTTCAAAACCAGACTAAATACACTTATTAAAAGTCTGACAGACATTATGCAGGGATGCAACTGAATGCCACACGTGCTGAAAGGGGCACTCACATCTGTGTTGGAGTTTTCCTGTTCTCTCCCTTTCCACTATTATTTGTAGTCTTGGGAGCAGGGTGAGTGACAAATACCCCACAAATGAAGAAGCCTGACCCTGGGGCAACACCTTTCCCGTACTTTCTCCTGGTACATGAATAGCTCACAGCGGTAGGAACAGAAGAGGAAAGCACATCTGCTCCTTTCCAGAAACCAAGGGGGCCTTTGCATTATATATATTATTATTAAGATCAACACTAGCTGCTGAGACAGCAGAGGAACACCATTAGGGTGATAACCTCACCATCTATGTTCAGAAATTCAGAGCTCTATTTCAGAGCAGCCACACAAGTTTGGGAACTAAGGTGGTTAAGCATCAGGAATATTTGGTCCATTTCCCAGTATGTACTTTCTGTAACGGCACTGGAACTTTTTGCATGGCACCTCGGGTTTTCTGTTCAGCAGCAGGTATTCTGGCAACAGCAAGCATTCTTGCCCTGTGAGGGGGCCTAACCTCTGGATTACAGCAACCAGGGCCTATGAAGCCAACAACTCCACAGTAACAGAGCACTATCTACCTCAACTACTTCTTAAAAGTTATCAGGAGAACGATACAGACTCTGATTTAACTCCCATATTGTATACAAGCAGAAAATTTTGCAAAGTGCCCACGGAATGGTCCTAACATGATTAACGTAAACACTTTCCACTTTCACACCTGCTGACCTCACCCTCCCACATAACACCCAGGCACTCCACAGCTGCCCTGTGCAGGGGACAGTGCGGTCCCCTCGCAGGGACCTCATCCCTCACAGGGGCGCACATGCCACATACAAGCTGCCGTCTCTCGGGATATTTTTTTTCTCTGCTTTTTCAAGAGTGCTTTTCCCACACCATACAGCTTCCCAAGACTCAGTGACTCTTAAAAAAGGCCTTTTCCACGGGACAGTGAGAGCTCTGAAGGAGCACGGCTGCTGCTGACACCAACAGGGGGGCACAGGGACAGGCTGGGGGAGGATGCACACACAGAAGGGGCAAAAGTTGCCCAGGAGCCAGCCTGAGCTGGAGTTCCAGACAGAGGGCGGCCGCCCGCTGGGCAGCAGGGCCCAGACCCGCCTCCCAGAAGAACCCCCGGTCCGGGAGAGCGGGGCAGAGGCAGAGAGGGGGGGCGAAGCGAGACGGGAAGCGGCGCCGGAAGAGCAAACGGCAGCTTCTCCTCCAGCCTGCGGCCCGCCGCGCCCTGAGCTGAGCTGAGCTGAGGACGGCGGGGTCCGCCGCCCGGGCACTCACCGAGCGGACGTCAAGCTGCAGGACGCAGAGCAGCGCTTTCCGCGGCATGGGCGGCCGGGCCGGGGCTGGGGCCCGCCGGCTCGCGGCCCGCTCGGGCTCAGCCGCGCCGCGGGGCCGACGCCGTTGTCACGGCAACCGAGGCGGAGGCGCTTCCGGCCCCCTCCGCCGCGCCGCACTGCGCATGCGCGCCATCCCTCGCCGGGCGGGCCGCGGCGGGGTCGGGTCTGGCCGAGCCGGGCTCGCCTCCCGCGGGCTGCCGCTCCGCACTGCCCCGGCCGCGCCGGGTCCCCGCTCCGGTGCGGCTTCCCCTTTTTCCCGCAATGGCCTGCGCTCTCCGGCCAGTCGGCTCACGGCCACCATCACTCCCACAGTGCACTGCGCCAACGGCCGCGCCTGCCCCGTCCCACAATGCCCTGCGCAAGGGCCGCTGCGACTTCCCGCCATGGCGCGCTCTGCTTCCCTCAGGGGCCTGTAGCTTCTGAGGTGTATCAAAAGTGGGGTAATTTCCCGCCCCACAGCTTTCCGAAAGGCAGGCAGTCACAGTGATGGGTGGTGTGTTGAGAGATGGATGATGGCGCAATAGCCAAAGAGCCCAGCATAGGACACTGGGACGGGGAACTGGATAGGCTGCACGAGAGCAGAGCACAACTGTGGGGCATCCAAAAAGACCACGAAGGGATACCTGCCTGTATCCCTACGGGTTCTTGGCCCTTCTGCGGAAAGGTGCCAGGAGAGCCTTCCCTTCAGAAAAGGGGGATGCTAACTTACTTGCACCCAGCTCCAGGGCTAAATAGATAAAAAGTAGTGAATTTCTGTGCTTGCTTATGTCGTCTTTTTTTTTTTTTTTTTATTTTGATGCATACTTGGATTTTACCTACATCCTGTTTTAGGCATCTGGGCCCTTTGAATCTTTGAGGATCCTGGTTTAGTGTCCGCTGTGGGTGAGACACAGTGGACATGGTGTATTCTGACATACCATTGTCAGAGACTGATCTCCACACTCACATCTGAAACTGCCTTTTCAGGCCTACTGCTTGCATTACTAGGCAAAATTTACACCACTGATCTTGATCACCATTGTGGCCATATATTCCCCAACTTCTGTGCTGCTAAGTGGTTTTTGGTGTGTTTACAGTCACGTATAACACCAAAATAGTCTGACTTTCTGTTTTGGCAACTGCAGTTCACCTCAGACTGTGAGGGAGTTTAAGCCTTTAAATATTCTTTGCAAATTCACAAGTGCAGCTTTAGAGAGGGGAGAAAACTGGATAATTTTAATTGCCTCCAAAAGAGAGCAGTGGCTCACGTGCATCCAGTGGATTTCTTTTATTTTGACAATTCAAAGGAAAGTCATGCAGAGTGATCTAGAAAGCTAGTGCTAAGTGATCTGGGAAGAATCAACACTCTCAAAATGTTTTGTTTTGTTTTTAAAAAAAGAAAGAACGTAATATTCCAGTGCAGACAAAACTGAAATCTATAGATGGATTAAATATCACTACTAATATTTGATATGGATCTTTTAAAATAAATAAATTACTTAAATGTCTTGAAACGCAGGCCTTATTTTCATTAATGACTTGTTTAACAGCTGTAAGTCTTTTGTCTGTTTGTTTGAACAAAGGACGGGATTCTGTATTTAGGGCCTGAAAATGAATAATTTTTGAATTGCAAACCTCTAATACATACATTAAGGAGGGGTTTACACTTGGATAAAATAATTTTCTATGCATTATCAGTCTCAAGGTTATGAATAGCATTCCAGAGTTAATGAGAAGAAAATTCTCAAAGATCCATGGCCTCAGATGGTAACAGTATTAAAATAGTTTATTGCTTATTTCCAGGTACCTTTCCTATATGTGCTTTTTGGAGGGATAAATAACGTGTTAAAGACTGTGAAGTATGAGATATTATGGTAAGTGTGGCCATATAAAAACAGAAGATAGATAAATGCTGAAATCAAAAATGGCATTATGTTTGTGATGAAAATTTAATATCCATGCGCAGTGCCCTGGAACAGAAGTACTTTATAACCTTTGAAAAAGGAGTACAAGGCAGGACAGAAGGTTTCTCCGAAGTGATAAGGCAGCGATGAAGTCCCTGGTAAACCAGGGAAAATCTGAGTTAGGTTGGAGGGTTATGCTCTCCACAGAGAGAGGCTTCTCTGTCCCTCTGCTCTGTAGCGTTTCTGCCACTTTGCCCTGCTGGGCCTTGGAAAGAAAGGCTGCTGCTACAGTGTTTTTCCTGTCCAGCCCTTTCTGCAGCAGTGTGAGATCCATCTGGACCTTCTCATTATGATGAAGTGCATAATTTAGTCTTACATTCGCACTGCAGGAACAATGATGCAGGGATTTGGGGGACAACGAGGAGAAACCCTGACTTTCAGCACAAATCCGTTTGCTAATATGCAAAACTGATAAGCAAACCCACAAAAAGTACATGCTACTTTAATAGACCCGAGGTTTTAACTGCTATAAAGTTTCCCTGCTGTGAAAGCGCATGAATTCCTTTGCTTTTACAAAAGTAAATCTTCTTGTAACACTACTTATACTTAGTTCCATGCAATAAAAGAGCCTGGATGACAGCTATGCATTATGTTAAGGTTTTTGCAATCTCCTCCATTTAAAAGCTTCATCTTTTTCTCTCCTCCAACCCCTCTGACATGCCTGCTATGGAAGAACCCTGGTATCGTCAAAATATGCGATTCTGCTCGTATTTCTGTCATTGCAAACCAGGAGTAACTGTCAAAAGAGTGAGGTTGCACTGGTTTAAGATAATTATCACAAGAATTATACCCTATTGTTGCAGGGCTCCTGAGGGTCAGGCCTCAGGAGTTTCAGTGTATTGAAATATGCTACAAAATAGGTAAAGTGGGAAAAATGGAAAGAGTCAGGTTTGCAAACAGTGGATATTTTAAAGTTCAGAATCTAAAAAATACTGTGGATTAGGCAGAATTACATCAGATAAGACTGGAGATCAGAGAGCAAATCTAAGATCACTGACTTTGTCAGGTATACGTTTCTGGCTAAGAAGCCAAGAACGATTTTCTTCTTAAACTTAGGAAGCATTACGCTGAGTGCAAAGTGGCGTTGCACAGTCATTCTGGCTGTAAGAATGAAGGAAATAAAGGAGCTTTCCACATTTTTCCACCTTCTACTGCAGTTCTTATGAGTGTTGTCAGAGAGCATTTGCTGCCTACTTTAAGCCCCTGATGTTGACGGAGCAGTCAGAAGAGACCTCTGTCTCACTGCACATCGAGCCTTGTATTTAGATATCATCCCTGAGTACGATTGTCTTGTCATTAATAACTGTGGAGAATTCCAGGAAGACACCTGCTCAAATAACAGCAACAAATTACGAGATATGGAAAGATTTCCATATTAGAAAAAGCAAACAAACAAAACATTAGGACTGTTTTACTTTAGAGAGGAGAAAAATAAGATGTAATACAAAAGAGGTACATAAGGGACTGAATAATATGTAGAAATGGGTTCTTCTATTTACCCATGCCTGTTTATCCTTTCAAAGGACACATGCAGTGAAATTAAAAGACAACACAATCAAAACTGATAGAAGAAAGTACTTTAGATAGTGGAACTCATTATCACAAGATACATTCAACAGCGTGCTAAGCAGAATCAGAGTGCTTTAGGGACCTCATAGGACAATACCCACATGCATTACTTATTTTGATCTTCTCACTCACTGCTAGGTTAAATGGGTGATTCACAAAAGTCAATTCCTGTGCAAAGAATTGTAGTCGAGGAAAACAGCCAGCAGAAGTTAAGACTAAACAATCCCAGTACGCTATAGAGCAGAGCTGGAAGAATTTTGTAATGTGAGAGATTCTAATAGGATCTAAGGGGACCAAAGTGAATTGCATTACTGCAGACAGTAATGTAACAGGGAAGGTAGAGTGTTAGATTATTGATGAGCACAGAGGATGAAGATTACCTGAGGGTGTCAGCACACTCTTCACAAAATACATTTTCATCTACTATTTCTACTTTAAAGCAAGAAAAAAAGTTGCCCGGAAGTTAGCATTCATTAATATCCATTGCTTTAGGAAAAGGGCCACAATGATTTTGTCGATCCCATCTTATTGAGCGTTTTGCTCTTTCCTAACATGCAGGGACACAACTGAGCAGAGCTCTCAGGCTTCCTTGATGAACCTACAAGTTGCTATAGGCAAAAGGCCACCTGGTAGTGTTGTTATGTAGGCGAAGCAGAGACCTTTCTTCCCTGTGGTCTCCCAGGCAAGAAATGCCTATTGAAGAGCATTTCTCACTACATGTCTGGAGAAACTCAATGCCTCTCTAATGTTTCACCATGGCTCAGTCATGACAGAGCAATTCCTCTGTATTGTTGCTAAGCCAATACTCGCTTTGGTGGATGTGACCACTAACTTCATTGATTCTTGACACAAGTCATGCCTGCAACTAAAAAAAAGGCGAGCTACCTAAAGACACTGAGGTTTCCTTAACACGTAAGCTGCTTTCCAGGGCTGCTAAATTCTTTTGCGACTGGCTGCAGCTAAAGTAGAAAGCAAATCTGATTTCATTCCAGCCACTAGAGGAATATTCCAGATCTTTAATTCAGTTGTAGTAATTGGAAACTTGCATTTTAAAGGAATGATCTAAATTCATCTAAAAGATAACTTCTATGAATACAGTCTTATGAATTCAGAAATGGTACAGGTACAATCAGCCAAGACAGCATTAGCTTTGTACCCCTAGAAAGTTCCTGGGCTCTCCCTTACTCAGTTCTAAAGAGGTAACACTTTCCTTTGTGTTTGACATTTTTGAAAAGTTGTCTTAGATGGAGACATTGCCCCAGCGAAGTTTTTGTCTGAAACAAAATTCTTCTAACCAAGTTATAAACCCCTGAAAATAGGGGTTTATAATGGGACTGCTGATAGACCCTTAACAATAGCGTTGTGAATGGCGCTGCTATAATTAATGATACTTCAGAAAGATTTATGGTCCTTAGGCAGAGATAAAACAGAAATATCATTGCTTCTTTGCCTCCCATCATTTTATCCTCTATGAAATTTTATGTGAAATAAGTCAAATGAAAAATGTAAGCTCTTAATCTTTTCCCAGAGTCCTGTCTCTCACTTGATGAACACTTTTGCAGAATAAATTAGAGCTTTTTTATTCCTTATGTATGTACAGCTTTGTATTTAAAAAGCAACGAAAAGAACATTGTTGGGTTGGCAAAGCAACTCAAGATGATGATCATGGAGGAAACAGAAATTACCAACTATTCTTGTCCATTCTTCTGCCATCCCAGAGGCAATGACTCCCGTCCTGCAGTAATTCAGAGCAGCTGGCTTGGAAGCGTACAAAAGGGCACCTGTGTTCTGCATTGAAGAACCACTGCTAATGGAAAGTTAGCACTGATGGCTCTTGCTGCAGCAGCGATAGCACAGGGGCCTGTGCAGAAAGCCAAAAGCTGAGGCTTGATTATAGCACATAGCATCTTTGTGTTGAAAAAAGCAGGATTCTATATGGATGTCTAATGTAACTGGCAAAGGCGTAGCAAGAGGGAGTTGCTAGAAGCTGAAGCTAGAAAAATTTGAATTAGGCATTGGGCATTACACTGTAACAGAGAAAGTGAGTAACCACTGGAACAGACTATCAAAGAGGAAGTGAATTCTCCATTTTCTGACAATACCAAAGGAAAATGAGGAGCTGACTAAAGAAACGCTTTTGTCAAAACAAAACATATTTTAGTCAAACAAAAAGAAGAATGACAGCAGTATTTAATGGTCCGTGGTGTACAGGAGGCCAGCCTAATTGTCTAACAGTGTGTTCTGTCTGTAAACATCGTGACTCTTTAAAGCATGCTAAAAAAAGTAAATGGTAAAGTACTGCTTACTGAGCAGAGAACAGAGGAGAGGGCTCTGAACAGTCGGCTTTGGAGCTCATGCGTTGCAGCACCCGGCACTGACAAAGGAGATGCTGGCAGAGCAGCAGGGAGCGTTGGCTTTTGAAGTCCTGAGGGCAAAGGCACAACGTAGTTCCAGGTTTGTCAGAGTTCCTTAAGTGAGCTACTTCTGAGCACGACTGGGAGCGTCAGCCACCAGTCTTCAGGGGGAAAAGCTTCACCTCTGGGCAGCTGGGCTGAGACAGCAGCTGAAGGGGCTGAGAAATCACAGTTTTGGCAGTGGCCACCTGAAATGGCAGTTAAAGCTCAAGATCCATCACATCCCATTATGGTCCTAGGCTTCTGGCTTCTGTTAGCCTCATCCGGCTCAGATGGCATCTAGTCACTTGTTTTTCAAAAGCCTCTCTGCAGTGTGTCGGGGGTTTTGTCCCTCTGCCCATTAAAGTAGTCGTGTTTGAGCATCTTCCATGTTAATTTGATTGACAACAGTGAAGTCACTAGAGAACCTCAAGGACTTTCTGGCTGGCTTGTTTTCCTGTTATAAAATTGTATCTTGTTGTTGTATTAGAGAAGAAAACGGAAATGTTTTCTTTAAATAATAGCTGAAGTTACCCTGTCTAATAGGGAGCTCTGAGATCTATGCTCAGATTCCCCATAAATTATAACATTGCTGCTTTAAAATTTCTCCATTCCATCAGCAACAGAGAGGGATTTTTTTTTTTTTTTTTTTTTAAACAAGAACTTTTGGGTTTCAATGGAATTCACTCTGGAGGGCAGAACTTTTTTTTTTTTTTTTCATTGTGAGTAAGATTTGTAAAGGGGCAGGATTGTGGCTATTATTAGAGTCCTTCCTAAAGAAAATCATCAAATCCTTTACAGCACTAGGCAGATCTGGGCTAGAAAGTATAACAGGGTGGCATAGAGCAGCCCAGATAGCAACAGAGAGAAAATGGAGCAGGAAGAAAGAAAAAAATGGAAACCCAAAAAGAAGAGCAGGTGCCAATTAGAATTCTTGCAGGCTGCAGCAAGGGGCGAGTATAAGAAGCTGTAGGAAAAGAAAGGATAGAGTGGATTAGTGTTAATCACAGATGCAGGAAAGTAGGAAAGGTTTTAAATGAGCTTTAAAAAGCCAAAATTGAGTTAGCAGCTCAGAAGAGAATTCCAGATCCATCAAGTGTAGGAGAAAAAAAAAAAAACAAAACCAACAATGCAGACTACGAGGAGATACATCTGAGTCTGAAGCAATTAACTTCTGAAGGCAATAAGACATTTTTTTGGAGCGGAAGCTTCTCTCTCTCTTTCTCTCTCAAGGACAGCACTGTTTTCCCTATCCTAGTGAAGGGTGCATTTAGTATTAGAAGAAAATGACTCCCACCTGATTTCTTTTTCACTGCCCTAATAGTATATACATACAGCACCCTGCTAAAAGAAAGCGAAGCACTAAGGAACTAGGACATGCCCAATCTCTGGCACTAAATTTGCCCAGGCACACAGTCCAGATGAATAGCCCCTGGAGTCAGGTGAGTTACGCCAGGTAGTCTGGCATAATGTTGTGCAGTGTTTGCATAGCAGTCTTGAATTGTCTGCAGACCTTGGGGCTGAAGATGAATTCCAAAATCCAGTAAACCCCCCACTGACCTCAGCAGACATCAGAGCAGGATGTGAGGGTAGGGATTCTGCTTACGGTTCTGAGATACGAAATGTCACTTAACATTTCTATGCTGCCAGTTTAACTACCTGTAAAATGAGGTCAATAACAATTAGTCGCCAAAAAAAGGGAAAAAAAAAGGCACGCACCCCCGATTATGCATTCTTACAAGCTGCACAATACCATCATTAAGAAATCCTATTTCTAGCTTTAGATTTATCTACAATGTAAGAAAGAATAGCGTGGTGTTTGAATTTAGGTTTCTTTTATGTATGAATCATCACTAAAGGTTAATGAGGAAACCAACACTATGTAAAGGTTGTTTTCTCATTAGTTAAACACTTTCTTTATAAAAGCTCTATATATTCCTAGAATATTATGAATTTATTATTTACTAAACAATATCTTACTCAGTCCCTTTTTTATTCCTTTACATGGCATCATTTTAAGCAAATACAAGCAATGCCTTAGTTTCAGTCATCGGTTCTGGATCTCTGCACCACTGGGTCACCAGCAGAACAAACTTTTCATCCAAACAGAGCGCAGACGTGTACATCGTATCAGCCAGAGCCCCTGACACAGACCTTGTGCCAGCTTAATTCTTCAACATTGGCTTCGCATTGACTGCTGGATCCAGTGTAACGTTAGACTGGCCCAGGGAGTCAATGCCTAATGTAGTATAAAACCCACCAGCACCATGCCAAACCTTCCACGCTTCTTTGAACAGATTTAAACCAGGAGGGCGAGTGTGTATGAGATCAGTGTTTTACATCACGTTGCCACAGTGGTTTGCGTCCAACACTAAGAGCCTTAAAGTCGCGGTCTGGTCGCACCCAAGCCTGCAGTCAATTTTTGCTCTCTAGTCACAAGGAAGGAGCACTGTGAAAAAGCATCATTGAATTCAACTAAATCCTAAAAGACATGTCTGTTTTCTACGCGCTGGGATATATTATGGTGATGAAAGCAACCCTTCTGAGGTGGCAGAAGAAGATGGATCCTACGTTACAACCTCAAACCAAGCCACCATGTGTGCGGCTGCAGGGGGAAAAGATGAGCTCTCGGGGAACAGAAAAACCAAAAGTTTGCTCAAGCTTCTTGCTCCGTGCCAGGGGTGCATGTGCCAGCTTTTCCAGTCAGATGTGACTTTCTTTTAATGACCAAAGTTACACACACACCCCCTCTGAAAATAGGGCTTCGTGACAGAAACGCCTACACAGCTGTAACAGCCACTTCTCAAATGTGCTGCTGCTTATGAACCACAAGAATAATACGTTGAAATGTGCCGACTTTTGCAGTTTTCCCCTCTTTTGTTGAAACTAATGAGTCACGATTAGAGTAATGCTTTTCTGTGACTCCGAAACCATTTTGCTTAATGAGGTACTAAGTCTTTATAATTAGGCCCAGAAGGGAACTGGGACGTGGCCCCTTAAGAGCAATAATTATTTAGGTTATTTATGGTAATAAAAAATTGAAAATAGGAATTCTTCCTCAGAATGCAACTATTTATTCTTTTACATATTGCCTAACAGGCAATTACCCTATTAAGGCAACGTTTTGTTGCTAAAGACATTAATTGAAATGTAAATTAAATGTAAATCAGCTAATTAAATTGATATGTAATGAACTTGTCATGCAGGCCTTTGAGATCAGATGCATTTTGCTAATAAACAAGTGTTATAGTAGTGCCATTGCTTACTGGAGTTAAGGTTGTTTAACGTGTTGCATCGATAGCACTCTCCCTCCCCAAATTCAAAGGTTTGGATTGTGTTGTTAGAGCCCAGAATAAAGCTGGCACTGGGAGTTTCCAGATTTATTCCCTCCAATTATGTCCTGATCAACTTCCTTGCAAGGCGAGGTGTTCCCCGCATGGCGAGTGGTGTACACCCCATCGGGGTGCAGCCCAAGCTCTGTCTGTTCCTTCTGCTACCCAGAAATCATAAAGCACTTTGTAAAACCCATCGCTGAGACCAATGCTGCTGTGTCAGATGGCTTCTGGAGGGTTTAGCATCATTTCTTTCTCTGTGCGCTGTGGCCAGTTCGGTAGAGGCAGTGAACCCTCACGGCAATGTGTGGGTAACTCCAGGCATTCCTGAAATATAAGGAAATAGAACGAGAAATGAGGCAATCAGAATTTGCTTGGCGATTAAGTTGACAATGTACAAGGTAAACATCAAAGCCGACATCACCAAGTCAATACAGCAATAGGAGAATGAGCCAGAATAACCTTCTGCACTGCTCATAACACACGAGTAACCCTAATCATCAGAGTGTGAGCTTGTGTCAAACTGTAAATTAAGGGGAAGGATTATGAAACTATCAGTTCCCCTATGAAACGATCAGTTTTCCTGCAGCTACATTTTGAGCCAGACCTACTAAAATCTGCAGCAAAAACGCAGGTCCTGTACTGAAGGTATCTCGGAGGACAGAAGTCCCTCCCCTGCCAGACACATAGACAAAACTCACTGCCTACAATTATGCTACAGTAAAGCAAACATCACAGATTTTACTTTTGAAAAAGCTTACGTCTGCATCTTATAAAATCCACTGTCCACTTCCACTCAAATCATACAGACATTTTGTGTGCGCAGCCATAAAACTCAAGCAAACGTGGCAAAAAGGGCTGCGCGAGCGAGAGAATAGAAACGTGGTTTGGAATTGTGGAAATGCTTTTGCATAACGTTTTCCTGGATCCATCATGCTGTTGTTGCACCTGGGCATTCGCAAATAATTGTTCTGCCTTGAATAAATCTGATGCTGCATTTATAACTTCTACCCAGAGAACCTTCCACCCTGCAATCCTTCGGGGCCTGGGGGTATTTAATAAACATGTCAACTACCACTCTTTTTTAGCTTGAATGCAGCATCTTGTTTTTTCCTACTGAAGAACACTCCAGTTTGAAGTTTACAGAGCAATTAAAGACCCTCATGGGGCCCCTGATATGTAGAGATTGTCAGCGTATGTAGATTAGTAATTGTCAAGTTTCTCCCTAAGGCCGAAGAGCTCTTAGTCAAATTCCAGAGATCATCAAGTATTCAGATTTCAGTGGGCTTTGTGTCATACACAACATAGTGGCATAATTAAACTACAATGCTTCTTTTCTAATAAACTTTTGGATCCGGCTATGTTTCTATTAATTTCTTTTAATTAGCTATGATCACAAAATAAAAATGAGCATCAATCTAAAGCTGCAACTTTGCTGCTTCCAAAAAGATGCCCTGGGAATAGCTTTCTCTTCTAAACTGTTGGGGTTTGGGGACCACACTTACTGCCATGAGTCGCAAGGGCCTGAAGGAGGATAAAAACCAGCAGACTGAAGGCACGATCCTTCTCTGACTCCCTTTCAGCTGACACGTGGGCACAGGTGATTGCATGATGCTGCCATCTTGAACTGTGTCTTCATTGACCTGTTGGCTTGGACTCTAGCTCAAATTTTAGTCCATTCTTTACTAGGTTTGGTGTCTTTGAACGTTGATCTAGACAAAAACTGGAAAAAAAAAGATATAAAGATCCTCACAACCCAGGCTGATGCTGCAGTGGCCATCTCCAACGTCCCCCATTGTTGAGCCCTCTGCCCCCCACACTGGCAATCAAATACACACCTGAATTTAATGTTTATTTGCTTGAGTGTTGAGGAGGAATTGTGCTGGCTTACTTTCCATCCTGCATGGTCCAACCCTTGAACATCAAATCACGACTCTTATGTGGTATTCCCTGGAAGCCACAGGGTAACAGGAGCAGCTGGATGAAGCTTTCATGCAGTAAGGCTGGCCTGTGCATGTTCTGCCAGCTGGATCCTCTGCTGCAGTTCCCACACACGTGTTGTGGTCCCAGGGCTTGGAAGGTACAAAGTGTTGGTCATTGGCCTGCATCCATCGTTTGAGTCCCACTGCATCAATCTGCGTCTGTTTGTGGACAAAGACTATGGCAAGGAGTAAGTTACAAATCTCTGTGGTGTTTCTGACCTACAAACTGAGATTTTCAAAGCTACATATGGGATCTGAAAGTTTAATTCCTAATAAAATAAAAAAGAATTGGACTTGGAAATGGTGAAGCCGGCTTTAATAATCTTCAGTACAGCATGTTACATAAAAGACTTAAATTATTACTCAGGAGGAGTAGAACTTCATTTCCGTGCTGTTCACACTTTCTAGGCATAGCACAGGACAAACTGGCCGTGCTTGGGGATCGACTTCTCTTGCCACCAGACTGCCCATACACACGTGTGCATGCTCTTGCACGGACACACAGGCATACGCATCCAAACGAGCAATGTTCTTCTCTTCTCAAACTGGGGTAGCGAGTAGGACCCTGAGAAACTCCAAAAGCATTTGTGCGTCCAGGAGCAAACTCTTTATTATCTTTCTCACTGTACTCACACAGCACTTCTTCCTCTGTAAATCCCGTCTTATTTGTCACAACTTACACACGCTGCCAGTGCTGGAGTATTGGCAGCTCTGAAGACTGAGATCTTTCACTAGCCCCAGAAAAGACAGCCAAAGCATCCCCATCCCAATACAAAGGATAACCTAAAGCCAGCGGGTGATTTCAGAGTGGTTTTCTGCAGTCTCAGGCTGACTTCAAAGCGAGGATCTATAATTTTGCCTCCAAATCCCCAAAGTCTCTGTGTCCCCAAGCCCCTTTGTGGGCTAAATCCTCATTTCACAAAAATCACTTACATTCTCCCCATTGTTGAGTAACACTCATCGGTGGAGTGGCTCTTCTCCACTTGGCCCACTGCATATGGGCATATATATGGCAGAATATAATGCTGCTTTCTTTTCCAAGGTCAATTTTTATGCTAGGGTACGAAAACCAGATCCAAGCAGCACGAACAAAGTTGGGCTTTAAATAGTAGCCCAGCAGGAGAGTCTCAAGAGTCCCAATAAAAAGAAAAAAAAAGTAACCTCACACTCTTCCTATGGTGATACATCTCAAAATTATTAATTTTGCTTGTCCTGTATCATATCTGAGGGCAAGCCGCTTTTCCCGACTGAATTGCAACGTGGCGTTTGGTTCGGTGGGTTTAACTGAAGCGTGGCTATCTGGAAAAGGCAGCGTTATCTGTAATAAAGTAACTCCTTCAAATTTACTTTCTTGATCTTGTACTTTGGTTGGGCTGCCAGAGTCTTAATGCCTGGAAAAGTATCTGTCACCCAGGAGCCCTCGTTTTAAAGGCCTGTAGATTTTTAGGGGCTGGATGGCGTCATCTCCCTGCATCGATTTTTGTCAATGTATTCCTGTGAGCGAGCCAGCCTGAGCTGCGTGCTAATTTCCCGTCTCCTCTTCGGCTAACGACAGTCCCTGGCTCAGCGAGATTTCAGTTTTGCTCACTGGACTCTTCTTTCCCTCTCCTCCCTGAGCTATATTTTCTAAGCACCAATTTCACTCCAAAATTAAAGATGAAATTTAAAGATAAGGGACTGCAGGTTTGGGTTTTTTTTTTTTTTTCCAAAGGCATTTCAATGTCTCATACGCATTGATTGAGTTAGGTATCTAAATCATCCAGAGCAATCTGGCCCCCATCCCAAATTATGAGATGTAAAAGGCCAATTTGACTTTTAAAATGCTCTCCGGTTTAATTGCCTGCTGTGCGATTAGTACCACACGTAATAAACACGTTGTGTGCGGCGTGCATAGGGCAGGTGTGGGGTGATGTAACGGATTCCGCAGAGTACCTTGGATATAAATGCCAGAAATATCAAATACTGTGTGCACCAGTCTTTGTCCCAGTCAATTCTAATTACTTTAGTGGTCCGACTCCAAATTCAGATGTACCATGGTGTAACTGAGGTCAGGATACCGTACATGACTCTTATCTTAATACCACTTTAGTATTGTAAAGGTCAAACTGAGTATCATCCAAGGAGAAGAGGTAAAGGCTCTGTTAATTATTCTTCACTCCTTGAACAAAGGGATGAAGATTGTGTCTCTGCTGAAAAGCGTTCTGCCGTACTGCATATTTAAGTTAAAAAAAAAAAAAAAAAACAAGGAAGAACGAAGGAGCCATTCCTGCAATAATCCTTAAATGAGCCTTGCTGAGCTCTACCTGAAATCTTACAGCACTCGCTCTGCCAATCTTTCGAGCTACGGCGGTACCAGAGTCAGAGGCCAGGGAGGGCAGCATTCCCCCCCAGGCAGGGGTAGCTCCCAGTGCTGACCATTAAGAAAAAACAGCTTTGTCTACCAGGTAACAAGTTCAGAAAACATTAAACCTCCACATTCGTTTGCAGACATGGCTGCTGTTGGAGGAACCACTGACTCAGTGGGGCATGAGACTGGAGCCTCCCTGTTCATTTGCTCACGACTGTCCCACTTGGATGGCTGGAAAGCACCTCCAAATAGGAATGTTCCCTGCGTGCCAGTGGTAGCATTTTGTTCCCTGTTTTGCATTAGTTTTAATAAGTGTATAAGGTAGAGACAGTGCAAGTCTGGGTTCAGAGATGGTTTTAGTTGAATTCAGCTCACTGTTCTACTGTTACGGGATGTTACCATTAACTGCACCCATTTCCACGTTACCTTCTTGAAAGCCCACACTCACGAGATATTTTTTTCCTTCTCCGAAGACAGTAAGCAAAGTCATCGCTAAAACCTGAGTGTGATTCCAACCCATAGCCATACTACTCATTTCCTTTTCTGATCTCTCTAAAGTGTTAACTGCTGGAAGCAGAAACATGAAACCCCACCATAGTGAGAGCTGATTAAAATGCAGCCCACTGTATCGCCCATAAATAGGAAATAAAGAATACATGGCTGTGATTAATCATCCATAAATGGCCATTGCCTGCTTGCTCTATTCCATACAAACACAATCCACACATTTATTCAGCTCACCAAAAGAGTAACAAGCAGATCATTCCTATTTGTCAGGATCTGGGATTTAAGCAAGTACTTAAAGTGGGGGCTCTGTGCTTGCCTGTCTGTAGGCATGCACGCACATCTGCTCTTCTGTCTGATTTTCAATATTCATGAGAAAAATCAGAACATTTTTTTTTATAAAGCTGTGCTTGTCAATAGATCAAGACACATTGAGATGCAAAATCACAGCAATGTGAGCTTTAGTTAAGGAATTTTTATGATATTAGAAACATCAATCTCTAAGGATTGGTAATAATAGTACTATTAAGAGAGAATGTTTCTGTTGTTATGTGTTGCAACTTGGCCAAATCTGAAACCTGCAGTAGAAACACTGGAAAAAAAAAATAAATCCTGTGATATACGGAAAGTAGACCTGTAGTTTTAAGCACTGGTGGGTAAAGACTGTTTTTACCAGTTGTGAATCCGCCTTCATTAAAGCACCAGTTTGCTTGTTTGTGGTTCAGTTGAGCCCACTGGGGCAGTGCTGCCTGAGCCATTGTCTCCCAGGCGAAGCACAGAAGCATTTCTCCTTTGCTGTGATTTACAGTCCAAGGGCTGCATCCGTGGGCAGAGGGCTGCATCCAGCGCCTTCGGCCGCTGCCGTCACTAGGTGCTGGGGAGACACCAGGTGTCTCTCTCAAAACACCACTTGCACAGGCATTGTAGTTGCAGTCCTGGTCCAGGAATGGGAGGTGACACTTGGGAAATTTGGTCCCTCTGCCCCTATCTTCCTGAAATTCTTTAAGCAAATCATTTGTTTTCCAACTGCCCCGAGTCCCCTAGCTGTTAAAAAGGGATGATGAACTACAAACCTCATTAAAGGCATTGCAGGTCAAGGAGTGAACGATGCTGCAAAAGAGCTAAATATTGATATTACCACACCACTTGCTGCAAAATGACCAGTAAAATTGTCAGAAACAAATATAAAAAACAGGAAACGGAATGGATGATGTTGGAAAGGATCTTGAGATCATTTCATCCATCTGCTCTGCTCAGGCTTTGTCAGCTAGAGCAGGTTGCCCAGGGCTATGTACAACTGGGTTTTGAATATCTGCAGGGTTGGAGACTCCCACAGCCTCTCTGGGCACCCTGTTCCTGTGTTTGACCACGCTCCCAGTTAAAAAGTGTTTTCTTGTGTTTGGATGGAATTTCATGTGTTTGTTTTAATTTGCGCCCATTGTCTCTTGTGTAATGAGTGGTGCCCATATACACATGAGCAACCAGGGAGCCCGAGATGGGGACTGCATGTGACCAGGTTTGATTGGAATTTGTCTGTTCACCTTTGAAATCCCAGTATTCATTCCCTTTTCCCCTGTTGATCTCTCTCAATGTGACATTTGGCTACTTTTGCTTGGAGACCAGTATCAGCTTGGTGAACCAGTGGGTTAACAGCCTCACATCTCCTGGAGATGCTCTGGCACTGTCCTAGGGCCTGATGCTCCTAGGAAGTTAGCAGAGATTGTCTAGCGAGAAGGAGCCTTCCCCGGGCCAGCCTGCCGAATTGTAAAACACAGGGATCACCGCCACCACCACCAAAAGACAGCTCTTTCATTAAAAAAAATAAAGCTCGTGCCTAAAGATGTTATCATGCATAATTCAGGGAAGAAATCCATACTGCATTTAAAAGATTACATCTTATCATCCAGGGTACTTATTAGCTTGATGATTTAAAAGTACATGGGGATAGAGTCTTTCCTGCTATCCTGCACTGGCATCAGTGCGGTTGTGCTGATGAATGATTACCCTCATGGCTTGGTTCGGGACTCAACTGCTTTTCTGATGCCAGAACTGGCCCAGACGGGATTGGGATGTACCCATTCCATGGTGAGCAGCCCTGGCCCTGCCTGGGTGCGTGGTCCTTGTGGGTTACGCCAGGCTGTCGTCCATGGTTACACCAGGGACTGCTTGCTTCTTTCTGTTAGGTTTGGTTAAGTTTGTGGCAGGCAGTAACAAGGGGTTAGTGGTGTTCAGCTCCACTGATTAATCCGCTCTCCAGAAGCACACAGCGCTCCCATCTTCCCAACAGCACAAGATGCTTTGGGGCGGCCAAGGGCTGAATATGTTGGATGTGCTTCTCTTTCTCAAGTGCAGAAACACAGGGCTAGTCTGTACCACTGCTGGTACATATTACTTTTGATCATTGTTGTTGGTCGTATTAACTCACCTATAGCTGTTCACTCGGAGTACTCACAGTAATAGAGGATTTGGGCCTACATGCATTTAAGAGTAAGGGATTACAAAAATGTCTTGAGGGTTGTTGCTACCCTGAGGCACCCCCTTGCTATCATGGAAACACGCAGACAGGGCACTGACCACAAACATGCTGATAAACTCGTGTCAAAGAAGCAGCAGGATGCATCTGTCTGTCCCTCTCAGTTGTGCCTTTGGTCAAGTCTGGTGTTTTGAGCCTTCAGTGGCTGCCTGCAGTACAAACACGGTTTTACACAAACTGCAGGCATCTGGGTACCGGAAGAGTGAGGAGGTTGGAAGAAAATTCAGACAAATTTACCTTGGCCATCACTAGTTGCTCTGATGGCCCTTGAAGATTTCCAAATACAGGTTCTCCTTCCCCGAACATGTCCTCCTTTTAATCTGGCATGTCCTATGCTACGTGGCGCCCTCGCTCAAAACAGGGCTTGGGTTTCCACCTCTGGTCCCATACTGTGCAGATGGCCACCATTTCTCTAAATCAATGAAAATGAAAGATTTTATTTTTTTTTCGACCCATACATGGGCTGCTCTAAATCCAGTTACAGGTTTGAAATTTCTAGTTTAAGTTGTTTAAAAATGGCATTGGCACCAGGGAATAGTTTCATTCAACTACGACATGCTTTGAGGTTGAAGGGAGAACTTGGCTGTGACCATTTTATTTGCACCACCATACTGTCCCTATTACGTCTTGCACCTCCACTGTATCAGGAGGCAGAATGGTTGGAATTCATGACAGAACCACTCCAGCTGACCATCTCTGTACCTGTCTGCAATGTCTAAATGAAGTATGTTCTTTTGGGCTTTTTGTTTATGGGGTACATGGATGTAATAACTGTGAAGTGATGATGAAGTTGAGCAAGGAAGCTTAGGAAATACTGATTTGTCATCAGAGATATCTGGAAGTTGTCCTGGGCAAACAAGATTAACCCCAAAAGGTGGAACCCAACTTAATAGCAAGCGATGGGGGGGTGGGGGGTGTCTGTGGTTCTTCTCTGTGTGGCTTTCCACACAGCCTCTGTCACCTCACAGATCCCCCGATTGTATCGTGGGCATGGGACTAACTAATAACGTGGGGACTGTGATGTTTACAGCCATTTCAGTCAGAAATCCTCAGATGAACGGTTTGGGAAGTCTCAATTTGGCTGAGTGACACTTCGATTCAGGTAGAGGGTGTACTGAACATGTAGCGGGAGAGTGACAGAGAAGGAAGTATTTTGCAAAAACCCTTATCCCCATTTTTTTCAAGGTTGAGAGGTATGAAATATCTGCATTTAACAGCTGTTATTAATTACTGTTTACTCTCTGCCAACACTGCCTCGGGAGCATCTGTGATGACTTAGCCAAGCACCCACCGCCATCACTCAGCTGGCTGCCGTGGCTCAGCGGTGGAATCTCATTCACTTCCCTCATTGGCTCTGTCACCCAATTCTGTCTGGCTTCAGCTCACTTCAGCTGCCTGAGTCTTGGGCCACCGTGTGAGAAATGGGTGTTTCCTCACATGGAAAAAAGGTATATATTAGTATGAGGTAGAATTCTCATGGGGTCTTGGATAGCAGAGATGAATCACAGAAAGAAATATTCCTCACCTTATCCTAAATCTTGCAACATCAGATCCATGGAAGAGCTGAGAGTCGTATTCAAGTTTTCCAGGGTGAAGTCGGCTTTATTTAGAAGAACAGCAAAACTCTTCTCCACCTAAAAGGACCAAGGGTTTCACCCAACCCTCAGTACTGAACCACAAGCTCTGCAAGAGCCACCGCATGCTACAGAATCATAGAGTGGTTTAGGTTGGAAGGGACCTTAAAGATCATCTAGTTCCAACCCCCTGCTGTGAGTAGGAACACCTCCCACTAGGCCCCTGAGCTCTAACCAGCTTCCTGAGCTAAATCTCCATCTTTTTTTCTCCCCTCTTCCTCCTACTTCTTAGTCAAGCCTCCCCAGCCATGCCACCTATTTCCCATATGGAACTCAAACTCTTCGGGAGTGTGACAGGGCTGTGACCCACCAAGAGGGAAAACGAACCTGCCTTGGGGGAGGAAGAAATCGAAGTGCTAAGAACAACATGGATTTGCCAGAAAACAATTTCCCCCCCCCCTGCCAAGAGCGCACCGTGTCCCTGCAGGACTGCTCTCTGCATTCAGCGCTGCACACGCCGGCGGGCGGCCCCGTCGTTTATGGCGGCACGAATCTCTAAAGGGGCATCTCGCAACCGCGTCACACAACATGGGTAACACTTAGGGCCTCAAAAGATTACAGCTCTAGAAACTTCTTCATCCAGCCTTAAATAGGATGTGAATGCTACAGTACAATCTTAGTGGTACACACAGGGAGCAAAACAAAAAAAAAATAATCCCCCACCTTCACCTGGCACCGAAGGTACAAATCCTCAGCATTTGTTCAGGCTCCTTTGGCGGAAGGTACCAGGGGTAACAGCCCTAAATGTGCAAAACGAACAGGGGAATCTTTATCCTCAGTATAATTTTGTGTATGTAACAGGGGATCACAGGAGGATATTGGCTCCCTTATGACTGTGAGAAAGGCTTCATCCCCAATGGCAAAACTTGCTCTAGTACTTTATTTTTCCTCCAAACACTAGCTGGTAAGAAAATCTTCCTTCATATACCCAGGCTATTGATACTGCTGCTTCAGTTATAGTTGGATGGTTTCTGTTCCCACTGCTTCCAGACAGTAAATTTCAAGCCTTACTGGAAAAGCAGCATTTTTATATTTTGTAAATTTGGATCTTTTTTAACATTTCCGGTGACAAAGAACTTCTTTAATGAACAACTTCATGGTCATGGGAAAAGAAAAAAAAAAAGGACTCTGATTTCAAAGTTCTTTTACATACCGTGCCCATCAGTACTCACATTTCCAGCCTCCCTATGTTCCTTCCACAGGAGGATTCAAACCCCTCCAGACTTGCTCTCTCAAAAGTGTATCTTCCTTCTGTGCGTGCTGGTCTGCCATGGAGAGGTGTATGAAATGTGAAATAAATCACACCTCCCTGTGTTGACCAGCTATGACAACCGCTGGCTGCCATGCTGCTGCAATGGAGTTCATGTCAGGTGCCCTTGGAGCTCTGCTCAAAGCTACCAGATGGGGAAGAACATGAGTAATGAGAGGTGCTCCTCCATGCCCAGGCAGAACCACAGAAGGATGTCTTGTGGCTGATCTGATCTGAAATCCCCTCTCACACCACAAAAAGTCCAGTCCATAGTGCTCTTACCTCCAGAGAAGCGATGAGACGGTGGTTGGTCAGCTCTGCTGGATCTGGGACACGTGTCTCCAGGAAGCCTGGCTCTTCTGTGCCTGGAGGTGAGCCAGTGGCATTACAGGGAGGTGATGAGGCAATCGCAGGCTTGGGCCATCCTGCCCCTCTGAACGGTGCCTGCGGGGTGCGCTTGCTTACACGGACAGACTGCAGCTGGCCGTGGCTGCAGCAGCTACATCAGTACATGTCTTCCATGTAGCCCTGGGCTCGCAGAGACCCTGTGAAGTTGCTGTCTATTAAACCGGGGCTATGGACCACTGAATACTGATACTAAGCAGAGAGAAAACCTTAATCAACTGATACTAAGCACGGGGAAAACCTTGATCAACTCTTGCAATCTTTGAAATCTTTTTCCGCACAAGGACAGAGAGGCTTTAAGGGGACAGAAAGCAGCTCCTTCGCAAGCCATGTCAAAAGTTTTTAGCAGCCTCCAGTACAAAAGGCAGCGCAGTGAGCTCTGCTTGTGAGTCGTTGCCATCCAGCACCACGCCTCCGGCTGCTGAGGAAACCGGTTTAACTTATTTTTATGTGAAAAGAGGTAGATAGACACAAACACACACACACGTATGTGTAAGCACACACACACACACACGTAATCTAGGAGGCAAAGAGAGAATCTGTATCTGCATTTGCGATATCTTCCTGCACCAGGTAAGGACAGCATCTTTTTCCTTTTAACCGGGTGCTGTACATACATTGTTTCCTTGCAGTCTGTCTTTAGGTTATAGCAGTTCACAAGGTTTTTTTCAGCAGATGCGTTATTCAATTACTTTAGGGCTTTTCCATTTGTAATATTATGAAGCAATGATAGCCAGCAGACTTCACCTGTCTTTTAGAGATAGCCAGCCTGGTAATTTTAACTCTGCCCATTTTATCCACACCAGTAAATCTCATAACATGGTTATAGAGAGATTCCAATTTTTGTAGAACCTTCTCCCGGGAATTCCTGTATACAATATTGCCATAGTCTGTAATGGACATAACCTGTGATTGGATTAATGTTTCCCTAGTGAAGAAGTCAAAGCATTTCATGTTCCTATAACTGGTTTGCAGCTCTGCAGTAAAGGTCTTTGGTGTGGCAGAGAAAATAATTGCAAACGCAGCCCCAATCAGGATGTATAATCCCCTCGCAGCGAGGGTCCAATTCAGCGCAGTTAGACTGCCTGCGCAGGGGTTTGTAGCAGGATTTTCTTGTCAGGAGAGCCGAATGCACAGAAAACAAGTTAATTTTGGTATTTTAATATTCATCACCCATTCCTGCACAAAGGGGGGTAAATACATTGCTACTGCTCCAAGGAAGGGCCCTCCAGCTCCCCACGCAGAGGGTGCACGGTCGGGGCACTGCAACGGGGCTCTGGTCACCCCACAAGAAGAGACCTCCACTTGTGCTCAGATAAACACGTGCCTTTGGTCTTAATAGTAAATACTGTTCTGTCCAGTTAGACACCCAGTTTTGGACCCATATTGGCTACCGAACCTTTCAAAATCCCTGGTGTTACCTTACCTTGGACCTGACACAAGTGACTAGTAAAGAATTACTGTTGAGTGTACAACATGCATTACTTACGTCTGAGACATAGCTCATCTTCCCCAGGAAGAAGAGGCTCATGGCGCCAGAAGTAGGCTCTGAAGCAGGATCTGCCTGCTCGGGTGGGCGAGAAGAACTTCAGCGCTCATATGGGAGGAAAGTGAGCTGAAGACTGGGAACAAAATGTCTCCTATTTTCAGCTCCCGCGATAGCCTTCCCAAGAATTTGTGAAATGGTGTGTGCACATCATGCATAATCTGCCACACCAACATGCAAACCTTCATCATGCCAGCTAGCGAAGTCTCCACAGGGAAAGGCTCAGGCTCCCATCCCCAGCTGGGCAGGGAGAGCTTTCAAGAAACACGGTTTATTGGTGAACCCCGAAAGCAGAGGCGGATCTCTGAACAAAGCACTATAGAGTCAATTCTGCCTGTAGGGTTCAGAAGAGACATGATCGGGATCTCCAGGTGGAAAAAATGGGTAGGGGCAGCTGTGGGTGGACCAGAAGGTGCCAGAGACAAACTGAGACAGGAATGAAATGGGAGGCAAGAACAGAGTTTGAACACGATGTGCTGGAACAAGAATAGGGAGGGTGGGCTCCAGAACGGGCACGCTGCCCGACTGAGGAACAAGGCAGATGCTCTTGGCAGATAACCTTATGTTTGGATGTTACGGTATTGCTAGGCAGGTGGAGAGGATGGGAAGAAGGTTACCAGCACGGGAGTTGACAAATGGGATGTCATCATTTCCCATATGGGTAAGTGTCTCCAGTCTGTCCTTTGCATCCAACTAAAAGCTTGGGATATCTCAGCAGAAAGGAAGTGTCTGTGGCAGAGATGAGGAGTCTACATTAGGTCTATACTAAGACCTGGAAATTGCAGGCTGTGGGGCAGATAGGGGTAGCAGGAGACAAGTAAGAAGCAAAGACAGTGATTTCCAGGAAGATCCAGTTATTAAATTTAAAATTAAAAGACCAACTTTTACAAGTCAGATAGCGGGAGCCTCTGATGACCAATAGCAGGACAGCACAAGGGCTTCCCAGAACCCACTTGCCCACGTCTTGATTTTGACGTGACTCTGGGGGCCTGTGAGGAAGAAAGAATGAAAATGAAACAACACAGTCATTCCACAGCTGCTTTTATCACTTTATTCATACTTCTAGAGTAGACTTTTTAGCGGCTAAGCAAATACCTGAAACTCTCTCATTATATATATATATATATAATCATTCAAAAAGAAATAACGAGGAATTCTGCAAGTGTTTTTCCAATGAATATGCAGAAGGAACATTATCACCTCAGTAAACCAACTTTGAAAGTCTTCCACTAAAACCCTATAAAACCCAAACGATAGTCATAAATTAGCACTAGATTAATTCAAAGGAGAACTTATCCCCCCTCTGCGTACCTTCTAATCCATATCTCCAAGAGGTCATTTTAATTATCACACTGTCACTGCTATTCATTACTCTGCTTTTGGAGACAGAGAGCCAGCCCTGTGCCTTTTGGATGCCTTGGAATTCATTATATGAAGGCATTTTATTCTCCCTAAAAAACGTGCACAGTTTAACCCCCTCACCTTGAAATACTGACAATATCAGGTTTGCTTGGTGTTTTAAATCATTTTCCTTCCAGTGGGATATCTCTTTCTTGTTTTCAACCAAGTTCCCCTTATCTGAGAGAGACTAACTAAGAAAAGCCCAGCTAATGGGTGGCTAACACACAGACACATTCAGCTCAAGTTTTGTCAGATCCTGAGTAGCTTTGTTCTTTTTTAGAGGCATGCAAAGCCAATTTTTTGTCCTGACTTGCACCTGCCCACTCTTTCTGGCTGCAGTAATGCTAACTGGGTGGAAACTATGTGCCGGTGGCTCCCTGGAGGTCTGTTGTGATGGGGCTCCAGAAGTACGTGTGAGGTCCTGAAAGACAGAACGCAGACCTCAGCCTTGACCCTGCTTGCTTTCAGTTTACTTGTATGGAAAAGAGCTGAAGGACCTTACACAGAACTCCTTTCTATCCATTGAGATAGAGATATGGGAACCACATTCAAAGACAGATGAGCACACATGAGGGCCTACTAGGTTCCTGGCTGCATCAATGCATCCTAAGCTGCTCTCTGTTCTTCCTAGGATCACACCTTCGTTCAGCATTGATCGTGCTGAGGCCTTGCAGCCGGGTCTCCATTGCTGAAGAATCGGGGAGTACTTTCACAAGGGACAATAAATTTCAATTACCCGGAAAGTCTATTTTAGCTTATAATTCTCAGTTTTTCTCATACCTTTTCATTTATCCCCAGGATGTGTTCTCACACACAGGCCAGCGTGAGGACCCAGCTGAGTCTGACTCCATTCCTAGATTACACGGTGCTCAAGTCCTGGGAAAGAAGAGAGGAGCAACTGACCCAGCTCTTTTACTAGAGGACAGAGTGTCGGGACTACTGCTTCTTTAGGGCTACCCCACACCAAGAGGAGCTTTCAGTCTTGTTTTAGACGTCTTTCTTCACCCTCAGTCTGGTTCATCCTTTCTATCTCGGCAACTTTTCTCCTCCAACTCTCCTTTGCAGCCTAACTCCTAGCAGAAGACAGGGAAGAAAAGGCTCCTTCCCAAGGCTTCCGATGGGTTGGCAAGAGGCACTTCTTAGTGCACTTTCCCTCCTCATCCCCTGGGAGACACTCAGACTCCCATTAGGGTCACCCTCTTTTAGTTTTCACTTTGAGAACCACTAATCTTGTGCTTCAAATCCACATCCCTGGCAGATGTTCCAATTAGTCACACCACACAGGAGACAAGACTGCTGAACGACAGTGACTTTGGGCAGAGATTTCATAGCTGTCCATGTAATGGGAAGGTGGCGAGGTTACACTTGGGATTTTTTTTACAGGAGCGGCACAGCACTCTTTGTTAATCCCTTTCAGCACTACCCCTACCTCACACTGCCTCAGTCATGCATCTGTTGGGAAGTCCAGTCTTTCTAGACCCCAACCAGTTTTTGCTGGAGGACCACGCTTCCTGCCTGTTAGACAGGTCTTGCGGCGAGTTTCATGCCTGCAGCCCGACAGTAACATTTCTCATATGACCCCTTTCTTCAAATGATTTGATAGAAGAGCAAAAAACCTAACCATGCAGCGGATGATAAACGGCACACCGAGGAGCGCCTGCCTGACTCCCAGAAGCTATTTATCAGGCTCTCTTAATGCAAGCTAACAGGGCTAGCACATGCAATTGGCATAAGAGCTTCTGAGCCTGACACTAAAAGGGGAGACATCACATGGTGCAGCAGGGGAGCCAGGACTCCCTCATTAGCTCATCGTATGGATTACCCCTTTAAAGAGAGAGAGTCGAGGCTGGTGGAGGAAGGGGAGGCTTTCTCATTTTAACAAATGGCTTTTCAGCCCCTGCAAATGATTTTTGCAAACCTGTTGGGTCACTTTTTTTTTTTTTTTCCCAGAGATGAAGGGGAAAAAAAAAAAAAAAGAAAAGTCCTGAAATTGATTTACCATCTATAAATAAAAAAGAATCAATAGTAAAATTTCTAGCTAATTTCCCTTTCCCTCTTTCCCCTTTGGACTATTTGTTATCTTAGAAATACTTGTCTGGGAAAAAAAAAGAGAAACATTATCGGTTCCAGACCCTGATGTGCTCTTCCGCCTCACCCTGCAGACCAGCCCTCCTCCTCCTCCTCCTCCTCCTCCTCCTCCTCCTCCTCCTCCTCCTCCTCCTCCTCCTCCTCCTCCTCCTCCTCCTCCTCCTCTCCTTCTCCTCTCCTCTCCTCATCGCGTGGAGAGAGACTGGTCCTTCAGATGCGCCTGGCTCCTCTTCTCTGGCTTGCCGCCGGCATGGCTGTTCCCTTGGCCCCGCTGGGTTGTGCATTTAAAAAGCGGCAGTTTTTCCTTCCTGCCAAAGGAAGAGAGAGAAAGAGAGGACAGGTATTGTGAAACACGGCGGTGTTTCAGCAGCAGGTAAGCCGCGTGGGGGGTGTGCTCTGAGGAGAAGCCATGTGTAAAGTCTCACAGTGAAGTGCATCTGTAAGGAAGGCTTTGGCAGCTCGAGACAAATTAGAGATGGTTAAAGACCAGCTGGTGCCATCCTCCTCTGGCCAGAGCAGGGTTAGTCCTTCCAGGAGACTTCAAGGGCTTGTGCTAGCTCCGAGATCTCCAGGAGAAGGGCCCCACCGCTTCCTTTCGGGTAATGCACTCACAACTGTTTTCTCCTCACTGTGGCTCCCACACGCCTGAAACGTTTCACTTCATTTCTGCTCATTAACAGCCCTCGTATCGCTGTGATTATTTCCTTCTGGGGCATGTACCGTTCACAGGACAGCTGGATTCACGGGTCTGGATTGCCCCCACTGCCAGGGGGGTTCACAGCTGGGGCCAAACTCCTCACTGACAGACTCCCGCTGCGTGGCCAGGGAACATCCATCGCCCAACACATGATGCCAGTGCTTCCAGCACGCAGACCAGTGCCTGCAAAGAGTCCAATGTGATACTGCCATTTCACCGTGCCCATTAACTCCAATTATCTAACAGTCATGCAAAACTTCAATTGTCACTGTAGTTTGGAGTGTGGTGTTTCCAGTGCCCCTTTCAGGCCACGTTCCCAGCAGAGCAGTGGGAGTTTAACTACTGACCTCCAAAGGAGCAGAGTTACGCGAGACACGAAGTACTTTGGCAGTGACACCCCAGGAGCTCACGGGCTAAGAACTGAGCTCCTCACAACTCAGCACCGCAGAAACAGCTCCTCGGCTTCCCGCAGCTTCTCTGGGGGAACAGACCTACTTCGTAATGCTTTGGCTCCTGAGAAATCTCACTACTTGTTTCCCAGACAAAATGCTGCTGGGTGTGTGTTTACGGCGTGCACGATGAATGTTTGCTACTTTAAGGAAAAGTAAATCTCTATCCTTTATTATCAGTTAATCCTGTAACATTTCTATTCTATTTACTTATATAGCCTCGTTGCTCAGAGGCCTTAATTAAAATCCTCCATCTCACAGCCCAGCGCCCTCGCCACCTCTCCTCCCTCTGGGTCCTGGCACACTTGTGTTTCACAGCGAGATGGGCACAAGCGAGCGGTCGGCCTCAGCCCTGGTGTGTTTAGCTGCTGGGCAGGGCAAGGCCTGGGAAGAAGTGGCACAACTCACACCGTTGTACCCAGACATGTGGCTTTGATCGAGAGGCTGAATGACAGGGGCTGCAGGTCCTGCAGCACCATCCCTCGCTTCTCAGGGTGGCTTGGCCAGCACCGGGCCATCGCAGAGCAGAGAACTTTGCTTCACATCCCTCTACCAGCACCAGCGGGTCACACTAGCACTGCAAAGGTGCCTCTGAGCCAAACGCTGGGACCAGGAGCCAGAGGAACCACCTCTTGGCCGCCCACTGGAAGCCAAGGCAGCCCTACAACCCTGCCCGCAGAGTGCCGGTGGAGAGCAGGGTCCCTCCACGCTCGCCCCAAGCAGCATCAGCTCTGAGCAGCCATCATCATCCCCTGCGCATACCAAGCTCCAACCCTGTGGTGCTGCATCTCCCACTTATATTCGCAGAACATGAATTACCTCCCCTCACCAAGCTGGCTCTGCTGCGGCTGTAAAAGCACATATACCTTTTGATGGCTTCTCTTTTGTAAAAAACAGCAAAACCTGACTATCTATTCCCATGCAGCAGAAAGAAATCAAACTGCACTGTCAGCCTTGTTCACACCAAACAAGGGGCTCTGATGAGCCCTTGGGGTGCCCACTCAGACAGCTCCTGGCCCCCGCCCCAGTACCTGCCATGCCCTGCTCATTTTGTTCACTCGCCCCCCATTGCTATGGCAGGACACAAATGGTCGTCTACTTGTGCCTGATCTACTCTTTCAGCACTCAGTCTTCTCCTTCTAATATCAGTTACCTATGTTTGCTACGGCAGCTGGAGACCCAAGCCAAGCTGGTGTTGGTGCTGTACCAGTTGCCCAGGAAGTTGTGGAAGCTCCATCCCTGGAGATGTTTAAGGCTGGATGGGGCTTTGAGCAACCTGGTCTAGTGGGAAGTGTCCCTGCCTACGGCAGGGGGGTTGGAACTCGATGATCTTCAAGATCCCTTCCAACCTAAACCATTGTATGAATTCCTACTGAGACACAAATGCTAGGAAGGGGAAAACCTAGGAAGTCACATAGCCATGTCACCAAAAGTGAAGTGACTTACTGAAGGCCATGCAGCAGACTTGGGGAGAACTGAAAGGAGCAAGACAAGAAGAAATGGCTTTAAGTTGTGCCAGGGGAGGTTTAAGATGGATATTAGGAAAAGTGTCTTCACCGAAAGAGTTATCAAACATTGGAACATGCTGCCCAGGGAAGTGGTTAAGTCACCATCCTTGGAGGTATTTAAAAGACGGGTAGATGTGGTGCTGAGGGACATGGTTTAGTGGTGGTTTTGGCAGTGTTAGGTTAATGGTTGGACTCGGTCTTCAAGGTCCCTTCCAACTTAGATGATTCTATGAAAATAGCTGAGATGCAAACCCAGGTTTCCTGATCTCTCCACCCTGACTCACTGAGGAACTGGACCCCTCTAAACCTGCATTCCCCACCACGCAGGTGGATGATTGTCAATGCTTCTGCTTTTATTTGCAGAAGGAGGTTTCAAAATACATTTTGAAAGAATTGAAATAGCGTAGGGGCCAATGGGGCACAAGGCTTAGAGGGCTTCACCTCCACTAGGCCTCCCCTCCCCACTGCCGTCACAGCTGCCACCAGTTCAGCATCTACTGCATCTCCACAGATCAAGCACCAACCTAAGGCACAGGGGCATTTTGAAGAGAGAAACACTGAGACAAAAATAAATAAATTAGGACCCTGGGAGGGAGACCTGAGAGGCACACCGAAGTGAGAACAAGCGGTTTCTCTGGTTCTGCGTATAATTACATTGACAAGTTCCTAGACAACGCTGGAGACCCGAACACAGCAGCAGCTGTGGACCGAATGGAGAAATCACGCAAAACATGGGAAAGCCAGCCAGTCAATCCATCCCCTGCCCTGGGGCGGCATCGGCACTGCCCGTGTCACTGCTGACAGCCTGCCTGCCTGCCCGGGGGGCAGAGCCAGCGCCGGACGCTCGGCTCCTGGCCGCGCTGGGGCTGCCTCTCCCCTACGGACACGGATTTCTCTGCGCCCCCTCGCCCAGTCCACTGGAGAGGAGCTGCCGAACATCATTCCCATTCTCCTCTCTGCAAGTGGAGGAAACAATATAATATGAAACGTGCAAAGGGACAAAAATGGTCTTAAACCTCCTTCCTTGGGAGGTAACACAGAGAAGAGAAATCCTGTCTAACAGCGCTCACAGGTGGGATTTTTAGACGCTGGCTTTTTTTAGCAGCCGCCCAGGCACCCACTGAAATGATTGTGAGTATCGACCACTCTGTTCACATCAGGTACTTGTGACAAAGTGATTTTTTTGGACATACGGCCAATTGACAGACAGTCACGATCAAATCACAACTCTGCTGCATGCTCATCACACATACAACAGTTATATCTTGCAGCCGTGCAAACTGTTTTGCAAATTGAAACCTCAGAGGCATAGCAATTACAATACCAAATTTATACCACATCTCTCAGTCAACTAATTGTACATCCAAAAAATCACCACTTGAATAATCTGAATACATTCACCTTTACAGCTAAAAAAAACCCCACTACATGCTTGATCTCAACACAATTTTGAGTTACAGAACCTCATGGGAAAAAAATGCCAACCTCTGATTTCAACAGCAAAATTGCTTCTATCTAAATACAGCAGATGCATAATTCACATTGAGGTCTAACATCTCGGTGTTTCCAGCGATGCTCCTCTTTACGTTCTGCAAAATGAGGATATTCCTCTGGCTTCCTGTAGCTCTCTCATCCACTCCAAATGGACCATACGTGTCCACTCCAAAGCAACTGTATCTGGATTTCGAATTGTTAGGAAACCTTAAACCTTAACGGTCTTAAAGTGAATCAGCAGATGTGCAAACCGGGCTAACGTTTTAGATGAGCTGAGCTTTACAAGGCCACCACCACAGGCACCCTTGTGCCACTGTGGTATTTCGAGCTCTTTCACGAACACATTTCTTGACTTTTGTTTCCACCCGGTGAAGCAAGTTGAGGTGGGGAGCAATAGATTTGAATTAGTGACTTTGCAGCTAGTGCATTAAAGAGGGCCAAAATAGAAGAGAATTTGTGTTTAAATTGCAAAGGGAGGAGAAAACAAAGTTATACAGGCCACATGAGCGGGATCAAAAATGAATCATCAAGGCTGGAAAATGGCTAACCTCTGATCCCTGAAACCGAGAAATCTGGCTGCTGTCATGTAGCTGCTGATCTAATTTTTACACTTTCCCCTCCATACAGAGGAGACACGTTTCCATTGCGCCCGTCGCAGCTAAACAATCAATGCCTGATTACTTCAAATGCTTTACTCTCAGGGATGCACAATTAACCAGGCCCGTATTTGACACTGCAAGGGGAGCGCAGTATTTTCTGGGAATGTCTGACAAGTTTCAAACGTAAAAAAAAAAAAAAAAAAACAAAAAACACAAATCAAATGGCCCAGCAGATAGTGATACCCAGTGCCCTGGCAGTTAGATAATGTGTGTGCTCCAAAGCAAGGCCAATTAGAAGCAATAAAAACAAATCTGAAATGTTAGAGCAAAGGTCAGAAATCCTCAGCCATTACCACAGGCTTGATTTTTTTTTTTTTTTATTCCAAGCGGTCACCAGTGCCTATTTCCAGAAAGTGAGCACAAAGTCATGCTTGCCAGGTGACCACCCACCTATTACATCAGATTATGATTTCTGGGCCGTACAAACCCCACTAATGTGGTGCATGGAGAAGCCCAGCGCTACCTGGAAATCTCATCAGGTCTATACCCTGTGGCCCTGCCTTTCTGAATGCAGGAGCTGGTCCATGCTGCTTATAGAGGAGTGTGCGCTCTCTCTCTCTTATTCTCTTTCTCACTTCTCTGAACTTCTCTGACAAGTTTCAGATGTAAAAAAAACCACGACTCAAACGGCCCAGCTGATAACAGCGATCTCTGAAGGGAGGGAGGTTAAAGAGAGCATCTGTCGTTCATTTGGTGGGAACCCAGCCTAAACCACGACAAGAAGGCATCATATTAGAGCCTGCTCCCCAGGAGAGTTTGCAGATGTCTCTCCCTCTGCCGCAGAAGGTATCCTGCTACTTGTCGTCCATCTCTCGGTTCCTGCCCTCCTTCCCCAGCTCACTGCGGCAAGGCACACCTGCTTCGCCAAGGACACAGTGAACAGAGGCAGGAATAATTAGCTTCTAACTAGAACTGCATTATCACACAAGAGAAGGAGAAGTAGCCACAGTTACCAGCAACGTACGTGGCTCAGTCCCAGCCGTCGTTGTGCGTCTTTACTCACCCTGCAGCAGGAAGCTGCAGAGAGGATGGGAAGAGGCTTTGGTTTGTCTGCCATCCTCCTGTTTCCTAAGGAGCCGCAGGATAACAATGGGTTGCACTTACCCGATGAGATGCTAGCAGAAAATGACCATCTCTTGAGCTTGTTTAAGTTAGCAATATGATATTGGGATTAAGGTGCCATCATGTTAATCAGCCGTTACCCATGTTGACCCACCCTACGCATAGCAGCTGTCTCTGCTTTCAGAGCAGAGCGCTCTGTCCCGCTCTTCAGAAATACAGGGAGAATCCAGAACAGGGCTGAGGCATGAAATAACACAGATGCTGCAAATCTGCTTTCTGAGCCCTGGCTGCCTCGGAACAAGAAGCCCAAGGAAGGAAAAGGAAAGCAGGTGGGTATCTCCAGGCGTATCTATATGAGGATGCCTGTGAGAGCTAATCCAAATACATTTAGGGTGTAAATGTAAAGCTGATTAGTGAAACCACAGTAAGCTCCTATGTGGATATGCTCCTTCAGAGTTAAAGCAGCCATAATTCAATTTATTCATTTAGCTCATTTCCAAAAGTAAATTAAGGTAGAGTAAATTAAATTAAATCAGCTGACAGCACCTTCGTTTTGAAAGGGATTGTTAACATGGACCCAATCTACTTCATACAGTAATGCAGATTATTTGCTCCTGCTGGGCCACCCGTGAGGCGCACTGGCTCCCGGGGCTACTCATGAAGTATTTTTACATACCCTCTGTTCAGAGACTGTCTGAACACAGGACCGAGCCGGAGGTGTATTTGGCTCTTTGCATGTGCTTTAGTGTGTGCGTGCTTAAATCTAGGGTAAAATCCTTCCAGCCGGCGCTCTGGCTCCCAAGGGCTTGACAAGGTAATTGTTGTAATGTGGTATTTTGGTGAGCCCTCTGCTGGGAGCCGGCCAAGCACTGCAAAGCTCCCCAAGCTCGGCAAGTGGATCCTTTTCATTGAACCCACGCAAATGTGTCACCATTGAAAACCTGAAAGGTTTTCTTTAATGGCAGCTACAAGTATCAAGAGTTGCATAAAACGTGCAGACGTGTGTGGGAGTGAGCTGACAGATTATAATTACCAATAGAGAAGGGGGTAAAAAACAAAAATTAATTTTTGAGGCAAAACATATAATTTGCCTTGGAGCCATAGTAGTGCTCCCATTACTAATGCAATTTACAGCCCTGGAAATCACATTGAAGTTGTTTGACTCCTCAGCAGTTTGTTGTTTTGTTTGTTTTTTTGTTGTTTTTTTTTTTTTTTTAATTTTCCTTTTAAAGGAGCACCGGCCAATGTGGAAGGATGAAGCAAGAGGGTTTTTTTTAGAGACTTACATGAGCTTTGCACTTTTTGAAAGTGCAGGGAGCCAGCTAAGACAGTCTGCAGGCTCTGGCTGCCAGGCGGCGTTCCTGTGCTAGCTGGTGGGATCATGCCCCGCTGCAGCCCTGACCGGCCCTGCCAGTGACATTAGGAAGACTTAAATACAGTCTGGTGCCACTTGTCCCTATAAAAGCGACACAGCTATAGGGCACCCATGGAGCAGGTCCTGGTGAAATCCCTGAGGCAGGTTGCAATCCTCCTTTCCAAGGGAGCCGGGATGGCGATGGAGGGTTTTGGAGCTGAGTCTCTTTTTTTCTACCCTCATTTAATTTCCTCCTTTCTCTATGAATTATAAGCAGTTTTGCTGACCTTTCTCTGGAGCAGCACTGGAGGAAGGGGAACAAACCATTTACTTTGTTGCGTCTGCGCTATTCAAGAGGCATTCTCACAGTAGCGCTTATGATGCTGGCACCGTTTTGGTGCACTGGGACTTTCAGGGAGTCCCTTTGGTGACTCAGGGGTGTAGAAGGGTGAGCTGCTGATGTTACAAGTAGCCTGGGGAGGTGAGGAGCTTGCGTGTATCCTCTGTAGGCAAGGGGAATGGCCAGAACTGCAGATGTCTTCAGGATTGCTTTGAGGAACTCCTCCTTGAAGACCCAAATCAGTTTTATTTTGCAATAATTAAAAAAAACAAACAAACAAACAAACATCAAAACCACAAATATGGAGACATTGCACTTGCTCTTAGTAGCAGTGGCTGAAATGTGCAGCTGAAGTCTGAGCTGTCTCCTTGTCCGTGTTGGAGAACGTGTGGTTTGGTTGGCCCGCACAGACACTTCATTCAAACCGGTTTGCTAACTGGACTATATTTTCCTGTGCTAACACATACCTATGCCCTGTCCCCAGAGCCCAAGGGATGAATGGCTCAAAGATGGACAGCAGCATCTCCTTCCATGTGAGAGAAGCTGTGAGAAAAAAAGAAAGGGTGGCAGATTTTCCTCTCTCTCACTTCCATAGCATTGCAGTGCTACTGTGCCCTGGAAGCGGTGGAATATTTCAGATCTCGGTTGCACTGAGATAAAATTTGGTCTAGGGTGTTGTTGCCCTGACAAAGTTTATAACTCTTTCTAGGACATCCACTTTTTATTTTTTCTGTTTATTAGACTCTGTTCTCCTCTTAACCACTCAAAATGGTGGGGGAAAAGATGACAAGACAGTGATTTAAGTCTGGGAGAAGTGAGCTGGGGATGGCAGCAAACAGAGCCCCTAGAGAATGACAAGAAGCAGCCATATGCATAAAGAAGACAGGAGACTTCACTCCCAGTTCGCTTCAGTCTCAGCTGTCATCTCACTCATGGCCAGGTCAAAGAAAGCACTACCAGATGTAGGAGAAACCTCAAAAATCCTGAAGGCAGGTCTTAAAAGTGTAGAGAGGAATTTTTCTGAAACACGGTAAGAGGTGGACTGGGAAGAACATCGCAGACCCAGTGGGACAGAAGAACCCCCACACAGCACATGCCAGAAAGCAGCAAATCCATGGGATGGCGTCAGTCTGAGCCCATAAAGACCATACAACCTCCGGACACAGCTCTTTAGTGTCAAGATGGAGCTGAAAACTTGAAAGGCTGACTTGTCCTGGCAGAAGTGCCTTCCATCAGACTGTGCCCATACATGGCAAGACGTTCCCCAGCTCCGCACAGAGTGATGCCGATAATGGTACCCATCACCACCAAGGATGACAGGACAGTCCCGTGGGCCTACCCAGCCTGTTGGATACGCAGCTGTGAACTCATACATCATCATTAAGGCTGCAAAGTCAAGCAGCAAAAGGAGGAATTGCCAGAATAAAGGCTGTCAGAGCAATTTTAATTCAACCTCCTGGCGGATATGCCTTCTGATGCGGGCTTTAATTACCTCATCACAGCCTACTTTTTCTTCAACAAGACTGCTGCTTCATTCAGGGCGTGATGGACAGACAGCAATTAATGAAGGGCCAGTCAATATTTTCTTCTGTCCTTTTTTTTCTGTTCAGGGTGTGGCCCCAGGCATTATTTGCCGCGTGCCATCAAATTCTTGCTCTTGGACAGAATTATTCATCATCTCCTGGACTTTTCTCTCATGTGTATCGGTGCAGCAACTGAGAGCATCCCACACAGGAAGGAATTTTATCTTCCAACACCCCTGTGAGCAGAGAGCCTGGGTTTTACCTAGGAAAATGTGGTGTAGACGTGAGTTGCAGAATGCTCTGCTAGCGAAGCCCAGGTGGGATTTTTCAGGGTATCCACACTGTATCTGTTCAAAGCCCAACTCCCCTAACCTCAGCCAGAGCTGTAAGCACTCAGCGCTTCTGTAATTTGAACTCCACTGCGTCCAGAAAATAAGAAACATGGAACTGGTGGCTCTCAGAAAAAAAAAAAAAATCAGTGGTTAAAGAGGCAATGGCTCCTCTGGTGATGCTGGGCCAGAGCACAGCTCTGCTGCGCAGCCACTGAGTCAGGAGCGAAAGAAAAGAGCAACACTGACATGGGCAAAGGGGTGGACTTAAGGCAGCGCAAGGTGACTGGCGTTTGCAAATTTTCCGGCAAACATTCTGTCTTCCAGCCTTAACCATTCTCTGTAACGCCTGTATTCTGTTTTCTCTTAACCTCTTCAAATTTTTTCACCTTTTACCAAAGATTTCAGCGGAGGACATTTCTCACTTTCGACCCAAGCAATCTTAACCTTTACTCTGGCACAAGTAGGAAGAGGTGAGTGCAGGACAGAGAGGCAGCAAGAGGAAGAGCTCCCTGTGCCACCGGCGGCATCAAAGGGAGCCCCACTCAAACACTTTCCAGTGAGTGCAGTGAGAGCAGAGTTTGTTGGTCATCGAGCAGCTTACAAAAGGACAGTAACAAGAGGAGAGGAAGGGCATGAACCTTCATTGCCACCCAACAGCCCCTTTCTGCACTGCGCTCTCCTGCTCGGTGCCCACTTAACCCAACCTTAGAGAGACATCTTTATGTCCAGGGTGGACTTTCCTGAGCCTCTCTGAAGCATGTCTAAGTGGCAGCGCTCTCTTCTCCAGCAGCTTCTGTAGGCAGCACTGAGGTCTCTTTTACTCTGTTAGAAATTCATAGGCCTACGGGCTTGTTCACTCCAGAGAACGTCCAGCATTTTCAGCAAGGCTTTTAATTCATTAGCTCGCATAGAAAAATATTCTAACCTTCCTGCCCTCCCCAGCTGAGTCACTGATGCTTTCCTATCTTGCCGCAGACACATCACCTTCAGGAAAATAATTGCTTAGCATGCTGATAACGATGGGCATTTTCTTTCTGAACCGAGCATTTGTTTGGCACCGCGGGGTCTTCTCACGACGAGGACTGCAGGTCACATTGGGGTTACTGTTTGAAACAAGTCCTGACCTTCCCTTGCAGGCTGTGGGAAACACTGCATGGGCACTGGGCCGGGCTCCCACAGGATCGGGGCAAGGTTGGAGGAAGTTCAGTAAGAGAGAAGGGGCTGAAGGGTCCTGTGGGGGACTGGATGAGCTGTGGTGGGAGGGAGGGGACACTGGAGAATAACCCATGAGGTTCCCCCAGAGGTTCCTTCAGTTACAGAGGGAGCAGAAGCCTCTAAGCTTGATTTCTATGCCTTGCAACTGTGAATGCCTCCTCTTGCTGGTGAGGACATGTTGGGATGGAAGAGGATTGCCCAGGGAAGAGTTGGGTGCACCCAGGCTCATCCCAACCCTTCAGAGACCACCACCACAACAATGCGTTCAAGATTCATTTCTATCAACCAACTACTCAGGGACAAAACAGATAACCCCTACTACCCCCCTGGCCCCCAGCAGGCTCAGCAAATACGTGAGGGCTCCAGACCTAACCTGACTTTCATGGTGGCCTCTTGGGAAGTCGGTGGAGCCTGACTCCTACGAGGGTGCTGGGCACAGTTCCACATAGCGAGGAGCTGAAGGCCCCATCTACAGGTGACACGTGCCCAGGGGCTTCTGTGGACAAGGGCAGGTGGAATTTAACCATAGGTCCAGCTGACCAGTTGGATTCACTTACAGACATGTAAGCACCTACACAGGTACAGGTATTCCTCTTTCCCTCTTGGATTATTCCAAGCGTACGGGACAGCAGAGGGTGGCCTAGCCCCGGCTTCAACCTTGGTTCTGGAACCAGAGCTGTCGCATCAGTTCTTGCCCCTTGCTCCAGATGATCCTAATTCAGTTCCCACTGAACTGCCCCCATTGCCTATGCTCTAGGACGGCTGTCGTCAGACAGCCTGAGTGCGTGGACTGATCTCTGTAAAGGGGCCGGAGTTTGGCTATCAGCCATATTCCCGACTCAGCACCGTCTCTCCCTTTCTACGCCTCAGTTTTCTTCTCTGCAACATGGTGATACCAACATAAACATTTCCTTCTTTAAGATCCTTCAGTCAGATGAGCTCTGGAAGTGTTGCAGGTTGTTGCTATTTCCAGGGCTGCCGTTATAACACATTTTGGCTGCACTAATTCCCTCAAACAGAAATCGTTCTGCCTGGAGTAGGCTGGGACAAAGCAGCCAATTAGTTGTCCCTTACTCATTTATTAACTCTGCAGCTTTCTTTCAATGGAATCTGGTAATGTTTTAATACATTTTCATAAACTGTGGGCACAACATGTCCTGTTTCAAGCTAATAACCATGCCATATAATTAGTCCTGATTACACAGATATTTAGTATCATTTCACATATTCCAATCCTTTCCTGGTGCCACTGCCTAGCCAAGGCGTATTTAAAGCCACAGCCATCTCCCTTCTGTTTCCCGGCAGTTTGCAAGATTTTCTTTTGCAGTTAACACGACAGCTTCAAAGAACAATTTCATTTCATTGATGTACATTTTCTATATATACAGGCTCTGATCAAATGTCAGGTGACAAAGCCCAGGATACAAATAAAAGGCATTTGTCTACTTACAGAGAAAAGCTGGTATTTGAAAGCTATCAGGAAATTAACAACATGAATCTTTAAAAATCTATTCCTTAAACATCTGTTGGCTTTGGGCTGAACGTTTACTGTATTTAGGATTTTACTGTGAGGGAGCACTCCCCAGACAGAGTATCCCTCACCCCATTAAGACTCTGGTGGGGGAACGAGAGAAATTTGCCCTGTGCAACCCGATTATAGATGTGTATCTTTCCCTGCTGGCATGGCTGTCTCTATAGAGATGGACATGGATATTTGATGAGATTAAAATGCTTCAGTTACCACTGTCAGGGGTTCTTTAATTTAAAATGAAGAAAGCAAACAAACATTCCTTTTGATGAGGTAACTGAATGATGCTATGGAAAAGCACTTTGCTGTCAGGTGGTAATTAGGTTCAGTAATAGTCGTGGGATTTTAGCCTTGGAGGCTGTGGCCCCTGGGGGTCTGAGAGAAATGATACATTCAATTTCCGGAGGAGAGGAAGATGCTGGATGCTTTTCTCTGCTAACCCTGCAGGTCTCTGCAGATAAGGGCATTCAGAACTGCAGCGCTGACAATCCTCCTTGAGCCAGCCTAAACTGTTGTGTCAAGATCACGAACAGAGAAAGGGAGATGGACTCAAAGCAGGGTGTTTAAACACCTAACGCTGTCAGGCTGGCTCTGGCCACATATAGGAGGAACTGCCAGAATGGCTGCACCAAGAGGATTTTTAAAGACTGCAGAAGGAACTCCAGCAACTGCTCTATGGTCTGGGCTGATATTTGTAACATCCATCTTACGCATCACTAGAAAATCTTCAGTAGGAAAATGTTCCTTTGCAAACAAGCAGCTGCTTCCACAGATACTTTTTTAAGAGGGGAAAAAGGTGGGGAGAAGAAGGGAGTGAATTTCAAGGCTCAGCTGCCTCCCTTGCCAATTTGGAATTGTTTTTTTCACTGCAAAATATAAATTATATTTGGTTGTGCTATTAAGAGTTTGTAGAATCATAGAATGGTTTAGGTTGGAAAGGACCTGGAAGATCATCGAGTTCCAACCCCCCTGCCATAGGCAGGGACACCTCCCACCAGACCAGGTTGCCCAAGGCCACGTCCAGCCTGGCCTTGAACACCTCCAGGGATGGGGCCTCAACAACCTCTCTGGGCAACCTGAGTTGAACCCCAAATGAAATATTCCAATTGGCCCAAGTGCATTTAATTGGAAATTTTGAGTTTGGAGGTATTATTGCTGTTTTCTCAGACCAGAGGCAAGTTCTGAATATGGTGTTTCCCATGAAACAAGAGCTCTGGTTCCTGCTCTGCTCCCTTCCTCTTGTTATTATGCAGCTGTGCCTGTTCAAGGAATGATGGTTCTCAGTGAACAGTTCGTATCTCCCCTGCTCCTCACACATGCTGAGAGACACTGAAAGGTCATCAGTTGGCCCACGCCAGACAGAGGGCCAGCAGCACTGCAGGGATCAGAGCTTGGGCATTTCAAACCCACCGTTCACCCTTTTGTGCATTGCTCACCCATCCCTTACTTCATGTCCAAAAAGACTTCCTTGTGGACAAACATCCACTAAAATGATTGTAAATCTGGAGTAAGGACCGATGGTGGGGGGGGATCCCCAGGTAAAGGGCCCCAGTCAGGCCAGCAGGAGGAACCTGCCGCCTGGCTGCCAGTGTTGCAGCAGGTCCGAGGAGAGAGGGAGAACCCTGCCTTTAGCACAGGCTTGCCAGTAATTTCCTGAAGCACTAAAAAAAGTTTCCACTTCCAGAATTAAAACTTTTTAAAATAAAGTGGGTTTGATTATCCTCTCACTCTCAGGAGATAAATGAAAGGTAAGTCCATTAAAGATACTGGTGTGAGATTGGTGTACGGGCAGACAGAATTCAGGAAAGATATCGATATCTCCAAAATCCCCTGAATATTTTTTCAGGCATAAACCAAGTATCTTTCCTGATCATAAATGCTTTATTTCCGAATGGAATTTCAATAAAATAAGCACAGTTAGACTAGTACGCTTACTATAAAGCCATAATGCAGTAGCACTGAAGTTTAGTCATGAAAGATATTAAAAAAAGCAGCCCTGCTAAAGCAAGAGAAATTGCTTTCTGACCTACCGATTTTTAGGAGTAGGTGTTAGTGGTCTCTCCACCAAGGAGTTCAGCCTGTAGTAATCCAAGAACGTCCTGGCCACGTTTCTTCCAAGCTTCATATCTGTGAGTTTTTAATTAAGGAGCTTTTTTTTTTTTTTTTTTTTTTCTGAAATAATTAAAAATAGTAATAATAAAAAAGCAGAGTCTAAAGGTAAATTACTGCTATTTGATGCATGAGCAAGTTTTACATTAACCATCCCACAGCGCTCAGACTTCAGGCAAAGTGACTTATGCAAGCAGATAAAGTGGGGGTCATCTCGTTTGCTTCTTGTTTTCCCAAGCAGATACTGCATAAAACCACAGGCAGGAGGAAACAGTCTCCCTTTCTCCCCATGCCTGGTCGCAGAGCCCTGCGGCGGTCGTGAAGTGATACACCGGACCAAAGGGGCCTTGCATTTTCCATGTTCAGGGAAAATAATTACCTAAAAATGCTTGGATACAAGTAGTATTTCTGTGCTTGTATCCAGGAGACAAGGTCAACAGTGTCATGGTATGAACCAGCCATGGCCCAGTGTACAAATTTAGGGTTGGGATTAAAACTGTAGCCTTCCAAACGTTTAGCACTGATCCCCAGCCTGTTATATGGAAAATACATTGGTTTTTAATTGTGTTCTATGCAGGACCTGAAATGGTGATTTTATCACTGAACTGGAAGGAGAGTAGATTACCTTAAGGAGGTCAGCAGTGACTCTGGGGGCTCTTCTCTCACTAGCCACAATTCCTCCTCCAGCTGACCCTGAGCAGGTTAGCTGGTGCTGCACATCAAGGCTGCGACAGAGAGCTTGCGACCGCAGGAGCCAGACCTTCCTGAAGGCTTAGTTGCCTAAAAAGAAGCTGGGTAGCCTGCGAATGCATTGACAACGTGTCCGTGGGGTGAATCTCCTGCTCGTGTGAAATGTCAGCACTAGGTCGGCCTGGTACTGACCAGCGCCTGCTTATCATCTGCAGGGCGATGTCCAACTGGGAGAAACGCATTTGGTGCCATTATCCACAGCTGTATTACGGGGGCTGAGGACTCCTTTGTTTGCCTATTTTGAACTGATGCCTACCCACGCTACAATAAGCACATACTTCTCCAGGGCACTGCCCCAAATGGCCATCGTAATGGCCATTTCAGGAGTGCTGATGCAGCAGCTGAGGTAGGTGCATAACCTGGGGAACCCTAAATGCACCTCCGCATCTGACACCCAGCAGTCCAGTCCAGGAAAATAAACCACTGCTGGGTCGTTTTGCAGGCATGCGTGCATGTTCTGCTTTATCAATAGTTATCTGCTGATGTTTCCATTAGAGGAAAATTCCAGAAGCGCAGTGTCCCAGGGGCTTCCAGCAGTGCCTGTGAAGACGCGAGCTTCTAAATGAAGCTTTTATTACCCGCCCACTTACATTAGACGCATCAAAACAAGTGAGCATGAGACATCAGGTTCAGGCATCACTGCGAGATCTCTGTTTATCAATTATTTATTTATTTAAAGGGGATGTCGAACTGATGTGACTCAGTCTTTAGCTCTAGTTCTGCAAAAAGCCAGCCATCAGCTCTGCTGGCACTGCCGTCAAGCCCTGATCTAGTGGCTGAGGATGACTCCTGACGCTGCTTTTCCTTCCGGTGATCTGGTGTCACTTTTCCAGCTCCCACTGCTGCGCCCGGGGATGCTTACATGGATCTATCCCTTCTCTTTCAGGGTCTATCCTGATACGCTCATTGCCATCCTAATGCCATATGTGCTGCGGGCATCTATATTCTTCTGCCCAACAGTACAGCACAGACCGAACAGCTGGTGTTCACGGCTGTTGTCTGGGTGGACAGGGATAGTCGGTTGTGTGAAACAGCACCGGCTGTTTCACGGCTGCTGCAGTACCGAGTGAGCTTCCCTGCAGCCTGCCAGCACTGACGGACGAGACTAACCGTACGTGCGTGAAAGTTCAGAAAGTTGGAGACAGCCTAAAGTTTATCAATTCCAGGGAGGGCAGCATTGCTTTGAAAGTGTTTTGTGATTGTTACTGGAATTTGGGGGTGGCTGGGGGTAGTTTGGTTTCTGCAGACGTGAACTCAAAGCAGCGGCAAAGGTTAAGAGTTCAAAGTAGTCTGAGAAAGCGAGAAAGAAGGGGAGAGGGCTGTCAAACATTTAAGGGATTGAGAAGACTAACACGGCTTGATCTTGTAGTTTCTTTCATTTACTCGGCACTTTAAAGACATAAAGTGGTAATTGGACTCAGTAAAGTCTCTAGGACATTTTGTCAGTGCCAATCTCAGAAGGTTCCTCTGCCAGAAATGGCCCCTCTGCCCTTGTCTTTGTCTCTCTACGTTGCTTGTGTTTGCACAGTGGGAAACACCTGACCTGCTGTCCTGGGGGAGGAAGCCCTTAGATGAGAGTGGGTGCAGCCAAGGAAGTGCCTACATGAGCTCCTATGTGGTGCCTTACAACTCTACCTTAACCCTGACCTGGAAGAATCCAGTTCTACTGCTGAACTTAGGTCTTAGGAATAGCTTTCTAAAGGTAGGGACAGTTAACCACTGCAATAACCTGCCTTTGCACATCTGGAAACCTCCAGACTAGAAGTCTTCAAGAAATGGTTAAACCAACAGCAGACAAGAATAGCCTTCCGTGGTCCCGCACGAAATTCGGAAAAGGAAGTACAGAAGGGCCTCTAAGGGCCCTGCACCCCAATTTTCTACAGTTCTAAACGTGTAGAAAATCTTAACATGCAGCCCACGCGGACCTCCTGTTTGCTAAGATTACCAGGAAAGGCAAAGGCGTCTTGTGGAGGATGGACACACGGGGAGACGGACACTGTGAAGAAACAGGAAATGCAAACCTGTGCCACGCTCAGCCACCGAAAAGTCACAAATTGGGAGCAACTTGCAGTCAGCACTGATGGAGAGAGACTCGAACCAGCATGGGATAAAAAATGTGCATGTTCTAATATAGTCTCTCAAGGCTGTCCTGCCCCCACTGCTCTGCCTGCCGCCTTCGCAAAGGCTGAGCGGTTTCTGTCACGGAAATCAGGCAGCTGATACATAAAAACAGAAACATCACTACATCTCTCCCTGTGACTACCTAGCCTGGGCGAGAAATGGCCTGACTCACTCAGCAAGTGCAGGCGGCACACGTGTGCAGAACCGATGGAGAAAAACAAATCAAAGCAGTAACATTTGCATTTATTTCAGGTGCATGGAAGACCCAGACTCCACTTCGGCCTACATATCACGAGCACATAAATAACTGCAACTAGAACCAGAACCCACTTTTGTTGAGTGGTTGGTTGGTTTGTTTGTTTTTTTAACCGGCTTCCCTTCTGCAATCACACATGCTGTGCTTTTACCACAGGAACGCCCTACCTCGCTTGAACCATAGCCCCTTCCCAGCTATTCCCATCCCAGGAGCTCAGCTTACATATGACAGTAGAAATCCATTTGGGAGAGTCACAGTGGAAACTTCTGGGTGAATACCTTCACTAGTGTCTACAATTCCCTTTTGTCTCCCTTCCTCCTCCGTAGGCTTATTGTTCCTCCACGCTCCATATTTCCACCTGGAAGTGGAAACCAGCGTGCCCAAGGCCCCTCCTGGAAACACTGTTCTCACAGTATTCACTCTTTGAATGGCATCAGCAGTTTTGGGGAGATTTCATAACAGTCTGTTTATGCACAACTCTGCCAAATTTCACAGATGTTAGGAAATTCAACAATCATGCGAGGCTCTCTGCAAAATCCCTACCAAGCCTCACACCCCAAAGCTTCCAGCCCTGGTAAGAAAAGAGGAACTTAGGAGTGGGGAATCTCATAAGCCGTTACTAGTTTTCAACTGAGAAGATTCATCGATCCTGTTGTAGACAGTCTGCTTAAGCTGGAGCCTCTAGAAGCACAGACACAGTCTTGTTCTGTCTGTGCATGGAGGCAATAAAAATCTCAATTTGGAAACCAGTTAGCAGTACAAGTCATTAGGGGAGGTACTAAATGTTGCTGCTTTAATAGCTCACTGATCATTTAATAATGTCACTGCTGCAGAGCATGGTGGCACCATTCGCTCGCTTTTGTTTTGCTTTTTGAAATTCAGGGTCATTCCACTTTCAAGTGAGTGGATTATCTCTCTCTCCCCCTTTTGCCAGACACTGCAAACTGCTTTAAATAATTAGAAAAAGGATGGCTCCTTCAAGTTCACCATCTCATTTTCATAAGGTCCAGTGTCATTGCTTTGGAACGGGGAAGAGAAGCTGTGGTGGTGGTAAGGATTTGACAAGGGCAAAACAGTTAGCAGCCCCCACTCGTCTTTGATAAGTCCTGTGGGGTCTCTGCCAGGCAGATTGGATCTCTGTTTTTATGTCTCATCTAGAGGACAGCACCTCCATCAATTTGAAACACTGCGCTGGCTTATTAGCTTATGGAATTCATCCAAGTTTAGTCCTAAGCAGGATTTGAAATCGTGACCATTCAATCCAGAGGCACTGCTGACCAGACCCATGCAAGTCTTTTGTTTCAGATGAACAGCTTTAAGTTATCCTGAAGACAGATGGAGGGGAAGAAAAAAAAAAAACAGGGAAGGGAGAAGGAGGGGAAGGAAAATGAGATACAAAGAGAAAAATGAATCTTTATAATAGCTCGAATTAAAAACCAGAAGAAGCTGTTTGTTTGACAAAACTGAATTCTACAGCAAATCTCAGTCCACCACAACAACAATCCTGTTATTTATGAAAAGAGGGCTATTTTGTGTGAGAGAGTCCCAGATGACTGTGGTCAGCTAGCATACTGTCAGCTTTGTACAATCTCAAGAGAAATATGGATGAGGTTTTCTCGTCTGTTTATAACAGCTTCCATCAATGGATCAAACCCCTTCCTGACTTGAACAAGAGCTCTAATGGAAAATGGCATTACGCGGCTTTAAACCACCGTGTCATATCACGCCCGGTCTGATCAGAACTAGTCCTCTATTTTAGCAGAGCTGTTTTCACCAGTTACTTACTTGTTTTGTTTCACAGGGCTGACACTATTCTCTAATAAATAAGAGATGCTGCCCATATCGCACCTAACTGGGGGGCCCACTTCAAGCAAAGTGTAATTGGGGCAATACATAGACATGGTTGCGGGGGGCGGTGGTGGCGGTGATGAGGGGAAGGGGGGTTACTCCGTGGCTTTTCACCAGCATTTAACATGGTGCACGTCTGGGCACTTCCTTCCACGAGACTGTCACTCCAGCGAAACGAGGTTCACGGTGTCTAGTATATCTGGTTACACGTTTCAAAACCGTTAGCAAAGGAGGAAGCTTCCAAAAAGGAGTTTGGGGAGGGAGATAGGACTTACCCTGTCCTCCCTTTCAAGAGACCAGGGCCTGGCCGGGCAAGCACTGAAGGTTCAGGCTGTTGGTTTTGCGGGGCGGCGAGGTGCACGTGGGCATCTTTTCTGGGGAGACTGGGCCACTTCCAATGAGAAGGGGGCTTTTTGTAGCTCCCGTACAAGAAGCAGGCTCGGTGTGGGAATTACTGGTGACACCCTCTCATGGTATTTGGCGTGAACGCAGCCAGCCTGGAAACAGCAAAGGGACCTTCCCCAAGGAGTGTACTTCCATTCCCGACAGCCTCAGTTCCTGATCCCCGGTGGGAGAGGTGCTTTTGGAAACGAAACATAAGAGCAATGACGAGCCTTCATTTTTATTCCTCTTGTGTGTTAACAGGGAAGGAACCGGGCGGAAAGATCCCTGACTGACTGTTTCAGGCTTTCAGGCCCTTTCCCTGAAACGCTTGATTGTGGTGGAAGAAATTACGAAGATGGAAGTTGTGCGCTCTTCTCCCTGAGTAATCAGAGGCCTGTAATTTCCCCTCCTCCTCTGAAAGAGGAGGTTGGAGAATAGGTATCTTGGAGAGCACTGTTTTATCTCTGCCAGAGGGACTGTGCCGCAAGGACCACGCTGTATTTCCCTTGGACTCATTTCAGCATCCGCTGTCGCTTCTGCCCTTCTCGTGAACTAAACCGGAACAGGCAGATCCCAGCTCACACCCGGACATGGGGAACGGAGGGATCTCGAGGCAGAGAGAGGAAAAGTGAAGAAGGTGGAGGTGCTGCACAGGAACCAGCGCCAAGATAGAGCCAAGCACCCCCAACCCTGGCGGGGTGCTGCCATCCGAGGGCAGCAGAGACTCAAGGGGAGCAGAGGGGAGCGTGGTGGGGTGTCTGTCTACCCCAACTCTCCCGCTGCAACGCAGCAGCGCCAGCGGAGGAGCCACCCCGCTGAACCGCCTGACATTTTGCTGCTGATGAAAACCCCCATGCGATACCGAACTGCAGAGCTGCTACCGCATGCGGCCATGAAAAAGGAACACTAAATTCAGCGTGGGATTTGAGGCACGCAGACATGGAACGGAAACGCAGGCCGGTCCAGAGCAAGCACGGAAACGGAGAGGAGCGAGATGTCTCAGACACCGCCAAAGTAACACTGGAAACACAACAGGGCCACTGGCCGTTTTTACCTCTGAATCCACATGCCATTTACCAGCACTATGAGCACGATTTTGCAGGGACGTCTCTGACTGCTGCTCCATTATCCTAATGCCATCTTCACATTGCTCTGTGTAAGTTACATTTTATCCATCTCGCGGTCCCTCTACACCAGTGGGAGATGAAAATGGGCCCTCCTGTAAATGGTAATCTGGCCTAAACTATAAAATGACAAAAGAAAATGGTTTATTTAATATCTTGGCGGCGCTGACTCCTGAGGAGGTTATCTAAGGGACAGAGGTCAGAATCAAGCTTACAGCTGAAAAATAAAAACCCAGAAAGGGTGAATTTCAGCACCAGTATATTTTAATCCATGCAAATATTGCATCAGAATCACTCTGTATGCTGGTGTACTTTATATACTTAAAACCTGATTATAACACCTTCTATAAAATTGTCCCCAAATGAATTTGGGCTTGCATTTACTGGTCTCACATGAATGTTTGAGAGATCTTTATTTAGAGTATCGGGAAAACACTAGGATGGGTGTCTTTTGTGATTTTAACGTTTCTGATTTTTTCTATTGTTTAATTCTGGCCACTTTTCAAATCTGGGAAGGAGCTCTTGTGGATTAGCTGACCTCAGCTCTTTACACAGTGAATGAAAATTACAGAGCTGATTCCCTCTGATATACTGAAAAGGGATGAGGAGAAGAGAAGCAATTTCCAAGTAAAAGTCCAGCATTCACAATCTTCTCCTATCACTGATGAATGTTCTCAAATGCACAAGGGAAAAACAGCATGAAAATTTAAGTCTTAACTGTTTTTGCTTTCAGTGTGGTTGGAAATGCAAGAAGAGTACAATAATTTGCAATTCTAATTAAACCCCCCAAAATACACTGGAAAATCATGAGCTGAACTTTTTGGAGATCCTCTTGGTCCCTCGCATCTCAGCCCAGAAGCATGACAATACCCATTGTTGCATGTCTGACAGTTCCCATTAGGCATTCCACTCATGGCTTTGTGCATAACATTCACCACCACCCAAACAAAATCGGTTTCAAGATAAATGGTAGAAAGAGTGTTTCAACACACCAAACTGTGGATAAACCATTTTTCATCTCTAAATTGTTGGAAGCTCATGAGCTGTATAAATCATAACTGGGCATCAGTAGTCTGTTGCATGCTGCATTTTCCCTCTTCAGCTGCAGCTTGCATTTTGGGACAGAGCATAGTCGATAGCTCTGACAAGAGCAATCCTAAAAAGAAGAAATTAAGAAACAAGATTAAATAAGAAATATGAGGAATTAAGAAAGATGAGGATTGTGTTCCTTTCTGATATAAACCTGCATATAACTGGTTTTAATGTTTTTGAGTAGAGGAAAGATAAAAGAGAACTGCAGAATGCTCACAGCGATTGCAAGAGTCGTAATGATTTTGGGGACCTTTCTCCCCTGGCTGGTGTATCCCAGGCTCTTCTGGGTTCAGGTGCAACTACTTGTACTTGGGAACATGGCCACTTGCTCTCCAGTGTCCGAGCACATGCAGAAAACCTCTTGGAACCTACTTTAGATCACCCACCTGAAAAAGAACTCAGCCCAGTGGCTATTAGATGATTTCAGTCAAGATGCCTCCTGCTCAGGATTTGCTCAAAGACCCACTGGATTTCTCCTGCCTTCAGTCACTCTTTGATAAGTCCCTTCAATTCAAGGCACTACCTGCATTTGGAGTGGGTAAAATGCAGGGAAGAGACAACTTACCCTGAGCAACTGGCTTAGCTCCTCCCTCAGACTGTCTTGTTAAGGAAGAGGACCATGGCCTCAGAAGCTGTACTTTTAAAAACACTTGCAGTCTCCAAGTAATAGTCATGCTTCAGCGTGTTCAACATTTCAGCTGAGCTCAGTGCAAAGTGCAGTGATTTAAAGCTGGGAGATCAGGCGGGATTCAGCAAATTCAGAATTATTTATTTCTTTAGAGCAGAAAGTCTGGCTACAGATTATTTACTGCAAATGGGTCTGTTTGGGGGAGGGGAGGAAGGTGAAAGGGTAGAGAAGGGGCAAATTGATTGATTGAAAATTTTCAATTAAAACAAGCAGTTTTTAAAAAAGATTTAAGGCTTTATTGAAAAGTGGGAAATAATTCAAGAGTCTGGAGCCCTGCTAAGTGCAGATCATACAGATGAGGATGGGGGGAGAAGAAAAGCAAATCTTATTCTGTGGGAGAAGGGAGGGAAGAAATAACAAGGAAGAAAAGATATCATTATCTTTGTTTCTTTGGCTACATTAATGTATTTCTCTCCCTGAGTTATCTCCCAGTATCTGCAAGTATTGATTCAGAATGTGGTGGAGGCTGCAGGCAAAAAGAAAGCTCTGCTGGGAGTGCATTTTCAGAACTGTCAGAGCACAAAAAAGATCTGGGGATTGGTTTTGCAATGGGAACTACGCCTGGCCAAACCAGAGACAGGGCGCCTGCCCTCTCTGCAAGGACCAGGCTGGGCTGGGGTGGCAGAGCGGGTCCAGCTTAAGGGATGAATCAATGATGAAGGTGCCTTTGGGTGCTTTGCTTGGGATTGAGCGGCACTGCAGGATGAGAGGACAACCAGAGTTAAATGAAGTAAAAGGAGAAAGAAGGGGCATCATCTCATGAATGCCAAGGACTCATTTCTGTCTGCGTTGCTGACTCAGACTCAAGGGTCAATGCCACACTTAAGCACAGGCTATCTGCTGTAGGAGGGTTTCCTTCCCAAGGCAGGGACACACATGAGCTGGGCCAACAGCTGGGCATACCTTGTCTGTAGGAGATCACTCCAGAGTGGTGTTGGTGAATGGGAAGAAGAGAATTAGAGCTATTACTAGTAGGTAGAGAAACTAATGCTATTTTTGTCTTCGTAGGGAAGGAGTAAAATACTACTATAATCTCCGCCCCACCTCCCCACCCCCAATTAATTGCTTCTTTGCTATTATAATTCCCATTCCCAGATAAATTTAGCTTTTTCTAAAACCTTTGATTTTTCCTTTGTGTCTAAAATTCAAGCTGGAATGCAGTGATAAGGCACTACACCCATATGTATATATATTTAATCTACACACACAAATATAGCTATATATAGTCCCTGCCACAAATAACACTCCTCTGACTGCTGTCACAAAGGCTTTGCTAAAAAAGCTACTCACCCAGGCTGGCTTGTTTTCCTACATCATATCCCCCAGGGAGGGACTGCTGGCAGCAGTGGGGTCTGTGTCCAGATAAAGATGCCTGAAAGGTCTGCAGCTCTCCCCTTCTCCACCGCCTGTCTCTTCCCCTCACTTCTCTGATGGGGTGGGAATAAACCATTGCCAAACTTCAGATCCACCAACTCCTCTCATTGAAACAACAGCCGACTTTGCTGAAGTGGCTGGAAGTACGCGGCTGTACAGTCAATGTAGGAGTGGCCCTTGATTTATAAAAGGGACATCTCAAAGCGAGTGCTCGCAAGGGGATTCAGCATGAACTGGTGGGCCAGCTTTAGAGTCGCTGCTTTCGCTGGAGAAAAGGGCTTTCATAACAACATGCTTGTGACCATAATTTAACCAGCAACCTCTTGGTTTTATGAGACACCTAAGCAACAACTTTGCATCTCTCAGTTTTCCAGTGTCACTTACAGCTATAAAAATCACTTCCCCTTCAAACTCTCCTTATAGCGGTGAGGCCTGTCTGCTGCACTGCTCCTTACTCTGGCACAGCACCTATGCAACAAAATGAGAGGCTGAACTGAATAACAGTCCTGGTGGATGAAGATAACAAGTATAGGAAGCTGTTGGCTTGGTTGGTTGCTTGGTTTTTGCAAATGCAATTCTTTTATATGACTTCTTTTCCTATTAAACATTCATATTTTTGAGGCCGCATCCTATTTTGCTATTGCCACAGTCTCACTATCTTCTTGTGTTGCTCATCTCTGTCTCCATATTACTAACAAGAAATAATTGCAGGAGCCCTATTTGCCTCCATTCACGAGTTCCAGCATTGTCCTGGAGATTTTGCACTGATCCACTGCTCAGGTGACAGAACAGCACCAGCCTCTGCATGACCTGGAGAGAGCTCCCCCTTCCCACATCCACTTCTGACACTGCTGTTTGCGTTGAATCACTGGGGAGTATTCACCCATGGGTGCCAAAGGACATTTGCTGGAGCTGTGGACCCTGATGCAGAGGGCTGAGACTGACTGACTCTTCACTGAGCAGCCCTCTCTGGTCACTGCACAGCTGGATGGCTGAGCTCCCAGCTGTGTCCCAGGCTCTTGCAAGAAGCAGCATTTGGCTGTGGACTCACCAAGCTGAGTTAGACTCTGCCGCTCCTGAAGTTGGTTTCACAGAATCACGGAATCTTCAGAGTTGGAAGGGACCTCTAGAGATCATCTAGTCCAACTCCCCTGCTAAAGCAGGATTGCCCAGAGCACATTACTCAGGACTGCATCCAGGCGGGTCTTGAAAATCTCCAGAGAAGGGGACTCCACAACCTCCCTGGGCAGCCTGTTCCAGTGCTTTGTCACCCTCACCGTAAAGAAGTGTTTCCGTGTATTTGAACAGAACTTCCTATGTTCTAACTTGTGCCCATTGCCCCTCGTCCTGTCACTTGGAACCACTGAAAAGAGCCTGGCTCCATCCTCCTTCAACCCACCCTTTAGATACTTGTACACCATAATGTCTCCCCTCAGCCTTCTCTTCTCCAGGCTGAAGAGTCCCAGCTCTCTCAGCCTTTCCTCATAAGGGAGATGCTCCAATTCCTCAATCATCTTAGTTGCCCTACGCTGGACTCGCTCCAGCAGTTCTCTGTCCGTCTTGAACTGGGGAGCCCAAAACTAGACACAGTATTCCAGTTGTGGCCTCACCAGTGCAGAGGAGAGGGGGAAAAGGACCTCCCTCGACCCACTGGCTACACTCTTCCCTATGCAGCCCAGGATTCCATTGGCCTTTTTGGCAACAAGGGCACATTGCTGGGCCATGGATAATTTACTGTCTAGTAGGACCCCCAGATCCTTCTCCTCAGAACTACTTCCCAGCAAGTCCACCCCTAACCTATACTGGTGCTTTGCATTCTTCCTCCCCAGGTGCAGGACCTTGCGCTTGCTTTTGTTGAACCTCATGAGGTTCTTCTCTGCCCAGCTCTCCAGCCTGTCCAGGTCACGCTGGATGGTAGCACGGCCCTCTGGGGTGTCAGCCACCCCTCCCAGTTTGGTATCATCAGCGAACTTGCTGAGGATACACTCTGTTCCCTCATCCATCTTAATTGTCTGGGGATGTTAAGGGCTTTGGAAAGGATGATCAGAAGTCCAGAAAGCCTGAGGAGGAAAAACTGAAAAGATTTGTGGCCTTTGGACCACAGAATAGTGGAGAAAGAGAGAGACTGCAAATAGGTAGAGGCTGCTGTAGAACAGGATAAACTTTTCTGCGTCTGATGCTGATAGGACAAGAAACAATGGCCTTAATTTACAATAACTCAGATTGAGATTAAATTTTGGAGGAACCTTTCCAGCAATAAGACTAGTGAAGCACTATAAAAACATATGGGGAGGCTGCAGCACCCGTATCTTAAGACAGAATTATGGGAACAGATACCAGGAGAGGGGAAAGTAGAACCGATTTTATTTGAGGGCAGAGGGTTGTCCCTGTAACTCAGTTCCTTAGGTTCAGATCTTGTCGTATAGTAGCAGCCTCCACTGGGGTTTTTCTCAGTCCTTGGCAAGGCAGATACAACAGGTCTCTTCTTTTCCACTGCCAGGAAGAAAAGTAAGGGGCACAAATTCACCCTTTTGCAGCCCGCAGGCCCCAGAAGACCACCATAACCATCTCACCACCCACCTGCGACTGAAAAATCAACTCTTCCCTAAAGGCATTATGTGCTACTGTCTTCAGCTGGACTGTATTCCAAGTACTCTGCCCCACATTCATCTCATCCTTACTTCTGAATTCAAACACCGTTCTTCTTTAAAAGCCTCTCTGCCTTTTGCTGCTAATTAAAATATTAGTTGCACTCTGGCTTGCTTTTCCAAGAGGTCTGGACAGCATTGCAGGCAGTTCAGACAACCAACCAACCAAACAAACAGAATCCATTAGGAACTGCCACTGCTGACTGTCGCCCTTTCGCATACATCACATTGAAAAGGTTAATGCTTCCCAAAAGGGGTGGAAGAGACGGGTGGAGGGGAAGGGCAGGAGGGATCCAATCCTGGGAGGACCAGATGTCAAAGATGCTCAATACCGCACAGAATGGGCTCCCCCACGAGTAAGGCAATTGCCCATCCCTTGGCAAAGCTTCCCTTTGAGGGATCTATAATTTATTAGGGAAGGTGGAGTGCTGAATAAATTGTGCATAGAGATGAAGCCGTGATGATCGCTAACTCAAATCCCTAGGAGCTTGGCATTTTCAATCTTTAGCTCCCATTTGCGTCCCCCCGGTCCCTACTAAGTGAGCAAGCCAAAGAGCTGAATATCGACAAAACATAATGAGCTCATTGAGATCTAAGCATTGCAATTAGCAGGGTGGAATGGAGCAGAGGGGCTGGGAGGCAGACTGTAATTATTTATAATGTTGATAATCACTTACATGTAGTTAAAAATATAAATACATCCCAATGCTTGATGGCATTAACTACCCTTCAATTAACTCCACGCCCAATAAGTAAGCAATACCCAAGTACTTGCAGGAGAAGGGCTAAAGGCCTCTCTCATGGCTGTACTCACCAGGACCTACACACTGTTGGTGCAGGTTGGTGGAAGAAGAGCATTCAAAGAAGATAACCATCACTAACTAATGTTGCTAATGGAGTTGTGGAGAAGGCCATCTGAGACAAGTGGCTCATGTTCACATAGTGATAGATTCCCCTCTGCCATCTTCTTTCATAAATTTCATGAAACCCATCTTTTGGATATGCTTACAGGTTCTCACCCACATGACTGGAATTTGCTTAAGTCAATGGGTACTAGTGCAGAGAGCCCCACCGGAGGTGAGGAGTCCTTTGCTGTGTGTCAGGCTGGTATCTCTATGCTGCAGTCACAAAAGGAACCGTAGCGTATTACAGAGCTACTTGAACTATTGTTAGAAGCACTCAAACTACAGTATCGTGTGTCCCTGCACAGCTCACCTCATGCTGTTTCTCCTGTACCCAAGCCAGCTTGTGTAAAAATAGCTCGAGTACCTCTGTGCTACAGGTATTTCCCTCCTCCCGAAGATTTTGACCAAAGCAACTCTTCCACAAGGTCACCCAGTCTGGGCGATTTCAGAGATGGACAAGCACTTTCCTTTCGTGCAATATCCCATCTCTTTGTGGATATTGAATCAAAATGTGTCTCTTACAGAAATGTAAGAGATGTTATGAAAGAATTGGTTCAAATACAGTCATGTTTTGCCAACTAGAGGGAAGGGAGAACAGGCAATGGAAAGCAGCAACTCTAAGCATAGGCAAGCTCTCAGGGAAGATTACATACTTGAGAACTGATCTGAAGATCAAAAACACACCTTCACCTGAACAGTAAGCAGAAGTGACCCTTATCATCTCCACAGTGCACTCCATTGGTGTAAAAGTAAAGTGTAAGTCAAGTTTTAATGGAAAAACGGGTAAGAGTCATACCACAAGGGATGGGGAGATTATTGTACATCAAAAGAAAGACATTTTGGTGTGGGGGAGTAGATAAACCCCCAATTTGCCTCTACCATTGATTTCCTTCCAGGTGAAGGGAGCATTTAACACACTGAGGTTAAACTTGGACCCTTCTCGGTGCAGAAAGGGCAGCAGTGGAGAAATGGTCACCAGAGTTTAGTAAGGCAGCTTAATGAAAACACGGAAAATGTGGAAAGAAAAAAAAAAAGAAAGAAAAAAGAAAGAAAGAAAAAAAAAACAGAAAAGCAGGGAGAACAGAAGCAGACTGTATTGCAGTTGAACAAGCTCTGAGAAAATACAGGCAATGTTCAGTGAAACTGAAAGGGAAAAAAGCAAAACCCGAGTGAAAGGAAATTGTTCAAAGATAATTGAATGTATGTCCAAGCGCTAGCGCTTGCCAGCTAGCAATAAATACACCGCCTGCGAAAGCAAGCCAGTATAGGCAAAGGGAGGAAGTGCAAAAAGCAATCGAGGGGAAGCGAGAAGCATATGCAAGCCGGGCTGCAGTGCTGTAGGGTATAGGAACAGGAGACGAGGGACGACAGGCTAGAGAATGAAGCTGTGAGGCTGGAAATGAGGCAGAACTATGTATCTTGAACTGCATTCAAATAGGGCCCTTAGGCCTACCTCGAGCGTGCTGGAAACCTGAAGGAAAGGCAGCTGGACCAGGCTGTAAGGGCCTGGCAGCGGTCGGGAGAGTTGATGTATTTGGGACTGTGTTCTGGTAGAATAACCGTTCAGTTTTAGTGAGAAGGTACGGGAAATTGCTCCTTGGTCTGTGCATGACTTTGCAGGGATTGAAGCAGCTAACACAGAAATATACCTGAGCTATTCTAGCAGACAGAGAGACGGGGAAAAAGAAAGGACAGGGGGTTTCTGGCCTGTCTAGAAAAAAAACACAGAGAGCAGGAATAAAGGATTCTTTCACAAGAAGTAGCAAACCAGGTCAGACCAAACCTAACCTACTCCAATAGCCTGTCTTTGACAGCAGCCAGCATGCAAAGGAAGGATATAAGATACAATCCAAGTGAAGAGACCCTTCTCCTCATATGAGGAGCAGTGCGATTGCTACCTCAGCAAGGTGCTGTCCCTGAGCTGAGCACATCAGTTAACTGCCCCGAGGAACTTGGGCACAGGACTGGACAAACATGTCTCAGCCTTTTTCAGGATGAATTCCCTTTCTCTGTCGCCAGGAAAGTCTGCTGAGAACCAAAGGGAACACCCCCCAGGCACACATTCAAGTAAAGGGACAGGAATCAACATTTGCTGCAGCAAATTCTTTTAAGTGGTGTTTCCAAATGCAAAAATGAATGCAGAACTCATGAGGCATAAAGAGCTGGTAACAACAACAAATAAAACAATACCTGCCAATAGTAAAAACCTTTGAAAGACTGCCAGGTTCCTTCATTTGTAGATGAAAATCAAGGTGCAAAAGGGGCTGTGATGTTTCCAACCCCACCAAGGAAATGCAGCAGCAGAAACAAGAAAAGGAATTATTTCCTCACTTCATCCATAAGAACACACCTGTCTTTAGTCAAACTGATTCTTGCATGAGAGGAGACAGCCTAGACACATTGTCTGGTGAGGAGACCAAGGAAAGCATAGCATCAAAAGGATTTCCACAAAGATTTTCTAGGAGAAAGTCCCTTTGCTCCATCTGCATTTGTGTTTGCTGTACATTGCCTTTGTCACAGTTTGCAAGAAATAAGTGTTCTGCTGGCTCACCTCTCACAACCACAAAGCGATGCCTCACCCACGTTCAGCCAATGCAGGCACAAGGTAAAAAAAAACAAAAAACATGGGAGAGGAGAGCCCACTTGAAGCAGATCGTCTGTCAAAACGCAGCTCCCATGAAGAACGGCTTGCAATTGAACAACCACCCAAGAATTGCTTGGCGAAGTAATTTTGAGCTGATGTAGCTGAGAAAATGTGGGTCTGTTTGCAGATCATTTGTCAGACAGAAGAGTATGCCAGGCTGATCAGAGAAGGCAAAAGCCGTCAGAGGAGCCAAGTGCGTCCTGTTGCTGAAAGGGCACAAGAGCTGAGACCTGGCCTTTATGTAGGTCCTTCTGAGCACCTCAACCTGCGCTTTTTTGCTTTTCCAGACACACTTGAGCTGACTGCAATTATTTTATTTTTTTTAATTTATTTCATTTTTAATATCAAAACAATTATAGATTTTTTTTTGTTTGTTTTCCAAATTGGGTCTTTTCAGGAAAGAACATGTGTTAATAACAGCTACTATTTAAAATACAGAGAAAATTTAAAATAGGTCCTTTCCAGTCTTGTAACATGGTAACAACCTCAATATTTCAATGCTTTCATTGCAACCAGATCAACTGTAATTAGTTTTGACTAAAGCATTTGCTTTAGCAACACCTGATCTACAAGCCAAGGAAACCAACAGAGGGACCCCTACTTACTTCAGTGTGCTATGAAGAAGCTTCATGTTGAATTAACCAGTAAATCCAGTGAAAAACCTAGAGAACAAGGGTGGAAGTAACTCAGGCTCCCCAAAAAGGAGTGAAGAGATTCTGGCAAGCAAAATCTGAAGGTGGGAGAAAGGCGTCTAGACCCTTTCACCTGTCTGTGACTGTTGTAGTAACCTATTGTACATCAGATCAACTTATGGCAGGAGAAGCCGGCTCAAGTGAGCCCACAGTGGCTCCACAGCCCTGCTATTCCTGTCCTGAAAGCCTCATTCATTTATTGCACTGTTTTTCATGCATGCTAAAAATCCCCTTTATTCTTCTCTGCGCTGCTGCTGCCTTTGATTGTACAGAAGGGATTTCTAAATGCTTATTTACTACCATCCTCTTATAATTCCTGTGTCTTGGAGGAAAGACAGACCAGTTCATTTTGAAGCAGGATGTTCATCTTTTCGACGGCTAGCATAGACTGGGGCATCAATAAATTAGGGCTTCTAGGGATTAATTGATTGGAACAAGGTTGGTTAACTTTATGACTAAATGGGAACTAATCTGCTAGCAGACAGACTAGAGCTGGGTTACGTTTGTGCTCAGTGAGTTCGGGCTATGAAAATGTAAAATTGATGATGATAATAATAATGCAAACAGGGATGCCAAACGGAAAAGGAAAAAGGAGTTTTTTCTCCCTAAAGAAAATGTACACAGGCTCTGTTAGATCTGAAATGATATCTCCCTCAACCTCTTTTCTTTGTGAAAATCACTACTTCTGAAACAGAAATTCTACTGAAGGAAAGATCCTATTATCAGCAGCAGTCACATTTCACAGCAATGTGATTAACTGCCGGTCACATGGTCCCCTCGCTCACCACTTGTAGACAGCTCAATAATTTTAACGAGGAAAGAAGAGCGTCCTTCTCTTTCTTCCATCCTTCCTTCCTTCCCCTCCCCTCCCCCTCTCCTTTTTTCTGTCTTTCTTCCCCTCCCTTCTCCCCCTTCAGGCTTGCCTTACAAGGCAGGCAGTTGAAGCTGACCCTTAAGGAAAACCCCACTGGGACCTGGATATCACTTATCAAGTCTAAATATGCTGTCCTGGTCCAGGTTGATGGGAAGTGCGGCAGCCACATCTCAAAATCGCCCCCTTTCAGAACAAAACCAGTCACCTTGGCCAGGAAATGTACTACCTCCATCACAGTCACACTTCAATCACCAGCCTCTCCCTTGTCTCAGCTCCTGTCCTTGGTTTGGAGTATTTACAGCCCATCTGTCTGTCTCAAACACACTTCTCACTCAAGAGGGAAATTAATCTCTCCTTCTCTCCCCTCTCTGCTTTCTCCCTTCTTCTCCCTCCTCCTTCCCCCAACACTTGCAATTTGCCATGAACAGCTTCTCTTTTCTCATCTAAAATTCTCGATGACTTTGAAAATTGACTGCACCCACACACCTGGGCACGGCGAGAGATAATTGATTGCATTTTTATTTCGTCTCTTCCCTAAACTGTTTTCCTTGCTAATGGCCAGTTCTCTGCCATTTTTTTTTTTTTTTAACTGACACTCTGTGCGAGGGACTGAGGGAAAGGAAGAAATAACCAGCTGCTGAATATTGTCTCTTCTGCCTCTCCGAGGAACTAAAAGCTCAGTGAGTGATGAGGATCTTGCCTGGAGACAGACCGGACCTCACTGGGTCCAGGTGATAGAAAGCTTTGCAGGCCAGCTCTCTGGGGCTTTGCCAAGGGGCACGTCCTGTGGCACTGCGAAAAGTAAAGGTCACACAGGCTGCACACCAGTAAATAGAGTCACCTCCACTTTTTCCTCTCTCACCATCAAGCCTTCTGCATCCTCTCTCCAATCTGAGCAGGCTCCCCGTTTTACAAGCAGAGAAACTGAGGCACGGTGGAGAAGGGTGGTTTCCATGAAATCTCAGGAGATGGGAGGCACCACAACCGACAAAGCGCAGGACTGGGAATTGAGGCACCCTGCTTTTACGCCCAGATCGCCCAGCTTGGTATCAAGTGAGGACAGAGAAACCAAACTATTCAGATATGGACATCAACCTTGGCTCCTAAATCCAAAAGAAGTCTCTTAAAAAAGACAGCCAGATTTCTCAGGTGAAATACTGGCTGTGACTCAGTTTCCCCATGATAACAGTAATAGGCCAATTTGACTATGAATCTGCTTGTCTTCATCAGGAATTGGTGGCAGCTCTCTTATGCCTTTCAGGCTGAAAGGATATTACTAGCTTATTTGTTCCCAGCAAACCCCTGCTTCTCCTCCCCTCCTCTTCATGTGAAAGATGCATCGATATTGGTTAATTTGATGAATGACTCGAAAAAAACCAAGGCAGCCCTTCTGAACAGCCCATAAGCCGGGGCATAAGAGGCTGGGAGCAAAGGACAAATGCAGGAGAGTACAAACCAAACCCCACAAGTTAGTGGGAGGAAACTTGTGCTAACTAGAACTGCTCTAACTCATATGGAAATCTAACTGCAGAGGAGGCAGTGGAGCCTATGGAGACTGAAAGTAGGATGCAGGTATACAGGATAGGTTTCATAGGAGGAGCGAAACAGAATCGGTGAAGCAAAGTCATCAGATGAACTTAGAAGGCACCTACTGGTTAGGTGAATACTTCCCACTTGTATCTAACTCCGTGAGATTTTGCTTCCTAATAGGTAAAAGTTGCTCTTGCTGAGTGGTGACTCTTACTGCAGGAATGTGCTGGGGGAAAAGCAGAATTTTCTGGCGTGTGTTGGGGCAATCCATCTGCAGCTGGAGGGCCAGCGAGATCAGTCTGGAGAGAGATGGCAACCAGGAGAAGCCACCTTTGAAGTGACACAGTCTTTTGACCCTCAAATCCTGACAGACAGGTTCTGCGGATCGACATTGTCTGGAGCAACTGAACACACCCCTGAGCAAACTCACATTTGTACCTTAGAAAAACAGTAAGAATTGAAAAAACAGCCACGATCCATGGTTTAGGGGAGATCATGAGCATCTTATAAAGCATTTCTCCTTGAGAGTCTATGTCTAGCTACGCAAGGGACAGAAATGGGGCTGCTGAGGAAGAGAGGAAAAGGCCTGGATTCAAATCTCCAGTATGAAGATGCCTCTGATTTCCATGCTATCCATGGCCAGCAAGACCCTGGCACTGAAATCAGCCTTCAGCTGAATCCTCTACCTTGGAGCTCAAGATTGAGGAAAAACTTGAATTTGCAGTCGTACAAGATTTCTGCAGTGCAAGATGACAGAAATTCAGTGAAGTAACCTGATTTTGCCAGATTACTTGCCAAAACCTAAAGACATTTTGGCACTATGCAGCTTAAAATCCACCCCGTGCTTTAGTTTCCTTTCAAGTCTATACAGCAAAACTTGTTCCAAAAGAAACTCCTCCTTCTCTGACCATGGCTATAACCTGTCCAGCAAACCGTGTGTTTGCGCTTACGTGTGCTAAGCCAATTTACCTCAAGTCTCATGAGGCCAAAGCTACTCTAACGTTTTGCTGATCTGTAACAGACAGGAACATCCTTCACTTTTAACCTTTCCAGCACAGATCAGCTGATTATATACATCAAATACTGGTGTCAGAGATGAGCGAGAGCAGAAACAGTGGGAAATAAGATTTAGCCCTCACGTTCATTTAATTTTTATGATCAAAATGTTTCAAAACCCACTTATGTCCAAGGATATCCTCAAGTTGGATGAAGGTGTCAGGCAAAAAACGGACCCTTCTTTTCTCTTAGCCCGTTGCAGAAAACGGAATGGACAGGCTGGTGCTTCCAGAAAGGGAGGACAGGTTCCGAAGGAGCACTTCCTGGGGATGCATCTCTGAAGGAGTTCAAGGGAAGGCTTAAGCTGCAATAGCATTTAGAGGAGGGTGGATGATATTTTTAGGGACAATATAGGTTTGTTTGAACTATTTATCCTCTCTATACAAAACTGTTTCCTCTTCTATTTCAGTAAGTACATAGTTCCTCCGCAGTTTTATACTCTTAGATGTTTATATAACCTTCACTCAAGGATCACAGATTTAAGCATAAACATGCTTGATCCTTTCCTTTCACCTCATCCATGGATTTCTCTAACTGCACGAATGGAGAAGCGCTCCCCAAGGCAAGCTCCCCTCTCATCAGCTTGCAGTGACCTCAGGTCACAACCTCTGGCTTTGCCAAATGTGTGCAAACACAAAATTTGTACAGGGCTGCAGTCCAATTCAGTTTTAGCATTCCCTTTAAGAGTCAAACCTTCTTGATATTTATTGTCAGCCTTCAGACAAAAGCAACAATAAACATTTCTGGTGCGCTGACCTGCCGCGACCTGCCCATCTTTCTTGGCTCTCCCCAACATTAGGAAAAACCATTTCCAGAGCTGGTGGCTGTCAACAAGAGTTAACTTTTACTGGCCCTACACAGCTCTGTTCTCAGAGGCGCCTGATGGCCACCAATTGGCAATTTCTCTATTTGCTAACTGGAGATCAACCTCCCTTTTTCTGAGTGCTCCATTAAGAGGCACTCCTGAGCAAATGGATGAACGGATCCAAATCCCAGCACAGTGGGAAGCCTTCCTCTGTGTCCAGCAGGACCTGGACCAGGCTTCTAACCAGGCAGTAATTACTTGAAAAGAAATAGCTGTTGTAATCTTTGGAGCTAGCACAGGGCGGAGAATCGTTCACAAGTGTTAACCCCGGTGCTGGTCTGCCAGCAGCTCAGCTCCCTTCCTGCCTTACAGCATGATTTCTGGGGTCAGCCATTTCCAACTCAAGTACTGGGTATGACTTTCTGCACTTCTCTGGGAAAGGAAAATCTTAAATTTGAAACCTGAAAGATGCAGTCTCCAATGGGCCACAAGTCACATGCCTCTGACTCTCAGCAAAAAACCTCATCTCTGCAGTCAGGATGTTTTTGGGTTTTTTTTTTTTTTTTTTTTTTTTTTTTTACAAATACATTTCATACAAGAGGGGAAATGTAACAAACAAACCGTTTAATTAGCAGGTACTGCAGAAAGCAAGGAAAGAACAATGCTGTAGAGAGTGACTGTATTTTCTCTCCATTTATTTCACAGATAGAAGTGTTAGCGACAGCAAAAGAAGTAATAGTAATTCCTGAAAGAATAATTTTAAAAGAAAACAAACCAAAAACTTAGCAGCATCTGTTTATAGGCAGCCTGTGAAATGAGCAAGGCCCTACTTGGCCCAGACAGTGTTTGATCTGTACTAGAACTGTCTTCCTTGGGATGTCATATAAGTGCAATTGATCCTTCCACTGAAGCACAGGAGATTTACACTGATCACGCGCAGTCTCACTAATGGATGTCTCCATATGGCAGCAGGAAAATCAGACTTTTGGAGAATCAGTGTATACGTTATGTACACAGCTGATTTTTTATATTTCTCTTTCCTTAACTAGAGTCCAAAGTAGCAAGCATTTTAATCTCTACAGATATTCTAAAGCTTCCGTTCCCCTAAGTGATCTGACCTTGGTTAGAGCCATGATGGAGTCACTGCCATGACCCCACTGCAGTACAGATCTACCAGATGGTACCTGAGGATGACCAGCGTTAAACCTGTGGCCCACCCAATGCTGCTCTGCAGTGTCCTGAACAGACAGAAACCACAGCTTGACCGAGTTATATGTGACCTGAATATGGTTTGATGCCAGGAGAGCATTATGAAATCCAGAAAGATTTCACTGGTTCCCTGCCCAAACAGGTTTACCACTCTCACAGTAGTCACAGATACTTTAAAAAAGAATGAGATTTTCAATCCAGAGAAGGATTCGAATAAATCCTACTACCCCACAAAGCTACAGAAGATACAAAGCCTGCCTGGGAAGAGAAGTGAACATGGGAGTGTGCAGTATAGTTTAAAATTTGTGCTGCTTCTGGAGGCTTTGTCTTCTGCAGCAGGTGAGACCTGAATGAGCTACTCTGCGTGGAGCACTGATGCCACCGTGCCATTAGTTAGGCTCCAAACCTGCCAGAGCTAACAGAAAAACGATATGTAATTACTGTGTTTGCAAATGCAGGGATGTTGGGACTCTTGTGTAAATAAAAGGTATCCTTAGCCACAGAGAAGTGAATTTAATGACATTTAGTAGGAAGAGCTACAAGTACAGCGTGATAGTCATGTCAATTACCCTCTAAATGAGAAGAATCAGACCCCGAATATTCAAAGAGGAGGAGCCCACTGAGAAAGAACGTAAGAGAGAAAAGACAGCACAGTTATTTAAAGTACAGATACTGTCAGTATCTGATGCTGCAGGAGGCTTTAGATTGAAAGGAAGCAGAGACATCCCAAAGACCATCCGACAGACCTGCACAGTATTGCCTTCCAGATGATCAACACCAAGTAACGAAGGGAGAGGAGGTGCCACATTTCCAGCATGCCCAGCTCCATCCAGAGAGAAAAACTCAGATCTAAGTTTCTGTAAAACACCAGAGGCTGGCAGGTGAAGTTGGTCTGTCTCCAAATGGAGGTGAACAGGCGTTTGAAGTCTGTGCCTGCTGCGGCCAGAAGCTGATAAACACATCTCAGCAGTTGTGTCACAGGCTTTCATGGGCTTTTGAGGGGGCAAGAAGGTCAAGTGGGCACCTGCAAATTGCTGGAGAAGGTCAGCTTGGAGCAGATCACCATTTGGAAAAGCATACCCACTATGTGCATCATGCAGCTGAAGGGAGTGTGGTGGTCTTAGGTCCATTTGCCAGTGGAAATGTGTCCACAAGACAAAACCTGCTGCCTGGGTTGGCACCCTTGTTGCGTATTTTCACAGAGAAACAAGGCACTCAGTGGGCTATTGAGAGGTCTTTACTTTTCACCTCTAAATCTGGTCCCTCCAGATGGGGGCTAAGACAGTGGCTTGGGTAAACTCTCCCGTGGATACATTCTTTTTGGGCTGTTAATTCAGCACTAAATTGACACACACACACAACATTCTTATCAGAAGATATAAAAGCAATTCCTTGTATATGTCACACCATTCACAGTATCTCACAGCCACTCTCTGGAGCATTCAAATACAGCACAGTCAGATCTACCAAGACTTAGAGCCGCTGGGTCACCTTTAAATGCAGTTACTAGCCTTTCCCTACACCCCGGTGGCCTGGCTGGTAATGGATGTTTCAGGGAAGAGCCCAGAAACACAGAAACTGTCTCACACCGACTACATTTTAGAGCACTGTGCTCTGAAAAAGACGGCCTGCACTCAGCAGCTCTCCAGAGAAAAACAAGCTGGAGGTAGAAGAAAGCACCTGCTTTCTTCAGGGAAATCTAGACCTGCCTCCTGGTCTCTGGGAGAGATCCTTTTGAAACACCCAGCTGCAGCATGGTAAATAGCAGTCTGTCTTGCTATGCGACATTCTCATTCAACTTGGGCAAACACTTTGGCCAGGGCTGGAAGACAGTGTTGACGATGCAAATTTAGTCACTTGTGACTGTGTTGCTCTACTCCTACCTCTTAACCTCAGTCAAAATCCACTCATCAAAGAGTCCATTCCTTCTTGCTATTTTCTGTAAAGAATATAAATACCACTACGTGACAACAGTTGGGTTTCCTCTGTTGACAACTCGGTCAATGTTTGTGACCATTCCATAACACAGTCAGTGGACGCTGGGACAGCCAAAACCATGAAGTGAGGTCTTCTGAACTCAAGCCATCAGCATTTTCAAGAAGAGCAATAAATAGGAGGGCATTTGAAGTGTGCCCATTCACATGAGTGCATTTCAGTAAGCATCAAGACCGTAATGCACATCCACGAGACTTTTCTTACATATTAACAACACAGCACGTGCATGTGGCTGTGCCGCACATGGGCTTGGCTGAGCATACCACAGCTGCTGGCCAATGCGATCAAAATGGAATTGGGCCACCTGGGCTTGTGTCTGCTTATCTTCATGTCCACTCGTGCAACAAAGTGCCTGTTGGTTTAGAGACAATAGTGCTTACCTTTTCAAAGCCCCAATAGTAGTGGAAAAGGTGAGAAAGAAAAAGAAAAGGAAGAAAAAAACCCCAACAATTTACCTTAATGATACGGTTTGGTTAAGAATTAAGTGTTGATGAAAATTTGAAAGCTAAAGCCCACTTTTTAATTCACAGACCAGCTGCAGCACAGCATGCAGAAAGTGTGGTTGTCTGTCTCATTCGCTAAAACACCTCTTTCCTAGCATGGTGATGACTATACTCTTCTGTAATTCAGTTTAATTGAAATTCTATGCCTGTTAAATTCTGAGTCCTATATTGATCAACATATGTCAACTGTGGAAAATTGTACTAAATTGTGTTGTGTTACTGTGAAGCAGTCAACTGTCCATCGGTGTCTGAAGTTAGTTTATTTCACCTACTCAAAATTGGACCTGGACTGATATTACATCTAGAATTGGATTTTCTGTTCTTGATTTTTTAATAACTAGGATTTGTACCACACTCAGAGAGATAAACAGAGCCAGCAATTTGGGCTGTGAATCCATCAACTCGTACGCATGAAGCAGAGCCTTGCCTGGTTAGGAGCTGCATGAGAAACCTCCCAGGACCAGTCAGCTGTTGTTCAAGGTGTTGCTGGAGTTTCGACAAACAGCTCTCTCCCTCCTCTGCTGGTCCTGAACTGATCCCATTACATAGGGTACATGGCAGTTAAATAAGCTTCTGACCATATTTTTCACAACAATATTTCCCAGGCCTTCTTTTCCTGTTCGGAATCATTCCCTGGGGCTTTCTGCAAGAATCATGATGCTGAAATATTGCATCCTGAGCGCTGGCACATGTGATATTGTAATCCAGGCAAGATTCCCCCAAATATAAAACAGGAAGAGAAGGATAAAATCATGTCAGTGTATATGCAGAAAGCAGATAAAACAATAAAGAGACTCAAATAAGCTTACTAGTTATTACACCAGCATGGAATTTAAGCAAACTGTGTTACATGGGATCATCGTCTGGGGCTTTTGGCACACCAGTCACACTAACCTTCAGGAACCATAACTCAGTATCTAATACTCCAGAAAATGCAAAGAAGTTAGAGATCAAATATCACTTTGAGGGCTGTAAGGCACTGGCACAGGTTGCCCAGAGAGGTTGTTGAGGCCCCATCCCTGGAGGTGTTCAAGGCCAGGCTGGATGTGGCCTTGGGCAACCTGGTCTAGTGGGAGGTGTCCCTGCCTATGGCAGGGGGATTGGAACTCAATGATCTTCAAGGTCCTTTCCAACCTAAACCATTCTATGATTCTATGATTCTATGGGTGAATTTTCCATCCTGAGCAGTTCTCTTCGTGGGGCTAACAGGTGACTTGTAGAAGAGGCAAATACTAATAAGACTTTTTCCTCTGCAGCCTGGTGCTAGGGATGCTTCCTTCTTCTGAAAGGAAAGTGAATTGAAGGTAATGAATAATTACAAACAGACTTGGGGATCTAGAGACTGTTGCTGTATGAATATTTTCTCCTTTGGATTTATTTCAGCTGGAAGTAACTAGCAAGGTTACTTTTTTTTTTCTCCCTCCAGCCATTGGATAACAAAATCTTTCTGCAAAACAACAGAACAGAGTAGTTCTCCATTCTTTACACTTCCTTTTGGATTTGTTATTCCTAGATCTCCCAGGTTAACTGTCTATGGCCTAACCTCAAAACCTGGCAATGGTGAAAGAAAAAAGCGCAAAGAAGAATTGGCTAGACAAGAGAAACAGGGAATGAGAGGCCGTCTGATTTACCTATTTGTCGCTAGACAGAATCTGGCTGTAGTTGTCTTTTTCTCTTGCTAGCCAATATAAAGCCAGTTAAGGGGCCCGCATTGGCTCTTCCTGGACAGTACAATGTTGCTTTAGGCTGACATATTTCAGCATGGAGGATCTTCGATGAATTCTACCCGTTTGCTTTGGAGGAAGGTTATAAGAACAGACTGAGCAGTGTTATCCGTGACAAGATCAGAATGGACACAGCATCTTTGGAGATGCACAGCTCTTTTATGAGATAGCTAACCCTCCAGCTGGGCGGGGGTGGAGATCCAAGGCAGTAAATTGCCTGTCACAGAGCTTCTCCAAGTCATGCTAGTGATCATATGGCCGCCGGGCCTACATCTGCAGTCTAGCAGAGGGGCTGAAGATCAAACGGACCTATTCAAGTGAAATTCAAACACAGAGACTTCTAGGAAAGGACTGTCTGAGGTTATCTAGCTTCTCTATCTGCCCTAGGTTGCTCTGACAGCTCCTGACAGATGGGTGCCCCCTTTGTTCCGAAAGCAGCAATGGGGATCCCTGAGCCTCCCACCCCAGTGCTTAAATGCAAACCTCGGTATCCCATCTTTAGTACTTTCTTCATGTATCAGACAAATCCCCCCCTTGCTGCAGGTGAGGCCCATCACTCCTACTCTTAACTACCATGGCCACGGAGAATAGATTATTCCCCTCTTCTTTGTAGTCACGAAGGTATTTAAAGACTGTAACATGTTCTCCCTCTATCTGGCTCTTTCCCGTGCTAAACAACTCCGAGTTCTTTTGACCTTTCCTCTCAAATCCTATTTTCCAGGTCTCCAATTGTTTCTGTAGCTTTTCTCCTCCTGACCCACGTTTTTTTGTGAAAAAAATGCATCCAGAATCAGCCACAGTGCTCTGGCTGTGACCTAACTAACCCTGAGAAAAGCAGAGGGGTAATTCCAGTAACTCTTTCCAAGGGAGACTGCTGGTTTACCCCTAAACCAGAATTTATGTCATGCTGGTGATCCATGGTTCCCAAACCTGCTTCATGACTAGTTTGTCACCTGCCTCAATCTATGCAGCTGATTCTTTCTGCCTATGTATAAATTCCTGCCTTGGCGTTCACTGAATTGCATCCTCCCTCCCTTTCATTCTTTTTCAGAACATTTCTCCAATTTGTTTGATCTTCTCAAGTGGAAGCTCTTGCACAGAGCAGCCTCTACAAATACACAGTGCAGCTGAAATTCCCCAGTGTTAAAAATATATGCTTGACTGTAAAACACTCTACTTTTTATATGGAAATAGCAGCTCACTGGGACAAAAGTGGCATTGCATTGCATGGCATGCTGAAGCAATCTGGGGAAAAGAAAAACTATTACATACCAAAAATAAAAATACAAAGTAAATAAATAAATAAAGCCAATGAGATTGAATTTACAAACATATCAAAATCTTCCTACGCAGAGACATTTACTTTCCATGCAAAAATAGTTTCTTATCTGCTTTTATCTCCATTCTATATGCACGCTGTACATCTCAGGGGACTGACTGCTTGATATGTTGTTCATTTTGGGGGGAGCGGGACATACAGAACTGACACAAACTTCTTTAGCAAGTAGCACAACTATTCACTCAACATCCATTGGCCTCAAAAAGCAATTCTGTCCTCTTTTCCCTCTTTTCTCATTTTGTTTTCAACCACCACTGACAGATACCTTCAGCTTTCTTCTCTTTTCATGCTGCATAGGGAAAGCATCAGTAATTAATTCTAATCACAGGGAAGAAAAGCACAGCTGTAGAGCATGTCCAATGGAAAAACATGGTCAGAAACTCCCTACTCGCACTCTTGTCTGTCTGCATCTATAATACACAAAGAACTGTGTATCCAAAAGAGAGAGGAAAAGCACCTCTCGCTCAATATTTTGTGCTTGTAGCAGACCAGCAGTGAAACAGAGAAAAATTAAAGCTCTGTTTAAATTTTCGTGCAATGCATGAATAACACCTCAGAGTGATGTTAAACGGTCAGCAGAACCTTGGGAACGTGTCTGCTGCCAGACTGGGACTGACTGATAGACCCCCTAAGGACAACATCCACTTTCTGATACTGCTTCATTCTCTGTGATGCTTACTGCATGACGCGTCCATGGTTTGATGGTATGTGTGGGTAGAGACCCAGTGATACTACACTTCAGTGTGGATTAAGGATAACCACTTCAGGGCTATTTATAATATGAATATTAGCAAAGTGACACTCACTCATTCAAGAGGTACCATCTTTTCTTCAGCCTCTTCTTCCAGACTTCCTTCTACAGGGAAGTTTAAGCTTTGTAAGTTTAAAACTCCTGTCAGCCACTTGAAGCCACCACTCACCACACATAACTTGCCCGAGGTGAAGACACATCAGGAAAGTTTCAGGGACCTGCGCCCAGAGCAATTGCCTCATACACCAAATACCACAATGCAGTTGGACACCTCATAGCAAATTGCCGCTTTTTCCTTGCCAGGTGGCTCACCTGCATCATTCCACAAGATCCATGAGATCAAGCCTTGCCTGTCCTTCAAGCCATATTTGACTGCAAGTTTTGTGTCCTAAACACCTCCCTCAACACCACCTTCTCAAAGTAATGACATATCCAGTCTTTTTTTCTTTTAATTTATCTATTGATTTTTTTTTTTTTCTGAATAATATCCCTCTTCACTGAGTTTCACAGCTCAGTATATGTGGCAAAAAGTTTCATGGATACTATGTCCTCTTTATTCACCAATTTTCACCTGTCCTACACATCTTATTGGAAGGTATGGAGACACGGATCTGCCAGCTCCACCTCTGCCAGCAATTAAGTGAAATCTTTTATTTTTGTGAGCTAAGGGAAAGAGGAAACAATTACTACCACTTTCAAAACACCTCTGATGAAAGCATGCTCAGTGAGAACCTTCCACGGTACATTTGATTCTTGCAAACTTCAATTTGTAGAAGCACTCTGCGTTATGGAAATGGGTGGCGTAACTTTGTCTCCTGTTAGTCCAGGTGGCAAAACAAAGCCAAGCCTTCTCTTACCGGCAGTATCCTAAGCACTGTGTGAACCGTACATCTCAAACTAGCAGGGTTCCCCAGCCAGGCTGCTTTTACAATGAAGAAGCACTAGCAAAGGGATAACAATAAGGAAATAGCAGACATGCTTGGACAGAAAGACGTCATAACAAAGTGCTTGACTTCACTCAAGGGTGATATCTGCACAGACACAGGAGGAGGAATTCAGGTATAACAGGAGACCTGAATATTATGACTAAAGAAAAAGGACGCTAAGAAGTAGGAGGCCTCTGGTGGACAGACCTGGGCTGCTCATCTTGGCATCCAGGTCCATGGTTTACTCTGGGATGGAAAGAGACACTAAATTCTTTTAAGAAATGCCAAAGGTAGAACAGTACCTAATTAGTGATTTTAGAAAAACAGCTATATAAAAATAAAAATATGCAAGAAAAAAGAAGTCACGATTTTGTCTGACATAGAATGAAACCAATATATCTGTCTAAATACAGAATTTCTAAGTTTCTTCATTTAGATGCCACTATCGTTGGGCCTAAAGCAAGTCTCTCAATAGCTTGACAACAGATTTTTATGGGATTTGGTATGGGGATTTAGACTTGTTTTCCTTTTAATTAGTGATGCCTCTAAATTTCACAGCATGCTTTGAAATTCCATATCTACCTTACATTTTATACTCCCTTTTCCTCCTATAAAAACATATGAACTCAAATAATCTTACAAAACAGCACTAATATTTCCTTCCCCAAAGGATCCAAAATATTCTAGACTTTTGCTCACCACTAACAAGGAACTACCTCTGCATTAAAATACAAGTAACTGCTTAACAGCACACAGTAACACAAAAAAAGCCCTTTAAGACAAGCATGAAGAGCAATGACTCTGCCCGAGAAGTTCAGAGAGATAAAAGATTGTTACATCTGCATCACGCTTTGGCAAAGAGACATGGCTGCTAGAACGTCAACCACTACCGTCAGGATTTAGTATTATAAATCATATAATCCAATGGCGTATGGATTAAAAAAAAAAAAAAAAAGCAGCACTGAATTATTTCTATATCCTGTGAGCCAGTGGAAGACAGACAGTTACTTCAGCAAGCATAGACTTAATCCTCTGTGTTCAGAACTGCTTAATGGAGGGGTCTGGAAAAGCGAAAGGATGGACTTCACTCAACATTTTGGATTCACAGAAATGCCTGAAAAAGCAGCCCTTTCAGTGTCCCACGTCGAGGTGGGTACAAGTGGATTCTTCTTAGCTATTTATTGTCACTCTTACTTCTGGTTTCTACCAGAACACAGACTAAAAAGAGCAACAAAAGGATGTTATGCAGATATTTTGAGCCCAACAAAACAGTTGGTTTACCCTTGGGGTATACAAAGTCAATGGTCCTTGGAGCAATTTTGACTGGTATTTAATTCTACTGCTTAGTGTAGGCACTCGGGGAAACAGTTCTTGTGCTATTTCGGTAGCTTTAGCATCATACTGCATAGAAGCTAAAAATCTCTCTGTACTCATCTCTCTAATGCATCCTTGGAATGACAGAGACAGGAAAAGAACCCGGCAAATACAGTGTGTTGAGTAGCTAGTGGCATGCATAAAAGGAAGGAAGGGAGATGTAATTTCAGGTATTTTATTATACTCCAATTTTCACTCAATCTGATTGTAACCAGCCATTTTCAGAGCCAACGCTTGCTTTCAGAGAAGCCTCAGAAGCAGGGACTTTTTTTTAATCAGTATGAGAGTAACTTATTGCCTTGTTGATTTATACCAAGGAGCAGGTGGGATAACTCGAGGCCAGCTTGAAGCTTTACCATTTCATGAGCAGCGGGCAAATGCAACTCATCACTGTATGGTATGCTGTGAAAATACTACTTGCTATTTTGATTTCCACAAAAGAGCTGATGCTTTTGTAAAGAATGTGTTGTGTTCCTGCAGATGATATGAAAAACATTGATTAATCAGGTAAGCATCCCCAAAATATATCTATTTAATCTAAGCATGCGTACAATTATACATGGATTCTCTCTGATGGGCCTAGAGATGTGTTTTTTCCTCATGTCAGACCTTTCACCTCCTGCTAAAAACCTCATGAAAAGAATAGGCAACAACAGAGGTCTACAAATCTTATAAAATCACACAAGTCCGGGTTCTCCATGAGTTACAGGCAGTAGTTGGTATAAGAACTACTAAAGGAGTTCTTATTTTTCAGTTCTTCCATCACTAGTTGAATGACCAGCTAGAGCTAGCTGAAATGCATACTAACAAATCCGAGTGGTCATTATATTCTCAATTTCAAGGTTCGGGTTATTTTTGCTAGCTTACTAGGATTTTGTCTTTTTTTTTTTTTTTTTTTTTCTTTCTTTCTTTATAATATTTAGAGTCAGTGCATTTCTGGGTGCTGCAGCTGAGATTTCAAATTCCTGACCGTGGCTGGGAGGAAGTGGCACTGACTTGGCAGGCAGAAGACGTAAGTTCTGTTCTCAGCTCTGCAATTCATTTCCTCTCTCACTTTGCACATGCCTTTTTCTTCTCCCATAATACGTTTGTCCATCTAAATTGTACAGCCTTCTAGGCAAGGATGGTCTTTCTCTTAGTATTTGTGTCTGGCATCACTCAATAGTGCTCCTGTTTCCTCTTGAGTCTTGAGCAGTATTGTAAGTCAAGCAATTAAGAAGAGCAAAAAGCCTGATTATTCTGCCTAAAAAAAGTCCATAATGGAACTAACACTGTGCAGATGGGAGAACAGATACATCATATGACTATTTTGCTCCATTACACAACAAAGAGCAGCTCTCTAACAAGCTGGATGTTGGTAATTTTTTGTCCGGGCCAATCAGCAAATACTGATAAATAACAAGTGAGTATGCATTTACGAGTGATTTATTAACCAAAACCAGGAGCTAACATTGTAGCAAAAACTATACTAAAAACAAATGGGCATACTTAGTTTGCTATCACCAGTAGAGGCACCTTCACTAGTGATAACGCAGACTTGGACTACAGACCCTGCGGGGCACAGATTTCGCTCTGCCTTCATACAGCAGTTAGCACAGTGGGATCCTGGTCCATTATGGGATGTCATGAATGCCAAATTAACATGAATACATATCTGGTAAGGAGCAAATTATAGATGTTTTGTGGACAGTCAGAGTGCTGTATTATTTGGATTATAGCCCAGGCAGTTCTAAGAAAATACTGTAAAGATGCCCGGGGTATTTTGAGGGGCTGTCTGCAACATTCAGTCAACTGAAGTGGTTTGAAGCACTGCTGGTACTGGAGAGCATACTTTGCTGTATTCATTTGTGAGCTGTTGCATACAGAAATCTGAGCACACAAGAGATCCAGAATCACAAGTAATATCTGACAGAGGTCTTTACATCTTAGAAATTCAGCCATCAACATCTGCTGAGCTGGGCTCTGTTTTAGATGAGATTTATGGAAAAGCTATTGATTAAACTACAGCTTTAGCTCCGTTTACCACTTACACACGCAAACAATTAAATACATTACAGAGCTGAATAGCATTTCAAATTATAGGGGTTTCCACTTCCAGAAGCACTTAAAAACATTATCCACAGACATACATATATATGTTTACACTGTTTAATTGACATTGTTTTCCCAACTCCTTCAAGTCACCTGTAATATCAAGTCAATTAAGTATTATTTTCCCAACCTATTTACTGAGCTACCTAGCAATCAATCCACCCACACACACAGAGAACAAATGCTCGTGGGGCATGGTAGAGCTTAAAAAACTGCTGAAAAACTGTCATCCTCCTCCAATGGCAGCCAGGCGCGTAGCTTTGCAGGATTACACAGCCTGACATCTTGCAGAAAATAAGTCCATGGGATAAAAGCTCCATATTCTGACAGTGCCATTCCTTCTCTGCAAATCAGTACACTCCTGCATGGAATAGCATTACTATTTCAAGTTATACACGTGCTAAACATGTTTTGGATTACACTGGTAAAAATACATAGACGAGAACACATTTCTTTTCCATCTCTGGGCGTGAGGTCACCCTTAAAACAGAAACTAGTGCTGGGGCAGGGCAGTAACCTGGGACCCTCAGGTATATGAGGTTTGGTTCCTATCATTGTCACACACTTCCCAGGTGACCTTGGGCATGTCCTGCAGGGCCTGACTTTCCAAAGGGGGCTGTGTAGTTGGTGGGGGTGCAGTAAATCCCAGGTGCTTGGTATCAGCTGGTCACCATCTCAGCTCATCCACCAGCTCGCAGCACACTCGGATAACTAAACGGTCATCTCTGCAATATATTAACTTTTGTTATGTGTATGTGGTAGTGATGAAGGAAACAGAGATAAAGATATAATCAATTGCTTTTCTGTAAAGCTAGTCTAAATCAGGGTCAATTAGGCTCACAGGTGATGTATTTGCAAAGCGTCACTATGGTCTCTCTCCCTAGGAGGCGTGCGGGGTCGAGGAGCAGGAGAGCTTGTCCTATCGTCTGCCACATCAGGCTTTGCCATTGCTCTGAAAATAGCTCCCGCTGCAGCTTGACCCATCTTGTGTGAGGGCATGTGATCCCATCGACAAATACTTTTTTTGTCTATGCGTTCTATTGCCTAACCTTCTAAATCAAAGCATCAAATCCTTTTTTTCCTCCCTTTGTTTGTGCTGCATCTCAGACTTCATCCCTGAGCACCAGTAATGTCCCTAGCACAAGGGGGCTCCAATTTACACAGGAAAATCTGGGTCTTTCAACACGAACCAAGCAATAATAAATCCTAGCAGTAGACTGTACAGAGCCAGCATGCGGCTGAAATCAGAGATGGCTATAAAGCTCTTTCAGAGTGAAAACTACTATTATTTGTATTGCTTCATTTAGTAGAATGGCAAGCCATACCCCTGTACAAATACGTACATTTTTGGGCACCAAGCCAGGCACTAAAACAATAGCAACTGTGACTTGTCAGGTGAGACAAGATCAATCAGGCCAGGATTTGGAGTTCAAATCACTATTGAAAATAGAGCTTCCTGGGAGCTAAAGCAAACTAAATTAAAGCACAGGTATTCACACTGCCGGAGCATCTCAAAATGAAATTTAAAGGGCTTCTTCACAGAGAGCGGAGGGTAATGCAAACAAATGCCCATGAATATTTGTTCACATTTTACAAGCCTTGGCTTTGGACATTTTCACCCGCCTTCAGTACTTCAGTGTGTGTTCAAGTGATCTACATTTCATGGTTCAAAAGTCACAGCGTTTCAGTGTTCGCTGCAAATGGGTTGTCTAACATTTCCAGTTGGGGAATAATACCAGATGATTCCCCCTGCTCAGCCGTACCAGTTAAGACAGTCCAACTTCTGAATTCAATACCAAATGAAAAATGGAAACTTCCTTTCTCCTCAGGCCACGCTAGCTTTAGCAAAGGTACCTGCTTAGTGTTTTCAGAGTGGTGGTACTTTTTTTTTTGCCTTCTGTGCTCATCTCAGTCAGGGCTGAAGAAAGGTCTAAAACTCAAGTCTCCCATCACGATGGTCGTTCGCTACTTTCTCCCTAATACCTGTTCCTCCCTTTATGCTCTCTGTGCTAATCTTCACTCACTAAGCAGTTGATGTGCCTACGCATCCTGTACAATGAGACACACTGGCAGCTGTCACAGCATCGCTGAACCTATTGTTTGATGTGGTGCATGTGTACTCTTCTCACAGCACTTTTAGCCTGCCTTTTCATCACATTCAATGCGAATATACCACAAGGAAGGAACAGAATTTCAGTTTAAATCAGCCACTGTTATATACTGATGGCAGTTCTGGAACAGACATTTTATCCTTTATTGTTCTTTTTCATAAGAAAAACACATTGCCTTCCATAAATCTTTTCTGTGAGTCCACAGGGTCGTCTGTTTGCCAAAAGAGCAATTATTGATTATTCCCAGTCTATAGCTTCTGTCGCTGTTCCTGAAAGTGTGTGTCCATTTCTAATCAGAGCTAAGGTTATGACACAGCTTTTGTCATCTGCTTTCCCGAAAACAGCAATATCCCAACAATACCCACAACCAATGCAGTGGTGTAAAGCACCAGAAAGAATGGGTTCTTAGTGAAGGATCTTCTTTTATTAGAATCCCATATTTTAGCAAGGTCGATGCCCTGCATATCAGTCAAATGAGCTGCAAGTGCAGTCCATCCTCAGAGTCTGTCTGAGCAGGAATCTCTGCCAAGTCTTCCTAGCACATTAAGGCTTAGAGGAAAAAATTAAGCAGTGTTTCAAAATACCAGTTAGGTGTACGACTTAGCCAGGCATTTAGAGTAATGATCAATTGCTTGAAACTTTGAATCTGGGTGTTCTGATCATTCTCGCTGACTAAATAATCACATTCTCTCACCAAGGGACAGTAAAAGACATGGATCTGCTAACTGATGTTCAGAGGTTTTATATGAAAACCTCAGCCATGGCTGGGACTGGCTGGACCCAAGGAAATGCCAGCGACATTCCTTCTTAGATCATTAGTTTGAATCGATGATGATGGTTTGAAGGGGCCACTATGAAATGAGTTTCTAATAATCATCATGTGTACAGACAGCATTTCGGAGTGGGCTGGGATGCCCCATGTCAGCCTTTACTTTATGTTCATATGTTTAATCCCCATATCAGTTAATTCACACCCATTTAAGAGTACCAGCCTGGGAAAATAAATCCTCAGATAACCCGCACAGTCAAATAATCCACCACATCAGATGTGGAGGGATGACCGGGGACAGGGAAACTATTAGGAAAAAAGGCGCAGACTGTGGGAGTCAGAAGCAGGAGAGCTTGTAGAGGAAAAGGGATGCTGAGGTAAATGTCCCCTCATCTTATCCGTAAGTGTCGGCAGAGACCACGCTGCTCCTGGAACATTTTTTTTTTTTTTTTTTTTTCACAAGAACGAGCAGCCTGTTCATGAGACAATGTAACACTATATGGAATAAATGAGATTTGAAAACTGCATATTTTCCACCCACACTACAATGGGCATTATTGCTGGCAGCCAGCAGTGGGAATAGCTGGGTAGACAACCAGCCTTAATTAGGAAGAAGGCATATTCTTCTCAGGAGAAAGTCAGGCTTGCAAATGTTTGCATTGAGCACATTCCATGGATTTTAGATGTAGCACCATTTGCAAAGCAATGCCTGATTGAAAATGAGTGCACTGTAGGGCATCATTTTCAAAATCCTGTACAGGATATTCCTCCAGACAGGCAAAGGAGGACAGGTTTTCAGATGCTGTCGCTTCTTACTCTATGAATTGTAGGTGATGCATTCATCCAAAATACCAAGTGTCAGAAACAAGGGCCACAGACCCCTGAGCTGGCATTTGAACAACTCGAGTTGAGCTGGAAAATTGTTCAGGGCTCTGTTGCTGGCTCTGTTGCTGGGTTCCTATGCGGCCTCGACATGTGTGGCCAAGCTTGGTCTGCACTGACGCTGGGAATGAGCAAGTTGGACTGACTGTGTAAGGTGTGACCAATTACACTTCCTTAAATCCCAATGGTGTTATTAAGGGAACTTCCTTTAGGATTGCAAGGGGTTTGGAAGGCCAGGTGGATCAAGAGTTCCCCAAGCAAACATAGCCCTTTATTCTTGACATATCTCCAGTTGACCCTCAGAAGCATTAGTCCTTTGTGGAGTCCACGGCTGCCTTGGCTGCCAGAGCTGACATAAGAGAAATGGAAGAAGTTGTTGCTAAAAAGCATTTTGCAAAAGGATTTCCCATGTAAGCTCAACATTTGTAGAGCTGCAGAACAGTTTTGATGCCCTTCCTGCATTTGTGTTGTTTTCAGAAAACTGTTTGAAAACAGAAAGCTGATTGTTGTTCATGGTGAAAAGCTGAAATGTTGTGTTGTTTATTCTGCTTTGGAAGTGTTTGGGCTGCAGACATCTGAACCTGGCTCCATTTCGCTTCTGTATGGCTTCCAGCCTCCCCGGGAGACATACTCACACACACAGCCCTGTCCTCTGCCCTCCTACTAGCAGGCTGCCACCAAGCCAGGAGGTGCTGCTTCCTCTAAAGTAGTCGTCAATGTCAGCACATGAATCCACTGACAGATGGAGACTGAAAGTCAGGAAAAAAAACAGTCCTGCCCTAGAGATCAAATCCATCAGCTTCCCAACAGTCTCACTCCTCTTGCTCGCCCAGGAACTGGCTCCCTAAGTTCCCCTGGAAGACGAATCTCCCTCGGGCCAAAGCACAAAGCTGCCAAGAAGCTGGCTGAGCCGGGGTTTTGTTGTTTCACACTGTAATTACACACTAAGATTTGGAATGTTTTTCTGGTGTTTTTTTTAGAGGCATTTGAGTCTCTCCGGCCTGTCCTATCCAGATGGTGCTCCAACTGGATGCGAATCTTCAGACAACACTTTTCAAACTTGAACTAAAAGCCCAACAACAACAACAAAAAAATGTAACTGAGTGAATTCTGTGCCTGTGAAAGAAACACAGCTGCGAGAGGGTGGGAGAAAAAGATCCAAATCCCCTAAATGCCTTAGGTATCCATAGGAGGCACACAGACCTGGGCTGGGGCCCAGGTGCCACCCAAGGGTCAGGATCTGACCCTTCCACTCCTTGCAGGGTACATGGAGAGAGGAACGTGCCCCAGGAGGTGACAGAAGTGATCTGCACGCTGAGCAGGAGCTCCGTAGAGGGAGCCGGACGGAAACAACAGGCACAAGTCAGCGCCGTAAATCCTCCTGCTCTGTGGTGCCTGGAGCAGGGCTGGACAGAAGGTTCCTCCACCCACACAGGCACTTGTCCTTGGACTCGTTTCCACTTGTACGTCAGGATGCTTTAACAGAAATCCCATGCACAAGCCTGGAAAGAGATGCTGCCTCCGAGCTCCCTCCTGCCAGAGGGAGGTCCTCCCTGCTGTGCTCCACAGCCTTGAGGCCTCTTTCACCTTCCTCCTGCCCCCAAAGCTCTTCCACTCCTTTCTACAAGGGAGCACAGATGCTCACACATCAGCGGGGGAGAGAGGCCAAGAATGTGCTTCTCGGCTCGGGAATGACATTAGTTGGGATGCCCTGCTTTGTGGGTAGATGATTCCATGTAAGGCGCTCCCTACCTCCATTTTCAGAACAAAGCAGTTGCCTCTGACTTTGGGGAGAGCTTCGCCTTGGCGTGGGGTGCCGTCTGGTCAGAGGGTGTGGGTGAGAGCGGGCCCTTCACAGCACCACACCGCGGTTTTGGTGGTGGTGAGGTGGTGGGGCACGACGCACAGGGCACAGGCCTTATTCCGGGAGTTTAGACAAGATTGGCATTAAAAAGGGAGTCACTAAGTGCTTTAAAAGATGGGCTCTAAAAGATGGTGTTTAAAAGGTAGGTCATTTTGGAACACAATTTTTAAGGATGTACCAGAAATCCCTATGGATTCTGGTTTGGGTACCCAAGTCCTTTCCTAGATCCTAACTTCAGATCCTACATTTTACAGAGCATCAGCGCTGCAGATCTCCACTGCCTTTCCACCACAGACTGCACCAACCCCTGTACCACTGCTCTTGCAGTCCTTCCGTAGGCTGACCTCTGAAGAACAGCAAGCAATAGCAAGGGTCTCCATGATGTGTCACTCTACCCGCAGGCTCCAGAGACCTTATCAGATGAGTGCGTTTAGGCACAGGTGTGGAGTCACCAACTATACCTGCACTGTAAGGCACGGCCCACATATGTCTTTGAACCCAGGCCATGCTGGCTTGGTATTTTGGAAGCAAAGTAAAATGTGATGCAGTCCCTCTAGAAGTTGACATAGGTTGTTTGGGTTTGTTTTTTTTTTTTTTTGTTTTCATATTTTTCATTTAAACTCAGAAACAAGAAAAGGCCATTGCCAAGAAGCTCTGTCTGTCAGAATAGAATCGAGACCATCAAGTTGTGTAGATAGGAACAGTTGTTGGAAGCAAATACTGATTTTTGATCCTACAAGGTAAAGGATTTCTACCCCTTCTGGAACACCCATGCAACTATTTGCACCAATTCCTTTCTGAGTCCAGAGCCAGGGAAGCCAGCATGATGCCTGATGCAAGAATAGCAAGCTAGTACACGACAATCCAGAAGAACCTAAATTTGAGCTCCTTTCAGATCGCCTACCGTGCGATTATAAAGGAAGCCCCTCCATCTAAATGGCTTCACGTTAATTTTCTTCATCTGTTTCACACTTCCTCCCCTTTATCTCCCCACTTCTCCAACAATACAAACGATGTTGGCTTGGACATATTTTCTCTCCAGCAGTTCAATAATTTGGAGACAGCGATGCATCAGAGCTCTCAGTTGGAAAGCACATTCAAACATTTACTATTCACTCCTACGCTGATTACTCACTCAGAGTGCTTAAAAAATAATAATAGCAACATTAAAAACCAACAAAAATACCAACCTAAAACAAAATTGGGAATATGGAAGTGTACAGCATTAAAATAAACTCTGGCTCCCTTGCCAAACTCATTAATAATTTTGGCTTTCCAAAAAAAAAAAAGATTTGGATTGCTCTGCTCTTCAAGTATCAAAACATCCAATTAACACAGCTAATTAGCGTCACAAACAGCAGTCAAAAGAATGGTAATTTAGATTCAGGATTTCAAAGGTTTCTTAATCCCAGGCCAATGCAACTAATCTCTCAGAGGCTGAAAGTGTTTTGTTATTGCAATGCAATTGTATAGCATCCCATCAATTAGTGGCATTGCAGGGAACACTCGCTTGCATGATTCATTTGTCTAATCAGAACAAAAAAAAAAAAAAAAAAAAGAGGGGGAGGGGGACAGAAAGGAACAGAGAAATCTAGCTCCTTAAAACATGCAGTATCAATTTTTCCAAATAATTTATACCATAGCTGGAAATGATTGTGAATAACACTATGTCCTTCCCAAAACCGAGCCAGCAGGCTGAAGGGGTTTGGGTAGTTTTTAAGAGATTAATAGGACAGTAAAGCCAGCCACACAAGTGATATCTGCTGGCCTGCAGTTAGATGTGTTGGCTGATATAAACATTTTCTTAGAAAGGAAGGGAGGAAATATATTCAAATGAAAAGATCCCTTTCTTACTAATCTTCCCTTTATGCAGGAAGCACACAAAAATGGCAAGATTCTCCGCAGACAGATACTGTTACATCCTCGTCACGCTCAATTGCACATTATCCAGGGATTTGACCCCCAAAGCTCCTGGCAATCCCAAAATTTACCACATACCTTACAACATCACTCACATTTCCAAAAGCCCAGTTTTTCCAGTGGGATGAGAATGGAGGAGCACTCAGCACCACTGTTGGGATCACTGTTCTTGTGTTGGCTGCAGAACTCACGTTACCAAATTAAGATTTGAAGGTGTGTCTGCCACACCCAAACATCTCTGCTTGTTCAGACCTTGCATCAGCTCCATTTTAAAGGTAAAGTCCACTGGAAAATGATACAAGTTCAGATGCAAACTTTCTCTTAATTTTCCATGTTTCTCTCTAAGTTCTAGTCCAGCTCAACCCTAGTTTCTGATGAAAACTTTTAAATGTTAACCTTCTTCGGTACTGCGCTGCCTTACTCTTCCCCAAAATGTTCCAGTCTTTTGGCCTTCTGCCGAATCAATCTTTATTTCAGGTCAAAAGGCTTGAATTGCACGCTATACCTCCCCCAGCACCAACGGACTGGGATGCTTTGCACCTAATCCTTGCTCTGGCCTATAACATGACCTTGCAAGTCACTTGTGCCTCAGTTTCCCTGACTTCAAAACGGTGCTAAGTAGTTCCAGAGTGCACTCCAAAGGGCTGCACAGATGTACAATAAAGTAAGCACATTTAAAAAAAAAAAAAAAAAAAACAAACAAAAAACCCCCACGAATTTGTACCTAAGCTCTGGAATAAAACAGTTATATTCTACGAGCATGACAAGTTGAGGGGATTATGGCAAAGAAGACTTTTCAGAATAGCGGTGGTAAATCATGGATTTACTTTAAGCAACCTCTACACAGAACTGAGCTGTTTAGTATAGCTCACACCTGGAAGAACTAGAGTGATCCAACAGTGTAATAACAATGCTTTTTGCTTCCAGCATATGCACGCACTGACCCATATCTCCTCACAACGTCGTCTTTCTGCTCCATTTCCCATTGGGTACATAGCCATCTTCCAAACCATCAGCTTTCTACCACAGAGGTAGCCACAGCATTCACAGTTCTGGATGCTTTCAGTCTAGTCACAAAATGGAGTCTGTGCTTAGAAGAGGCTGGGGGTGAAATGTGCGCTACAAAGTTGTTGGTCCTACCCAAAGCATCCTTTCTTCACATCTGGAAAAAGAGCGAGAGGTCCTGAAAGCAAATAGACCTGAATCAAAACAAGATCAAGCAGTCAGAAAACAGATTCTTCATGACAGGAGGGAACCTTTGCCCGCCCCAGTCCTAATTTCTAGCTCCTGTATTGGAGCTGCCATATAACTGCACTTAATAAGATTGCATTGAACAAGACAACCCATGAGCAGAACAGGCTCTGTAATGAGTTAAGTGCACGGCCAAATCTAACTGAAGTCAAGAACAGGGGACATACAAAAGCTGGGACCACTCTCTACACGAGCCTGGGAAATGATCCCAGTATCAGTTCTGGTCCAGGCAAAGTAGGTATAAAAAAGGTATTCAGAGGTGAAAAAGTTAATGTACAAATACAGAGTTCACTCTTGAAACCATTACCATGTTTTAAGGCATAAAGCACTAATGAAGATGTATAGACTCAATCTCATGGACTTACAGTCTGAATCTTTGCCTCACTTATATTAAGCTCTGGCTGCTCTTGCCCACTCAATCATCCTTAACACACTCATTGGCATCAACTACTTCTTTTGTCCTATACAGACAGAGATCCTCATATGCTGCAGATTTTGATACAAAGTCTAACGAATGGATAATTATTAAAGGGCGCTTTGTTGTAACTGGACTCTGTATCGGTTGGGTTGAGCTGTTGCCATTTAGTGAAGAAAAATTAGGAGACAGGAGACCTTTAGGAAGCCCAGACAAAGCAAAAAAAATCTCTGAACACTATCCTTGATTAATGCATTTTATTAGAAATGGCCCAAATGGGAACCTTATCTATGAATTCCTTCACTGTTTCAGGACTAAGGAATTCTCAAATCAAAGCCTGCCTGAATTATTTTCACAAGAGAATGGGGTTTAAAAAAGAGAAAGAAGGAATCTATATTCATTTCTGGTTCACACAAGTCAAAACGCTTACCAGTCTTGCAGTATTCAAACCTCAATATGGGTAACCTTGGTGAAGAGAGTGATATCATAGGAACACTGATAGTATTTCTTTAAAAGGGCTGAATCCCATAGCCACCAAATCACTCAATAACACTAGGAACAATGATCCTTAACCCCCCCCCCCTCCCCTCCAACATACCCTAAATCTCAGTACCATTCAGTTAAGCTGACACTAAGTTAGGACGCCCTCTGCAGCACATACGCATACAGGTGACAGATGGAACTCAAACACTGAAAAACTTTGGGAAAACAACTCAACTTCTGAGCATTAAGTATTCAAATTATGTGGCACTTCAACTGTTGTTCCGCTGTTGTATTAAGAACAATTGCTGTCAAACGATTCAAGGCACCTTCTGGTTCTGCCTCAAAGGAGAAAGTGGTATTTTGATCAAGATGGTTCAACCTTTTTCACCTCCTACTCCAGCTTGGTAACAGAGCTCATGGACAAAAGCAAATGAAAAGGTAGGAGCAGTTATCTCAAAATAACACTGCAAAAGTTAGCAGGCAGCTGGTGAAGTTAGGTTTTAGCTGAAATCCTGCTTCACAGCCTTACTGAAGATCAACGCAGTAAGGTGCGCTCCTACTGTTTGGCTAACTAAACCATGTGTCGTGGTTTAGGCCAAAATCCACTACTGGGGACCTGGGGGACCCCAGATGGGACCGACAGATGCTCCGCTCTACCCCTCTTCAAAGAGGGAGGCAGAGGAGGAAAAAGCCTGTGCTCATAAACAAACACATAAACTCTACATATCTTATAGTCCAGCAAATCCACGCTCAAAACTGTAGCGTTGCTTTTCCTGTGAAACCTGCCCACATTGTTTTCCAAATCTCAGGTTCCTGATGTATAAAATGGAAAGAATATTGGCCTTCCTTCCCAAAGCAGTCTAAAATTCATGAACGTAAAGGCACATAGGAGCTCAGAAGTACTCTTTATGTAGGGCACATTTACTATCATTTTTTCACCTTGACCTTTCTAGATGTGTTTGGTAATGTGCAATAGATTCATAGCAAGAAAGAATCTTTGTTTGACCAGAAAAAATATCTTGAGGTCTGGACTTCCTAGCGTTAGTGAGTCTAAGTCGGGTGCTGAAATGTGATCTTACATCATTTCTATGTATATTAGCTCAGAGTTAATAGATAGGTACATAGATCTACATTACAATTAATAAGCCTAGCCAGGGAAAAATAGGTCCCTCAGCACACCTTTCAGAAGCAAGCCGTTATTAATCAGCATTTTAACGAAGCATAATTACAACAGCTTATGGCTCCCACCAGGTAAAGCAATAATTATAGGTGCAACCAAATAAACAGGGAAAATAATTACCTATTTCTCAGAGCTAATATTAATTTAACCAGGCTCGGAGTGATGGCTAGACAGACAGCTCAGTGCTTTCGCACTGCCAGCTAGAAACACTGTTCCGATTAAAACAAAGACCACAGTTGCCATTGTCAAAGATGGGGGGAGGTATGCAGCCTTTTTAATCTCCAGGACACCTTCCAGATTTCAAACAGGCGATGTGGTTATTCATTGGGCAATGGCATTCTTCCCATATGCACTGTGTATGAGAAGCACATCTTCTCCTGGGAAGAAGAGGTGAAACACCCCGGACTGAGACATATAGCCATGCTGGATGGAGAACATGAAAACACACAGTTCTGAGCGGGGTGAGGTGACCCGAGTTAGAGAAAGGACCCCAAAAACATCCGGGTTGTCTGCAACAACAGGGGACTGGGTTCAAGGAGGATGTCTGGTTACGCTGCTCGACAGTAAAGCAGACAACTTCGTGCACTGACAGACACATCCAGACAGACGATCCAAAGGCAGACATGCAAAGGGCAGGCAGGACACCATACTCCCGGTGACTCGCCTATCTGCTTGACAGGAGAATTAACCACTGGCAGAGGAAGTCCCCGAGTTAGTCCTGCGACCATGACTGGCTTAGAGTAAACAGTGCCGTTCAGATGGATCAGCGGAAACCATTTAATAATTACTTTCCAGGGCAATTTCTGCTCTGCTGTACTTTCTATCCATGGAGAGCAGCAGACGCAGACACATCAAGTGCCATTATAATATCTGGAACGCTCCAGGCTTCCTCTGGATTATGGTGGCTTGTAAGCACACCCCCTCCTGGACTCAGTGAGGCTTTCTGATTGCATTGGGGATCCCCCACTGCATTGACACTCTGCCTTTCGCAAGCAAGTGCCTCGCATATGAAATAAAAACAAACCAAAGCTTTTGAATTTGTTTTCGTGATGCTCCCATCTCACTATGGAAACACAAACAACATAAAGAGGTTGATGATGATTTATTGCACACAGACGAAAAAACCTACACCCCAGTGTTGTTTTTGATTCCAGATCTAGTACTGTTAAATATTAATAACTTAATGATTCTAATACATGCTGGTTTAGCCCGGTGATCCAAAGGAAGGAGGTGGGGGGTCAGGGAGTGTGGTGGAACGCTGCCAAGCACAGGCTTTTCCTCCAAAGAGCTGGAGACTGCAGGGAGGCACAACCAGGGTGGGAAAGTAGGCAGGTCACAGGCATAACACTGCACAAAATCGCAAGCCGCCGGGTCAAGACTGAGACCAAATGATATTGCTCGTGATGTCATTACGACACAATCACAGTGTGGCTCTACTAAGCCACGTTTGTCCTCAGGCCACTTTCCATCCCTCTGAGTGTTTCAGCAGCACTGTTTCATTGGGTTCTCCAGTGTTTCAGAACAAATTACACTGGTAAACAGATTTGTGGCAACACTTCGGGCTGAAAGACCAACTAAGCCTTTGAACAGCATCAATTCCTCAGACCGATACAAGTCAGCACAGGTATGTCTGACTCCAACAAAACAAATGGGAGGAAGGAACCAACTATTTTGGGAGTTCACTAAACTGGTTCACTAAACCAGTTCAAATCCACAAATCATCTTCCCTCCTCCCTGAGTGTTGTAGTGTTGTGTTGCCTGGGTTTGGGGGCCAGGCTCTGCCAAAAGGCCAAAAGCACACACTTCATGTTCAGGTGTGGAGCATCCTTTGCTAGGGTTGCTTTGGCTCAGTCATCAGAACAGCTTCTTCATTCTCATTCTCCTTCCATTCTTTTTTTTTTTCTCAAAAATTACCAGAACTCATAACATTCAGTCATGTTTCATATTTAGCAAAGTGACTTTGTGCATCCGTACTGATGTCAGAAAACAAAGGAAGAAAAGTAAGGCACTTGGCAAGGACAAAACTAAAAAAAAAAAAAGAAAAAAGGAAACCATAAAAGGGGGGGGGGAGAGGATTTAAGACATTTCTGAAATTAATAAAAACACAGTGACACAAACATTCCTTAGGAAGCCCTGTTCTCCTGAGTAGCTCCTGAACTAATCGGTTGGGAGAAGATTTGATATGTTTCAGCTAATTTAAACCAAATCCCAAAGCCTTTTTAGCTTCACCATCACTAAATGGAGGCTTATGCCACTGTAATTTGGGCTTGAATTGAAGACATGAATGTCGATAGAGTCAAGAGGCTTGGTTACAAGTGGGTTGCAAAATTTACCCTGAGGGATAGATTTTTACCCCTCAAAAAAGCTCTGAAGCAAGGATTATACAGAAAATGAAGCTATATTGCCAAAAGCAGGACATTTAAGCCCCTCAGGCAACTTCTATGTAATTTTATTATTCTTTTAATTTAATTACTTCGAATCTCTTTCTCACCCGGCTCCAAACAGTGACCATGTAATAATGCACTGGAAGAAGACATGGTGGGGCCAAATTCTCATCAGCTGAAGCACTCGAAGCGCAATTTGAACTGACGAAGTGCCTGTATGAGGCTCTGAATCAAGTACTTGCCCCGTGTAAGGCAACTTTTCCTTGCAGAGGACATTCAAGGTGCCGGGGCCCCAAATCTTCCTGCTGCCACAGAGCCTTAACTGACAGGAAGATGGGGAGGAAGAGCTAACCTCCTGTCCTGCTGTCCTTCCCTCTGCACGGCACAGAATAAATGAGGAAAAGGTTGCTAGTGCCTACACAGTGCTCAAAAGTTATAGATGTGTTACCCAGATGTTTGGGTTGCCCACATGGGTTTCTTGAACCTAAAAAGTTGTGCCATGGATGCCTTCGGGCCAGATGTGCAAGCAGAGCTAAAACCTCCGCAAGCAGTTAAGATGCAATCAGAATTCCTAGGACATCACTGGAATTAAAAGGGGTTCAAACCCTAGGTGTTTTACTAAGTCTTGTGAGAAACTTTTCTGCCTTTTAAATGCCTCTAAAAACCTCCACCTGTCTTTTGCCTCAGTTCACCTATTTTAAGTACAATAACAAGCATCATCCCCCATCTCAGTAGTGCGCTATGACATTTCCTGAAATACATTAGCCAACTCTCATGAGAGGGCCAAGGGGCATAAAATTCTTTAAGTAACTATTGGTGAGGAGGAGAACTCATCCCATGCTAACCATGGTTACATTTCACAAGAGAAAGGCTCAAAGCGAGCATATGAAGTGTCTTAAGCATACGGTTTCTATTCAGCTGCTGTCCAAAAAATGTGAAGTCTCCATTGAATTTCCCCAAAATCTTTCTCCTTGGAAGCTTATGTGATACTCCAAGTAGCTGTAGGAGTCTTTCCAGGCAATTCAAATTCAAAGCTCCTGCCGCTGGCTGCCTGAGTCACTTTTACAGAGGTTTTCCATGCCACTTTATGTTGAAGGATGTTACCTTAACTTCAAATTCCAAGCAGAATAATACAGGAAGGGTTTTGCTTAGCCTGGATGTAAGTTTAATGCCTGGCTGATCAAAGCAGGCTCTCTATGTCCTGTGCAATATCTGACTTCACAGAGCTACATTGGCAAACTGGTCCAGTGCTTTCCACAGAGAAGGAAAATCTACTGGAACAATGTGAGTACATGCGGGATTAGCAAGGATGCAAAAACATCCATCACTGAAGCAAATCCAGCAAAGTTTGGACAAATCCAGGGAAGAGCTGGATAAACTTTCCTGCAGAAAGAGAAGCCTGAAGTCCAAGGCAGCTTTATGCAGCTGGTTGCCTTATCCTCATCTAGGTAAGGAACTGCACTGTACAGTGAATCAGCAAAGTATCTCTTGCTGCACTCCCAAACAGGCAAGTAATTAGAGCAGTTACTTTGTGGATCAAATCCCTCTTCTTTATTTTTCTTTTATTTTTTTTGGTGCTTAAGCAGTAAATGGAAAACCTAAAATGGTACCTAAAGTCATCAGTGTCCCTTCCCATCATTCTGCCTCATCTCCCAAGCATGAGCTACTGTGGCCTTGCAAGAGGACCATGTGCCTCCCCCTTTCCCACCTCCCCCATCCATGTGACCTGACAACGAGAGATGTTAGATCTGGATGGTGACAGTGTCCACAAGGGGACTTGTGTGGCCGGGGACCTCACCTGTTCGGCTCAGAAGTTTGGCCACTCTCAAGCATAGCACACAATGGAACAGAAAGCTGCCACTCTCATCCAGCTCCCCTTTCTCCCAGGCTACGCAGCTAGGCTTACAAAGAATTGCAGTTTTTTTCAGACCTACAGTATTTTCTGTAAAAGCCTGGGCTCTGGGAGCCATAGGATTATTTGAGGTTTCCCCGGCATTCATTAAAAAATGCAATTGTAGGCTTCACAGTTGGAGAGAAAAGCTTAATAATGCAACTGTATGTAGACCTAAAAATAGACTCAAAAAAAAAAAATTAAAAGACTCCCAAATACACCTGGCAATGCTAGATTCCAGATTCACTGGTGCATTCACTTGTACTTCGAGCTTTACTTGCACGCACAGGGAAACAGAAGAGAGAATTTAAAAAAAAAAAAAAGTATGAAGAGGAAAACATAATTATAAAAGTTCAAAAACATCGCGGCAAGAATTAGGAGAAGATGCAGTGCCAGAAATTAACTCATTTACAAAACCTGCCTGGGCTGCCAGGGTCCCTTTAACTGAACACACTCAGCACAAAAATGAGTCCACATTATACGCAATGAAAATGCCGATGAACGTCATCACCGTGCAATGGCTTTAAAATTGATTTGCGGGAGGTAGGAAGATTTTGTTTCACCTTCCTTAGTGGGGAAGCCAGAGAGAGCTTTAAGCTTTATTGACTCTGGTATTCTAATCACAGTTGCTGGGCTTTCAACCTGTTCCAGAATTGGAGAAAGGTTTTCTTCTCTGTATGACTAGATACTGTAGCATGGTCGATTCTGTGCTGAATTGAAATTCATCAGAGCCTGCTTTGTCTCAACAGAGTAATAAAAGCCTAAAACGTTATTATGCATGAAATAGTTATGGAGCTGGTGAAAGGGTTGTTTTTTCCCCTTGTTGCAAAAAGGGGAGGAGAGGGGAAATATCTGACCTGACAATAAAAAGTGACTGAAAGGAAGATAAGTCTTTTATATCAAATTGGCTCTACTTGCAAAAATGTGTAAAGGAAGCAAAAGCAACAAATGGATGTCAGAGAAGGAGCCCAAAGAATGAGATGAAGATTTGGTGCTGCTCAGTGCAGGGAACTCAGCTAAAATCCACCTCTGCTCACAGATAACCCAGTGTTTAAATACAGCCGCCGTCTGCATATTTAGCTCTTTTCTTGGTCTTCTGACATGAAACATTAGCAGGTACTCCAGGGCACAACACAGCAAAGCCATGTTCCCCCTGGCTCCAATCCTGCAGAGAATTATGCATTCACTCTACCCCTGTGTCCCAAACGAGCATTTGCGAACATTCCTCATGGGATCAAAGGGCCTCAGCAAGGCTCGACTTTCCTAACACAAACTAAATCATAAAAACATACGCACACAGTCAAGATATGACTGAGGGTGGGAGAGAACAACTGTAACAGGTCAAGACACCTTGGGCTTCAGAAGCTCATCTCTGCCAGCCTAAGCTTTGCCTGCGGAATGAATACCTGTGATTCAGGCAGCCTTCTGCGCTGTGTGAGGCAGGCTGGGGGCGATGCAGTGGTGCTAAAGTCTGGCCGCAGGTGCAGTGGAAAGGGGGCATCTGAGACAGGCACTTGAGGATGAAGAGCACACCCTGTGCCGCCTTTCTCTTTGACTGCCTATTACAGCTAATTAGCAATTAAGTAATTGAATTATATACAATTGCGCAAAAGACATATGCATATACACAGATAAGTACCATGCACTAATATATGTCTTTCATATCTGCGCGGTGGCACGTACACAGAAAATAAAGGCACAGGAGGACACTTTGACCTTGCTGGACTGGGTGGGAGTTTGCTAACCGGTCTGGGTGGCACCCAGGCTCTGCCTGTGGCTGTTGCCCAGAGAGGCACTCACCCTGCGGGCAGCTCCGGACCAGGGCTGCCTACGCCTACGTATCAGCCCACTGGCACAGGCTGCCCAGGGAGGTTGTGGAGTCCCCTTCCCTGGAGATTTTCAAGACCCGCCTGGATGCAGTCCTGAGTAATGTGCTCTAGGCAATCCTGCTTTAGCAGGGGAGTTGGACTAGAGGATCTCTAGAGGTCCCTTCCAACTCTGATAATTCTGTGATTCTGTGATTCTGTGATCAACACACCTGAGGGGCTCAACACACCAGACTCAGGCTCCCCCGGTCCACACCTGAGCTGAGCGGGCGATGCCAGCTTTAAAGCCATGTTAAACATCCTTGAGCCGCTAAACGCTCCCAAGAGTTTGAAGGACGTAAGCACAGGGTCCCAAACACACGCTAAACAAACCCACAATGTCTGTGTGCTTTTGTAAATAGCTCAATATAAACCAAACATTGTTTACCCCCCCCCCCCCCCCCCCCCCCCCCCCGGAAAAGAGGCTGGTGAAAGTGCCTGGTCTCCAACCCCCTTGAATCCTCTCAGAGGGGGGCTTTCAAAGCAATAACTATTAAAATGTTACTGCCATTTGTCTAATGCAATTCCGTGCTCCACATCCATCTTTGGAGAGCTGACTTTCATTAACACTTCAAAAATAATTTAAGGTTTTCGCGGTGAAGGTTAGAAACTTTTCACAGCTCAGAGCTAATAGCTCTGCTGTTTACATGCTATAATGTCTTGATAACCTTTTCAAACACGCTGTGGCCAGCAGCTGGGCCCTGTCCCTGCTATTTTTGTTCCCAGAATGTAACAGCAGAAATGCAATGACTTTGTGCCCCTGAAATGGTCACATTTCTTCTCTTTAGGCTTCGCTTCCATTACAGCACTAACAGAAAGGGCCTCACCTTTTCAAGAGGCTCCTGATGTATTGAAATACAGCCCTGGCTGTCCTTCCCCCGGGGAAATGAAACAAGCTGATTGTCTCACTGGAAACCCAGTTTCAGGGGGCATAGGAGGAGGGCAGGCAGTCTGCCTTTCCTTATCTGGGGCTGCCTTGGAGAAGGCAATGAACCTATGTGAACTATTTTGCCCGGAAGAATAAGGATAAGATTCTTGTTTTCAGGTGCTGGATGGGCAAAGTCATAATCCCACAGTGTTTATTCCGACACTGCAGCAAAACAAGTGCTGCAGCTCTTTTACTTTGCGTTACTCGGGTTGTGCGCAGATTACAAATCCTTTGCGGAGATATGGCAGGCTGGCAAACAATAGCTGAATGCCGTGGCATCCACAGGCTGGAAAAAAGCAGGAATCTCACTTCCTCCAGTCTCCTGCTCAGCAGCTGGAACAGGGAGGCAGGATGCTGTAGTAGTATCTATGTGCCTTCCTAAATACATCACGCAGGTCTAATTTCAGCTTACTGTCCTTAAAAACACTGGGCCAAACAGTGCCCTCAGATACAATTTACACGGAAATATTCAATCCCATGGAGAGCTCTGAGAGGGGTTTTCTCTCCCCTAAACCCAGAAGCAAATAAATGCAGCTGCTCCAAACTGATAGTGAGTAAAGACCCTGAAGCTGAAAGCATGGGACCAGTCCATTCTTATTAAGTTAAAGCATTAAAAGTCCTGGACAAGCTGTTAAAAAAAAAGGAGACATGATCAACTCAGTCAAATTTACAGCAGACCTGGGGGCACATCCATGATGTTCTCTCTCCTGGGAGCTCTGCTAGATACAGCCTTGGAGCAGTCATAAGCACCACGGCACGTGTTGCAAACAACAGGGTAAATGAGCCCTAAAAGAAATCGTTTTAATGATCATCTTTCTCCTTTTGGGCAGAGATGTGAAAGGCAGAGGTTGGTTTGTGACAAGCTCCCTGAAGCCTTCTTGAACCCATCTGGAGACCAGAGGAGGTGAAAGGAGGGGTTACGAGTTCTCCTCAGTATAGAGATGCATCCAAAGGGCCCAGTGACTATGGGTGGCATGGGCTGCAGCCACCACAGAGGGCTTGTCCTTTGAGAGATGGATCTGCAAATGGGATCCTAGAGATCATGGTGTAAGGTATTTCTTCCTACTACCAGGTCACTGTAAATAGCTTGAAGAAGAGTACAGGCTTCTGATCTCCATCCAAGTGCTTTTAATTTTTTAAGGTTGAGAAGTGATGACAAAAACTTTTAAAAGATTCCCTGGCTTGGGAGGTAGAGGGGAGTAAATCAAAGAGTAAGGCATACATCATACAATTTACTGGGGCTTATTTAGGCAGCTTGGCTAAATACTCCTCAGAAAGCTGCAAATTCAGCAGAAATTTTGCAAGGAGTTAGCGTAGCAAATGAGAACAGATAGTGATCAGCCTACAGAACAGCAAAACAGAGTCATCGTTAATTAAGAGACCTAAATGATGAGACCTGCTGAATTAGGTCAGTGAATATGCCCCTTCCTGCTCTAGTTTTGGGTTGTGTAAATGACTTCAAGGGAGGTCGTTTTCAGAGTTCCTGCAGTTGCCAGTGGGGCCATATAATGGACGTGAGAAAAGCAGCCAAGAAATATCCGACAATTTAGATCTACTCTAGAACTGGGTCAACATACGGCAAAAGAAAATTAAAGTCAACAAATGCAAAGTAATGTTCATCGCCACACGATCCTTGGAACCCCTGCTAAGCCTAATTTATATAAATGGCTTAGAGAAGCTGACTACAAACTGGTTAAGCCTGCTGACAACACAAAATTGGGGAAGTGGACATGGAGAGGAAAGAAAAAAAGCAAGCAAAGAAATTCTACAGAGTCCTTAGCTTTGCTAGGTAATTTGGACAAGGTACAGCAAATAACTCTTAATGTTGACAAATGCAAAAGGAATACAATTTATTTGCAAGATCTCAGGACAAAATGGGAATTGCCTTGGACTTCAGCAAGGGGAGGCATAAATGGCTACAGCAGGAAGACAGTAGCCTTCTCTCACAAAGGCCACGTGGCACAGCCACGTAATTCATTTTTAAGCTAAGAAAGGAATCAAGGTCAACAACAAAAAAAAGCAACAACATTCAGGTTGATTAAAAATAACCCCCCAAAAGCAATGAAATTGATCTGCATCTATTATTACATTTCTACAGCAAAGTCTTAAACTGGCAAGAAACCTGCATAGCTAATACTCGGCAAAGCCTGAGAATAGGCAGGACCTTGATACAGGGAAACGCAGTAGCCCTCGTGTGAGCCAAATGGGAAGGGTTACTTCTGGGTTAGTTTCGGTCAGGGCTGGTTACAAGGTTGCTTAGAAATTTCAGTCCTATATTACACTAGCAGTCCTACAGTACAGAAATGATGAGCTCCAAAATGAAAACCAAACCTTTCAGACAAGGTTGTTTTAGGGAAACTTGGCCATTACCTCAAGATCGATTCCAGTGCCTCAAACCCAAATGTGTGCAAGGGTGGCTGCTTCCAAAATCAGCGCTTGAAAACTGTTAGTGGATGAGGCAGTGAGAGGACAATTTTGCAAAGGGACTATCACACAGGTTCTAACCCTGTCCACTCCAGCGCAGCCAACTGATCACACTGCAGCATAGGCAGGCTAGAGATATCAAGCCTAAAATTGAAAAGGAAGCAGAATCACTTTATTTTAAAAACAAAACTTCTCAGACTGTCCTCCACCTTCATACAGAGCAATAGAAGGTAACCCTTTGGAATACGATTGTTCAATTCAAACATGAAAACCAGGCTGCACAATGCTTTGACAAATATATTACGCAGGGTGTGAGAAGTGACTGACCTAGATACAACAAAGTGATACATGCTGTAATAGTGAAATGAGCAGCGGGAAAACCTATAGGACTGTTGTAGCCTATAAAGGGAGAGGAGATGAGGACGAGTTCAGAAAGGAACCTAAAAGGGAGGGAATAAAAAATACAACACAGATGACATCACAAGTACTGTAGTCAAGGAAACGTTTCATTTTTTTTGCTCAGTTCAGAGCAAGCAATCATAAAATGGACAAAAAAAGGAATTCAGAGCCACTCCTATCTTCTTCCCTGAGCTTATACAACTTCCAGGGACAATAAAAAGCAGGTTTAGTCAGTATAGATTTAGGATCTAATCTTCACAAAGGTTTGATCTTTCGATGTTTAGTTCATAGTAATCCTGCTCCTGACTTACATGCACATTGCATCAGGCCAAATATACACAGAACACGATCTACGTAGTGAGAACACCTTACTTGCCCTTTTTTATGGGTAGTCCTTCGATCACTGGCTATGTGTTAAAGTATTATATTAGCTGCTCAAAGTTAAATGCTTGCAACGTTGTCAAGGTGTTATGATTGTGTAGTTGAGCTCCATTTTGAACCTTTTTATGAACGTCATCTCCTTTAGCATAACAACCAAGATGACATTTTATTTCTTATCCTAAGCTAAATACCTCTGGACCACAGAACCTGGTACAGATCACCCCCTTCCACCGTCAAAGGTTTGTACACACCAAAGGTTGCAAAGCAGTTAAGTGGATTTGCACATAAGCATGCCTCGCAGCCTGCTAGACATCCAAGGAGTCATGGGAAGATCTTTTCCCTCATACAATTCAATCACAAAGCAACAAGCAAGCCCACACCAGAAAAAAAAAAAAAAATGAAAAAGGCTGAATGACAGGCATTGCACTTTACCATCAGTTAACCAACATGTTTTTAACATCCTAATTTACTTTACCATTCTTAGGGTAACATAAAGAAGTTCATCAGAGTCCCCACTTCTACACACTATACTGTCTAAAGTGGATCCCAGTCATTTCCAAATGTAAACCCAAAAAACCTGACGCTTTGCATTTTGCAAATCACTCAACTCCTTCTTGGCCCAGTGTCACGTATTTAGTCACAATGGGATGCACATTCCTCTACTGCAGGGCACATAGAACCTGGAAAATTCCCCCAGAAAGCTGTAGTTCAACACTGGGGAGCATTTGCCCTGTGCCAGGACATAAGCGCATCTGGGCAGTGATCACGGTACCAGTATCAGCTCCACCCATCCAGTGGCATTCTTAATCAGGAGAGGGGTAATATGCTGCATTACCAGTGCAAGGTTGGAGGAGTCACAGTAGATCTGCCCTCCAAATCTTGGGTGTTCCCAGTAAGCCTTCCATATGAGGTCAAGAAATAGTGTTTCTTTTATTGTTTGTAAATTAAATTCTTGCCCCTCTCTTACAGGACAAGCTTGGGAAAAAATGTTGTCTTTTATTTCCTTTTAAGCTATTGTATCTTCTTACGTGTTTATGTTCTTTACAGATGCCTAATCTTTGAGTCATTACTGTAACTAATATTTAGATACTAAATTGGGAATCACAAATAAATCAGTGTCTATTAAAGATGATAGCCTGATGCATCCTCTGGATCAAGAAGGTTTTGATGCCCTGATTGCAAAAACTGGGTGAATACTTCAGAGTTTCCTCTGCCTTATGTCTCCCAGTTTGCTTCATCTTTAGTACTCTTCAGTAAAACTTTATTGCCACTAAAAGCTTTATCAAAGTGCATAGTGTTGCCTGAGGTCAGACCAGCCAAGTCTTGAGCCTCATATGAACTGTTTTGATGCATAGAAAATCTGTCTTTAACAATTCTAGCCTCTCCTAATAGACTGGTCCATCTCTAAAGAACACTGATTTTGAAACATAATTAACCTCCATGTATTCTGCCTTGCGCTGCAAATAGCACCAGGAAGAAAGATTTTTTTACCTGATTCACTCTTAACTGTTAAATCACGATTCCTTTTATTACATTTTTGTGCATTTCATCCTAGTGGGGCATGGAAACAAGTTTGGGTAGTTTAGTTGCCTGAATTTTCTGCTGCACACCACCTGCCTGGTGTGGCTACATTCTCTGCAGTGGAAAAGAACATTTATTTCCCATCTCTATACTGTCTCCACCACGATCTTTTCCCTAATACAATTCAAAATTAATATAACAAAATATTTCTTCATACTATACCTAGGCATTTTAAAGCCATTTTTTGGATGATGTAGGTATATATCTCCCCGTTTAATTCAGTTTTATATCTGTTCAATCAAGCAGAAGCTTTACCAAAGTGTATAGCATTGCTATAGAGAGGCCAGGCCAGGCGGATATTGGGCTTATACGGAGGGCTTGCTCAGGACAGCAAATGCCTCATATACAGTGGTGACCTGTGGAACTTCTGCTGCCGAATATCAAGGACGTTAAGAGCTCGTCAACCTTCAAAAGAGGGGAGATGGCAGAGAGATCTTGGAAACCCGCTTTAGTCTGCAGACCAGGGGAGAACGTGGCGTGAGCAGTGGGGGAATGAGAAGAGAGAACCAGCAGGTTTAAGAGAAGATAGTGGACAAGAAGCTGCACAGCTCACCGATAAGCACACAGGCCTTGATGACTTAGGTGACTTAGGTGACCCTGGGAGGTTGCCGTTGCAAGGGGGAAGGGGACAGCATCACGGGCAGCTCTGCAGGCTGGGTACAATCCTGCTCCTGCTGCTTGGTGGAGGAGCGGGGAAGGGATGACCTTGCTGACAGGGAACTATGCACACACTGTGTGACCACGTCAGGTCCACGAACCAGCACAAAACCCACCAAATCAGCACCAGACGCATCCACACATGCCCACCCCCTTGTTGGCAGTTTCAGAGAAAGGCCCCAGGTAGCTCCAGATAGGCAAGGATCGTCACAACGCTTTCACTGCACCTTTTCTGTACCTGCAGCCAGTTTTGTACTGTTCCTTGCAGAGCGGTTACAAGCACTAAATTCACTCTTTCTCCCACATGCACACCTCGTAATATCTGAACGATATCTGATGCCTCTTCTTGTCATTCCAACTGGCTGCTCCACTGCTCAGAGCTGGGCTAGCTGGAAAAGTGAGAGGCGCGACCTGACATTCTCAACTTGCAGAATTTCTTCCACAAAGAAGGGATTTAGCACATTTATTACCACCTCAATTTAGATGGAAAGACAAGAAGACAGCAGCCACCCATGAGTCAGAAGGGAATGAAGCCGGGTGGAGAAAGCTGGTGAGAGGAAAGTTGTCCCCCACAACCATCAGAAACGTCTGATCTTCCTCAGAGCTGCCTTGCTGAAAGCATCCTTTCGTTGTTTGCCCAAATGCAGCCCTCACCAGCTCTCATGCCCAAAATAATTAAACCCATGCCATTTAAAGGAAGGACTTTGGCAGGTGGGAAACAGCAGAAGAAAAGCACAGCAAAATGCTATTCCCTGCCAGCCTTCTAGGGAGCAGTGATATGGGGCGGCAGTAATCCCTGACTGGAAAAAAAATGGGATGGGACAAAGGGGACATGGGTTGTTGAAAAGGCCAAAAAGGCTCAAGGTGTCCGCCTTGCTCATCTAACCTGCACATCTCTCAAGCAGAGGAACAAAGTGCTGTCTATGCTGGTTTCCTGGTGGGCAGCAGTGAAGGGAGGCAGACAAAGTGATATTTCTCTCTCTCTTGCCTTGAGCAGGTGCCAGCAGAAAGCTTTGGCAGCTGCCGAGTGTTGTGCTCTGGGAATTTCTGCAGCACAGAGTGTTGGTCTCACTGCCGCAGTTGGATGACACCAGACCTGGTGGTGACAATGAGCCTTACAAGGAGAAGTGAAGGTGTAAAAACAAGATGAAATCCAAGCTGTGTTCTTTTGAAGGGAAGAAAGCATTTACTGACGTCAAGAGCTGCAGCCAGTTCCATTTGAGGTGCGTGTCGTGCCCAAAATGAATTTGAGAGACCACAAATTCACCTGGAAGATTGATTTCATGGCCTGAGAGTCAGAATATTAACTCTATATCGCTCAACTCCAAAACAGCCCCTCTTTTTTTCCATTTGTGCTATTTTTCATGGCCAAAGCCATCCCACCTTTTTCTGCCGAGGCTGGGAGAGCGCTGCGTGTCACCCCCTCGCAGCTCACCGGCGTCCAAGAGGCACTAGAGAAGCAATTAGCAGTGAGAGGATTAGGGAATGGTGAAGTCTGCGTGGTAGGGTGAGAGGCCAAGGAGGCGAGCGGGCAGGCCGGGCTGGTCTGGGCTCACCTGTAGCTGCACGTAGGACCATTCTGCCAGTCAGAAGGTCCCAGAGCAGATGGGGCAACACCTGATTTTTATTCCCAATGAAAGTAACAAGTGGAAAGAAAGATTGCTTTCTACAGAAAGGAATAAAAGCAATGCTAATTAAACACTATGCCTGCCTCTCTGCTTTGGCTCCATGTGCTTCCTTGATCCAGAGGCTACAGAGGTGACTGTGGGACAGGTTTCATCTTTGATGTTGCTTGGATGATTTCAATAGAAACACAGCAGGCTGATGCTGCGGGAAATTAGGCAACTTACTTCAACAAACTTGCACACAAGGTGCCACGAACAGCCCCAACGTACAGTCAGTTCTTCATCATCCTCACAGTGAATGGACCAAACCACCCTTTGGGTGACACCAAGCCCAATGCCACGCTCTGCCCACTGTCTCTTGACCTCGCTCTCTACACATCATCTGGTGTGCTTGTCAAAGGGGAACAAACAAAATACATCCTGGGTGACTCGTGCTTCATCCAAGTCATACAATTACCCTTATTTTCAGTCCAGCTCAAACTTTCCACTGCCTGGAGCAAAGGAAGAGGCAATCAGCTCGCCGAACCCTGCAGGGAAAACACGCAGGGAAAACATGCAGACCCAGCACTGAAGCAGACCGAGAGCAGGATGAATCCCAGACGGGGAGAGCCTCAGCTCTTGGAGAGGGGAAGCCTTTGCTGCCTCCTTCTTCCCTCCAGCCTTCTTCAAACCCCCCAAACACACCGCAAAGCCAACACAGCCAATACAGCAACCAGGGGGAGGGCAGGAACAGTGGTATTTGGAAAGGGACGGACATGCAGCAGCCAGATAGCTTGGAGACAGACTCCCACCAGGAGCTGGTCTTCGTCCTCTCTGTTTGCCCTGCAGCGGTTTCTGAAGCGTGGAGGTGTTTGCAAACTCACTCCCGCTGTCCCTGTGCCACAGCTCAGCTCTTCCAGGGAGACGGGGAGCTGATTAGATCTCTGCACTGCCTTCCTCAAACACTCTCCCCTCCTCAGCTCATTTTCTGTTGATGCGCCCAGTGTGGTTTTCTAGCTCCTGACAGGGTTAATTGGCAGGCCCAGTAGGGGAAATAAAATGTTTCAGCTCTGCGGTTGCTTTTTTTTTTTTTTTTTTTTGTCCTTGTTCGCTCTTGAGGCTGTGGGAAAGCGCTAGCTCCTGAAGGGTTAAAGAGCCAGCGCGGCAGGTAGCCAGCTGCTCTAGATCTCTACAATTTATTCCCAGCCCTTGCTCAGGCCCCTGCGCACTGCTGGGGTGCAGGTTAAGACTGCTACGGGGGCGACCCAGGAGCCCCGCTCCTCACAGCCCAGGGCTGCGGGGAACAGAGGGCACTGGCCGGGGCAGAGGTGATGGCCTGGGGCCAGCTGCCCGGCACAGTCACGGCCACTAAGGGCCACTTTGGACCCAGCAGCAAGGGGGCTTCTGTCGCCCTTTCGCTCTCCCTCTGGGGCTGGTCTTCCACAGAGACACGAGCCGCCTCCCAGCTTCATCTCTGAAAGCACTCTCGTTCCTCTTCCATTTTCATCTAAGTTTCCAATGAAGATTTATTACTCTGAGTGATTACGCTGTCAGACAAATGAGGGGGGAATAGGAATATCCTTTCCTCTTGCATTCCGGCCACTGGTCCGTTTGGCTCTCAGCAAAAAGAGCCGAGATTATTTTAGTCCCTTTTTCTTGCAGGTATTATTTATTTGCCGGCTGACAGCATGTGGGAAAACCCATCAAGAATCAAAACCCCGGGGGCATGAAGCTGGGTTATTATTCACCTATTTAAAATCTGGAAGAATCTGGGTGGGCAGTTAAGTGCGTGTAAGACTCTAAGGCAAAGAGTCCCTACCAGCACTGAAGACCAGTCAGATATGGCATGAGAAGCAACTGAGAACAGGCAAAGGGGGCTGTGAGGAGACAGAAATGTCAAAGCAGAAGACAGTAGTCGTTTCCATCCCACACTCAGAAAACAGGAATTTCACACAAGATGACAATCGCCAAGGAGACGAAGCATGCATGGATACACAAAGAGATTTTCCCAAGACCTGTAAGATCAAGATTTATTTTTGCAGTTTGATTTATTTGTGGGGGGGTGTATTTTTGTTTTTAATTTTCACTCGCTTGTAATAAGAATATTCCCCTGTCATGTGAGAATGCAGCTGCAGCAGTAACGCTATGCTATACCTGGATGACAAGGACATAAACCCAAATGTAAATAAAGAGAACTCAACTAGTCTGATTTTGGTGCCCACCTGAAAGAAATGCAAGTAACAAACAGATGGCACCAAAAAAAGCACCCCTCTTGCTGGATTTCTGAAATTACTGGTTAGATTATTAAAACGGCAATCAGTAAAAAGGGCAATTTCAATCAATCAGCTTCATCTCCTAAGGAGAAGCCACAGGAGGGAGTGTGAAGGAGTCAGGAGATCTGGTTGTGCAGATTTAGGCAAATCGCTTTGCTCTGTATGCCCGTTCCATTCTCCTTTTATCTCGCTAGACTGTGTCCTAGCCCTGTGTCATCGTCTAGACAACGCCATTTCTCCTGCCCTGCGCTTTCATCCGCGAGAGAGGGCTGGGGGAGGAAAGGACTCTGCGAGCCCTTTACGGAACCACAAACAGAATCCAGATCACCAAGTCTTAACATCCCTAGTCATCAGCAAATGGCCAGGAAGCCCTCTGGCAAAATGTACCTTGTTTTCTTTCCTTATGTTGGCCCAACAGAGAACGACAACTTGCTGTTCTGTCAGCCCAAGCAGCAGCCTCCTGCTCGGTGAAGCTGAAGGCTCGGCCCTGCTGATGTACTGCGCGTGGCAGCACAACAACACTTCTGCTCTCGGTTTGCTTTGACAAAATCCAGGAAATTGCACACAAACGCGATGTTAAAAAAAAAAAAAAACAAACCCAAAAAAACACCACCAAAACCCACCCCGTTAGCATCGCAAAGCTGAAAGCCTGCTAATCGGGCAACGCGGGGAGGAAGATTGTGCGACTCGCCCCAGGCCGGCCCAGGAATCCGCGACGGAGCTGGCAGCCGAGCGCAGGAATCCTGACCCGCAGGGCTACCCCGCGACTGCAGATCAAGCACAAGGCCCCAACATGCCCCTAATCAAATCAGGACGGAAACATCCTACCAAGGTCGCTGCAAACAAAGCTCACCAGGAAAAATGCTGCTTTTTGGGGCGACTGTTTATGCCAGCAAGGTTCGAGGTTTGCCGGGCTCCCCTAAACGTGTCGTCCCCCCCCCAGCCTGCAGCAGGAGGCAGCGGGATGGGGTTCCCAAACTGCCCGCACTGCTCCGCATGGGAAATAAATAAATTGCACAGATACTCTGTCCCTTTGGGTTCTTCTCTTCCTCTCCATATTATCGTGTCACTGTGCATGTCACCTTGTAATACTGGGTTATTTATCATCGCTGAGTGCCTAGATTGGCCCTGCTAGAGAAAAATCAAAGAAAGCAGCAGGGGCTGAGGTTTGATGAGAAGGAAACAAATTCTTCCCTTCAAGAAGCATACGTACTTCTCTGCTGCCCCGTACGCACCCACACATGCACGCCCGCGTTTCCAGGCTGCTCCTCTTCCCCCCGCCAGCAGGCTCCTTTCAGCCTGCCGAGTCCTTGCTCTTCTCCCTTTTCTCTGCTCAGATTCAGCGCCTCGTTTCTATGGATTTCTGTGTCAGCTCCCTCAAGGATATTCGCTGGAATGGACACATTTACGGGATGACTAACGTTCTGAAAGCAGGTGGTGCTATTATAGTCATACAAAAGCCACCTATTTTTGCTGCCTTTCGCTGTCATCCTGTTAGGGCTATACTTTGCTTTGCCTTGTTATCGTACCAACTTCTCAGCACCGTTACTCCGGGCTGCTCCAGTTCCAGGGCTGTCTGCGGAGGACTGATAGAGGGGCATCTTTGTTCACTGCAGCGGTGGCATGGAGCTCCCCCACACAAACAGAGGCCCGCAAGTTTCTCTCTCTGTCATAATTGCTTTCCTTCATGAATCTTGAGAACATACTTAGGAAAAAAAAAAAAAAAGGTCTGGTATATATGCATATCTAATGTATGCATGCACTCACACATATCTATTTTCCTATGCAGAGCAGCAGCCTTAAAGTGAAATGTTAGAAGATGACTATGTGCGCTTTATCCTTATATCATATTTGGGATAATCCTTTGCGAGGCATAAGGTAAATTTTTGGTATTGTCTTTTCCATGATTTCCTGTTTGCATTAACTACTTTAATATCTCAACTTGTATTGGCTTGGAAACTCTCAGCTTGTCTTATCTCCGTTCTTGATCTTACCTGTCCCTGCACTCCTGGGTTTGGTGTGGTAAGACTGAAAGGGTGCTGTACTTATCCTCAGCCACAGGGCATCTCTGCCTAAATTCCATCTGAGCACCCAGGACTGGGGAGGAATGCAAGATGAAACACAGGTCTGGAGTTAAAATAAAATGGCATGGTTAGAAGCCACATTTCCTGAACTTCAGTCCCGAGACCTTATTTAACGAATAGTGAAATGACCAGGCGAAAAACAATGTCAGCATATGACAGTTTTAAAGTGCGTATAACAGAGCAGGGACCACTGCAGGAAGATTCTCGGGCAGACCAAAACCACCAGAATCTCCTATGTCCTTTTCACCTTGAAGGGAGAAGCTGGATTTTCACTTCCAGCTCGGCACTTTGCAAAACCTGGCTGTCCTGACTCCAGCTCCTTTTATTCCTCATACACGCAGTGGAGGGCAGTACAAATTGTATGAGTGCTTCCTAAACCGGTTTATGCCAATCCAGCTTGTGTGTGAGGGATTTGCATTCAGAGAGCTCGCAATAAGTACAGAATTATTAATACAGCGTTGAACTCAATAGCTGAGACACTGCTTGTTACCAGGGGAAAAAACCACTACCCTTCTGCTGTAAAGGATCTAAATGGGAATCAAGCTCAGTCTCGTCTCACAGCGTAAATGTCCTGACCTGCTGTTCCCTCTCTGTAACACAAATTCAGCTATAATCAATTATGGCTTGAAATGCTCCTTAAAAATAGAGAAAAATCCAAAGCACATGCAAAGGCCTCTGATGGAATCCGATGCGATAAAGCAGTGCAGGAAACTCCTTTTTCTTATTAAAGGCTGATTTTAAATCCCTCTGCAGACAGATGCAGTTGCTGTGTACTGCTAACCTTGAATTCACATTAACAAGTGTATCAAAACTTTCCTTTTCCGACTGAGTGCTTAGTATGGGAGCTTCTCTGACAGCTGCTGCACGTTCTCCTCTCCCCGCATTTCATCACCAAGCATTCCCTGCTAATCAATAGAGGTCAAATCTGGATCCCATTGGGATTCACAGTGAAAACTATTGACATCAACAGGTCAAGAATAGCCATTTATACAACAGAGAGCGGAAAACATAAGCAGGAAAAGGCCATCAAATTCTCAGCTACTGTAAATCAAGATAGTTACAGATTTACACCAGCTAAAGATAAGGCAGGAAAAAAAATAGACAAAAGAGAAAAAAAAAACATCTTTAATGACCTCAGATAAAACCAAAATCTCATCCTAGTACTGTCCCACAGAAAAGCTTTGACCTAGCCAGGCTGATACAACAGGGGTGCTCCTGCTTCTCCGCCCGCTATTGCCTGCCAAGACAGGCCGGGACGCAGAGGGGAAGCGAAGGAAGAGAAAACCTGCTTTGTTCTTGATTTCAGCAACCATCAGAAAAACATCCCCTTCTCTTCAATCGACTGCCATTGAGGAATGAAACGTTTCACGCCAGAAGAGGGCACTTTAACTACAGGCAAGCGTGAGCTGCGCTGCCCGGTGCGGACCCGGGCAGGCAGGCAGACCGGGCGGGGAGGGGAAACCGCTTCGTTAGGCTCAGCCTTACACTGGGAAATAACTACAGGGAGGTGCCAAGAGGCACCGGGCTGCTGGGCTTCTGATCTCCTCCTAAGAGCTGACACTGAGCGCTCGTCCTCGCTGGTTTTGCTGCCTCGGACCTGGGCTCAAGTCCCCTCCCAACAGCAGCTACTGAGACCCAGTCCCCACCTGGTTTCTCCGGCAATATGGATTGTGTGCCAGCTGAAATTCTCCCTGCGCTGGAGTGTTTTACAGCAGCTCCCCCACACAGACCCTCTGGTGTGTAATAACATTTAAACTCACTCCAGCCTTTCCTCCAGCCGAGGCATTAGTTGAGTCTCTGTCCTTTGCTCAGCTGCCTCTTTTCATAAAACTTGCTCAAACTCAATACCTCTGGGAACTCTTTCTGGTTGGAACCAAAAAAATAGGCTCAGAAGTTTTGGGGTGAATGCATATGAAACACACACACACACACACGCCTTCTGCCCAGCAAAAGGACCCTGAACACAAAGACTGTCTGCTTTTTCCAACTGTATCAGATGGTTCAAAACCAGATTGGTCTCTCTACAAACCTTACTTGTTGAAGCACGTATACTGGTCGCATCCCTCCAGGCACAACATGATCAGCCATGCCTCACCTCCTTAGAAAAATCTTGACAACACAAATTTCAGAAGTTATGCAAAAACCTGAATTATAGGCGAGATAGACCAGAAGAGATGGACAAAACCAAACTGAATGACATAGCAAGTATGAGAATTTAGGTCTTGCTTTGAGAGTTTTGTTTCTTTTCTGTGGAGTTCCCTATGATGAATCTCAAGCTATTTTCTTGTTTGAGATAGGCTAGCACAGAGTAATAGCTAAATGTATCCGAACCAGTCCATAAACTCCCACTGCATCTCTCTACACCATCTAATTCTCGGTGGCTGTCTCAGAGTGGTTAGTCCTCTGTTTGCATCTCAGAAGTTTCCAGACACATAAATAAACCAAGCACGGATAAATCGGGTCTGAAGGTCTGTTTCTCAGATGGATCTGGCAGCTGCCTCGGTTTATTGGCAGTTCATTTATCATCTCAAGAAAAATATTGATGGTTCTGGAGACACAGGCCCTTTCTGTGTCCTGGTTGAGGGAAAGCTGTCCTTCTGGGCAGGCTTTGGAAAGAAAGTCAATGCAACAAATTCTACTTGGCAGACACGTGAAGGATGCGGTGCAAAGAGGAATCATTAAGTAAGGAAGAAGGGACACTAGAATGATAACCCTGTTGGCCCAGAAATAGCTCAGTTTCAAATTTTCACAGCATCAGAGCAAGAATGTGAGATTGTGAGACTGCTAACAGGCAGAGTCATAGACATCTTCTAAGGGGAGGTATTACTGCTGCACAGTAAGAGACAAGGAGCCTGAAGCTGTATTCTGCCAACAGAACCAGCCACTAACCTGACCTTGAAGAAATCCACAGAAACTTCAAGATGAAAAGGCTTGAAAACAGGAATAATGGGACTGAAGCACTGTAGACTCTCTCCACTTGGGCTGGCAGAACCAGGCAGTCTTCGCTCCACCATGTAGGAACCTTAGCAGTTCAGCTGCCTCTCCTCTAGAAAGTCAGCAGGAGGACAACTGTATCCTCCAAGTCATATCCAACCCCTACCTTGATTAAACCAGCTACATTCCACTTGAACAGCCTGTTTCAGGATTTACTGAAAGGAAGCTTGAGATTTGTCATGTATTGATAGAGTGGAAAGACCTCAGTTTGCACATGTCCTCCAACACTGCTCCAACCAAATGTCTGCAGAAACCAGTCCAATGTAAGCTTTTGATACACGTGACACTCCACAGTCCTGCAGATCCCTCTTTGCTACATGAGAGGTCTTGAGTAGTTAACCTTTACATTGGATTTCTTGAGGGACTGGCCGATGAAGAAAAGATGGATTGTCACCTATCATTTGGTCTTTTGTGGCATCAGATGACAGTTGCTGTTTTAATAAGGATTACTTAGTTTTAGAGAAAGAAATAACTGGCCTGACAGATGCATTAATGCAGCCTGACTGTGGGAGCATGTTATCCAGAAGCTGGTTTGCTGCAGAAGAGTGATGCACACCAATCATAACGACAGAAAGCAAGGGATATGGGACGTTGCCATTTTCAAACCCCATGTATTCCTCCAGCAGGAGTTGGTTCCTAGACTCTTTGAGCAAGATGACCAAAATCCAGCCTATGCTGAACAGAAATTCAGTTAATTTAACAGGCTTTGAATCCCTTTGAATTTGGGAAAAAGAAGAGTACGGCAGAACACACACAGACTGTTAAGCGCATGAGGAACTGAGCACATTACGATGTGCACTCGGAAACTGAAAGCCGTATCTCTCATTTTGGTGCATGTACCTGCTGCTTGTGTGACCAGGGCAGGATTTATTCTGAGTGCAAGTAAAAATCATAATGCACAGCAAATGCAGGCTCTGCCATTAGTGTCACTGGAGTCGATTCTCCATCGCTTGGCAACTCATACTGTTGTGTGTACTCAGAAAGGAAGTGTGAGATGATATACCAACTCTAGCAATGAAGGAATGATTCTGATCTGGTACTATTTTTCTGCTTAGCATGTGCAGGATAAATAGGCAGGCAGCAAATAGCTAGGTAGGCTAGGAGACTTCAAACGTGAAAAAATGGTGTCTGATATGAGTGCCATGGGGAAAGCAGATGGGGATCAATGCTGCTTCCAGTGTAACAATTAGGAATCACAAGATGAAGCTTGCAGGTGGTAGGCTTAAAGCAAACAAGATATTATTAAGCCGTGGAAATCCCTAGCAAGGAATGCTGTGGATGCTAAAAAAGTATGCAGGTTCATGGGAGACAAATCCATTGAGTGTTACTACAGACATAATCAACGTCTCTGGCTCCGGGATCCCCAAACCACTAATTGCTGGAAGCTGGAAGAATATTCAGGGGAGATATTGTTATAAGATTACTCTATTATTATATTCTTCTCCGGCATCTGCTTTTGGCCTCTGTCAGAGACAAGACACTGCAAAGGACTGGTTTTGATCTGAGGCGATTTGGCTGTTCTTCCCTTAAGAGATGAGACATAGGAGAATCAGACCCACTCTGCTCTTATCAAAACACAAAGGTTTCTGAACACTAGACCAAAGCTGCAGATTGTCTTTAGTTTCTGCCTGAGACATGTTCAGACTTTGTTGATCTGAACCCTGGACAAGGTTTCACCTCTAGGTGACAAGAAACACTGCTGACCTGGGGTGAGCACCTATTTGCCTTGGCTTGAATGGATATTCTCTTCACCTGTGAACTGAACCTGGCAGGTTTCTGGCCTCTTTCAACAGCGGCTTGATGGAGAAGATGCGATCTGCTTTTCAGGATGCCATGGGATATCCTTTGTCAAGGTTTGCAGAGATGTTAGGGGTAAAAGTTTGTAAAGAAAAGGAAAGTGAAGTGGAGTCTCTACTCACCAGTGACAGACCCAGGAAGGCAAGGAGATGTGGGATGTTTCCTGTGACTTTCATGCCTACAGTCCTCTGGTTTCTAACAGAGATCATCAAGTCCAACCATCAATCTAACACTGCCAAAACCACCACTAAACCATGTCCCTCAGCACCACATCTACCCGTCTTTTAAATACCTCCAGAGATGGCGACTCCACCACTTCCCTGAACAGCCTGTTCCAATGCTTAACCCTTTCTGTGAAGAACTTTTCCCTAATATCCATCCTAACCCTACCCTGACGTAACTTGAGGCCATTTTCTCTGTTCTATCGCTTGTTACTAGCGAGAAGATGTAGACCCCCACCTATCTACAAGCTCCTTTCAAGTAGCAGCTGTCCCTACTGGAGAGATTAGTTTTAGTCTCTGTACTCATTCAGCCATCTATTTTTCATGAAACTCATAGGAATGTAGTATTTCTGAGACCTTCGTCACTATCAAATTCAGTTGCAATTGGTCAAGTAGCTGAAAAAGACAGATGCACAGACAGATAGACACTCGTTTCTTTGCGCTAAGTTTCCTAAAAAACATCTCTGATTCCCTTTCAGGATGTTGGTATTTGGGACTAAAGAAGTAGTAGTAGTTAGAAATAACTTCTGGTCCCGCCCTAGAATTCCCTTTAATCACCAAAAAGCCCTGCTGAGCCTTTAGGTGGCAACATGGAAAAGAGAAAAAGAATAGTTTAGGTGAAAGACAGCACAAAGTGACAAAAAGCAGCGACTGGGTGTGTCTGATTAATGAAACATCACCTGTAAAAAATCAGGTGAGATGAGACAAAGGCATGGGGTAGGAGTAATGACCTAAAACTGCAAAGATTATGGTGAGGATACAGACACGAGACAGGCAGGCACAGGGGAGAAGACTCAGCCAGAAGCGAAGAGACACGGAGAAGAGGAAAAAGATGACAAACATGGAGACACACAAACACCACTACAGGCTGGCAGAAAAGAGGAGGCTTATCACAGAGCAACTGCAATTTTTCTGTTTATTGCTTTTTGAAAAATGCCTCATTCTGAATGCTTTTTTTCCTTTTCATTCCCATTGACATTTGGGAAAGCTCCAAAGCACAGCACTGGCTAAAGCCCTCTCCCAACCTAAATCTTCAACCTACAGACGTTACTCTTTAGTCATATTAACCACTCCCCTCAGACATTTCCAACAAATTGTTAATATCTTTTAAGCCTTGCTCTCCGTTGCCTTTCAGATTAGCCTTGCCCTTTCCTTTGCACTTAAGTTTAGCGAGTGTTACTAATAGGAATTTAACATTTACCAAAGAATTATTTTAACTACGGGTCTAATAGCATTTGTATGGTGTTCTGAGCACCCGAGAGCCTCACTATCAGTTCCATATGCTTAGTTTTGTCTAAGTTGCTTATAAGGACAAGGAAAAATACAAGTTTATAGAAAAGCCAGTTCGTAAGAGAGGCGTTCAAGACCTTGAAAGCCAGTTCCAAGAGGGATAGCAGTGCCTGGAGGGAACTCTGCAATCACTCATGCAATCGACTTCACCTTCCAACCATTCAGCAAAAGCATCACTTCTGCTTAGTCTAAGTTATTGTCTCCTGTGTGTAAAAGAAATACTAAAAGAAAAATGTAATTATTATCATTACTAACTGGAAAATTATATGTTTTTTTTTTAATACCATCATCAAAACCATTTTGAATTAGAGAGTTCTGTGCTTGCAGGCTGCTGATTTAGCTGGCCTGGTAGCAACCATAAGTCATTGGTAGTTTGAATGGAAAGCATTGATGAGGATTTCAATCAGTAAAACCTCGGTGGCAGTTTGGCAGCAGTAAGCACGCAGTGTCTCAACAGAAACCCCAAAGGTTGCATTGGATGTAAGATCTTTTCAGAGTTGGGCTTCCTCATCTTGGCTGATGGATCAGTCTTCCCGTGTCACTGGATACAGCCCTACCTAGGCCAAAGAGCACATTCTCCACCAGCACTGAGTTGAAGACAGCAGGTGGGAAGCAGGGATGATATTTGCACATGTGTCCCTATAAGACGCTTACTCTCCTACTGTCCAAAAGGTCCCTGTTCCCGAGTAAGGTTGTAAATATTGATGGCTCTCAAGTCAGCCTGTGCAAATTCCCTAGTCCTGGCTCACAGGTCTTGAAGTCTTTCTGCTCTTCAAAGATGAGAAGCTCCTGCATTTATGTCTAAAAGTGACTTGAGAGCATTTCTATGGGTCTGGATATGCACCTTGCTCACATTCTGGTCCCAAAATAACCATCTCTTCTCTTCCCTATACCTTAGTATCCCTGGGAAAGGAATCTGTGTACACAAGAGGAAGAAAATTAATCTACACCTTCATGGGGTCCTCCTTTACAATGTTGAGGACAACACAACTCGGAGGCAGATCGTGGTGCTCAGTCTAACTTGTGCCTTAAAATCTGGTAGGACAGGTTGGCTCTCAATACCTCTGTTACTTAATTCCCCTTAAGACAAGATCGTCAGCTTACAAACTCCCTTTCACTTTTACTTCAAACAGGCTCGTCAGTCAGACCTGCTCTCCCTCCTTCCCCACAGAAGGCCAGTTGAACTCTTGCCAGCAGGCAAAGCAACTGGGCCCACAGAGAAATGAACCAGTGACTCAGGATCACTCTTGCTGCAGCAGTTAACTGCAAGACCGTTTCCCCACTCACACGCATGGTATTTGATACCTGGCTCCTAGCCAAAAGGTAACTGGAATCATATGGTTAAATCCCCAGGAAATACTTTGAAGATGCCTTCCAAGATTGATATTCTACATTTCAGAAAAAAAAAATAAAAATCTTTCTTTAAAGAAAAAAAAACACCTTTATAATAACATTTTGCACTTTTATAGCATCTTTCATCTGAGGCTATCAAAGTACTTTGGGATACAGATGCTAAGAAATCCATTACAAAAATTATAGATATTCCTAAGTCGACTGTAGTCACTTGCCTTAATTTCCATTTCTTTATTGGTGCTCCCAGACGGTGTCTGCATAGATTGATGCGATCACTGCTACAGGCAACTAGATAAACAAATCTACATTCAAATAGACACTCCCCTCCCCCCCCCCCCACCCCTTAAAGTAAAATAAGTATTTTTGTACAGCACTGTCCACTGTATTGAACTTGAGGGAAAGAGGTGTGTATACTGCAACACCATATAATGCTCTGCACTTTCATTGGACTGCACTTCATTAACCAGACTTTCACTGTTTCTTAATTTTCTTTGAGCACGTTCCCTTGTATATACCCGAAATGAACAAACACACAGATTCCTTCTGGGTATGAGCCAACAGCTGCAACCCCGAAAAATATCAGCTTCTTATATCATTAACTGAGTTTCCATGGTGCCCTGGGGCAGAGATATTGATGCTTGACAGCATTATCACTATAAAGTAACTTTACAACTCTATAATTTAACTCTATGCTTCCAGTAATATTAAGAGCATTTGAAATTGTCGCTGTAAACCTTGACACTTTCACACAGACTGGGGAGTTGAAAGAGGACTTTGTTTTCTTTCCTCAAAGACAGCCCAAAACATGGTACTGCGAAATAACCAAATACTGGAGAGATGATGTGCAAGGAGGTCACTCTGAGGAAAATCTGCAGCGTCAGGATTAATGTCTCTTTTTGCAACACACAGAAAGGAGTCTGTTTCTAGGAGTTAGCAGAAGAAAGATGAAGATGCAGACCTCTGGAGGTCTTTTCCTGAGTATGTGCCCGATTTACTTTGAAATCATCTCGGCAACAAGCTCTAACTCAAATTCGAACGTAATCCACGCTAGATAACCTCTGCAGAGCTCCCTCAGCTTTATCAGCACAGCCTTTCATACCTCATTGGCTTTTGCTAGTAACGTTGCCTTTACTGGGTGGGAATGAACCTGCGAGGGCTATAATCTGGCTCATGAGGATCTTCTCTTAAGGATATCACTAGCGGAGCTAGGAAGATCAGGACAGGCAATTGCCAAAAAAAGACATGTAAAAAAGCCCAAAATAACCAAGTATGTTTGCCCTAGAGGACTGGCAGGTCTGTGAAGCTCTAAAAGTTATAGATGCTTTTACTGGAATTGTAGTTTGCATACAGATTTCTTTTCCCCAGGACAGGCATTTACTGAGATCCAAGTACTCTTTAAAAGGAATCTGGATATAAGCGAATGACTGTTTCCTCCAGGGGATTTAACTTCTAACAAGTCCACAGTCAAGCAGCAGGCTGATATTCTGCTTGAAGTTAAGAATCAGGGTGAACTCAGGGGTCCCAACTGTGCCAAGAGTCCAAGATGTGAGCTCCTGTAAGGCACCTGGAGAGACTCTAGTCAAACCAAGCTTTCATCCTGTGGCTGTAGCCACATAAATATATTTTTTAATGTCCATAAACAGGAGAGAGAGTTCAGCAGTGCGACTTTGTCCTGTTTAAGGGATGCAAAGCTTCCGATTCAACACACTCCCTGAAATGGAAAATACAAAGTGATATCTTTGCAAGTTGGTTCAGCTATACTATTTTAAAGTATTGAGATGAATTCTCAGCTGGTTTTAATGTGACAAGACCTACCTTGGGATAATATTAGTAATGTCTCTTTCTTCTGTGTTCTTCATCCGTGGCTTCCAAAACGTTCGTTTGTTTCACAAAAGAAGTTTCATGAAATTCATTCTTTATATTGACAACATTAAATCAAAGAGGTGAAGTGATGTGCTTCAAAAAACTGTACAAAGGAGAACTGTTCCACCACAACCCCAGTCCAGGGTTCCAGTCTCTTGTTCCACTCAGAAGTGATTTCAACAAGTAAAGCCATACATATAGATGACTAAAGGCCCATGTTTGGATAAGGACCTTCCCCACTTGGAAGAAGATTAGAACTAAGATTAAAACACACAAAAAACCATGGACATGCTGACAAATGTGGTAACCCACCTATCTTGATGATTATTCTCCCCTACAGCTACAAGGCTGCGATCGTGCCAGTTCTTGCCTAGTCTCCATCTTTTCTATCTTCCTACCTCATGGCCGGTCTTTGGAAGCGTAAAACCTTTTATGCTCTCTTATGGGCTGCCTGCTGTGCAGCAGGGATCCAGTTAAAACACTCTAAAAAATGAAACCAATAGATTTTAAAACTGTTGATGTGAGACTCCTTTACTGGCCGCTCTCGGGTCAGGCTGTGACAGCTGCTGATCAGCAGCTGTAGTGGAAAGCAATTCTGGGTGTGCTATCAGAGCAGCGCTCGGAGTCCTACAGCTGGGGATTCATCCTTCCGCCCCTTCTTTTATCCTTTGTTCCCTGCCCAGCTGTGAGGCTGGTGTGTATCTAGACAGCTCGGCAGTTGAGTTGCCGGTGGCGAATGTCACCGAGCAGTTTACATGCCTTGTGCCATAAGCCCTGTAAATGCCTAGTAAAACATGGTATTTAATGGAAGCGTATCAGCTCATTTTAAAGCTTCTTTACCTGGTGCTGAGCAAACTGTTGCTGCGCTGCCTGTTTAATCAGTTACCGCCAAATGCGTGCACGTGTGAGAAGGGTTTTAAACATTTCTCGGTCCACTTCCAGGCAACTAACCGAGAAGCCTACAATCCTCTCATTACGCCTTCGAAACAGAGACCATTCACAGTTGTCTACAGCACATGTTATCGCAGGGTATTCTGCAGAGCCAGGCTTACAGAACACATCCCTAATGTTTCTCCTACACCAGGTACGTATCAGTCAGACACAGACCTACCAGGCACACACATACCTCTGAAGGAACGTATACCGGGACGTTCAGGAAGTTACACCTGATGCAGTGCTTTGTTTGCAGGTTGAAAATACAAGAGACACTCCCGCAGTAACCATTACTGATATAATGCTAATTGAGGCCCGAGACATCCATGCAACCGTGTTAACTCTCTATGTTAGAAGAGACCAGAAATTCAACACTCCGCAGGATGCCGTTATTCCACCATATTATGTTGCAAACATATACCCCCCCTGCACAGACTGATGGAAGATTCATCACTCCTGGATTTCATTTAAATAGTGCAGCCTCAGGGGCAAATATATTTTTTTTATAGCATATACCAGATATAGTCCTCTAAATTCTGAATCTTTGAGGTATTTCATTTAGAGGAATACATTCAGTCATGCTAACTGGAGTAATTTGGAACAGAGTTCCACTTTTAATGATACCTTTCCTTTCTTTATTTTAATTTTCTTATTGAAAAAAGTTACTGTCCACACTAACAACGTCAGAATTCAAATAACGCTTCTCAGACTGAAAGTCTGTCTCCCATTTTCATCCATGTAAGGTATCGATTTACCTCAATAATTGCAAAGTATATTTCAGTCACACAATTCTGACCAAAATGTATAATCTTAGCCAATGTAGAAATGTATCTATTACAGGCACACATAGAGGTTTGTATAGATCATAGAGTTAGCATGGAAACCCTGGGGAACATGAAGAGATTTATAAAAAAAAAAAACCAAACCAACAAACCTAACCCACTTATATAATGGCATGAAAGGGGATAGTACTATGATCTTCTTTGCCACGAATGCTGTAAAGGTAAGAAGCTGACAGGTAGAATTACAGGCCACCAGTGAAAAAAGAAGAGTATTCAGAGGTTGTTCGGTTTTCTCACTTGCCAACAGGAACAAAATGAGGCTAAATTAACATTTTTGTAGAACCTGGAGATCCTACTTTATTTTGCTTTCTACATGGGGCCAGTATGGCTAGTTTCCGAATGGGGGGGTGTGACCTGCTTTGTAGTCTCTGTTCAAGACCGTGGGTTCCCTGAATTTGAGGCTGAGTCTCAGTCTGCGCTTCTTAATCCAACGCTAGAAGCTTTGAACAATTCTAGCCTTCCTGATCCTGTTTCTATTAAGAACAAAACAAAACAAAACAAAAAGCCCCACAACGCAATAACATCACAGTGGGATGAACAAAGTCCTAAGAAATACCTCTTTGGAGGCAGACTTGCTGAATACTTGCCCTATGAGTTCACGCGTTTTGGGCTCACTGTACTTCATTTATTTGCTTGACTTGCTGCCTGCATGTAGCTAGATAGTTAATAGAAGCACGCCCGTCCTTGGAGGCCAATATGAACTGACTGGCTGTGTCTTTGGTTCAGGTCCATTAAAAAACTGAGCATTAATTAATCACTGACTTGCAAATAGCTTGGAAGAGCTGTTCAGGCTAAATTGGAACGTTCTGCAATTGTTTTACTTTTGGTCACAGGCACTTCGGTGATGGGAAACTTCTCCCTTGCCAGAATAGGATGAGCATAAATCCAGGCACTCCTGTGTTAGAGCAGACCAGCCTAGAGACTGCTTCAAGCAGCTCCATTTCTTTCTCTAACGAGGAAACTGCACACGCGAGGAAGAGCTGTCATAAGCAGCACTCTTGATAGAATCCCTCCGTTGGAAAGGAAATAATAAAACCTACCAGGGCAAAATGCCAGTGGAGCGTACTACACAGGCAAAGAGCCTTCCCCGCTTGCTGTCTGCCAGGCCAGTCAAAACCAGCCTCTCCTCCTTTTCCCCTCAGCTAGGGGAAACCGTACCTGCGGAAATCAAGCTGCTGCCTGAGCTCTCCACACATCGCCACCAAGGAGGATCTCTGTGACCTGGGGCCCATTTTCGCTGCCCTAGCTGCCGCTGGCCACAATGAATGAAGCGAGAATGATGCAGCTCTGTCTGCAGAAGGCAAGCCAAGCAAATGGATAGAGATGTTAGACCCCCACACCTGAAACCTCGGTAATGTGAAGCACGAAACAAAAATCTTTATGGAAATGGAAACTAAGCCAGCCTGACCCACAAGTCGTGAAGAAAAACATATTCAAGGGAATCATGATCTCATTGGTATCGGGACTCTTCCCACTCCTCCCTGCAAAAACTGCTCTTGATAAATAAGGAAGATAAATAAGCAGTCCTCAGTACAATGAGTACTAAGTGAGGTGGAAAATGGAAGGTGAAACTAAGGCACGTGTTCTTAGAACGCCAAAATACCAACGTAAGAAAATAAATACCTAAACCTAACAGTAAGGACATTTATTTTCCTCCGTAGCCAGATATGCTACATCTGTGTAAGTTGCAAGAAGCTATTCCTTGGAAATAGTTAACCTGACTGGGCAAAAAAGAGCTTGTATTCCACATGTTCAAGTCCGATAAGTCACCTTAATATATTCATCCCCCTTCTTCCCCCAGATTTCACTTTCAGTGGAGAAGCCAAACCATAAAACCCCAAATGATTAAGAACTGCTTTCCCCGCTCCCTGTTTCTTGCTCTTATTCCCACACAGTGTGCACATATGCATGGGTGGTGAAGAATTATGTCTCATATGAAAATTTCCCCCTCGCTACCCTAAAGCTGTAAACCTTCCCCAACTTCCGAAATGCAGTGGAGAGGCAAATAGGCAATCACAGCTAATCTTTCTCCCTCTGCAATGTTTCTAAACCTGTGGAAATTTCAAAAGCTACCAAGAGAGAATGACAAAATGAAATAACACACCCAAGCTTGAAGTATGGGCACCAGTTATTTGATTGAGCATGGTGACAAAAAGAAAAAGGAAAACATAGAAACAGATCATAAGACCAGTCAGAACAATTCCACAAATTGTTGATACATTGCGATAGCCAGATGGCTATGTGTTTTTTGAGGAACGAGACGCTGCTTCTATTTGAGCACTCAAAAACGCGAACAACTTTGTCGGCTTTGTTTGCAGAGCTCACTCTCTGCTTCTTTGTCAACTGGTATTGAAGACCTGGCCCTGAGGCAGCTGCGGAACCTAATGGATCCTTTAGAGCCTTTTGGCTGCAGTTCAAAGGTGGAGAAGATATTTTAACTCAGTACCAAAGATGCACTTTCAACTTGCTATTAAAACGATAATACAAACACGGGGATAATGAGAGTATAAGGAGAGAAATGAAGAAAGAAATGGAAGACCGTGGAAGGGAATGGATCACAGGCTCTCCAGGACTAGTTTCTATAATAAGTGTGTGAGACAATCTCCTACAAGAGGGAAATGGCTTATTTGATCTAATATACCTTTCTCTTCTTGAATTTCCACAGTATGGAGAATCAATATGAGGGAAATTAAAGCATCAGGAGCAGACTCACATTTCCACTTGTGTTTTCCTATCTCAGCAAACTCTTATTGAGATCAAAGTATTTACCTTAAGTGCCCAGTTCATGTGTGCTGCAAGAGTAGGAAGGATTTCAAAAGGATACACGCTTCTTCTGTGTAGGGGACAGCAGTAGTAGGTCCATCCAATATGTAGCTGTAGAATGAGACTTCCAGAGTGTAGCAGTAGGATGAATCATTTAACAGCCCACCAAGAAAACGCCGGCCTGTCCCTGCTTTCACAGCGTCTCTATTGAACGACGTACTGGACTGCAGGAGGAAGAACACAGAGCCATGAAGAGAGTTCATGAGTAGAACACGGGAAGGGTTGGGAAGGAGTCTCTTAAAATAGAAAACAGTTACATTCACATTGCCAAATTTCGTTTGCGCTATATGAGACTGCACTATTTTTTGAGCATGGCCTGGAGAGACCATTAATGGAAACACAGTTCTGGCACACAGACTATAAATAATGCCTTGCAGACTTTCACAAAATTAATCTCAGTTCGCTAGTAACACCAGCTTTTCTTTGAACCTTCCAGACACTCCATTCTCAAAAGTTAAGCTGGTCTATTATTTGCCTATTGGGTTCCTTCTCTCTACTGCATAACCTGTATCATAACCATTGTCCCCCACCCCTCACCCTGGACTCTTTTAAGCAAAGTAGAAATACAGTGGCATTTACGTTTTAGTGAAACTTTCTCACCTAAGACATTTGACTGGTTCTTAAATTAGGTCACACAAATTTCTGCTTCACTAACTTAAATGTTAACTGGGTGTTACTCTCTGGGTGGAAAAATATACTGCGCTATTTTACAGCATTAGCAGTATGGTATAAAAGGCAGTATTTTGTGCTATTACTGAAGATCTGGCTTTAAGAACCCTACAGCTTTATGACTATTCATTTGAGGGGTGGAGGGGAGGACTCCAAGTATTTCCATAAATGAGTTTTAGCTCTCCTTTTGAAGGCATGACATCTGGAGACTAAAAGGGAGCTCATCTTCAGGTTGATTGAAGTCTCAGAGCTTGTTCCTACCAACTAGACAGTAAAATGGATTCTGATTTCATTTTGGTTATCTGCGTCTATTCACAAACCTCATAACCATTAGATTGAGTCAATGTGGGCCCAGCACAAGCTAGTGACTAGCACCAAAAAAAAAGAAGAAAAAAGAGCTCTTAGTAGATCCAGCTTGGATCTATTGCATAAAAGGCCTTAATATCTCCTGGTTTAAGACTTTTATGTTGCCAGCGAAACATAAAGGAGCCTTAATACAGACCCTAACTCAGTCATTGCGCCCACGGTGAATTCCCTGAGCTACCCAGTGTCCTCCTATTGAACCTTAGGGCTAGTACCTTTTCTTGCTAACACAATGCCAGTATTTTTAAGTCCATCTTTTATCAAAAATGGGGAAAATAAGATTTCTTATTTAAAAAAATTAGATGCAATGGTTCAAAATGCTGAACTTCTCCAGACTGAGAAAATTAAACTAATACTGAAATAAGCAACATTTCTTGATGAATAGCACATACCAGAAGAGATATAAAGAATGGAAGCACCTGTGGGTTTATTAACATTCTGAATGTTTTGAAGTCTCTCTCATGTTGTAAAAAGGGAGACTTTCCAGGTTAATTAGAATAAGATGGAATAGGGTTTCTTATTAGCATTATATAAAGGAGTTTCCAAATGCAACTTGTTGTCTTTGTGGTAACATAATATTTAGCTTTGTGGTAGACGGTACACAGAATGTATTCTGTTGTGTACATATCATATAATCTCCTCCAAGTTACATGGCAGAAACCTTGAGGATATTCTGAATACCTATGGGGCAGGGAGGTAAAGCTCTCATAAGGACTGACAGGGAAATTAATTGTTAATTTGATATATGGAGTAAAATACTTAAGGACGTCTACAAGAAGGAATGTTCTCTGACTTCCTGCAAAAGAAGACTTCAAAAGACTACTGAGACCCTGAAACTGAGGGAAGCTTTATCTTCAGTTAAAATTCAGAAACATAAAGGAAGATGATAATGCTCTGGGGATTGCTTCGTAAGTCAAGAAAACGTTGATTTTAATGGATAGTTGTCCTTGTTCAAATGAATGCCTGTGGTGGAACTTTTAATGCACAAAAGCTTCAGCTGATGAATATGAGTGTATGGAGCCAGCTCAAAGGAAGAAGACAACACATGTGTCAAAACATGGTGCTGTGGTTTGTGAGCAGAAGCGTCACTCACAAGGGGAACGAGCTAATTCTACAGCTGTATTTGGCACAGTGAAAAGAAATAAAATGTCAGAGAAGTGATTCAGGGAAGACATTAGGGATAGAAATAGTCCAGTGATTAGGAGAGTCGGTTACTGGTATGGAATATCTATGAAGATTATGGAATCCCATCAACTACGTTTAAGAACAAATGGGACAAGTATCTGCTGAGTATAGCTCATGTCTTTGGGATACAGTTTGGACACAAGGTCCTCTTCAGCTCTATTTCCCATGATTTCAATCAGGCTAGAGGAAGGTTATGAGTTGAATTCCTCATAGATGATTCTTGAGATAAATCTTACATAATATTTTCATCACAGTTCTTGGCATGGTAAAGGAGGACCATGCCAACAAAACTTGCTGATGACACACTGTGGAATGAATCATCATTATGGAGGAGGCTCTGAATATCATACCAAAAAAAAGCGGTGGGATGACTTCGAGGACTGGAGTGATAGTAGTCAGATGAAACTCAGCTGCACAAGTGCCAGGTCATGTACTCAGGGCCTAATAAAAAACAATCTCTGCTATAAGCTGAAACCTTATCAGCTGGAAATAGATGAAGAGAGAGTCTGATGTATTACTTCACTGAAGTGATTTTTGCTTTCTGGCAGAAAATAGCTCAGAAGTTGGATCTGGTTATTGGCAAAATTATACTTGACATATTTCAAAAGTGAAGCATAAGTAGTTTAAATAATTTGAAGAAGGGTTTGTAAGTGGCCAAAAAAAGAAAACAAAATTTGGATCTTTCCAGAGTTTGATATTTTTTTTTTAATGCTATTTTGTGAGGTTTGGGGTTTTTGGGTTTGTTTTGTGGTTTGTTGTTTTTTTTCTTTTTACTTTTTGTTTTGTTTAATAGAAGACTTCCAGTTTCAGCTGTGCAAAATTACTTGAAAAGGCGACAGCATTAATAAAATCACCTGTTCATTTCTTTGCCAGGTAGTGCTGCGCTTCCAGGAATAAAAAGAAGCCGAACCTTCATTTAGGTGCATAAATGTAGATTTTGGAGGTTAAATTGTCCCCATTTTAAAAAAAAATTCTGATTGCATGGACCAACTTGATGTCTTAAGTAAAAAGTAAGATCTCTGCTTTGACTCAAGAAGGTTGGGGTAGAGAAAACATAACATAAACCTTTCAAATATGAACACATGGATGTTTTGAAACAGCGGTATGGGCTTGGCTCTAGAGCAGATGTTATAAGCCAGAATGCGATTTGATGTTTTAGACAAAAAGAAGAAAATTACAGATTCAAGAAAATGCAACTAATGACAAGGACGGGCAGCAGGTACTTGCCTGAGTCCAACCTTCTGCTCACCGTTTCAAGTCAAGATAAATGGAGTGGAGAAATAAACAGGCAAAACTTGGACTCCTCACCAGAACTGATCTTGGCAACTGATAATGCTGAAACAAAGGCTATGAAAAGCTATGTATTATCATGGCAAAGAAAGGGCCTTTTGCACCCACATTTATTTAATCAAACTCTAATCTGAGGAAAAGAGGCGGGGGGAGGGAAGGGGAAAGGATTTGGGGGCAAGAGTGGGGAAAGAACACAGGTAAAGTTGTCCAAAAAGGAGTTTCTTGCTTCTCTGGGAGAATCTACTGCCCTAAAACCCTTTGCAAGGCTGAACCGAAGTCATCATTAAGCAAATGCACTGAGCAGGCACAGCAGGAGAACAGCAGAACAGCTAAACAAATATTTATTTCTCCAAGGCTGAATCACATGGGAGCGTCAACAGCAGCAAAAAGTACAAACTCTGGAGGGTGGGGGGAAACACCAAAGACTTTGAAGTTCTTAAATAGGGATATTTGTAAAAAATCAACAGTAATTCATTATTAAAACACACAGATACATTAAAGCTCACAGAAGGACTCAGCTTCCCAGCTTGTGTGAGAGAATTCAGTGAACAAATAGCTATCTACAGGATTAGGAGGTGCCAAGCAAAAAGAATCCAGTGTCAAAAGAGCAGAGCAAGAAGGGCGAAGGATTACTCCACTTTCTGGTGGGAAGAAACCCACCAGAAAACTACACCTGGATTTCACGCACATGTGGGAACTTAAAGGTGCGCTGACCCTCTCGCTACATCTTGGGCATTAGTGGCAGCTTCCCCAGGCCTTCCCACCAAATTTCATTCCTCTTTACCGTGCTTTGCCGAATACCTTCTGTATGACCAGTTTCCCCATTGGGAATGACAGTGAACAGCCAGGCAGCGCAAAGAAACTTGTAAACCAATTGGACCTTATTCAGACATTACAGCAGACACAGAGATGCGTGGAAGAAAATAAGGGGAAAAAAAAAAATTACATGCAAATTCTTTCTGGAGTGGTCTCAAAGCAGAAAAAAATCTTGGCCCTTGGTCAGACCTCTCAGCGTGCCAGAACTCCTGTCTCCAGGGGAATCTTGTCTCTTGGCTGGTAAGGACACTCTCTACCCCACAGCATCCCTCCTCAGTGAATTCAGCCCCCTGGTAGCTGGCTTACAAACTCATCAGTTTAGGCAGCTCCCATATGGCTAAGGGATACCCTTGGTTTCACAGCACTGCTCCATAGTCCTGTCAACAACTACAGGAATGAATGCCCTGAGCAGTCCGTATTCACAAATAAGGGCAGGCAGTCTACTGATTGCCTCTGCAGACCTGTATCAATCCCTCACAAGAGCGGCTCCAAAAGATAAAGAGGGAGAACGGCGCATTTCTCGCACATCTGAGACTGAATTTGCCACCCTTTGGCGTCCTGATGGACTTGGAATCTGAGTGGTTCTGCTTGGTGGGAGTTTCCACTGGTGGGACCTCCTCCTCAGTGTATGTGTGACTTCACAGGGGACTTGTCTTGCTACAGCATCAGAAAACCTCAGGTTGCACAAAAGGAAGAATTAGAGGCAAACCTCAGTAAATCTGGGTCCACTGTTCAGTGGAAGAAGAGATGCCAAAAAGGGCTGAAATGTCAAGAAGTGTCAGTGTCGGATGGGAGCTTCAGTTCTACCTTTCACTGATGGCGAGGCAAAGGGACAAAGTACAAAAGGGTACTTTCTCATACAGGACTTGTTGAGGAATGAATCTTTGTTGTCTTTTGAAATTGTTCAACACATTAGGGAGAAAAAGGATCAAGGTATAACCACAGTGCAAGTCAGACCTTGCCAGGCTGCTAGCACAGGAACCAGGGTATGGACTGCACATCACTTACAATCAATCCTAAGATGTTTCTCCAACCCAGCAAGAAAGGAAATGACAAGGTACAAATGACTCAGAAAGTAATTAGGAGAGAAATCGCCGACCAGACAGAAATCTGGTCATGGGCTTTGACAGATTGAGAAAGATGAATTTCTGATGTAGCAAGGTCTAGGAGGTTCCTGGAATCCAACAGATAGATTTTACCAGCTGTTCACATCTACTGCAACATAATCGATTGTTTATGTGCCCATGGAAAGACGTAGAAAACTGCAGATATCTCCAAAAACTTGAGTTCTAGAATGCACATGAGTGTTTCCCAGAAGATCATTTGTCTTCACAAACAGAGCATCTGCATGAAACTCAGAATAAAGACATCTTCCCATTTTCTCATGGGAATCATCTGTCTGTGATGATGTAGGTCCAGGAAGCATTTTACAAAAGGATGCAGTATGTTCAACTATGCTCACAAGTATCAGAGAATCATGTTAGAAGTCTTTTCTGGGGAAGAGCAGGGAGATAAACACTAAGAGGATTCATAATTAGAGAATGGTTTTGTATTACTACACATAATTAAAAATAGGCTGTGTCACCCTATGCCATTTCCATTTGGGAAATAAGCTGTATTTCACAACTGAGGCTAACTAGAAAAAAAAACCCAACCCAACCCAATCCCAGAAAAACTGCTCACATTTTGCTCATTGTGTAGTTGAGCAATAAGCACTTTAGCTATTAGGGTAAACTGGGATTATGCATACAAATTGCTTCGTGTTCTTCACCTATCAGTACCAGCAAAGGCCAAGTGTAATCAGGACTCAATTACGACCTCACCAGAGTTGTCCACTGATGCTGCTCTTAGAGCTGAAAAGCAAGCTTTTCTTTTTTTTTTTTTCTAAAGCAGGTCTGACCTCCAGGAGCCCTCAACTCACTGCCCCAGTGTAGCAAAAAAAGTGATGATAAAAAAGTTAGTAGTTAGTGCTCTAGAAAAAAGGAATGACACACTTGTCATCAAGGAAGAATAGACATGCCATTGGGAAATGGACTGGAGCCCAGACAATGTCAAATCCATCTCAGTGAAGAGTTTTACAGTTTCAGCTATAACTCACTCACTCTCATTTTCTAGAACACTTTATTGAAGTGTTCAAAAGTTCAAAACAGAGTACAGAAATGCACTGGCGTCGAAATCTTTGCCACAGAAGATTGCAAGTAACATTATTACAGATTTTGACTCTTCTGTTTAACCCTCCACAGGGTGCTATAAGAGGGGCGCAACTGGCAGCTCACTTCCCTCATATGGATAGAGCCAATTACTGCCATGGTGTGCCCAGCAGTCACTGCTTTGACCCTGCCATTCTTGCAGCTGGTGGCCCATCGAGCTATCTTACAAGCAAAACTTCTCTCCTTACTTCTCTGGAAGCACTGAGGAAACTTCTCACTTCAAAAGCCAACTTCACTCTCTCCTCACACCCACTTCTCACCAGCTCCATTAACTCTCTTAATAGACTGGAAAGCATATGTGTTAGTGTTTTTTGTGATAGACTATCAACTCCATGCCAACTGGGTCTGGAGACTTGGAAATCATGGCATTTGGGAGGCTGCTATCAGGCAGCCTTCTTCCAATTTATTTTACAAACAAGCTGCAGCCAGCATCCGAAATGTAGATGAGATTATTAAAACAAAAAAAAAAAAAAAAAGAAAAAAAAAGAAAGAAACGAAAGAAAAAGAAAAAAATCCCAAAGGCAGAAAGCTGATCTGAAGGAGGTAGTAGGCAAAGAAGAAGGATTCTGGGAGCAGAGACATGATGAAATGAGCTCAAATTTACTCCCTGATTCATCTTACCTTGCAGCTGTGCCGTGTTTCTAATGCATAGGAGGAAAATATATTTCATGTCAAGATCATTTGTGACTACTGACATTTGGGAAAAGGAGGTTTTGAAATGTCCAGGATTATTTCAAAGAGGGATCCCATTACTTGGATTTTTTCCATATCCCTTAGGGACAGACAGGTTGGACTGATAATCCCGGGAAAAGGGCTCGCTCACTCACTCTCACCGACTGCTCTGCAGTTGACAGCATTTTGTTTCATAACTCTTGTGCCTGGTAGGAAACACTGAGGTGGGCAGAAAACTTTGAGCTTAACAAGGGAATATTCTCTGAACCAGAATTTGATTTGCAGAAATCTGAGAAAAGGCGCTCAGAGGTGATCAGAAAGAGTTTGACCTGTCCCAAGAATGTGAGAAAGAAAGGCCCTAAACCAAAACTTGAAGACCAAATAGCCTCAAATCCTAAGAGATTTTCACTATTCTACTACCTGTCTCTTTTTGCCTTCTTCCCACCACTCAGTGGAAAGCAGACGGCAGTCACCCTTCCTTAAAGGTGGCATCAGATTGTAGGAGTATCATGAACGCAACCTGCCTAGCACCACCTTGTCAGGCTTTAAAGCGCGGTTCTCCTCGGAGAAATAACAGTTTAAAGGTACTTTGCCACCACACACAAATCTGCTCCCTGAGGGGCTTCATTATCCCTTTAATGTGTAGTGAAGGAATACCGGATCTTTCCCTCTCCCCATCCCTCCCGAGTGTCTTTCAGTCACGCCTGCTTAAGTTTGCTGATAAAAACATGGTCATTAGCAGAGGGGTTGGAAGGAGGGAGCTTTGTAAGCTCTCAGTTTATGCCTCAAACCCCAAACTACCAAATGAGTTCCCTTTTTGGAAACTCTGGAGTTAGAAAAGCAACTGGCTTTCATGCTTCAGGGTTTCAGCCGTTCACCTGCGAGAACTACAATAGCTGCACTTTTCTTTTCACTGCTCATTAATATCCATGCTCTGCCATGCAGCTCCAGGACTGATGGAGGGCTCTGCAACCCACTGCTTGTCTCTCCACTTTGTCCCAGTTACGCTGGCAACACCAGTGCAGGCAGTTGGTCTGCAGTTCCACATTCCCCAGAATTCATCCTCACATGCACTGAAACTGGTTGTACTCACAGCTCCCACCTCCCCGAGTGCTGCACCTCTGAGGATGCTTATTAAGTTCACTGGCTTCACCATAGCAGCTGATGCAACTGGAATCCAAATCTAAACAGCAGCTCTTCTGAAAGAGCTTCTTAAACAACATCCCAAAGCCAAACGAAGCAGGGCGGCAATGGCCTTACCGGAGACTTTCACACAAAGTCAGTTGAGGGCTCCCCTACAGAGCTGAGAAGCCCATCACAACCTATTCAGAAAAGGAAAAGGAGGAGGCAGATTTCACACCATCCTCTGAGCAAACTTCAGTTGGAGCTCCTCTTGCCACTCAATTCTGCAACCCCAAACACACATACACAGAGTATACTGTCTCCCAAAACATACTTCCTCAGGTCCTCTCAGCTCCTTCTTCAGTGAGTCTGCTTCTCCCAGTCACCAGAACTGCACTTAGCCACATGTGATAATGTCACCTACTCAACCATTAACCTTTGCACAAACCCATCACCCATAAACCGGAGAATTAGTCTGGAACTCATCTCCCTTTTAAGACCCAGGTCAAGTGGTGACCAGTGAGATACACAAATAAGGGATCTGCAAATGCTTCAGGGTAATAATGATGAAAAGATCTGCTTTCCAGCCCTGTTTTTTACTAATAGCAACCTCTGCTTCTCAGAGCACATCCTTCCCCAAAGATGCCAAAGCTGGCATTTCCTAGTCTAAGCTCTACAGAATAATTGCACCGTTTACAAAATAACTCGTGTCTCTGGAGTTCTCAGTTTCCCTATTTGTCAGTAGAAAATGAGACATTTCCTCAAAATATACAATAAAATAGCCTCTAGCAATAGCCTGCAATGCTTCTCTTTACGATAGTTTTATGCGCGTGTGTGCGGTCTCCTGGGAGTGCTTTCATAATCATTTATACAAATGACAGAAACTTAGGACAATGAGGAGCAGAAAGGGAAATACAACCATCATGCACGCAGTTGCTTTGTATAGTCTGCAGAAAACGTGGTTTGCTCTGTGGCAAAGAGATGTTCAGCTCATTTGTAGGTCTAAATCAGGAGATTACAACTCCTCCTAAGGATGGGCAGCACACTGCTGCCAGAGCAACCCAGTACAGCCCATAGCTCAAAATCCTCCTGGTCTCTCTTACTGCTCCGGAACAGTTCTCTGAACCAGGCTTGTATTCTACATGTGTTAAAATATCACATAGATAAAGAGGTAATACCCAGAAAGAGATTCTGGGAGAGGGAATGGGTGTCCAGTTCTTGACCGACTTCCTACCCCTCCTTCACAGCCGTTTGTCCCAACTGAGTGAAATTTGCAGCACTCTGCAAAAGAGGTAGCTTGCATTTGAATGTAAAGGAGCTCCTTTCATTTGTGGTACTCTGGGAGGCTGTCACCTGCTCCCAGCTTGTTGACATAAGGTAAGAGTAATGATGGTCTTTGAAAATACACCATAAAGTTGCTATGAAAACTTGTTTCTTCTGTGGATATTCAAAATTTCTACCTGTGTGGGAATGGAGAAGGGACTGTCAACTCCTATACGCACAAACACCACGGCAAGAAAGTCCTGAAAGAAAATCCATTTACTTAAACACTCCCCCCTCCCTCCCTTTTCCTTTTCTTTGCAATACAAATTAATTCAACCCTCTGTATAAAAAGAGGGGTGGGCTGGTTCAGCCCGATGTAATGGAGCGGTTTCATTTAGCTGCGACTCTCCAGAGGGCAGAGTTCTTGTGAGTCCAAAACCTACAAACCTGCAATTCTTGGAAGCCCAGGCTTTACCAATCTGTTCCCTGTGCCACCAGAAACGCGTTTCCTCTCTCCCCACACCCAGCCTCCAGGATAGATAAATAAATAAATAAACAAACAAACTCATGGAGCAACATGTCCACGAAGCAGCGAGCAGAAATGCATCCCAGAGGGGTGCTAAAGCATATAATAGCTGTATTTGTCTTCCTGGAAATGCCCTGGTACAAGACAACAAAGAAGAAGATAGGATCATTTGTTGTCCTCAGGTTTTAGGAGATTTCTGAGTAGATCTGTTAAGCTTGTGTGATGTTAACAAAACCCACCTGAATGCAACAGCTTTTGCCTTTCTGGGACAAGGGTCTTTTTTTGCCAGAACAGCAGAGAGGCACTTAGGACACAGTGATGAAAGTGAGTGTGGATTTTGCTTCGGGATGAATTCTTGGTCTGAGCAACTTGCTCGCTGCTCCCCCTTCCCTGCCCAGCCACACGCAACACAAACTGGTTCTTCTTTATTTCGGAACAGATTATTGGGATTCGCTTATTCAGTGTTCATGAGCTGTTATTACTCCCTCAAGGACTTGTGCCAGCACTTCCTTCAGACATGGCCCAAAACACACTGGGATTAGTAATAAGGATCACAAGACTAAGAGGGAGATGTCCAGTCAGGGTAAGTGATAACAACCCAGCGAGGCTGCCATGGGTAGGTGGGAGGAGGTTTGCTGGAAGGAACACATCTTCCCTAAGCAAGCTTGGAAGGATGAGGGGGGGTGCTGTGGAAATGACTTGGAGTATGTGGATGAAAGGAAACCAACAGAAAATATAGATAGATTAAAATCTTTTCCTTGGTTGCTCAGTTTTAGATATCCAGGCTAAAATAGCCAAACCAAACCAACAAAAAACCACAACAAAAAGTATTTGGGCAAATCATTCCATATGAGATTTTTCTCTTGTTACTGAGACAATGATAGTCTCTAAAAATTATTTTTAGGTCACAGCATTATGGCAATGGGGTTAACAACATGTTTTCCTAAATGAAACTGGCTGGGTCGTTGTTCAGAGACTTCACTGTTGAGTGCGTGGTGTGGTGTAAAGCATAGGGAACTGCTGACAAAGAAACCAGACTGGCATCTTGGAGACCTGGGTTTTATTCTCAGATGTCTGAAAGCAAGTCACTTCCCACCCACTCTCTGTCTCTTTTCCAGCATGACTGGAAGCTCTTGGGGTTGTGGACTTTCTCAGTAGTTACCCAGTTTTCAACATAACAAGACCCCGAATTTTTATCAGGCTAACCACAGCGCACAAAAGACAACAAACTTTCTAAGGAAGGTGCTCTGCTGGGAGGTTGAGTACAAGAAAATGAAATGAGAACTCAAAAGTATCCCAAGTACCACCAGTTCTGAGTATAAAGAAAAAAACCAACAAGATTAGGCCAAGTACCTCTGGCCAGTCTTTATCCTCTAACTGCAAAGAAAAGCAATCTTTACAAAGTGATAAAGCCATCCAAGAATGGCTGGGGTTGTTTCTTTTAAATGAACCAGAGAGAACAGATGGTCTCCCCTCATACTGTCAGAAAGGTCAAAATTAGCCACCCCTAAGACTAGCAGGTTCTTGAAATGCTCAAGTGCTTGTGTCTGGTCATTATGACTAATCCGCTCTCCAGAACAAGAAAGGGCAAATGAAGAACACCCCTCCAAATCCTGCAACAACTCCTAGCCGTGGCTGATGTGTAATGCACTCGGACGCGGTGTCAACAGCTGCTCCTAAAACCCAATGAGTCAGCCTTTCACAAGAGCTTGTCAGCTCTCACTGGTAAAGCTTTCATACAGATTATATTTACTCCCCAATGTTTAAAAATATCCTTCTTAAACCTTGAAAACATGAAATGTTTTCCTTACAGAATGTGTCCTTTTTTCCCCCCAGACAGCTGCCCAAGGATCTCTCATGTGTTTATTTGGGAGCAAAACTTCCTAGCTCTTCTTTCGCTTTCCTTTTCACCTGCTGACGGCTGAACCCAAGGCAGGCCTCTGTTTCTGAAGTCACGTACAAATGAAGAATTTCTGGTCCCTTTCACAACTTTCTCCCGCAAACCGCAGTCAGCCTTCCAGAATACTGCGAGGTTAAGCGTTCTGCTCAACAGACAGGGTACAGAGGCGTCGGGCGACTCGCCTTTGGTGCTACAACAGGCACGCCGGCACAAATCCCCTATCCATCCCCTACTCTAATCACCCACCTCCCTCGGATGCTGTCATTTAAATAAAAATGCCTATTGGAAATGACAGGTGAAGAAAGCAGTCCAGGCATGAAATGCACTCCGAAGTATATTAATAGAAGGTTGCCAGACAAAACGGCACAAGGCATTTGATCGCATCATCTTGGGCTTGTTGTTCATGCTCCTTTGCATCTGGCTGCGTGATTTCTGCCAGATTCTCGGCTGGAGGAGCAGGCTAGGATTTGCCTGCTCTCCCTAACCCGTGCCGGGCTCAGCTGCAATCATGCAGAGCACTGAAAGAAATCCCTTTGAGTCGGGATTCATTCCGAACATGTAAAACCCAGACAAATGACTGCTTCTCCAAAGTGAATCCCATTTCACAGCAAGTAGGTTATTAGTGTGGAACTCCATACAAGTAGGCTGCATTCAAAAGCCCTCTGCATTATTAATAGAAGATGAGCTTTTGACATCAAAGGAGAACCATTATGCATGCTAAACGGTGGCAAAAATTGTACCCGCACTTCAAACCTTTTCAGTTCTTTGTCCCTCGTAAATCAATCAAGGTTGACAGATGCTTTAAGGAGAGTAATCTTTTCAATGATACTGTCAATGGATAACATAATGGAACATTGTCTCTGTGCTGTGTGAAGACATGGAGCTAGTCAATTATGGACAACACTTCATGCAGCCGCCAGTTTTCACTTGAAGTGCTGCTGTTGAAGTATTATAATCCCAACAAATGGCCGCAGCAGCATACAATGTAAATGAGACCTCCTGAAGCTTTGGAAAATTAATTAGTAACAACAGCGGTCCATTCCCACACTTTCAAACACCAGCCTGGTAATGTTAACGATGCACTTCCCCCTTTCCCTTTGAGCAGTCAATAGGGCATATTTACATACACTATTTTTAATCTTCAACACTTTTTTTTTTTTTCCCTCCTTTAAATGCAGGAAGCTCTGGATTCTTTTCCTCTCGTTCGAGCAGCAAACTTCACCCCTAATATTTCCAACCAGGGACATAACTCACATGGCTGGAGCTGAAAACAAGAGAAAAGAGACTTTCCCTCCTGGAGACAGCAGTAATATTCGCTCCTCTTGCTTCATACACGTTGGACACATTGTGGCTGTCTCCTTTTCCAACACTTGTATCCCCTCAGCTGCCCTGAGAAGAATGGCTTGGATGGCTGGCAGGGGAAAAGCTTCTGGTCTCAAGAGACCAGCAGGATGTGAGTTGAAAGCCCAATGTGCTGAGTGCCAGCAGCACCTAGGTCAAACTGTGCTGCACTGGATGCCAACATATATATCCAGTTGCCGGCTTCTATAGAAAGGAGACTGAGAGTCAAAGGGGAGAGACTGCGCTGTTTATTTAGCTATTGGCTTCTATTTCCTACGTCATTTTCTCAAAGATTTTCCGTTTGTCAACCAAGGCTTGTGCTAAGAGGAGCACTTAATCTCCCACAGTAACAGAGAGAAATCCTACACTTGAGCACAAAATTTCTAAACTCCTATCAGTTGCAGGTTTTCATCGCTATGATCTGCGGATGCCCCCTTATCTATAATGTATTTTTGAAATAATCAGGTGCAGATAAGAAACTCAATCACTGAGGTCTTCTTGGGCAAGAACAGGCTGTTCCTTGAACCCAACTCCCTCTTCCCCAGGCTCCAAAAGCTGGGAACAGATGCAGCTGCTGTCCCTCCTCATTTAGTATAGATTCGGTCTTCTGCACTCCAGACAGTTTTCTGAGAAGCGCTTGCAGTGCTTGACTGCAGAAAGCTTCATACTGCAGCAGTCCCCCGAACCCCCCAAACATGCAGACAATGATTAAACAATACTGACAATGGTTAAACAATACTACGAGGCAACAGAGGAGGCAACAGATGAAGCAACAGCAGCCACACACCCTCCCAGGCGCTACCCGGCCAACTGCCGCTGCTGATCCCAAGAAGAAATGGGAAATGTTTCGTCTACTGGAGACCCCCCTCCTGGGAATAGAAAAGGCAGAGGAAAGGGTATCTTCTGCTTAGCCTTAGAAAAGTCAGGGACTGATCCAAACTTTTTCCTACTCTCATAAAACAAACTACCATAGAATAGAAAAATGGACAGGAATCGGGAGGCTTCAATTCCTCCTTCCTTTTGCTGGAAGAGATCTGTCAAGAAAATAGTGGCACAACTCCATTTCTATACTCACTTCCCACTCAAACTCCACAGTGCAATATGCACAAATACAAGACAAAAATATTCTCTACTGCATCTTGGTGAGAACGCTTTAGGCTGGCATTCTTGCCATGATGAAAATGGCTTTTTTTCCAATTACGGTTTCTTTTGCTGTGCAGACTCGTCTGCTTTTGTATCTGTTTTCAGATTTTTTTTCTCTAGAACTAAACACATGGAATGCTACAGGGTCCCCATCCTCCTCCACCCGCCACCTCTGCCACAAGCTGGTTGGGATAGCACTGCAGAGGAAGCAGGAACCGTGCCCCAGCTGTCCCCGTCTTTGAGAGGAGACCCAGGTTTATCTCTCAGTACCAGGGGAATGAAGTGTAAACAAAAAGAGGGCAGCAGAGACTGGGAAAACTTATGGTGGGTAACAAAGAGGGTTAAGAACACAGCAGACATAAAATGAGGGCCCATACTGTAGGTTCTTCTGCTCTTCTCTGCTTGGTGCAGGACTGCAAAGTCGTTTTTAATTGAGCTCGTTCCTATTATATAGCTGCCAAATGTCATCCACTGCCTTCCCTCCTCATGGCTGGAAGTTTCCACTACCTTGGCTGAGACCCACTTCTAAATAGTCCTTATCCCACTCAAAGCAAAAAGGGACAGCAAACCATTACTTGAAAGAATGTCCACTTAAGCAAACCGAGAGCGTGCAGTGAAAGACAGGGAGGGACAGCTGTGCAGAAGTAGCTTAGCTGGCCGCTCCGCTGCTGTGTAAGGTGGACCAGGAGAAGCAAACGAGCAGTTGCAGGCAGGGTCAGGTGTTGTGTATTCTACTTGCACAGTTTTCAAGGAAAACTGATGCACAAAAGAGGCTATGGAAGGGGACAGGATGTCATACTTGGACACAAAGCTGCAACACACTGGACCAGAGTTTTAAATCTACTGACTTCTGCAGAGCTACCGCGACCAACGTGTGCTAAGGACCTGTTCTACTGTGTTTGATACTTGCTTTAAAAACATATGCCCCTTTCCAACTCACTTACAGGAGTTTACCATTTATTTCCAAGTTCCAGAGATACCTACACACGTACTTTCTTCCAAGTTAAGAGACACGTATTGAGCAACTGCAGATTTTCTTGCAGAACAGTTTTCCATGGTAATATCAAAGAATTTCAAAAGCATACGCTGCCTTTCATAGAATCATAGAATCATAGAATCAGTGAGGTTGGAAGGGACCTTTAAGATCATCAAGTCCAACCATTAACCTACCCTGATAAAAACACCACCACTCCTAAACCATGTCCCTAAGCACCTCATCTACCCTTTTCTTAAACACCTCCAGGGATGGTGAATCCACCACCTCTCTGGGCAGCTTATTCCAATGTTTAATAACCCTTTCAGTGAAAAAATGCTTCCTAACATCTAATCTAAACCTGCCCTGACATAACTTGAACCCATTTCCTCTTGTCCTATCACTTGTCGCCAGGGAGAAGAGGTCAGCTCCCATCTCTCTAAAACCTCCTTTCAGGTAGTTGTAGAGGGTGATAAGGTCTCCCCTCAGCCTCCTCTTCTCCAGGCTAAACAACCCCAGATCCCTCAGTCGTTCCTCATAAGGTTTGTCCTCCAGACCCTTCACCAGCTTTGTAGCCCTTCTCTGGACACGCTCCAACACCTCAATGTCCTTCTTGTAGTGAGGGGCCCAAAACTGAACACAGTACTCGAGGTGAGGCCTCACCAGTGCCGAGTACAGGGGGATGATTACTTCCCTAGTCCGGCTCACCACACTATTCCTGATGCAGGCCAGGATGGTGTTGGCCTTCTTGGCTGCCTGGGCACACTGCTGGCTCATGCTCAGCCGGTTGTCCACCAACACCCCCAGGTCCTTTTCTGCCAGGCAGCTTTCGAGCCACTCCGCCCCCAGTCTGTAGCGCTGCATGGGGTTGTTGTGACCCAAGTGCAGGACCCGACACTTGGCCTTGTTGAACCTCATACCATTGGCCTTTGTCATGACTTTAAACAGAATATTATCTAACCTTTTCTTTCAAGTTTATTATTTTTACTTCTATTTGCTGTTATATTATTTAAAGTGTATAAGTAAAAAAAAATCCATTATATTATAATATAAACAATGAAACAATAAAGCTGATGCAGTTGATCAAAAGGCAGAAGAACTTCTGATAAAAACTAAGTGTTCCAATAATTCAGAACCAAAGGTTATAATACCGAAGATGAAGAACCTGCTTCTGTTCATGTGTCTAATGACAATACATCAGATCACAACTTGCCACTTTTGGATAAGGTAAGCATAAAAAGGAAGATGGTAGCTAATAATGACAAAAATCTTAAGTAGCCTTCTATTCTTATTAAAATAAAATTCACACAATCCAATTAAGGCAGAGATTTATCATTAAAAAATAGGAAAAAAATAATTAAGAGAAACATTGCTTACATAAGAGAAGTCTTCAGCATTCTGACAGAGTAGCTTGGGAAAAACAGCCTGCCGCTGAAATCTTTCCTCATCTTCAAAGATGTTCCCATACATGAAGCCATTCATCATGGTGGAGTGGGCATGGATGTCAATATAGAACTCCAGGTTAATCTTCTGTTGAGGGAAAACAACAACAAAAAAAAACATTCAGCATGAGATAAATCATAACTGTGCTATGTAGGTGAAGCCTCCCATAAATCCAGTACTGCCCTCCTTGAATCTAACCAGGGTGCCAGCGCCAGAGAGCCGTGCTAAAGACGTTGCTTTGAAGCGTCCAGCCATTCATGCCTCCCTGTGGCTGCATGTGAGGTGCAACACAGGACCACGATAGACATTTCTTTACCTGTTCTGAGAAGGTTGGGACATTTATGCAGCACAGGACGCTGTGCAAAATAGACCCAAAGCATTATCCTTCGCTTTGATACGGGGCTTAGCTCCACTGACACAAATATGCACCTTCCAGTTCTAGAGCATGATTGTTTGGGCATAACTTTGCTATCTCTGCACAGTTCTACATCACAGTATGCAGCTGTACCCTTCTGCCAGGAAAGACAGGCTCAAAATTGTGTAAAGACTTCAATATTTCCTATGCAGTTTATTTTGGTTTATAAGGGGAGATACCGCAAGTAGATCCCTGGAGGTGTTCAGTGCCAGGCTGGATGGGGCTTTAAGCAACCTGATCTGGTGGGAGGTGTCCCTGCCTATGGCAGGGGGGTTGGAACTCGATGATCTTCAAGGTCCCTTCCAACCCAAACCATTCTACGACTCTACGATGAAATGTTTTTGTTACTCTGCTTTGTAGTAGTAATTCAACAGAATAACTCCCCAAACCAAGTGCCCTGAATGCCTCTCCACTTGGAGTTTCCCATGTAATTCTGCATCAACTCTTGCTTCAAATGAAAGCACCAGGACCCCCTAACACAGAAGTGCCTGCTCTCCCCACTCTCCCCACACCCTTCCTGGATTGGCAATTCAGTGTCAGAAGGCTCTGTAAGAAAAAGCTGCTCAAGTCTCCAGTTCAGGGACACATCTTTTCATGACAGAATATACAAGTGATACTACTTCCCCTGCCATCAGCAGCAAAGAGTGAATGTTCACCTTGATCACCACCTACAGTGCCACTGGCAGTAGTGAGAAGGCAACATCCAATACTAAAAAGTGCTCCCAGAGCAGACACCACTGTCTTACCCAGAGTTTCCCCAAACTCTGGCAACTTCTGGTCCTGAACAAACGATGCTCTGTAACCAGCCATTGACAAACCCACCCCTGTCACCTGGCCACCATGGGGTCAGTAAGAACCTTTCTGGTGACCAGAGGGTTACAGTTCAGATCTCCCTGCCCCAACAGGGGAATGGAGAAGAGCTCTGTTAGCAGAACAGGGATTACGATGCTCAGCCCTGTACCGCTCGGTGGCAAATACGGGCCTTGGCCACTAAAATGCAACATGTAGCACTCCAGCCACACGTCTCGTCTATGCACAAAGCTTGCTCAGGCTACTGGAGAATACTGAGCTACAAGATGGTCCGATGTAATACAAACACAGTTTGTATTATGCAGTTCATGTGACAGCAGTGTCAGCTCTTCTAGAGAGTCTCTGATGGGGGGAGAACATCATTTGCTATGTGAAACTAATATGATACAGATTTACTTTCCCTTGGCAGAAAACCAATGTACAATACACAGTGACTGTTTAGTTTAATTAAACAGCCTAGAGAGAGTAATACTGAATCTTATTAAGCCTCTCCTATGTTAAAATGTTAGCTAATGCAATATCAATATGTGACCATGCTTCATAGGAAAAGGAATATTTGATTGTATATGACACTAATACAATAAATTGTTTGCTCCTGCCAAAACATTACGCTGTGCTATAGAGGACCGGCACTGCAATAAAGCACACATCTGCTATTCGGAGATATAGCACTGAGGAGAAAGATTAGCATTGACAGGATGAAATACCACATAGGATTTTCTTCCTCTCCAAGCATACAGAAATTAAAACTAAGATTGAGTAATATTATTTTTCATAAGATAATTTCCCCAGCAGAAACAGAATTTGATGAGATCAGATGCACAGTGGCATATCACCATAAGACAGAACATGTAGAGTCTCAAAACAGTGATTTGATGGTGAAGTGAGGAAATAATCTAGTTAAACTGGATATTTGTAAAGCATGAATGTCCTTCACATAGAAGACAGTGACCTAAGTCATACCTATTTTAGAACAACTAGACAGGATTCTTTATGGGGACATATTTACTAGTATAAAATAATTGTGAAGCACAGTGAGATATATAACAATAGACTAGTATCATCTGTGTCCTAACACAAAGTGGCTGGCATAAACTGTATGACTTGTGCCACGTCGTACTATACTTATTCATCCATAGTTATCAAATTGTTTCCAAAAGAAGGTGCCTACAAACAGGGACAGAGGCACAGATTACCAAGATAACTTTCCATAGGCTGTCCAGCAAGAAATCCACCTGCAGAACGTGGGTGACCTGAGCCTCAGCTTAGTATTCAATTAATCATGTCATCCAGCGTAACACGGTATCAGTAGAAAGTATTTTCTAAACTCTCCCAGGATTCCCGCTAAAAAAATTGCTGGTAGAAGTGTTCCAGAGAATTTTAGATAATCTCTTGGGGTGCTGAAATTTCTTTGAAGATCTTTCTTGATCATCAAACCCATTTTCAAATAGTCTGGTTACAATGGTTATTTGTGAGGGAACAGTGTCATTCACGGACATCACCTTCCCCTAAAAAGCTTCCAGATCGCTTATTTGGAAACCATGCCATTCAACAGATAGCTTATCACCCAGAGAAGTGTTTAAAAACATCAAAAGTAATTTCCTAAGTCGGCCCACCGTAACTATTAAACTGTTTTTTCTGGTCTTTGTTCCTTACTGTCCTACTGAATATACAAAAAACTCCATTTCACATATTCCTACCCACTAAATATAGTCCAAATTTGCAATTGTCCATCCTATCCAGTAAGTTGTTAAATATTGCTACGGTAATTGCCAGTTAGATGTGCCCAGATACTGCTGTCTGTGAACAGAACAGTATTTCAGTGTTTCACATGTATTTTCTTCTCATCTCATTCATTATTTTATCCAAGGGAAACATCTTGAACATTCTCCATTACAGAACAAAATAATTCAGTGCATTGTTAATGTAACACATGAGTTTCTAATGAAAAATTCTCTTTATTCACAGACACACAGAAATTGAGGCCTTAAAATGGACAATAACAGCCCAGTCACTGGGACATTAAAGTTTGCCACCTGGTGCCCCAGGTAGTAGACCAAGTAGTAGACAATTTGTTTGCAGACTAGTTTCGCAAAAGGATCAAGATATGTTCCTGAACGATAATGGTATTTCTTCTCTCTCTTTAGAGTCATACATATTCATAAGTACTTTACATGTAGGAGCTGTTTCACCCACTGCCACGCTACGAATTTAAGCTAGGGAATAAAGTTTCATATTTCAGTTGAGGTTCTCTGGAAGGTTTTGGCATAATTACTGATCTCCTGCAATTTAGGCAGGATCACAGAATTAACATTTTATTAAATATATAATGTCACCTACTGATGGAAATTTCAGAAAAATCAGCAGAGAGCTGACCTTCTGAAATTGTTTCTCTTTGAGACAGGGAGAATTTTAACGGGAGAAAGAGGTTAATAAATGTATGTGCGCATTTCCATGAGCACATACAAACACACTTAAAACATAAACCGATCCCACCTGCTGTTAAACCACAGGGGTATCTGTCAGTATCTACAGAGCAGAACCCCCCTCGGTTAGGGCTTTTAATGCAGTAGTATTTACATGTAAGAATGGGAATGAATTTAGAGGTGGTTCAAATTCTCATAGTCACCTTTGCTTCAGCCTTTAAGCAGAAAATAGTGAATAACCAGGGCTCAAACATCTCCGGATGCCATAGCTGCCTTCTGAGAGACTTGCAAGTTACGTCCTACAATATGATATTAAACTCATCATTTTCTGCTTTAGAGGTGGAATGCAAAATGATCCAGATGCCTTTTAAAAATCATCTTGCAATGTAATTCCCTCAAGTGTCTTTTCTTTGTGCTTACAAGCAGCAACAGAGATTTCCTCTCTCTCGCACTCTCTTTCTTAAGTAAAGCTGTAATTACCTGGACGACCCAGCTTACAGAGCTGGAGAAAACAAAGACAGACTTGGTCTTTCTTTTCTCTGTGTGTCAAAACAGAAATCGCTCACTAGACCGACAGAGACAATGAGTGAACCCCATTTCCTAGAAAACAACAGTTAACATTCTTTCCCTTGAAAAGAATGGTCTTTGCCTCTTCTTGCCACTTGCCCCGTCAAACCAGAATAAATAAACAAGCAAACTAATTTCTCCTCTAAAGTTCGTTTGAATCCCCGCCTTTGTGACACACGCTTTCCACTGTTCTCCTGAGTCAGTCTAAAGTTTCTGGCAGCTTGAGAAATATACATATAAATTAGGGAGGGGGAAAAATGAAAGAAATCAGGGAAAAAGAGTAAGAGCTCACATGCATTGTCAAGATATGAAACAGTCAGAGTAGCACAGAAACTGGTTCACGTTGCCATGTAAAGTTTTGAGAAAATATGTTCTCGCTTGTCTGCATTTTTATTTCATTAGCTGAATGCCTTTGGAAGGTCAATAATTAAAGAGCAAAAGGATAGAAGATGCTAATAGCTAGTGCTGATGTGACCAAAGTTAGATTTTGAACACTGCAATTATGATTCTTAAGGAAACAGAGGCTAAATAAATAAATAAATAGAAATCAATAAATGCCGTAATAAAAGGATAAATGTGCATTGAGCCCAGAACATGAGCCACTAGAGAGACAAGTGATGCAGGAAGAAGCCAGCTCTGTCCACCAGCTGTCACTTCAATATGGATTTTATTAATTCTTGGGCATAGCAATTGGTTTAGAGAGAGAGCATCCAAAAGCCTTCTTCACTCCAATATTTCATACAGGGGATGGGAAAACTCCTTGCAGTGTTTTATACAAGCGGCTAAAACCATGGCTGGTCATTAGTGGTAGAGAACATAACAGCCTCCCGGCAGACTTTGCACTCTCACTGTTAAGCCACTGTTTGAAGCAAATGGACATACAAGAGTTGGCACAGCATAAGGAGTTTGCTCTTTTTGGTTCAGAAAAATTCGGAAATTCCCAGAACACTGGCTCTTTGATGCATCCTCCAGTCCAGAATCTCTCAAAACAAAACTCTGCACAGGTCTCCAATACATCCATTTCACATACACACCGTACCCCACTCTTAGTTATTTTGGTAATGCCTACAGTGGTCACACCAGAAAACACAAGCACAATGTGCTAATAAGCAAAACAAAGGAAAACTGGCCATTCAGCATCACATGTTCAGCAGTCTACGTTCAGCTAGAAAGCACCAATCCTGGCCTTTTCAGCTCCAGGGAACTCTGCCCAGTGCCTTGAATCACTCTTTAGGGGTGCACAACACTTGTCTCCTTCTTATTATACAAGGTAGCATGAGGTAGAATTCAAACTGTCTGGATATGGTTCATGTGTTCAAGCTTCCCTTGCAATACCTAGCTTTGGTAAGGTGAGTTTTATCCAAATCACTTTTCTTACATCTACCTTCTCACCATCCTTTTTTCCCCAAGATTTGAAAGGGCCAGCATAAACCCTCACCAAAAAAAAAAAAAAAAAGTCTAATACTTCTAAGAACATTTGCCTCTGCCATTCTTTATAACCTCTGACAAGTCAGTCCTACAGCGCCATCTCCAGTTTTGCAGATGATGTAAGCCACACCTTATTAAGGGCACTATTTCAGAGGTATGCCACTACCTTTTTGTAACCATAGGGACATTATTTTTCTCCTCCCATTTGTCATCTCATGGACCACCTGCTCTGCTCACCTCTGTAAACACCATGGCAACAACATCAATTATTTACATAAGAAATTAATAGTAGAAAAGTGGTTTACTATTTTTAAAAACGTTCTAAATGTTAAAAAACTTAAAAAAAAAAAAGTTTCCTCATCTTGCTTCTGGAGAAGGGAAAATGCCAGTTTAGAACCACTCTTATTCTCATTGACATGAAGTACAAAAGCCAATTTCTCCTTATTCCTGTAGACACTTTTACACAATCTGACAATGTCTTTTAAGCGTCCCTGCAGAAGCAGCTTGCAAACACTGATGTACCACTAACTCTGCATGACCTTCCAGCAATTCTTCATAACACTTCATGCATTTTTTTTTCAGATTATTTCAATGACGTTCCCAGAGCTGCTGTCTTTTGTAATGAACCACCCTGATCCAGTTGCCATTCAAAAGTAATTATCTACCAGTCTGGTTACACGGCAAGTTCTCAATCTAAATAATGATGATACCTCTTAATGATAGGCATAATCTGACATAACTCATTAGTGCCTCAAAGAGGATGGAGAATAGACTTCTGTTGGTTCCATGGATTCATACAGCAAAAGGGTGGCACGTCCGTCAACACTGCTTTCCTTCCTGTCTTAAAAAGTAAGGGTTGCTTTTATCCATAGAAGAACATGGGACACTCTTCAATTAGTTTGAACCTTGCACTGATGTGCCCATCAGTAGCCCTGAAAGGAGCTAAACTCATAGTTTTGGCCTTAGAGTGGGAGGTCAGCAACATGCATATTCTGATCCTCGTTCTTTATCTGCTTTTTCTCTCACCTGCCAGTGCAGATAACACCTCCTGAGGATTAGCTGACGTTTGTAAAGCACTTTGAAGATATCAAGCATCACAGTCCGTACAAGTTAAGTATTAATTCATCTGCCAGGCTGATTCACTCTTTGACCTCTCTGCAGAGATGTCCAGTTAGTGTCAGCTCTGGCAGTTTTTGCAATTCAGGCACCTGTCCACCAGCTACTGGACTGAAGCCAACAGTTCACACAGCACACAGAAGAGCCGTCAGATGGTAGTAACATTTGGTCATGACAGGCCTGAATTGGATTTGAAAGGGTGACATGGAGGTGAAAGGCTCTATCAAGAAGCCACTTCTGTTCAAATGCATATTAAATTAGAGATGGGCCAAAGAGACAATGTTAAGACCAAGATCAAGTTTAGACAAGACTTTTGGGTCAGCTGCATGGACAATTCTTGTATAATTTTTACCCTAAATTAATAGGAACCAGGAAATACACTTTTCTGGATTTTGGGCCTAACCCCAAGCCAAAACTAGAAGGGTGAGTCTGAACAATGACAGTTGTTATTCTTTCTCATCCTTTGTCTCTCCTTCATATAGAAGCAAACATGCACATAGAATCATAGAACAGTTTGGGTTGGAAAGAACCTTTAAAGGTCATCTAGTCCAAACCCCCTGCAATGAGCCAGGACATCTTCAACTAGATCAGGTTGCTCAGAGCCCCATCCAACCTTGAACGTTTCCAGGGATGGGGCATCTACCATCTCTGGGCATCTGGGCCAGTGTTTCACCACCCTCATTGTAAAAAACTTCTTCCTTAAATCTTGTGTAAGTCTACCCTCTTTTAGTTTAAAAGCATTACTCCATATCCTATCGCAACAGGCACTGCTAAAATGTTTGCCCCTATCTTTCTTATAAGCCCCCTTTAAGTACTGAAAGGCTGCAATAAGGTGTCCTGAGAGCCTTTTCTTCTCCAGGCTCTGGTCTCCCCAACTCTCTCAAGCCTTCAAGCCTTTCCTCACAGGAGAGGTGCTCGAGCCCTCTTATCATCTTCCTGGCACTCCTCTCGACCTGATCCAACAGATCCATCTCTTTCCTATGCTGAGGGCTCCAGAGCTGGACATGGTACTCCAGGTGGAGGCTCATGAGAGAAGACTGGAGGGGCAGAATCTCCTCCCTTGACCTGCTGGCCATGCTTCTTTTGATGGAGCCCAGGATATGGTTGGTTTTCTGGGTTGCAAGAGAACATTGTCAGCTCATGTCCATCTTTTGATCCAGCAGTACCCCCAAGTCCTTCTCGGCAGGGCTGCTCTCAATCCCTTCATCCCTCAGCCTGTATTAATACTGGGGGTGGTGCCAACCCAGGCACAGGACCCTGCACTTGTTGAACCTCATGAGATTCACATGGGCACACTGCTTGAGCTTGTCCAGGTCCCTCTGGATGGCTTCCTGTCCCTCAGGCATGTCAACCACACCACTCAGCTTGGTGTCATCTGTAAACTTTCTGAGGGTGCACTTGATCCCACAGTCTATGTCATTGATGAAGATATTAAACAGTACTGGTCCCAATACGGACCCCTGAAGGACACCACTTGTCACCAACCTCCATTTGGGTTCAGCTGTTGACCACTACCCTCTGGATGAAACCATCCAACCAATAACTCATCCACCAAACAGTCCACCAATCAAACCCATCTCTCTCCAATTTAGAGAGAAGGATATTGTGGGGGACCACGTCAAAGGTCTTACGGAAGTCCAGCTAGATGACATCCATAGCTCTTCCTTTGTCCACTGATGTAGTCACTCCATCATAGAAGGCTACTAGGTTGGTCAAGCAGTACTTGCCCCTGATGAAGCCATGCTGGCTGTCTCGAATCACCTCCCTCTCCTCCATGTGCCTTAGCATAGCTTCTAGGAGGATCTGTTCCATGATCTTCCCACATGCAGAGGGGAGGCTGACAGGTCAGTAGTTCCCAGGGTCCTTCTTTCTACCCTTTTTAAAAATGCGTGCAATGTTTCCCTTTTTCCAGTCACTGGGGATTTCACCTGACTGCCATGACTTTTCAAGTGACATGGAGAGCGGCTTGGCAACTACATCACCCAATTTCCTCAGGACTCTGGGATGCATCTCATCAGGTCCTATAGGCTCCTGTATATTCAGATTCCTCAGGTGGTCATGAACCTGATCTTCTCTTACAGTGGGAGGAACTTTGCTCCCCCAGTCCCCACCTTGTGGTCCATCCACTCGAGAGGTGTGGAGAGAGAGACTGCCAGGGAAGACTGAGGCAAAAAATTTGTTCAGCCCCTCAGCCTTCTCCTCGTCTGTTGTTACCAGTTTACCAGTCTTGCTCATCGGGGGGAAATGCTTTCTTTGACCTGCCTTTTCTGGCTGACATACCTGTAGAAGCCCTTCTTATTATTCTTTGTGTCCCTTGCCAAATTCAGCACCAGCTGCACCTTGGCCTTCCTGACCTCATCCCTATACAACCCGGCAGCATCCCTATACTCTTTCCAGGACACTTGTCTCCACTCCCACTGCCTGTGCATTTCCTTCTTGCTGTTTAGTTTGACCAACAGGTCTCAACTCAGCCATGCCATTTTCTTGCCTTCCTTTCCTGATTTCTTACTCCTGGGAATCAAGAGCTCTTGCACTCTATGGAAAGCATCCTTAAAGATGTGCCAACTCTTTTCTGCTCCCTTGCCCCTGAGGGCAATTTCCCAGGGGGTCCTATTGACTAACTCCTTGAAGAGCTGGAAGTCTGCTTTCCTAAAATTCAGGGTCCTGAATTTACTCTTCGCCTGGCCCATATCCCTCAGGACTGCAAACTCCACCAGTGCATGATTACTGCAGCCCGGGCCGCCTCATCCGACACATGTAAAATTTCTTATACAGGTCCCTGAGTGTCTTTTCCTGCCTACTAACAACATACCCAGAAAATCTGATTAGTTAGACCTATGAGAGGACCTGTAGCGGTCGTTCTTATTTTACATGGATCCATGTGGAGTGAGAAAGAAAGAAACATACCTGCATGCAAACTGCAAACCTGCCCAGTCAGGTTGAAGGAAACAACACTAAATGTGTCATTCAAGGGTTATGTGGCCATCTACTTGCTTGGGAAGGCGGGAAGGCTGTGGAAGAGCACTGTGAACACGCTTTACTAGTGATTGACAGCTGAAAAGCAAACTAACTCTTTCTCTTCATCTCCCTGGCAAAGCCTCACCACAAGCAGAAGTTATCCATGGTCATTAGCCTTATTCTGTTCCTTTGCAAGTTGTGTCTTTCTTTTCCTTCCTTGTACTTGGTGCAGGCAAGAAGCACATCCAAGGAAGAGATAAAAGTGAAAGCCGATAAACAGGAACGCAAGGACACTGAAAGAGATTAGGGACTGCACATCAGACGTAGCTACTGAGGGGAGGGACAGCATGCTAACAAATAAAAAAAAACCCCAAATCATTATCCCTGATATTCTATTGTTGACCCAAGATTCATCCATAACTGCAAGAATAGGTTTTCTTGGGTTTGACCTACTCAAAGAGAGATCAGCATGGCATTTTGCACCAAACCGCAGAATGTTTTCTCTGTGCTTTACATCTAGCAGTATTTATTATCTGCACAGTGCTATAAAAGCTAAAATGTAATGGTCATTTTGGAAGGATCTGCTTTTACAACTGAAAGCACAACATATCAGGCCTTTTGCAAGGCCCTTATCATCATCAGTTGTGTTTGAAGCTTTTTCCCTTCCATATTGCCCTACCCACGCTGGCCAATATGTAAATCTATTGCTGCAGGCAATATCACCTTGTCTTCTGCCTGTCAGACCAAAAAGCAGGGCAGCTATCTGTGCCTATAAGTGAAGTCACAAGATCTCAAAGACACTATTTTCCCTGCAAGCACGTATTGGGGACCGCTATTTTTTTTTTTTTTTCCATTTCCTACAGAAAGAATATTCAGGTCTTGCAGAACATCAGGGACACAAGATTGAGCATGGTGGTATAAGAAATAATCAGAGAGTGACAATCTCAAGAGGATTCACCGGGGCATAAATAAACAAAGGAATAGTAGGACTCCGAAGAAGGGTATTTCCCACCCTAGACAGCAGCAGCTGACCCACACTGCCAATGGTTGACTTAGACATTTAGGCAGTTTTAACCTGCTTTTTCATCTATGTGGGTAGCTTTATAAGTATGTGTGTGTGAAAACGCATCTTTAAATACAAAGAAATATTTTAAACTTATTTTCACCCTTCTCCTATGTAACTGTTACAGCTGTCTATAATGGAGAGCAAAGCAGTTTGCTCTGAATTGTAGGTATATCAGATCAACGTTTGGTCTTTGCTCTCCTGAATGCTGCATCAACACTGACGGTCCACATGCTGTTTTCAGGTTGAGTCACCAAACACTAGAGTGACTAGCCAATTCCGTCACACGTGTTACCGACTGCTTCAGGAGATTGGCCCTACAATGTGTTTACATCGCGAAGCAATACTGTTGTGATTTAACCCTGGTACCAGATAAGCCCCACACAGCCCCACACTCGCTCACTTTCCCCGCAGTGGAATGGGGTAGAGAATCAGAAGGGTAAAAGTGAGAAAACAAGGTTTACCCTCTTATTCCAACAAGAGACCACCCAGCAAAGCAGAAACCCGCTACGTGCAACAACAGCGCAGTGGAACTTGTCTGGAGGCAGAAAGCGATAGCACAAAACTTCGGCAGATGGCTCATGGGCAAACCAAACTTTGGGTGAACTCGCTCTGTTTCTTCATAGTTTCCCTGGCAGTTTCCTCCCCTCCACACTCCCACACACCGCACTGAGTCGGAGAAAGTCCGGAAGTATGTTTTAATAAAGCTCCCAGCTTTCCCAACGACTTCCCTTTAACTTTAGATTCCTCTGAAGGGAGGAGGTTTCTGCTATCTCTGATGGCTGGAACCTGATCCCGTCATCATTAGCTTTCTCAGAAACTCTTCGTTTGTTGAATGTTGGTCTGTAATAAAGAGGCAGGAAGGATAGTCATTTTTATAGCAACTACCTGCCAACAGATTTCAATTCTTTATCCCTTCAAAATCCCACATCTGTCCGTGTCTCCAGGCACTAGTGGAAAAAGCTCTGCATTAGTTATTTTTATTATCAACATAAAAATCTTTCGATCGATTTATTTATTTATTAAGAAGAAAAAAAAGCAGCTATCTACAAAACTCAGTTCGTTTTGTCCTTAGGCAGACATTTAAAGCTGTCTGCCGACTTCTTTTCTTAATAAAAAAATAAGCTAAAGTCTTTATTACACACAGTGTAACAAAATATGACCAACCACATTTACCCAGCTGAGACACTCACCGTCCGTTTTTCAGGCAAGAATTCTGTGACTGAAAGAAGAAACAACTGATAAAGAAGGTGGCCCCGTTTCTGAAACACGGCCACTGATGGGTCCTGACCACAGCGCTGAGCCCCAGAATGTGCCCCGTCCCTGCAGGTAGCCGAGTCCGCACTGCCCAGGGGAGCAGGGACAGACGCTGAGCTCGTTTCTGACCCATCTCCAGACAGACAGGAGAGACCTGCCAGCTCAGAGCAAGGAGGACACCATTGCATGACTATTCCGTTTGGGGGACTCAAGGGCGTGTCTCTCTGTGGTGCTACACCTCATGGCTTCTCCAGCTCTTCCCTAACACAGCAGAGAAGGATGAAGCTTGTACTGCATGGTTGCCACCGGGGAGACACCACCACGTCCTCAACCACCAGCCAGACCTCTTTGAAATAACCCGTTTTCAGGCTGGCTCTTTGCTTTTGCTTCTTAACCGCGTGATACGCTGAAGACTGAAAATATATGCCAAACCACTTCAGTTCCTTGCACAAATGCCTCTTGGACTTTAACGTGAGGACACGATAGGTGATGAGAACCGTACCTTCTGCCCAAAATCTTGTGGCCGATTTCATAGTGAGCGTAGTCTCTGAAAAGCAGGCAGGATTTGGAGATCTAGCCAGGATCCGCGTCCGAGATGCTGCCTGCACTCTTTCTAGGCTAGTGACTGGCATGTTAAACCCAAACACCGCATCTTAGACTGACACAAGATGAAACACATTAGGCAGATGGCATGTTTTCTCTGCACAAGCCAGCACCAGAGTATTTCCTCCTAACGATCTCCTGTGCTTGTTCTCACAGTAAAATTAGTTGTAAAGTAAAAAGAAACAGAAAAATACATAACATGATGAGAGCAAAGATTACAATGTGGGAAATATATCAATATCAACAAGAGAGGGGTTTTGTTCTTTCAATTCCATGGCTTTTATTTATATGTATATTGTTTATAAAAACAAACACCCTACTTTGTCAGATGTGAAAAGTCAAAATTTACATTTAAATGGAGGCATTTAGGTAGGTTCTTTTTCCTCTCATCTCTTGAATGCCGAGTACAAAAGACTAAAAACTCTCAATTTTCCTAAATGGTAGGATAACAGGTGAAGTTTGCATTCTGGGAGCTATTCATTTAGTGAACAATGTTCAACTCGGCAATGACCAAAGCCCCTGATCAAGGGGACAAGAGCACTGGCTATTAGGCCTGACAGGGATTTGCTCAACAGCTGAGACCAGGGGAAGCTGTGATCTCATTGTGCCCTGTTCCTAAGGAGGAAATTATGCCAAATACAGCTCCCTGAGGGCAACACCTACATTTCCAGAGGTACGGTGGATCACTGTCCAACTGAAAATCACTGCAATTTTAGAGATTTCAGTGCTACAATAGCCCTGCTTTCATTGCTGAAACTGCTGCAGATGTTTAAAACGTGACGCTGTCTGCTTGTAAGAGAAAATGAGAAGACTTAAAACAAGTCCGTAGTTGCACAGCATTAAAGCCATTGAAAATAAATGGAAGTGGAAGCAAATACTGTGATGACCCTCAAAGCTTGCCATCAATTACCTTCTTTTTTTTTTTTTTTTTTTTTTTTTTTTCCTTCTTATTTTCTTCCTGGCTGTCCTGGTTTAAGGTAAAACAGACACTGGCAAGGGAAATGAGTCCTGATTCTAACCAGGGAGTCTACCAAACAAGTACACTTGCAAGCAACGTGCTCAGAGAAGGCACCCTAGTCCGTGGAAAGGCGTAGCAATGTTTGGAACCACTTTGTCTCACTGGAGCACACCAGGAGTAACAGATGGTGTACCATTGCAGCCCATTCAATTCTGGGCTGCATTGCCCCTCTCTGGCCTTTTCTGACATAGAGCTGATCCAAGTGTTAAAAGGACACCGGCAAAAAGTAACTTGATATTTTTTAAAATGAGAGTTAACCACAGATCCAGCCAGCACTTTGTAGGGGTTTATGTTGATTGTTTTTAACTGTCTCATCTGTTATATTGAGAGAAACCCATACAAAATTAAAAAAAATAAAAAAAAATCCACTCCCGGGTAAAAATAGTCTGGCTGTGTTTTAAAAGCAGCTGAAATGGTAATAAATGTTTGGAAAAGGCACACACACAAAATCTAAATGCCTGGGAGGTAAGAGCGCTATCGCTATGTACCCAGCACTGGGAAATCACTGACTCGCTCTTTTTGAAGTTACAGACAGACAGTGTTTCTAGTCGCCCAGGACTAGAAGCTATCCCAATCACACTGCAATCAGAAAGTATATTCTAGTGTTCACTCACCACCACAGTGTCCCTCTGTCTTTGGTGGGTTCTGTTTTTTGCCACCCTCACAAACAGCAAAAGTCTGTCGTTTCTGCAACAAATGGTGCCAGTCTATCCAGCACTTCCCAACTTAAAAGCATTACCTGCATTAATTAATTCCAATGCATTCACCCCCACTGCCAGCCCTTTCGTTCAGAAGGTGTCGCAGCCTCATTGTGGACTGACCCTTTGTTCTCACCTACATGTTTCTGGCAACAAGGACAGCCTCAAAAACTCCATCCTCCCCACTTGCCCCACAGATGGGTCACCACTCATTGTCAGGACCATGTGACACCATAAGGTGGCACAGTTTGCTGGGAGTCCATGTCATGATCTAGGGAACCCATCCAGCTAGGCAAAAAAGTCTAAATATTTGGAGGTTTGTCTTTTTTACAGTCCAGTCAGCTGCTTGCACTGTTCATATATTGTCTCCCCACCCAAAGAATCAATTGTATGATTCATACAGGATTACTCTGTGCAGGGGTGGGGGCGAAGGAAAGGAAAAATACAAGAGAATGGGAATATCTTACGCAGTTGGTTATGAATTTAAGCCTTATCCTGAGAGAAAAAGGGTTTTAACTGAGCCAGCAGGACAACCGTAAGAACATATGAAGAACCTGTCTCTTTGCTTTCTCCTTAAATAACTAGGAACGTCTGGTTGCATCTGGAGCACTGAGATTCAAGTATTATCCGTCTGGTGCTGTTCAAGATGGGTCTGAGGAGTCTGCTCAAGAAACAGGCGATCAATGCCTCTTCTCACAAACTCAGGTCTCTACAACTGTGTCCATTCTGGTGGGCCAGTGGTGCTCTGTGGTACTCTTTATAGGCCTCTGCCACGCTCCACTCACAGGTCCAGCATGTGAAGCCAAGGCGGGTGGTTTCCTCCCATGCTCCCTGGCTTCCATTGGGAGGACACTCAGACACATGAGCAGAGACTCCAGATGAACCCTGCACAGCACAGCCTGCACAGAAGTTTTCCTTTCTCAACACCTGTGGTGTCTTGGCTTTATTTCTTTCTGTCCTTAAAAGGGCAGCTCTTCAAATCCATCCAGTTGCCTGCAATCTTCAAAAGCAAACAAGGCTTCAATTTTATGGATGAGCTCAGGGCTACCAGATATGCTGTCTTTCAAGATGTGCAGGTAATTAAAGCCTACCTGCTCCTGTACCCCAAAAATGAAGCACAAGTCTAAGACAACGTTGAGATCACTATGCCATTACTACTGCTGCCTCAAGGGGTAATGAATGTTTTAACATACCATGGGGAAACAGATGTGGTTCATGGACACAGACATGTCTCACTGAAAAAGCAGGTTTTTACTTCAGATAAGCCTTAGGATAAGATTTTAGCTTCCAAAGTGATGTCAGCTTGAAATGTGATGTCAGCTTGATTCATCTCTCAGCTCTCCCAAAAACCCACCAAGAAAATATTACGGGGTCCTGCGAATCATTCCCTTTCTTTGCCATCTTTTACCATGACCTGTTCTAACAATACTACACAAGGGTTGTTTTATTTACACACATTCCTGTGGCATCCATGCCCATAATGTCCAAATCTGACATCTGTTAATTCCATGCAAGCGAACTCAGCTGGACAAGAGGATATAAAGTAATACAAAATGTCAGCTTTCATGCTATACAAATTAAGCCAGCCGTGTAATCAGGCACTCTTTATGATGGGGATATCATGAATAAGCAGTGATGACAGTTTATCAGATACCAAAACCCACTAATACGTATGCCTGATTCCATCTCTGCAGGACTTTTTCAATCAGCGGTCCCAAACTTAGGCACATGGTTGTCACAGCTGGTGGAAACCTTAAACCTTCTGGGTCACCTTCAAGCCCCAGCAAGGTTTAGCATGCCCTTGAATTAACCTTGAATCTCACCCAAGGGAATAACTACGCAAAAGATTGAAACAGGCAGTGCTAACCAGCTGCAAACACGCGAGCACTGGGGCAGGACAGGGCCAATGGAAACCCCACGGTAAAGCTAAGCTACTGCCCTCTTCCTTCTGCTTGTCTGAGTAGTAGACAACTCAGCTCAGCAGGGTGCTGTGCTCCTCCAGGTAATGGCAACTGAGCCCCAAAGGGCCGGGCACCACCTGAAACTGAGCTACATTTCATGCTGAGTATGTAAGTTCTCTGCAACGGCTTCTCTTCTGGCACTGCACCACCCTGGTGTGAAGAAACATCTTCCAGGGTGGCTGGATGGTCACTGGGCTCCGCCATAGAGATTCCCTCTACATATTCAGCTATTCTGTATCCAGATACGAGGCGCAAAGCTACATGACACTTTTCTGAGTTACCTGAGGTATTCTTCTTGGCCCTGGACTAGGAATTTCCACTTTTTATTTTTGTGTTTGTTCCAACAAATAATATCCTTATATTCTTTTCAGTATCTAAGTTTGGAGAAAGGGGCTTTTTTGGAAACATTTTTCAAAGAAGAATAAACTTGGCACACAACTGCAGTCAGGTTCCTCACAGCAACTGGTCCAGCTCAAAGATATACAGTCCTTAGCACTGTCCCCAACTTTTTAACATGGTGCTCCGTATCATTATATCCACAAATTTCCCTGTACAGGAGAGACCTTCTTCACATAACTCTCCCTCCTCCTCCCCCAAGATAACACCACAGGCCAACAACCTACAGCTTTATGTACAGTCATGTGACAGGACTACAACCTTAAACTGCAGATGGGAAGTAGAGGCACAAAGCTCAGTAAGGGTGAAGAGATGCAGAGCATAAGCACCATCCAAAACTGAGTCCTCTTCCGTGCTGGTTGAATTTGTACTCAAGACCACCATAGCTAAAACTGTGCTGGGCTGCTTGCCTACTTAAAAAGAAGAATACGTATCATCACACCATGCTAGGGGGCAATTCTGGTGGGGGGTGTTTGTTTTTTTGGTGTTTTTTTGTTGGTTTGTTTTTTTTTTTTTTTGTGGGGAGGGAATAGTTTGCTTTGTTTTTTAAAGGTTTCCAGGTTCCTGTAAATGTCACCGAGTTGTGTATAAAGCTGTGGCATTTTGCTCTCTCTAATACCAGGAATTTCATATACACACATTTTCAGTTGTTTATCTTGTGAATGCAAAGACTGAATCAAAGCACCAGAAGAAAAGGAAGTGGGTTGCTTTCTTCCCTAACTTCCCTGGGACTCCATTATATTGTCAGTTTCTCTTTCTCTCCCACTTCTATTTTGTCTTAAGGCTCTGCATCTTGGAAGACTGTGAAGCTGCTGTGTGATTTTTATCTCCATGATTAAAGCGTTACACTTTATTGAGCTCTTTGCATCAGCACCAAAATCTGCAATGCAGGATTTTACATAACACTTCATTTTCTCCTCGCACCATTACTGTTATTAACCTGGTGGCAATAAACAGAAAATACAACTCAGCTCACGATGTACTCTTGAGGTTTTTCTGTGTGTGTATAACAGAAAAGAAAGAAGAAGAAAAAGAATGGAAATGAAAGAGCCTCCACCCTGTGAAAGATTAGGAATGGCTGCATAAAGTTGTATTTTCCTCAAAGAACAGTCTCAGCCTTTCAGAGTTAAAAAGATAAATAATGTGCTATAGCTTCTGTATGTAAGTATTTCTTCTAAGACATGAGATCAGAAAAGAAAGAACATCCAAACAACTTCAGAATTCTGCGACTCGTTATTATTCTTCATTAGGCTTCCCAGATGGAAGATTTGATTGATACCCTACTTTGGGATGTTGCACTTTTCTTTGTTTAAATGACGAAGTTTGGAGAGCATGAGATCTGCCAACAGGATACCAATAAAGGTCTGAAAAACTGCTGAAGACCTGTATGTGCTTGCCAACCCAGGTGACCTTCACGCTCCATCAATGGATGGAAAGAGCGTGTTTCACAGATGTGAGGTTTCTGAGTACCCAGGAAAAGAGTGGGGGTTAAATACCCGAATGTCTGTAGGAATCTGGGTTACTAACAGAGATTCTCCTTTTGCTGAAGTGGGAGAGACCTGCAGGTTCCGGAGCGGAGGCATATAGATCCAAAAGCAAGACTACAAGAGCCCTGCAGAACGAGATGGGTCATCCATGAACAGATTGTCACCAAAACTTGATCAAGCCTAACAGCAATGAGAGAGAGAGAGAATGCCAGCACGGCACGGCACGGCACAGAGAGCATTCAGAGACAAAGTCAGTTTTGGTATGAACTAAAAGCAGCGCTTCAGGTGCTTAGGGATTGTCTTCAAAAAGAAAAACGTAGGAGGGCAGGCTTCACAGTCGTGCTCTGCTTCTCTTCCTTTAGATGATACACGCGCTCCTTTTGCAGTCCTGAAGTGCTGGGGGTGGGGAGTCGGGGGACATCCCAAAAACCTGTTTCCAGCCTGTCTTCAGCTGGTTCCTGTGGCTCTCCACGAAACGGCACCGTGCTGCCACATCCACCCGAGGCATCTCCTCGCAGGAGTGGTTAGGAAAGTCAATGCAGATCGGGCTGAGTGGTATTGCTATAGCCTCCATCCAACAGATTGCTTACCCCGAGACATACTGGTTATTTTTGAAGGATTGTTTTGTTTTTTAACCCAAGAGAAAGCTTTTAGAAAGCTCTCCAAGCTTCTGCCCCCTACTTATGTGGGTTCCTGCTCTTTACTCTTGCTATTTATTTTGCACTTGCTCTTTACTCATAAATGCTGCAGTTTGAAATATAGCAGAACATTTTTCAGTTCGTCAGTGTGTTGTTTGCTGTCAAGGAGACGAAATGTTACTACTTTCCTCTGGAGAAGCTTAGGACATGATGGATGAAATGTCACAAATAATTAGACTTTTCTTATGAATTACATTTTTTTAAACTTCTGTTTTCATGTCAACAGGTATGTTACAGATAGGCTGCATGAAAGGACCTGGGGAAATTTTAGTTCTCTGGGAACAGCAGTAATGTAATATCTGATAAGCCAAGGCATAGCTCTGGCTGAGACAACCTTTAAACAACTTCCACTATGAAAATTCAGGGCTATGAAAATCTGTCCGGTGGCAGAATTGGAGAGGTCCAGTCCAGTTCCTGAACAGCATGGACATGGGTAGGAATTGAAAGGTTGCTTGACATAGTCTGACCTAAAGTCCACCCACCCCAGTGTCTTGTTTCTGACTGTGATAATTTGTGGCACTATTAAGCCCTAGACAATACAACATCCAGTGATAGTCTAAATAACTATGATGAGGCTTGAAGGAAATAGGAAATGCAGTTCACTTTCATGCTTTGAGCAGAGATGTAGTGCAGATAGGCAGATATTCAGATTACATCAGATTAATCTGGGAGACAGACGTGAACAAACCCTCCAACTCTGAACTCTCGCTAGCTTGACTGAGTATGATGTCTGATCTGCTCTTCATGGAGTGGGCATACATCTGTGAACATCCCCAATACCTGCCAAATAATTGAGCATGCTGAGGAGAACTGCAGAAAAAAAAGTCATAGGTATTCACACGCTACTTCTTCATTATTGTTATATGAGTTTCTAAAGCTCTCATCATTCTAATCTCTAAGTTTATAAACCGCCTGTTGTTATAGCAGGTAGGCAGTAAACGCTGGATCAAACATAACACTGCAGCTGAATTACTGCTTTGAAATCTTGTATCACATGCAATGACTTTAAATTGCTTGCTTTGCTAGAAAGGCTGGAAGAATGTGAAGCCATGACACTCTAAATCACACTAATCAATGATGTAAATCTTAACTGACAGAATGTATCAATAATCAGGAAAGCTCCAGGGAAACAAATCATGGGAATTACATACCTTTTAGATCTCCCATCCATAACAAACTTATTGTCATATATTGTACAATCATCAAGAAAATACAAAGGTTAGTAATCATGTGGAAAAATTTACTTAGCCTTTGACATGGAAATAAATTCTTATTTTTTATCTACAGGCAAAAAAGTTTCCCACGTGTATTTGCTAAGCGATCTCAGTTGATTAGAGATTATCAAAATAAAATGGAAGTCTTGCAGTGAGTGACCTGAAAGGATCACTGAAATTTTCTCATGAGATTTAAAATGTTATTTTTAATGCTAAATATCAACTGTATGCACACGCGAACGTTTGGAGGGGAAGGGGTGACATGAAGTTCCAGTGTTCCTAAACAGAACACAGCTTGTGAAGGACTTCTTTATATTTCAGATACATATTATATGTACCGGTATTATCAAAACAGGCCTGGGAAAATAGTTTTCAAATACCAGGAAAGGGGCAAAAAGACCTCAAACCCTTTTCTCCTTATTCAGAGAATAAGGCTGTGATCATCAGCTCATCTCTAACAATCACAAAACAACAAAAGAAAATTTCTTCCCAATGGCTAACACGATTAGAGAGGAAAGAGAGAGGCTGAGTAGTTTCTTAACTGTGTCACTTCCTTCCAGCAACATCTAACAAGATTCGCTCCCAAGGTGGAGCCTGCCACACATCCTCTACATCAAAGGGGATCTGGAGGATATTTTATTGCCTTAGACTATCATGCTGCCTAGTGTGGTAGATAGTCACTTCTGAAAGTCACCGTGACTCCCAAAAGTCACCTCTTGCTCTATGAGGAGCTTGGAAGTCAATAAAAACCTTCATCAAGAACTTCTTTCACTTCTTCACAACTGTTTATCTTCTAACAGCTGTGTGCAGATTTATCAAAGAGAAGAGTTAAGTGGTTGCATTCTTTCTCTTCCTTAGTCAAGCCCATCGTAACTTACATTGTGTAATAGCTGTGCACCCTTCCTCTTCCTTCACACTGCAGCTAGATAAAGCTCAGGAACACTGTCAAATTTCCTGCAGTGAAATCATAGAGATGGTCCCATGATAGGTTCCCAATCTATTAATCTACTGTTTCATGCGCTACAGCCACCACCACCGTGTTCCTAATGGAACAAGTCTCAATAAGCATCACAGATAACTCTGGCTGCTGTTCGATATGCCTGTGCTCCCTATGGCACTTTTAATCTTTAGCAGGCCTTAAAACACTTCACCAATTAACTTGAAGTTATCGGTGTCACACTGCAGCTTGGTGAACTGAAGCCCAGAGGTAAAACAACTTGCCCAAGATCATGCGGAATGTTAGAAAAAGTCAAACAACACTTTCAATTTCTGTCCATTGTGCTGCTGCTCATATTGGTTTTGAAGCGGTAGGTAGAGGCTCCAGGTACTGGACTAAAATCTTTTTTACGTTAGACCCCATTTTTCAAGCAAAGCAAAGGTGGAGGTTCTAACTGCAAAAATGACATGGCGATGGGAGGCAACTTATCTCTTTCTCTCCTACTTCTGCACGAGTACTTAATTTAGGGAAGGCAAGAAGTCTTCATAGTTGAGTCCAGCTTCTACCACTAATGGATGTGGGCAAAGGCGATAGGAAGAAGCTGGTTTGCAGGGAAACTATTACACATCCGTATTACACATATTTTCTGCACTTTTACACTTTGAACCTTGCTTCCTTCATTTTGGGGTAGAGATATAAAGAAGTATTCCACTATGAATGCGTCGTTTTGGCTCTGTTCCACTTGACTGGAGATATGGATGCAGTGTCAGCTACCTGGGAGCATAAGTCCCAGTGCTCTGATATTTTGTGGATTTCTGTGGTTGGTTCCCAAGTCACTGTGCTCATTTATCAAACATTAAAGATTGTTGTTTCATAATACCCCTGCGCCTTCAGGAGGCCCTGCCTCCACTGTTCCCAAGCCAGCCGAAATGGAAGGGGCAGGAAGCCTCCCTATCATGAATATCATGAAATGATACGTGCATTGATTTCTCAGTCCTGACAGGGGCTTTGCATTTGACCTTCAACAAGTCGTTCGGTTCCTCTCAGCTCTCACTCTTCTAACAGGGATCGCAGAATGCCAGTCTGTCTAATCTTCATAAATCACCACCTCCTCGTGGAAGACACTTTCTCATAGCGTATAGTAGCACAAAGTCAATGGGATGCTGATCAGAAGAGGAGCTCCCAGGAGCTGCTGTACTACAAATAACCTGCAATTACGCAGACCTAAACACAGCTCGCTTTCATTGTGCTTCAAGATGGAAGTGCAACAGTTTTTGTAACAGGAACATCCAGGTAACCTGTTATTTGAAAAGGTGCTGTTTACTTAAGAAACTGCGCTTACTTTGTATTTAATGTTTTGTACCTCAGGTTAAATCAGTGCAGGAAATACTCCTTCTATTCCCATATCTCAACAATAATGATGAAAAAGGTCATACAATATATCATCAATAAAATACTGTCTCTTGAAAATCAGTTTTGCCCCACAGTTTTCATATAGTCAAATTATTTTTGAAATAGAAGTATCATTCTTTAACCCTGTCAGGTAGTTATAAGCACAACGTTCAGTTTCCATTTAAAAATCAAAGTGTAAAAGGGTAGGGAAAAAAAAAACACAACAAAAATCACTAACACAAATGTCAGTCGGGCCTGGCAAAAAACAACGCAGAGATTAAATGTTACCCTTTACAGTTTGCAACCCAAACAGAAGATCACTGAGCTACAGCATGACAATAAAATCTACTGCACATATGCAGAGAAACCAACTAGTCAGGTCTCCAGCTCTCTCCAAGCCAAAAAAATGACCAAAGGGAAAAAAAAAAAAAACACAACGAAAAACATTAGGACAACTGAAAGTATAAATAACACTTCAAAAATATTTCTTTTTCAACCACGTATAATAAGCTGTTCTTGATACTGGGGAAAAGTCTGAGTTGTGGGTTTTTTTTTTCTTCCTGTTAACATGGGATTTTTACTCTGACAATTTCTCTTTAACGTTACTCGAACAGAGGTTACTCTAGCTGCACATCAAAATATACTGGCTTGGAGTTTAATTTTGGGACACTTAACATTACATTTTCCCAAGAAATGCCTGTTCTTTTCCTGAATTTGATGGCTCATTGAGCTTTCAGGTAAGAGATGGTTTTACAGGGATATGTCTCTGTACATTCTTTACAGTCCTTATAAAACCGCCTGGCCGGCCAGAGCTCTCTGATTGCCTGGGGAACATTTGGTAGGGGTAGGTTAATCTGTGTGACCTCCATAGTTCATCTGAAACTGCCGCACAACTTTCTAAACAGCCATCTTTATTTCCTCCTCAGCCACTCTCCAGTTTCTGAGTGGTTCCCAGGCCCACACTTTCTCAAGGGTAGCTGGAAACGAGTACAGAGGTGAACACAAACACATTTCTTCCTGTAAAAACACGCGCAGCGGTACAGATAAAGACTCAGGCCTACCCACAAACACACAGTCCCTTGTGTACCCATCCAAGTGCGAACCCGCGTATATGTACAAACACCGTAATTACACTCCAGCAGAAGTATTTCCATACCAACAGGAAACACAATTCAGCTGCTGGGAGGGGTGTATTCTGAGCAGGGACCTGTCCTTTCCAGTAACGAAAATAATTTGCCTGCTTTCTAAGAGGAAAGGACAAGCAGATATGATTCCTTCCAGGCTACAGTCTTTTTCCTATATGCTAATGTATTTGATTTTTAAGCTGATGACGGGTTATCTATCAAAATTATTCCGACTTAGAGCAAAGGGGAAGCTTTACGCTGCTTGGAAGCCTTTCCTTCCCCATCCTCCAAAGCAGCATTATTCAGAATCGCTGCCTAAGCCACGGAGCATTTTTTAACTCTGCTCAGCCTTCCTCCCACCCCTTAACACCTCCTTCTCCTCTTTCCCCCCACCCCGGCAGCACTGTCCCCCTCAGCACAAATTGCCACACAGCTGTACAAAGGACAAGCAGAAGAATAAGGTGACAGTTCTTTAAGGAAAGAATAAAAATGCAAATTAACAAACACCAAATTTGCTGTAAACATTAAATACTTCAGACATGAAACCTTCTGTGCTACAAGAGTGCTTTCAGCATTATCTATTCACAGCAGTTCCTCTGCTCCTGAGGGTCATAAACACTGAGAGATGGAGCCAGCAAAAAAGCTCTAGTTGAAATTCAGCTCACAGCAAAAGCAATTTCCGAGTGTGCAAAGTGCTGTCAGCAGGCCTGATGTTTGTGTATGAAATATAGACAATATGACTGGCCCATCGGCAGTCACTGTCAGCCTGATGGATGGCGCCTGAAAAGAAGTAAAGCGGCTGCCGTTAGGGCCCAGTCTATCAGACGCTTGATGGAGATTCGGGGGCTTAATAGAGGTAAAAGTTTCTTCTAATCGGACAAAATTTCCAGCGGTGATCACAAAGAAAATAAAAGGGATAGCGATGTGATACGAGGGCACAAGCACGGCTTTCCCATCGCAGCCGCAACACAAAACAGAGGAGGAAAGCTGTGCACTCTCGATACCAAGGAAAATTGGTATCTTTGCCCTTGGACCTCCACTGTCCTAGAACAGACGGGGCAGTCCTGCAGCTCACTACGTGCACAAGCATCTTCAGGGGTTCCCCACAACCCAGACCCCTCGCAAAATGAAAACATCACCTTTGCAATTGCTTCGGTGGTGTTTGCAGCACGCCTGGTGCCGTGAGAGGGGGTGACTGGACATGGATGGCAGGCAGGCACTCACACCGGCGCAGAAAACACTCATGAAACAGCCAGTCCAAATGTCACCTCAGCTTTTACCGTTTGGAAGCTAGAGAGCTAGAGTCCTGACTTTTGCTTTCTTTTTTTTTTTTTTTTTATTATTTTATTATTTTATTACCTTTTTCCTTCTTTTTTTTCTTCCCCTCAAGGTTGCAATGTGGATAAAACTTCACATGCAATATGTGTGGTCCATCTGCAATGAAAATACAGAGGGCTAAACTCCACATCGTACTTCATGCTACGGGTCCCTTAGCTCACGATGTCAATCACAGACCCTCAGGCAGAAAAAGTAGAGACTGTGTAAGAAAGGCACGGCACGGGTCAGAGAGCACGCGCGGTGGTCCAGTTACTAATACGTGTGCCAAGAAACCTTGAAAATCAAAAGGTTCTGATGAAATAACACTGTCCGCCTCAATAAAACTGGAGCAGTTAGCAATTAGAAGTGAGCTGGTACTTCAAAGTTCAGGTGCCAGCCTGTATCCAAACTGTATGTATTTGGGAACTAAATTAACCCACAGCTTTGATCCATCCCTATTTCCAAAGGCAAAGAAGGGCTGACAGCTGGCTACGTTTGCCTCCCTTCAGGTACGCGAGAAGGGAACTTCACAGCAAGAGGCAAGGAAGAATCATTGCAGGTTCTCGCTCCAAAACAGGACTGTCAAGCAGAAGAAATTTCAGCGAATGCCTAAGTGTCTTAAGCAGAACCACAACATGAATTAAGTCAAAATGCAGAACAGGAAATTAAAAGTATGCACAAATCTGAAACCTCCTCGGGTCTAGCAGTCTGCCTAATGTTTTGGGAAAAGCAACGTATTTTAGCAAGACTCTGTAGCTTAAAAAACCTTCCTTTTCACGGGGACTTTAAAATTTTCACCAGGACTTTAAAATTTACTCCCCATCAGTACAAGCTCCTCCTTGATGAGAAATAGAGCCAAGAGTGGCCACTGGGGCATTTGGGGAATTTAAAAGCTGTAATTTCTTTGCAGCAGGATTTAAATAGATCATACCCTATCAGGAGAAACAGCGAGTGTTTCAATACTTTACATGGTCACAGCACAGGACACAGTCCTCCACTTGGGCTCAGAAGGACACCGTACGCTTGGTTAGTTCTCACCTGACCTCCCAAACATACAGCCTATGGCTTTCTAGTGGTTCTCTCGCCTCCCGCATGCTCTCTAAAAATGGGAATTTTCTTCCCTGAACAGCGTCCCCTCAAAGAGATATAGCCAGGAACAGATCTGTCCCTGCTCTCAGACCGGGACCTGGACTTCACAGACCAAGCCCTGTGGTGGGCGTTCCTACACCACTTCCGCCGGGTTTTTCTCCTGGGGCCCAGTTTATTCTGCCCTGGGCTCGGCTGCAAATTCTCCATCCCCAAGCCCCGCTCCAGGATTTGTCACAAGGGCTGGCAATTTCCTGCTTACCAAAGGTACACAAGAGCACAGAGAACTCGGCTCGAGCCTCTGGTAGCAAAGCGACTCCTGACGTTAATATCCTTTAGCGCAAGCTCTAGAAGAGCTGCCAACAGTGAGCTCTTAAAAGAGATTGCTGCATCTTTAACAGGTTCCAAACCAAGCTCCTTTACCCTATTACTAGCACCTGATGAAAACGACTACCCTATTGAACTCACCAGCGGGCCATTAGAAGTGTGTCAGATTATATTAACTAGGCAATTAAAAAAAAACACCCAACCAGCAACAACAATGAGCGGGCAACTCGGCACACAAGGAGAGGCTGCCTGTCGTTTTGTAAATCCCCAAATCAGTTTTGAAAGGCCACTTTCAGCCTGGAGTTAAGGCCAGATTTACCCTCTGCCTGTCTGCAATTGGCTGAAGCTCTGCAGTAACCTGATAAAACTGATTATTTATGATAAGTGACTGACATTGGACTGCTGACCAAAAGGCAAAGGAACAGAAGCTGCTGTGACCCCAAATGAGAAGCTTTTCTTTGATCAGCTCACACAAACTTCTAAAAAAATTATGAATTTCGGTTTCATGCAAGAGATCAAGTAATTAAACAAACAGATGTGCAGATATTGATAGCAAAAGGTGTCGCGTGGGGGAAGCATCCAACCACAAACAAGCCATTTATTTTAAGACTTAAGTGCTGCTGAAATTCCCAATCAGAAGAAGAAAGAATGATTTTTAAGCGTGGTGTGGGAGGCATTTTGGAGAACTGGGGGTAATTTAAAGCAGAATATGCTTTTTTGATGAGACTGCCAAAACTGAGATGTCTCTGGATAAAAAATAAAACAAAAAAAAAATCTTAATTTACATACAGACAGAGCTGTCAGGCGAGTCGTCAGCAGAGAGAGGGATAACAAGTCTTTGGGTAACAACTCCCTTGTTAGAAAGATGGCAGCGAGAAGCAGGATCAAGGGAAAAGGAGAGTCACTGTACAGATGTTTTAAAGGAACGGTTAGCATTTTCTATGGCTTGGGGGGCTGAACATTGCAGCTGCCTGCTTAGTGCAAGTACAGAAACCACCTGCGCGAAGGATATGTGCGTAGCTGGGGAAATGAATAATATCTCCTGTTTCTATAGAGCAAGATGAGGGGCTGAGCAAGGAGTTTGGGTCTAGACTCCAACCTCAACTCTCTCCAGCTTTGTGCTGTTGGGGAAGAGGCAGGAAGGATTTTATTTTGGGGGTTGAGTCAGGCTCTCCCTCTCCAGGATAGTCAGAAGTGATTTAAGGAGGCAGAGGGGAGAGAGTCACAGACCCTGTCACAGAAACCTCAAGGAGTAACACACACGCAAGCAGTCCTTGAGTGCAACTGGATGAAAAGCCCATGATAAGAAAAATAAATGAAAATCCCAGGCAGTTCCCTCATAAGAGCCGCAGAGCGCAGATTTCAGAGTCTCAACGACACGGCTGCTGCTCCTTGTCCCCCGTTACACGCCTGCAGTGCCACCAGCAGCACAAGGACCGCTGATATTCAAGGTGAGGAGGGAAAGGTGCTACAACCCCAGCCAGAAACACGTCTTGGGGTTGGGACACCTCTCCTTCCCTACCTTGAATATCAGTGGTCCTTATACTACTCCCATTACTTCCATCCCTGTGAATGCAGCAAGCCCCAACTGTAAGCACAGGTCCAAGAGATGGGAGTTGTCTGCTGGGGTGTTGCGTATTCCCAGGAGGATGAGAGCAAAGAAGATGGAAGGATCCTGCTAGCCAAATCCAGCCACATGCCATCAGCTGAACTGGACTTAAGTGGGTTTTTTTTTTTTGATTTGCAGATCTCTTCTACCAGCTTTACCTTTCCCTACCAAAAAACTCATTCCCCAGACCTGAGAGCCATCATCCTTTTCTGTTCCTTTAATCAGCCTTCAAAAATTGTGAATGTCCTGTGATGAAGATTTGATGAGAAAGAGATTCATTTCAACGCGATCCTCCGCTTATTCTCTACCGCTATGGATCTGTGGCATGAGAAAGCGGACAGCTTGTTTTGCCGGGCTTAAATGTTCTTGCATTCCTGAGAAGAAACTGTGGAATCTCCCTTAGTACCTCAATGTTGATGGCAGAAAGCTGAGATCCCAAGAAACGGCATAGAGTGAGCCATAAAACCAAGCCACTGGGTGTAATGATCACAGGCTTTCCATGGAACTCAGCAGCACACCGATCACATTGCAAAATCAATCATTTTTCTCAATCAGTTCATTATTCTGACTCACTGAATTGGTGGCTCACCGAATTGGTGGCTCACCAGCTAGCTGGATGGGGAGTCAAGCCCAGCTGACATTTTCCCGGTGTGTTCAACAGTATCTCTGCCTACCCACACAGAAAGCCTAGCAGAAAACAAGATATTCATCACATTTTTGCTGGAACCAACTGGAATTCTGCCTCTGCCAGAGGGAGTAGGTACGAGCAGTCCATATCCTCCAAACGAAGCGAGCAGAGCTGGCTGAAGCGTTACTGCCTGAGCCTTTCCAGCTAAAAAAGGACTATGACAGAGCACAACCGTTTTTCAGGAAAAAAAACATCTTTTTGTCTAGAAGGGAGTGCATTGCACAAAAACGTATTTTTCTGTTCTTATGCCCGACCAAAACCTTAAACTGTGTTCAAGCTAAATATCACACAGAGAACTCATTTTAATAAGACCTAAAGTATGTATGCCACAAGCTTTACAAAGAACAAAAAAACTCGGAACAGAACCTTCCTACTATTGCTTGAACACGGCTATTTTCATGTATGTAGCACGAAGTATCCTACATGCTGCACAGAACTGCCCCTTTGTGATCATTGTATGATTCGCGTAAATGCAACTTCAATGTGATAGCGGATTTCTTCGTAACAGTAAAGAAAATAACTGTTAGAACAGAGCAATGTGTTTTTTTAAAAACACAGTAGGGTAAGAAACAACGTGGCTGGCTGTGGGGGTGGGCTGGCTAATCTAACAGATTGTTCCCATCTCTGTCTTCCAAGTTGCTACAGAAATGACAAATCTACCAGAAAGCCAGTGCAGGTGACTCACAATTATCTGTATTTCACAAGGGTGCCCCCTGATTGTGATGCTGTGATTGAAGATCAGATGGGGTCTAAGTTTCAGAAAGCAACGTGTACCCACAACTCACATTGACGTTATCTTCCGGAAAGTACATGGAGCTCAATGCATTTGGTCTTACCGATCCATAGCAGACCACCGGCGAATTTTTCACAACAATATCTCCATTCACTATATCTGTTGAAATATTAGCCATATAGCAGGTATTCGCACATCATTTCAGTGAGGCGAGATGAGAGAGACAGAAAATCCCTAAAATCTAAGTTATTTCACTTAGCCAATTTAGTAAATATAGTCAGGATAATAAAAAAATAAAAATCAAGGTATTCTAGCATTATGTATGTGATGCTATATTTTTGGTTGAGATGGTGCTTGCAGTTATCACCACCATTTTTTCAGCTTTTCAGTCCATCCTTAGAGTTTGTAAATTTCCCCTATATTTGGATTGCATTCTTCTCGTGCTCGCTCACATGCCAGAAAGGATATTTTAAAGCAAAACAAAACTTCAAAGAAAAACGGTTTCAACTTGTCTGAGCACAACGCAAAGAATATACAGGGAAGGGGGAGGGGAGGAGAATTGTAATTTTCAGTCACTAATACACTTATTCAAATATTTCCTCTGCCTTACTTTTCACACTTCAAAATAAGTTCAAATTTCAGAGATCAAATGTAGGAGGTAACCCAGTCCTCAAGCAGAGACGCTGAGCCAGGAAAGGCGTCCTGGCTGCGATGGTCTACGTAAAACCAAGACTGCCAGCTTGCCTTTGATTCTCACGGGCATATGGACAGATAACTGATCAGCTCTTTCTGGCACAGGGTCTTTCCTTCTTCATTCCTTCCTTCCTAGCGGACGTCATGTCTTTCCCCTGCACAAAGCCTTCTAAACATCTATTTGGACTCTCTGGCTTTATTTCTTCTTTTCAAAGTTCTCTCTCATTTCCGAAAAGTTAGCTTTGGTCCTCAACTGACATTCAAGGAAAATCACTGCCTCTTGTTCGCTATCTGAAACGGGAATTAAAAGGGTGGGACAGGGTCCCTTTTGCCCCCTAACCTTAGCATAACTGCGTTTATTTGACATGTTTTCATGCAGCCAGCAAACAGTGAGGAACACAATCAACATCAGTCTTCTCTTACCATATACATCTCAGTATGTCCCTCCCAGGACGCTGGATTTGGAATTCAAGGTCATCTGCTCAGGTTTCGTGATACAAGAAAACAGCAGCACCAACAGGAATAAAATGTGTCCGTTGGTTTCAGGAGTCTGCCTTCCTTTTCAGCTACGGAAACGGAAAGCAGCAGCTGCTGGTAGCTGCATAAACGTAACCGTCTGCGGCGCATAACTGGCACTTTGCTGGACTCATCTTTGGAAAATAATAGGTGTTGCTGTTCTGATGTGATAATACTTGATTGATTTATCCACACGGTATTTAAAATGCAGCTGATGTGACCCTTCAGCCCTAGTCTACCCACAAACCATAGATTTAAAATCCACAAAGTGGATTTCTTGGAAAGGTGGAATTCCCAAATCAAAGAGGCTGCTAAGGTTCAATGATATGGTTACATGGTGCATGTAACGGTAAAGCCAGAGCCCATCGTGTGCTAAATGTGTTGGATAAAAAGGCATCTCAACAATATCTTAGTGTGATTCTCATTCTTTCCTACATCTCGACCCTTACTGAGTTTTCCAGACCTGTGAAGCCCAGATTCACAGACATATCAGTACAAAGAGTAAATAAAATTTCTCCTGAACAAGCATCCAAATGTTTGAGCGTTTATTCAGATTCCACCTGAACTTCAAACCCTGCCAGGCTTAAGCCCTCATTAACAACTATGACTCCAATTCAACATTACCCGGTGACTGTGTTTGACAGCCACCAGTGCTTAGCTGGTCTGTAGTTCTTTATGTCCTGGAGTAGTGCATCATTTAATTTGTCCATATAACTCAAATGCTTCCTTTGATATATAACTGAAAAGGATGAAAGGGATTGCTCATGACTGTTATTCAGTAAGGCACCTACCAACACTTTTCTGAGAGCTACAGGCAATTTAGGGGGAGGACGTGGTGGGAATTATGGGTAAACAGCAGTAAATATTAAAATGAAATAAAGGAAAACAAACGTTGCTACAACAACAAGAAGAAAACGCAGTTCCAGGCTTTGAAAACTTACTGGATCAAAACTTGTTTCCACTAAGCAAAACTGAAAAAAAAAACCTAAAACTGCTCAGTAAGAAAGCTACTGATTGGAAATATTTATGATTCCTACTTTGAGAGTTACCAAATAAAACATTATCAAGGGAAAAACTGAGTATTTGCTCGTTTTTACCCTTGACAATCATAAAACCACATGTCCAAACCTGATAAACCATTTCACTAAAGAAAACATTTCTCCTCTCCATGTGTTTCCCGTATGCATACTTTTTATTACTCACCCTATTCTATCAATAACTTCCAGCACTTGGAATTTATGTGCAGTATTTAATAAGAGCTGGTGCGAATGTCGAAAGTGTCTTGGTAAGATGTTATGTGTCAAAAAGCGATCATGTTACAGTGTGATGGATTAATAGGAAGAAACAGCTTGAAGGCAAGGTATTCATCTTTTTTTTTTTTTTTAAATGACAACACTAATACATTTGTTTCAGTTCTGAAATTAATTTCCTAATAGTAAGAAAGGTCAAAATGAACAAGAGGCATATGAGCCTTTTTGTCATCTTTAACAAATTATCCAAAACAAGCCTGTCAGATCAAAAGGGATAACATTTTGAGTAATAAATGTTAGTACTGATTAACTGGTCAAAGTTAATTCTTTTCAGGAATTGCTGTATGCAAAAGGTAGAAACATGTTCATTTGATTTAAAAAAAAAAAAATCATGTTTTCAATATAGTTTTTTTGGAAACAGGCTGACTAAATGTCTTCTGCAAATGAAGTCTGTTAGATGGTATCTTCAGCAGTGCTCAGATGGGAATCTACCTTAACTGTGAACAAGTTAAATGAACATTAAAAAAATATCCTCCAATACATGCAACATGCAAATTTAGGCTGAAATTAGGAAAGCACAAAAGCTTCTGTCTTGCAAGTTCTCTCCTGAATTTCAGCTTTGAAATGCAGGTATTTTTGAAGTAATTTGCAACATCACTGCGAAATTAATCAAAAGAAAAGGGAAGGGGATGTTTTGCAATTCTCACAGAATTCTTACAGAATCCTGAACTTCAAATCAAAAAAGGAAAGATCTTCATTATAACTGGTTCAAAACTGGTAAGGGCAGGCTTATCGCTAGGGCTGGGTTGCTCTTCTGGATATGTTTACTATGTTCAGAGGCTTTGAATTATTAGAAACTCCTTGGGGTGAGACAGGTAGAGAAACCACTGTTCCCTCAGACAAATCAGGACTAGTCTGAGGACCATAGCCAACAATGTTTAGCAGATGTTACGGGCTCCTCACATTTGCCACCCATGGGACTTCAGAAAACAAAAATGGTCCCTCCATCCTTATTTCAGAAACTCCACACTGGGTGGGAAAGATGCAAGTTATACTCAGTAGGCCCCAAAAGCGTGGAACAAATTGTTATGAGCAGCTGGTTATAAAGCCAGCATACAACACAATTTAAAGAGAATTTTAGGAGCTTGTATTTCCCAGATGAAAATCCAGCCCAGCTCTCCAGGGATCAGATGTGATTCATAAGATGCAACTTTCTGGCAGAGTGTCTGCGTCACAAAACAATGACAAATTTGTCCTCCTTGTCCAACAATACCAGCTGGGTTTAGAAAAATTACTACCTCTTCTCCTAAAAGCCTTGCTTCTTTTCTATTCTGAAACCATGGTGGCCACAATAACATCACACCTCATCCCACAAGCATACCCTCACGTCTCCTGGAAGTCTTCACTCTGTAGTCCAACAAATCTGTGAAATCGCCTGACAAAAATGTAAAAAAGACACTGCAGGTGATGAACACAGACAGAACTGTGCAAAAGTATGCAGAGAAGAAGACAATTAGTTGGTTTCTACGCCATACTGCATCACTTATTTGCCTGAGAAAGGGCTGCTCTTAATTTAACCCACCAAATTACCTCTCCTATGAGGAGAGGCTGAAAGAGTTGTTCAGCCTGGAGAAGAGAGGGCTCCAGGGAGATCTTATTGTGGCCTTCCAGTACCTAAAGGGGGCCTACAGGAGAGCTGGGGAAGGACTTTTTACTAGGGCATGTAGTGATAGGACGAGAGGGAATGGCTTTAACCTAGAAGAGGGCAGGTTCAGATTGAACATTAGGAAGAAGTTTTTCACTCTGAGGGTGGTAAGGCACTGGAACAGGTTGCCCAGAGAGGTTGTTGAAGCCCCATCCCTGGAGGTGTTCAAGGCCAGGCTGGACTTGGCCTTGGGTGACCTGGTCTTGTGGGAGGTGTCCCTGCCTATGGCGGGGGGTTGGAACTCAATGATCTTCCAGGTCCTTTCCAACCTAAACTGTTCTATGATTCTATGATTTTCCTGGGCAAGCAACATTTTCGGCTTAATGCTACCTTCCTGTCCTCTCCTGGTGACTTCAACTGCTGCCAAGTATCCATTTTCAGAGAATCCAATACAGTTTCTAAGTCTCTCTCTAATTCAGTTTCCTGATTAAAAATACCCACATAACATTACTCATCCAGCTCCCAGTGGATACCTGTGGAGGCACAGGCCCACCAGTGCCTCCAGAAGTATCTGAGTTGCTCCAATATCATATCCTCCACCAGTGCATATCTTCTTGTTTGGGATCATGTACTACAAATACCCTCTTAGTGATTTCTACAGAACTACTAAATGGTGGGTCGTGGTCCTGAGCCAGAAAATATCCAAAGAATTTCTCTGTGCCGGTTTTCAGTCCCATAGAAAATTGGTCCATTTTTCTTTTTTAATTGGGAGGCTACTCCAGCAGTCTAATAGAACCCATAGTAAGGGAAGTTTTCCCCTTAACTTATTCCTATTAACTTACACTGCTAAAGCTTTGGTCAACACTAAATAAATCCTTTTCTCTTTGGGGCTTATGCAAGTCAGAAAATCTAGAAGAGAGCACAAAGTTAGGTGACAGGGAGGGGGAGAAATATCCTGGATTCTGATAATTGCTCTTCTCAGAATAAAGGGTTTCCAATTTATTACAGTTGGAAGGATTTCCTCAGCATAAAGAAGGCTATATCAGTCCATATATATTAACACAAGTTTGGGTTCTCTATTATATCAGCACTTTACCAAAACAGACAGCAGCATGACTAATCTCAAAGCTCCAAAAAAGAAAGTGTCTTCTCTTTATTTGGCCTCTGAAATTTTCCAAATATTTTTTTTAAAATGTTCCCTTCTCTTCACCTCCTCCTGCTTCTAAAAAAAAAAAACCCACAAAACCCACAAACTCCAAACAAACAAAAAAACCCAACAACCCACAACCCACAAAAAATAAAAATCCCTGAGAAGATTTTAAAGTGAAAGAGCTCATTCAAAAATAAAACATAAAGAGAAAACCTCCAGTGGTAGATTCCTTCTAGCCGGTGAATTTATTCTAAAGTCAGTGTGGAGAACTGAGTAAAATAAAGGTCAGACCCTGTGCTGGGAATTCCCCTGACCTTTCAGGCTGCATCCATCATTGGTATTACATAGAATGTGCCATTTATCACACCAAACAGAGAGCAAATCTTTAACCTCCTTTTCTCTTCCCAACAGTACAGAGCCAAGAATTATTCAGATTTTAAAACGCAATCGATGTTTATCCAGCTTCTTTTTTTTTTTCAGCTCTGCCTCTTCGGGCTCCTGACTTCTCCAACCACTGGATGTATAGTAGGCAACTGATAACGCAGGGAGTGTATGAGAACCAATGTGTCTTGGGGAGACGGGTGTTAAGAAGTGGATGAAAAATGTATTTGAAAAGGCCATTTAAAAAGGGTCTGCTTTCCTACTGACACCTTGCCCATTTGAATTATATTTGGGACAATCCTCTCCTGAATTCAGGATCATATCTAGGGAAGTCTGTCATTATTGAGGAAGAGGATTCTTTGAAAGAAAGTTTCAGGACTTTAGAAAGCATCAGATAATTGTTCTGCTGCCTTCCTATAGAAGTTTGGCACCTGCTTAAAACAGATTTGGCTTTCACAGCCCTTCAGCTGTGAAACCACCGTGGAAGGGGCCGCTGCAAGCTGCGCAAAGCAGCCCAGTCCATCAGCACACAGCCTCGCTCATCACCACGGATGAACTTTTCTCTGGCACAGAAGTTTCTCATTTTCTTCTTAGCCCTTCTGATAGCAAAGTGTGACTAGCCCAGCAGTGGAGACCAGAAGAAGAAAGAGAATATGGGGAGGAACTATTTCCACGTGGAAATTCAGCTTCCTCAAAGCCACAGTGATCAGACTAGCACTGTCCCTCCTCCAAGAGTCTCCAACACTTGTTCCAGAGAAGAAAATGAACCAGTGAGTGTGATAGGCTCTAACACAACCACACTGGGAGCGGTGGTAGGGAAGGCTGGAACAAACCCTTGTCCATGTAACTGTCCTCCTGGGTTTACAGCTGCACTCCTGTCCCAGAAATACAGGTATCACCTGAGAGACCTGTTCTCTGGGATGCCTCGGTGGGCTCTCCAGACTCAGGCAGAACATGGCAGGATTCAGAGCAAGCCTTCTCCACCCCAGCTTAGGGATCTCTCCCTTCCCCTACAAGCTAGCCCCGTGCCTAAGCCACGCAGTGCCCTCGTACCATTTGGTGTCTTCTGCTTGCATTTGATACATGCATTACCAGCACTAAGGACCAATTTGGGGGCTCCCAACTTCCCCCTCCCAGAGAACGAAGGAAGACAGAGCAGTTGCCAGGGTATTTATGAAAGGGTGCATGGGGCAACTATGTTTGCAGAAGGTTAAACAGCCTAATGCACGATATGAGCATCTGTGTCATGAATCGATGATTAAAATAAAGTCTCTTTCATCAAAATTCAGCAATCTCAACCATTGTAAATAATAGGCTAATTAGGCATCTGCTCATTCCACGTCCAAAGGGACAGGCCAGTCCCTGGCACAAAATGAAACATTTGTTGCACCAGTAAAAAGTCATTTTCAAGTCTGTGAACCACCTACAGCAAAAGGGATCAGCTCCTTCCTTTACCAAATGATGATCCCCACAGGGAGGAAAACAAGAGCACCTCTACCTTCCTCTTGCCGCTGGTAGTGCTTACTGGGGAATGATTACTAAAAATGATCAATAATACAGCATTGGTCACACATTAAGGAAAGGTATGAAATCAAAAAGCTTCTAGGGTAAAACACAGCCGCAGCTGGTATGTGAAGAATCCGCTACATCTCTGATTCCCTGTACAATATTGCTTGCAGAGCAACACGGGGAGTGGAGTGGGGTGGAGACTCCAAGGCCAAACCCTGTGATAATCCAGAAAACATGGGAATGAGATGGCACCACGGAAGAAAAACAGTGCGAAGGATGGAGCGGAGTGGAGACACTGTGGATAAAACTCTGTGATAAACTGGGAACTCGGGGACCAAATGGAGCCCTCAAAGGTCCCGTAGAACTGATAAACTGGCCACTTGTTACCCTGAGCCAACAATCTGTCATTTTTTTGATGAAATGCTGTCCTTTAGTGAACTTTGCTCATTATAGTGTCATTATAATACCAAAACACACCTCCATACCAAAAGCTACCCGCCTCCAAGGTGCAACCACTCCTCCTTGAGTCTGCGCCCTGAATTTTTCATAAACTATACCTTTAAACGTGAGGCAAGAAAATTTTACACCAATCATAATGAAAGTATTTATGACTAGAGTCACTCAAACTCCACCCTGAAGATAAAAAATAGTATAAAAATAGCCCAAGAAAAGGGAGACGTGAGGGAAGACACCATCGTGGACTTCTGGTACCAGTTGACGGGCTGAGCCTCTCTTCCCCTCCCATAAGGAAGCTCATGGGTAAGATTCGAACACTTGGCTATACCAAGCGCTTTCCCGGGGAACTTAGAAATCTCTCTATAGAGTGGTTTTATAACTTAGCACTTTTGTAACCGAGCTATATTGGTAGCACCTTTAGTATTCGCACGTGCTTTGCAGACAGTCACTATCTATCACCGGCAATCCAAAAGAACTTGTGTATCTGTTGTTTAAATAAACTGCACTGTGTAGGCAGTTCGTCATTTGGGTTTTCTTATTGAACGCAACTGAAGAGAGGCCGTGTTAGTTTATGAGCACGACTGGGCTGAAGGTGCAGTCCACTATTAGTGTATCCAGAACCGTAACAGTTTAATATATTAAACGCGCCTGGGCTGATAGTGGTGAATTGGGCATCGCTCAGAATTTAAACCTAGTCGCACCCGGCCTCCCACCTCGGTGAGGAGCATTAGAACGCAAGGGGGTTTATTTTCTGCCAAAACTACTTTGCCCCTTTAGCGCAACACTTACCAACTGACCTCGGGTGGGTGGACGGACATGGCACCTGATCCAGTGCGAGATGGACACAAAACTTAAGAACTAACTTCTAAAACATCAATTGCTTAGAAAGGAAAATGTGGAAAACTGTAACGGTGTCTTTGCCCAAACATATCAACTATAAGGTTTGAACTTTAAATACAGTCACAAGGGGACAGAATTTGACCATATAACAAAATAGGCAGGTTTGGTAACAACAGTGATTAGTTTTCCGTCCATGGACACAGCCAACCATGACATGCTTATGGCCCAATAACTTGTAGTAAAGGTACGTGCTTGATTTAACTCCTGACTGCTTCCCTGCCTTTCCCCATCAAATTAGAGTCATAGTCCAGTTCAATTTTCCTTTGGCCCTGTAGGTGCATCACCTTGTTTTGGTGGGGATCGCAGCATGCTCCACAGCTGGTTGTGGCTGTGGTGCCGCCACAGTGGGCAAATCCATTTGAATCACAGCCAGATTTAAGAGGTGGTCTTCTAAGGTTGATTGAAATAATCCCAGAACTGCAAGGATTATATTCCAGAAGGGAGGCTGCAGATACATCTTTATTCAGATTAAATGCCATTTTTTCCCAAACACTCTTATCTATCCCTCACACATAGCTCTAAGATCCCTTCAAGCAGTGAAGTGCCGCTGCCAGGCGACTGGATACCTGAAGGCCACTTGGCACCAGGCAGCCCCTCAAGCAAAATTTGTAACTAATTTGCCTTTCTGACACACCTTTAAAAATATCCATGTGGAGCTTTTTGTCTCAAGATTCCTCCTTTGGCTGGACATCAGACAGGAGGGCAAGTCTTCAAAGGAGACAAGTTGGTCACCCCCTTCTATAATACCGTAAGAATAGTCAGCGACTCTCCTGAGAAGTCTAATGAACTGTTTCTTAGAAGGTTTTATTCTCTTAGCGCATCACCTTAAGGTGCATCAGCAAGGCTCTGTATGCTCCAGACCAAACCGGCCATGTGCCTGCTATGGCATTCCCTGGACTCCTGCATCGCTCCCCTGGGACAGACTAGATTTTCCATGGCAGACTGCAGCAGATTTAAGAATGGAAAGTTTTGCTGAATGCAATACGGTCATGAATAACACAGGGAGTTTAATAACCTGTGTGTTATTTATTTTGCTACTAAATTCAATCCATCCACTTTATTACATCCCAGGGTGTCACCTTGCAAAATATGTCGAGCCTGGTCAGTTATTGCCCAATGTACAGTAAAGCTGTTTCCCTCATATTCCATGACGTTATTCAAAATTATTTTAAAATGCCTACTACTACAAGAAGTTCAGGGGAAAGCTAACATCCTCTCTCTGCCCTTCTGTCTCCATTTGTCTGGCTATTTGCCCTTTTGCACCTCCAGCGAAATTTCAGCCAGGTTTTTCAGACAATATCCTGTTGGAGAATTGTTTCTGAAAGCTACAATCTTCAAGGCCATTACCAGAGGCATTTTTAAAGATACTGTGAAAGAGGAGGAAAATAGCCCATGATCTTAAAGATATCCTCCTTTTGCAAATATAATTTCTGATGTCAAACTCTTACAACTAAATTGGTCCTTTCCATATTCTTCGTTTGTAAACGTAAGCCACTTTACCCTCTGGATTTTTGTGTTTCCTCTCCTTTAATTTTAGTGCACAAGGACTGAGTAGCACCATGATAAAAGTATGGACCACAAAGTATAATTATTTCAGATGAGCAGAGGAAAGTTAAAATAAGTGGAGTTTACTGGTACAGAAATAATAAAGCTCAGAGAAAGCTGCACCAGCATCCACATGCTCGCGTGCCAGAACGAGCTATTTTGTTTATGAAAGTGACAGTCAAAGCAATCTAATTTTTCAGATGTTCAGAAACCAAGTGTACCTTCCCATTCCCAGAAATGATGGAAATTGTGCTGGTTGTGTTTCAAAGCTTCAGTATGATTGTAAAGATGTTTTCTAGTCAGCCAGATCAGAGAAATTTGACCCAAACGTACGTATGTATAAATAAGCAAGTCTGTATTTAGGGTTGGTTTTGGAAATAATTTTCCCCCCAATCTGTCATTCTGCATTTACATCTCATATTACAGGCCACGACAGAAGCCACCTACGGAACACCTTGTTCCGCAAGAAGACTTCTCCTAGGAGCCTTCCTAGGGAATTCATCTGCTTCCATGGTCATTGTGTGGCCAGGAATTTGGGTGCCAAAGGCACAAGAGGGCCATTTCCAGGAACAGGGAGACTACAGCATGCATTGGAAGAGCCTATGTGAATGCCTCCCCTGTCTGGGGACCAAAGGGTTGAAGCCCCCTGGATCAGAGCTCGGAACTGATGCTCCAGACAAGTCCTTCCTTTGAAGACTGAGGGAAAGTGGGTGAGCTGCAGGGCCGAGGGCTGAATAGACGCTTGGTTAAACTCAAGACATGATGTTGAGGAGAACTCTCACGCTCCGTCTAGAGAGCTGCCAATCACTAATTTGAGGGGGCTTCAGAGTACATAGGGAGTGACTACTGATTTCAGCATGATTTAAGCATTTGCATACCCTAAGGTAAATCACTATCACTCTGCCCACTCTTTGTGAAATGTAACAATTCCCCAAGCAAACTTTTTGAGCTTCACCTATGCGTTATTACAACTACTCTACGAGGCTGAGGAAAGCGACGGCCAAGTGAAAATTATACTTAGGGAGGGATAATTTAATCTGTTCTGTCTGCAGTCTGTTCCATCAATTCCAGTCCAAAGGATAAAAAAAAACCCTAAAATACCCCATTGAGTCCCAGTGTGGTTCAAGAGGGCATCGACTTCCTTATTAACAAAGTTAGCCAGGGTACAGAGCCAGTTAGCCAAAGTTCAGCTTTATTTTCTCTACAGGGTCCTGAAAGAGGGTGGCAGCTGGCAGTGCACTCCAGCCAACTCTCCATCGCGCAAGTTAGAGAAGGAAAATTCCTATCAGGTCATCCGGCTGGTCTCCCAGTTCCTGCAGGATGGCTCCCTACAGCTAACTGAGGGGCTGTGCTCCAATTAGCACGGACCCTTTTGACGCTGGCCAGCCTGCAAAGCCAGATGGCAGCTTCTCCTTGGCATTTTGGGCCTGGGTACCCGGTGAAGACCAGTTTCTGTAACAGCCTGGTAAATGGCTCCCAAGCTTTATTTCAAATGCTCCGGTCTCTCCCTGAACTGCGGCATAACTGGATCCAATCATACTTCTGGACTCCACAGGGAAGAGATGCAGATAAATACCTTTGCAAAATACATAATCAACAGGAAAACAATGCATAAAGCATACTATAGGTGTAATATATGCATAGGCACATAGGCTTCTCCTACTGCTCTCAGTGCCTAGATATTAGTGGGTACAGATGATAAATCAATCTGAGTGGCTAAAAGCAGCCACGGTAATCATTTACAGCTTCCACTGACTCCAGTAGAAGATACTGGCACTCTCAGAACAAGACTGAAAGCTAAAATAATATTTCACTTGGATGAATTTCTGTGTTTCAGATCTAGCAAACTGCATTTGAAGTTATTTTCACTAATAACATAAAATCACAATGCCTGTTATGATATAAATTTTCATCGCCCTTTGCTATTACAATACCGCAGAAATCAACAAAGTCGTTTGCAAATGCTCTGCACAGAATACCGCGCTATTATACAACAGCGGTATATATCAGTTTGACTAACACAGCCAATAATTGCTAAATATTTGTTTTTGCAGGGAACAATCCACTATTGTGACAAATGTAAACCCCTTGCAATAATACGCTAGGTCAGACGGGCCTCTTTGCACGACTCTCGAGCCACCCCACTCCAAATCACACTTTCCAAGGGTCTCTAGAGAGCAACTGAGCAGTTCACTGCCTCTCTCCCTCTAATCACGTTAGAAAGTAGCCATGCCACTTGGAGAATGATCTTTGGAATTAACAGACTAGAACCAGGATGAGATGGGATCAAACAATCAGCATTTTCCGGCTCTCAAGGAGAAGACATAAAAATGAAAACAGTTTGCCCTTTAAATCAGCTAATCTCTCCTCCACCTTGGACTCTTGGAAAAAAAAAAACCACGACCTAATAATCTAATAGCTATTCCTGTTCTCTCACTGTACCCCTTCCCAACTATAGTCTCAGGCCTCTTGCTTTTAAAAATGGTCGAAACCCCATCAAGTTATTCTGTCGTGATGAGGCATATTCATCACTGCAGAGCTAGAATGCCGCTTATTTCAAAGGACAACTGGGATTTTGTGCTAGGAAAATCAAGTAAACAGATTTAAATTGTTTTCTAAACAAGGAGCCAAATCCCCCAAGCAGCATTATGAGATTCAGCAGTTCTCACTTCTACAGCTCTGCTCTCAGTTGCCGCAAGTAAGAATTTAGGCTCAAAACCTTTTCTCTTAGCTTTTGCCTTCTAGTGAAAATTCCTTGTTGAACTGAGCAAGCAAGGAGATAATTAAGTAATTTGCCTAGAGACGTCAGGCTGGACAACAGCCCACCTTCTTCGCTGTTCTTACTCCCGGCTCAGGTCAGTTCCAGCAACTTCTATATTTTTTTAAAGGAAAGGAATCCTCAGCTTATTTAAAAACAAAATTCATAGGTGTTCTTGCACAGCGTTGTCATCGTGGCTTTCCTTTCCAAACACCTGAAAATTAGGCTAACCTTTAAATGTTCCTGCATTGCTTGGCAGACAAAACAAACATGACAAAAAATGTATTCTTTCTAATTTTAGAAGCATCCAAGTCTGACATATGCCAGATACCGACACATGCCATTTTCCTGAGTCACCAACATGTGGCATCCTGCTGCTCTGGCTTTCACGCACCGAGGTTGAGGGATGATGGAACGCGTCTGCCGGTGGCAGTAATAGTCTGGTACCCTTAGCAACATTTGGCGAACTGTGAACCTTTGCTTACATCAGGCCAGATCAATACAGCCATTATCAAGGGACATAAACAGAATAAAAAGCTGTCTCTATTGCATGAGTTAACTGCAACAAGAGGAGAACATCCAACTCCTGAAGGGCAGACTCACCAACCGAGCGCAGGCAATAACATTTCCATAGCCTACAAGTCATCAGGGAGGATTAAATCTACTCCTGCTAAGATATAACTCTGTAGTGAGTATCCTTTTTGGGGGAAGTCATAAACCACCACAAATTCCCTAGCAGAAGTCCAATAGTAAGATGAAGGGAGTTTATTTTCAAAAAATACAAAACAATAGATTAACTGAACTCAGAGCAGGAGAAGATTTTCTTGATGTACATCTAAGTAAACAGCCTTCAAATTGTGCTCCGCTGATGGGGTGTTTACCAGAGATGACTACATTTCAGTAGGGCATAAACTGATTCCTTATTTGCATTTGAACTTTGGAACTTTGTATTTAAGATATAATGAGAGGACAGGATCTTATTTTAGAAGGTGCTTTGGAAAATCCAAACCTAAATGCAAGATATTGTCACAGTTAGAAAATGATCTTGTAGAGGACAGTCCGTAAATAAAAACATTTAAAGCAACAACCTATTTAACAAAATAAAATCGTAATAGCAGCATTACATTTTCTGCAGTGTTATTAGTTGAGAAAAAGCATCAAAATCACCAAAACCCCCATCAAATTCTGTACACATAAAAGACTAAACCAGACCAAAATACCATGATGAGGGAAGGAACAAAGCTGTAGTCACTTTACAAACTTTGTCTGCAAATTATTTTCAGCAATATTAAGTGCATCGTTCACTTCTCCCTGCTGCAAACACTCCATGGCGTGTGTTCATCTTAACTTAGACTTTGCTGTTTACGCTCGGGCAACCATCTGCTTCTCCCAGGCATACATTTGTGTGAACCACGAGTAAGCAGTCCTGATAATCATAGAATCGCTTTTGTTGGAAGAGACATTTAAGATCATCAAGTCCAACCATTAACCCAGCACTGCCAAGTCCACCACTAAACCACATCCCTCAGCACTATCACAGAATCACGGAGTTTCAGAGTTGGAAGGGACCTCTAGAGATCATCTAGTCCAACTCCCCTGCTAAAGCAGGATTGCCCAGAGCACATTACTCAGGACTGCATCCAGGCGGGTCTTGAAAACCTCCAGAGAAAGGGACTCCACAACCTCCCTGGGCAGCCTGTTCCAGTGCTCTGTCACCCTCACCGTAAAGAAGTTTTTCTGTGTATTTGAACGGAACTTCCTGTGTTCCAACTTGCGCCCATTGCCCCCTCATCCTGTCACTGGGAACCAATGAAAAGAGCCTGGCTCCATCCTCCTTCAACCCACCCTTTAGATACTTGTACGCCATAATAAGGTCTCCCCTCAGCCTTCTCTTCTCCAGGCTAAAGAGTCCCAGCTCTCTCAGCCTTTCCTCATAAGAGCTCCAATCCCTTAATCGTCTTAGTTGCCCTACGCTGGACTCGCTCCAGCAGTTCCCTGTCCCGCTTGAACTGGGGAGCCCAAAACTGGACACAGTATTCCAGTTGTGGCCTCACCAGTGCAGAGTAGAGGGGGAGAATGACCTCCCTCGACCTACTGGCCACACTCTTCCCTATGCAGCCCAGGATTCCATTGGCCTTTTTGGCGACAAGGGCACATTGTTGGGTCATGGATAATTTACTGTCTACCAGGACCCCCAGATCCTTCTCCTCAGAACTACTTCCCAGCAGGTCCGCCCCTAACCTATACTGGTGCTTTTGCTATATGTACACTTCTTTTAAATACCTCCAGGGATGGCAACTCAACCACTTGCCTGGGCAGCCTGTTCCAATGCTTGATACCCTTTTTCAGAGAAGATATTTTTCCTAACATAATGTGATCTTTCCTCCTCTTCTTACCACGTTTTGAGAAATAATAGTGAAATAATTATCAGCGGTGTCTCTAAAGCAGTCACCCTGGAGCATGAGCAACCACAACAGAAACGAAGGAGGCAGCTTACATGTTGGAGTACCCCTGGCTTTCTGTGCGCTCCAGTGGACTTATCGCATGAAGTATGCTCGGATTCTGCAGCTCAGGCCATCAAAGTGGCCCAGCTCAGTAATCCTGCTCTACATTGCAGTTTCCTATGTGTCCCTTCCCAGAAGGTAGATATACTGAGGAGAAAATGAAATAATTAATTTTTAAAAATGAAGAAAAGAAAAAAAAAGGGGGGAGGGGGGGGACGACAGGGGCAGGGAGGACAAACTTAACAACCTTTCCAGCAGAGGGATGAGGTTTTGAAGATATTTGGAGAAAGATTTTATATTCCAGATGCTCTTGTGAGATAAACCCTCTAAGCTCTTTTAGATCAGTCATTCTCTCTAACGGCTAAGCCACCAGAAGTTGGGAAGCTCAGACTTTGATGCCCATTTAGGAAAACCATGACGGATGATATTTAGTACTTTGTAAGTCAGACTAGATTATCACGGTGATTCCTGTCTGGTTTTAAAAAACCTATTGATCCACTGGTGTCAGCACAGCAGAAGACAGCAAGTAGAAGCTTTCAAAATACTTATAAGATGGGAACTATTTCTAACTTTGATGCTGTAAAATTCCAACATCACAGTGTATCTCCTGACAAGAAGAAATTTAAACTTCTGTTAATTAATACATTTATTTTAACTGGATCTTTCACAAAGCGTAGAGTAATCAGATTCTGAAAAGATGACTGAACACATCCATATAGGAAACAACCATCTTTCGTGTTCACTCCGACTTGAAAGAGTTAAGCTACTAATAGTTTTCTTGTCTGAGGAACCTCTCCAGCAGAATTTTAAGTATAGTGGTCCTCTGGGTTTGGGAGAGTTTCTGAGCATATAACTAGTGAAGGTAGTCAGCAGAAAAGCTTTAACAAGAATAGGAATTAAGTCTTGTTCCAGTGCAGCTTGAGCAACAGCTATGAATAGGTCACATACATCATGAAAACCAGCCATGAAATATAAGAACTTGCAGCCACCCAGAGACTGATTAATGATTCAAATAAGCAATCTTTTTGCATAATAGCACTCAGGGAACATTATAGACACAGACCCCATTCAACAGCTTAAACTGGGCTCTAGATCAAGAAAACATATGCAAAACTGCAGGGTTGCTGCCTGCAAAACCCGGCAAGCAGTGCTACCAGCATTAAGCTATTTTTGATGCCTACGAGTCTAAAAGCGCAGTTTTTCGGGTTTAAGAAAAATAATAACTTGGGAAGCAGCTCTGCTTCGTTATAATTCTCGTATGATGAGGTTTTGAAAAGGCAAAGATCCTGGCAACTCAAAATCATAAAAGATATGTATTATACCTTTCAAAAGAGCAACAGTATTATTTGTTCAGCTCTAGTCATCCCCTCTGTAACTAAAGCCTATCTGCCTAAAATATCCCCATCGGATCCATTAGTTACTATACCTTTCCTTAAGCTGTTAGGCAGCTGCTGTGTTTTTCTCACAGGATTCCTGTTCTCAGGCCCAGGCTCTGGATGACACAGTAAAACAGGCACAAGATGAAAATAAGCAGCGGAGAATCCTATCTACGGGATTATTTGGGGCTACTATTTTGGAATGAGATACACCAAGAAATCAAGAGACCTAGCTTATATCTTCGTACGTTGTCACAAAGACAATATAATGTCCTCCGCTGAGGATAATTCTCTTTTATCTAGAGAAATCATATTGTTTCCAGGCTTTCCTTTTCCCGTACAGTTTCACATTGGTTTTTGGCGATTTAGTGATACTGTATGGCACTGCATACTACCTCCACCAAGGTTCAGGCAGCCTCCAGCAGCATAAGAACAGGAATGTAGAGGTACATGGGATAAAGAGAAGGGAAGAACAGAGCTTTGTTTTAGGCAGAACAACTAGGATTGTTTGTCCATAAAACCAATAGCACCAACCCAGTCGTTGCATAGCCACCTCCTTCTACTTTATTCTGGGAATAGTTCAAGAGACTGTCAGAGGGCTGTAGGAGAAGCTGTGTTCTTTTCATGCAGGAACCCGTATATGAGCGACTATACAGAGATCCCTGGATGTGGCCAGCACAGGATGTTTAAGAAAACAATGCAAGCAAAACCATAAATATGAACAACACCTCCCCAGGTAATAGCATCCCTATTTTTGGCAGCTTCTAGATCTCCCAACTCCAGGGACAGCATTAATAGCCTTTGACAGATTACTACTTGGTTTTCTGTTTTTGATAACTTTAATATAGTCGACTTTTTCTTGTAAACTAATTTATCCCTCCTCAAATATCTCTTCCAACCTGAAGGGCCTATGCTATATAAACTTCTGTCATACACAAATAATGTCAAACTTCTTGTCTTTTTCCTCTTTCCCCTCTCTAGAAAATCCTTATTCAGTTGTTTCTGAGATAAGATTGTCAGAATCCTACACTTTTCCCAAGATACAGGTAAACATATGAAGTACCATAGTGATGAATCTAAGATGGTCATTGATAAGGTATTTGAAAGCCATCTCATGAGCTCCTTTCCCAAGTTACTAACTGGCACCAGACTTTTTATTGGCTGCTTCTTTGACTTGACTTCCCTCCTTCTTCACCACAAAGACACAAGTGTCTTTGCATTTATTGACACTGGACTTCATCTGCCATTTTATCACTCAGTATCATAGGATCTTCTGTGTTGCAACTTTAACTGCATCAAATGATTGTATACCATCAGAAAAATCCATTCATTTTTTCTGAATAACTTATGAATATTTTGAATAATCCCAAGCAATCTGCACATGTAACTTTCACCTGATGTGGAAAAATCACTTTTAACTTCATTTTTCTTTAATCCTAAGGAAGGATTGGACAACATATCCAATGAGAACTTGAATTCTTAATGTCTTTAAAATAATTTGGTTAACAACTTTGCCAAAGCTTTTCAGAAATTCAAAATATGCAACAGGTAGTGGATTGCCTTTATCTTCACGTTTGTCAATTCATCCAAAAAAGGCTAACAGATGTGCAAGGTACAAATTCCTCTTCCAAAATGATACGTACCATTAAACCACTGTTATCCATGTTATCTGACTTGTCCCTTATAAAGAGCGGCTCTAATTTGGGAATTCCCTCTAGGCTTCTCACAGTGAACACCAAAGCAAATAATTCATTTAGCTTTTCTGCAAAGACCTTATTTTCCTTGAGCACTTCTTTTACATCTTGATCATCTATCAACCTTATAGACCTTCGGGCAGGCTTCTTGCCTCTGATGTGTTTGAAAAAGTTTTTATTATTAGTTTTTATGCCTTTAGCAAGTTATTCTTCAAAATTGTTTTTGTCCTCTATTATTATGGGTTTGCATTTAACTTGCCAGAATGTACTAGGGCCTGTTCCTTAGTTCATTTGGGCAAGACTTCAAAGGGTGTCCTTTTAATGCTAATGGCCTTCTTCAGTCTTATAATCCCCTTTGCTAACTTCTCATGTGACCTTTTATAAAGTTGTGGAGTTTTTCGAATAGGGGTAGTATACTTACTCTGTAATGGTAAAGCTGCTGCAATGGTGATTTTATGTAGCTGCCATGTCACTTGAAAGTGTTATTTTGTTCTGTCTTGCCCTTTTAGCTACTGCTTTTAGTTTCTTTTCCATTTTATGTTGGTCCCCTTTCAGAAGTGTGTGCCGATCTGAGGACTTTTTGGCTTTTGTACTCCACCAGGAATGATAAATTTGAGCACGTTTATATTTATTATTACAGAATGGTTCTTTGACAGTTACTTGATCTTCAGTCAAGACTTAATCCTTGCTCAGGGATAAATAAAAAACTCTGGTCTTCTCTTTTGGGTGCTCTGATTTCTTGCTTCAAGAAGACGTCGTTTTTAAAGTGTATAAATGCAGTTGCTACATTGCATTTGATCATGACACTTAATCAGTCCACATCATTACATTCTTTGAGTCTGTATTGCTTCTTTGGTAAGTCTGAGCATGCCATTATAAAGACGCTTACTGCTACCATCCCATTTTGGCATGAAATTTTAATGCATAGAGATTGTGAGATTGTTCAGAACTTGTTGATACAATTCCGCCCCCCGCTTCCCCCTCCCCTCTCCCTTTTTTTTTTGCTTCTGAGCTTTCTTTTAACTATAATGTCACTCCTCCACTGGCTTGGTTTCCTCTGCTATTCGTGAGTAATTTTACACTGCTATTCCAGTGCTCACTGATTGAGATGCTATTATGTCAATATCCTCATTTAAAACCAGCATTTCACTTTACCCATCTTCATTGCATACATTGGGCTAATTGTCCACTGGCTGGGTAAGCCTCTATTACAGCTATCTTGCACCAGTAGAATAGCACGAACAGACATAGTTAGGTCAAACACTTGGCCAGCTGTCTGTAAATCATTTTTGAATACTAAGAGCTCTTTTGTATTAAATAAAAAAGCCCTGGCAGTGACTTTGCCCCTGCGTCTTAAAAGGCAAATGCAATCCCAGGCGGAAAATTGAGCTACATGAACAAAGGGCACGTTCCCAATGCTGTCTGAAGTAGGAAAAATAAAATGGATCGGCTCATTCCAGGCATTTCCACTTGCGTTCTGTGTGAAGCCCCATCTCTAAGAAGCTCTGGCAAGAGCCAGCTGGAATTGACTGCTGCATCGCTCAGGAGCTCATTCTCCTCAGTGCTCATCAGTTCAAATGCAACCATTGACTGAAGCAGACTTGTCAGCGACCTTGACTCTGACCCAGTTTATAGAAGCGCTTGGGGGAGGAGCAGAAGCAATGGGGAATTTTTTATAAGTGAGTAAAAAAAAAAATAAATCTCAAACCCTGTGTCTCACTGAAGAAACAGAGAAGGGGAGGAGAAACATGATACCAGAAGTACTAAGGAGGAGCTTAAGCATCTCTCCCTGACTCAAGGAAACTCTCAACACAGCACTGAACATGTCAGCCACTCCCTGATTAATGCAACTTAAAATAAAATAAAAAAGCCTCTCTCCCCAATGCAGATACTAAAAAAGGAATTTGACAACAACACAGCTGTAAGAATCACAGAAAGTAGAGGCATAAAGAAGATGCAAGAGAGCAAGAAAAGAATCCATACTGAGTGTCTCTTGTACACTCAGACCAAGAAAAAAATGTGTGTATTCTATAAAGGGAATATTTTCCTCCATTGACAAGGGGTAACTTCTTTGAAGAGATGGCTCTGATTCATCAGCAGGGTGCTGGCAGATGCCCCTAGAAAAACAGAGAACATGGCTGTACATCTTCAAAAAACTATTTTAGGAGACACTATTTCCTCAGAGAGATATTTGAGTTGTGTTCAGCCCCCTAGGCATGTCCCAGGAAAATACAACCATGTTTTGATGGCAGAGAGGATACTAAAGCTTTGATGGATAATATTTTGATCCAAGGTAAGAGAGGGGAGTTTGACTAAAGGCCTTAAAGAGCTGTGGAAAGAGACAGAGCTGCTGAGCTAAAACTAAGAAAGCAACAATGCAAGTTCCATGTAATAGCAATAAAACACCTGGAAGAAAAGATAAGGTGTACAGTAGATCACTGCAAAGTGGAGGCCGTAACTAACACGTCTGCCCCAAACAAAAAACAGCGGTACAAAGATTTCTCAGAATGGCGAACTACAGAAAAGAAACAAAGACATGCCTCATTTAGATGTCTAGAGCCGCAACCTGCAAACGCTACTGCACAGATATCCGAAGTCACAGGATGCAAATATGAATACTTTTGAGAAACTGTAAGAGTTAACTAAAGGGGTACTTGCCTAGATATATGGTAGTGAACCACAGACTAATTTTTCTACAGTGCTTCAAGCAGGTGTTTGAGCGTAACGGGGAAGAACAGCTTAGGTACAAACAAAAACGGACCATCATTGCGTTGAAACAAAGGAGACTTTGGCTTTAGTTTCTGGGATTAAAACGTTTCATTCTTCGTTGGGAAATGAATTTTAGCTGAAACTGTTCCTATTCTAGATACAAACATTACTAAATGGGGATAGCAAAAAAACCCCAACCAACAAAACAAAGAAACCACAACCTGTGTCAGAGGTTACCGCTATAGTGATCTGATTAGCGCATTGAGCACAGAGAGTCTAGAGTGTTGGACAAAAGTAGTGGAACATCATTCAGAGCTACATTATGAACATGTCAGCGCGATCAAAACAAAACCAACCAAAAAGCCTGTCTACTTGAGATGAAATGTGGCTTGTAATTCCCAGAGCCTTTGCAAAAAAGAAGGCTATTAGCAGAGTGGGGCCTGAACAGCACTCCCCTTCCATGACTATCGCTTTAAGAAGGAGTTCACAGTTCCAGGTGGAACTTCATCGAACAGTGTCAATGATTCCTAAGATGTTACCAGAGAAATTATGTATTCACTTTTATATATAGAGAGAGATATATATGACGATATATATGTAGGCAGTTCACATGTTGAAAACAAATCAAAGAGAAGGGGCAAAGATCATAGATTAATTGGGGATGCGAAGGGAATCTGTAGAGATTATTGAGTCTATTTGACTGCCTCAAAAGGGAATTAACTCTATTTAAACCTTTCCAATAAATAGCTATCATAAATCTCTCCAGTGGACAAGATTCAGCATCTCCTGTAAATAATCTGTTCTAGTGCCAAACTAGCTCTGCTGCTAGCAAGTTTCTCATAATATTGTGTGCGTTTAAGGGACCGTGGGAAGGAAGATGCTAAGATCAGAAGCTGCTTTACATAGCAGAAAGACAGAACATATTAGGAGGTCAAGAAAGAATGTTTACCGCAGAATAAAGTGGAAGTAGATTTGTTAAATCTGAGTGAAAGAAACTGAGGAATTCTTCTCAACTGTTACTCCCACTCTCACGAGATTGCTTATGAGAAAATACCACAGCTAGCAAACTCATCATGTGCAAGCCATTTATTTCTGTCAGCAGATACCCAATGTATTCGTATTTAACAATGGGCAGAGTTTAATGAGACTACTTGTAAACAGTCTATATGAAGTATAATGCTAGCTATATGCTATGCTAGCCCAACAGTAAGGTGTGAAATAGAGTCAAAATCCTAAGAACCTATTAGCAAAAGCTAGACAGACACTGATCTGCATGTCAAATTGTTAAATTATGCTCTAGCACCAGTGAGACAAAGGTTGTCCTTACTACTGTTTTGAACAACAGAGAACTGAAATAGGAATATTTGCAATGCTAAAAAGTTACACTTCAGTCAATAGAGACTCGCAAGATAGAAGTGGTACGGGGAATTTCTACAATGTCAACAAACTGGCACCAACGCAAACATTACCACGGAAAGCAGCCACAGGCTTATCATAGCTGAACACATACTGCATTAGAAGAGATATTACCTCTTCTTATTTCAGGAGGAGAGAAATAAGAGGCAGCACGTTGGCCATTTTGCCCAAGAAGAACTCGGAAGAACATGCACTACATTAGGTTGGGAATTATTGGCAAAAAAATGATGCCTGATGATAGCTGTTTTGATGTCTGAATGAAAACCATCAGGTAGAAATGACAACGCAGGACATCCGAGGAACTATTTGAACATCACTTCCTAGTAGGTTGTTAAAATTCAATATTGTGTTAACAATGATTATTCATTACTATTGTGTTGTTTAGCTGGCAAAGGAAGTCTAAGAGCTCTGCTAACAGCAAAATGGAGCCAGGTAGCGTGTTATGCCACAGATCTCATTACCCTATGTTAATCTGTTATGACTCCATATACCAGATGATGCAGACCTCAGCTGATTTGTTTGGCTCTGAGCGATATCTGAGCAATACCAAACCCCAGCCCACAGCCTTTCCAAACATTTATTAACATCTAAACTGGTTTCAGCTGGAATGAGAATCAGCTTATAATTTTCCAGTGAAATACATTCCACTTTGCTGCTCTAATTTATAACAGGAGCAGGGGAGATGATGAGGGAAAAGAAGAATTTTTGAAAAGAAGACAATTGCTTCCAGTCATTCAAATGTTAGATTAGATAATGCTACTTGTGGGCTTATAGCATAAGACGGCTAAGCGTACAATTTTGATGTGAAACCCTTGCAAAATCTGTTATTATACTTTATTTGTCAACTATCCAGTATCACATTGATGATAATACTAATAACATCATTTCACAAGACGAGTGGAAACAGAGCCTCTAAGATTGACACAATTTGCAGGACAGACAAAAATAAAATTTATGTCACGCTCCAGCAAAACACTTGCATCTCGGAGACCAGCTGCGTTTTTCTAAACGTGGAATTGTCTGGTGAAAAATGTCGCACTGCCAAAGGCAGAGAAGATGGGAGGTCACTAAAGCAGTCCTGCCATTAGGGATAGTTGCAAGCTGCAACACGTCAGTTACAGGTTTCTAAGTCTTCATTTTGTGACCTAGTTTCCCATGGAACCAGAATGCTTCCCTCAAAATATGGCACTGCCTTTATAACCAGGGACACTAGAAAAACAAAGATCCTGATTTCCATTACTACAGAAGTTCAGGATCATGAAGAAAGTTGCGGGTTGGATGCGCAGCACGTGGAGCACTCCCACATCACCACACATTGAACATGGCTCCTGCACAGTCAAAACTATTGTCCTTGATAGTATGCCCTAGATGCTGCTGAAGGTCTAGAAAAGAAGTAGGTTGAACAACATTTACTGTCTCCACTCTAAACAGTGGCTGAAGACACCACCCGTCCATCAGGAGCAGTATGCAGAAGGGCAGTGACTAAGGGCCTACATCAAGCATTAACAGCTGAATTGCACCTTTGGAAGAGGGGGAGTGGTCTGGAGGGGTAAGAACATGTGTAATCTCCTGACGGGGATGAACAGAGCTCAGTACCAGAATGGGAGAAACCAAAAGTGAAAAGAAAGTCTGTGAGCACAGGGGAGGGCTGAGCCTGTGCTCTTTGGCGATCATGACAGGAAAACCTAGGGAAACCACTTAGCTGAGTAATACAGTCAGCTCTAATGAGTTACAGATTGTCAGGGAGATAATGTGTTTCCCTTCAACTGGGTTACGCTAACCTGCTTCACATACCCCTCAACATTCAACCTCACCCGCTTTCTGGGTTTATCAGCAGGGAAAACAACGAGCTGAAACTCCAAAATCAGCTCAGGCCTTTTCCCCAGACCAAGCTATCTCTACTGTCTTCCTGCAGTAGCGAAGGTTCATGATGCACTGGGGGGAGCCAGCCCTAGCGAAGGGTATCCATCTGCCTCTAAAGAAGGGTCTAGAGATAGATGATAACACAGAACCAGAAGAGTGTATGTTCAGTAGGTTTGGAAGACAGTAGATATATTCTCTTTATGGAGAGGAATGTAGTCATTGGCTGAAGAATTCAGAGTTACATTGGCTTATCAGCCAAATGTTAGTTCATCTGTAGTCGTACAAGCACACCCAAGCACACCCAAGCCTACCTGGGTCGAAAACAAGGCCTCCTCAGAGAGATTGGAAACATATGCTTTTGTTCAAGTCTACGCCTGCACATGGGATCTTAAAAAAATTTCTCAAAAATATAAAAGGTGTCATTCAGCCTTAAATATCCCCCCCCCGCCCCATGCCTGCAGTATTATGTTTAGTCATCCTTTCTTATTATTAATTCTGCTGTCAGCAGATACCCAACAAAGCCCACAGGCAAAGTGTCTCTTTCCCTCCCTCACACCAGTCCACAGCAATAGCAGATTGCCATCCTCTATCAGTAAATTCATCAGTTCTTGTGGCAGATATCCATGTGGTGCATCTCAAGGTTCCAGCCCAGCAGATGACTCAGATTTCAGCACGCTGGGCCTTCATTTCAGCTGTATGTTTTGCTTTGAATCAATGAAAACTTTCACCCAGAATAGTATTAAACATATGTAAAGGCTGCAACGACAAGCACTCCAAATGGAATGGAAACAGAAAAGTTGCCTACGCAGAAGTAATTTAAGACTTTGGTATATGTGTGCATGACAAAGGAGATGATAATTAATGAGCACACCTCAGGTGGGTGGTTTTTTGCTTTCTTTTTGGTCAGGTCTCCAGCTCACTCAGGGCACAAGGCGTACAGTGTCTAATGCATGTAGGACTCCAGCTTCAATGACAACAGGAGGTGGAAAACAGGCAGGACAGAAGAAATGGATGCGAGAAGACAAAGCACGGTGTCGCAGTGAGAGTGCCTGGGAGCACTGCATCCTGCCTCTGCGATTCCGTTTGAAGGGGACAAATCACTTGAAACAGATTCTTCCCAAGCAGTCAGTCTCTGCCTATTCCTTGTTTTCTGGGTCCTAAGAACTTCAAATGACAGAAATAGTCTATCCCAATTTTCCTTGAAGAAGGAAGAGGTAGAAAAGAGACAGTGAACTTACCAAGCCTTGGTGAATGACACGAAACAAATCTGATCCCAAGCATCTCAAATTACCTATCTCAAATGAGTAGGTACTTCTGATTATAACTGTCTCTGCCTCTGTTTCCTATCCATACAAGGATAATGCATTTGCCTCTCACAGGGGTCCCTCAAAAAATAATTAACGCTTCTGAAATGCTCCCAGGGTACAGCAATGAGCGAAACAAAAAAGCCCACGAGGAGATTAACAATTCTATCCTGAGAGCAGGATCTGAATAGTGCACAGTAAATACAGGACAGGGCTGTACAATGAACACTGAAGCTAAAACAAAACGCTGAATAGCTGCTTATTATGTGAAAGTTTTCCATTTGGAGAACTCAGTGAGGCAGGGGTGTAGCGGAGAGAATAACACGAGCCCCTGTGATTAAAGACCATATCACAATGCCATACTCAAGGGGCCTGAGCTGACACTGAGCACGCTACCTAAGTTCACTCATTAAATCTGCTTTAAAGGGTGCATTTGGTTGTTGGGAGAAGTGCTGGATGGCCACATATAACCTGCTCAACAATCAAGCAGTTCTCCTGCCCTCTCTGAGGCTTCAAGTTATCCCAGAGATAACTCAGCGGCTCAACTGCAAGCACACAAGGAACGCTGCGGAATTCAATCAGATCGTTCACGTGTTTCAATCTAGCTGTGCACGTATGCTTTATTAGACTCCTTGCCTAGACATTCGGTCCCCAAACAGCTCTCGACGTGAAGCGCGTTATCATGCCCAAGCAGAACTTCCTGGCCCCACGGTTCAGCGGTTGGAACAGCTCATACGAACATCTTTTGATGTACTTCAGACGAAAGTCAGCTGAGGAGGTTTAAACAATACCTTTGTTTTCTGAGCTAATTCCGCTGACCTGCTCCAGCGTGGGCAGGGGAACCTTCTACATCTATCATCTGGTGGAGAGGTGAGAAAGCAGTGATGTCTGGCGTACGGGCAGGGAAAGGTACTTAAGAACAGAAATACCTTAAGCCAACAACACATGACCTAAAAGAGCAAGTCCGTCACTTCAGTCTCATCTGGAAGACTGGCACCACTAGAAACAGCTGAGAATATCCCCTCACTTCACACAGGCCAGCACGATGACAGCGGCTTACCATCGGGAGTGACTGTTACCGAATCAGTGACGTGGAGCTCAAAAGCTTCCTATCGGTCTCCGATTTCTTAACTCATCCACTCCCTCCCTAAAGATGATACGGTCATTATGGAATTTGAAGCACTTTAAAAATAAAATAAGCACAGTTTGTATAACTCAGAAGAACAGGGAACCACAGGTGCTTTGGGTTACTTTTATACAGTAGCTACAGCAAACACTTAGCCTTGGGCCGCTCGGCGCTGGGATCACTGTAGCTCTGGCATTGTGCGTTGCGCCTCTTACCCACTTCACTTATTTCTGTGCCAGTCATCCTCCCCCCTCCAGAATGAACTTTTTTTCAAAGGAAACAGCTTATCTTCCATACTGCAGCAGCAGAAGAAAAATCCTCCTATACAGCAATATTTAAAATGTGGTTTTATGCTCTTATGGCAGCTAATTTTCCTTAAATGATTTAAGGGAATGAATACATCTAAAAGGCCTGCACTGAGCCGTTCCGCAATAGCAACATGAAGCTGAACTTCCTCTGCTTTAAACAATCCAATCTCTTGTGGGCAGCTCCTCACGGCAGATCTTGTCTAGAATGGGAGGGAGGAAGGTTATTTTTTATTACATTATTTTGCAGGGAACCTGACACTGCATTTTATTTCATTTCCTATTCCCCAGTGCGGGAAGACTTCAGGTGAGGAGAGGGTGGCAGGACAGATGTGTTCAAATGCATAATCCCTGATCTGTGGCAGGTTGCCAACAGCCCCCCTGCAACTGGTTCACCCACGCTTGCGGCCAACCATCTATCATGTGTTACTCATCTAAAAGTTACGCTCTGCACCTGGACAGTGCTTAAAACCTTTAGAAGCCTGAACTGATTCAAAGCAGGTTTTTATTCTGGCACTCCGTCAGGAGGAGAGTTTTTTTTTTAATCTCTTGATATTTTATCTTATTTATATATATATATATATATTTATCTTAATAAAACCAGTCACTGCTAAAGCAGCATGGCACACGTGCAGTCCCATGCCCTCTCTAAAGGGAACTGTCGTGTTTTCCCCTTTTGTCCCAGCACTTGGGATACGGGCTCTTCATATAAATATTACTTGGATCAGAGGGACTAAGAATCTGGTATTGCCTGAAAAAAACAATAATCCCTTATACTGCATTGTATTGCTGAGAGTCTCTAAAACTGTCAGAAGGGCTGGTATTGACTAGGGGATGATAAAAGCAGACAAGGAGGTTTTGTGGCGAGTAGCTAATTCCCTGAGAAATGAAACTCTGAAGAGCCACCTGAACTTTGCTGGCAGTTTAATCCAAAAAAAAAAAAAATTCCTAAATAATATTTAAAAATAATTAAATAACCCTGAAAATGAAATGTTACACTTGTGTTTGAAAGGGTCCTTTTTCTTTCTCTCAGAAGGAAATGAAATGGAACTGGTTCATCTTACGCTGATCACTGGGGAGGAGTGGGAGAGATGGAGGGAAAAAAAAGATTTCCATTTCAGACCAACTCTGACCAAACATTTCTTTTGATTTTTCATTTTAGCCACTACAGCAAATAAATTCATTCTTCACACATAGGGCAGCTGGAAACTACCAGAGTTTTCAGAGCTTCCCAGGAATGGGACAAAGCTGAAACAAATTTTTTTTCTGCCCAAGAATAGCTTTTTTTTTTTCTTTTATTGACAGTGACTTCTAATAGTGTCAGGATTTGTTGCTTTACTAGCTAGAAGCATTTCCCTACACCCAACCTTCTTGTAATGTTTAAGGACCTCTTTATTCCTGGAAAAAACCCTTTCTTCTCAGACAAAGCAGTCTGCATGCTCTCTCCATCATCTAGAAGTAAAATTGTCTTGCTATTCGGGGTAGGAAACAGTCCAATTAAGATGTATTGGGAGAATCAGGAGTTAAATTAAAGGAGCTCTTATCCCATGCATGATGTAGCCAGGGTTAAGAATCCTCTTTCTTTGTTAGTGAGGCAAACCAGGTCCTTTTTCACACTAACAGAAATAAAAAATAATAAAAAAAAGATTAGCAATAGTTCACAGAATTAAAGATCCAAATGCCATCTCCATAATGGGAAGCAAAAAGAAAGGGCAAATACCAGGAATTCCATACAGAAAAAATAATCATCTATAAAAATTTCCTCTTTTTTTTTTTTTGGCAGTGATTTTTTCCTACCCATCTCCATCTTTGTTCAGCAGTTTTTCTTAGGTGCCACGTTCAATAATCCTTCTGCGCTTTGATGTCAAACATTCAATAGCTGTCTGCCTCCCTCCCACTCCTCTTCTCCATATTCTCTGCAATCCATCTCCTCTGATTAGCTAAGATTTCACCTTCAAGAACACCTCTGCTTCTCTGAGTGAGCATGAGTGTGTGCGTGTGTGTTTATATAATATTTGCAAATATTATCCCCCTCCTGCTCTGCACGCTACATAGCAACCCCTGCCGGAGCTCTGGATTAAACATCAATGCCATTCAGTAACTCAATTTGGGGGGCCTGCTGTTTCGAATCCAGCTCAGGACATCACGAGAGCAGCTCGATTGAATTTAGGCCCTGCTTTCAGAATTATTCCATATTTAATCTGAGCTGAACTTCATTTCGCTTGCTCTCTCCACTCTGATGCTCCCTGTGACAAAAGGCACAGATGTTCCCCGATCTCATGCGGCGGGGGTGGTGCTTGCCTACTTCTCTCTTATTTTGGTTTGCCGCTAGGTTAAAGCCACGTCGGAGTCACTGGCATCTCGCACAACCCTGCGGCAGGAGGCAGTCGGTACCTCAGCGAGTGCCTGTTCTGGCACCACCTTTCCCCACTCACCGGATTGTTGTACATCTCAATGATGAGCTGTTTCACTCCGTGCAGTGTGGGATGAGCCCAAGGAGATGGATTTGCCCAGTGCCGGTTTAAATCAAACCCCATCAGGGAGCACCTGCACACACAAAAAAAAACAATAACACACAAAGGACGTATATGGGCTGCAGCCTCTTCTGGCTCCGGCTGCAGAATTAGGGCTACATTCCGCAGCTGATGTATTTAAACAAATTATTCTCATGGAAAAAAAAAAAACAAAACAAAGCAAATGCTCCCCTGAAGACGAGGATAGCCTGCAGCAACGGCCGCTTTTAGAAATAACACGAACAGCAGAGCATCAACTGAATTTTGGTCATTCAGCCTTCTTCCCCTCCACAACACGTATGGTCACACTCTATCCTTTGCCTTTTGCCTGCTTGCCATGCTGGCACTGGAAGACCCTTCAAGGCCTTCAGTGGTCTAGCTGGGGGGTCTGTAGCTATGAGGGCGATTAATAAACCACATCACCAGGCCTTTACTTTGCCCTCAGTCAGGCCTTAACTCAGCAAAGCTGTTAAGAGCATTGAAATCAATGGCCATTAAGTATGTGCTTAAGGGATTTAAAGCATGAACGTAATTGTTCCACTAACCCAGGGCCTCAGTCTCTTCCCCTCGTGCAATTGCCTACACAAAAGCTAGTCGACCAAGACACTAAGCTAAAATGCTTATTGGCCATCAAATCTTGTGGGCTTTGAAGCGCGTGTGCCACCTTGGCTTCTCCTTCCTGCCCTGACTCATATCCCTCTCCGTACACTGCCTTGAGTTTGATTCTGCTGCTCCCTGTCCCACGGAGTAATATCCCATTCTTTGTGAAATCCCATTGAAACTCAACGGGCTGTTGTTAGAGTGAACGCCGAAGAAACAAAAAAAGCTGAAAGTGGCACAAATGGGAGGGGGAAATCATGTCCCTTGCCTACTGCAGAGATCGCCTAGGCAAGCTGTGGCCACTGACACAAGCAGGGAGAAAACCTCTTCTGTTGTCTCAAGCTGAGGTTGGGACCAAAGGGACTTGGGGTAGATCTTGCTCAGGAATTCTGTGGAAGACCACACAAATATTAAAAGCCCAGGCAGAGATGCAACTTCCTCTACATTTAAAACAAACAAACAAACAAAAAAAATCAACCTCACTGCTAAGCCTTAAAGCTTCTTGAGAAAAGAAGAGCTTTCATTGATCCCTGGTCTATTATGAGAATGTCTGTTCAGCCTTAATCTTTTGAACACACCTATGCAAACAATAGAGATTTACTCCAGTAGCGCTATCCTTTGACAAAAATTCTAAGAATCTGATGACTGAAAAACATAAGTTTAATTGGCAAAAAGAAAGGAAAATGCCTCATTTCTCTAACAGCTGAAGCAAATGTTTGCATACATCAAACCCAAATAGAAAATAAGACAGAGAGGTGGAATGCTAAGAAAAGTGAGGGGGTGAAACCAGAGGATTAAATTCATTTCCAAAAATGATGAACAAATATTTTCCTATGAACCAAAAAATACAAAGTTAACATGATATTCCTCTGTAAAAATCCTTATGGGAAGCTAAGCAGGCAGGAGCTGCCGTGCTCCTTGACCTTAGACAACCCAACCACCAGGCTGCCTGGGAGTTCCAACACCCAACTGCCACCTCTGCAACTCCATCACTGCTGACTTGCTGTACAGACGAGCCGGATGGCTCGCTGTGGGGAAGAAGCCACCTCCTTGTCTTGGTGGTCACTTGTCTGCTTGTCTAGAGAACAGATGGGTTTCTTCTCTGGACAATTGAACAGCTACAATTCCACAGACAATTCTGATAGTTGTCTCCATCCCACTATAAAGCAAAACATATTATATAAGATTTCTCTCTCTCCCTTTTTTTTTTTTTTTCTTCATGTAAACTCTCTCCACTCAGTTCTACTAAATCCTATCTTCCTTTGAAGTCACAAACCATAATATAAAATCAGAAGCACTTCCAGAGACACGGGTAGAATTACACTGGGATAAAACTGGTATAAGGGCAGAATCACAGGAATGAGTTTTTCATTTAACAAAAGCAGAAACTGTGGTGATTATCATGAGTTTTACTGTATTTTGGCAGAGTTCCCAAGAAAACAGCATGCTCACTCTACACGATAACTTTCTTAAGAGATCAGAACCTGAAATCATGTCCCCTTATATGGTTAATATGTCACATTCACATTTTGGTTTAAGAATATTTTAAACTAATAACACTACAGACAACAAGTATATTTTGATTCCATTATGTTCATCTCCAAAGCACATTGAAATGGCCAAGCTACTGAGCACCAAAAGCAAATTTTAAATTCAAACACGGATTGACAATATCAAATTTGGGGTTTGGGACTTTTTAGATAATTTTATATAAGCCAGCCCTATAGGGAACAGAAGTAAGCAATATCTAATTTCTGTAAGATACTAAGGCATTGCAATTTGCAATATTTGAATTTGCCACGAATGTCTGGTTAGTGATGAATCTCAGCATTCATTTCAAACAACAAGAACAGTTGAAAATAGTTGTCTTTACTTGAGAAGACTTTATAAACAGAAGGAAGCAATACAAACAAGCTTTTCATTTGGGAAGCTCCTCTGAGCTCTGTTTAATAGGAACCCAAATTAATTTCCAAATATCATTTTGCTAGTCTTTGATGTGGTATATCACATCTTTATCGATGTAACTACAATTAATTAAATTTCTGATGTAGGCATTACTATTTCTTTCCAGTTTGGGAACAGTGTAAAATTTTCTTATTTTCCCCTGTTTTTAAGTCTTTTTTTCTTTCCTTTTTGCCTAAAGACAAATTTGTATCTACCACATTCTCTTTTTATTCATCTGTTGCAAACTTGTGGTCTCTCTAAGGAAACATCAAGTTGTGTTCCTTGGTACTTCAGATTTGATTATTGACTCTATTACACGTAGAACTGTCTCCCAAAGCTCACGTATATCAGGACACGACCAAAACATACGGTAAGAGTCTCCCACATGCCTATTACAGACCCTGCATTCGTTATATTCTCTTGCTCCCAGATGATGTGGTCTCCCTTGTGGCTAATACCTCCAATGCAAGAGCTTGAACAGGATAACTTAAAAATTGCATCTTGCACCGCTTTTTAATTCCCCCTACCAATCTTAAACCAGATCATTTCTAGTACATATTGCTTGCTGCTTCCATTACTTAACTCTTTACCTGCTGCTTCAAGCACTGGGTAGGCAAAGTAGAAATACAGGTAGACTCTGGAAACAGCAGCTCTACAACGGGAAACAACTGTGTTCCGATATAATGCAGGATCTTTCAATATTTGAGACAGCTCTCTTACTCAGACTGCAAGTGTTGACATTGGCTTCACTACGGTTCCTCATGTGACTGTAAGGGTTCCCCAGATTTAGAAAGGGCCTCCAAATCTGTCCTATATAGATTAGGTTTATTTTGTGCAGTAAAGAAACTTATGTGCTCAGTACAAAATCAACAAGCCCCTAAATTCTATCAAAGAACTGCTTAAGGACGATCTTTGAAAGGGCATATGGAGGAGAGCAAAAAAGGAGACAGTACAGACTCCAAGAGGTGCAAAGGAAGACAAAAGCAGCTTCAAAATTAATGCAGGTTGGAGGAGATGAACGTTTCCAGAGTAAGGGCACTGGAGAATAGCCCATTCCATGAGGTTTAATGGCCATGCCCATGAATGCTCTTATAAACGCGGCAGGTAGTATTGACATGGAGCCAGATAAGAATGATGTGCTGGCGCATACTCTCATAAGTTAGAAAAAAGTGTAGTCAGAAGTAGGTGAGATTTCTGTAACAAGCAAAGTAGCAAACTGCTACTATTACATGATTGTGGTCTTCATCCATATTGTGAAAACCTGGGTTGTGTGTCACATAGTCACTGCCGCCACAAAAAGTGACATATATGTAGTTTAAAATATTTAAGCTGCTAACAATTGTTTGAATTTTGGATTATGCTTGTTAGGGTTTGCTAGATATACAGACCACATACTATGTTTATGCTTTATGACTGAATGTACATTTAAATCAGGTTCTGTGATTATACTTGTTGAATTAGAATTTGCATTTCACAAATGTTCTCCAGCCTTTTTCTAAAATTTCTGTTCTTTGTAAGTAGATAAATTTATTACAGTGTTTATAAATTTACATAAACACTGTGCAAATTCAGTCAAAGCAAATGAGTTTCAAAACTGAAATGGAAACTGAAACATTTTGCAGTATTCATCCCTCCCTACTTGGGAGGCAGCCAGATCTCAAGAGGTTACCAGCTCAACTCAGTAAAACCAAAGATGTTCAGACCAGCATTCGGCTTGCTGGGCAATTATTTGGACAGAACCTCCTTGACTCTGGGGGCTTAACTCATCACTGGTTTTAAGGGTTCCTTATGCAGCCACTTTAATGGAAACATCCTTGTCCCTTTCTAGAACTGAAGAAGGTTTAGTACCAAGGCCTATGCTGGGTTTATTTTTAGGGCTGCTTCCTCGTTTTTCGGGTTGTGCCTCTTCTTTCTAGAATCTCCAGGTTACAGAAACCTCCAGGAACTCTGCATTCCTTTCATTTCAGTTCTCCCTCCCCTGTTCATTTTCCGACTATGTGAGTCTAAGTCTCTCACTAACAGACCCATTTCCACAAGGTGAGATATGGAGAATAATGGAGGAAAGGAGTTAAAGAAATCCTTTTTCATGGCATATGATTTATTACAAAGAGAACTCTACACTCTTCCCTTCAGCTTTGTAAGGTTGCGTTGGTTCATTGGATCAGTACCAGGTGAATCTCCAGATAATGCCGCACACAAAGCCGGGGAGTTCAAATCCACAAATGGCAATACCAACAGGGTTAGGATTTGAAATTGAAAGGGTAGTGGGGGGAGGGGGTGCACTCACTTTTCCTTTTTTTTTTTTTTTTTTTCTCCTCAGGCTTATTGCAATAAGAGTGGAGACAGAGGGTAATTGGTCTCTATTGTTGCACTTCTTCGAAGCAAGAGTTATAGCAAGAAGCTGCTGCGAGACTGCAGCCTGCAATGTCGTGCGGGAAGAGCAGGTGTGCAGGACGAGAGAGCGAATACAAGGGGAACGCATGGAAGACTTGCTTCTTTTAATAAATATATCATTTTAAACCTGCTATATTCACGACATTTTACAAATCAACTCTCAACCTGATGTTGAAGTCAGAGTCTTCATTAGCGTGCGTTTCACCGTTTGGGTGCTTGGGGTTTGCGATTTATGCATTTGCCTATTATTCATTAAAGAGGATTGATTCAGCCCACATGTTCTAAGGCAATTAGGTAGCAAGACATCCTAACACTCCAGCTACAGAGAATCTCCCCTCCCAACCTCCCCCGGCCCCTCATCTTTCTGCATTTTAATTCAGAGTTCTGGAAACCATCACAAAGGCTATTTAACATAACCACTGCAGTGTGCTCCAGGCAGAACACAAGTGGCCACACAGAGCAGAACAGCATTAGCTCCCAGAGACCACACGGTGGAGTAGATGTTTACAGAATGAGCACTGCATGGCGTACTGACATAATTTTAAATAGTACATGACGGTTAAAGATGTGTTTCTCCATTTTCTGTGTAAACAATGTTAAATAAGAATAAACACAAAGGGATATTTTCTCCTTCTGATGAATACATGCATTTCTCAGAGCTGGTAATAGGTGTTACAGGCACACGCATCAGGGAGAACACGCACCCCTGCCTGACACGGGCAGGCTCCCTTCTCCGATCTTCAGGATATATCTCAATTCTAGTATTTAACTCTCCTTACACACCCCGGGTCCTCAGTAATGCCAGAAGGATTCCTGGGCACGATGCAGAATGCTGGAAATAAAACCCTGTCCCCCAGTTAGGAGAATCCCACCCTGTGAACGTGCCTGGGACGTAAGACGGTAAGATCCTATCATTAGCGTAGCTCATCCCTGCGGCTGGCACAGAACTCATCCTCCCCCACATATTTTCCTGCACGGTGCCCAAGTCCAATTTTCAGTTTTTCAAGGGATAGGGTTTCCAGCACATCCCCTGGGAGGCAAGTGATAGTTTAGCAAAGTTCTCCCATAGGAAGTGCGTGTCTGGCCCCACGCATGGATCTCTCCAAACGAACGCTCTGCAGGAGTGGGTCTTGTCTCTCCTGCTCCTGGAAGGTGTTCTTGGGACTCTGACTCCCAGCTGCGGGCTGAGTCACGCTGCCACATCAATCTTGCACACCCAGATGCTTTAACCAAGTTACTGAGAACACCTACAGATCTTCCATTTTAAAGCCTGATTCATTGTTTGGCCTTTTCAAAACCAAACATGTCATTGACTTAATGAGAGGAACACAGCAGACAGTGGGTTTTTTCCAGCTTTTGGATCCCGAAAAATTTCCACTGCAGTCATTGACCCTTCAGAAATTTCACGTACGTAGACCATAATGCAGTATTATATGAACTTTCTTTTCTGATGTAGTCCAAAAGCTACCCGCAACACATGGATCACAAGCTGTAAACCACTAAGAAAGAGAATTTTAACTTCACACGTACTCAATTTACTGGACTCCCACCTCTGTGAGTGCTGTCAACTGGTCAAGCTCCTCTAGGCCCTCCTGCCCAGTCTGCCTGACACTTCCACACAATGCCCTAATCCTGTCTCCTTCCAAACCTTTCCCTTCGGACAGGCAGACCTTCTTTAAACTATTTGTATTTCTTTATCGTTCTACTTTTCTTGCTTTTGTCCCATTTGGCAGTTTGGGTGGAGATAAGGTAAACTTGTCACAGATGTTCACAGAAAACTGCTAATATACACGTACGCGTTTCTGGAGAGACGGCTCTTCTCCAACTATACTTTTGTTCCCACTTCTGCCCCTTCTCAGACTATGCAACTAATCCGATGCACAACACGCCTCACAATTATTAAAGAACACTCCAGCTGTTGTAGAACGACATTTCCCCACGTTACAACACCCATTTCACACACTTCTTGGCAGATGACCCTGGCAGTCTTGCTTAACCTACTCACCTTCGGGCGAGAGGAAAGGAGTGCCATGTTCCCCGTAGAGCGGCATCGTATAAACACCCCCAAAAAGATGGTTCAGCTTTTACTGTCAGGCCTATTACACACGGAAAGCTGCAGTCAAGGGAGACAACCTTAATGTCACAAAGTTGAGCTCTTAAAAGTTTGGCTATGCCCCAGCTGCACAGATACGTGCAGCCTTCATTCAGCCCCGCGTCTGTCAGTATTATGACACAGCCTTTAACTACAGGAGCACGGGGTGTTTTTCCACAGGGCTCGTGCTTCCTTCTGTGCACAGGATCAACGCTGTTCCTTAATGAGCGGATTATTCAATATTTTGGCTTTTCCTTTATTGTTCAATATGCAGCCCTAGGCTCCCGCTTACTGCACGCTACTCAAAGCCTGCTCCGAGGACAGAGCTATTCAGTTCTTCATGGCTTTTCTAAAGTGCTTAGCGCTGCAGGAGACAACTCCTTTACAAACACTGATGGACTAATTTTCCCAACAGCAGTGGTACAAGAGGGGACCACATTGTCCCCGATTCATGAAAGAGCAATTGCGACAAAAAGTGACTTACATAAGAGACACCTGCTAATTTGGGCCACCGTATCTGAGCGAGAGGCCAAGGACAGGATTTTTGTTTAAGAGGACTTAAATTTATATAGCAGGTTACGTGTTTGGCATCTAACTGATTTGAGCTGAAGCTGACTGTACCCAAAGCTTTTCCAAATCTCATCCCAAAATGGCAATGCGAGTGGTTAGAATATTAGAAATATCCAAGTTTGTGGAATTAGGACAGACGAAGGTTACTAGAAAATGGTAAAACCTTACTGGATCATGAATGGGGTTTGTTTTTTTTTCCCGTTCTACCTTAATTCCTTAATACCTGTGGATCCCGATACTGCTGCATTCAACTGTCTGAGGCCCTGCTCTAATTCGTGGTGGTTAGGGTCAGCTCTGTACCTGATCTTGCCCTTACTGTCCCGAATAGGATGAAATGAGTACTCCGCTGTATTTCAGGTTACCAGACTATCTGCACCCAGAACATCACTTATGCAAAGGCAGTGATGCTGCACACACATTCGCAATAGGTCATTGCCAAAACTTAGCCAGAAGTCATGCATCTCCATCACCGCAAAGGCCTTTTCCTCTTTGATATCCTGAAGCGAGGGTTTGACTCGATACCAAAACCGTCAAGAAGGTGTGCACTATTCTGATGAAATGGCAAACAGAAAAGCAACGCGGGACTGGCAAACTGCGGGCTGAATGCTAACTAGGGGGGCATAACTGCCCAACGCCAGAGAGCACGATTGCTGCCTTCCTTTTATAACCGTGTTTGCTAACAGGCTCTGACACACTGAGGTATTTCTCACTCCCACACGCAGCCAGAATACCGATTTTATTCCTGCATAGTCTCGCCATGTCTGTAACTCGTTCAGCTTGCGAATGACTTTTTGGATATGTAAATATCCATCTATTTTGGGTTGGTGGGAGAGAACGCCCCTTTAATCGTCTCTGCACCACGCTACTGAACCTATACACATTGCCTGCTAGCAGCCTACCCCTGCTTCATTAGTTAGCACGGGTAATTTTCATCAAAAGGTGGAGTCAGGGATGTGTCCGTTAGCCAGGCACTCCAATACAAAGTCCCTTTACCACTACTAAGTGAAAAATTTACAGTTGTATGGAAAGTCCCGAACAAAACCCCGGGTCTCATAAAATTACGGCAGAGGGGAAAATGACCCAGTGGTTCACGTAGGGTGACAACATGAGACTGTTAATGCCTCTAATGCAACCCAGGGAACAATTGCAATGCCTCAGTTCTTCTCTTGTACAAATAATTATATTATTGACCTTCCATGGTGTTTGGAGAGGAAATACTTTGGTGATGGGGATACATTAGGCTCTGCAGATGGAGATTAAGTGATTTAGGGAATCGCAGAAAGTTTTTCTGACAGACCCTGAATTTTGGTGAGGTTCACTTCCAACAAGACTGCACTACTTCACACTTAACAAACACTTCGAAAATGCCTGTAGGAGCAATAAGATATCCCAGTCCATTTTATGAGACAAATCGTCTGAGGGTTTGGGTGCAGAAAGGGGATTGTATGAGCTGGTTTTGTTATATCAGTGAACATTTCCTCCTGTTCCTTCTACCTCAAACCCCCCATAACTTTTTTTTTTTTTTTCCTCTCAAATGCATCTCCGTTCTCACTTTAATTTTCAAGGTCATCTGGCCCACTGGATGTGTTACATATTGCTATCTAATTAAAGAGAGAAGATTAACCTTATTCTACTAGATTGTTTTAGTACCTGCCAACTGACTAGTCTGCATTAGCAAAGGAACAGTGAGGCCAAGCCAGTTCTAAACAAAAGAAAACAACAAAACCACAAAACCCAAATAAGGTACACAGACCAAAACCCAGACCATTTCATCTTTGGAAAGACCACTAGAAACTCTGAGCATGATGCAAATGTTCTTCCCATAATCACCGCTGTTATAAAATAACAAACATTTCATAACAGAAATAATACCAGTGTCTTGTTTGTCACATAACATTTCGGAAGATGGCAGGCAAGCTATAAAGCCCTGATCTGTTTCTGATTGCAATCAACAAAAAGCCCAGATGCTTTCAAAGGGAGTTAAATCAGGCTCAGATCTTTTCCAATCACTTGTTAATTTAAGGGGCAGAGTTTTACCATCTGAGCTTCGCTGTGTGGTATTGCCTCAGCCCAAACAACACAGAGGAGGAGGAACTATTTGACACCGTGGTGGTCTCTGTTCCATTACCAATTTCTGCCTCAAATCACTTAGGCTTTATATTTTCCACCAATCCCATCAGTTAAGCGCACTATGCACCCTAGAAGGCAAGTTACCTGGCAAAGATATATTTCTCATAATACTCCACGACATCTCCTCTTACCAACTCAGAACAATGTACGAGGGGATTTGGTGCCATCACATGAGATATGGGTCAGTTGTCTGATACGGATATTTGTCGGATGCAGAAGAATGGGAATGTAAAGCACTCAAACTGTAACTTCTATCAGTCACTGCAACGCACCAGCAGAATGCGATTTGATACCAAGCCAAGCTGAAACTACACATTTTGATTCCGGAGCACTGAAACATCTCATTGCAATGAATAATGGTACAATGAGAGATTAGTATGAGAATCCTGATGAGAATGTTAAATCAGAAAAATTTAAACCTTCAGGGATTTGGAGCATTTGTGGTTTTTTTTTTTTTTTTTTCTGATATTATCCCTCAAAAATAGGCACTTTGGGGGAAAAAAGTCAGAAAAGCGATTTTTATCTACTAGTTAATAGAAATTTTTTTATTATACCCTTTTCTGTGATGTATAGAAGAATACGATTACCAAAGACATGTAACAGTTGAAGAAAGGAGGTAAGGATGAAACACCATGCCAAACTAAATCTTCGGGTAACCGTTATACAGGCAGACCCTGAAAGATTTCAGGTGGAAGCCGATCTTAGCATCCTTCTTGTCCCACCCTAAACATTGAGCTCACTTAATCAAAAACACAGCTGTGTTGCCTAAATATTCATAAATGAAAGACGTCTTGTCAGTCCAGTTCCTTGAATTAAACCTGCCATGCAGAACTGATCTTATTTTCTTATGTGATCCTTTGAGACATCATCCAATGTGAAATTATGACATGTCACTGGACTTGGCTTTATTCATCTCTTCTCACCCTTAGATACTTCACTTTCAAACTTAGCTGTAGAAGGCCGAGAGCCTCAGATGAGAGTGCACCCTTCAGTCTAAGTGTACATCTCTGGCATTATGGTCTATATTATTTTTCTAGTGAACTCTCCTTTCAATCAGTCGGAAATTACTGATGAATATTAAAGCAGTAAGATACACGGGTACATTAAAATCATGTAAGCAAATTGAAACAAAAGAGCTCAACCATCTTTTGGTTCACTGGCGACCTTGCCCACTGTCGCTCCAAAAGTGAATAGGTAGAGCACAAGCCCGATATCACTTTAGCCAAGTTTCACAGGGAAAATTATACTCACTCCAACAGCAGCTCTGAGAACTTCTTACACCTGACACTGTCAGCACCACAGGCGCAAGAGTCATCCTCTGTTGAAATGTCCTCTTAAGAACATTACGTGTGGCATGAAAGATGCCGCAGCAGCGGAAGGAGATTCAGTGCAAGATCGCCTCACGTTCAAAAGTACAAACCCTCATGTGTTTGTGCATGTTGCAACACTCAATACCTTTTGCTTTTCCATGCTGGTTGTTGTCAGGGCTCCATTTCCTCACCACATCTGCTCTAGAGCAACAGAAGTACCACTCTTCAGTCTGCCTCCTTAAGAAAAAAAGACTTGAATAACCATCCTGAGCATGCACAAAAGCCTGGGTTTGCCTGTCTGTCCTTCTCTACCTCTACTGCACCTAACTTTTAAACCCACTGGCCAGTTTTTACTCGGTTTCACAAAAAAAAAGATGTAACGGTAAAGAGGCTTAGACGTACATATAAAATGCGTGCGTGCATGCGTGCATAAGGGGAAAAGGTCAGGCTTAGGCGGGAAGATGCTCTTAAAGCTCTTTTGCAAATTCAGCCAGGCCTGAGCTCTGCTCTTCATCTGGCTCCCTGGGTACCTCTAAACGGATGAGATGAAATACAGTGACATGGCAGTGCCACGAGAAGCGGTCCCCACAGACAATCAGCAGTGTACAGATATCAGAGAAATCGGAAGTTTGAGAGGAGTTTTTGGTGAGTTTTTTTGCTTGAAAGAGATTCCAGCAGATATGCCTGGCACTAGAAATCACTCCCTCCTGTCCCGGGATTCAGACTCCACGCAGGAGAATGCCGCCCTCATTCAACCACGGCTGCTACTTTAAGAGGGTTAAGCTCTACCATGTCCAGCTGGAACCAGAGAGGAATTTAGAGATCACAGCACATAACGTCCTAAATCCTGTCCTATAGCACTGGAGGGGAAAGACTTACCATTTGACTTGTCTCCTTTTAGTTAAAGGAAACAAGGCTGATTAGGTCATACTGTTTATGCCTGTGTTACATTTCGGTAACTTTTGGGTCAACTGGTGAACTTCAATCAAATTTGACAATAACTTCGAAGAGTTTCTGTTCCTGTAAGTTCTATGCTATATTCAGCTAGGCAAAAGAGAAAGACGGAGATCTTGCAAACACCTCCACCGAAAAGATTATGTAATGAAGTCAACCTTTATTAGGCAACAGAGAATCCACATGGGAAAAACACTTCCCGTATTATGACTTTTTATCCATGGAGATTTTCAAAACTTGACAGTAAAAAGCCTTAAGTAACCAATGTAACACCAAAGTTAGCCCTGCTTTGAGAAGGTACTTGGGCTGAAGACCTCAAGAGGTCTACATTAATCTCTTTTTCGTCTAATTCTGTGAAAGTCTCAACGTTTCAGTTGCTACTCGAACCTGGGTAGACACAAGAGAGCCCAGCTGTGGGACAGCAGACTTCACAGGCTCATGGAACGACTTATTTTTCTTTATGCATGTTTGCAGCCTCACACAGTTCAGCACCCTTGAGATAAAATCCTATAGCAAAAATGTACAATGAATGAGAACATATATGAGTGGGAAGTGGAGGAGCAAACAGATTTCAATTTCAAGCTTTCATGGCTTAGCATAAACAAACATGAAACAATTCATCCTCAGAATATAGAGGTGGGAGGGGGATATTGACAGTGTCCTCTAGACACACAGGGAGACTGAGAACTAGGGAGCCTGGAGCGAAGAGAACATTTCAAAAACTGTTTAAAGCCTTGGGAAAGTCAGAAGCAAAGATGAAGCTTGCCTGATTCATTCACTGGGACTGGAACAACAATTCTCTTCATACACTGCTAACCCCCAGATTGTCAAAAATAAGCCAGCTCTGTCAAATGTTGCTTTCTCCTTAACAAAGACGACCTTTTAAAATCTCAGTTAAAATTCAGAATAGGAGAACAGATTTTGGAAAAATAAGAACGGTCTAATAACCTTCTAGAGAAAGCCACAGAAATAGCTTCTAAAGAACTCACACTGAGCTAAGTCTCTTTATAAGCCTGCAAAGTCTGCTTGAATTTTACATTTCCCCTCCTTTATTTTTCATAAATTCACCCTCTGCTCATATCCAAGTTCACATGAGACTAAAACTCAAAATACTCATCTGCGATGGGGTCCCGTTTCTATACCTTTTAGTTGACAGACAGTGCAGTGATCTTGTAGTGATTATGAAGTGATTAGAGACATGGCTTGCTTCCATTACAGATTCATGTAGATGTTCATTTGAGCTGTAAATGGACAAACAAAGTTCATCTTCCCAGCTGATACAGCCATTAGCTTGCTGTTTCCCACAGTAGTAAAAACAATGATTAACTGCGTAGATTGTTGCTCGCTGCTTTAGCACCTGCAGTGCCTCTCCTGGTAAGTTCGTTTCGAAGCATCACTGACAAAAAAATTAGTGGCACTAGTTCAGTCTACACGCCTAAGCCTCTAAACCCACTGCTTCTGGTATGAGGAAGCCAAGTACCAGTCCTTGTTTTCCCAACTCATCCCACAATGTCATCCTCCTGCTGAGGTTCAGGAATCAGTCCCTTCAGCAATACTCTGCCCTGAGAAGTACTTCAATATTTGGCAGGCAAGACAAAAAATTATCTGACAGTCCTGATACCTTTTTTTATCAAGCTAAGACTAAGATGAGAGTCACGTGGCTTCCACTGTGGACTGATTTAGTTCTTTGATTTTGGTAGTTAGTGCTCCCACCTTCAAGTATTCAGAAGCTGACTGTTGGTTCTTGCCTCCTGAGAAAAAATGCAAGGCAACTTGTTTGTAAGGCTCATGAAATGGGATTACTGGAGGCATGTAGAGAAAAGAGTAATCCATTGCCTTCAAAATCAAACCATTCCTCTACATTGGCTTGACCTGAATGTCTGCCAAGAACATTGCCGTATCCCTATCTGAAACTCACAGGGCAGAATTAATAAAATAAAACAAACTTTGACAGTAGTGAAATGGGTCACCCTGACCATGCATGTGCTTGAAAGAGATTGAAGCGTACAAAATTAAGTGGCTCACCTGTAATGGAAGCATATGGAAAGAATAGTTTCGTGGCCAGGGAAAGACAAGATGAAAATGACTTTCTCCACTTTAAAAGAAAATGTATTGAAGCCCGGAAGACAAGAACAGAAGCAAAGAAAAAACCAAAACAAAACAGCCCAGAAAAGCTCTGAAAATCCAATCTCTCCCATCAGCCTCTGGAAAATGGATAACCTATGCGTGGTATGATTGAATTTCTCTGTTTCATCACCCTAGTGGTAGCATCTTGTATGAAACTCTGGTTTATGAATTGAGTTTTGAGAGGGACCTGAGAGAGCAGGAGTTATACCAATCTAATCAGGATGTGACAAACACATGCATCAAAATGTTGCATTGTCAAGATCCAGAAGCCACTTAATTCCAGAAAGATTTTAAAGTTGAGAAAGCAGTTTTGGCAACAGGGTTAGAAATGACGAGAAGGAAGATGAAAATCCAGGTGGAGGAAGATAATACAACTTTTTTTTTTTTTTTTTTTCAAAACTTCCTTTCAAAAATTAGGCCATGCTCCTACATGGTTTCTAACTAACTTATTATAAAACCCTTTTTTTTTTTTTTTTTAAATGAAGGACACAGGTGCCTTCTTCCATTTATTCCATCTGTTTTCTGAACATATGATAATAATGGAATGAAAGATACATGAACCGAGATAAATAACACCATAGTAAAACCCATAGGATAAAACACCACACAACATTCTGAGCAGAACATCCCAACAAAGCAGATTAAATACAAAAACAACACGCTAATGTCATTGACAAAGAAAAGAAACACGCTAACACCACTGCCACACAGGAAAGAAAACAAGATTCATGAGATTGCTTTGTAATGGCTCCTAAACAAAAGCCGGGCACAGAAATAGTCCATGATTATCAATACCATGAGACCCAATTGGAAAGCATGTGCATTTAACAGAGATGACATCAAATGCTGCCTTCAAAAGAAAAAGAACATCACAATCACTTTGTATTTCCCCAGTCTCAGCTTGCGTTTCCTATCTAAATACTGAAGATAGCTTCACAGGATAAGTACAGATTAGCAAAATATTCAAGGTGATTGAATGGATTAGTATTATTGTTTAGCACAATGCAAGGTGATAGAAAAATCCACAGGAAAGAAAGATCTGATATCTGGACAGCCACTTGAAATTATGCAGCTCACATGCTGAATTTCTACATTTTTTTTTTTGTAACATCATCAAGTGCCACAGTAGATGCCTGAAAACAATTCCAACTAAAGAGCGAGATTCTAAGCTGGGGATCTTGAGCAACAGGTGGAACAAAAATTCCTAAGTAAACTGCTATCTTGCTTGTCACACAAATAGAAAATCCATATGTTAGTGCCAGAGGCAAAAATAACATATTCTAACAAACTACGCTGAACAAAAAATCTGAATAAACATTTGTCTGGGGGGGGGGAGTAGGGGGGGAAGAAAAAAAAAAATGCGTCTAGAAAACTCCAAATTATCTTAAGAGGAATTCATCCTGCATTAAATCCCAGTCAGGTGGAAAGCATCCTCGCCATTCAGGCTATTGCAATCATGACCAGCAGTCTGCTCTCTCTGTTTTCCCCACCCTCGGAGAGATCCATGTTTAGTTACAGGTTTAGTGATGTGTTCTGTTCCCCTTAGGTCACAAGGATGCAATACCTTATTAAACAGATAGACTGTTTCATGGCGTGACATGGTGATTTGGTTTATTTCTAGGTATCCAACATCAACAGAGTGAAGCTCGGGTCAAACTACAAACAATCCCACATAACTTGTAATTAGGGCTGGAGATTTTGCATTTAGACATTACAATTCTACAGAGTTTTCTTTGTTTCCAGAACCAAAGACTTTGTACTTCAAAAGCTGCATCAAAGCCCCTAAAATTCAGATGCCTATGGTTTGCTTTTCATGGAGGTTCTCGGAGCATTTCACAGGCGTTGATGAAATATCCCCCAACGCTCCAGTGAGGCAGGTGCATAGTATTAGTCTCACTTTGCAACTAAGACGACCGCGAAGCAGAGGGGGATTGAGTGAATCATCCAAGATCGTTCTGGACTTGTCTGACAGAGTCATAAATAGAAATCAGGACTCTGCAAAAAGTAAATAAATCACCTCCCTCCCTGGAAGAAGCAGCAAAATATTTGGTTAATTTTAACCGCATGCATCCTTCCATGCTTCTGGGTTACCGCCAGGAAAGGATATATCCCTGTTCCGAGCAAGGTCATTCCCACAGAAAGTCCAGGCACACCTTCAGCCACAAGTAACGTGCAAAAACCACATATCCTCACGAGAATTTCATTTGAATGTTTAGGATCCAAAATACTGGTATAAGGATTTGAGATACCTCAATCAGCCTTACTTATCTGAAGAGAACCCCAGTTTCAAATTCACGCGTGTTTTCTCACAGATAATGATCGAGGCAGGAATAAACAGCAAACGGCATTCACCAAGTGGGCACAGGCCAGCTAAATATGCCAGGTTAGCAAAATTACCTTCAGGTATGAAAAAGCACTTTGCCCTAAACTGGGATGGGTAACTTTAGCTGAGCTAAAAAACAAATTAGTGTTGATATTTCTCTCTCCAATGTAGCAGAGCAGCTTAACTGGTGCGTATGGGGGGTGGGGAGGGGGAAATGAATAAACACAAAGAGCTCTGCTTGACCAAAGCACTACAGATACCTCCCTACTCCCGGGAATGCAATATTCAAGCTTAACTGGAAACCTTGAAATATATTATTTGGGCTAAAAAGGCTGTTTGCTTTTTACTTCTCTTGACAGTTTTGACAGGATGACTATCAGATGGAGCTTCAGAGATAGATGTAAAGCAGAAAAAGGCCAATTACCAACTTTTTTTCTCCTTCAGAAATATCTGAAACTGCTTCCCAGTAATGAACAATACACAAGCACATCATCGAAAACTGAAAGGTGGCTTACCCGGGGCAACCAGCACAATAATCGGGACAATTCTCAAACAAACAAAAAAAAAAAGCTTCTCTCCAAATTTGCATTCATAGCTCTTCTGACCTGCCCCCCACCCCTTGAATTATAAGTCAGGACTTCAATTTGCCAACACCGGTATTCTCCGCCCTGGCAACAAACCTGCTCTGCAGTCATCTCTGTGTCTGTACTGCTCAGCAAACCGGGACCATTGACCTGGCTCACAGCTTGCCCAAAATTAAATAAAAAAAAAAAAAAAAAAAAAAAGGAAATTAACACTGCAAAATCCCAAAGTCCTACTTCAAAGAGGGGGCATTTGGCTTTTATTAATCCTCCGTTGCAAGAAAGGGACGTTTTGAGACAGTCTGACATCACAAAAATCCTGTTAGCCCTGTTTGCTTCTTTGTCCACTGTGCCACGCGGCTCGCTCTAATATTTGAGCAGACGACAAGAAATTTTGAAAAGAGGAGAAACTTTTAAACTTAAGGGACTGAAGGGGGCACTACACAGAGTAGTAGCCAGCCCTGGACACAACGGGATGTACACAATAAATAAGACTAGACAGTCGTGGGCAAAGGTGGGGGGAAGAGGGATGATGTAAAAGCACTATGACAAATGGCAGCAGATGTGTTAGATTCACAATTCAAGGAGACAGGTGGTGGTGAAGGTGTATAAAAGCAGATCGGTTAACAGGATAAGAAACTAAGGACTGAGGAGACTAAAAGATAAGGGAGTGATGAAAAGCAGGGTGAGAATAAAAGGGATAAAGGTGGAAAGGAGGAGGGGCTGAGCACACAGCTGGTCACGAGAAGCAGAGGGTGCCAAGCCGGAAGACAGAGACGTTCAGAGTGGCCAGAGGTTATTGTTTACCTCTTTATGACATAAGGAGAACAGGAGCAACCACTAAGTTTGGCTTCTGGATCTATTTCTAGAGTGTCATCCAAACTCAGCCCACAAACGTAGTTGTTTTCATCATAACACATGTGACGAATGGGTAAAGTTGTGTTTGGAAACATCTCAAAGGAAGCCATAGAGACAGAAAAAAAACCCAGATACTTAACACATTTCGGAGACCAGTATATCAGTGCCAGCATATGGCACTATCTCATCACAAACAACATACTTAACTAAATAGACTGTTGGTTTTGTCTTCTGTAGCAATTCTCATGTTCTTCGAAAACACTTCATTGCTACTAAGGAATCAGACTGACCGTTCATGTATGGTTACTGACCCAGAACTAGAGCATAATTAGTGCAACATCTCATACTATTATACTTTTTAAAAAGAATAAACTAATAAATAAAAATGATCCAGATCTACAGTCAATGTAAAGTGGTACAACTCGGTTGATAACCGTATGCATGGATATCAGTAAATTTATGGCAGCTGGAGAGCAGATTTTCTGACTCACGTTAAACAGCTTAAACCTTTCAGCAAGATAAATCTCACTGTAACCCCAGCCCCCTCAACTCCCGCACGTTAACAGGGTTAGAGAAATTTGTCCATATGGCAGTTTAGCCCACTTATTGTAGATGATACAAATCGCTTTCTGGGAACGCCCCACTGACCACAGACAGCTCTAAGCCACCAGTCTAGAGGAGATGACTAACTTTAGATGGTTAAGAGCTAAACAAAATTAATCCAACTTGTATTATTCAAAAAGGTATTTAAAGTTTAAGTGGTGTTATACCTACTAAGCAAAGTCGAGAATCCATAGGGCAAGATCTCGCAACGTGAAAATAGTAATCTCCTAATCAGGTACACAAAGTCCTTCAGGCTTTTCAAAATCCCCAAACCCCAAGGGAGACTTTGTTGTCAAGCAATTTCAAGTCAAGTTTCACAACCCAAAGAGGTGCACAGTTTTTCTCACTGAGTTTTCCGAATGGAGCATCCAAACCTTTGAAATTCTCTCATGGCTCATTTGTAGGCATCTCACTGCATCCCAGTGAGAGTGGATGAGAGGGATAATTGAAAATGGGACACGTGGGCATCAAAACAAGCAAAATGACCCCCTCCTTTCTCTTTTTCTTTTTCTTCTGGTTCACGCTCCTAAATGAAATCCCAGGCTGTCTTCCAACTGCTACTCAGAGCTGTCACAGAGAAGGAACACGTAGAGAGCACTTTAACGACTGACTGACCTATTTCCATCCTTGTCAGTGCTGCTGCATCTAAACCCTTCGTTCTGAATTCTACGCACACACATGCACACGTGCACAGCAATTTTCCTGTATACTCCCACGAGGAACTATTTCCAAAGTCTAACCTCAGCTCCTAAAGGAGCTCTCTGTTGCCTCCCAAACAGCTGTTAACCCCATCGCCTAAGTGCCCTCCTTAATTAGGTTACATTTTGGGAGTCTGCACTTGGGGGGGAGACAAGGAGAGCTTCGACTCACTGAATTGTCTTCTCTTGTATCAGTTCTGTTCTCCATCGGATGCTGCTCTATATCCAAGGAATTTGTACACAAGGATACTTTCATCCCTTTTAAAAATGCAAACACACAAAGCACCGCTACGTAGCGAATAAATCTTAAAGCACGTTAATAGCTGCAAAGTTCTGGCAATTGAATTCATGTGCACAGCAAAAGACCACCGAAAAAGCACCCAAGTGGCCAGGCCCTTCCCACAGCACTCAATGAACCTCAAAAATGGCAAAAGGTTTCCAAAGCTGAAGGGTTCGCAAATCCTGCCCACCTTTTCCAGTAGGGAAAGAAAGAAAAAAAAAAAAAAAAAAAAAGGATTTTTTACCACATATGACTTCTGCGTTACTCTATGTCACTTCCCAGGAAGAAGCAGTCACTGTCTCACTGATCTTGGCTGAACTTCAAAGATACAGAAAAACTTAATTGGATGAAATGAGACTTCCAAAGAAAAACTTTGTGTGAAAAGACCCTCAACAAAAGATTTTAATGAAATCTCTAATCCAAGGCGCCGCAATACAGAGTGGCAGCAGCATTCTTGATATTTTAGTGGAACCAATAATACTTAGGAGGAAACTGTTCTCAGTTGCTGTTCCTCCAAAATGTGTCTTTCTGAGGCTCTCCCTACCACCCCCCCACGTCTCAATTAAAAGGTTTATAAAATAAGAAATGAAAAAAAGAGTTAATGAAGGCAATATGGAACATTAAAAAAAAAGATTATTTTTGAATATGGTCACATTATCCTTTATTGGCCCCTGAAAGAGGATAAAGTAAATGGTGTTTCATTATTATTTCTTGTTGCAACAGTGCTCTGACACAAGCGAGTATAATTATTGCATCTGCAATTTTGCATTATTCTCTCAAAAAGTTTTCCATTTCTATTTAATTAGAAGGAAGCCCTGGTCAGCAGGGTGCCAAACGCTGCAAAACGCTGTTGAACTTTTGGGGAGTAGACCACACTCCTTTTTAGAAAGCTGCACAGAAGTGGACCAGAAAACCAGGCTTTGAGGAGCCCTGAAAATTGTGATGAACTTCAGAATGTTCACACACTCTGAAAAGCCAGGGGAGATACTTAATTCATCTCGGCTGACTTTTTTAAACAACAAACTATTCGCTGACACCAAACTTGTACAGACACACTCATAAGGGAGGAAAACCTTTGGTCTTCATCTGCAGGCCTCATGAGATAACAATCTGCTGCTTGCCTTGGTAGATTTTTCCCGCGTTTGAAACATTTACTTTCTTATTTCTAAGTTTCACTCTCCAAATATTTTTAACACATCTTCCTCTGCTAAAGTTTTCAGCACCTGCCTTGCCCCTCTGAATGCATGCACGGTGGTGGTATCAGCTTCCTATATTAAATAGAATCATCTCCTCTGTCTTGTGCTACAAGATATGTTTTCCAGACCTCAGATATATCTTTGCACCTCTTTTCCACGCTCCCATTTTAAACCCCCCAAAGTAGAGTCAGTGCAACAAGGCGTATTAGCCAGGGGAGAGCACAGGATTAGCCCAGTGACTCAGCCGAGCTCTTTCAGTATCTCAGGGTAGCCCGCGTGCATGTAAGATTCCCCGAACTCAACCCTTGTCACACAAGCCCAGGATAATAAAAGGTATCTAAGAGTTACTCCACTCCGTATTTCCACATCAAATAGTGGCAATCACAACAGTGGCAATGGCACATCAGCCTGGTCTAAGGAACCAGCCCAGTCAAGGACTGCCACAGAAATTCTCGTTAATGGCAACTTCCTACTGGAGCTCACATTTGGTATGTCCTGTGGATGGTAGACATCAGATCCTTGTTTGCTAGCTATAAGGTAGCTAATTCTTAATTTCTTCTTAGCAGGTTCTGTCCCATGACACGTTGCTGGAATCAATGGGAATTAGGCACAGATTACCTTTAAAAATATGGCCCAGAGCAGCTGCGGTCCAGGTACTCAAAGCAAGTGTCATTGGTTGAAAGGTAATTTAAGTGCCAAAATCAGTATGAGAATTTGCGCTAAGTCCTCTCTCAGGACTCCACCTCAGCTCATAATTCAATTAGGTATTACAGCACTAAAGCCAGACCTTCACTCCTAATCTCTGGGCAGAGGATTCAGTATTTTAAAGAGACAAAACAGCAGTTGACGGCACTTTCCCTCCTGTTCAGGTCTGTATACTAAAGGTCTGTTCTCAGCTTTTTCAGGAGATCAGAAAACTGAGACTCCTACATACTGTAGTTACAGAGGTGTGTTATATAGGCAAATGTGCGTTGAATGATACCCCCTCTGAAGGATTTTATTATTATTATTATTTTTAATTTGGGATAAAGAGAGTTCTGAAAACAACTCAAAGCATGTTGATCGTTTAGGATGATGGGAAATAGTCTGCAGTGGAGCCTTGAAACATGCAGTTGTTATGTTCTTGTTACTTACAGATCTAATAATTTCTTGCAGAGGCAACCAGGATCTTATTGGCGATGGCATCAACTGTGCTTCCAGAAATACGCCTTTGTGTAAAACTACATCCACTTATGCGCAGAAGAAGAACTACAGAGCTGGTTCTAGAAATCTGCCTTTTACCAGAAAGCCCTTTGCTGTTTTTATTTTTAATTGATAACCCACGAGCACCCAGAGAAGTCCTATTTATTAAACAAGATTTTAGACAAAGGCAAAAGTTTCAAACTATATATGCTAAATATTTCTGTTTTTTTTTTTAAACAAAAACAAACAAAAAAAAACAGATACAGAAGCTCCAGGCTGTACTTAGGAGAAGTTTAACAGTTTCAAGAGAGGGAAAAAAAAAAAAAGAAAAAGAGAGAGAGAGTGTACAGCGAGGCATAATTCTGTCCTGCAGCTGAACAATTTCCTCCAAATTCCATTCCTCATATGCTGTGTGTCCTGAGATGCCCTATCCTGCCCCAAAACGGATCCTTAGCTAACAGGACAGAGGCAGCTGCTCTGCTCCCAACAGTGATGCATTTATGCCTGCAGGCGATCCCTTGGGAAATTTTACTTGCAGCTGGTTTAGGCACGCTTGTCCTTTTGAACTCATTCCTGCAAAGGAACAAAATTGGGTGGCAGTAGCTGTGTTAAGAAGCCAGGTCGTTATCGCCACTTGTGGGTCAGAACTGGGTGTCTGGCTCGTGGGAGATGAGAAATGCCAAACAGGCCATTCGTACACGTACATCTGGATGGAAACAAGCACTAAAACAGGAATCAAGAGAAAAACTTCACACCTCTGAAAATCGGCTTCCCCCTCTGTTCTATTTGCAACACAAATAACTGTAGAGCTTTTCCATGGGACCAACAGAGCGCTACAGTTTAAATTCCAAAGCCAAAAATTTCAAGATTAGCTATTTAGGTGTCTGATTTGAGACATGCTATAGAAGCGCCTGTATTTTAGAAACTGCTAAACACTCTTCATCTGGACTCCAGAAGCCTTTGACGTATCTGTGTCAGCAATGGAAACTTCAGCACCTGAGAACCACCGGCTGTTTGTGCTAACCTGAGTATGAGCCTCCAAAGCTGGTGCAGATCTAAGGCTTTCCTCATGCCTAGAACAAGACTGTCCAGCTGGGGACCGGTGCCCCGTCCTGCTCCAACAGGAGGCCGTGAGAAAGGCACAGGAGCATGTAAAGAGCAGAAAACTGATGTCCAGACTCCCTCTCCCTTGCAGCTTTCTTGAAGTACTGATTAAGAATCACGGAGTGGTATAAAACAAAGCTCTTAATAGCAACCGGTTATGTTAAAGTAATTCCAATCATGTAAATGACCACTTGGCATTTCTACTATATTTTATCAATTTGTCGTTGGCAGTAATTCTAATTTGCCAGATAACATCTTCAGGTGATTAAATGGTAGTATGAACACGTATACAGGGAGAAGTTTAGGTGATCGCTTTAATTAAGATGAACAAAGACAAAATAATCTGTTCTTGACAGAACTAAATACCAGCTTTCACCTTAACACTGGTCAAAGTCACATTGACACCATTTAAGAGCTCAAAATTTAATACAAGTTATGTCCCCAGGTATAGGAAAATACAGTATTGTTTCCAGAACTAAATAAAAGAGATGTGGACTATCAGAGAGGTCCATTTATAAATAACGTGGCCACGCTATTTTCTTTGTTCATCCCAGCGCTTAGGCATGACTTGCTTCCAACTTCATTAGTTGTTACCAGTTCCATGTTCCAGCCTTTTGTTTTACAGGTTAGAGATTGTATCTTTTCAGTATGTTTTTTTTTCATGTTTGACTTAAAACAAAGCACCATGTCTGTAATGAACTTAACTGTCACTGAGGAATATGCAGGTACAAACCATTTCTGTCCTGCCAGCAGTGATCAAATGGTCAAAACTGACCTTCCTCCTGCTTCTGCAGACCTGGAACAACCACAGGGCTTATACAGCTTCAGTTTACGGCAAGTGTTAAAGGAGTCATCAGAAAAAGTTAACTGGATTTTCTGAGAAATTAGGAAATCTTATTTTGTGATGTTTCTACTTTACCCTATAAAGCTTACACAATACCAAACCGTAAATCCCTCTGCATTGGACAGTTGAAAGAAAAAGCCTCCAGCTTCCACTGATTCTAATGGAATTTGTCATTTGAAAGGAAGAAATTCTCTCCAGAACTTGCAGAATACTTTAATTAGATTGAATGATTTAAGTTTATATGCAGCGTGCCCAATTTTTCCAGTCAAACAAACCTATAATTCTAAGAAAGACCAAGAGATCATCAGGTATATGGGCTTCTTGCAAAAAAACCCCAAACACCCTATCAGCACTGTACAATAGTTTGAAAATCACACATTTTAAAGGCAGGAAGAGGCTACTGTGATGGTCTTTGCTGATCTACCATTCACACACGCAGACTTCCCTTGAGGCCATCCCCATTCACAAACAAAACCCCAACAAAACAGTCAAACAAAATGCCAAACAGATCTTTTAGGAAAATATTTGGATGTCAAAACAGGCTATCAGGGAAAATACACCATAGTCTTTAATCATCCCCTCAGGGACTTGAATCTTCATTTCTTGAACATCACTGTCAAGATATTCTGCTTTTTTATGCCCTCCCTATTATTAAAAGTAACCTTCCTGTTACTCCATGCTAGTATATTCCTTATGTATGTACTCAGACTTAGATCATGGTCTGATGAGTCCCCACATATGGTCTCAGATCGTGTCATTCATTTCTTTGCCTGCTGCCTATTAACCTAAACAAACTAAGCTCCAGGACTGTCTTGTCACAAGGCAATTTTTCTAATTCTCTTCTTATTCTCGTAGTTCTTCAGAACAGGTCAAACCTACGCCAAACACAACTGTTTACACACCTATGGCCTGCACTTGCTTGACTCGGTTTTGCAAAGTTGAATTTCTGAATATTCCAGGTAACGAGTAGTAATTTGAGATAGATCCAAGATACAAAGAGCACAACCGAGTGATGACATGGACTCAAAACCTCAGGGTTCTCAGAAACAGAATATTTATCTAGACCTTTTCAGACAGGAGTCAGAAATAAAAGTCTGAGATAGATTCATTGTTCAAAATATTCTGGTTGGCTGCATCAAGAGAGCTGTGGTTGTCTCCTCCTCTAGCTTCAAGATGAAAGAGGACTTGACTGAGTTCTTCCAAGGTAGCAGTCATTTGACTTCCATGGGAATTTATGAATCCTCAGCTGCGTTGTTACCGTTAACAAGAGCTGACAGTTAAATGCATTTCATTAACAGAAACTAGAATGAGAATGACAAGACTTTAGCAGATCAGATCTGTAATTGAAAAGGTGACCAATGTAAGGAAGAAGAGCTGTCTGCTAGGATTGCACTTGCCTCTCACCCACACCAATAACAGCATAGCTCCTGCCTGCGACCTGTCTGTCTTTCACACTAGTTAGCAGAGCATCAGCAAGATGGAGATGTCAAGAGCAAACCTACGCCAGCATCAGTTCCTCCTTGCGTGTCAACAGCAGGACTAAAAGTAAACCCTACTGGAAGAATTGAAAACAAACAAGATTTTAGCAGCTGAAAATGTACAGAAGATTAGCAAAGGCATAGCAGAAAGTAAAGGAGATAGACTGGCAGTCCGTCAATTGATTCTTTTTAGTCTTGGAAGAGAAGACAGATGATCTATCCAAGGACAACTGCTGGGGTAACCAAACTTGCTGGGAGTGCTTGCATGGAAGAGATATTCTCACTGTGTAGCTTCCTCACTAGCAAGCACTGCCAAAAGATTGACTGGGCCCTGAACATCTGTGGATTTCCAAAACCTACTGAACAAACCTACCTCCAGATGCACAAAATGACAATTTAATCCAGATGTAAAACAATGGGTAGAACCATAATACTGCTCAGCTGTAACAGAATAACAAAAATCCTAGTGCTAGAATTTAAATGATGCTTAAACTGGGAGCCAAGTAGAGATCCACAGTTTTTTTCCGAGGACTAAAGAATAGGAGAATGGAAGAACATCTGAAAGTAATCCATCCTGAAGAAACATACCTTTTGGGTCAACCTTCCTTTGCAAATGTATTTTGTCACTGAAAGCTCCTTCCCTGGGTTCACCAAATTTAGACTAGTCCTACTATCGCTTGATATATGAAGGTTATTCAGCCTGATTATATAGTTAGCTATTGTGTTTCCTGCCACAAACCAGACGGGGGAAAAAAGTCCAACATAAAAAAGGAAAAAAAAACCCTACCGCTATTCATCCTATTATATTTAGTACTCTGTCTTCCCCTGCTATAACAGCTTGCTTGATTGCCTTGTCCACCTGCTGTGCCACACTCTTTTAGCTCTGAAAGCACTTTAGGAAAGTGAGGATCATTTATGATGTACTTGTACGGCGCCTGGCAGAACAGGATTGTGGCTTCTGGTCAACACTGCAGTGTCAATGTGTTATCAATCACCTGAACATTCAGGCTCCCTTGCTAACCTATTTCAATTCAAATCAATATACAAAATTTATTATTAATAATACAAAATGTGACCGGCCTGAGAGGCTTTGCACGTTTCTGTGACATCCTTGTTTCAGCTCTTGAGATTCCCAAAGATACGCACAGGCTTACCGTAAGCCCTTCCACAATGCAGCTCTTTCGCCGCTTTGTACAGCATCAGATCACAGCTCAGCCCACTCTATGAATAGAGACTGGTCTTGTTTACAAGAAAAACCCATTCTCTCACCCAGCTGTCACTTGGAGAATCAAATGCAAGGCCCCTGCCTCCCTTTCTTCCCATGGGCATGGGGGCAGAGGCACCATAGAGGGGTTCAGGCTTTTCCTAGATCTGACAGAGCTGGCGGACTCCCAGGATAACTGCTGCATTAGCCTCAGGCTGTTGGAAAGCTCCAGTCCTTTTGCAAGCGCTTGGATGTCTGAATGGCAGCGATGAAAGGGAGGGGGCAGCTACACCCACCCCCCACCACAGCATTCCGGTGTTATTAGAAATCCAGCTGTTCTCTGCGAACAGGCAGGATTTACTGTTCATATTTTGGTTAAAGAGACAGATGAAATCCCCCTTCCCCATCCATTATCATTGTATAATCTATACAATTCATCAGCTCAACGGCCGTGTCAGTAAAGAAAAGGGAGAGGGAGCATTAGTATTCAGAGCACACGCACCGCACAAGGCAGCAGGTTTATGATCTGCGCAACCTGAAATAAGCACTTCTCTTCCCCGGGGACCTGGGTTAACACCGAGTAGCTGCGCGTTAAGTCACATATACTTCTATTAATATACATCCCTTCCAGTCTTGGGAGGGGAAGAAGAGGCAGAATACCTGTCCCATCCGTGCTGGCAGAGACGGATAATATTTTTGTGGCTCGACACGCTGTGTCCAGAAGTGACACATTCCTTTTCTGATCCCAACTCCTCCATGTTGGCAAAGCGCTTTTCCTCCAGCTCTTCGGCACCAACCAGGCAAAGCCATCAGCTGTCAATCAGCTGTCACATCTACCTCCTCCCAGACTACCCTGACATCCCCCCTCTGCCTGGCGCCAGGGGCAGCAGAGAGGTAATCTGCTATGAGATTAATTGCTCCCTCTGCCGTGTCAGCACAGCTATGATGGCTTCTGTATTTATAGGGAGCGGAGAGGGAAAAGGATTTTGTGGACAGTTTTTCACCGTGTGCCTGTAATGGAGTGTAACAGTTGCATGGAAACAGCTCGTTTCCAGCCTTTGACACCATAAAGCCCCTGTTTGCCCGAATGGACGTGCCGAGTCACCCAACTTGGTACCAAGTAACATAAATAACCATTTCCTGTTGTTATCAAATAATAATCCTGAGAAAGTGATCACATGGGCATAGTTGCATTTGAACACACAACAACCGTCCGAGAAACCGCTGGATATCACTGTCTTTGATTTCCAAAATGCCCAGAATAACTGCACAACAGCCATCCAGATCTTGGGCTCTGGCTTCAAAATTGCTTTAAGCCCATCTACGCCCAAGCTGCCACTAAAGAGAGATCCCTCTCTGCTCATTCCTCCCTCCTGTCTTGGTCCCATTTTTCTGGCTGTGTAGGGAGCCACATGAGAACTGTTTTGTCAGGCTGGTTTTCTGCAGGATCGGTCCTTTTCTGGCTCACAGCACTGCCACACAAGCACCAGTCCTGGCAAAAAGGAGATGGCAGGGAAGCACAGCCAGGAGGGAAAACAGAACTGAACTGCCCCTTTGGGTAACAGCACACACTTTCCTTAGCTTAAAGCAGCTGTGAAACAGCAGTCTCCAATCTCTCTCTACTTCAGCAGAACAGGCTTGTGTACTAGTAGCTAAATAAAAACCTTCCTTTACTGCCAGAACCTAAATTTCCAAATGAGTGCCAGGACTAGTTTTCAAGAGCTCAACACCTTGCAAGCTCCTGAAACTCAACGCTGAGCCATGTTTCTTTTGGGAGACTTCACCTATGAGAATTAACCCAAGAAAAAAAGGTATTTTCTCCAAACAGAGAAGAGGAAACATCACAACTCTCAACCCCTGAGAGATACTTTATTGCAAAGAGTCAAAACGAGGCTCTAAGTCACAAAGAGATTACAGTGTCTGGGGGCCAACGTGCTGACCAAGACACGCGAGTGGGAACTTTGGGCAGGTGTCTGCCTTTATGCTCCCCAGAAGTGATGTACATCCTCTGATTATTTAATGGTGTTTTATTAACACAATATTGTTTTAGATAATGGATGAGATTTGTCTCTGGATTGTTTTCATGTTACACAACACTGCCCTTAGGACTAATATTCTAAATTATACAGCAAGCTGCCATCATTTTAAGTGCTGCAATTTAAAACAAAAAGAAAAAAAAAAAAAAAAAGAAAAGAACAGCTGTCACCCCAGAAAAGAAAACACAAAAAAATCCCCAACCTAAACAAACATTCCCTTAGGCTGCTATTGTTTTCCTAATAACTTGGATGGGATTTCCCCTTCCACACCCACATAGCGGCAGTTGGAACAGGAAGACAGGACTTTTCTATTGATAGGTGCTAAATATTTCCCCACTTAACTGAAGGTGAGTACTGAACCCCTAGCTTGTATAACATGATAAAACTTGACTACAAGGAAGGGGACTCTGGCAGACACCACAAGACTGATCACTAGTTGCTGGTGATATTGTGTAAATGCGTGTAACTTCAGAAAATCCCAGGATCTCTGTCCAGAAACCTCTTCATAAAGAATTAATCCCTCAGTTGCCTTCCCTGACAGCTGGTTAATCTGTAGGTCCAGGTGAGCAGATGTTGCTGAAATGGAGGAGTGGGAGTGGGGAAAGGAATGTTAGTTACATTGGAGAAGATTCTGAGATGCTGTGTGGGGTGGAACAATCCAAAACTGGGATACACGCTAATCACATGCTGAGCCTTCCTATGCTCACAGATAGCACACAAAACACCTTCCTCACTCTCCTGCTTTAGGTTGTTCACCTAGAAGGAACAATAGGTGTTCTCATTAAGGCAGAATTTGACCTCTCATTAGTCATTTCTACAGTTAAGGAAAATATTTCTCCTCTGGACTTGTAGTTTCCATTTTTCACTTAATTGTTGCAAAGACAAACCCTCCTGGCACAAACCAGAACTGAAGTGTAACCTGTAAAGCTAAAATACAGAAGTAGCCTGGCTCTGCCGCCTGGACCAACAGACAGGAAGGTCTCGGTTCTTCTCCAGAGTCACAGATTCATAGCATGGTTTGGTTTGGAAGGGACCTTTAAAGGTCACCTAGTCCAACTCTCCTGCAATGAGCCGGGACATCTTCAACTAGATCAGGTTGCTCAGAACCTTGAATATTTCCAGGGATGGGGAGTCTACCACCTCTCTGGGCAACCTGTGCCAGTGTTACACCACCCTCACTGTAAAAAAAATGTCTTCTTTATATCTAGTCTGAATCCACCCTCTTTTAGCTTAAAACCATTACCCCTTGTCCTGTCTCAACAGGCTCTATTAAATAGTCTGTTCCCATCTTTCCTGTAAACCCCCTTTAAGTATTGAAAAGCCTCAATAATGTCTCCCCAGAGCCTTCTTTTCTCCAGGAAGTCAGGAGAGTACTGCCAAGTACTGCAGTAACTCCACACTAGCCAGGACAGAGAAATCTATTCCAAAGTAACTCCTGAAGATGAGGAAGAATGGAGGAGTCTAGTTAGAGAACAGCCCCACTCAATAACCGATAGCGCAAGGACAGCTTGAAACCCTGTTTATAGCCTCGATTGCGCGGGTGTCCGCAGGGCTGGATGCAGCCCTTACATCCCAGGACATGAGAATATGGGCAGGGCTGGAGCTGAGCTCAACCTCGTCGACACTTCAGGTTCTGGGATTTGCTCCCAGCTGAGCCGACAACTGAGTGATGGTGCCGGCAAGGCAAATACAATGCACACAAAGGCAGCACAGTTCACACTAAGCTTGGGCTTCTCTTGATTTCTGCAAGGAACCATGCCTTTTGTTTGGGCCAATAACCGCATGAAGGAGGGAAAACTAAACAAAGGGCAAGGGCAGGAGGGGAAGAAATCCCACAGAGAATCAACACAGGAGTCACAGCCCTCATTGCAAGGGACACTTCTGAGCGCTTCCCTGAACTAGACCTCCAGCAAAGCTACACTATCACTACTTTAATTTGGGGGAAGGGAGGAGACAAAGCCTTTGGAATTGGAATCTGGATTGTCCCCATTGCTGACAGCTACACAAACAGTTTCCATGCTACAGACCATCTCCTCTTGGCATAAGTGCCCCATGGATACATCTCCTGCTCATTGATAGTGCTCTGACACCTCCCCTCCTTCACGGCCCTTTGGCACAGCATCCTTATGGCAACTGCTGGGGTGGGAGGGTGCCTTTGGTGCATTTCCAGCTAGGTGCGATGCATGTTAGAAGCCAACAATACGTGCCATGAAAGCAGGCAGCTGCCTGAAGACCACCAATAAAAAAGTCAGTTACAGCCATGTCTTGCACCTGTTGTTGGAAATAGCTCAATAAACTGTACCAGCAGATGGCACTTGTGAATACACGGCATATTTCTTGGGTTGTTTCACTTCCTGTGTCTGGCAAACAGCCTTTTCGGAGCAGCTCTCCCATCTTTTTTATTAGATCTTACATGCCATGGATTGTGGCCTGGCAACTGCTGTTCGAGAAGTAGAGCTCAGCTCATTACAACATTAGAGAGAGACCAACTCAGCGTGTTTCTCCCTTCTCTCACTCACAAAACTAACAATAAAGCACTGCTTTGACTCCATGGGTATATTTAAAGATACAGTTTTTCTAAACAATACTGCTTGGTACCTACATAGTGCCTCAAAGCCACGGAATGCAATGTGGTTTGGTTTTTGGTCCTTTTTGTGTGTTTTTTCTGTTTGGTTGGGTTTCTTTTTTTGTTTGGTTGGGTTTATTTTTTTGTTTGGTTGGGTTTTTTGTTTGTTTTTGTGTTTGTTTTTTTTTTTTTTATACACACACACACTAATAAGTGTAGCTCCACAGCTAATTTTAGATATATGAGACCTAATTCCTAAATTGCAGATGGGTAAACCAAAACAAAGATCTACAGCAAATTGGCTGAAATTTACAAAGTCATTTGCAGAACAACAAAAAAAAAAAAAGAATACAAAAAACCAAACACAAAAACAAACAAACAGAAAAAACACTGGATTCTTTGGTCCTTTGTTTGCTGCTATGAACAAGAACTCAAATCAGCAGAGATACAAGCCAGACTTAACAAAGAAGAGGGAAAAAAGGGAAGCAAGCCCAATACATTTAGTTACTTAACTGAAAGGAAAGCTAAGAAATATAATCCCTGATGGGATTATATTCAGACCTAAGATCAGTTATTCTGGAGGGGAGGAAAGGAAACAAACATTTCAACCAAACTGACATTAAGGTCCCTGTTAATTACAAATACATTCTAGAAGAGAAAAACATGCAAAAAATGAAGTCAGTGAAGGTCAAGAATAGGCTCCTACAACAACTCACAGACGTAAGTGGCACTTACATACAAACTTTGATTCACCTGGCTGGGCTTCATGAGTTAGGTGCTTATTCTCTGCATAACGGCTCAAAGGTAATAATCACAAATGGTGCTATTTAAATGGAAAATAAATAGCCCTGTCTCTTTAAGGACATCATGTCTCATTCTCAGTGGAATAATGGCAGATATAAAAAAGATATGATTTCAATATTTCTCATTATGACTTCTCTCCCTGCTTGTCTAAAAATAAAAGGCTACTCCGTAGTCCCAGATCAATCTAACTGAAAGAGAAGGGTTCGCTTACAACAACAAAATAGCAGCTCTGACACTAGTTATGTATTCATCACATGTGAAAATGGCCCCATAATGCTGCCTTCAAACCCTTCCAACAAGTTGTATTAAATTAGGTTGTGTTTGGATTTTTTTTTTTCTTGCACCAAAAGCAAAATAAATATAGCTTTATTTAATGCTACTAAAAGGTTCAGATTCAACTGGAACCCCAAGGCATGTGGCTTTGTTGTTAAAGCACATATACTGACTCTATTGATTGGTGCAGTCCTCTGTGCAAGAGAATTTGTCACATCAATAGCAACTGAAAAATACTCAGGAGCTGTAATATGGTTTAAATGAGCAGTTACCACATCAATATAAAGAACATTTTCAATGGCAGTAGATAGGAACCCTTTTGCAAACCTAGTATTTGTTTTAAGATAAAGGATGACAACTTTTTTACAAGGAAGATTTTTTAAAGTAATGGTGAACCACTGTAACTGTCTTATGATCGCAGCACACTCTGGGCAATAAAAGCCACAATGGAAAGAAAACTTCCAAGCAGGAAAGCAATGTCAATGCTACAAGCCAGATGGATGCAAGGGTGAGAGAAAACCTCTGCTGCTGTCTTGCCTCCCTGGTCTTTTCCATTGCTGCTGCCCCGAGTCCCCTTTGTCACAGCTGCAGATCCACCCCGGACTTTGCTTTCCAGGGCCCCAGCCTGGCACAGGGCACTCTGGTCTGTATCAGGAACAGTGTGGCCAACAGGACTGGGGAAGTGATTGTCCCCCTGTACTCGGCACTGGTGAGGCCGCATCTTCAATACTGTGTTCAGTTTTGGTCCCCTCACTACAAGAAAGACATTGAGGTGCTGGAGCATGTTGGGCAACAAAGCTGGTGGCCTAGGGCACGAGTCTTCTGAGGAGCGGCTGAGGGAACTGGGGTTGTTTAGGCTGGAGAAAAGGAGGCTGAGGGGAGACCTTATTGCTCTCTGCAATTACCTGAAAGGAGGTTGTTGTGAGGTGGTGGTTGGTCTCTTCTCCTGAGTAACAGGTAACAGGGCAAGAGGAAATGGCCTCAAGTTGCCCCAGGGGAGGTTTAGATTGGATATTAGGAAAAATGTCTTCACCAAAAGGGTTGTCAAGCATTGGAACAGGCTGGCCAGGGAAGTGGTGGAATCACCATCCCTGGAGGTATTTCAAAGACAGGTAGATGTGGTACTGACAGACATGGTTTAGTAGTGGCAGTGCTGGGTTAACGGTTGGACTTGATGATCTTAAAGGTCACTTCCAACCAAAATGATTCTATGAGCTGGGAGATCCAAAACAGATGCTCACACATGCAGGACGCGGGAAGAAGACAGCACAGAAATTTGCTGACCTGTCCTCAATGCCAAGCAAGAGCTAGGGAAGAAGAAAGCTTCTGCCGTGCCTCACCATCTCCCCCAGCTGCACGGGAGAAGGCAACACAAGGAAATGGCCATTCCCTCACTGTGGCAGGTCTCTTTCTGTTTGTTTTTACCCCCGTTATCAGAGTGTTTGATCCTAGCCACAGCTAAGTTTTTAATCCAGCAGGCTGTCAAAAGACACTGAAGCATTGGAAAGCCACCTTGGATTTCCAATTTTGAAACTGGAAAGGCAGGAGAAGAGAAGAGCTCAGTTGCCACCACCCTACCAGGGGGTCAGTAACACGTTTGGGACCCATGGCCTGCCTCTCCGGTAGTCTGGCTACAGAGGGGAACATCATTTGCCTCCACATGAGTCATCAACCCCCCCAGCTGATACTAAATGTGATGTAGGCAGGCACAGCGAGAGACTCACTGGCCTCACTAACATGCAATCTAAATTAAGAAGACAAGCAAGGGGCAAGAGGGGCCACTGAGGAGAAGTCCATGAAGCTCACAGCAGGCTGAAGCGGGTGATGCTTCGTGCACTGGGGCAGGAGCTGAACAGCCTCAGGCCGGAGGAGACCGAGAGAGCTAATGCTTACCATCTGAGGGCAAATGGGACAAGTACTAGGAAGAAAAATCCACGGCACATTACTGAGCAGACAGAAATCCCTTGAGTTCAGGAAATGTCTAAAATGAAAAATCAATGGAAGCTGGGAAAGTACTTGGGGGAAAGCATCTTACGAGCATCTCCCTCTCTTACAAGGAGAGCGACACTGTCCACTGCTGCCTTAGCGGATACTGGACTTGTGAGGCCTGACACAGTGCGGCTGTTCTCACAGACCCCCTAAGATGTATAGCCTCTGCTTTGGCCACAACTGAATCGGAAAAAAATAAATAGGAAATTCATGGCGAGGAACAAACCTCCATTTCATGGCAGTGAAAAATCCCCGTTTTTCAATAATAAGAAATAGTTCTATATTTTCAGGGGATGGAACGTACTTTTCTTGACTTAGTGTATTTTTAGAGTAGAATTCTCTCTCAATCACATCCCTTCTTCCCTTGGGTTAATGTACAACAGACATTCTTGTCATTCAGGCAAAAATCCCACTAAAGGAAGACGAGAAGCGGCATGTGCTGCAAGTTTTGAAGGAGATGAGAAATTTCACACTATCCTGATATCTTCTGGGTAACTGCTTATTTTATGATGACTAATAGGCAATTACTATGGTAATACCGCAATACAACATGTGTGAGGTTTGGGAATGAGAAATTATAGGTAACTACTTTGGACTCATTTCTATGGTAACAAAAAGTAATTGTCATTAAATACCAGTTATATAGCGGCTGTACCTGGTAATTATAGATTTTTTATGCCCAGTAACATAAATAAAACCAATAAATTTATTCAAAAGGTCCGTGATTGTTTACTTATACGTTGTTATATAGAATACACAATGACAAACGCCTAATTAGGAAAAATAAACTCCATCGAGAGCTTCATCTTGTCATCTGAGATGGATACTCTGTTTTTCAATTCAGGGCAATGCATGAATTTCACAAGCATTAAATGAAGCTAAGAAAAGAAATCTTCCACACCAGAAAAACAGGTGAAAAATAATCGAGAGATATTATGCAAATGACAGTATGCACACAAGCAGCCATGTCTCACAGCTGGACAAGTGATGGTAAGAACCACGTAACATATCCCGTCACTGTGAACGTACATATACTCCTGTATGTGTGCAGCTATAGGAGTATCCCCCAAAGTGATATTATCCAAGACCAAAATCGGCGCTCCTCAGTGTCACAATTTAGATTTAGCTCTGATTTAGAGCTAAAAGAATTTGGATAAAGTCCGCATATGCTTTTACTGTCAAAAGACCCTTTATAAACTACATGTGAACACGAAAATTAAACTTTTGACTATTTCTACAGTCACAGAAATAAAGTTGACAAAAATCTACTCTGGATAAATCTGAAATATTTCATCTGGTCCAAAGCCTAGTTTTCTGTTTGTATTTCAGACTCTTCAAAAGGGATCTTTAAAAAGGTCTTTTTTTAACAAATCATGCCACTAACAAACAAAACCAAGAGAAGAATATCCTTTATAAAATGCTGATATGAATCATTTTAAATCTTTCTCAAGCCTTCCCAGCTCCCCTTTTTCACTTGAAACAATTTGCCAAATTCAACTCACTTCCACAAACCATTTCAGTCCTTACAAAACTACGTTTCTGGGGAAAAAATTGTCCAAACCATTTGTCCAAAACATTTCATCCCAACAGAGCTTTCACTGCAGTATGCACTCTGACACTGTTTATGGCAAATTTGGCTTTCCAGTCTGGGCATAACTAGCCACCTTTCCGTCCGACAAATTGCTTTGTTAACCTCTCACACAAGCAAGCAGTAAAAGTTGTGTTGGCTTCAAAAATATTGTACCTGACAGTGTACGATAGAAAGGATTAGAATCAGTGTGTGCTCTCTTCTCCCCATTCATAGAAATTCTTGCAGTCCCTAAAATCAAGCTAGAAGGATACCATAGTGATGACAGTTCAGAACATTTCAGCTAATTCATGGCTTTAATTTACTGAAGGCTGATACTGTCACAGCTAACTAACTGAAGGCAAGACAAAAATGACGAGGAACGGGAAGGGAAGCCTTACCAGGTCATGCAACAAAGCCTTTAGAAAACGGTCAGGGTATTTCAACTGCCTTGTCATGGCATTTCTGGGATACCTCAGTGAAGAGCTGCCCAGACGAAGAAACACATCCCTTTCGGTGCCAGTATAGGGTTTCATCTCCGGGAGGTGAGGCTGACAAATTGGAACTAATCTAAGATGGTGTGGTACAGTCATCTCGCCTGCAGGGACACATTTCAGCATTCAGCTGCAGAATGCCAGCTTAAGAACAAGCTCTCGATAAAGGAAAGTTCAGGCCAAGCCTGGGGATGCACGACTTTTAAATCAAGAACTCTTTTTTTTCCCTTAGTCTAACCCCACGTCCCTGGGGATGGTAATAGGTTCAGAAGATGATAATGCTATACTGCAAACAGAGAGAGAAAAGTGAAGAAATCTCTCTTCCCAGCGCTAGTTTTTCTTTATTTCCTAAAACTGTTTCACAGTTTAAGCCATCAAAGAGGGTGAGATTAGTGTTACGGAGAAAGTCACAAATATTTTTATTTTTTGCCACGTTCTTTCATGAAGCTAAAGATCAAGTCCTGCCCCATCCCCAGCAAAAGGGGTCTTTCAATTCAGGTGAGAGCTGAGGACAAGTTACAGAATAGAGGGCAAACGATGCTGAAGACTCACCATTTCAGCTAGGTCAACCAATGGCGTCTTCCTGGGCAATTTAATTAACAAGCCCATGTGGCATAACATTTTCTAACGCACTGTGACTGCAAAGCCGGTTACACTTAGAAGTACAGTGATACCAGGTTTTAAAGACTTCAAGAAAGCCTGTCTTCCTGCTTTGGGAGAGACCCCACATCCTTGACCACACGAAACAGCAGGTTCCTATCATTACCCTGTGTGTTAGAAAGAGTTGAGTACACTCATGTGGCAAGAAAAAGACTATGGAGGGTTTTTTTAGCTGAAGACAGAGTGCGGCGTAGTAGTCATCTTCACAGAAGGGTATGATGCTTGCAAACCAGCAGACAACAGCTAGCGCTGCTGGCAGGAGCGATCCCAATTAGCCAGTCAGTACTTTGGCTTGCAGGGCAATTTGCACTCTGAGGGATCCGCCCGTCCGCGCCTAACCTCTGCGACACTCGTACCCAGCCAACTCTGATCTATCGCAGGGCGATTTGCCTATGACTTGTCACTTCTCAGCTCTTTTCTGAAAGAAACAAGTGAAAGTAAAAATCAAGTGGTCTGATTTCTAAACAGTCAGTCAGAAATTTCACTGGAAATAAAGTCTAGTAGAGGTGATTTCACAAACTCTCCTGGCTTATGTACATAAGTAATAGCTATTAAGAGACAGAACCATACTAGTTCACTTTCTATTAAAAGATTTATGTTCTAAGATTATAATCAAATTGCAACTTTTGTCCATTTATTTTTAAAAAAATACTTTAACCAATTGTGTATAGACCTTCCAAACATTCTAAATTAGAGGGGACGCTTAACCACCCCTTTAAGTCACATAAGGCACCTTGTCCTTTCATTCCTAACTGTACGGGTCCACAAATACGCTTCTTAAACTCTATACTTAAATAAATCAGTATATACTTAAATAAATCAGCATATACTTAAATAAATCAGTAAAGTCTAGCACCCTGTTTCCATGCAGGCTGATGCAGTGGGTATTGATGTTCATTTCCATGACCGTTTCTTTTAGAGCCGCCTGAACGTACACGCAACATATAAACAACCTTCCTCACAGATGTGCCTGTGCCGCGAGCGCTTGTGCTTTATGGCTGTGATATTAAACTCACTTGTTGCTGGTTATGAACATTTCACCACAAGAGAGTCCCTTTAGAGTCACAACCCATTTGGTCCGTTCTCTTGAGAATGAGCCACAGTTTATAGATAATAGACAATTCCTGGCATTATTGTTGCAGTTTTGGCTTAAACTCCTAAACCTCGGTTCACGAGCACTCAGAACAAAGGAACAAGGATTACGGAGAGGAGCACATGACTCAAACCCTCAGAGGGAAAGTTCTGCATCCCCAAAAATCACAATGAAGAAAATGCCATCAGCCAACTGTTACCATATCGTCCTGGGTAAATGAGTGGTTAGCTCCTGGATTGATTACGAGAGAACTAGTATGTCCTACCCCTTCTATGAGAGCTGCTGATATTTTCAGGCTTTTAATGGTGCCCGCTGCACCTGGGATTTCAGAGGACAGTGAAGTGCATCCGACAGTATACTTTGTACAAAGCTGTGTATTGGTGGGGTAAAAAAAAAAAAATAATAAAAAAAAATCTCTCCCACACTGGCAGGAGATCAATTTACAAACTCAAGCATGAGGTTTAATTACCCATTTCATTATCTTAGCTTGCATAGCTCTGAATGTGAACCTTCACTGAACCAAAGAAATAGTCGCTAGCTGCTGCTTTGAGAAAGAGGGAGATAACAGGAAGTAGAAGTTCAAATGCCTAAAACTGCTCCTGCTGCATATGCCACCCCAGACCTTGTTTGCAAAAGCAGGGGGACTGTCCCCAGCCAACAGATCTGTGTTGTACCACGCTACGTGGAAGACTTCTGAAAGTCCTATTTATGTGCTAATCTGTACAAAGACCAAAAGAGATGAAACAGCCTTATCTAGCCAATCACAGAGGAGCCTCGGAGTTAAATTCTCAAACGCTAGCAATTGATCCTTAGAGATTTTTTTTTTAAAATTCATCCAGTAAATTCAGGCAAATAAATTGTGATGGGCTTGTGGATTTTGTATGAGCAGGAAATAAAGTGTTTGCTGTAAATTATTCACTCAGCACTAGTTAACTACAAGACCGGCACATTACCGGGCTTTCTAATATTCTTCTCAAGGTAATAGGTAGCATTTTGCTTATTACCCTCATTTTTAAGTTATTAGTTACATTAGGCCATTTGTAAATAAAGTGAAGAATTGCAAGAAAATCAAATGCTTTTCCAACTACCTCATTAAAAGTCTCTTTAAGTTCAGGAGGCTTGAAATTTCTGCGCATCATGAAAAGCTAAAACAATAGCATACCGTCAGGCTCAGCAATTCCAAAGGAATTCACTTGCCCTTTCATAATACCTGGGTTCCCAAAAGGCTTTTCAAGTTGTAAGCCATATGCATGTCTGTAAAGCTGCATGTCTCTCAAAAAATACAAATAATAGCGCAGGAGAAAAACCCAAAGGGCAAGTGAATTTTTTGGAGAAAACAAAAGCTCCTTAATTGCAACTGGAGTTGCCTACGTGCAGGGCACCTGGAACAGAGTGAAGCAATGTAGTAGCGGGTTCTAGAGCCATTTTAGGGCTTTACTCCTCTAAGGTGACATAACCTTTATGATAAATTCCTAATGCTGTCAGACTCCACTGCTGCAACTGGTTTTGGATTTGCCAAGAGTTGAGGGAGTATCAGCGTAGCTGGAAGGAGGTTATGTGTCCTCGGAAGTTTCGCTTATAAAATATGTATATAAGCAGTGTTGAAATCACCCACGCAATTCCCTGCTATTTCAGTTTAGTAAGGAGCAAAGCACAGGAGGGCAAAGAAGAACATAACAAAACAAAGAACAGCCGGCAGCACCATTTTCTGCAACTTCTAGCTTCTTCCTCAGTGGTCTCCTCATCCACATAATAACCCAGTCTTATTCTGCTTAGCAATGCAATACCTAATTAGAAGAAAGCTCAAGGTAACCTGGCTACAGAGTGCATTGTGTTATTTAGTCTTGCGCTGTAAGCAAAACCACGTACAGTATATTACATTTCTCAGGGGCTTCTCCAGAGAACTATGTGGTACATGTAATTGCCCCCACAAACAAATCATCAACTAATCAACTGCTTTTCATTATCACCTCCAGCAGCACATTTATTTTGTAAATAAACGCATTAAGAGCAAACAATTTTAGGGAAAACAAAAGATTATCTGAATACGTTTTCAACAGAGGAGGTGGTAAAGTAGTAATTCAAATACTAAAATGAAGCAAAATTAGCATAGGGTGGAATGATTATTCCATTCCATGTATGCCTATCTACTACAGTATAATAATAGACTGAAATCTGTGACTTTAATGGATGATCTGGGTAGCTGAAGGGAACTGTGATTGACTGACACATTTACATAGAGGCTGATGAGCAGCATAATGAATGCATCTATAAAACACAGCTAAGGTCTAACTCTAAGCTGGCTTTAACTCCCACACCTAAAGAAGGCTTGCAGAGCAGATACCCTGGTTGGTCTTTACCTCCTGAAGCAAGAAAATTTGCCATCGAGCCCCCTTCCTTGACAGGAACGTCAGGAAGCATATGGCCACATGAGGACCTCCAGTTTAAGAGGAATTAATTGAAACAAGCCATATAAGATTCAGTGACAAAATCGCGTGGGGTGTATAAAGCACATTTAACAGTGTACAGATTCCTACTCCGCACCGTACCTGTAATTTCCTAGGTATACTCCATCAGGATTGAGCATGGGTGCAATCTTGAAGACCAGATGATCTCTCAGTACTTTCGCAATGGGATGCTGGCTCACAAGGAAATCAATTATGCCTGAGAAAAATGAAAGAAGACTTTGAAGAAGGGGGTTTATGACATCAATGATTTCCAGATATCTATCTGAAATTTCACCTATAAAATATCAGAATGATCATTCCTCTTGGTTCCTGTACTGCTCCTGCTTCCAACAGAACAAACCACTTGCAATCACGTAGCACCTGCCACCTTCTAAAAACTCCAGAAGTAAGACATTTAAGGATAAATACCTTAGTCCATCCTCATAATGCAAGTACAATATGGCTACATTACCAGACACAGTCAAGTTTCCACAGAGGGAGAAGTTACTGCCTATCAGCTGAGCCACAATTACAAAACGTTTCTCCTCCTAAGTGGTGAAATGAAGTAAAACCAATTCGTTTAAGCCTAGCACCTTTCATACCCAGCATGCATACATGGGCAAATACCGCAGCTCAGCTCATGAGTGGCAATTTGTTGAGCTGAGGCACCTCACATTTGTTTGAGCGTATGCCAAGACCTACCCTTGACATACGAACACAGAGTTCAGATCATCTGCCTGTATAAAGAGGTACAAAATGCCTCGCTAAAACCGGGAGGGTTACATAAACTCTGTACCAGGCACAGGCAACCTGTGGGATTTGTAGACTGGAATTTATAAGGCCAGGTCCTTCACTTGCTTTACACCCATAAAAACCAGGAGTAACTCCACCTCATCAGTGAAGCTCCTCTAATGTGGAACCAAGGCGAGCGACAGGGGAACCAGATCCTAAATGCCCTTCCTTTGGGCACAGGCACAGCACCAGATCCCGCAGGAGCTCCTGCCTCCCAGCCCCGCGCTCGGCGAGCGACTAAACATCTCCTTGCTCCAAGGCTGGCGCTGGGGCAGGAGGCAGGCAGTCTGGCAGTTAAATTCCTTGCTTATTCCTCCACTGAGTTGGTACTGACAGAAATAGCTTCCAGGGAATGAATGTCAAGATAAATTGAGTTCCTGTGTAATCTCAGGACACCCACAGATAGGTCATGACAATTTGCTATTTATTGTAAGGTCCATCCTGTGAAGCAGGAACCATTTACTGAATTTCCCCAGAATAAATCAATCACTGCGCTCTAGTAACGGGATAAAATTAAGCAGAGAAAAATTAAGGCTGATCATCAGTAAAATTTCACTAATGGCGAGCTCTATTAGACTGTGGAATTGTCTCTCCAGGGGAAGAGCGGAATCCCGTCATGAGAAACGTTTATCGCTGGACAGGGCAAAGCCTTAGGGAATAGATATAACAAGCAACAATTCCGCATAGAAGAGATGGCATGGGCTAACTAGCTGACTTCAAAAAGTCTGACTTTGGACCTGATTTTTTGTGATCCAATCAAAATCTTTAAAACCAAACTAAACCCCAGGTAGATGCTAGGTTAAACACACTTGTTTATAGCTTGGCTGAAGCATACATTAAAGATGGGACCAAAATCTCACACTGTACAACTTTTTCATTTAGCCTATTTCCCAAGGCCCATTTTATATTTCAAATAATAACAAATCTGAACCTATGCTGCTGTTGGAATGAATTCTAATTTGCTGAGGCACACGGGGAAAAACGAGGCTTCTGAAATGCCTATGATGATCAAGGTATAATTGACTCTAAACATTGGCATTTTATTTCATCTCTTAGTGACTAAACCTGCAGAAGAGAAAGTCCCTTTCTGTAACCAGGTCTTCCACTTGAGAAGAGACTGAACCTGAGTTTCTGAGGCAAATTAGCATATACATAATTACATTGCTCAGGAAATGTTTCTGCAATTACCTCCTCCCAATGAAGGAAACTGAACATCGATCTGCTTTTTGGCTGGTGGTGTGTCTTTTGTTCATTATACAACAGCAAGAACATGAAGAAACGACAGGGACACAGTTGGATCCTGAATAACCAGGTTTCCTAACTGTATGCAAACATGAAAGGCTTAGCTATGTTAAACTGCTGCTCTAACTGTTTTCTGGCAGTGTCTAAACACAATCCACCGTACGCACACCTGGAGGGCTCAAAACTACTTAAAGGGATACAATCCTGCACTTATTCTATGGCTTCTATAGACACTATGCTGGTTTCAGTTTTGAAGAGCTTGCAACTAGACTCAAAACATCACATGAGTTTGTGTTTTCTGAAATACTTGGAAGAGTTAACTACCCCGAAATCGGTATGTCCAGAATATACTTTGTCCTAGATCAGGTATGATCTTTCAAAGCAGCCACAATAAAAGCAGCACAAATATTGCATTGTGTCCACGAACATCACTTCCCCAAAGACCTTGGTGGAACGGTGAGATGTTGCAGTGCTCCACGCAAGTACTTCTGACAGCTCTTCACGCGGCAGGGAGGACCACAAATACCTCAGGGACAACACAACTGCTGTTCATTCAGGAGGTAACACAAGAGCTCAAACTCTCGGAGCTTTGCCCTGGCTGTAACTGTGCCAGGGAAGAGGCTTGTCCAGGTTCTGCTCATTTCGCTCCGGTTATTGATGCAGCCTCACTCGCAGAGCTTGGCAAAGGGATCTTGGCAACTAGAAGCTACGGTTTTCAGCTTCACGCAGGGAGTTAGCATTCCCTAACCAAGGACGAGCTGTGACGCGGATATCTGTGTATAAAGGGGTAATGGGTGAGCCTCTGCTCTGCATGATTCACTGCTGCACCAGGCACACCACGCTCAAGGGAAGAGACCGACCTTGGGCACGCAGCAGCTTGGTGGCAAATGAGACCCGGCATTTCCCAACGTACCACAATCTATTAGGGTGTACTGCGGCCAAGTTCGCCCAATCTAAAGGAATTTACTGTATTTTATTATTTAGGAGACGGTTAATTAAATCTGAAAAAGGCTTAACCCATGGTAAAAATACAAAGCAAGAGTTAAAAATAACTAAGACAGAAGTCTAACCTGGAATTAAAGGCAGTTCCAGGGAACATAAGAGAAGCATCAGATGAAGGCATACATCTATGTATACAAACCTCACCATAAAATTATTGTAAGCATCCAAACAATCAGCAAATAGCTTTGTCTTTCAGAAGAACCCAATAGTCTCTGGATCAATAACATTTAAAGTAAAAAGACAGATATCAGACTAATAAAAAAAATACCGTCGCAGAGAACTTGCTCCTCCTGTTAATAAATCAATACAAACTAAATTTTACAGCTTCTATAATCAGCAAGAGACATATCAGTGTATCTCATTAGGCCAGGGTTAAGAATTTGGCAGCAACCAAAGTCCATTTAATATCATTTACTTCAAGGCAGACATGGCAATACAACAGATGCCCTAATTTATTTGTTGATCTTTGTATTAAAATAACAGTTTGCTGGTAAACAGGAAGGGTAATGATGCCAGTCACCCTTGTTAGTGGCTAATAATTGCTTAATTTGTCCACTAATTGACCTGTGCTACAGTTGAAGCACTGGATCGTGTTGCAGGGCATGAAGTAAACAAGGCCACTGTAATGTTACTTTAGAGAATGACTTCTGGAAATAGAACTACTTATTGCTATAAATTTTCTCTTCACAGATGAGCAGATTAATTGGTCTGCCAATTAGTCTGCTATTAAAGAAAAAAAGGGCTGCCCACAGATTGGTTGGATCTTCGAACCGCAGCTCTAGTTTGGGTCAAATGAAATAATCCAATCTGAATCAGTCACATCAGCTATGAAAAATAAGACAAGCATTATTTAAAAACAAATCGCTGTGGCTGGAGATCAAGGAAAATAGCCCAATAACGACATATTAGCTCTTCGAGTGACTTGAAAATAAAATGGAGAACATGATGGAATGGGCCTACTCAGGCACATTACAGTGTGGAAAAGTTCTCCAATTAAAAGAAGCAAAACAATATAGATTATTTTTGTATCAGCCTTTCTGGAAAGTAATTAAAATCATTATTTTTCAAATAACAACATGCAATTATAAATGCTGCCTGGAACTGGAACAGCTCAGAAATCAGCATTCAGCCATGACATGAGGAGAGGCTTATCCATAGTCCACTAAAAATCAACCAAAGTCTTTACATTAACTTCAAGGAGCTTTTGATAGTAGTGAGGTAAAGGAAAGAATTGAAAACAAGGAAAAAGGAAAACAATGCTGACAACTCTGAGGCATTGCACAGTCACAATGACTCCAAAAATTTTAACAGTTTTTTGCCAGCTTCACTGAAACTGGTAAATCCTGGTGACCCTGCTGTGGCAGGGGGCTTGGACTGGATGATCTCCAGAGGTGCCTTCCAACCCTGACCATTCTGTGATTCTGTGAAATCGGGACCAAATCTCCTCTACACGGAGTCACTTCTCGGTCATTATTCTTTCTCAAAGCTAAATGCAATTTCTCTCGCCTTCTGCAGCTCAGCACCTCTCACCTACTCCAACTCCGGATCCTGTGGCATCTCCCTGCCCACCCTAAGCCAGCTCAAATTATCAGCTGGTGCTTCACATGCAAGTTGATCATTCCCTCTCCTGTAACAAGTCAAAGCAATCTCCTCTGCTCACATGATTTCCACTGTTCCGTCCGGGTGTTTCCTCAATCAACCACCTTAAACTCTGTTTAAACTTCCTGCTGCCTCTAACATGACCTCTCCAAAGAAAAGCCTGGCTTATCCCCTGTTTCTCCATTACCACATCCTTTCACTCTCAGTCTGACAATATGTTTAATTGTATAACTATATAATACATTTGCCCTGCTCCTATTACTGAAAATCTAATCACCACAGATCCGAATGCAATATGGCAACTGCTAATGCAAACATATCCTGCATTGTGTCTAGTACATGCCAAGAAAGAAGTGATTGATATTTTCAGAGCCATTTCCTAAGGCTGAATAGCTGCTGGCATCCTGCAGTCAGCTCACCATAGCCTGCAGGTTAAAGAGAATGTAACAATTAAGCTCTAACAACAATAGGATACATTCATTGGAAAACAAACACAAGGGAGTCCTGAACGCTTATATAAAACTATTGATACATTCTGTTAAAGGAGATGATTGAAACCAATGTGAAAGACACTATGCTTACACTTTTGTGGAGAGTGGGAGAGCAAAAATGTGGGGTTGGGCTATTTGGAGGTTTTTTTTAAAATGTGACGGTGGAAAAAAAATAACAGATGATAGGGCCAGGCGGCTACAATATTCTATGTCCACAGAACAAGTACAGCACAAGCAGTCAACCACAGCAAGACGCTGCCGTGCCACCGTTTGTCTGTGAAGGACCTCTCCTTTGGCAAAGGGGCCCTTATCTGTTCAGCCTTTGCCCTTTCTTGTGGGGCTGCAGAAAAAAAAAAAAAAAACAACCAAAAAAAAACCAACAAACAACCCAAAACAACAAAACAAAACATGAAAAAGACAGATGAACACTCTTCTCCATCCCCGCATGGTGGGAAAGGGGTCACACTCCTACTGAACTCAGCACAGGTCACAGCAACACCGTGCCGGGGCGGTCTCTACAGCGTGCTTTATCCGTGCTTGCAGTGCAGCCCCCAGCACAGGCCAATAGACAGAAATGTCCCAATAATGTCTTAGCCTGAAGTGTTTCCAATAGTCAACACAACAGCAAGGGGAGGGAAAAAAAAAAAAAAAGCACATGAATGGTGATAAACGAGCAGAGCTGACTCACGGCGGGGTTATTGACGCGCTCTAACATCATGCTGCCGCTGAAATTATCCTACAAAAGACCATCGCATAGAGTGATCCATAAGCACGAGATCATTGCAGATGCTGACTCTGCTTCTTCTTACAGTGCTGCTCCTCCTCTTAATGTGTAGAAACAGGCTGCCAAACTCAACTGTTTTGGGCTTTTTTTTTTTTTATGCTTTTTAGAAACATGTTTATTAGGGGTGGGGGCACACAAGGGTGTGCACGTTAACATCAATACAGAAAAAATGTATAGATTTGGAATGCTTTCTTAACTGGTTTCTGTATCTTGCCGAAGGTCCCTTTGGAATCCATGGCAAAAACAAAGTTAATTTCATCAAAATTATAAAAAAAATACGGGTGATGAAGGAGCGCTACAAACCAGGCACCTAGTTACAGCATTAGATGAAGGAAAAATTGTTGCCTGAAGTATATCAGTCAACGGTTTCCAGTTGCCAGACCTGATGTATATCTGCATGCATACGCCCCTCAGAACATTTACTGCAATTAAGCGAGAGTGGGAAGATCCAGAACACCGGCTGGTTTTCATTAACTCCCTCTCTGGCCATCCTCAGCGCAAGCAAAAGTGCAAGGGAATTGCTTGCACTCCAAGAGGGATGCAGTACCATGCACAAAACCTTAGTGAGTATTCCTCGGATCCTACTTTTCAGCTCAGCCTCTGCTCCTCCTGTTTCCTCTATGCTGATGCTCAAATTTCATCTAACGTCCCCCCGGAACAGGCTCAGAGGGGGTCTGCGGGTGCCACACGATGACAAACAATCAAGTTCTTTTAGAAAACACAGAAAAGTTAACAATTTTTCCCAGCGGTCCCCACGAACAGGCAGCTCTCAAGGGAGACAACAGCTAAACACCACAATTTAGCCTGGAGAAGAGAAGGCTGAGGGGAGACCTTATTATGGCGTGCAAGTATCTAAAGGGTGGGTTGAAGGAGGATGGAGCCAGGCTCTTTTCAATGGTTCCAAGTAACAGGACGAGGGGCAATGGGCACAAGTTAGAACATAGGAAGTTCCGTTCAAATACACAGAAAAACTTCTTTACGGTGAGGGTGACAGAGCACTGGCACAGGCTGACCAAGGAGGTTGTGGAGTCCCCTTCTCTGGAGATTTTCAAGACCCGCCTGGATGCAGTCCTGAGTAATGTGCTCTGGGCAATCCTGCTTTGGCAGGGGAGTTGGACTAGATGATCTCTAGAGGTCCCTTCCAACTCTGAAACTCCGTGAAGACCCATGACAAAACACATCGGAGCCAACCAAGGCAGGTGAGAGAGCAGTAGGAAGGATGCCATAGGTGAACCAGAGGCACTCCTGGTTATGGTTCATCTAAGTGTACAGAAAGAGAAAGGTTGATTGATTCTCCTGGCATACCACGCCTTTCGATTGCCGAGCAATTTATACCCAACTAGATGAGTAAATATTTCAGCACCAAGTAAGATCCCATTGCTTGAGTGCGATTAGTTAAAAACCACCCCAAAAAGTCTTTAGGCCTCTGTGGTCATTTCAGTTGTTTTTTTATGTGCAAACATCGTTCCTATCGGGGTGGGGGGGGTGAAAGCAAGGTTTAAGTTCCTGGTGGATTGTACCCATGGCCCTGTTTCACCCATTTTAAAAGAATTTTTAATCAACTTGAGACAGAAAACTTGCACACGTAACTTTAAGGATTCGGCTGTGATAAGCAGATTGATTAGGAGCACATCAAGATGTATTGCGGCATATTTCTTCTTTTGTTTACCGTTTACTCTCTCTTCTATTCTCTGCTGTAACTCTATGTCTCTTCAAAACAGAGGATTAAAAGCAAAGGAAGTCTCAAATAATGGGATAAAATGAATGTGCAGGAAATGAATGGGTGAATTAGATTATAGCAGATGAAACACTGAGGTCTCAAATGCAGAATGCGGGGAGTTTATTTAATTTGTTACTCTTTTAAAATGAAAATATGCTCGCTGACTTGAATTAGTAATTTCCCTGTTTTAAGACATGTTAGGCCATTACAGCTAGGCCTGTTTCCAGAGCAGTGAAATAAATGGAAAACAGCCAGTCTCCCAGGGAACGCGCTAGCTCACTGCATTTTGCCAGCCCAGTGAAACAGTGCTAATGTCAGCTCCAGAGAAAACGGCGCTTCTGCTGTAGGGGCTGCGTGCGAAGGAATTGATAACGACTAGCAACGAATACTTAAAATGGCAGGGCGAGGCACTATGGATTTAAAACTCAAGTTTTAATGCGCGTGGTAAGCGCAGAGAGTAATTGATTTAAAGAAGGTTTAAAACATTATTGTTCCTGACCTCTCCCTCCCTCTCTCCGCCAGTTAGCACAGGGTCCCACAAATAATCAATCTGGCATTCAGTGCGGCTGAAACAAATCCACGTGAAGGAAGCAAGAGGTGGGAACAGCAGTCAAGAGCCTCCCAGATGGGTTCTGCCAGCATCAGAGAGAAAGACTGCTCTGTCACTCCTCGGCCTAAATCAGGGCATCCCAGCTCCTCACCTCCACCCCACCCCTCCAAGTTTCTCAGATACATTCTTTTGCACGTGGTGGTCTAACTGAGGAGACTGACGTGTCTGCTGGAGGACCGCAAGTGTGTGGCAGGCCTCTCTAGGCAGATCAGATTGGGAGGACAGCGAGTAGCAGTTGTGTTACCGCATCACAGCTCTATAATTAAATAGGACTCTGGACATTCTGGTACCCAAATGTTTCAAACTCCTTTCCAGAACACCCAATATAGTTATTAAAATCCTTCTCACACTGTTGTACAGATACAGGAGACATTTCTGCCATTAAGATAGCAAATTCAATGAAGATTCAGGAATATCTTCCCATAGTAAAACATTTGGGGACTACTGGGTAATAAGATGGACTATATGATGCCATTAGTCAGGCCTTCTTGCCCATTTTAATTCCGATGTTAATTAAGAATGGATGGGACAGACCGGGATGGAAAACACCCTGCAAATGTATTTCCTGACTTGGATATTCCTTGTTTTCACACAAAGGAGGTACACCTACACCACCTACCTTTCATGTGCGCTGCCTATCCCACTCTTTTTGCTAGATGTCTACATTTAGACCATGCAAACATTGCCTCAAAGCCCCAAAGAGTTCCACACCATAGCGGTCCAGATGTGTTTCACGCAGGGAGACTCCGTAGAGAAATGGATATGACTGGAATAGAGTCAGCCACAAGTCAGCAGTCTAGAAGTAGAATCAATTCAGTGCAAAAAGTTGGTAAGTGATGAGTGTTTGGGATTTCCTATGTATTTTTATGAGCTGTGGCTCCTTCTTCATAAAAAGATTCACATCTGCTTTGGAGGATATGTGACTGCTGGTGCTGGGCTGGAGCACAACATCCTGATTCTGTACTGAAAAGATACAGATATACGTTGCCAGTAAAGCATAATTAAAGTTGGCATTCCCAGTGACTAGGATGTGGGACCAGGAGCCAGAATGCCTGATCTTGGTCTCTAGCACTGCTGATTTTTGGCAGGTTGCTACCAGAGTCTGCTATTTTAGTATGTTCAACTTGAGATAGCAATGGCCAGATTTGCAGGGCAGCAAAGCTAGCATCTTCGGGGCCAAAACCAGCAGATGGATTTTTCAAACAAACTCACAAAGCTCAGTGGTGCTGACTGCACTTGGAAATGTGGCAAACGGCAACAAAAGGGGTTTGCTAGGTGTTGAGGAAATTCTGAAACTTTTCTATTCTTACCCAGCTGCCGCTAGAGGAGGTCTGTGCCACTGACAGTTATTTCCCTCCTCCCTGTGCCCCAAAGATAGGCACTTCCTAAAAAACAGCCCTGTAGAGGTCAGGATGGAAAGCCTTTTAGTAACAGAGACAACCAGAATTGCTGGCCACTTCAGAAACGTGGGCTTGAGTACTCTCAGCTCTGCTGTCTTCTTTTCTTCCAAACAAAAATCAACGAGCACCGACAGTGTTCCACAAACCATAGGTAGCGCTCAGCTCCTCACAGGATCACCTGGGGAGCGTAAAATGTGATATTTGAATTTTGCCTGTTACAATTGTCAACCAAAAAAGAGACAATTAAACATTTTGTGAGGGCATGTCTAGTTCCTACTTGAAAATTCTCCAGATACTTTACTCTTGCCAACACTTGGTCCTGCCTGAAAAAATAACATTACTAAACAGAACCCAGTAGATGATAAGACCACAAGAATTGTCTCATTACAAAAGACTGAGTAGATCATATTTATGTAATGCTGCGCTGATAAAACAATCTTCTAGCATGCCTTAAGATTCACGATGATGCTTTGGCAGTTTAACAGCTGGAGACCCCAAGGAAACCTTTCTCTCATTTGTTGGAACCAGCAATTTACGGCCTCAGGACTCATTGTGATGCCATTGATTTGGATTGTGGGTCTTTTCAGCCTTTAGAAGAAGACATAGAACAATGAAAAAAAGCTAGATTCTCAACAGCTTCAAACTTCGGGGTTCATGGCAGCAGCAGGGTCCTTGAACAGTAGGGTATTAGTGCCACCACCCACCTCATGCCACTGCAGGTCTGAGTGCATGGGACTTGTGTGCTCTCTCCAGCAGCACTTGGTACACACTGTGAGCCCAGGTGGGTTAATGGATTAAAGGGTTAATGTCTCCCATTATTTCATAGTATCTAGATCTCCTGTTCCTTACAGCTGTGGGATCCCCACTCGCTTCAAAAAATTAGACCAGTGTAGGGGAGTAGAATGAGGCCAAGGCTGGATTTGTCCGGTAAAAAGTGCAAGATTGAACAGAGGAGAGCAGACTGCCTCCTGACCTCTGTAGTGATGAGCCCATACCTCAGCCACCTAATTACCCTGATGGCTGATGTAGCTCACTTAACTACAAACTAACCTTCCGCAGGCCCAGAGGGCAGTCATACAGTTCTCCAGTGGAACTGGCGCAACAGCAAAGACCTGTGGAACTGACTTGAAAGAATATGTCAGGCTGTCAAAGAAAGGACCGATCGGCAGGAGTATACAGCTGCTGTAGGATTGCCCGAAGGGTTCATAAATTCAGTGCACAGCACAGACTGAGTGGGTGGCTTTGTTGGTTGGCTTTGTTTTCTTTAATTTTCCTAATATGCCGTGAGGAGATTGGAGTTCTCTTTGCATCAAAATGAGGCTACCAATGCTCCCTAGATGATGCCTCTCTTTCCTCCTGGGAAGAAACAAAAGGATTCCTGGAGAAACACTGCAGGGATCAGATGATCTTGCTTTATTAATGAATTACTTGGGATTTATTAGAATCATTCTAAAGATGTTGCTTCAGAAGATGAGGTGTTTGGTCATTATTATTCAAAGTCTGTCCTTCCCATGAGTGCGAGTCCTCCAGACAGCTCTAAAAACATTTGCTGGATTATGGCCCTCAATTTTTATAGAATTAACTAATGTTAAATACGGCGAAGATTTAAGACTTAGGATTGAACAGAAATATGCAGGAGATCCCACCTTCCCTGAGGTGCAAGACAAGAGGGTTGCAACCCAGAAAAGTGGCTTGATTGCAAAGGGGGAAAAAATAGACACGAGAGTGGAGAGATGCTGAATGCACGAACCAGAGTTAAGCAGGCATGTACCCTGGCAGAATTAACTCAGGCATCCTTGCATTGTTTCCTGCCATCCTCATCAACTTACAGAACAGTAGTCTTTTCACCATGGCCCTAAAGGGCAGTTTCAGCTGTACACCAATGGCTCACACAGCACTAGCAAAGAGGGGAAAAAAACAGAACCAGAAAATGACTTCAGTCATTGTTTCCTATTTAGAGCTACAAGGGAAAAAAAGAATCTAGGTCGTCATGTTATCGCTGCTCCACCCAGGACCAGGCTGAGTTCCCCAGAGCCTGGAAGACGACTGTTCTCTTCCCTGCATGACAACTGGACATGTGGAGGTCAGAAACCCTTCCAGGGCCAGCAAGGAGACTTCACCGCAAGTGTAAAGTTTCCAAAGTTGCCTGCACCAGGGAAAAGATTCCCAATATAGCTTTATAAATGGTAAAAAGAAACTCTTTTATGGACCTAGGGAGTGAGTCTAGAGGAGGGCTACAAAGACGCGCTGAGAGAGTTGGGGTTGTTCAGCCTGGAGAAGAGAAGACTCTGGGGAAACCTTATAGCAGCCTTCCAGTACTTCAAGGGGGCCTCCAGGAAAGATGGGGAGGGACTCACCTCGAGTACTGTGTTCAGTTTTGGGCCCCTCACTACAAGAAGGACATTGAGGTGTTGGAACGTGTCCAGAGAAGGGCTACAAAGCTGGTGAAGGGTCTGGAGGACAAACCTTATGAGGAATGACTGAGGGATCTGGTGTTGTTTAGCCTGGAGAAGAGGAGGCTGAGGGGAGACCTTATCACCCTCTACAACTACCTGAAAGGAGGTTTTAGAGAGATGGGAGCTGACCTCTTCTCCCTGGTGACAAGTGATAGGACAAGAGGAAACGGGTTCAAGTTATGTCAGGGCAGGTTTAGATTGGATATTAGGAAGCATTTTTTCACTGAAAGGGTTATTAAACATTGGAATAGGCTGCCCAGAGAGGTGGTGGATTCACCATCCCTGGAGGTGTTTAAGAAAAGGGTAGATGAGGTGCTTAGGGACATGGTTTAGAAGTGGTGGTGTTTTTATCAGGGTAGGTTAATGGTTGGACTTGATGATCTTAAAGGTCCCTTCCAACCTCACTAATTCTATGATTCTATGACTCTTTATCGGGGAGTGTAGCAATAGGGTGAGGGGGTTATGGTTTTAAACTGAAAGAGGGCAGATTTAGATTAGATAGTAGGAAGAAATTCTTTACTGTGAGAGTGGTGAGACACTGGAATAGGTTTCCCAGAGAAGTTGCGGATGCCCCATCCCTAGTAGTGTTCATGGCCAAGCTGGCTGGGGCTTTGAGCAACCTGATCTAGGGGAAGGTGTCCCTGCTCGTGGCAGGAGGGTTGGAACTAGATGATCTTTAAGGTCCCTTCTAATCTAAACCATTCTATGATTCTATGACTAAGCAGAATTTATTCTATTTGGGAAACCACTAAAGGCTGCTGGATTACAAGGAATAGTCAAAGATGAGGACACTTATCCTTTCAAGCCTTTTGCTGAATTGTCTCGTCAGGACTCGGAGCACTCCCTAGGCCCAGAGTTACCTTTCTCTAGGGACCTTCTCTAGGGACCAAGGACCTTTGGGTTTTCGGTGTGCTTAGTTTAACAAAGGGGGGTACTGGGAATGGAGGGATGGACTAGTTTTACCCAACACCTCCCCCTGGGGGCTCGTCATATAGTGCTGTTTTGCATGTTCAGTAAGCACAAGCAAGCAGCTACATCGTGCTCTTAGTCTTACGGCATTAACCGTGGTAGCAATAAGAACTACAGAAGTCTTTAAGATGGATAGATCAGCCCAAGCAAAGAATGTATTATAAACCAAGGCAGCAAAAGGTAGATTTCTCTGGAGGGAGACGGAGAATACATTTACATATGAAAATCTAATACACAGTGAAAAAGAAAAAGGGCATTACATAAATAATGCTAGGGAAGAAATGAAAAATATGTATTTTTAAACACATTCTAAAACTGGTTTCCAACATCTGCAAATGTGTTGCTCAGTGAAGCAGAGACCCAGAAGCAATAGGTATGAACCAGGCAGGCACACAAAGCCGTGTGATACACTGCAGAAGGTCAGTCATTCACAACTATCCTTTCCAGTTTCCTTCAGCTGTAAAGCATTGTAAGAGTATATGGGGGAGCATCTCTATTAATTTGCCTTTAATAACCTGTAGGCACTTGCTGTTGGACACTGTCACAAGTGCGCTACTCAGCTAAACAGATTCCTGGTGCGACACACTGCCAGTATGAAAGTAGAACACGAATTGCTGGAAAAGAGCACGAGCACATGGGGAAGGAGGTGCCCCCACGGGTGATGTGGTGCCCGAACACTCTGGGTCTCTCAAGAAGATACACATGCAGGATTCAGAACAAAGTGGGAATCTGAGCTGAGAGGAGCTCAGGGAAAAGCACACATTGCATTTTCTTGTGCTCCAGCTCAGAAGTTTATTCCACTCTGACGAAGAGAAGGGCTGAGGTGTCCACTCCTCAGGACTGAACCACCTCAGCCGCTCACCTCTACTGGAGCTGCTGCTTTGCCATTCTATATGAAGATGGCACATACATACCTTCCCCAGATCCTCACAATGGCAGCTGACAGCCTGCCCCTATAGAAAACCTGCACAACTATTTGCCCTCATTTCCCCTGTGGGGACAAGTGAAGCGATCGCTTTCTGGTTACTTTTGATACGTGAAAACTTACACTAAGCCAGCTGTAACGGCAGCTTTTGGCTGCTCCATTGATTTCCGCTTTACTAGGTTTGCAATTTATACTGCTTCACTTTAATAGAATTTTCCTGTCCTTCAATTCAAATTAACTAAAAAGACAGAAGGCAGCTCGCCTGTTTCCACTCAGGCAAAGTCACTTGTAAGACTCCGGTAGTAAAGCGGTGCACGAAGTCCACAGGCACCATGCAATGCTGGTGTCACCCAGTGAAGCAGCACTTCTAAAACGGACAACCGTCAGATTCCAGAAACAGAACAAGAGAGTCCTGTTAATTCGATAAAGAGTTACTTTACACTTTTCTGTGGTTGCCTTCTGGTCACGAGAAAGGCGAGAGCGGCATCACAGCTTCTTGCTCTGCCCGAGAGGTGGTTACCTTTCCCCTGAAGCTATTGTGAGCTCTCTGCTTGCTCTGGGTTTGCACCTCAGAAAGACATCTAAAAGTACCGCACGAGCAAAAGCAACAGCATGTGAGACAAAAGTAGATCCGTATCCATTTCCCCCTTGATAAGTACAGGTTGGTAGTAGGGGCTGAGCAGTTCCAATCAGCCTCAAAGAATAGTCCAAACTGAAATGAAACACAGCACAGCAAAGTCTGTAGCTTCAGTCTTAGCAGACAATGAAAGCGAGGACTGTATGCAACACCTGAACTATTTCAGAGTGACTCATGAGCTGACCAGACTGGGGGAAAAAAAAAAAAAAAAAAAGAAAGAAAGAGAAAAGAGAGAGAGAGAGAAAAAAGGAGTGATTTATTAAACAAAACCCTAATCCTCTGAGAAGATCCAATGGCCAAGAAAATGCTGGCTGCATCTGAATTTTCTCCCCTTGAATTTGAGATGAAAGTTGTGTATCTGCAAGTTGCTTCCAGTGGTGCTGGAGGGGACTTGTTGGATAGCTACTTGTACTGGGTTCCAGCAGGAAAAAGCTTTGTTTTTCCCTGTGGTTTATTTTTTTTGTCTTAAAGAAAAAACAAACATGACCATGTCTCTACATGAGGAAAAAAACTGCAAAAGCTCTGCTCTGCCCCTCACCAGTGGAGATGGATCCGTGCTTTTATTTACACTGCGTGACATCCAGGCAAGAATAAGCTCCACAGAAATAAATTAGGGCCTCTCCCTGTCAGTACAAATGTGCTCCTGGCTGCTAAGCCGCAGAATATGTCATAAGCCCCCACCTCCCCTCCAGAGAAAATTTTGCTGTGAAGATGGAGCCGCGCTGCAGATCCTACAGGTGATGGTAATTAGCACTGAAGAGGGAATATTCAGAGAGCAAACTGTCCTCACATGAGTAGGGCCACCACAGGCAACTGACTTCTCTGCTTGTGAAGAGGTAAAATTCTCCAGGCGCGTATAAAGTACATGTTTCCATCTGAAGAGCACAAAGGAGGACGTTAGCAGGACAGAACTTTCAGGGCTCCTCTGAGCATTGAGGGGGTTTGTTGTTGCTGTTTTAGGAAGAAGAAAAAACGCAATTTCCTAAATAATTCTGTTTGGAGACAGTCTTATTGCAGAATCTACTTTGAAGCATATTAAACTAAGAAGGAATAAGATGCTCTTGTTCCAGAATAAGAATTGCTCACGAAATGTTCTATTGCACTCTACATTCACAGCCTGCCTCAGATGCAAATGAACTCTCAAGTGCCAGCAAGCCCTCAGACAGAAGCTCTCCCCAAGCACTTTGCCGCAATGGGTTTAAACTCTGGCAGCATTGGGACCACATAAGCTAATGTCAAGGTGCTATTTGCCTCGGATGCTCGGCCGTTAGGAACGTTGCCAGGAAGAAGAAAAATCAGAGTTCACATGCAACCAGGGGCGAAGACTGTCTAACTTTCTACCTTGAAGAGTCGGACTGAATTTTAACATCTAAGAGGTAAATTTAACTTTCATAAACAGCCTCTTTTACTGCATGAAAGACACAGATATCAGAAGGGAGAGGTGCCACTGAACACGTTGGACAAACTGAGACCTCAGACTGCATGCTGCAAAAGTAAGGGTTTGTTTCAAAGCCACTAGAGGGGTCTGTTAGCTGAGCGTGGTGGTGGCCACTTCCCAGCTGCTGTCTCCAGCACAGGGCAGGCAATCTGAATTGGGGGTTCAGTTCCAGGGGTTTTCCCGTTCTGACCCAGGACAGTACAGCCTGCTGTTCTCCGCTCCTTTCCAAACCCAGGTTTGGAAAGGTGGTGCATCTGGGAGAAGGTTGGGTCACGGCTTTTTTCAGCTCCATTCTTGGTTCTATGACAGACTGTCTCCTGTTTGACAGAAGGTGGTTAAAGCTCAGCAAGGCTGAATGGCTTCTCCTGTACCAGGCAATTAGCCACCCTCCTGTTCTCGCCCCCCCGCCCCACCATGTTTTTTCCTTCAGTGGTAAAGTAACAAAAAAGCGGGGAGACAGGAAAAAAAGAGAGAAAGGGAAAATAAGAGAAAAATAAGTGAGCTTGTAAGAAATTTCAAATAAAGCATCCTTTTTGAAAACCTGTGGCATTAGAAAAAAAAAAAAAACCAAATTAATTATTTTTCATCCATCTCCAATTATCTTCTACATTTAGCAGCAGCAAAACTAAACCCATAACCTCCAAATTAGAGCATGAGCACCGGGGATCTATTACCATTTGCTGAACATGCAATAAGTAATTGGACCCTTGAACTAACACTATAGGGCACATCTGGAGATTGTCACTTAGGGGCCACATCTGTCACAAAGGAACCAATGTTCCTGGGGAGGATGTCTTTTTATAGAGCTACGCACCACTGTTCAAAACCACCCTAAAGCCACACTTCCTATCTACAAAGTGTTTAATGAAAATTTGCCCACGCATTAGGGTCCCAGCAATTTGTGCCTGCATTTCTTCCTAGATAAAATTAAGCAGGACTGGCAAAGAATTTGTGTCCCCTTCTGGCTCGGGCGTGCATCCCATTCCCCCTCCTCTCCATCCTCAGAGTCCAGAGAAGCAGGACTGCACTGAAAGAGCAGACAACCTCTGAAGGGCTATTGCCTGGGGCAGGAGCCTGCCTTCACCCCAAGTCCCTCCTTCTCACCTTCCAAAGAAGCTTTACACCCTTTTCTCTGTTAACTGCAAAAGTCAAGGAGACGACGTGACTCTTATAAACATGTACACGATACCTTGTAAGAGGCACACAGAGAGCACGTGAGCAATCTGTGCAGGGGCAGAGGAAGAATTTCACCCAGGTGCCCCTGTGTCAAAGAAAAGTTTCCAGCGGCCAAGTCCTAGTCACACATGGGCGCTGGCTCCTCAGAGCAGCGGCTATAGCAACGCAGAAGGAGCAAGAAGGCAAGCGCAGGGCACCTCAGAGACAAAAGAACTGAAAACAAAATGAAAACAAACAAAAAAAAACCCCAAAAATCAATTCAGTTGAACCGAGCCAGGGCGGGCGAAGAACAAAGGGTCAGAAGACAAAGCCGGAAACAATAGACCAGCAAGATTAATATCGGTTGTGAGGAAGAGCTAGGACACTACAGAAGGACAACAGAAAGATCAGCACAAATCGCACACGCTGCTGCACTTACAGAAAGGGCTTCATCTCACAACTTTGATTCCTTGAAACTCATGAGGGTCACTTACTAGGAGCTGTTTCTGTTTTCATTAACAGAGCCATGCAAATGAGATTTAAAGGCCACCCCAAACTTCCTGTGGTCTTTACAGCCCTGTTCTGATTTTTGCATATTCATGTCCTGGTCTAATTCAACTGGGGCAGGACTTCAAGATTTACGCCTGGGATTTCCCCAGAAGCAACAGATGCTCCAGCACCGTTTGACCTATGCGTGCGATGTCCATGGTACACTGGATGCTCTTGGCCAGTTGGACTGCTGCACAGCCATAGACTCAGCAGGCAATGCCACCAGCAGTGTATTAGCTAGCACTTCCAGAGGGCCTGCTCTCCCATGTAGGCCCAGAAAAGTTCCGTTGCATGGGCATAATATTGCTCCCTAGAAGTGCAGGACTTGCTGCCCATGGCCATACAGACCAATACACACAGAAAATGGCTCTGACCTCTAACTGATAACTGGGAAGACATGGATGAGCATCTTCAAAATCCACTTGGACTGCAATTTCCAGTGGGAAAACCAGGCCATATTAAGGAAAGCTAAGTGACCGTGAAATTCAGCTGATCCGATATATTCTCTTTTTCCTGTCCTCAGACATCAGCAAAGTGCCTCAGCGGGCTGTTACAAAGATGATGTTCTTTGCTGTAGAGGTAGGTTGGTTAGGGCTGGAAGGAACGGAACTTTAAGCTAATGATACTCAAAAGTATGAGCGGTCAAGAAACATTGCAAAACCATTATATTTAAAAGAATAATTGGGCAATCCCACATGGAGACAAATCAAGTTTGTCTGCTGTTGTATAGTGAAGCCTTTCTCAATTCTTCCCCCTTGAAGACCAAGAGCTCCTTTAGCTCTCTGATTATTGTAAAGAGGATTAGTTAAGTAGAAGTAGTCAGAGACCTGCCCTGGGCAAAGGGCAAACTGAATCAAACAAAGCCAGTTGACATTTCTAACCTGCGTAGGCAAAGCTGACCTTGTTGTCCCAGGGATGAGGAGTTTGGACTGATCCATTCCTCCTACTGGAAGATGGAAGGAGAGCACACAGGGCTAGGCTTGGGGGGGTGAGCCTGCCTGGTGAGTCCAATTTTCTGGTCCCGCTACTACTAATAGGATGGAAGAGATGAGGCAGCAGCTTCTGCTATTGGTGGGAAAGGGTCTGTCATCCACACAACAGCCTTCCCCACAGATGACACAACTCCTCCCTCAGAGGCAGCCCGGGTCTCCAGAGCTCTGGGGATTCCTTCTTCCTTTTGCAGACTGCAGCCCCCAGCATCTGCACAGCCCCTCTACCCACCCTGCCACCTTCACACCTTCACCTCTTCTGTGCAGGGGTTCCCTGGTACCTCCAGACCACACACATGGTAAGAGAGTAAAGCACATAATTCTATAGACAGAGACATTTAACTTCATTATAAATTTCCTCCAGCTCAGGAAACCAGGTGTATAACCTCTCATACCTGCCTGACACCATAGCAAATTGATTCAAAACCTGTAGTATCCTGCAAAAGCTAATGTCGCATAGCAGAAATTCTTTTAACAGTCTATTTACATCAACGCAATTTTAAGAGGAGCTTTTATTTCTGTTACTCCAATATGGACATTTTATATTCTCAGAACAACCTCTCTCTCTCCTGGGATACTTCACACTAAAATACAATCCAGGAGATTTACAAGGGACAGACAATAGTGTTCTTCACGTTGCTTTAGAAGTCAAGGAGACTGTGTTTCCCTTTGTATTAAAGCTTAGGAGCTGTGCACTTAAAGAAAAAAAAAATCTTAGCGAGAAGGATGAATGCAATCTAACAACTTTAAGAGAACCCTGCAGCTCATTTTATGGTTGGGCTGTTGAATTCTGTTGTCTTTGTCTGCTTCTCATCATTTGGTTTCCTGAACCCCTATAAAAGAGACCATGAACTGCAGCTTCTGTTCACCATGTTCCTTCACTGCTTGTAAGCGCTAAGCTGTGGCTAAATGAACAGGAGAGTGTTCCCAGCCTCTCCTGCCACAACTTCTGCATATCATTTTATGCATGCAGAATGCCATTCATTTTATAAAAAGATTTTGCTTTCTGCAAAATTTGCAGTCACCTCTAGGGTGGAACTGTACAACGTCAGATGTGTTTTCCAATGGAGTGCACACAGAAAAGGAGGTTTGCAAAGGGTACAACAATTATTGAAAGGGAACGGAAGCTCCCTGTTTGTACCTTTGGGGTGGCGAGAGAGTATAAAACTCCCTCAAAGTGGAGCTTCTGTTTAGTTCGGTTCTCTTCAGTATCAGCAATGCAGCCCACAAACTGAAACACTGGCAAGCAAGTTTGCTGATGACACAAAACTGGGAGGGGTGGCTGACACACCAGAAGGCTGTGCTGCCATTCAGAATGACCTGGGCAGGCTGGAGAGTTGGGTGGAGAGGAACCTAATGAAGTTCACAAGGGCAAGTGTAGGGTCCTGCACCTGGGGAGGAATAACCCCATGCATCAGTACAGGTTGGGGGCTGACCTGCTGGAAAGCAGCTTTGCAGAGAGGGACCTGGGAGTCCTGGTGAACAACAGGATGACCATGAGCCAGCAATGTGCCTTTGTGGCCAAGAAGGCCAATGGCATTCTGGGGTAAATCAAGAAGAGTGTGGCCAGCAGGTCGAGGGAGGTCATCCTCCCCCTCTACTCTGCCCTGGTGAGGCCACATCTGGAGTATTGTGTCCAGTTCTGGGCTCCACAGTTCAAGAAGAACAGGGAACTGTTGGAGATGGTCAAGCAAAAGGCCACGAAGATGTTTAGAGGACTGGAGCATCTTTCTTATAAGGAAAGGCTGAGGGACCTGGGTCTTTTTAGTCTGGAGAAGACTGAGGGGGGATCTTATTAATGCTTATAAATACTTAAAGGGAGGGTGCCAGGGGGATGGGAACGGTTTTCTTTCTGTGGGACCCCGTGATAGGACAAGTGATAACGGGCAAAAACTTGAACATAGGAAGTTCCATCTTAACTTGAGGAGGAACTTCTTTACTTTGAGGGTGGTAGAGCGCTGGCACAGGCTGCCCAGAGAGGTGGTAGAGTCTCCGACTCTGGAGACATTCAAAACCCACCTGGACGCCGTCCTGTGCAACTGCTGTAGGTGACCCTGCTCTGGCAGGGGGGTTGGACTGGATGATCTCCAGAGGTCCCTTCCAACCCCTGTTATTCTGTGATTCTATGAACAGCCCCCACAAAGGGCATTCCTGCATCAGAGACCACCCACAGGCCTGCTGCATGGCCAAGGCAGAGCACCCTCCTGCATCCAAAGATGCATGACAAACTGAGTCTTTATACATATGGAGACATTCACTTTGAGTCTAAAAGTAGCCAGGGAAGCATAAGCATTTGTTTCCAGTCTCTTCCATTTGGCAGTCAGAACTGAGACTTATACGTGCATGTTTGTTGCATTACTGTAAAGATCCCCACTCTCTACGGAATCCTATTTTGTCTCCTCCTCTGGTAGAAAATGCTGAGGAATGAAGAAGATTTTGCTTGCTGCAAGGAAGAGTACAACAGTGAGGTCAAAACTGATGCAACCTGTGTATTTATTCAGATGCAAATGCAGTCTGATATGAAGTCCGGCAGATGATGTTTGAGGGCCCCATCAGTACCACAACAGGCACTTTATAGATTCTGTGTTTTTCTTCAGTACGGCTGCTGTTACCAAAAGCTTCCTGTACTGATGCCTACAGAACTCAGTTTCATTTCTTTAGGAGAAATTTATAAAAGAAATTTATTATTAAGCAAGGTCATCACCTCCATTACTTCAGAAAGGGTCTTTTCATATATAAAGGCTTCACTAGCTGCATTTACTCTTGCATTTAAAACATGCCCTGCCCCGACTTTCAGTTACTATCACTTGTGTCCTAATGCTCAAAAGGTTTATGCTTTGTGAAGGAAGCAAAAAAAGCAGCTTTTAACCCCAACAGTTTACTCCTCCTTCCTCCTTCATAATAAAAGACAGAGGTTGGCTAAAATTCCAAATAGAAGCAACAAGTTTCAAAATTACTACTCCTCCTACACATACAACTGCCTTTCTCACACGCAAAGAAAAAAAAAAAAAAATCGAAAGAAAAAAAAAAAAGCTCCCACTCATGTTGTAGCAACTTCACTGTCTTACTGTAAAACCCCTTCAGGGATCCTGCAGGATCAAATTGAAAGAATTTGAAGACACTGCCTCCCGTGAAGTGACCTAGAAAACCGCCACCACTTTTAAGAGGCCACCTTGGAATCTGTGCAGGAATAAAATCCTTCATAGCATATGGAGCACCTTGGTCATGTAGAGAGAAAGTTCAATGACCCACTAGCCCAGTGAGTTATTGTGCAACAGCAGTACTCCTGAGACAACTGGTGGGAGACTTGTTTGCACACAGTCTGTCCCCTTCTACCCCATTCTTCAAACTTAGAATGAAAATTTGTACAGAAGTCTTCTGATTTTTTTCCTGCCCTCTGGTGGCAAGAAGGTGGGTATTGAAAACACAGACCAAGAATGTTAACAAGAAAACCAAGAGACATTGCCCAGCGCAGTCTGGTTTTTCATTTCATATCATCTAAATTAAGGTGAAGCGAGAGGGAGCATTCATTTAAGCAGCTGTAATGAAAAAAGATTGATTGAAAAGTCATTTTTGCTCCATTTCTTATGGATAAGAGTCCCAGGTGTCTGTTTTCCTTATATTTTCTTTTTAATGGCTGTTCCCTATTCAGCCCGTAAGCTTCAAGGTCAGCGCCAGGTCAAATCACGCTTAGCACAAGATGCTTTGCATCTGCAAACCCAGCTGTGGGATCCCTCTCCCTCTCCTCTTGCACTGGGACTTCCATTCTGAGCTCCCAGCCCGGCAAACTATATTAAAGTAAAACAAATAGGGTACAAATTTTCATTTTTTGTTGTGATATGGTGGATGCCACACTGCCAAATGTGTTAGAAAGATGACAAATGACATCCTACTAATAGAACGTGTTGAGTCAATGATTAAAGTACATGTTTAGGTACACCTAGACGTGTTTAAGCTTGCAATTACTGTGAGCCAAAGCATACAGGGCAAACTTAGACACGGTAGTCACCACATGTCTCCTACAACTTTCCATGCACCTCAATAGTGAGGGACAGTTGCTTGTCTCCCACAAAGAAAATAAAATCAAGTAGGCAAAAGGAGGAAAATAAGACTGTAAGAATACTGGGGGGGGGGGGGGGGGGGGGAAATACTCCTATCGCCAGACCTTGGATAACACCCAAGCCTTTGGAAAGCTGGCTTATCACCAGCGTTTAGAGGGTAGGGACTTGTACAGATTTTACAAATACATATTCATGCACACTACATACATATATAGGCATTATCTGACATGTAACCCTATCTGTAAGAGTTAATAATTTACTCGCCTTAACAGTATCATGTGGAAGACACAAAATAGCATATGTTTTCTTAAATAAAAATACTGGGGGGGGGGGGGGGGGAAATGAGGAAAAATATCTAAGAAAGGAAAAGAATCTAAACCCACAGCTTCAGAAAAATCCCTCAGAAGTCTGAACAGCTCATGAGAGATGAGTTCAAGCTGTAAGATGAATTCACACCGTTTTGTGTTGCACTATAAAAGCCCTCCAGGAGCAGCAGTGACTCCAGTTGGTTCGAAAACGGTCTATAAGAGCAAAGTGAAAACAACAGTCCTCTCCATCCTAGACCCTACCCCTACTTACTCATCCCCCAAACATGACACAAGCATCAATGCTCATGATGACTGTCGCAGCCTGAGGAGGAGAGCACCGTCCTACCTTTGGATGTAAAAGGTACTCACGCGAATACACTCTCTGGTGACTAACGCGCCATTGCTGTCCCTGAACTTCACAACAAGCAGTTAAGAACTATCAGGAAAAAAACTTCCTAAAAAGGCTAACCTGAAGCATCGTAATAACTCTTAAAAGACCAAAACAGAAACAAAAGGTTCTTAATCCATCTTTCTACGAAGAGGCCCTCTGGGGTTCTGTCTGCCTTTTAAGGAAGTGAGCTACAGCTCAGCAGCTGCACCATGTGTGAAATATTATAGCACTTGTTTTTAACTGCTGGATGAGATGCCTAATGATTCTAGGGGGGTCTGGCTACTGCTGCAAGCACTCCGCAGCTGTAAGGAGACAGGGGGGTGTATCCAAGTTTACGATGCTTGTATATCTGTAGGATTACGGGGTATGCGTATCCAAAAATTCAGTTTTCAGTGGATTCTTCATAATGGAATGCGAAGGATGACACAAAAACAATACAGCTCTTAACGGGGAGACGACCTTAGGGTCTTTTCCCACAGGAACACAAAGATCCTTCCTTAAATATAGTCTGTGGGTAAAGTGGAGGACAAAGGACCGATAGATAGGACCAAGCATATCCTGATATATCAAGGCTACACTCATCAGAGTATCTTGCCTAATCAAAAAATGGAAGATGTAAGAGGGAGCTTCTGCCAAGCCCCAGGAAGGTGGTGTTTGGACTACACAGATCTGTATATCCTTAGCAGAGAGCAGGCCAAAGAGGGCAGGAAGAAATTTGGCTACCTCAAAGACAGGTATAAAAATGAGTAAGGAGTTACGAGCTTAGAGCTTTAAAGAGGAAGACAGAGCCTGAACTGAATAAAACCCAAGCTAAAAAAATGAAGAACAAAAAAAGAAAGCTTGTAACTAATTATCTATTCCCCTGCTGGCTGATTCTCCAGGCCTCGGCAGTCACAATTCTGCTCTTCCGTAGACAAGATGCTGCTCGCACCTGGGGAATCTTTGGGATTAGCTTCCATATCTTAATACTTCAGGTGGTGAGCATAATCAGACATTCAAGAAGAAATCTCTCTACCAAAAAAAAAAAAAAATCTGACATGTTCCACATGCACTGGGCTGGCATTTGGATATTAAATCTGCAACACCTAACTCTGCCAAAACGCTTCCCAAGACTCCAGAAATAAAATTCCTCATTGTGCCCTCACTTGACTGCCAAAGGGATCCTTTTATCCCTTCTTTTGACCCTCCCCCACAAAAGTTTCCAAAGATGGAGCAAGCACCCACTTTCGCATTTGGCAATGCTAGAAACAACGCAGCAACGGCCTTGAAATGTTTGCCATTTCTACTTGTCTCGATGCTAATTATACACACAAGGCAGCTTCATCTGCACTGGGCAGAATGGCTCAATGCACAGCGGAGTTCAGTGCCTTCAGATCCGTGCATTTCCAAGCGAGTCAAGCGTGCATTATAACCGCAGTCACAGCAAGTTTCTGATGTGCTTCTCCAAGACCGACCCCTCCTTTTTTCTTATTTCCCCCCCTCTCTTTTTGTTTTAATTTTTCCTACAAAACACCGAGTTTCTCCGAGGCAATCAGAGCATGACTTCCATCCAGCTGTTTCATCAGGCTAAGCGTGCCACCCGCTTTTGCACATTCCCTTTCCCCCCCCCCCTTTTGAATAAACTCTCCATTATCAAAATAAAACAATGCCATTTACAAAGTACCACCTCAGCAGCGTGCCTCAGCCCTCGTTTCACAGGGCTATGCCAGCAGCCACAGACAGAACCAAAGCACCCAATTAAAAATCCATATTCGTTAACAAACATCACGTGTACTCTCATGCCCTGCATTGACTGTGCCACCAGAGAAGACGGGAGACTCGCTGAGTTTTCCTGCTCTCAGTCTAAAGCACCGCTTTATTAGAAGGGTTTTACCTTTGCTACTCCACAGGCTGGCAAGAAGAGGCCCAGCGGCCCGTTAGCCCATCGGGCTAGGCCAGCAGAAGTGGCAGCTGTTGACCTTTTGCCTTAGAGAGATGCCAGACGTAGGACCTTGCCAGGATGAGAAGCACACAGAGAACACCACGAAACCGTGCCAGGCCTTTCCCACTGAGGTCTTTAGGTACCAACAGGGCCGGCTGCAAACCAATCTGCGGCGTTACAAGCAGCCAACGTAATAAACTCTGCATATGCTTGATTGCCGCAACTCACGGGCTAGGCAGGGCCAGATCCAAGCCGACGCAGTAAATTAGCATATTGCCTTGGCTCCAGGGAAGTTACTTTGATTTACACCATCGACAATTTACCACCGCAGAAAGTCACATACCATAAGTACAATATTTCAGTCCTATACAATGAAGTTATATGAACGCGTGCCAGGATTATTTATTTATTTGTACCCACAAGCCTGAGATTTACAACTCTTTACAAATACAAGCTGGGCAATTTGCTTTCTATTTTTAGCAGGAATGCTTTGTGCAGGGAACAGCTGTCAGCCACTGGGAGCTCTGCTCCTCAGAGCAGCAGCTTCAGACAAGTAGAGGACTCTGAGAATTAAACTGGAGAACTGGGGTCACTGCTTTGTGGTGGAAAAGAAGCCGAAGGTAGTAGAGAGCAAGAAAACATAAGCACTTAACAGAGAACCACTCCCAGAGCTTTTCCAGCCTGTTTTCCTTTTAAGAAAAGGAGCCTTACACTATCACATTGCGTATCTACACATGTGACGGTCAATTCTTCCCGAATAGCTTCAGAGCCCACAGTCCAATTCTGACCAGCAAACATCCACAAGTCTCACATGTAATATATTCCGACCGGCCCCAAGGTAGCAGGCAGCTGGGTAGAGGACAGAGATCCTGCTAATATCCTTACTGTGGAAAAAACTGTTGTGTGAAGCTGTGGTTGCCCCATCCCTGGAGATGTTCGAGGCCAGGATGGATGGGGCTTTGAGCAACCTGGTCTAGTGGGAGATGTCCCTGCCCACGGCAGGGGGGTTGGAACTGGATGATCTTTAAGGTCCTTTCCAACCCAAACCATTCTACGATTCTATGAATTCAGCCTTCTGTCAGATCTGAAGCTATGCAAACCGAATACACACATTGATAAGAAATCAGATCTCACTAGATCTGTCGTCTTCGTGCAGACGCTCACCTTGGCACACGAAGGAAGATGGTGTTTCCCCAGGGTGGACTCGTGCCGTGATGAACACCACTTTCTGTTCAGCCCCGGGACGCAGGTTCGCTGCAGCAGAAGGGGGTGGCAGGGGACAGAGGGAAAAAGAGAGATAAAGATTCTTAAACTGGGTCCCATATGTAGGACACAGAGGGCCATTAATATTAAAGCATATCCTTTTATTAAAATCGGTCATACATTATAAATAAGCACAATCTATAATTAAAGGAGGCAGCATCACTGGGTCTCCATACCAGGCCATATAGCAGACTGCACAAGGGCTGCAAATCTAATGACACGCAGCCAAACTCGCAACACCAAAGTTCGCTCTCTTTTTAAAAAAACCAAGATTTACTACAGCAAGTTTAACTGCACTGTAATTGCTCTCTCGCTTGTGATAAATGTCCCCCTGGGGTGACAAGACGAACAGTGGGGGTCCATTCACAACATAAAGCCAATTGCACCCTGCATTACACTTGATACAACCCTTAACAGTGCCAAACAACGGTAAAGTGCTAACAAATGACATTTATTAGTCTTTGCTCTGGGGGATTTTGGGTTTGGGTTTTTTTGGGGGATTTCATTTTTTTGTTTGTTTGTTTGTTTGCTTTTTTTAAAATCTCAACTCTTTGGGACCACAGTTGCCCTGGCTGAAAATGGTGTTCAAAACCAATCAGGTATGGAAAAAGAGACCGGGATCAATTCCAGCAACCTTCTCCAGTGAGGGTGTGAAAATGTGCCGGGTCCCCTTCAAATTGCAGATAGGCAGAAGGGAGACTTAGATCCCAACTACACTGAACTTTACACCAGTATTGAAACCACACTAGTTTGGCCATTGTTTCAGCCATAAACTACGTGGATCAAGCAGGATCTTTTCTCTGTTTGTGCAGTGACCGCATATAATAAACAGGAAATAAAAATTACACTCCTTCAGAATGGGTTCTGAGAATTTTAAAGACCATAAGAGGTCAGGACCTCAGCGAGATACCTTATCTCGATCTGAACACACACAGCAGGGGTAATACTAAACACAGCAGGATCCAATTGCTAGAGACAGTTTAAATCTTTGTTTTGAAATAAAAAGTTTACACACTGAAACACGACTAGAAACTAAATCCAAGCTTTTTTTAAATTAGGCAGATGCATTACATATATATCCAAACATAGACTTAATTTCAAAGATGTTTCGAGTCCTCAAGACCGTACCTGAGTTATTTTTTTAATTTCCTGAATTCTTAGAAATGCTCGTTTCCCCCAATGGTAAATCACACGTAACAGCAGCACAGGAATAATCAATATATTTTCGGTTGTTCTCAGGAGAGAATCTCAGCAGGTTTCTTTTTTATTTCCTTCACCTCTCTAAATGTCCTACAGCTGCTCACCCTGTAACTTCACCATTCATTTGTTCTTTCATACCCCAGCTTCACCACTCTCTGGTGTTTTTGAGTCCCAGAGGCAAAGAAATATAAGAAAGAACGTCTCTGACAAACATAGCAGCTGGTGGGGACAATTCTGTCTGCAGAAAAGTGGGAGGCAGCAAAAAAGAACACAACACCACCAGGTAAAAGATGATGACCACATCATTTGCATTAACGTTAAGCAGTGTGGGAGGAAAAAGACAAATCAGCAAACCAACTTTAACAAACAAAAGGCTAGGATCACTTTTGCAAGAGGAGAGGAGTTTTCCTCCTCTCTTGGAAAAATAGCATTAGTCTAAAGGGACAGTGGCTCAGCACAGAAGTGATGCTCAGCAACACGACAGTCACTTTGCAGCTGGAACAGCTCCTTGGTTAGGAAATCTTTTGGACAGAGGATTAGTTTGGGTGGTTTTGTGGCTTTAGGTTTGTTTAGTTTTAATTACAACATTTTTGTTATTTATGCTTTACCCTTTGTAGCCATTATTAAAATCATTAGTCAGTTCATTCTCCCATGGAACTGAAGAGAACTTTGCCAATTTAGGGCTCAGTGCAAAGCTGTTTGGAGTCAATGGGAGATGTGGCACCGGGTGCTAACCAGGACCTCCCTCGCCCGCTTCCTTGGGGGATGGAAGGGCACCAAATTACCACCCCGCACTCAGTGCCAAGCAACTTCACTCCACCTTGGTTTACAGTCCCCAGTGCATCCCTCACTTTCCAGCCCAGTACACGTGCTGCAGATTATGAATGCACAACTTTGCAATGTACAGACCCCCCCATAACACCCAGCCTCCTAGGCATGCACTGCTCAAAATAAGCACAGGCACAGCTGGCTGTCCATCTTCATGTCAAGCCCAGCAATACCTTTATAAATCTTTTTTTTCAAGCAATAGACTGAATTATTCATACAGAAACAATAAAACCTACAGCATATGTGACTGTGCACATGTGTATTTCTTTCTGGTATTTGGACTGGATGAAATAACGTGACCTGTTAACTTTTTTTTTTCAAGCGTCATTTTCATTTTTAGTGTTTAGAATGTGTGCATCTGCATGAGCAAACATTTCTTAAATGTTTCTATTAACATTTTGGAAACGCATATATCTTTAACAGAGCTTCTAGGCTAGGAAAGCCTAGAAGGTTCAGCAGTGCCTTGTAAATGTGGGTGAATCTGGTAAAAGTTGCTTTGGTGAGTAAAGTACCTGCCTAAGTACAAGGCTCTGTCTATATATGGAAAGAAATTAAACTGGCAGACAAGCTTTCAGTTCTGCAAGTCCTCTTCAATCACAGTTCAGCTACTCCAAAAACACTGGTAAAAGGGGGACATATAGGGCAACACAGATGCCCCATTAGCCAACCTATGGGACAAGGTGCACCAAGAGCTTTCGGTAAGAACCAGAGACAAGTTCATACTTAATACCATAACACCTAAGAGTTTGAGATGGGGACTTAGTCCAGCTGGTGCAGGAAATGCATTATTTAGAGGCTGGGCTCCCAGCCCGAGACCTAACCCACCATCAGCACATTATAACATTGTCTTTGAACAAGAGGTAACTGGCACAAACTTGAACATAGGAAGTTCCATCTTAACATGAGGAAGAACTTCTTTACTTTGACCTTTTACACCCACTTTGAGGGTGGCAGAGCACTGGCACAGGCTACCAGAGAGGTGGTGGAATCTCCCACTCTGGAGACATTCCAAACCCGCCTGGACGCCGTCCTGTGCAACTGCTGTAGGTGACCCTGCTCTGGCAGGGGGTTGGACTGGATGATCTCCAGAGGTCCCTTCCAACCCTGACCATTCTGTGATTCTGTGGTAACCCACACATCCAGACACTGCACTGGTGGTCTTGGAAATCATATATTCAGCATTACACTCTTGTCTTGGTCTCCATAACATCCTGTGAGAAAAGGAATGGCGAGTATGTATGTGCATGCCCACACCTCCAAATACTCCCCTAAATCCAAACAGCAACAGCACTGTCCTCTCTTGGTGCTTTTATATATAACCTAAAAATGAAAAAAGTGAACCTCTGCGAAGGTGGCAGCGCCGCCTCCTTGAAAGTGCATTTAAGGAAAGGCAAAAACGCCACACAGGTAGTGAGGAGTGAGAGGGGGGAAAGTGAGACACAGCCCTGTGAGCACCAGGGTGGGAGTGGGAGGGGAGGGATTGCTCCAGCTGCCGGGGCAGATACTCTCTTGCAGCCCCCGTGGAAAGACATCCACACTGCAGATTATGGAGGACCCCACGCTGGACCGGATTCTCCTGAAGGACCACGGGAAGGGCCCAGACTGGATCAGGGGAAAGTGTGAGGAGGAAGGAGCTGCAGAGAGGAACTGTTTCAGACTGACCACAACCCTGGCACCACTGGGGGCAGCGGGTAGAGGAGTTGGGAGTGAAATTGGTCCTGGGAAAATAGGGAGGTCGGGGGGAAAATGTGTTGTTTACTTTTTCTCTTTGATTCTCACTATACAAGTCTATTTTAATTGGCAAAAATTAAATTCATTTTCCCCCAAGTCAAGACAGCTTTGCCCACGATGGGAATTGGTAAGTGATATCTCTGTCTTCATATTGACCCACGAGCCTTTTCATCTAATTTTCTCTCCCTGCCCTGTAGAAGAGGGAGCTGCTGGGTGGGCGCCTGGCCAAGGTTAACCCACCAAACCAATAATGGATACAACTGCAAACCACTATTTCATACTTTAATTTAAATATTATATTGAAAACACATCCTATTTTCTACTTCAGGATTGAAAAGATCAATCAAAATTAAAGATTAAAGCGTATAGCTTTGCTCAATAGATGCCAAAAGCACTTAAGCAAAATGACAGAAAGACACGCTCCATTTAGCCACGACTTTGCCAGTTGTGGAAACGCAGAGAAATAGTCTATTGTGGTACCCCTTCTACCGTCATAGCAGTGAATCTTAGAAACAAAACTGTTTGACGAAAAAGTTTTTGACGGGAAGAAATTTATAATTTCTGGAATTATTTCATTTTCATTTTGTCTTCTGGAAAGTATCTTGAAGATTAAACTAAATATTTTCTTTTCCCTCTGAAGGGTACCACTACGATAATCATTGATAATACTAGCCTTGACTTAAGATCCCTATGGGGACCAAAACAATCTGCCACTGCGTTATGCCCTCGTAGCCTACTACTCACCCACCGCTATCCTATCGCTCTGCTGCAGAGGAGAATTCCTTTGGGCAAAGCTGTGAAGACCTAAAGTGCTAGTCGGAATAAACAACACCAACCTCAACATCTATTCTGGGTCTAAAGCTACCACAGTAAAGCGAATGTCATACTGAAAAGAAACCCAGTTATCTGCAAGCGAGCAACTCTAATCTCTCACTCTGAATATCACTCGTGCCGTTTGGCCCTCAACTCATGTTCCTTCTCCTCTAATGCTATAGCATGTACAAGCCAACCACTTAAAGCAATCCCACTGGCAACAATCCCCCAGCTCTCACCCAGGAAACAGCGATTTCCACTCTTGGTTACATATTACACCAGTGCAACTAAAACAGTCCCACAGAAAACATTTTCTACTAAAAAAAAAGAGACAGATCAAAATCTAAACCTTCATGGGAAGGCAGCAAATTCATTTAGCCATTTTCATTCAATGTTCATTTTTATGCTACTATAAAGACATGAAAATGGCAATATTTGTATGTAGTAGCTTGATAATAAGCATCTAGAATTTTCATGCAGAAATATTAAGTTTACGGCATCCCATTCACACTACCAAAATGAAGTCCTGTAACAGAACTGAGGCAGAACTGCGTTCAACATCCAGGATCTTTCCAGCTACCACATCAGACCAGAAACAGACTGCAGAGAGATTGCAGATTTGTGGTTTCTTTAAGGCTTGTAGCCACGGTACGGTAATGATGTAAGTTCACAAATTAGTACTAAGGCTGATGGAGTACAAAGGATGAGCAAGTCTGACCCTAGAAGTCTACTTCAGAGAGCTTTTAACTGGTGCCCATCGGGAGAACTTGGAACTGAATTCCACTCCTTTGCAGTAGGCTCCAAAGTTGGGGCAAGGTACTAGGAAAAGCTTGCCTTTCTCCACTCCCACCTTTCGCCCTATCTGTAGAAGACCAGGAGGCTCTAATCAGAAGAACTGTAAATCCATCACCCTAAAAGCATATGCCTTAAAACAATCATTTGATTTAAATGCCCTCATATATTTTCATGAAATACATGTAGCCTTTGCAAATAAATTCCATAATGTCTTCCTTTCTCAGGTACTTCGCAGTATGAGGTGGGCTGTTGCCAGCATTTTACATTCAAAACCCTGTGAGCTAAAGACTCCACAGAGGAAATCACGAGAACTTATTGCATTACACTTCACTGTGCCGTCTCAGCTTGTCTGTGTCCGACAGAACGGTAACATCTGCGTCGGAAGCGAACGCTGATGTCGTTGCTGTCCCCACTGCCTGGTCTCTACCACATTAACCTCCTTTAGCAAATCAAATCCAAGCAGCATTTACTGTACTCTGGCTTTTCCTAAGAGACCAGATTAGCACCTAATTCCATTTATTTTTGTTACTTCTGGTCACAAATGTCATTTCAGGTAAGAGTGCACATCTCAGCAACGCAGAGTGCAAAAGAACACCATTTTTGGTCACTACCAAATCCCGCTGGACTTGGTGAGGTCAAATAAACACAAACTTTTCTTTCTCGCCTTCTTATATTAAGCTTGAGTTTTTGAAGGTCAGACACCTATTCCTATGCACTTTTACGTGTACAGGGAGGCAGCAGTATTTTCGCACTCATGCAGAATCCATGGGAGGTCCGTTCTGCGCAGGGGGAGCACTGCTGGGAGGTGCCCTCATTGCTCATTGACTCACCTCACCTCCCACCGTGCTTAGATAGACCCATCTGGAGCGCAGAGGAGTTTTGTTTAAGCAAAGCCTCACTCGTGCATGGACCTTCTACCCAGCAGTGGTCCTGCACATAATGCTCAAAATCAGACCCAAACTTCTCAAGTTTTGGATTTTCAGTCAGGTTCTGACCCTGAATCTGTCAGGTGCTTCAATCTGCGATTTGACAAACTTCTGTTGTGTTTAAAAACGTGCTTAAAGGTAAGCGTTGGCATAAGAGCTTTGCTGAATTTGGGCCGTTTAGCAGGAAGGCTGCCTCCAAGATCATTGTCACAATGTTTTAAAGTTGGAGATTGTGCAACTATTATCCTTTATTGCCCATTTTATGCCAAAGTCTCTCTTTCTTTTTACATTCCTCTTAAAAGCAAAGCTATTTTGGAGCATTTAATATTATTTAATCTCTTTACTCTGGCAGCGTAGAAATTACAGGGACCATTACAATGGTCCTGTGTGTGCGTATGCTTTATTGATGTATATGCTGACCTAATATCAAATTGATTTTGCTCAGCTTTTCTGCTGACCATGGAAAAATGCAAATTGGGTATTATATTTGCACACTAATTTTATTGGGCCCCTGTGTCTTCATAAGAAGATAAAGTTTGGGCTAATAAAAATAAAACATTTCTGGTGCTAATATAGGCAAATGTTTATGTAGGCAGGTAACAAATTGGTTTGTCATTTAGGGGAACATAAAGAGCACTAAAATCATCTTTAGGCAAAACAGATTGGTGGCTTTTGCTTAGCTTTTAGCTTTCATTTGCAAAATCAATTTAATGTAGCACAGTGTCTCAAAGACAGGGTGACACAGGATTAAGACATTCATTGTGTTCCCCCTCCATAACTCCCCCTTATTCAGAGGCCCTGGGATTTGGGTTTGCTCTTGTTCAAAGCAAATTAAATATATTCCAGCAGAAATGGGAAAAAAGGAACATTTAGACTTGTGCCATATGAGAGCATCCAATAGGGACAAACGCAGGGGCAGGGTAGGAAAGTGGGACTCAGTGTCCTGAAGGAAGGTGCTCAAAGACTTATCAACACTTGTCAGTGCCACCAGGAATCTGAAAGGGTAATACTTGTATGATCTCCTTGCCTGGCTATTTCTTTGTTCTTCCTTCCTCTTTCCTCTTTAAGTCCTCTGTAACAATGCCTTTCACATCTCTTTAACAGCCAACAATCTCCGCTGGAATGCAGCGAAATGAACTTCGATGACAGTTTAAGTAGATGGGCATATATCAACAGCCTAACTTCTATTTATTGAAATGAGTTGACCTATTTAAATCCCAGAGCAGGCAGTATTTCCATCCAGCTCTTGTTTTTCATCCCCTCCTTCTCCTTCCCTCCCTCAATTGCAGGGTATTTTGGAGGGGTTCCATGCAGTGGGAGGTTACATAAACAGCTTCGATGTTAATACTTGACTGCATCTTCAACCTAATAGCCCAGCAAAGGGATCTGACTGGAAAGCAAAAGGCCAGAAATATCTCCTGGTAAAATTATGCTGAAGCATAGATCAAACGACACCGCAGAGCTATTTGCAAAATCAGAAATGGCAAACGACTATAGAGCAAGATCCCCTTTACCTCCCAGCCCCACTTGTTTGTTTTTAATCTTCATTACATCTTGCAAGCAACCGTTTTTCCATTTGGGCTTTCTGATACTGTCAGTTTGTTACGCTTCCGAGGCAGGAAAATTAACCACATGTAAAACCAGTCAAGGTACGCTCACATCTTTCCTCCCTCTTTGTCTCCAATAAAAAAAAAATAAAAAAAAAGAAATCACTCCCCCCAAAAATGAGGTTTTGTTTTTAAATTATACATACACATTTGAATTCTGGAACATACAGACCTATGAATAAGAACAGAAATCTGGAAAATGAACAGCACATTATCGTCCTCAAACGGCCAAGGTGATGACAACTCACAATTAAGGATGCAGACAGTAGCATTTAATGTCACCTACCTGCATCACCGTCATATCATAACAGTTTAGCAGGCAGGTCCCCAGCCTGCTTTCTTTTTCCCTCTCCTGCTTTGCTATTTATAAAGTCGGGTTGGAGTGTAGATAAACCCCTTGCCCTCCAGAGACCGGAGGCAGGCAGTAAATTATGGGAAGGCTAAGTGGTACATCAAATGTGTCTCCTCAAAGCTATATATCATCTTGTTAAATTTGATGTCTAGTCCCAGAACCCCAGAAATCATTCCCAAAATCCCAGAAAACGCATGTGTCCTTCAGATGATATAGAACAAGAAAGTAAAGTTTACCTGCAGGGAAAAGAAAAAAACACCAAGCCAAAAACATTCTAGCCATGATTTGCTAAAAATCTTCATTTTACTTGAGTGTCTTTCAACGCTATTCCCTTAAATTCCATAGAGTGAGAACTCACCCATCTGTATTTGAATACATGAACCCTGATCTGCAGTACTCATCTCGTTTTTTTTTCTTGCAATGGTCGACATTAAGTTACAAACTGAATAAACCCAAACACGTCCTATTTATCTCTCCCTAAAAATTTTACACCAGATAGAAACGCAGTAGCTTACGTATGTAGCAGCACTTCTCCAGTTACCGTCAGTAACAGTAATAAAGATCTTCAGCCATTCCACAGGGTTCTCTTAACTGAGCTCCAGAACCCCACATCGGTGAAGACGAGGTGGAAACACCAAGGAGCTGCCTGCAGCCACAAAGGAGGCAGCCCTCATCTTTAAGGAAGGAATCCATGCTAACCGGTGCCTATCTTGTTCTCTCTTTGCACAGCTATCACCCCTCTAGAAACGCTCAACATCCCGGTAGCCTTCACTTTATTACAAAGGGATAGAAATAAAATATTCAGATGCAAGGCATTTCTATCGGCAATACTACAGTTACATGGGTATCTTTTCAGTTTGTCTTTAAAAATCCAGGGATTCAAAAGATATTGCTAGGGCCTGTTATAAAGTAATTCTCTATCAGCTCTCTCCAGTGGAGAGGGCTAAGGCTATGTTTGTTTGCTACGAGTACGCATGGGCTGAAAGATAAGAGAATAATTTATGTTAGAATTTCAGCCAAGATAGCAAAGAGGGAATTACCAACCACTCACAGAGTAGTCCAGCACTTACAGGAGCAGCCAGGACACCTTTGTTCTGTTCTTTCCAGTTTTCCTGTGATTAACTTCAGTGCTTTGCTTTTTCCCATAGAAAAATTGAGCAAAACCGTGTGCGGTTCAGAACAGAACTGAGAGTCCCAGTACAGTTATACTCAAAACTCTTCTGGTTTCTCTGAGGTGCAGAGCCACATCCTTGCACTCATCATGAACCTTTTCAAGGAAGGCAGTGCCAAAAGGGACATCTTTAACTGCCATGAGATGGAAGTCCAGTATCCACCAGTCCATCATCTCTAAGCTCTCAAGGCCAATGGATAAAATAATACAGAAGGAACATGCTGCAAGACAACATGCAGAAATCAGGAAAGATGTTTCTGGGAAGCTGTAACTGGAGAACCTCTACTGACCGGGGCTACGCCTCATATTCTTCACTTAAACAGGCAGAAAGCACAACATGAGCAGAATTGAAAAAAAGGTGGAGAGGCATGGACAAACCTGGATAGGTGCCTACTCAGGTGTCTTGTTCTAAGTAGGGCCAGGTCTCATTCTGGGAGGAAAAAAAAGAAATGAAAAGCAATCAAGGTTTCAGCCAGGTGGGCTAAAGGCTCAAACCTGGGGGAGCAGTGAAGCAATGCAATCAACACTGTCACTGGGTTCTTCTCCTGTATTCCACATTTTAGTCACTGACTTGAACATGAAGCCTTCTCTCTTATTCTTCCCAAAACACTAATTGTAAAGAAGTGAGGACACGTCATGCTCAATTACAGGACACATGGGGTTGATTATTTTTCTTTTTTTTTTTTTTTTTTTGCTTCATCAGACCCTCACTGGGAGGAAGGAGAAGAACTGACAGGGTTAAGCAGAATAAAGCCTTTGGTATACAAGACCTGGCTTGAAAGCAGTGATCCCAGGCAGGACGTGCAAGGTGTTCTGTAAGAGGTTTTGGCCTTTACTGAACTATGACAGTGTGTTCTTCAGTAGCTGAGCTAGCGGTCAATAAAAAGCAACCTGCTGAAATGAGATTCATGAAGAGCAGTGCTCCTCAGAACATGACACTGACCTCTCCAGGAAGCACCAATACTCTTAGGAGAGAGGCTTGAGCCCACAAGACAAGAAAAAGGCACCAGTGAATAGCCTCTCTCTTCACATTCGCACCTTGTGTGAAACCAGAATTAGGACCCAAACATGCAGCACCAAAAATAATGGTGCTCAGCAGAGGTTCTTACACGCTGAACTCTAAATTTTAAATATATATACGTATTTTTTTTAAATATAACAAGATGGGGGATGCAGACTACCCTCAGGGCTGAAACACTCACACACGTCCCTAAACCAGCCAGAAGCAAATCCAGATGAGAAACGGGTTCTTTTTAATGTAAGGAGGATGGCAAAGATGGGGTAGAAAGTGTCCCCTTTTCACAAAGAAGTGGGGTGACCTCTCCTGGACACACTACCAGGCCCCTGCTTTTGTTCATTAATTTTTCACAGGTGTTAATTACAGGGATGTAGTGTCAGGGAGTCTGTGGCTTGGGAGGACTCTCAACAGTCCTAAATCAGCTTTGCTTAGGTGTGGGTATTCCACTCACTTTTGACTACGACTCCAGCATCAGCAAGAACCACAGACACAACCTCAGACAGAAGCATACTAAGAATATTTCACCTATACCACATATCCCACAGTCTGGCAGGAGAAAGTCCTCTCACACCCTTGTTCTTTCCTTCTGAAGAAAATGGCGAGATGCATGCCCAGAGGTAGAGCACTTTCCATCCTCATTAAGGGCCAAGAACTAAGTAAACCGCCATTCTTCCATTCTTATTTAGATGCTGCTTATGACATTTCTCCCTTTGTTGCAAGAACAATTATGACAAAGATGCTTAAATTCCACCTGGATACGCAAAACTGTCCTCCCACCCTAACCAACCTGCCGTCTTCGTCCCCTGCCTTACAGCAAACCAAGAACAGTTCTTCTCACAGAAGCGATTCTTCTCCAAGATCTCTGTAATCACCACATTAACGTCACGTGCACACGCGTCTACCAATCCCCTTTTCGTCCCATCATTGGTTAGCAATAAATTTCAGAGGTGCAGTCAACCAATACGGCACAGTACCCATGTGAAAACCCATTTTGCTGTCTGCATACACGCGCGCTGGAAGGCAGTGTGAGCTTTGTAAAACGGCTCTAGTCAGCAAACTGTTAAAACCAATTTATAGACACACGCACTCTCTCTCTCAAGGCAATAAGCCTATGGAGAATTTTAATTAAAGTCAAAGGAGCCTTTAAAAGCGGAGGGGGAGAAATCTAGCACAGCAAGAAATAAATTAATAAAAACGCGCTCCAAGTTGAAGCTCAAGGGGATCACTCTCAGTCATCATTTATTTAAAGGATGGGACACGTCAAAGATAGGAATGTCAAGTGGGAGATGCTGTGAAGCAGCAGAGGACAGAAAGGGGCTGACGAACTGGATGCCACAGCTTCTGTAGCAAATAATTTTTTGTCACACAGGTTATATTTGTGGCTGGCCACCTGCTGCTTGATATTCACTGCCTCTCAGAGTTAGTCCCTAAAATATCTGTATTCCCTTTCACATTTGATCTGGGAAGGACCTTTCAGCTCACCTAGACCTTCCTTACCTGGCCAGCACCCAATTTCTGTGGAGAACTATTCCATTGTCTCATCCTGAGGATATTTTTCTTGGTATTCAGCCAGCAATTTCTTTTGCTGAATTTCAATCTATTTCTCACTTGCCTCTTCCCTTGGTGTTTATATTTTTTACAATGCCTTAATTTTGTATGCATCGTTTTAGCTTTTGGTGCGGCCATAGACTATTCCAGAGGAACTAACTGACCCCTTCAGATGAACTCTTACACACAGGCACACCACAGATCTGCTCAATTCTCATGTCTTTATGATCTTTTTATAAAGTTTCAGTGCCCAGACGAGAGCTGGCATTCGGCTCTTCACCTGTCATTCTTGCAGCCACTGTATCATATTTTTTGAACCTTTTCCGTAGCAGAGGGAAAAGGTTTCTTCACTTGAGGCCAGTTGCAAACAAGCAGTGCCACATTTCTTAGCTTTAACAACTCCCAGTATCAGCTGCTACAGCAAGCTCTCGTCACCTCCGCCCGCTGTCTTGTAACAGCTCACTGGGGTGTAAGGTGCTTGCGTGCATCAACGTCCTCAGCAGCCTCCTGGGTCTCCAGCCCTGTATTCCAGGCACTACAATGCTTCAAGTTGGTTCTCTGTCACAAACCCCCCAGCATCAGATGCAAATGAAAGTAATCATCCATAATAAATCATGTGATTATGCTGGAAACCCATGCGTGTCTGATCCTTCAACTACAAGAATTATGGAGATCCAATATTAACTGCATATCTTGACACTCATTATCTCATTTACAGAGTCTTGTGCTGTCTATTCTTTGCCAGCCAGATCCCTTGGTAGAGACAAAAACTTCATGGATTCATAAGATCCCACAGCCATTCCCATGCAAAAACACAGAAATGTAACTCATTTCCAACATTAAAAAAAAAAAACAAACAATTGAAATTATTTGAAACATTAATACACATATTTATTAATGAATTTAAATTGAATTACGTTTTGCCCTTTCCCATAAAGAAAAAAAAAAAGAACACCCTCTTCATGGAAAGAGGGTTAGAAAGGTTAAAAAAAAATGAAGAAAGTCAAAGTCATTACATTCCAATCAAACTTGATAAATATGTAAATTACAGCAACTAAACAGTTGGCTTTGACAAATGACTTCCACGTAATGGATTTTTCATAGTAATGAGGCTACAGTGCAATTGTTTTTTTAAAGCCTTACATTTCTCATTAATACAAAGTGTGAGTCAGTGTGCACAATGGGGATATTTACCAAAAAAATTAAGAGGGGGGGGGAAATTCAGACAGCAGTTGACATCACAGAGGGATGCCACAGCCTGAGATAGTGTCATTGTTTCCATCAGCGTTGACACATTGTTGACTGGTCTTTAATTAAGTGGCTTGAACTCAAGGAGCTACTCAATGCCAAAAGAAGCATAAAGCCTGGGACTTTGCCACTTGCAATTCATTTGCGATATGGTTATCCAACGCTATCAAAGGGGCCAGCTGCATATGCTGTACAGACCCAATGAGACCTACAGAAATGGAAAAAGGTGCAAGAAAATCACTTTCATTCAGTTCTTTGACGCTTCAGACCATGTCAATCATCGTGGCATCTGTGCACCTCACTATCTTTCTTACGTAGGCTGGACTCTAGTCAACAAAAATAAAGATTCGAGCAGAAAGACAACCCTTATTCATAGAGTACTGCTTTCAGTTGCCTTACCATTGCCCTGAGAACAGCCTGGCATTCAGTAAGGCATCTCACAGCTTCTAACATCTAGAGTAACTAGTCTTCTGCTTCGCTTGATGCAAGCTATTTCAAAACGTCCAAAGCACAGCATCAAAGGTGGTTTGACGCGTGAACAGCTTTTCAAAACAAAGGGGTGATGGTTGCAGGGAATACGTCTCTAGAAACATTGAGGTTTCCTTGCCATGCATTCAGCTTTAGCAGGACCACATCACACAGGGTTGGGAGGGTGTTGTCCCATTCTGTGCAGACCGCTGGCAATCGGCCGGCCAGACACTGGTACCACTGAGACTCTATTTGGATGACCAGATTCAATAGCCTTCAATTGAAATGGACTTCCCTATTCTTAAACAACAGGGTTTTCTCTGCAGACATCCCTCTACATCTGCAGAAGCATTGCTATCCTCCCCCCCCTCTTCCTCCCCCCCCATTTAAATAGGAAAACACAGATAAATTAAAGACGGGTGGGGAGAAGATTAGTCTATTTCCCCATGTTGCCCCCCACACACATCATTCACACCATCCCATACAAAGCCAAATTACCCTGGTGCCAACAGGGCTCAGTTTATGTACACTACATAATACAGAAGTTCCTGAATAAATATAGGGGAAATATTACCATGCATACCTATGTCATTTGATACAATTCTGGCTGCTCGGCCCTTCCTATTTGAATGAGGGCTATATCCACGTCCCCGCACTGTAAAGAATTTCGCCGCCTGGCATTTGAGTTCCCGAGCCAAGGCTACAGAACTGAGTTTATATTTACCCCCACATACTCTCAGTGCACCCGAGGGTCAGCCAATACAGGGTGGTGATAGATCAAAGACTGCGCTGCTGATTTTAAGTTATTTAAAGTAAAAACAGCCCTTCTCACCCCAATCTGTTGAAAGTACATAAGGGTGAGGAAGGGAAAACACAGCCAGGGGGAATGTCAGCAGGAAAAAAGGACAGAGGAGGTGGAGGAGAGGACTGTTTATGTGTCTTCTAATAAGCCTATAAACCCTGGCTATATCTCTGCATGCATTTCTTTTGCTGATATAGGATGCATACTCCATGTAATGCTATTCTTGTGAGCCAGGAAAATCTGCATGTAATACAGCAGGAGAATGCTAATGACCTGCAGCTGAGCTGGAATCCAGCGCTACTTCCCTTTATCAGAGGTAGGCTTCAGAGCAAACAGTCAAGCTTGGGGTTCCTCATGGAGCTAAAAATCAGTGAACACAACATGACCATGTACATTCCCTGTTTGTACTAAGTGTCCCCCAACTGCACAGGGGTTGATAATCCCTCCCAAATCTCCCTCAGGCTATAGCATAGGTACTTTTCAAGCAGTACTTTGCCAGTAAGAGAAAAGGAATTTCAAGCCCATTCAGGTGATGAATTTCGCAAAGCAAAGATGGCTTAAACAGCTCATCCAACACAGACTACTAAATCATTGGCATAACTGCCAGGAAAACATCTGTACTCCACATGCCCCCACACCTCCCTCTCCACACCAGGCTGTCCGGACAGTCACTGCTTGGTCTGCCCCGCATCTCTGATGGAAGCCGTGTTACCCAACCATACCCTTCTCCAGTCAAAACCATTTGAGAGATTTGAAGCTATTTCAGATGAACGAAAAAATAATAGAGGTACTCCAGACAAGTGGAAAAACAACAGCAACTGACAGACTTAACTCTGCTGGCCTTACCGGTAAATGACACAAAAACTTGAATTAAAGCTAGGACAGAACTTGCAACGACTCTCTTCTCAGTTTATGAACTGATTTAGAAGAAACAGAGAACAAATTACTCCTAATTTGCTTTATCTTTGCATTGCTGATCTATTGATTATAATAATTGTAGAAGCTATCTTCCCATTAGACACAATTATTACCACACAGACAGCGTGCAAAAGTCAGAGTGGATTTAAGCAGTTTTGTTTCCAGAGCGCTGGTGTAATGCAGTCCTGCACATTTCCAAGGCAGAGAAGGGAAAATAAAGCTTCCATGCCATTAAGTTCAAACAGATCTTCTCATCATTGCAGAATTTAAACTTTTGAACCAGACATGTCCACACTGATGACATTTACAACTGAACCCTGGAGAGACTTTTTAGAAGTTGTCAAGGCTGAGCCCAGACCACTGTCTTAATTTTGAGAAAGCTTCTAAAACGATGGAAAACTTTTTGAAGGTCATTGTCCTCTATCAAACACATGATGTTGCATTGTCAGAATATGAGGATAGAAGTCAAAAATCCTGTGTTCTTTTTGTTGCTCTTCCACTGAACTGATGAGTAACCTTTCAAAAGACACTCAAGAATAAATCCACAAACAGATTTAGCAACTAAAGTAGCCTAAATCCCATTTAATTCCATAGTTTAGATCTTCAAAAACTGTATTCAGCTGTCACCTAGTTCAGGAGATGTCAGTATCCATAGGTAACCAGAGTTCTCCCTTTGGCTAAATCCCCCAGAAATCCACACACCTCTGCTTCTCCCACCAGTTTTAGCTGGCCTTTCCAAATTGTACCTCATAGAAGAGCACCACAAATACACAGTGGTAAAAAAGCGGTGGCAACAATCCCTGATTTTTCAACACTTACAGGCTCAGCAGACCTACCCGGCATGTGGGAAGTCCCCAGGAAAAACCCGTTCTCAGGCTGAAAGCATCTGAAACTACATTCAATCTTCCAGGAGTACCCTAAACACATTGTACTGTAAGATTATTTTGTTTTTTTAAATTACGTAGCATTAAATAGCACATGAACCAGAATCCTGTTTTCCCTCCTTCCACATGGACACCCTGAATACTGGATGACAGGATCAGGATTTCTTTTGCTCAACAGCTAACCCGGTGAATATTGACTTGGATGACAAAGAAAAGTAACTTCAGCGTGAAGAAATAATAGTCTCTTTCCATCCCCAAAGCCTGAGGATATGCCCTCTCCGAAGGCTCAAATTTAGAACACACAGTTTGGAAAACCTAAAATTACAGGGGTTGTGTCAAAATGTTGTTTCTCTTTCCCAGTCATCCTCTGAGTTGCCTGTCTAACTCCAGGAGAGAATCCAGAGTGAGAGCGCCTTCTCGGTGGTGACAAAACAAGTGAATTTAAGATATGGAGAGAATTCAAGGTCTGTTCTTCAGCATGCTTTACTTGAGTGTCTCAAGTTGGCTGTTTTTCTAAATCTTATTCTGTGCTTCTTTCTGGGAGCACAGATGACTACTGAAGGGCTGATGATTCTTGTGAGCAGCAGATCAGATGCCTTCAAAATTGGCACAGGGACTGGACATACTCATGCTACTTTTTTGACCTCTATTTTCACAACTCTTGATTTATTTTCCTCCATCTGATAAACGCTAGTCATGATTACCTGGTTTTATACATTGGCATTGAGATCTTTGAATGGAAAAAACTTTACACATGCATGCATTTATTACTAAAAACAACTTATGCCTGTTTCTTCTCTTCACTAGGAAACAATCTGGAAAGCACTTTCCCAAAATCTGCACCTTGATCATGCAGTATTTTATCTACAAAAATGCAGACCTCGTGTTGTTAGGTTTTTTTGCTTAAATGGATAGGAGCCATCAGAAGAGGGAGGAAAAACCAAAAACAAACCAACCACCAATAAACCTTTCTTGAAAATTTGGGTTTTAATATATTCCTTTCCTGCTCCTTTAGCTGTGGGTCACACACGGGTGAATGTCCTTTCATGGCAACGTATGTCCAAGATGATACCAGTATAAGTCAATAGTGGATATATTTTGCTTTTATTTTTAATATGCTATTTAATCCTTTTTCTGGATAGAAGAAGAGAACCTGAGCTGCATACAAATGGGTCACAGCACCTCATGTTTACTGTTAAACAAGAATTAAATCTGAGTAGCTTGGCATATCTCTATAATAAAAAAGGCACCATTAATAAGATTTCATTAAAAGGAGAGCTAATGTGTAACAGCCTTATATCAGATATGTGAAAACAGAATTTCATAACAAGGCTGGGAGAAGTATTATCAAGGACCTAAGTAGAAAATCTGTCTTTCTCGATACTGGAGGAATTTATATTTGAAGAGTGTTCTTTCCTATTGAGATCTTCATTGACTTGTACAAAAATACCGCTTTTAATCTCAAATCCCCACTGGCATTTTCATATAAGCACTGAAAATGCTATTGGGCTTTAGAGATTTAATTTAATGAAGGAAAAGTATTTCTATTAAAGTGTGTAATTTTTTTTTATTTTATTTTTTTTAAACACAACATCTTCTGAGGAAGCAGGGAAACGGGATTATTTTAAGCTCCAAAAAACTGACTAACCTGTGCCCTTGTAGAACTCCTGCTTCACAAAGAAAGCTTAACAGCTGTGGCAGAGTCTGTAGGTGCACTTGAAAAGGGACCCTACTGTCCCAAGTCACACACACGCTGAGAATGCCAAGGCTGGAGAAGGTAGCAGAAAGACAGAAAAAGAAATGTCCCCATGTAGTCAGGTTGTTTATGCTAAACTGCTGCATCATTAAGCTCCATTCTGAAGTGTCAAAGATGGCAAAAACTCACCAAATAGCTACTAAATCTTCTGCATTAATGGACTGATCCTCTCATCTATTCATGTCAAAAAGTATTAGGTCTGGCTGGGTAGGTAACAAATTCACTGTTGGGGTAAATGAAAGCTACTCCATCAATTAGGGCAGAATTGCACCTGTCGGCTCCCGTCTCATAGACTCTGAATTGTGCGATATAGGATTCTGTTCATATTAATTCTCACAGTACTGTTTTTGTAAGGATAAAAACCTTTGTTTATCTGTGGATCACCCATGTCTTTATTGTATGAATATTCATTACATATATAAATTCCTTTTCATATTGAGAAAGAGAGTGCACTTGACACCAGGAGGCCTCTCAACAGGACACTGTCAGGGCTGACAAGCTCAACAATCGACATAAGTTACAGCAGTTGTTCTATTTGTGTGCAGAGCTTACACAAAGTTAAATTTCCTCGATAAAAGAAAAAAAAAAAAAGGGCTATTTTTTACTTAGCAACCAAACAGATCACTGACGTATAGCAATGCAAACCCTATAATAAGTTGCCTACTACGACACCAGTTGGGCCAAGGAATTATATGAAAAAAAAATACTGTGACAGCAGAATAGAAGTCCAGAAATAAATTCCAGACTTCTCATGAGATCCACTACTTACCTCCTATTTGGACAGCTAACTCTGCAGAGGGGCTGTTTATGTAAGGTGTTGCAGATAATGGGGCACCCAGATGCCATCGTGAACAAGGAAAAGGGTCATCTCCTGTTTCTGAAGTGAGACAACCTTGGCGAAAGGAGAGAGAGTGTCCAAAGGACTGTGATGAAATACCAGTTCCTCATAACTCGCTGATGGAACTGGTGTAGGTTCTAATAGGCCTTTGGCCCCAGAGCTTCATAACAGCCCAAATGATAGCCTGCTTTTGACCTTTCAATGCCCTTTCCCGTGTTTAGCTGCCCGTCTTGTCTATTTACATTCTCGGGCCTTTCAGGTAAGTACTACTTCTCCCTAAGCATGAAATTGTGGGCAAAAAAGACAATTCTGCAGTGGACTTCAATAGATCCATGATTCCCCTGTGTGCTTAGGGACCAGCCAGTACAGCAGTGTATCTTACTACTTGAAGATTCTGTGACAAATAAGCCTAAATGGCAACTGGCAATTCATGTAGCTTGCTGCACCAGGTAGATGATTGGTGCCAAAGAAACTGGTGGTTCATTTCAGAAGGCTAAAAAGCTTAGCAGAAATAAGCTGAATATAACAAATCTGGGGGTTATGGGTAATCACCTGAAGTATTTGGAAAAGCAAATGTTCCACCCCTGGCTCCTGTGCATAAAAATAACTTTTATTTAAAACCTAAAGAGTGATGAAAAAGATCATCCTTGAATGTTTTTTTTATTAAAATTAACGTATAGTTTGGTGGATATTTTGATAGCTACACTTCCAAGCTTGACACACAACTATTTTACCCTAACTGCTTCTATTTTTTGTGGTGGGTACAGGCAAGTATGACAGACCACAATCTGACTTCATTTACCACTCCTGAAGTAGTCCCATGCAGGTAGACAGCTCAAGCGCAAAGATAGACATAGTTGTGATGTTTGGATTAACAAGCATTCAGAATTTCCTACTTTTACTCAACTATCACCCAAAAGTCTGCAAATAGTCACAAGAGAACTTTTTTTTATTGTTTTGCATGAAAACAATCAATATTATCAGAGCACTTTTACAGTGGTGGTTCTGGCTCCTCACTAAAGAAAAGAGATATGCACTGGGTTATGCTCTGCATAAAAACACAGTCCTTCCTCAAATGCTGTCACAAGACTGGCAGAGTATTTCCATCCTTCCACAACATAAGCATAAACAGGAGAATAAAAATCTGATTTCATAACTCATGATCTGGCTAAGACAAGGCCCACCTAGTCTCCTGCTTTGTCTCCAGCAAAAGTAACTATTGAATACCCACGGAATAAGAAAAGCACACAGTACACAGAAAGAGATCCTTCCCCAGCCATACCCTCACAGATTCTGACAACAAGGCAGATTTTCTTTGTTTTAAAGCATCCATAGATTTTTTTCTATCAGAAGCCAGACTTCCTGTCTACCCAAACCAGTTTACCCAACTTTTGATTCAGAACCATTCTGGAAAATATTAATACCCCAGTCATGAGCAGCCTCAAACTTTGGATACAGGTGAAGACTTTACAAGCAATCTCTGTCACTAAAGAGAACCAAACAAAAATCCCAATACTGTAGAAAAATAACCACTGGGTCAGGTTCAAACCGTGAGGGACCATCCTTCAGCCGGCATTAATTGTCATCGCTCCATTGAAGCCAATGGAACTCTGAGCACTTGCCTTAGCTAAGACATCGCCCTGAGTCACTGGCTCATCTCTAATGGCACTGCCGGGGGACGAGGTGGGTGGAAAGGAGAAAACAGGCATGGAGGAAGGTTGATGTAGAGCGGCAAACAGTATATTTTTTTAAAGAAAGTGGCAGTGTTAATGGAAATCCTCTCTCTTCCACTGCATTCTTATGCAAAGCTCAGATTTGAAGGTTACCTGCTTCCCCAGTGACTTGGAATGGAATTTTTTGTAAAGTAATCTCTTCAATCTGTCTCTTCCTCTATTTACAGAGCATAAAAGTAACCATAAAATGCCACCGTTTTTGAGCAAATTTAATCTGCCCTTCCAGTAATACCAGGCCACATGATGATTATCTCATTTTCTCTTTGACAAATGTGGAATTATTGGCCGGTGATTGTCAAAAAAATGCATGTCTCTACATCGGATAAATAACAGTAAAGACAAATAAAAAATATGAAACACTGAGCATAGGCAATAAGAGGCTAATGTCTCTGACCGGTGACCTGTTCTGCAGTGTTAGTGACACAGAGCAGTCTGTCATTTTCTTTACGCTGCTTATGGCTCTTCCAACTCCTCTCTTCCACTTCAGTTTCAGACAAAGAAAGAGGAAAAAAAAAAAAAAGATCAGATGAGAAAAGAAAACTATTTGCTTCTGCATGAAGTGGGGAAAAAAATATCAAGTTCTTAACAAAAGGAAAGCAATGAAATAGCCTTCGTTTGGACAGCCTCATTCAGGGTAATGCAAGATCTCTTTATAGAGACAAGGTCAAAGGTTTCTAGAGTGCAGGTTTCACTCAGCTGTAGATGGAGAGAGAGAGAGAGCGCGTCTAACTGAAGCTCAACAAATGCAGGATGCAAACAGTATAGAGGAGAGACAAAATAAGCATCTATTCCAGACTGCTAATTACCAAGGACTGGGAGAGGAAGAACCTGTCCTTGGAAAATCCAAAGCCTCATCAAGCCCAGCCAGAAATAACAAGCAGTCAAAAAAACCACAACCCAGTGACAGTCTCGGTAGGGATGCTACCTCTGCAGCAGGCACAAGCTGCAGGAGTGCCAGCACACCGCCGACCAACCTGATGTACGTGACCACCGAAAAGCATAACACAACTCTTTTCCCTGAAGGAGAGCAAACAAGTTTCACTGCATGACTGAGCAACCCATAACCGTATTTGGGTCAGACACAGTGCCTCAGGTCCTAAACCCAAAGGAGGACTATCGCCTCCCATTCAGCTTGGCTTTTACAGGTAGAAACCTTGGATCTCTTTAGTGTGCTGACAGTGGCGAGGTTCGTACATCGGTCCCAGCAGTCAAATAGCACAGAGCCAAACTGATGTGAGAGCCCCTTTGCCAGCACCAGCAACAAATGTTACATGGAAAAAAAGGTCACTTGTAGCCTCAGGCGGAAGAATGGAGAGTTTCTCTGGCTCCCTGGAAAAATACAGGAGAGCAAAGTCTGACAAAGGAAGTCCTGAGGCTGCAGGAAAGATTAGGCAGGAACAGGTCCAAGAAGGTACTCATAAAACCTCTGTCCTTTTTGAATCCATGGGATTTAGATGATAAAGGAGGAGTCAGGCACCTAACTGCCTTCTTGTACCCTGGCTTTCCACCAGGATTCATCCCACCCGGCTTTAAGTATTTAAGTAATGAGGCAACTACCTCCAGAGGACAAAGCCGGTCTTAGTGGGATCAGGCACCCTCTGCAGCTTCCAGGCTCCTCGCACGGACTGCCAAGGGAGCCTGGAGTCTCCAACCTGGGCAGATCGGGTAAATGCTTATATTCAGCTGAAATTAATCTTTAGATTAGTCTCTCCTCCTTTCTCCCCCTGTGAAATAAAGATCAGCCCTTTCCTATTGCTGGCACATCCATACTTAGCACAAGCAATTCTCGGTGTGAAAGCATCATCCTGCTTCTGCTTTACAGAGGAGTTTTACAGCTGAGGGATCCGAGTAAAACCTCGGATCAATTCACAGATATGGTTCTGTTAGGTTTAACACAGCCTACGTCCTATTCCATCACAGCGTATTCCAAGGCAGGCCTTGGGAATACGCTATGGTGGGACAAAAGGCAGCATAGGACAAGGGGTAATGGATTCAAGCTGGAACACAAGAGGTTCCACTTAAATTTGAGAAGAAACTTCTTCTCAGTGAGGGTGACAGAGCACTGGAACAGGCTGCCCAGGGAGGTTGTGGAGTCTCCTTCTCTGGAGACATTCAAAACTCGCCTGGACACCTTCCTGTGCAACCTCATCTAGGTGTTCCTGCTCCGACAGGGGGATTGGACTAGATGATCTTTTGAGGTCCCTTCCAATCCCTAGCATACTGTGATACTGTGATAAACCGGGTTTGTGTGGTGTGGAGCGCAAAGAACTGGAGGCAAACTACAGAAGTCCTGCCTAGGTCCAGCAACTGCATTAAAGAATCCCCATTACAGTCATTACACTTTATTCCTGCACTTTCATTTTCCACTGTCATGAGACGCACTCTACAGGCATATTTGCATTACCAAGGTGTTACCAAAGTGAAGTGAAACAGCTTAAAGTTTCTTTTATAGACAATACATCTATTCATGGTAGATAAAGGGATTAAAGATCCTACTAAAATCCATTAGAATCGGGAGTAATACTGCCACATATAGTTTTATTTTACACTTTTATTACACCTTTCCTCCCAGGATCTTAGAGCACTTGTCAAATAAGAAATTAGGCTCTGCTACTTTAGCAGCATGAAATAAAAACTCTGCTTTCAGATAGAGAGGACAGCTACAGTGACAGCTGAAGGTCACGCAGGAATAGAGCCTGGGTACTCTGGCTTGCGGGTTTCTGCTCTAAAGCCCATTCCCTTTTTCAATTAGAGGGATGACAGTGCCACATACGCCTGGTACTTAGGGTAAACATTTGTCTGAGTTCTTCATCTCCTCCTTCCATTATCTGCACCATTTTTATTTGAATGCCTCATTTTTTTTTCCAGAGTTTTCTGCAAAATTCAAATGAACCGTGAACAAGAGAATGAGAGGTTTATTGAGCCATAGCAGGCTAACACTACCCATGTTGCTGCATGATTCGAATCCTTAAGTGGCCCAGATGCTCTAACATTCAATTAATGAATTCCGGAGATTTGGGAAGGGGGTGGAGGGAGGAAAAAAAAAAAAAATACACAAGATGTTGGCTTTGCCATTGCATTATCCTACGTGTCTCACTCTGATGAAGGTTAATGAGGAGAGTTCAAATGCTAAGACATAATTAAATAGCAATAATTAAAGAAGCTGACACTGGTAGAAGCAGCAAACAGAAATAAAGTAAGATTGTTTCCCTTTAAAAGGAAGCAGGCAGTTATTGTTTAAACACAACCCTAACAGGTTGGCGAAATGGTTTCCCATATTCCAAAACACGAGGCTAGAGCTCATTAATTGGTATCATCGCACATTTAACGCTGTTTGCCTTGCCTTCCCTGATTCCATTTGCCTGGTTTTGGACGGTAGCCTCAGCACAAATGAAGCCCATTTGGCAAGGCTGCCCCCCAATCAGAGACGGACACGTGGTCGTCCTGGCTAACGCAGAACTGATGGGTGTTCATACACTCCCCAGGTAAGCAGAGTATGAAAACTGTCCGGGAAAAGATTTGTAAGGCAGGCGACACTCTGACCCATAATATTCTGGGAGCAGTCAGCACAGGACATAAAAGCTAAGTCAATGTTTGGAAAAGTGGAGTATTCAGATCCTGAATGCCATGGGCACTTTGGAGCGCTGGCCATCCCTGCTGTAGACTGGTTCACACAATATGCAGAAGACAGCAAAAAGGAAAAAAAAAAAAAAAAAAAAAAGAAGCAATTTCTGCTATATTTTTCTAATTAATTTGCAGCTGCTAGGTAACACGCATTTTTTGTTAACGACATCAAAACTTCCCACTGTTCAAAAAATTTCACTGATTCACTGAACACTTAAGAATCACTCAGCACTAAGAGGGCGAGTACCACCACGGCAAACATGAGCTTGCCTGCTGTTGAAATCTAACTCTGCATTAATGTGCAGGTGACAGATCCTGGAAAAAGCAATATTCCTGTGCACTGGTATCCTAAAGGACGTGACCATCCCATCACTTCCACAGGCCTGTCCCTCACGTGGGTTATCCTGATGGATAACCCCAGATGGATTACTCTAGCCGGCAGAAGGAAGGACAATGAAAGTGCTATGTAACTTTGTCAGTTAGGGGGTCACCTGTATATGAACATGCCGAGTTCTACGTTAAGATCGCACATCTCCTGATACTGCCCCAAGGATTTGGTGAAGAACATCAGGGCGATAGAAGGTCACTTCGAGCCTGCAGATATATGTTTGGTGGTGAAATATCAGGCACGGTACAGTTTCCTCTTAACATTTTCTGTGGATAAAGCTGGAACATTCCTTTTTGTAACCCCAGAAAAGGATCCCTTTCCTTCCTTTCTGAAATATAGTCATGTCTGTAGGACCTGCCGGGTGCCATTTATTGAAAGACCCTCTATCAGAGGAAAGAGTTCTCTGTCCTCAGATCCTAAAGAACAGGCTCATGTTATCTGAGCCCAAGGAGATCTCTTGGGGCCGCTAAACAAAACCAAAACATTGAACTCAAACTGGATCTGAAACTTCTAAATGAGACCTGTTCCTGACCTGTGAGGTTATTGTCCCACAATAGACGTGAGTGCACTGATGCAAAAGATGTAGAGAAAAGGAACACACCATCTAGGTCTCTTAACATTCACCTGGAGTGTCTTTTCAGATCAATTTGGATATCGGTCATCAGCTTGTAATAAGAACAGAGAAGAGGTTTCCATTCCTTGCATACCAGCACAGATATAAATATGGCCTGAACACTGCTGGTACAAAAAACGTGCAACGTGTTATACCAAGGAAAATGCAGTTTGCTTAGATGTCCTTGTCACGCTATTCTTCACTAGAGTACATCAGTCAATGACTAACAGGAACGTAAGAGGAGAAACCTAGGTGAAACGGGGGACAAGAGGATCTCTCCTAGTTGGATAAAAATAAAGCTATGTTGAGATACATTTGGGGAAAGGGAAGGGCAATGTGTTGTTAAAAATTCAGTGTAAGCCAGCCCCCCCTCAGAAAGTGGCTTTTTCTAAAACAGATTGACACTGACACATCACCTTACTCCTGACCAATGGCTCCCACTGTACTGACGCAGTATCTATCACTGCAAACACCCGAGCAGCAGTATGTCTCCCTTTGTAAACCTGCCAGCAGTCAGTCAAGGCAAAACTTGCAGCGTTCCAGTGTCAGAGCAGACAGGTAACCAGCTCATTTTCATCTGAAAGTCGGGCTAGCATTTGAAGATAGGTCTCAGCGGGTGAAAATCCAGTGCATCAATCCACTGAACCCCCATGAATGCTTTCTTTGGTCATTTTGTCTTACTCAGAGACTAAAATTATGAGGAAAACACCACTGAGAATAAGACTAACTAACTAAAAAAAATATCTCCACGCCTATCCCCATTACTAAGGTGCGATGACCTTGCTCAGTGGTGACCAAGGGGAAACTGGTTACAGATGAATGGTGGCTGAGCTTTTGACAGTAGAAATATGTCTCCTATAATAAGTTTTCCCCTGTCTAAGTTAAAATGCTCTGCTGTCTCTTGCTACCTACAGATGTCTTAAATTTGAGGCAAGAACTTGGCAGGAGTTTGAAACCAGGCAAAATACACTGCATATATATCCATGGAAGTCATACAGTTTGAAACTCAACAGACAGAAACCTAATTATAACTTCATAAAATCCTCCCAAGGTTGATTCCTCAGTGGAAGAATCTGGATAATCAACTTCCTAAAGCTGGTCACAAAAAAAAAAAATATTCCTTGTTTTTAGGAGAGATTCAGGTGAGAGGGATTCTTCTAGTCACATGGGAGTTATAAGACAAGACAACTGGCTCCAAAAGATCAACCGCCCATGGTAGCCACGGTACCAGCTCAAAAAAAAAAAAAAAAAAAAGAAAAGAAACCACCAAAACCCCAAACAAACCACCCCAACCCCAAACCTACATGCAAAGAGCTCTTGACTTCTTAAGTACTCACGCCCATTTCATGATCTGCACCAGCACCCAAAGGTCTCTCATGTCAACATTTACCATAGTAAACCCACTTTTGCTGTCCAAGGCTTTTTGCAGAGATTTAAAACTCTCAGATACTCAATTTGAATTGAGGTAAAAGAAAACCATCTTTAGCTTTTAACGCCCAAACCAGTTCAGTTTCCCATTACAGTGACCAGAGGTCATTTAGATATATCTGCCAGCATATGGCATGTTTTCATTCTCTCACTGGCACAACTCCCGTAGGCATATACTCAAAAAGCCACCGCTGATTTTATGATCTCTTGTGTTTCATATTTCTTTTCTGGCTGTTGGGGTTTGGTTTTGGGGGTGGGTTTTATTGGGTTTTTTTTTAGGATTAATCGCTTGGATGGTTCAGAACCACAGCATACACAGTTATCAATTGTGGGGTTGTAATTTAGCGTAAAAAAATATCTCAACAAATATTTAGAGAACTTCACTCTCCAGAATACCAAGAACTAATCCTGAACACTTTTAACCGTTTTATCCATTGAACTGTTTTTAATTGAATAGTACAATATAAATAGTCAAAATGACCTGTGTTAATGACCTTTAATAGAGTCCAGGATGCAAAGACTAACATACTAATCTAAACCTAAAATCTGATCAATTTGAACCCTCCAAGTAGATGAAAGATGTCTCAGTAAAGTTTCAGAATCAAAGAATTCTAGAAATAATATCCTCAGAAACAGAGATGTCTCAGTATTTTACCGCTCAAAGCTTCATGTCTGTCTCACTACTTCTTCTTGCAAAGTCTTTTCCTATTTTCAAGACATTTATTTCTGAAATAAATGCACATAAACACCAAGATTATCTAGTCTGTTGTTAGAACAACGTGCTCACAGCAGAGGAGACAGAAAAAGGACTGAGAAGATAAGGAGAGTACAGTGATAAGTTACTGTACGTCAGCAAAAGAAAAGTTTTGTCAGGTTGGGAAAAGTGATGGAGAAACAGTTGTAGGTAATTTATATTTATATAATCTTTTATAAATATATTTATAATTCTACTTTTATGTATACCCTTTTGGTCACCCCACACACTACACATTCTGTGGGACAAGAATTGTACCATTGTCTTTTATCCATGGCTAGCTCTTCTGTATTACTCCAGCCTAATGAAACACAATGTTATCATAATCTTCTCTGTAAAGCTTATCATCAATTGTCAATTATCCACAGCATTGGGATGAGAAGAGGAAATAACAGAAAGTTGGCACAGCAAAAGAAATTGATAAGGTGAAACATACATAAATTGGACAAGGCAGTCACTGTACTTAGGATAGATATTTTTGAAAGGTGAAGTTAAGAAGTATAATGAGATCATCAGTATAAAAAAGCTTTTTGAAAAGATTAAGATCAAGATGATTCCTAAATAACATGGGTAATTGGCTAGTGAACAATCAAAAGACTTGACTATACTGTGGTTTCTTTCTTTCTTAGAGTGCATTGAAATGCATCGTTTCATCTCCCACTGTGATTTATACTACTTTTATACAGACTGTATTACAAGAAAGTTTTGGCCTTCAAATCAGATAGGTCCTATAGGAACTCAATTATTCACCCGATGAAAAGCTACATGAAAGACCTCCATCTAATGTTTTTTTCTGGCAGGGAATGGTGATGAAGTGATGTCCCAGTCAAACAAGATGGTGGACAAATGGGATATTTGCAGGCAGCACATTCAAAATTGTATACGGACAGCGTTAAATTACTACCGAGTCATCAATTTCACTATGTCAAGTTTTCTCACAATTAATAAGGAGGCTGGTCTCAATTTTCAAAAGTAATATGTACAATGCAAGACCATACACAGCTGTTTCAGAGAAAATCAGAAGGTTTTGCCCATTAAGATTGCCAAGAAATTGTAACATTGAAGCACAATAATTGGAAGTTTTGGCATTTGCTTCAGTGTAAACACACCGCGCACACATGCTGAGTACAGCAAGGAAATTCTGACACCACTTTTGAAACATATATAGAAAATCTCCATACACGCTTTCTGGTCAAATGACGAGTATCCTCTCTCTGCCAACACTAAAATTAATGCATATCCACCACCACCTTCATTCATTTAGAAACAAAAATACTAAAAGTAGGGAAGAAACTACTAACAAAGGCTCTTACTGGCATTTTACCGTAAACTCTATATTTATTATCCTAGAGGCCAGGTGCACTTGAGAACAAATACAGTTACAACATCCTTTCTTCATTCAAACGCTTCACAGTTTAGAAGAGGTGAAAATAATGATGAGATTAGGAAAAGTTGAGGTGCAAGAGGAGTCAAACACAGTGGGGTTAAGACTGCTTACCACATAAGATAGCGTCACTACCATTAGCCCTCTGTTTATTGTGAACACGTACAAAGTTTATTTTTCAAAGGCAGATCCTTTAGCCTGCCATGCCGGTTTGTTCATGTGGAGGTGATGTGTAGACTTCAAAAGACTGCATTTCTAAAGCTAGGAGACAGATTCTGCAGTGATGCTGGGAAGGCATTTACAGAGTTCTTCCCATTTACTTCACACAGGGTAGTAACCCATGATAAAGTATCCTCTGTAATATCCACTCCCCCTCTCACATTTAATTGCTAACAACTCCATACTGGGAATTGAGTTTGTAAGAAGAAAACTTTCCATAATAGGAAAGAAACCACGCTAAACATCCATCTGATTTGTGTTTTACCTGGGGTATCCCGCCTCCCATCTCTCTCTTAATGTACCTAATATCCTCAGGAAACAGCACAGTATTAATACAATATTCCAGTGATCCACTTATCTCCAACTAATAGTCCCCTCTCTTCCCTCACTCCCCTAAGCATGAAGACAAATTATATATGGTTTTTAAATTCTTTCTTTTGGTAATAAAGAAGCTTATCTTATCAGTTATTGCATGCATTAAAGTGTTGTCCCCTGGAGGCACAATTTTCCACTATATCCTGTCCTTATTTTAGCATCTGTTAGACCAAACTATATTTACAATCTCTCTCTGTACTAATATCTGACCCTTGGCCTTGAGGTAGGAATGCTGATCCTCAGCTTTATCTGACGATTCTTGCTTTCCTGCAGTTGCCTCTAAAGTAAATGAAGATTAGTTTGCTTTCAGGGTTTATTGATTAAGCACTGTAGAGGATGGTCGTTGTGAACTAACTTAGGTCATAATCGCTTAAATAGGTCTCTGGAGCAAGAATAGTCATTTTCTTGAGAAGGTAACTGAAACCACATAACCACATATGCAAGATAAACACACGCAGGTTTATGGGTAGCTGGTGCTTTGTGTTATAAATAAATGCCATACAGAGAAGCCTGTTTCCCCCTCCTTTACAGACTCTCTCGCTGCTTTCCCTTAAGCTCAGGAAAGGAAATGGTGGTGATCATAATCTCCGAGATGCTACTGTGCGGTCACATATTTTCTTCTTACACAGTGGCTTTCATCAAGGGTCTCAAATTACTTTTCGAACACTGATTAATCCCTACCTGCGAGATAAGCATTCTCATACACACAGGAGGACACGAAGTGTTCAACAGCTTATCCAAGGGCACAGAGCTCATGAGCCGCAGAGCTGGTCACTGACCCGGCCTCGGCTGGGCAGCAGGGCAGGCGATCTCCAGAGGACTCCTCAAACCTACACTATTCTATGCAATGCAGCGAAAGCACGTCACCCCTCACTTAAAATAGTTTTATAAGCACCTTCACACAGTTATTAAAGAAAATCGTCGTGGGTTTCAAAATAAAATTCATACATCCTACAGGAGTGGCAGCGGGCAAGAAGACGGCCTCAGGCTGGAGAGACATTATGTTGGAGGAGGCTGGATAGAGTGGGCCTAACAAGAATTTAGGGCTTAAACTGGTTCTGGATGAAGACAACAACAGGTCCTCGATCACCTCCCAATAAAGTTAAACCCCAGCTCTAACCCCAGGCCCCTGGGAACAAGCATAAATAACAGGACTTCCACTAAAGAGCAAGACACTGAAGAATACCACTCACTGTTACCTTCTAGATAGTGAAAGGACTGCAGTGGAAACATGAACGCCGTGTTTGTGTGCTGTGGTCTATGAAATTCTCCATCACCAACGTGAAACAATTAAGCTTAATACTAGGAAAAAAAAAAAGCATAGAACTTATTTAACTTGTACACAGTAACCATTTCTTAATTCTGTGCTTAATATTTAGGTTACTTCTCATGAACTAAGTATGTTTGGAAAGTACCTGGCAGGTATTGCCAGAAATCCTAAATAAATATGCAAAAATATGTAGTCTTTTTGTAGAAGGCAATGAAGATAATTAAATTGCTGAATAAAGAGCTGTTTAACTTCAAAACTAAACAGGAGTATACCACATTAAAATCTGAGATAAACCAGATTTGAAAGAAACTATACAGGAAAGTAACATTTTAAGTATGTGCAGAAACACAAGTTCATGAAAATACACAAAATATTAGATGAATGACAAAAATCAGCGCAGCTTATTTGAATACTACTTTGTTTAATAATCATAGAATGGTTTTGGTTGGAAAAGACCTTAAAGATCATCTAGTTCCAACCCCCCTGCCACGGGCAGGGACACCTCCCACTAGACCAGGTTGCTCAAAGCCCCATCCAGCCTGGCCTTAAACAGCTCCAGGGATGGGGCAGCCACAACTTCTCTGGGCAACCTGTTCCAGTGTCTCACCACACTCAGAATAAAGAATTTCTTCCTAATATCTATTCTAAATCTCCCCTCTTCCAGTTTTAAGTCATTACCCATTGTCCTATCACTACATGGCCTCGAAAAAAGCCCATCTCCAGCTTTCATAAGCAAATTGCTGAAGTCTTTCATTTGTGCATATGCAGTTCCTGAGCATCTGCCCTGCTATACCTAACAGTTTTCTCATCCTATATCCACAAAAAATCCTCTCCTGTGACCAGAAACCCAACTCACACACCGATTCTTCACCCTTCCTGTCCTCTCTGTAAATGCATTGGCTATGCTTTCCGATTTTCTTGCCTTAAGTTCATACGCTTACTATTAAACATAGTTATTGGGCTCTACCCTTCAGCAAAAAGAGCCAGTTTCAGGTATTTCTTTCAGAATCAATATTGTTGCGTAGTCAGTAAGCATGAAAGAAAGACTGTCTCCAAGTGAATGGATAATATGCCTGCGTTCCTCATTGTTCACTACACAGCTCTGCTTTCCACTTACTCCTACTCCTTTGATCATATAAGAAAAAAAACAAAACAAAACAAAACAAAAATCAGAATTCATGACAGAGGTGTGGTTTTTTTTTTCTAGGTTCTTTAAAGAACTATCATCATAGCTCTTATAGAAAATTATCCGAAAAATGATAACTAAATTTTGGTCCCCACAGAAGACTCTGAACCCAGCTGTGCTGGCTGACTATCATATCTAACAAGATCCTGTTCAGCTGAATGGTTTCTGGTTATGCTTATCATTGACATTCTCAGGCTGCGTGGCAATTTGTAGATCACAATCATTATTATCCTAATATCTAAAAATCTTTAGGTGGTATTGTGAAACTAACCCTGAGAAAAGACGCAATCAATAAGTATTTCAAAACCAATACATGGGAAACAGCATAAGAGAGGGATTTGAGCTAGAATTTGTTGTGCAGAAACAGGTGTCGACACTCATCCAACTTCACAGAACAGCAATAGGGGAAAAAATAGTCTCTATGCATTATAATGAAATTTTCCTTTTCACTTGAAGGTGGAGGAGCTTATTTGCTGAATTCTCTGAGGCTGAAATATCTTGTTTCAAATCAAAACTCTTGGAAATATTAGAAAACTTAAAATCAGATGTAGTCTCTCAGGATGTTCTCTTGGACTAAGGGTTGACGATTGATTTTTCTGGCCTCAGAAACTGATCCCAGGTAGGATTTAAGGCAATTGTCAAGTCAAACCCATTTTCTTCAGTGCATCTCTTGTCTTACAAGGAAAAGAATATATATTATATATATATACACACATCTACACAGTCGCAGAGGCCAGCACTTCAAACTGATTGAAAAAGTAGCTGCACCAAATAAAAAATAATATGAAATCTGTGTTGCAAGTCTCCTAAATCAATGATACCCAGTATGAAAAGATGCGAGGAACCATATTCAAGGGAAACAGGACTGTGTAAGAAGAGTTCCTCATCATTACCCCAGTATCTAAATTTGGAAAGAAGAGCAAAATGACCAAGAACACTTAGTTCTCTGACATAGTTCAGATAAACATCTGCAGAAACACAAATGTTTAGAAAAGCTCCTTCTTCATACCTCTCTACGTTCTGCTCTTCCATTTGGGGATCTGGTTATAAATGATCCTGTTTATTTCATAAACAGCCCAAGTATGTTCTCTGACCTCAAATAGGATTCTTTGGGTACATCTCCCCTTTGCAAAATATCACCACTTTTGGTCAGTAATAATTGCAGCCACTTGATTTTCCTGTAAATGAGAACACGCACCACAGACAGGAGGCCCTCACTCCCCCGTTGCCTCTGAGCCTCCTCCTCGTCCAATTCCTCTCAGAAGGCCACTATTTGACTGACTTTCTGCAACATATTCTGGTTTGAATTCCAGCCGCAGGTGCGCAAAGCCAGCTTCACGCCTGTCAGCAGAAATAGCCGGAGCATCCAAGAATAAAAGCTCAGACACGCAATCAAATTGCGGAGGCCTGAGAAGATACCACAGATCAGCTGAGATTGTTCCCATGATTCAAACAGGCTCAGCTTGTGAAATACATAATCTCCGCTTAAATCTCCGCAAAAAAGGTGTTTGGGCAGAATGATGTTATGGCTTCTGACCAGAGTGGCATCAGGACTGCCCCGGAGGTAGCTAGCGTGGCTCAGCTGATGCAGGGTAACTGGATGAGCAGATGGAATTTAGGCAGAATGTGTATAATTTTTCAGTTGCTACGTCTGTGTGAGCATATACAGCGTGTGTATATGCGGTGTATATATTGTACAGCGCAAGGTAATATTTTAAGGGATTATCCTCGAAAATCCTCACTGCACATTTGGGTAAATGTTGGAGGTGATGAAGGCACTGAAGACTTGTTATATTTGGATGTTTTTAGCAAGCTCTGCCTACAGATCCCTCAGTAGTTCTGGTTTAAGATCTTTACGCTTATTTCTTAAACACAAGCTTCTTAGCTGACAGAAAACAAACAAAAAGCTTTTGCCCTAAGCAAAATGCTTAACTTCTGGAAAGATGTTTAACTTTCCCTTTGTTCTTAGTCTTGGAGAGGAGGGGGAAGGAGCTGAAATTTCCTGGTCCAAGTTACTCTCATCATGCTGCATCAGAGCTGGCTAAATCAGTCACGCTGCATTACGTTACATGGCTGATTTAGCCTCGTATGATGAGTCACCGCAGTCAAGCGTCAGCAAAGAGATGTGCTACTTAAGAAAAAAAAAAAAAAAATCAGGGCAGGTGCTATATGGTGAATTTTGCCTTTAAAAAAAAATTGATTTTTTTTTTTTTTTAAATTATGTTTTAAAACATGGTAGGAATAGATTTGATCAGCTACGACTGTTCCAAAAAAAATTGTAACAATCCTTTCTATTTTTTATCGATTTGTGTCTGGAGGCCCAAAGTGAGGGTGGGACTCTGTTGCCGTAAGCGCTGCACATGTGGGGAAAGGCAGTGCCAATGTCCCCTGCCATCTCGAGACACCAGCGTAAGCAGGGGAAAGAAAGAGCTCAGAGCAGCGGGAGTCTGCTTCAGGGTTCCCAGTCCCCAGACTATAATAGCCCTCTAAAGCACCAAAACCTCAAAATAATAAAAATAATAATAATAATAATAATAATAATAATAATAATAATAATAATAATAATAATAATAAAAGAGTTTTCCAGATGTTTTCAAAAGCATGGTGAGGAAGGAAAAGAGGAAAGCTGAGAGGCAGTTGAATATATGGGCTCTGTTAATTAATAAGCTGAGCAGAGAAGTCAAGTTTTGGTGACCTTGACAGCTTACCCTTCCCCATTTAGGCAGCCTCGTCTCTACCCACGAGGCCTTCAACAAGAGTTCCCCAAATCTTCCTGCCCCCATGAAAATGGCAGTGCTCAGGCTTCTTGTCGAGCACATCATCTACGTGCCACGGAAAAGCAGATGAAGAGCAAACAGGTCACTGGCGTGCTTCAGCGGCACGCAGACCCCGCTCTGCTGGCGGAAAAGGCTTTTTGGCACCTGAAGTACTGTTTTGTGTCGTATTTCTACGGCATCCAGAGTCCGCATTTCAGTGCTCACAGATCATGTTATAATCCTGGAAAACTATATAAATCATTCTCCCAAGACAGATCTCCCCTTCCCCTTTTTTTTTTTTTCCTGCCTTCATTTCCTACTTCCTCTCATTTGCTTTTAGATGCCTGGGTAGATTTAGATTAATCTCAGGGCTGAAATGTTACACTGAAGGGTTCTATTAATGCCTGATCTCGCTACTGCATCCTACTGTAATTGATATACATCGGTAATAAAAATAATCCTCCGGGAAAATATAGTGGGGAATGGATATTTTTTTTTTCTCTGTGACTGTCAGCACATTTTCATTCTAAAGACAACTGAAAAAGAGTTTCTAAAAAGATATTGCAGTAGAAAATTTTAATATGAGTATCTGTAGGTAGCTGATCATCCCAGTTCACTAAAGACACAGTTTGTTTTCAGTCTAAAATAAAGAGTTGGAAACGCGCAAAATTAAAATATTATGAACTACATTCCACGTATTTCTTTCCTTATTTATTACTTTGCAGTTTCTAGCTTAAGAAGTCAGAGATCAGACTTTTCTACATATTGCAGAACCTTTTCAAGTACCACTTAATCACTTGCCGACAGCTAAATGAGTGCTCCAAAAAGACCCAGTCCTGTCTTCTTCACAGGAGCACAACGTATCAGAACCCAGGTGCACCACTTCTAAAAAGCAGAGTTAGCACCAATTTTTTCCTACTGTTAAGTCGCATTTAAGCAACCTTCTAAAATAAGCATATCTAATTGAACTGCTTGCAATCCTCGGCAGCATCTTTTGCTACAGAAAACTTAAAGTGCATTTTCCATTTCTAAAATGATAGCTACGAAAAATAAAAAAAAAAAAAAAAAGAAGAGAGACAGTTCATTCAAGGCCATAAAAGATCACAGATTTCCTACAGAATTAACATGCATGATGTAGATCAAACAAGTAGATGATAATTTTTAACAGTGTTTATTTACAGAGTATATTAGCGGGGGAAAGGAAAAGAATTTTCCTTTGCTTCACTACACACACTGACACGAACAAGTAATCATTCAAATGCTTTTAAGAGATGCAGTCTTGCTTGTACAACTCTGTGGAGTCACAGAGAAATGAATGTAGATTACAGCAGCAATAGAGAAGCTATAAATACACATACTCTGCCAGTCACATCTGGTGGGGTTTTTTAATATAAGATCATGGTATTGATATATTTCCTCTTGTAGATGATTTAAACAGTTATTTAGGATGTCAAGATTAAAAATAGTCTTTTAAAGAGCAGGTAAAGGTATGATGCCTTGATTTTCTTTACTACACATTCTAGACATATATTTCACCTCAGAAAAAAAACTGCTTACTTATGGAATATCCCAGCCATTGATCAAAGATAAGGCCTTTAAACAAATAGGAAGCTTAAAATAAATGGTATTATCTGGGAAAATAAAATCAAATAAGACACCAATTAATTCAAACGAGTGTTTTGCTAGAAAGGATTAATTTTAACACAATTTGAATTTCAAAGTTAAGGTAGCCTTCCCAAGTTTCCCAACTGTTCATGCCTATCATATCTGCATTTTCTAGATGACCTCATGTTTTTGACCGATTTATGGTTAAAGTGGGGAAGGAGGGAATGGGGTTAAAAATAAAAAAAAGTCATGTTTTAAAAGACTTGTGCTCAAACAAGGATATGGCAAAACTCTCCTAGCTCAACCCAAAAGACCCTGATCACTTGTCATTTCACAGCTTCATCCAGCTCAAAATGGGAAAGATTTCTAAGCTCTTAAGTTGTCAAACGGTGACACCACTGTCTGACTAGTTTTAACGATTATTCTTTTAGCTTTCTTTGAATGCGTCAGTTCCTGACATTCTGTCTGCCCCTTCCACCACCTCAAATAAATATCAAAACAAAAGGAGAATATATGGAAATCCACTCTCACAGCAAAGATATTTCTTCACAACAGAACGGAAATCACTCAGGCTAACATTATTGAAGAAAATCCTACATCTTTTGCTGGAACTGGTAGAGGAACCATAGGAGAATTCAGATAGGAAATGACCTCTGGCTGTCTCTAGTCCAACCTACTACTCCAGAAGGGCTAACTTCGTATTTGGATTTAGTTATGTCAAGGTGTCTCATTCCCATACAATTTTTGGGTCCCAAATCAAGCTATCTAGCTCAGAAAGTATGATTTCATACTGCCAAGGGTTGGTTTTGAGGTCTTTCTGTCTCGTTTTCAACAAACTCACCAACATGGCATTTGGTGGCTACCACCATTTACATAGCTGAGTACGCAGAATTCAGTGATCCTGTTTGGTAGGACCTTATTTAACAGCTATACCTGGTGAGAAGAATATCAACACATCCGTTTTCCAGAGCAGAGCAACAACTATTAGCCCATATAAAATGCTACGTGTTGGGAAGACAATACAGACAGTCGAGGAGTCCTGTTTTGTTTGCAGGTTGCCTCAATAGTATATATGGCAGGTGGAAACCCAGATGAGCTGGTACCAAACACACATTCTCCTCTCCAGCATCTCAGGGCAGTCGTGCATGGTCCAGCTGTTCTCCAGGCAGAGCTAAGCTGCGTGACGCGCGCTGCCATCTGCAAGTCTCAACAGGTCACGCTAACCTTGACAACTTTACAGCAGCCATTTTTTTTCCACACAAACCAACCACAATTTTCTTGAATAAATTCTCCAGTGGATTGGAATCTGGCAAGAGTTTCTTTAACAGGGGACAAGAAGGTCTCCTCTCTTGCCCTCTATGTTTACCAAACATTTCTTTTTGTCATTGCAAAGAAAATACCACTTTCTAATTCCCATTTATACTTTTAAGTACCTTTGGGTTCCTCTGGGGAAAAAATGTTGCACCATTTTGTTCTACAACTTTTAATTTTTTTAGGAATCTTCCCCTCCTCCCCCCCTTCCCTCCCCCAAATCTCAAGGGGAGGAGAACAATTGGCAAAGTTTTCTGCTCTATTTATCTATGATTATATTGTGCTAAGCACAAAGAGAGTAAGTTTCAGAGGTGGTGAAACTGGCTACCAGCCTGCCTTCCTCAGCAAATTCTGAAGAATTCTGAATCACTCTACAATTTGAGTTAAATAAGTTTGATGTTGCGACTAATAAGATAAAATAAATAAAAACACGGTCCAGAGAAGGACAGAGTATATGGAGTTACTCAACCCAAGAATTTGGCCCAGTATATATTTTTTCTTAACGTGAGCAGTAGCCTGTGCAGGACGCAAAAACCAGGACCTTTCACGTTGAGATGAACAAAGCAAGAGATGTATCTTGTCCAGGCATAAACCTTAAAACAGCACCAGCAAATGCAACTTTTTAAAGCTAACACAAGACCGTCCAGAGCAGTATATACCACAACTCATCTTTGTTAGGAGACAAACATCATTTTTCATGGGGGAAACTAACTATATCCAAAAAGAACAGGCAAAGAGTGTGATAGATCACTTAATCTTTCAAAAGATGGAAAAGCTAGCGCAGAAGAAGGCATGACGATGAGGGCTGGTGATCAAAACAAAGGGAGCTGTTATAAGCAGAACACTTGAATGCGGCAAAGAGGAACTCGGGAGTAAAAGGATATGCCAGACACTTACAGGTAAAGGGAAGGCAAGCTTGGTTTAGGACAATAAAAAATTCTTGCATTCAAAAGTCCACCTGGCTATCCTAAAAAACAGGCAAGTCTCTAAACGGTAGTTGCCAAATCATAAGGAAATATTTAAAAAGATTTTGCTTTTCCCACCGAAACGTGCGCTGAATCTTTCATTTAGCACGATGCCCTACAAAAGCCAGTATCATCCTTGGGATAATATTACAAGGTGCACAAAGCTATTTGTCAAGCCACAATCAAATGCCAAAATTGGTTCTGATGGAACATGCAATTGCTCACCCTGAGACAACACTCGCTGTCCAAACAGATTGAGATTTTGTAGCTAAAGAGAACAATTTTTTAATTATTATTTTTTAATCATCAGTGCAGTCATCTCATTAATATGAGCCAAAAGGAACCTGACCTAACATAATACACTATGTCAGAAATGAACAAAGGAGCATTCCTTTCTAATCAGCAACTGTTTCCAATTAAAATATCCACTTTGGGATTCAAACTTATTGCAAGAGACTCACTTTGGTGCGTAACCTGGCTCTCCTAAGCTCGTCAGTCTTATGTGAATAAAAGATCAAGGTGAATCTGTAATTAATTATTCCTTCAGACAATCATATACTATGTATGTTCCACAGAAAAGCATGTAAAGGAACTGGGTGTTAGAGCCTTGTCTCAGGACCTTACATCCCATTGGAGTAAACTTTGTAAGAATTTAACTCACTTCTGCCAGTGAACCGCTCAGAATTTCCCTTTTTATTGATGACCTTGCAGTTTTGTGGGGTTTTTTTCCACACTTTTCTTGTTTTAAGGTAGCCCAGACTTGCTGGGCCCAGGTGTACTCAGGGAAATGGCAACAACGAAGGATAACGTTTTCATGCCCGTTCAGCATTACAAAGACCTTCAGTGCACTTCCAGCACTTCCAGTACTTCATGTAAACAGGCCTAAACCAGACGAGCCTTACGAGAGCGCACTGCGGAGCGTAGTGCCACCAGCGCACGTTTTCCAAGAAGCTAATGCAATAAGTAACAGTATCTAGAAGTTTGGGGGAGAAAAAGAGGTCATCACATGTTTGGCAACACATCATTAACTTGCTAATTATGCACTAATGGACACCTGATATTTCAAAACCACTACTTGATGCAATTACCTTCCACTTTCCTACATTAAAGGAAAGATGTAACAGCACTACATCATCCACCTGCTGCATTTTTGTACATATTTTAAAGCCCACTTAGATCAGAATAAATTAATCGCTTCTATCACCACTGATATCAGGCAACACAAATAAAACTAGTTTTAGTACATAAAGAAAGAAAATAAAAAAAATATCTAAAACCTTAGGTACTGGGTATTAGAAACAGCTGCTTACTGAAAGATTTCTCCAGAGCCCTGTGGAAAAGAATTACAAGGTTTGGGCCAAAAACTCTGCAGTTAGGCCAAATTCTGCTGAATGTCCGTTAGTCCCAGGTCCACAACGTCTGAGCCAATGCTAACAAAATAACAGCGCTTTCACGTTTTATCTCGGGACTAATTGTACCTGCGCCTATTCTGTTAGCTGGGGTAGTGACAGCACAGTTTGCCACAGCGGCCGAGGACAGGAGAAATTGCTGACTCCACCTTCCAGCTGAAAAAAGAAAAGAGAGAGAAACACCACGTTTCCACTATTTTTCCTGCTACTGCAAATATACCTGAAAAGCAGCCACACCCCACCTACTGCCGCCCTGCTGGATGCTGTTATCATCCCCTTTCTCCTCACACTGGCAAAGTTTCCCCCGCGGCACGTTGTGCCCAGATATAACAGCTTCCACATAACTGCTGATTTCCCGCCTGCCTCCACACGCGGCAGACAGCGCGCGGTAGGGAAACCAGGGATGTCTTGCCTGGATGTCCAGAGGATGCTGTGGAACAAACAACTACTGAGGAATCCTGTTATCCTTGAGCTCCTGAATGCCTGTGTTGATGGCAGGGTTTTTACACTGGCAGTCTTAGCACCTGGATTACTCTTCTTCCACTTTCCTCTGGGGTGACGTGTTCCCCACGTCTTAGGGCACCAAGCAGGTGACATGTTCCCCATGTCTCAGGGCACCAACTCATTTACTCCAGGTGTCAAGGGAGAAGGGGGAAGAAAAAAAAAAAAAAAAAGGGAAAAAGAAATCCGCTTGAGCACCTTCCAAAACTTCACAAAGGCAACAGCCTCCTATAGACTTCAATGGCCATAAGTTGCTAATTAATGTTGTATTTTATCACGACATTGCAATCCCCTTAGAGGATACTGCTTCTACTCCTGCTTTCTTCGCTGACTTCATTTCAATCTGCAAGTACCTAAACAACTTCAGAGCACTCTGATACATACAAAGGGAACCCTGATGCTGATGGACTGATGACCATTATCCCCCAGTCCCTCCAGAGGTAAATCCCAGCTCCAAGATGGGCACCGAGGCCCATCAAAACACCAGAGGAGGTGAATCAGAGCGCGCAAGGAGCAGACAGAAGAGGAACCGTGCTCGCCTCTCTGCAAGCCGGGTCATCTTCTCACAAGGCAGAAGAGCCACGCTTACTCTTTCATCATTGATTTTTTTCTTGTTCTTAAATGGAGAAGATCTGGCAGGACTGAGGAAGTGCGGCACAAGCAGCACCTTTGTAATTTCCTAATTTTTAGCTAAAACATCAGTGCCCATTAATATCAGCTGTACAGAAGGTGTGGTGCGTGGCCCCAAAGTCCTGCTGTGAAAGAAGTTTTGGATCTTCAGCCGGGCAAGCCACCTTTCCTCCCCCCTCCTCAGAGTAACTAACTACATCACGACTTTGTCAGGCGCTCGTGTGCCACCACCACCACCACAACATCAACAGGTACTCTCTGCGCAGTATCTGAAATACAGCATCAGCCTTTCAGGCAGAACTGACCCGGCGCAGCTCAGACATGAATGAGCATTTATACAGCATCCCAAAAATGGTTTTAAACCATTTATTTAAGAACCGCATAGTGGATCCAAGGGAGGAATTTAGCACCGATGAAACAAATTGAATCCCATCAGGAAAGGCCTGTTTACATCCCAGCCCCAAAGGGCTTTTCTCAAAGTTACTAACATCCTCAGATAATTTTGCTACCATGATTTATATATAGCTGGGGAAGACCTTAGATGAAAATCACATGTGGAAATCTGCAATGCTGCCAGGTGGCCTCTGGAGGGAAGAAAGTGCTGTGAAACTTCTGGAATGGTTTAAAGCTCTGAGTCCCTACAAGGCAATTTGGATTACACGATGGCCCATAGCAACATGCTGTTCTTGAATACACAAAGCATAAATATAGCAAATCGAGTTAATAGGTTTTGTACTGCACATCTTGTTTTGTTTGCAGACAGTGCTACTAGAAACCGCTTCCAACACAGCCCGTCTTCTTTCATGATTGTTTTGGTCCAGCTCATAGCTGTTTATGTAAATACCCATTTTAGAGCAACAATTGTAAAAAGCAATTGCAAATTAGCAAGGACTGTCCAAGGACTGGAAGGGACTGCTTGGATCAGTTCCCTCCTCCAACCCAGACAATCATGTAAGAAAAATCAGGGTCAGACAGGCCCTTAATGATGTCTGCTTTCCCCCTTTCTTCTCTGCCCCTTCACGTGACTTTCTCAAAGCATGTTTCACCTGCCAGATCTGATGCTGAACCGGCAGGTGTCAGCCAGGACCCATCCCCAACCAAACGCCAAGGACCATGTATAAAGGGCATGGCAGCCCATGGCAGACAGACAGAGCCTCATGGAAGAGGGCATCGAGGCTGATACACCTACCGTAAGACAAAAGCACAGGCTTAAATTCCAGTCTCGTTTTAACATCTTAGTGGACACACATCCCCATTAACAGCAATTCTATTTTTTCTGCAGCCCCAAAGTACCGTACAAGTGTAGCTAGACAAGGATAATCAGGATAATGGTCACCACTAAGGTTGTCTGAACCATCAAGTATCATCCCTTCATATAACAATAGATTAAAAAACCATGAAGGCAACACGCTCATCTTCCGATGAAACAAGTCCAGTGGGCTGAGGCTGTGTCCAGACCTGCAAACCATCAGAGGCTGGGCAGGAACTGAACGGGCAGGAGGCAGAGGCAGGGAGCTGAGACACAGCTCCTGGGGTCAGACTCTGTCTGGAAAGGCAGCTGGAAAACTGGCAGCAAACGACATTTCGTTCTGCTCCATTCAATAGACCAGAGTGACATGTTATTTGCAATAAAGCAGAATTGCACTATGAACTCATGGTTCCGCTCATGAGAAAGAAAATGCTCACCCGTGATCCCAAATCATGGCAGTTCAGCCCATGAGGAAGGAGTGCCACCTCCAGAGGCGCACAGACTGCTACAGTCCCACTTCTTAGGGACGGAAGCCCAGCAGATTTACCATGGACAATCCCAACCCACGCCATCCAGGACTCAAGACAGAGTACTTGGCTAGCTAATTATTTCAAAGTGTGACTGTTCTCCTGTAGTCACCTACTGTATCTTCCTTTCTTTTTTTGCTGTCTTTCCCATGCAGAGCAAAAAAAACAAAAAAAAAAAAAAAATTCTGTGCAGCAGATCATTTATCACATCACAGTCACTTTGGGGGTGCAGAAACTAGCTGGAGCTTCATCTGAGAGTGCCTCCCGCCTGTACCGAGAAGGCCGTTAGCACACACATCCTTCCTTAGCACCAGACTCTAAAACAGGCCTCCAAAAAATGACACCGTATCCTACGTATATTTTGGGTAAAATGCACAGCTTTATTTTCTTTTCTAGCTCAAAGATAGCCAAATGAATGATTCCATATGTTTGTAACCTTTCTCCAATCTGTGGTGGATTGTTTTCTAACCGTTTGCAGGCAGCTGATACATTGCTCCTGCTGCGAGGGGTGAGCAATCCCTCAGTCTCATCAGCTCACAGATCCTGCTGCCCATATGCAAGCCTGGGCCCTTTCCAGTCTGCTCAGTGGGCTTGGTCCCTCTTGAAATACTCCAGAAGGCCTCATTTAATCTCAGCAGCTATAAAACTTGTTCCTATTATTAAGCTTACAGTGTGCAAAAAAAAAAAAAAAAAAAAAAAACACCAAATGCAGAGGTGTGGTTACAGCACTGTGGAACGAGGGAGTAGAGAAAAACACCACCACCACCACAAAATCACACTGGAGGGATAGAAGTAACGCTTAAAGGAGGATTAAAGGAACACAAGATGTATTCAGCTAGACAAATTTGACATCACTGCGTTATTGACTTCATAACAATGTACATGGTTGTGAACTTTCCCAAGGCTTTTTACACATTAATTCATAGTTCACCTGGTACTCTTAGCTGTGCAAACCAAAGCTCTAACACTCCAGTTGTTTGAAGAAATCCTTTCTAGGCTTGGCAGGCAGAACCGCTTTCTAGTTTCATAGCTACAGTTGAGGATGCTGCTCATCATCATTGGCCCAGTGCATACCAACATACACGACAACCTCTAAAGGCTCTCCCTTGAGGGGCTAGCAGGACATCATCATCTGTTCATCAGCTGGACAAAAAGGAAAGGGAATTTCAGCACAGTCTTCATCAGCACCAAGGGGTGCAGAAAACCCGTGAAACCACCTCAGTAAGAGGAAGCGTGCAAGCACTAAGGGGAACTGCGTGGCAGGAGAGGGCATCGTTACACATGGCACAAAGCAGTGGATGGCGGGTGGAAATTCGTGCTAGGAAGCAAGGAGCAGGGTGAGTTCAATAGGAATTTGGCATGTGCATCAGCTCACTTCATTGACACTGAAGCCATTTGAGAAACACATCAAGCAGCAGATCAGGGAAATCATCCAGCTGTGTTGCAGTGTCTGCCTCTCTGAGTCTTAATCCAGAGACACTGCAAGACAAGACAGGAAATCTGATGTCCCATCTCCTGCTGATTAGCTGGCAGGTGTAGCAAGGAGACCTGGGAGATTCCCTTTTTAAATAAAAAATCCAGTTGCCAGCACCAACTGATTGGCATTAATGCAAATAAGCCATTCCGGAGTTTAATTCAACCATGCCACGTGTCAGCATCCCATTACTGCATTATATTATGTAAATCAACCTCTAAGAAAACGCAAATAGAAAAGAAGAAACTATAATCTCAGCAGGCATCACTCTGTCAAGCGCAGCCCCAGCTGCCAGCCCCGTGCAGGAGTTATATCCAAATTCCTGCAAAACAGGGTGCAGCCTTTGCACCGGCTCTCCATGTACCTCTACTCCTGTTGTATTTACTCAGCATTAAGGGCAGGTACCTGCGTGCTGAGGAAAGGGGAGCTAAGGGCGGCTCCAACACCCAACCCCTGCTGTTAGCACCACTGGAACGGCAAACTCTGCCCAGCATGTTAAACTGGGCCGACCATCCTGTCCCAGCTCCACCCTCCCAGGTCAGGTGTGAGTCCAGCTCTGTAAACTCAGGAATGCTTTGCGCTCCAAAAATAAAGAGGAAAAAAACAGTTTGAAAGATAGTTATTTAATGCTTTCTTGGGAATACTAAAGTTGCTAAGCACTGAACATTCCCGTTTATCTACAGAGACTCAAACCACCCCGCCATCTGCTTTTGCTCACTTCTAATTTGCTCAGTCTAACCTTGGGTTTTGTTTGCAGAGCTCTAGGTCCAATCTCATTTGTAAGCATTATCCATCCACGGTCCAACTTTGGTGCTTTCTGCTTCTTACTTACTTTCTATCTGCCCAGTGCGCTTCCTCTGCCATTCTGTTCTTTTCCTGCATTGGACTGTGCTAATCCCATTTTTTAATCCCACCACTGGCTTCATTTCACCTACCCCTCTAAATCCAAGCAACAAATCATCTTTCCCCTTTACTCCCTGTGCTCCCTTCAAGACTCCCAACCAGCTTCTATCTTTTGCTCACTCTTGTGAAAGCCTCACCTTCCATCTGCTCATTTCGTGTTTCTTACGTGTCTGACCACACCTCTTCCATTCACATCTTTGCAGAGACACCGCTTCAGTGAGACTTTTCAAACAAATTCACCAAATTGTAACAAAAAGCTGCGTGCCACTTTAAGACCAAGCTTTGGTGACCTGATTCATCCCAGACATTGCTTGCTTGGATGTAATATCCCCACTGCTCTGCTCAGCTCCTGAGAGCAACGAAGCAGGGACTGTGATTTCCTGTTTTGTGAGGCACAGACCATGCTGTCAGGGCCTAATAAACACTGGGCAATGTTTCATTTCCCTAAAATTAGTTGCATCATTTGACTCATATTACAGAAAAGGAGGCACAAAAGCAGTGGACAGGATTCTTGCTATCTGTAAAAATGGATCAAATTCAAAAGCAGTATCCAAGAAATGTTTAAAGAACTATAAATCTTCAAAGACATCATCATAAACTAAATAATCCTACTGTAGGGATTATGTGCCCTATTCAGTCAGAAAAAGAATATTTAGAAAAGAAATTTCCATCCAAAATTATCTTTACATCGTAGAAACACTTGGTGGGTGTAGGGGGGAGGTAGGAGAGGGAAACAGAAAGGGCAACAAAAATAAAATTCCTTTTACTGGGCAACATATTGTACTGGTTTTTACAATTCAAGATCTCGGAGTCTTTTCCCAGTGGATGATTGTTGGGTTCACTTATTGCAAGAAGAGTTAGGAACTCCAGAGGCAGAATTAAATGCAGGAAAAGTAACATAAGCAACAAAGCATAAACTGGAGATGCTTTCATGCTACCAGGATAGCCAAAAAAAAACCAACATAAGATATTATATAGCCAGGATCCTCTTTTTTTATGTCAAGATACAAAATAGACCTTATCTTAATCTTGTCCTCAAAACCTACAACTGCATGGTCAGAGCAGTGTCTAGCTTTGATCACATACCACCGCACCCATCAGCTTTATCGGGGCTGCTGTAAGACTCAGCCCCTCTAGTCAATCGGCAGCTGATCTTTGCAAGTCTCCGCGCTGATTTGGCAGTGGGAAGGGATATTTCCTGCAGGGAACCAACCTTAACATTGAGCCTTCACTAAATGTTTCTTTAGTTGGGGGGCAGTAGGTTATGGTAGGGTGGGGCTTACCTCCATCTCATGCCTAGGTGTGCAAAGGCCTGAAAAAGGGATGTTGAGAGGGACTGGCGGCAAGAACAGCAGTAGTTGTCACGGGGGAGGGTTCAGCACAATTAACTGCACCGATATTAGCTGGATGCGTGTCACGCAAAGGGAGACTGCATAGATTCAATCTTGATGATAATGTCTACAGGAAGTTTTTTTCAAGAGTAAAGAACAAGAAGAAAAGAGAAGAGCAGAGTCTCAGCGGAGGAAGGATGAACATCTGGTCCGAGGCAGACGACACTTCTGGAAATGATGGCCATGCAAATCACCCGTCTGTACAAGCTCAGAACAAAGAGTGCACACAGCAGATGATATCTAGGCTCACGCTGCCATTTAAATGGGATCTGCTAAGAAACAAGCATGCCATTTTCATCTGCAGCAGATTTGTTTTACGACATGCTGGGCCTGACTGGGCTTCTCTGCTAAAGAAATGAAAAATTCCTGAAGCCAAGGACATGAGAAGGTGGGACGCGGTGCCTGCCAAGTCCCTCTTCCCCCCTGCCTTCCCCAGGATGTGGAGGCTCCCAGCTCGTCCTAGATCAGTCACAACGCTTTGGGCAATCTGCCACCTCGGCCCCACTCAGACACCAGCCAAACATCATTAGGAAAGCTACAAATTCATCCACTCAAAGAAGTGAAAAATATACATAGTGCAATCAACTCTCTGCATCTGTTTCAGCTTTGGTTTGTGTCCATGTTTCAGAGTCACTTTATGAAGTGAAACCAGATTTAATCTCAGAGCATCCAATAAAGTATAGGGGCATGCCAAGATAGATAGCAAGGAAAGCTGCACTGTAATATCAGCCACAAGCAGGTGAGCCATCACATGAGATCTCTTATTATATCCAAAGAGTGCAGAGGCTACAGATTTTGTAGCACCTGTAAAATCAAAGGTTTTGGAGAATGCTGATCTAGGTACAGTTTAGCACACAGAAGATGGAGATTGGCCTGACAGGGAGAAGGGAACAAGGTTTCTTTTGAGAGGAAGGCAGTAATAGCTTTCGTAATCAGGAGGGATGATGTAGGACAGAGAAGACATGACAAACACCGCTTGGTCTGGCCTCAAACTACACCTTCATCCAAGATTTCCCATTATTTTCATTGAGGCAAAACGGCTGAGGATTACAGAAGAGTTCAATTACAATTCCGAAGGCAAAACAACACCATTTCCCTAACCCACGTTTCCCAATATTTTAAAATTTATATGTAAAGAGAAAGACAGGCAAGCTGTTGAGAATCAACCCTGAACGGAAACTTTAGAAATTTAGGAAGGCCTCCTGCTCTCCTCTTGCCCTTCCCTCTGCGCTGCTCAACTCCTTTGGCTCATCAATCCTTGCTCCAAGCCACATGTCCTTAGGGTATAGGCAGCAGCTTTAGAGGCTGGGAAGCGCACAGGATAAAGAGTCTGTGGAGCCCACGGCTCCCAGCCCAATTCTGCAGCGGTAAATGTTTAGTATGCCTTGAATTAGGACTTACTCTTCTGAGTGGTGGTTGATCAACCTTCCAGGTCTGTCAGCCTTTGTCTGCTGCTCCTAACAAAACCCACATGGGAAACTTTGGCTGAGGTACTTGGAGAGAGAAGAAAGAAGTTATAGCCCCACAAAAGGTCTGAGAGAGACCACCACGAATATGGGAAGACCTCAGCAGCTGAACTTAAATCTGCACAGAGAAAAGTATGCACCCTGCTCAACCCAGCACCCTAAAGGTCACTCAGGGACCTCTGCAAGCACAGGATGAAGCCTCCTTCCCAGCGGACTCATGCCTCGTCAGTAATCAAAGCGGGCAACCAGGTTGGCATAACCCTCATCCGAAATCCCTCCTGTACCCAGGCCTTCTCAAGAGCTCTCCCATGCAAGTTTTCTCTCATCTAAGAACAGCTAAGCACATGCTGCCATTTTCAATATGGGCGGAGGGGACTGTCATAGAAGTGCCTCATCAACTATCTTCCACAAAGATTTTAGAAACTCATCTTTGAGACTACCATTTTTCTGTCAGATTTGGTTAGCTGATAGCAGTCAGTGGCTCCAGAAGTTATGATGACACGCTACAGAGGGGAGGAATAAAAACAAATCATAGGAACAAAGTCTTAAGGACTCTGAGTTGAGTACTTAGGTTGAGGACTTGACAGGTGCTGCCCACACAAGTACAATTTGTATAACCGCTATCCAGTGGAGTAAGCACTATATGTCTCAGCTGGCAGCTGGAAGTAGGGATGTAAGTCACAGAAAAGAGTTGTTTCTGAGCCAGCCATCACATAAAAGTAACTCTTTGCGGAGTTTTTCACATGCATTGTTAAAGTTGAATTGTTGCTTGAAGGTACAAAGCAGAAAACCAACAAAATCAAAACAGACTTTCAGAAGGGCAAGGAAATATGCCAACAAATATACTACACAGGGCTTCACCTTGTCAAGACTTTGGCATGCACAGACTTGAAGAAACAAAAAAAAAAATCACCTTTTGCCACTTGCTTTAAGAAATTTCACAATCTTCTGAAAATATACAATGAAATAGCTTGTAACGTCAAAGCTGATAAGCAGCTCAGGGATGGAAGACAAGGCAGCTCTCTGTTTTGCACTGCAATATTTTGTCATGAAACCAATCAACAATATTAATGGCAAGTAAACTCATTCATTAAGGGAAAGACATTTCTGCTCACGTTCTTTGCACTGGCAGCTGGCTTCCCATAGATTGCACACTTCAAGTCTAGTCCCAGAGGAAGGAATTAGGAGGGGGACGATGACGACATTTTTCCTTTGATATAAATAGGCATAGTTTGATTTAATCTTACGGAACGAAAGTAGATTACCCAACTAGCCCAATTGTAAGAAGACACGGAAACTACACTGACATTTGGATTTAACTTTTTTTTTATTTTCAAAAGATAGAATTTAATTTCTAACCGTCATCCTGCCTCTGACAAAGGTCTTCCAACTAGATCCAAAACACTGAAACTTGGAGAGGAAAAAAAAAGATACTGTAATGAATGAAGATCGCAGAACATTTCTTAATGTCCAAAGCACAGTTTATTCTTTCCGATATCCCTAACAACTTCCCATGCACACAGCAGGGCATTCAAGCTAAAACCAACTCAGCAAGAAGAAAGCAAAAATTTCTTTTGGAAAAGGATATCAATTTGTGTCTCTGTTCAGACTACGAGGGCTGAGAGACAGACAGAGAAGACTAAGAAGTTGTGGGAATTCTTACTGCCCTAACTTTTACAAAAAGTCTTCATGCACTTTTTACTTACTAATTCCCTAGCTACATTATGGTAAGGGCACTTCTGGACAAGGATCAGTGGAATTCCTAATCAAAACCATGACAAGCAAAAATAAAAAAGTACTACTTCTGCTTCCCAACATGAAATATTTAGTGTAAAATCCCATGAGCTGCAGTATAATGACATCATACTAATGGAAGAAGAAGAGAAAACCTTCTAACAATTAAAAAGAGCCTTGCTGAGAAAACGCACAGGAAATTGTCGAGCTGTCATTTATATATCAACCACGGCATATTGGACAGTACTGCAGGCTACTGTAAACCCATTTGTCTCTTTAATGGTCTGCATCAGGAAACGATAAAAACTATATACTGAAGGAGGTATTTTTCTGTTTGCTTCTAAACAGAAGGGTAACATCAGTTAAAAGACTCTGCGGTACCACCCATTGCTGCCTTCAAAACCTGTTCCCAAGTCTACGGTCCCACTCTCCCCTCTACAGCACCTGCGCAATCTTGGAGCGGCTCCGAAAACATCAGAGTTAGCCCACTGCAAAAGAGAAAGAAGTTTGGCTTAATGCGTGTTTAGTTTTCTGATAACAACAAAATTTGCGTAGACCAGCAAGCGAAATTTTTTCCACCTCCTGCACCTCCATCAAAATTGCCAGCGAAGGGCTGGTTCCGGAGCCGTGACTGCTGACACGGTAATGCGCACGGCAGGAAGAACACAGCTTGAGTTTTAGATGCCAGGCTGAGCATTCAGCACTGGCAAGTACGGAAACCTTGTTTTGACTTTAAACCTGAGCAAATCTGATCTGGGAGTTCACTGATGGAGAATAAATATGGAAGAAACTGATTTCAAATTGTGTCTTTTGAAAGGATGAGTTGACAGGACAAAAATAGCAAATGCAATAGGTACCTGACTACCATTGTTACATTTGTTTAAGCAGAGATTGCTGCAATGTTCAGGAGCTGCATAAAAGGCTCTGCAATATGCAATCAAGTCACAGGTCTGAAAACACACCAAGAAACATCCAGTAACTTTCACAAATGATAAGAGCTGGGCAGATAAAAGAAGTAATTACATCTTCTTTGAAACTCTATTTAGCTATTTTTAGTGCTTTAATCAAGGGCCCAATTCTTCTACCTTTCTTCACACCAAATAATCCTTTACTCTTTAATTATTTTCACTGGTATAGCTATGGGCAAATAAAGTTACTATGAAGTCGGAGTTAAAGGAATCTGAACCTGGCCCAAAACATTTTGGATCAGAAACAGAGATTCTGACCCAACAGCATCATCAGTGGCTAAAAAAAGCGTCCCTTTAACTTGGCGTGATGGACCCAGCCCAGAGCTGGAGGCTAAGGTTTACTCACTGTGATATTTAGCCAGTGGCCTCTCTAGGGCTGTGCTAATCAGACCAACTGAGCCGGATCGCAGTCTGACGCAGAGAAATACAGATGGCTATTAAGGATTGGACTGTCACCAAATCATTCACAAATGCTATCAGGCTATCAGACACCAGCCAGTTCTGGGCAAATCCCACAAGAGAGGCCTAAAAGGGAAAACGTTTCTTAAACAGTAAGTTTTTAGTCAGAACCCCCACATCAAAGTCTGCCACGAGCGCCAGACTTGGGAGCGGCTCCGTACATTGTTCACGCAGTGCTCTGTAGTGGTTCAGTGGTCTGAATCGGGGTAGAAAGATGCCGAGTCAGTGCAAGGATCCTTTTGATTGCTGCGTTCTGTCTTACACCAGCACAAAGTCTGGCCCTGGAGAGGACGGCATATGAGCAATACCCAGACAACCATACCGAAGGAGCATGCAAGTCAGAACTATTTGAGTTTTCTTTGCTCTGGAGACTTGTGAGAGATCTGACAGCCAGCACAGCACCTGGATGCGGTCATCAGGGCTTTAATCAAGTACCAGCAGTTATCAGGTTTTCTATTGCACCAAAACTTGTGAAGTGTAGGTTATATTTCAACTTCAGCACATGATTTGTGTTCCCAACTCTTCATATTCGCATACTCTCACTCAGCACAGTGCTCTCAGCTTTGCTCGGTCAAGTAGGAAACACCAATTGTCTCTTTCTGCCTCCTCTCGATCCCCCACTGAGTTTGCTCTGTGCTGCATGTTGGAGGAAAAAAAACAAAACCCAAAACCCAAAACCAACCAAAAAAAAAAAATACAGAAAGGAACCAAAAAGAGGATTAGTGTCCCACTCTGATATTTATTAATGCATGTTTCTATGAAAGAAGCCAAGTTTCTCTTTTTGTTGTCAAGCCTCTTTCTGGAAGGAAGGGCATTAAAACGAAAAGAAAAAGCCCAAACATCCTCAAGTACGTGGCTGTTTTAAAACAATCTCAATTGGGAAAAAAAAAAAAAAAAAAAAGGAAAAAAAGCTGGCTGTAAATAAATGAGTTTCTGAACATGGTAGGGCATTGAACACAAGGTCTGCTCCCCCAAGAAGCACGCAGCGCCTAAGCACAGCTGGGAAAGCCGTGTCTCCAGGCACCATGCCGCTGTGCCGAGAGCAACCCTTTGCTCCCAAGGGCGCCACTTAAAAGACCATGAGGAGGAGAGAGGAGCAGCGAGGGAGAGACCTTTTGGCCAATATCAGACTTGCTGCATTTAAGCAGAAGTTGAGAATAACTCCCAGGGAGGTCCTTACCCTCCGTTCTCCAACTTCCATCTAACAATAAAGTGCCTGGAATTTCCTCCCTCACTGCAGCCCGATCCACCTCCTCTTCAACAGCCCTGCCCAGCCCTGCCCTCTGGCAGCAATATTTCCCATCTCTCCAACCTGAGGCAGGATATGGGCTGTATGTGCCTGAAATGCACCTTTGTGCATGGTTTCAGGGCCAGACTTTTGACTTTGGTGAAACCCGGCAGCACCAGTGAGTCCAGTCCAGGTAAGTCAAACACAAAGTACATGAATAGGATAGAGAGGTCCACAGAAAAGACTGTAAAATAGAGGTATTCCTGCAGTTCATGACTACTTATCACAATTAAAAAGGAGAGAGACACCTCGACCATAGTGCCAGCATCAGGACAGACAAGTGGCATCACATTAAGGTGCCTGGGGGACAATCCAGGGCACCCTTACAGAGGGGAAAGTGAACCAGATATGATGCAATCCAGCGTGGGGTTGCAGCTGGCAGCCTGCCACAAATGAGGTCACCAGGAAGGATTATGACCAACTCTTACATCGCACAAAACACCGGCAAAGTGAAGCTACTTCGTTCCAGGGAGGATTTCCTGCCGCAGCTGAAGACGTCGGCCACCTGAATGGGGTGTAAGGTACAGCGATGTGAATTAACCCTACTAACAGCCCTGGTATAGGCTGAGCGAAGCCAATTGAATAAGTGGGATATTATTCCAGGCCTCATTTCCAGAAGAAGCCATCTGACAGCTGTTACCTTGCAAATTGCTCTGTAGACACAGGTGCAAAACGAGCAGAAAGAACTCCATTTTTCTTCCTTACTGAACAGAAGCACCCAGAAAAGAGTTTTACTAAAAACTCTGGCTTCGGAGAGCTGGAAGGCTATGAAGACCCCTCAGCCTCTTCCACAAAGGGATGTTACCAGCAGCCATCTCACGTGGCATGCAAGGCAGCCCTGTAGAAAACCAGACCTCGAGTCACATAGAGATTAATTACAATTTGTGAGGTCTTCAAAGATCCCTAGCTGGAAAGGCACTGGAAATGCAAAGTGTATTACTTAAAAATAATAATAAAAATATCTTTTTTGACTTCAGAAAAGCACTATGAATCCAAAGAGAGAAAGACAAATCCTCCATTTGCAGGAATGAAGCATTAAACACTCAGTTCAGAATGTAATCGCTAAACAAGACAGTATTTCCAAACCAGCCTTTTGAAATCATGCACAGCAAGGGCAGATGCATCTAGATTCTCACAAGAAAAGAGCAGCTCACCCACTCGTTGTTTTGGGATTCTAAGAGGATCAAAAGGGCCATTTTAATGCTCCAAATCCCCCACAAAAATCTCTCTCAAACACATTTCAAGCCGGCTGGATGGGAGAGAAAGAAAATCGTGATCAGACACATCATGATTCAGGGAGATCTGAGCGCAGAAACTTGTGAGCGTTTCCACGGAATGCAAAGCAGTAATTAAACGCTTCCTATAGAAACGAAAGGTTGTCCCTTGGACACTTCTGTCAATCTGCATTGAACAGACGCAGCAGCCTTCCAGTTCAAGCACACGAGCGCTCCAGTTCTTTGCCGACATGACCTTAGCTGTCAGCCCAGCCTGTCCTGTTCAGTATCTGTAGCTCTGCTCCGTACGTTTTGCGAACACGCGTGGGGATGAGAAGATGCAAAAAAGGAAAAGCACGATGAACAGGCAAACCATTGGCCCCAATTAAAAACTTAAACAGGTGTCCTGAGACTGTCAGCCTGAAGATGGAGCATCTACATTTAATTAAAGGGATAAGTTTAGCAGAAAATGCCACTCCAGCTACTGTCAGAATGCATGATTAATTTGTGATAAAATACCCAGCACTGTCTAACAGAAGCAGACGGCTGGGGGACACGTATTTACACAATCGCTTGTTACTTCTTCAAGATATTACCAGTGACCCTGGGCTTAGTGTCAGTGCATTAAAATGAAATTCTCACCTCTGGTCTTTTGAAGTCTCAGACTTGCTGGAGGCTTTTTGAAGGAGCCCCGTGTGACGGCATGCTGAAGCCTGGGAACGAGAAAACAAGTCACCCGGTGGCGGCTGCTGCCTTTCCACCATCGATGGGGGTCACCTGACTCCTCTTTTAGTCTCAGTTCACCGGTCCATCTCCTGCAGTGACACAAGGGCATGGCTCTTCCTTAAGCTCATCAATGATACCAGTCCTTTCCAAGTGATTCCTTAACAACTAGTTTCCCTGCCACAACGGCGGGTGCTGCACTCGCTGCTAATCAACTGCTGTTTCAATTAGCAATTTGGGCAGGGTTTGGGTTTTTTTTTTCACATGATCGATATACTCTGCTACTGAGATGTTAAAGAGCACAATTATTTCTCCTCAATCATGGAGATTGTTTTGTAAACCATTTGGGTCAGCTAACACGCACAACCGTACTTCGAAGCTTAATTTTTCCTGCCCACCTGACCACGTTTGAAATAACAACCGATAGGTCTTCATTGTCTTCCAGCTAAGTAGTTTTAAGCTGGTTTTACTTCCAGGCCCTGACACTGCAGGTGAGGCTTCCAGGATCACAGCGTTTTCTTCCCCACCTTCTTGCCCCAGGGAGGGAACGCTGCTCAGGGCTTGGATTGCCTAAGTCGTGTCCCCCCCCCCGCCCTGGATACAGTCCTTGCTTTGTTTCACACGGGTTAGCTGGAACGGTTTTAAGCATTAAACTAACAGGGATCTGAGGACACATCTGTGGAACTTCTGCTGAGCTTCTTCCCTGGGTCAATGCTCTGACATACCATAATAGATACAAAAATCTCCACTCGGGGCTCTCACCATTTCACACAACAGGTGGTTTCAGAAAGCTAATAACCATCTCTCTTTGTACTAGAGACCAAACACATGGGTCCCATACTGAATGTGTCAAACCCTTCCAGAAAAGAGATTGCTATTTCCCAAAGCGCACCACAGTACAACTGGCATTGAACAGGACATTATTTGTTGTGACCTCTGAATTTTAGTTCTTAATTTTATTCCTGAGAAAGCCCAGAAAAAAAGGGCAGGAATCATCACCTTTACCTTTGGTTCCACTTGATGTCAACCATTTCCTTCTACCCCTAGGTACCTCCTAGCATGAGGCTTCTCTTCAGGTTAGTCTTGACTTCAGAGACGCGGTGGAGATTATTAAGACTTCACTGAGATAACTTCAACTATTGCATAGATACAGACATTTAAACAGCCACAGGCTAAAGGCAGTCATTCATGCAAAAGTATATAAGACATCACTGTTTGGGTTTATACCTAGCTAAGCTTTTGACTGTCTTTGAATTTCCCCTATTTCTTATAACAATTTCAAGCAATATAAGTAGTGCTGTGAATAAAAGTAGCCAACAGCTACTGATCAGCTACCATCAGCAAGGACCTAAATAAATGATAACCTGGAATACTGCTACTTCTGCTTTCACAGATAAACAGGAGAGAGCTAGTGCTATGGAAAAAAAAATATTCCATAATTCTACAACTGGATATAGGCATAGCAGTTTCTGATTTGTATAGTCATATGGTTGAGCTACTCTTCACTGCCCCTGAAGCACTGAAACAGATCCAAGGATACAGGACTTGGACAACCTAACTGTCACTTGATACTATTGTCTCCAGATCCCAGCTGCAGCATGAGCTCCCGTCTTAGACTTTCATTCCCAGAAGTATTAACTATTTCCAGTCACAAGTAGTGTTTGACAGGGCTCAGTTTTTTTTAAACTCCTGTTTAATGTCTTTATTAATGATCTTGACATGGAGACTGAGAGCAGCCTCAGTAAGTTTGCAGATGACACCAAGTTAGGTGGGAGTGTTGATCTGCTTGAGGGTAGGAGGGGTCTTCGGAGGGACCTGGACAGGCTGGATCAATAGGCTGAGGCCAATAGTACGAGCTTCGACAAGGCCAAGTGCTGGGTCCTGCACTTGGGCCACAACCACCCCATGCAGCGCTATAGGCTTGGAGGGAGTGGCTGGAAAGCTGCCTGGCAGAGAAGGACCTGGGGGTGTTGGTTGACAGCCAGCTGAACATGAGCCAGCAGTGTGCTTTAGGTGGCCAAGAAGGCCAACAGCACCCTGGTCTGCATCAGGAATAGTGTAGCCAGCAGGACTAGAGAAGTGATTGTCCCACCGTACTCAGCATTGGTGAGGCCACACCTTGAGTACTGTGTTCAGTTTTGGGCGCCACAGTACAAGAAGGACATTGAGGTGCTGGAGATGGTCCAGAGAAGGGCAACAAAGCTTGTAAAGGGCCTTGAGAATAAGCCTTATAAAGAGCGGCTGAGGGACCTGAGGTTATTTAGTCTGAAGAAAAGGAGGCCGAGGGGAGACCTTATTGCTCTCTACAACTACCTGAAAGGAGGTTGTAGAGAGGTGGGCATTGGTGTCTTCTCACAAGTTACAACTGATAGGACAAGAGGAAATGGCATCAAGTTTGCCAGGGCAGGCTTAGGTTAGATATTAGGAAAAACTTCTACACTGAAAGGGTTATCAAAGCCTGGAACAGACTGCCCAGGGAAGTGGTAGAATCGCCATCCTTGGATGTATTTAAAAGCTGCCTAGATACGGTGCTCAGAGACATGGTTTAGAAGTGCGCCTGGTAGAGTTAGATAACGGTTGGACTTGATGATCTTAAAGGTCTTTTCCAGCCATAACGATTCTATGACTCTATTGAAGGAATAGCACAGAGCAGCCCTTCAAACATGTATGCCACAAAGAGCTCATATAATCAGCAATTTACTTCCCCACTTGCATGCTTGATTGATGATAGTTATTATGTTTGATATTAAAACTTTCTATAGAAAAATCCTTTGGTTTCCAAGAGTTTTCCCACCTTACACAGCATAACTTCTGTGATTTCCTGTGATAGCCACAATTAATAGCACTATGGAGTTCTTACACTCGTGAAACTAACTTCTCTGTGCACATGACTCTTTGTGACCACACGTTCTCTGGACCCTTCTAACTGGAAGGCTGGAGTGCACCCACCACCACCTTTGGAACTAAGGGCATCATCCAGATGGTAGAGAAAAACACTAAAAGGAAACAAAGATGCAGTAGAAATACTTAATCAAGAGGGCATGCCATAACCTCTTGGAGAGAGTTGGTATATTTTACATGTTAGTATTACATAAGGATGAAATGGACTAATTATGGGGCTCTTCGGCCCCTTTTCTAGCTGCTAGACTACCTCATTGCTTCCTTTTGCTCCCAAAGAAAGATGAATTTTTGTAGGCTTTCTGCAGTTCTAGCGTTTTCAATAATTAAACTTATCTCTGAGGCAATCACATTTAGGATTACTAGGTTTCCTATCTCCAGGCTAATAGGGTCAAAATGCTTAGCTGCCCTCCTGCCTGCCAGTTTATAGCATTTTGCTAATGGATCATTTCCTTCCACGGGGATAACACACTGGCTATTAGGTGCTCTCTTGTTGCACTGCAATTTTAGGTGGTCAGGCAGTAATAATAAGTGTTCTTGTTGTACGAGAGACTTTATTGCCAGATTGAAGAGAGTAACAAAGCAATAAGAATAACTTTTCACTCACACGTTTGCTGGCAAGGATTTCAGTTAGAGACAAGGGGGAACTTCTGTAACTTGCTCGATGGTTCTCCAGTTTCCACCTTGCTTATGCTCTGTCTCTCATTTTATTGCACTTGTACCCCCAAACTGCACTACTGCCTAGTTGACTATATTTAAATGTCCGCGTGTTGGAAGAATCCAAATCCAACAGGTTTCTGTCTACTGTACCTCCTTTCCTGAGAAGCTCTGCACCCGCACTTCCTTCTGTCTTGATTTTCCTCAGCGTTATTCCTGCCCTCGTTTTATGTCTCTCATTTACTTGCCTACAGAATCCCACCGCAGCAGGCAAAGGTCTGACCAATTTGGCATCTCTGTGTGCCGAAAAGTGGGGGAATAAGAAAAACAAAATACAGTGTGCAAACTATTCATTTACACAAAACGTAATCTCTGTGCAAAATAGCATCACTTAGGCCATGTTCAGACCCACAGTAATTGCTACTTCCTTCCACTCTTGTCATTCCAAAGCAAGCCTTCGTGGCAAACCAGAACTGCAGTCACATCTAATACACCCTAGTCTTAATGCATAATGCTATGATGGTGGCTTATCCCCAGAATGTTGATTTTCTGGTAGGAGCATTTAACTCATTAGACCCTACCAAGTGAATGAGTTAGTGATTGGGTTTTTTGCCCTTTTTTTTTTTTCCTGTGGTACTTCAAAGCCATTACATTGCGCAGAAAGTAATAATCACTTGTCAGGCTCTCCACTTTGCACATAGAGCCTTATTTCCATAGAGGTGAAGATTTAATAGTTCACTCGAATGCTCTTATTTTAAAGAATTTGGTGCAATCAGGGTGAACCTCACATTTTTGCCTTTTTTTAAAAAAGGACTTAAGACAACCAATCTGGCAGGGTTTCCATTCTCAAGAGCTCAAGACAAGATGAATTAAAGTTAATTGGGGGTAAAATGAAGCACTTTAAAGTGTGTCTCTCGAGCTCACAAAACTGGAATGAGCACAGAGAAGATCTATTCAATTATCCATGGTTGTGAGATTTGTTTTGTGGAAACCGTAATACTCAATCCACTTGTTCCACTCGCTGTCTTTGCCTTTGATCCCACCAGACCTCGTAGGCTAAGCCATCTGGCTGGATCAGTACTACAACTGGAGACTGTCAACAAAACTCAAACTTGGGCTCCATGAAAAAGGATGCGGTTGGTTCTCAGAGAGAAAGAGCTTCTCCACAAACCAGAGTCACTTCACCAGCATCACTTTACAACCCACTCTGCTGTTGATCAGATTGGACGTAAAAGGGGAGAGAAGAAAAAAAAATAGGATTTTAGAGAAGGCTCAAGACTGAAGCCTTCATCACTTGTTTTCAGGAGAGTTTCTGCAAGAGGAAAAATTTAACTCCAGAGAGTAACTGCTATCTGAGCAATTCTAATTTTCTTGGCTAATCTCTACCAAATGCAAATTTCTTTGCCACTAATCTTAATCATTTTGATTGAGAAGCTAACCTGTACGTTTCGCCCCAGAGATGGCTGTATCTCGGTGTTGGTTGGAAGAGCTGGCCCATAGACAGCCCAGCATCACAAATACAGATTCAGCTTGTATGCACACACCTAGCACGGGCCTGAACCCGCGGTGTGGGTGTACCTACAGCTCCGCATAGGCTACCCAGCCCCAGCTCCACGGGGTGAAGGGCAGTAGCTTGCACTGGGCTCGTGGATTAGCTCAAGTACGGTGCAGAGTGGAAGCTTGACAAATTATTTCTTTTTTTTATGCCACTGTAATACAAATGAAACATGGCTCAGACTGGTCCAGGCATGCCTTTGACTGCAGAATAGATTTACCATACTGTGTACAATCTGCGATTTGCTCTGGGATCTCTCTGAGTGAAAGACAAGTCATTAATGTCCTCTAAACGTCCTCGAGGACTGGTAAGACAAAGAATAATCACGCACAGGCTTAGTTCTGAATAGGATCCTGATTTAAGCATCTTGTTTCTTATCTGCCATCTCGTAGCTTTCAGCAGGTGAGCTGATTTGCTTTCTCAGCGAGATCTGCACTCCTGGCTGAACCGGCCAGCAAATTTTTAAGTTTTATTTATTTTTTGAGTGGGTGGCTAATGAAAACAACATGGCAAGGTACCTGGGGAAGGAGAGGTTGTTTTCTTGTCCGAAGTGAGTACGCTGGGCTCGCTCTGCCTCCCGGACAAGGCTGCACTGTAACTTAGTCGCTGAACTCCCACTCACACCGTAGAGGCATCAGGTGCAGGGATGCCTGGAATGTGAAATCAGGTCTGCCGCAGAGAGGGAGGGAGAGCAGGAGGAAGAGCTGTGCCCTTCCTTTTTCACACCTTTTGATTCAACCAGAGCTACAGGCATCGCCTGCTTCTCCGCAGCTGCCTCCCACAGAAGGCCAGGCCATGCCCTAAACTTCAAGTCTGAATTTGCAGAGTTACGAAGAGTCTGGATGTCAGTGGCCCCTCCAGGCCTCGCATTCATCTGAGGTTGGCAAGTCCGGCACAGAGAGTGTTTGCAGTCCAATTACAGGCATGACTAAAGAGCGTACGGTGGCAAACGGGCGGTGCAGCAAGGAGCCCTTTCTCTTTGAAACACTTACTTATATGCTTGGGCTGGTCTGTACCAGGTTATCTTATCAGATTATACTACGGGGAGGTAAGGACTGGCACCGCTCGAGTTTTAAATACGGTGGTCGCCATCTACAAGGATGCAAAGCCATTGTCCTCTGTCATTACCAAAGGTAATTTCTCAGGGAAAAATTCTTTGGTATACAGAAACCCACAACTCTAAATTGCAAGCCTACATGTGATAGCGAATCACGCTCTGGTTAAAGGAAATCAGCTTGCAAAAATGTATTAAGATGACCCGAAGCTCATGAAGTATTGATGGAAGGTCTTCATTTAAGTCCCGTTTTGCTCAAAAAATACTAAATATTCTTTTTTCCTCGCTTCCTTTATGTTGTTTCCCTTTGATGAGTAATAAATAAAAAGGCAGTTGAAAACAGAATGCAAGCGCAAAGCCCCAGATCTGAAAGGGACAAAGACTCCATCTGTCACAGAGAAATCGAAAAATCCAAGTACCAGCACAGAGCCCACCTGCCAAAAAGGTTTTATGTTTATGTTAAGTGTGGCTTTAAGGAACAGAAATGTTCTTGCAGATAAAGGCAGCCACAAGAATGACTGAGATGCACAGACAATAATTCCCTCCTTTGATTTCCTCTGCTGTCACCACTATCAGTTAGACATCTGAATGAAAATCAGCTTAGAAACTTTGATCCCTTTAAAAACAGAAAAACAAACTCTGTAATCCAGAAATCCTTAGTGGAATACAGAACTTGAGCATCCTCCTACGCAGCACCTTTGGTGCAGCGCTGCAACCATGGGGAGAAACGTGCTGGGCCCCCGTGCCCCTCCTTTGCAGCGCTGTGCCTTACACCGAGCAGCCCCCAGCCCAGCATGGGCAGGTGGTGGCACGCAGGTGTCTTCTTCTCCCTTCTTGGTCCTATGTGAGACAGAGGACTTCTTGCTTTTCAGCCCTGCTTAGAGGGCATAGCAATCCTCATGGCTTGCTGCTTTGCATATTTAAAATAAGGGGAATTTAGGATTCATATTTCTTAGCCAGAAATGGAGAGGATTGAGCGGCCAGCTCTACCGAACAAGAGGTCCCCTAAATAGTTCAGGTTCTTCTACATAAGTTCGGTTTTCTCCTCACTGTGTTTTACTTCTAGTACACACAGACTCTGAAACATCCACCTGCTTCCCCAGAGCTCAGTCCTTCACCTCGAACACAGGAGATGCTACTGTGCCTTTACCTCTATATTGAATTAGAATATTTTTTGTTTGTTTGCGTGGCCAAAGGCTGGGACCCGAGTGCTGGAGAATGAAAATGCACTGGGCAGTGCCCAAGAGGAGAAAGCACAGAGATGAGAAAAGGGTACCTCTGTAGTAACATAATTACTTGTCCTGAGATAGTACGTTATAGGACATTGTTGAAGGACTCAGCACTAACCCTTCTTGGATACCAACGCCACAGAACTAACACTAACAGTATGCACTGGATATAAGAAGCTCCAAACTGCAGAAATATCACCTACTTCAGCACAGAAGATCAAAATCTGCTATGGATCCAGAGTGCAAACCCCTCACTTGATTACACGGGCACACAGATGCAGTGAAGTCAGAGACCCACTGAGTTACCCCCTTGTTGCTTAGCTATGTGCTGGGTCCTACCCTTCCCCAGATGGGAGCTCAACTGGATTAGCTGACCCTCTCCAGTGGGCTCCACTTGGGACTGGAGCAGCAGTGCAGCTGAGGGAGAGCAAGCCAAGCTCCCTTCTGAGTCACGGGGGGCAGAAGACAGACACACAGGTCCAATTCCCAGCTATCTCCTCCGTGCTGGTGCAAAATCATTTCTTTTAATGGAGTTCGCCCTGATTTGCTCTAGGCAGCTCCCCTGCAGGGCACATGATCAGCATCTGTGTCAACTTTGCACGTTTCCTCTTTCCAGTGACCTTCTGGGCTGTATGCCTGCTTGCTCCATTAACCCATCTTTGTGAGACCACGTGAAATACCTGAACTTTCCAAAAAAAAAAAAAAAGCCTATCACATCCATGGCCACCACAGGCAACGTTTTCCTCCTAGAGACTCCCTGAGGCCTTCACATAGAGGCAGGCAAAAGCAGCCTGGTGGTTAGACACTCAGGTCTGAAGGAAACCTCACTTTTCAACCCTTTCCTAATGCAGCAGACCCTACAGATGGCTTTTCCCCAGCAGAACCCAAGAAACGCTATTGCATTTCTACAGGCCTCAGTGAAAAGCATCGCTGCTACAAACTAGCCCTGCTCTCTGCTGCATCTTCGGGGCCTCCCCCCTCAGCAGGACAGCTTTCGGGTGTCATGTGCACCCCAGCTGATGCCCTTCAGCTGGGTTACTGGGAACAGATCCCTCCTCCGGTTCCTGTGCCCGGCGAAGGAGCACTGGCCCCAGCATGCCAGAGATTGAAGAGCGGATCTGAAAAACAACAGGCTTTAACACCCCTTCACCCTGACCATTAACTATAATTGTATTCTACATCAATCACATGAGTTTTCCCCTTAAAGGTTATTAAGTATAATTTCTACTATGCAAATAGTTCCAGCTTCATTAATGGATTTTTGGTTTCTAGTAGAAGTTATTCTTTGATGAATGTCTCTGGATGACAGTATCTGAAAAATGTATTGGGGGGAAGAAAAGTCTCTCTGGTGCAACGTAAAAAGGGCCATTGGAGAGAGGGGGTTGGGAAAGATGGAAATATAATTAAAACAATTAAAATTCCTATCTCATGACCATTTACAGATGCTCCAAAGTGGCTCTAAATTAAAGGGAAATGTCACAGAACATGGATGCTTCTGCCAAAAAGCAGCATTAAAAATGACAAATTCCAAACAGCCTGAAGACTCTCGTTTAATCCAAGGAGCAGGGCTTTAGCAGCTCAACCAAGGCAAGCAGAACGGGTAGACCAAAAAAAAGAAAATCAGGTCCAACAGTCAGCTGCAGAAATGAAGGAGATGTGACCAGGGAAAAGCTATCCAGCAGAATAACCAGCCAACATGAGACCTACGGATCTTTAGATTTATTCCCACCAGATCAGGTATCTTTTCTATCATCTCATCTTTAATAGATTCAGACCGTCTGTTACTGTGGCCTCAGTTACTGCCTTTTCCTAACCACAGATAATATTTTTTTTTAAGTGCCTAAAAGCTCTGATGATGAAAGGCTTCATCTAATATCAAGATTTGCTGGATGAAGGCTCGCGCACACATACCCACCCCAAGTCCCAAAGCGACACAGAGAGAATGCCGTGAGGGCTGCATTTCCTCTGTTTTTTCCATTGTTGGTTTTTCCCCCCTTGTCTGCGTGCTGGGAGAAATCTCTTTTGGAATATTTTCTCATTTATATTGTGAGAAACCTCTGCTGGTGTGCTTGGGTGGGAGATCTTGTTTTATTTAAAAAAAAAAAAAAAAGCAAGCAAACAAAAAAAGGCCGTCTGCCTAAACTTCTCCTTACACTCTTCCACTTAGGTTTACACTGGAGAAATTCAATTATAAGAAATACAATAAATATTTATTGAACTGGTGAGAGCAATAGCATATGCTGAACACGCTCTGTTTTCCTGGAATTTTTTTTTTTTCCCCCCCCTGCATTAAGCCCTTGTTCTGTCAGAATTGTTTTCATGTTAGTATTAGTCAGTCACTCCCCATGTGTCAGTAAATGCAAAACATGCCTGCTGTGAGACAGAGAGCGCGGGTGCCACTTTGCAGTTCCTCAGGATGCGAGCTGGCACAAAGACAAAGCACACACAAAGGATGACAGGCACCACAGCCTGCTTTTCCAAACAACAAACTGTGGAAACGATAATACCTTGGGAACAGGGTTAGGGTAGTGGGGGGAGGAAGCACACAGGCTTCAAGAAGCTGAAATTCAGCTGGAGAAGGTAGGGAAGGTTTCCTTGGCAGAACGCAGACCTGCGCGGCACAGCTGCTCAAGGAACGCAACATCTGCACGTGGGGTCAGGTATTACAACCTGGTAGCAGAACCTATTAAGCAGCCATCTGTAGACGGTTTGCTTATTTACGGGCATTTCAATAGTACAGCTCATCATTACCTAATAAATGTTAACAAACTTGGCCATATTATGCTGCTGTAAAGGGGGGGGGGGGGTTGTTGTCATTCCTTTTCCAGCCTACAAAAAACAAACAAACAAAAAAAACCCCACAACATTAACTCTGGATGCCTCCACTTCTAGGGGCTAGGGGCACTGGTTTAGCTGGAATTCTTCTTCTCTGGCTAAGGACTAGCTTAGACCTAGAGGGGGATTCAGCACAGGCTATCTTCTGTGTGGTACTGGCCAAATCGCACGGGATCTGACCTCCAGAGCACTCGGGCATCGCTCAGCACTGCTGAGCTGGCTGCTGGCACGCAGAGTTACAAGCCCTCTGCAAAGCCTGAGGACCACATCCAGCCCCAGGCACAGTCAGTGCAAGCACTGGAAGAACAATCAGCTCAAAATCATCTCAGGGGAATCAAGCCAGGCATCCAAAATGAGCACCATGGACCTATACGATCTGATCTCACATCATACAGAACAACCGTGGTACAGTCCGGAAATTAGCTCAGCCTTTCAGCTTGCAGCATAGTGCCACAGCCAGAAGAAATTATAGGACAGGAAATTATTGTTGACTGGATCCATCATTATTCTTTTACCATCTGTTACCTTCGGGTTAGTGTTTTTCATAGCTCATACTGTTTTCCAGCATTGCATCCAATTTTTACTGACCAGAAGCTGTAAAAAAAAAAAAAGCTCAGGTTTTGATCAGGAGTTCACCTTCAATTCCCAGGGAAGATTTCTGTCGTGAAAAATGCTACAGAATCATTAATGAGCAGTTGTAGTGGAGACCTCTGTTTAATCTGCCATCCATCAGATGGCACCTCTGGCGTTGCAGTGACCCAGGCTTCCCACAACACCTGGCACTTACATAGTGCTTCACCTTCTCTAAGCATTTAATTGGCATAATAGATTAATGATTATAGATTAGCTGACTCTGAAGAAGACCACCACATTCCAGGTTTCTGGTGTCCCCTTCTTTCAGCACATAGTCTTTAGCAGGCAGCTAATTAACCTCTTAGTGTCCAGGACTTTACAGGTTGCCGTGAACCAGCCAGGTCGTAGGCAGTGGGCCAAGAATACCCCCACAGGTAGGCATTATGGTTAGGACAGTCAACATCTCCTAACCCTCCTTTATACCATCACTAGACATGATCACCTTTCACTTGCCGTGGGCAAAGAGCACACAGCTGGGCTGGTACTGATGTTCAGGTGGCACGTGGTACCCTGATCACAGCCTTCAGGGGGCATCTCTGGTAGACTGAACTTTACATGACACAGCCATCACCAATGTCAATATCACGGTCATTTGGTGGGGGGTTGGAATAAATGTATACTCAATCACTCAGTCTTCTAATGTATTTGTCAACATTCACTCCCACCCATCCACCCACTACGCAACACATACGTTCACACAGATACTGCCCTTTATAGAATCAGAACTGATTCACAGGTTTACTTCTTATGCAAGATTGAGTATCTTCCCAGCAGAAACACCTTAGCCCAAGCTAAAGTTATAATTCATTTGAAGGTGTAGGGAATTAGGAGGCACTGAGTGACATTCATGGCAGAGCTGGACAGGAAACTCACAACAGCCTCTTCTGACTGTTCAATAAATAACCTCAACAATAACCATCTTCCACATCTACAAATAACATCGAAGAAACAGTGTCTAGCTGCTTATTTAAACTTGTATTACTTGATATTTTCTTTCTCCCAGACACCCCGTTCCCCTGGGAGCGTCGCTTCCCCCCCACCTTCTGCGTCTGGCTTGGGCCACAAAGCTCCAACACATCAAGAGACTCCTGCGCTTGAAGGCAGACATGCTAAGATCTTGGAGTCGGGTCCTTACTCCCTCCCATTTATTAAACAAACTCACCAAATAAACAATTATGAGAGTTTTCCAAAGCCCCAAACCATCAAAATAAATGTGAGCCATGCCACTAGGCAGCCTGGCACCTGGAGCATCGCCCCCACTGAAGGCAGATGCGCACATGTGCCTGTGCACAGGAGCCCCCAGGAAGCAAAGAAAAGACGTTTTAAATGTCTGGGCTTCCCTCTTTTCAGCAAAGCGTTACCATGCCCTCACTTCGGTCCATGAACACTGTTCTTAAAGGATAACCACCAGCTTAAGAGAAGGCTTAGCAAGCACAAATGCCGCCTGTAACAAAACACTTTTGGGCAGAAATAATATTCTTCGACACCTTCTTTGGCTAGGATTTAATAAGTGCGAAATCAATGTTATAATCAAACGTAATACTCATTTCCTAGAATAATCCTCTGACACAGCACTTGCTATTTCAGCTGATTAGAAGCATTGCTCAAATAATAGAAATTCCTGATCAGTAACCCAGGAGTCCACAGCAAGTTTTTTATTTTAACCTAAGGCAGTTACTTCCCTTCATCCTAAATGTTTACATGTGGAGAAACACTTGTAGGAATTTTTCCGTTGCCATCAACTTAAGCATCACGTTCTCCCAGCAGTGAATAAATAGTGGATGATTAAGCTTTTGATGCCTAACAACAATGTGTTTGGGATTAACAGTCAGACCTGTGCTCTTAAGGTCTGTTTGTTTTATTTTTCATATTTCAATAGGCAGGAGCAGAGAAGGAGTCTCAGACTGCAAGACTCAGCAAGGGAGTGCGGGAAAGACCTCAGGCAACAGCGATGGGATGCTGCCAGTCCTAGGTGAGTTCTACAGGTGGGAAACGTCTATCTTCAAAAGACTCTCTGTCAGACAAGATAGTTTTCAATAAAGAGATGAAACTGATGGGAGGTTTTCTTTCTGCATTTCTGCCCGCTTTTGGCAGAGTAGACCTGTGTGTGCGTAAAGGAGTTATGACTTGACAGCGAGTTGTAAAGCTTTCCCTTCTTATCAAGGCAGAGCAGCTGAGACAGCCTCTTCTATAGTTGGCTTTTTAATTGAAAGATTAAAGTTCTCTTAATGCCGTTCGCATGAGACACGGCATTTCAGAGAAGTCACCCGGAGTCCAAGTGTTTCGATACTCCGACAACCCCAGGGATGGAATTGGCGGGGTGACCAGCGTGGGGACAAGACAAACCATGGTCTCTCACCACCGGGTCAACCTGTGCCAATAGATCAAGCACCCCTGTTGCAATTAGGCGTGCTTCATTAAGCTCTCCAAGTTTAGTAGTAAGGGGGCTACACAAAGACATTGTTAAGAGAAAGCTCTTCTAGAGACTCATCCTCATTTCCCAGGTGGCTCGTGCTTTCCGGTGCCGATGCAGCGGGACTGGCTCACAAGCGCGAGGAGCGAGAGCACAGATGAAAGCAGCCGAGCCCCGGGCTGCAGCTCACACCAAAGGCCAGGGCTGAGTCTCGGGGGACAAGTTTTAAGGAGACGGCTGGCTGCAGCGACTGGTGAGAACTGAAGTTACTGCCTGGGGAAGGGGATTGACTTGACTCAGAAGAGAGCGGAGGGGACAAGTTGGCAGCAGCATTAGAGGGACTTTGATCATGCAGTTCGAGCTCCTATTTAAGCCATCAAATTTCATTCGTTTAACCTATCTTTGACTCCTGTCATCCCCCAGGGAAACAGTGAACACTCCAGAACTGCTGCCCGGTGGAAAAGAGCCAGGACACGGTTTTAACATCTCCCATTTGAACAACAGGGAGAGAGGAGCTTCATCCTGCTGCATCCCCCTCTCAGCTGAACTGCTCCTGGCGTACCGCAGTTGCCCCACGTCCCAGCAGGGAGGAGCTGGGAGACTCAGCTGGTGGAGGGATGCAGGGACACGCACTCAGCCCCTCGCAGGTACAACACGATGTCTTTTTAGTCAATTCAATGTCACAGAAAATACCCAGCCCTTCACAGATTCATTTGACAGCAATAATCTTCAGTCACTTCAAAAACGGGGAATCCAAAAATCCAAGGCATAAAATCCTGATGTCTACACTACACAGCAGAGAACAGAGGTGATGGCCAACACACTGGAAGGCAGGAACCGACAATCAACACCTTCACAAGAGATGGTCCCTGTTAAAATAAACAGATGCACATCTCTGCCTATTATTGCACTGCCATACACAGCCCAAGACGTATTTCCAGACTCAAATGGTTCATTATTAAGGAGAACAGACAGAGAAAATGAAGATAGTGTCACTGAAGGAGAACACCTTGTGTTAACACCCTCTGCTTCGTGTTTTAATGCCTGGGGGAATAATACGGACCCGGCCCGCTGGGGCAGCTCAGGGATCCCTGGCACTGCTGTGCCTGGAGACACAATTACTGTAAATAAGGCAAACAGTTTTCTTCAACCCAGTTGAAATGAAACTCCATTTAAATGGGAGGATGTGGATTTTTCCAGCTGATAATCTAGTTATCTTTTGTTTGAATCTGGCTTTAAAAAAAAAAAAAAAGTCAGTAAAAGAAAAGGAAATTCTCCTCCCTTTAAGCCTTACAAAACTCATCTATCACCCATCTGTCCACCTTGCACCTCATTATTTATTATTCAAGACTCAACAAGCTAGCATGCCAGTTTAGATTTTCCCTGAAGAAAGCTGGCATCTACACAGACAGCAACTGCTATCAAAATGTTTCTTTCCGATTTCTCTGCCCTCCCTCACTCCATCCCTTGTGGTGGGAATAAATACGAAAACTTTAAAGTAAATAAAACGGTTTTAATGAAACAGAAAAAGCAAGAGAAAAACCAAAACACAGAAGCCCGTTTTCTTTAGTCGGACTTTATCAGTGCTCCATTAAGTCACCCTCCTCACGGTCCCTTTCATCCTCCCGATTTCTCGCCCGTAAGAGGAAATCTGGTCTCAGACGCACACAGGCTGCTGGATACGAGCTGCATCTGTTGTTCAAACCTCAGGTCCAAAGCATACCTACAGCCATGATGCATCTTTTCCGGGCATCCCCCTAATGAGGTGATTTAGTTTGGTGGCTGCTGGAAAAGCAGCCACTGTAACCCAGAAGCCACCCCTCAGCTTTTTGCTGTAGCAGCAGTGAAGCCGAAGCTTCCAGCAGCGCTGGGTCCATCCCAGCCATGCACCAACACTGTGCTCCCACAGGCGCGGAGAAAGCCTGAAGCTCAGGATGAAGGCAACGTCCATTCACCAGGGACTACCTGCAGGTCTCCTTAATGCTGAGAGGATATTCCCAAAAGCGGGATTGCTTTACAGCTGGAATAAGCTGGCAGCTCCCAGTTCGCCTTTGCAAATAAATACACTGGCAAGAATTCCCCCAGTTTGCACTACACTACGCACCAGTGTTGTCCAGAGGCATCCATGCCAGTTGGGTCTCCAACGTGCCATGGGGCAGACACGCAGCTCCTCCTGCGCTCAGGTGTCACAGCATACAGGCTGTCCACACAGGCAACGCTTGGCTTTCGGGTCAACCAGCTCTGCCGTGCATTTGCACTATATTCAAGGGTATCTCGTCCCGAATTTGAATTCTCACCACCCAATGCACTAAAAGATAAACACACGGCCGCAGGTTTCACCTCCTCCTCTATTGCAGGATTTGCAGAATAATTTAACAGCGATAATAATTTAACAGTTAATAGCGTAACACTCCAAGCCTGAGGGTTACAAGCCCCACAAGGCAGCCCAACACGGAGCCAGGCACTGGCCCACATTAAAACATATGCCTTAAAAAAAGAAAATAAAGCTCCAGATACCTTTGAAAATAAGACCTTTCTCCCCACTCTCCCTGAAGGAGAACAACCTTGTGGCAAAGATGGAACAGGGTAAATGAAGTGCCTTCCGCTCCATGATAACACCTTCCTATTTTTGTATCTTGCATCAAGTAACATACTCCTTTAGAACACTCACAGCAAGAATATTTATCAGGAAAAACATAAGCCAGAAAAGGTGAGATTTTTTTTTTTTTTTTGCCTTCTCCGTTATCTCAAAGTTTCCTGCCTGCCAGTTTCACACATTGGCTGTTGTGTCTTTCATGTCATATACAAATATAATTTATGCAGAAATGTATCTGCACATACGTGTGTTGGGGGGCTCTATCGTGTGCGCACGTACGGGCACCTCTGGGGGCAAACAGCTTACACAGAGGCCGCGAGAATAGTTAGATTTGATGAATATGGGGGAAAGCTCACTCAGTTTTCTCGGACTGGTGGTTCCCCAGAGCTGGGCTCGCAGAGCTTAGGCAGAGAGCAGACAATTTGGGAAGGAACTGCACAACTGCGGGACACGAAGTGGGCTTTGGTCCAGGGGCTAGGGCAAGTGATGCATGGTGTTTGCCACCCTCAGCCACAGCTGGGGAGCTTCAAGCACAACATAGTCCTGACATCTCCAGGTCAGTCACATGTATCTCCAGTGCCAAAAGGGATACAGACCCACGGAAAAAAAAAAAAAAAAAAAAAATTAAATCTGTAAACACAAATACATTTATCATCCATTCACCAGAAGGACTCTGTCACTAGTGTGAGTGCCACAGCATCCACAAAAAAAAAAAAAAAAAAAAAAAAAAAAAAAATCAATAATCAGAGACTCTGCTAATATTTTAGAGAACACTGCACTGGAGTTTGGGGGGTTTTAGTTTTTTTGATTAAAATACCCATTCCTCCTCCTCCCAAATATCTCATTTTTTTTATATTCCAGTAACTTATACTAGTAATCTAGTGTCTTTCATTCCCCAAATTCACTACAATTATTAAAGTTTAAAGCCCACTCAGCAGTAAACCAAGACAAGAAGTAAATGATTTCTCTCTGGTTGTGCTGCAAGGGGTAGAAGCCCTGGACACCCACAGGGGCATCACACCCACTGGTGCACACAGAGCTGTATCAGGCCTTGGTAATGGAGAGCTACAGCTTCTTCAGCCTCCCTGGCTGAAGCATCATGTCACCTATCATATCAAGTTTCTGACAATGCTAAAAAAAAAAAAAAAAGTCATACAAACAGCGCTTAGCTTCACACACACAACCCAAAGCATCATGTTCTGGTAGGGAAATGGTCTCTTCAAATATCTTGTCTCTAGGAACAGCAGCATAGCCTAAAGTGACAGTTATTTCATAAATATAAAATAGCAAGACTTGCAGTTCTCCCCATTTTTATTATGAATCTCCTTTAGTCCTTTAGCTGCTTACTCATCTGCACTTACCTTTTAGTCTGATCATGTAAAAGGTTTTGGAACAAGTACAGAGGAAGAATAAAAACATAATGGTTTCTCCCTGCTCGAGGGCATAACTCTAATTAAAAAGAACATTCTTGCTTTTAGCACCCAGACTTCTCTCTCCAAAATCTGAACTTTGACATTTTCAAACTGAGATTTAAAACAAGAAAATAATTCTCAGTGCCATGATGAAGGACTGCCTGCATTGTACAATGGAAAAGGGGAGGGGGGAGGGAGAAAAGAGGTTCAAGGCTAATAGGCTTATCAGGGAATTTGAGTTAGGGAAATGCAGATTTGCTCATCAGGAGTACCCCAGCTCATGTTCACACGTCAGCGCTGCAGTGGCAGTTCTGTGCAACGCTGGAGTCCCCGCACACAGCTGTATGATGCGCTGCTCTGCTGAGATGAGTACGTGCTAGCACACGTGCACTGAACAGACTGTATATGCATATACATTGATCTGCTGCAAACTGCCACGCACCAACACACATGATACTCTGGTTGAGTCCATACTGCTGCATGGGAGTGAAGGGGCTTGTGGCCAAACCCACTGCCTGGTAGTGGCACCAGACACCAGTCCTTCTGCCACATGCCATGCTGTTCCATCTGGTTTCACTGCCCTGGAGTCCATTAAGTTACACACGTGAACTCCTCTACAGGCAGCACAGACACCTCCGATCCCATCCCACAAGGCCACACACTACCGTTAACAGGCACAAAGGCATCAGTGCGACACATGAACCCTCTGAGTGTGGGCACACCTCTACACGCTCCTACTTTCAAACACAAGTGAGGGAGTTTTACCCACCAACGTACCCTGCAGCATTAACACTGGTCCATGTTGGTACACCCAGAGATTTCTTCTGGCTCGCTTCAGAAAGCCCCCTCTAAGAGCAGGTGGAGAAGATGGAGACCCAACAGGTAAATCCCTAGGGATATAACCAGGGCCATCCATGCCAATCTTTATGAAATACCTTGTCCTTGCTCCATCTCCAGAGGCAGCTGCTCATCCCAGACTCAAACCACCAGCTGCAGAATGGTCAGGGTTGGAAGGGACTTTCAGAGATTCAGTCCAACCCCCCTGCCACACCAGGTTGCACAGGACAGCATCCAGGTGGGTTTTGAATGTCTCCAGGATGGGAGACTCCCCAACCTCGCTGAGCAGCCTGTTCCAGTGCTCTGCCACCCTCAAAGTAAAGAAGTTCCTCCTCAGAGGACCGTGCTATCTCTAACACAAAGTTACATAAGCAGATCAGACATATAGATGCATAAATATACATATACAGAAATCTCCCAGAAGTTCAGGGGCAGGCTTGCCCAGTGCTACTCTGGGCACCAGGTATTTCACAATGTTTCTGCTCCCATAGCACTCCCCAATACAGTAAGACTTTCCAAAACGGTTCCTATTAGGCTTAGCTGCTCCTCCCAACTCCAACACAAGCAACTTTAGGTCAGAGCTGATCTCTTTAAAGCCTCCCTTGGGCACCCTTAACTATATAAAGCAACCAAGTAACTTTGCAGAGGAAAATCAGGATGTTTGTAGTCAAGGCCTTCTTCCTCCAAACACGCTGGAGGACAACCCTTATTACCACAGAAAGAGATCATTTTAGAAGTTAGACATGAACAGTATTTAGCAAGAGTCCCACACCACCACTCCAAAACTCACTTTTGACAAACCTCGCTCACACATACCTGCAGAGCCAAGCACAGCTTAAACACTGTTTCTTCAACCAGAAGACTTTTCAGAAACCCCAGGGCCCATATCAAACCTCTGGGGTCAGAGCTCCTCGCTGGCAGAGGGGCTACAGAGATATCGCTGGTTACAGGGCAAGGTCCTACATCAGCAGCTCCCAGCCAACAGTGTCAAATTTTCTTCTTAACAAACTGTACAGCTTCACAGTTAGAAAGACCACACAGATGACTTTGTAGTTCAACTGTACCCCTCCACACAATAGCTAACCCTCTTTTTTATTTTTTTTTCTCTACTTCTACCCTACTCAAGGGACACAGCCTGCAGCCACCCATTTAAGTCATTGAGTAAATTGGTGAGCAAAATGAAAATCAGCAACACATGCTGCTAAGGAGTCACAGGTATGGCAAACAATCACCCTATCTATCTCCTGCATATTTTTTGCTTAAAGCCCCTCTTGTGATATATAAACTATAAATTTACAAAAATACTTAAAAAAATCTGTACTTTAGAATTAGCTTCTTATAAACAGCTGAAAAGCGTTCACTCTCAGATTTGGAGTTGAAAAAATAAGAGAAAGTATGGAACCACAACCTCAGAAAGCAAAAATCAATAGACACAAGATCAAGAGATAAACAGGTAGAAATTTTCAGGTTTGGAATCAGAGTCATTGAAAACAGCAATTTGGAAAGGCACAGTACAATTAAAAATTGGTAGCAATATTAAATTAATACATACTACTCTGCCTTAACTTCAACCAATTACACATAGTTCATTTCTTTTTGTAACAGGAGTAATTAAATCGTTATCATCTTCAACCAATATTAGTATTAATTCTATTTTAAACATCAATATAGAGGAAACATTTACCAACAGCAGATCATAAACCCACGTTTGTATGGATTTCCATGTTGAAAATCGGTTCATCAGCTAATGTGAACAAATGACTAAATAGTTTCAATAGCTCAAAAGCAAAACATATTGCTTTACAATGCACCTGTAGCTGCACTTAACGTGACAGAGTTGCAGTGTTTTACAAGTGAAAAGTACGCACCCCAATGGGACAGGCTACCCACTGCACCGCCCCCATAGGAAAGGAAATTCTCCGTAACTAAGCATTAACCTGACCGGCCGAAGCACTGAGCCTGCGATGCAAAGAGCTAATGAGTAGCTCTGAGAACAGCATGTGTTGCCCATAGAAACATTTGTACAAGGAGCATCCTTGTGATAGGACGTGCTGGAGAACTCAGAAGCAGCTGGAGGATAATTTATTTTTGATTTGGAGTCCTCATCCTGTATAACATCTTTAACTAGCTTCTGGATGATTGACCAGCTTCATCCATCACATGCTTCAAAGGAAAATAAAGCCGCTCTGGAATTGTTACTATACGCAGATTTTTTTTTTCCCCTTTGCTTATTTGCAGACAGGAGAGGAAATACTTTTCTTCAGCCTTCCTTTGCAACAGCAAAAATGCATGCACACATAGATGTTTGCAAAGGAAAGGTCAGAGGGAGAAAAAAAAAAAAAAGGCAAGACCTGGCCAGCTTAGAAACCTTGAAAAGAGCTGGTCGTGGACAAAAGACAGCTGCCCAGCAGCCCTCTGGAACTACGGGTCCCAGGCTTTCACACAGTAAAGGAAAAGAGGAGACATGGACCATCCTGTCCATCTGCGATGGGGTGGTTTGGCTGGTTTGAGAATTTCTATCAAAAACAGAATTTGGCAGTCGTTGTCCTCAAGGAAAACAAAAGAGAAACAACCTTCTGTCCTGCTGGGGTTGAGTTTATCTGAGGTTTTAATTCTCTCTAGCAGTTATGTCTGAAGGAGAGTAGAGGCTGTGAAACTCACCCACCAAGTCAGCACACACAGAGCCTTTTTTCAAATAATTTAAGAGTGATTTAGACACTTGAAAAAAGCCCCAAACCTCAACTAATTGTTTGCAACTAAGATACGGACCAATTTCAATTATTCCACTGATTGATCTTTAAGTGATAGATTTTCAAAAGAACCTAATAAAGAAAAGTGTCCAGTTCCCATTAAAATGTAATGGAATTGATACCTAATCTGTTTAGGCTCCCCTGAAAAATCCAGTTTAAATTAATCTGTGGAGAAGCTTTGCACTTTTGAGACTACGAGTTAGTAGAATTGACTGTTATGCTGTATAAATCTGATGAATGCTAAATAAGGTGCTCCTAAAGCATCTGTCCATATGTCTCTGTCCTGGACAACACCATCCATTCTAATCCAGTCCTGGACCTGGGCAATAGAAATACCCTAATTTCCACTAACCGTACGTTAGCTTTGCCATATGGAAAAAATATGCAGTAATGAGAGTGGTGACAGAGCCAAATTCCTTCCCATATGTAATCTAGAGTAAGACAGAATTAAACCCAGGTCTCTCCAGAGGAGAAAGCCAGGTACAGCCCATGCACGTCCCAAGCTGCCTAGCGAACACATTGTAAAAAACTCTCACACATCTTCTTTAATAGGATGAATTCTCCGCATAATTATTTTATAGTATTGTAGCCAGATCACAAAATCACAGAATCACAGAATAACAGGGGTTGGAAGGGACCTCTGGAGATCTAGTCCAACCTCCCTGCCAGAGCAGGTCCACCTAGAGCAGGTTAGACAGGATGGTGCCTGGGTGGGTTTTGAATGTCTCCAGAGTGGGAGACTCCACCACCTCTCTGGGCAGCCCGTGCCAGAGCTCTGCCACCCTCAAAGGAAAGAATTATTTCCTCATGTTGAGATGGAATTTCCTGTGTTCCAATTTGTGCCCATTGCCCTTTGTCCTGTCCCTGGGGACCACTGAAAGGAGTTTGGCCCCATCCTCTTGACACCCTCCCTTTAGATATTTATAAGCATTGATGAGATCCCCCCTCAGCCTTCTCTTCTCCAGGCTAAACAGACCCAGGTCTCTCAGCCTTTCCTCATAAGAGAGGTGCTCCTGTCCCTTGATCATCTCTTTAGCCCTCCACTGGAATCTCTTCAGCAGTTCCCTGTCTTTCTTGGACTGGGGAGCCCAGAACTGGGCACAGCACTCCAGATACAGCCTCACCAGAGCAAAGTAGAAGGGGAGGATAGCTTCCCTTGACCTGCTGGCCACACTCTTTTTAATGCACCCCAGGATACCATTGGCCATCTTGGCCAGAAGGGCACACTGCTGGCTCATGGTCAACTTGTTACCCACCAGGACTCCCAGGTCCCTCTCTGCAGAGCTGCTTTCCAGCAGATCAACCGCGAAAGTGTACCCGTGCATGGCGTTATTCCTCCCCAGGTGCAGGACCCTACATTTGCCCTTGTTGAACTTCATTAGGTTCCTCTCTACCCAACTCTCCAGTCTGTCCAGGTCGTGCTGTATGGCAGCACAGCCTTCTGGTGTGTCAGCCACCCCTCCCAGTTTTGTGTCGTCAGCAAACTTGCTGAGGGTACACTCTGTCCCCTCATCGAGGCCATTGATGAATATGTTGAACAAGACTGGGCCCAGTACTGACTCCTGGGGAACACCACTTGTTACAGGCCTCCAACTAGACTCTGCACCGCTGATCACAACCCTCTGAGCTCTGCCATTCAGCCAGTTCTTAATCCACCTCACTGTCCACTCATCTAACCTATGCTTACCTATGAGGATGCTGTGGGAGACAGTGTCAAAAGCCTTGCTGAAGTCGAGGTAGACAATGTCCACTACTCTCCCCTCATCCACCCAGCCAGTCATGCCATCATAGAAGGCTATAAGATTAGTCAAGCATGATTTCCCCTTGGTGAATCCATGTTGACCACTCCGGATAACCTTCTCTTCCTCCACATGCTTAGAGAGGACATCCAGGATGAGCTGTTCCATCACCTTTCCAGTCACGGAGGTGAGGCTGACCAGCCTGTAGTTTCCCAGGTCCTCCTTTGTGCCTTTTTCGAAGACTGGTGTGACAGTAGCTTTCCTCCAGTCCTCAGGAACCTTGCCTGTTCTCCATGACCTTTCAAAGATGATGGAGACTGGCTTCACAATAACATCTGCCAGCTCCCTCAGCACTCATGGGTGCATTCCATTGGGGCCCATGGATTTGTGGGTGTCAGGTTTGCCTAAACGATCTCTAACCCAATCCTCCTCGATCAAGGGAGAGTCTTCCTTTCTCCAGGCTCTCTCTCTTACCTCCAGGGTCTGGGATTCCTGAGGGCTGGCCTTAGAAGCAAAGACAGAAACAAAGAAGGTATTCAGTAACTCCACCTTCTCTGCATCCTCCATCACCGGAGCACCCACCTCATTCAGCAGCAGGCCTGTGTTTTCCCTAGTCTTCCTTCTTCTACTGAGATACTTGAAGAAGCCCTTCTTATTGTCCTTGACATCCCTTGCCAGATACAAAAGCCTAGTTGTCTGCCGTAACTACTAAGATTTCAAACTGTGAGCAAAAACCTGAATTGTTTGGTATTACTGAGAATGCAATTCTTACAGAAATTCAGCAGTGTCTTGATGGGATTTTATCAGCAAAAAGTATGTATCCTTCATGCAAGAAAAAAAATCATGGGTATGAATTTACATCTTTGAATGTTAAGATGCTGCTAAGTGATGCAGGTGACACAGCTGGGGAAATAGTGACTACTTGCCCATCTTTGCCCAACAGAACATGGGTTTAAGTCCCAGGCAAGAATCTAGCGATTGCAATGTACTTCCTCACCAACTCATTTCTCTACAGACTGAAAGCTCTGCAATCAAGGGAAAAAACTAGAAAACTGAGGAAAAGACTTGGCAGGTCCCCAGTTATTCAGCTCAACTATCCCCACTCTTCACCTCATCGGTCTGTGGAAATTATTTTTCCAGGTCAAGAACAAGTCCAGAGGACACCTCCTTTGAGCTGCAAACAGCTTTGTACCTGTGTGGCAGTGGAAACCCACACTGGATTGCAGATGCCTGCCCAGCTCTGGGTCTCTGCCCACCTGCCGGCACAAGCAGCGGTTCAGAGCACAGCAGTGGAGGGGTGAAGCCGGGACGTTATCCACCCGGAGTGAAGCACGGAGATGCGCAGCTGGGGCTGACTTGGATCCCGGTGATCGTGACCTTGGCTTAGCTAAGAGAGGCATAAGTTATCTCCGCTCCTGTGCTAGGCTAATACCTTCCCTCTGCAAGGAAATCCACATCTCCGAATGAAACAAAGCTTCCTCCTTCCTACCGTGGGTGCTTCCAAGCAGGTGGTCATATGTTCCCTATTCTAAGTGCTGATACAGCCCAGAAAGGTTATCTAATTACAGAAACAATACTTATTGGATGCGCTAATGCTTCTGCAATTTTAATAGCAATATGATAGCTAGGATTTATATTATTTTCCCTTTCTGATTAATTATTTACACAGAGACAAGCCTAGATTATTAAGTACGTGTGTGCCGCGCCAGGCTGCAAAGAGATTTTTAAAAAGAAAAGGGAAGAAGCAGACTCTAAACTTTTTGAAAACAATCAGCCAAGCGTTCCCATATCCTGTGACCCAGCACTTCACATCAAGGCTAGTGGTACATTGGCTCAGAGCTCAGACTTGATCCAGGACGTTGCAGGTAATATTAGAACTTCCTAGTTTGATAGTAAGCTACAGTAGAGAAAGGAAACTCTAATGTCAACACATCAATCAAGGAAAGCTGTGTTTAGCTATAAGACTAACAAAATGCCACACAGGAGTACATGACAGCTGGGAAACCATATAATGTCGGCAGTTTTGCACTGACTGTTCACCTCCTCTTCATGCAACACATACCTGAGGTGCTAACTGGAACCAGGAGAAAACTTCGAAATAGCCATGACTTCAGAGAGACATTTGTCAAATACCCAACCCATTTCAAAGCACAAACTCATGGGACTGTACTGTGGTGGAAGCACACATTTCACCCCTTTTCATTAAAAAAAAAAAAAAAAGCCCTGACAACTGTCTTAAATTTATAATCTTTTCCCAAGACCAAGTAATTCTTGGAGATTTCCTCCAATATACTTAAAAGACAAGTCAGATACCTATTGCTAAATGGCAACATTAAGTCTGGCCAGCTATTCAGGTGAATATTTGAATATTTCATTAAAAAAAATTCAAATGAGCCTAAGACACTCTTAAAGCTACCAATAAAATTCTGCCACTTTATAGAAACCTGAAAACCATAGCTGCTGTACAACCATTCGGTCTGGAACACAAATCTCTGCTTTACACCTGTGCAAATTCCTCTGCACTTGTTTATCATTCTGCATACCAAAACTCGCTTTGCTAACTTTCTACAAGTCCAGATGTTTACAGGAAATGGTGCTGTTATCCTCCTTTGCTGCAGTGGTAAAATTAAAAGAGGAAATTGCTAAGGGGAAAAAAGACAAACCTTTATGCTCATGTCATTAAATTCATTCAGCCTGGAAAGAAATTAATCCTATCAAGTTTTAATCAGGTGGCAACTTTGCTTTGATTTGTGAATAACAGTTTTAATAAAAGATATTTCACGGAACAGAAGAATCTCTAGTGCTAAATACCCCAAAGCTGCCTCCTCTGACTGGGAGTTTCTGGTCATTAAAAAAAAGCCGAACCAAAAGCAGAACCATCACTACCCACCTCATCACCAGTGATAGAAACATGAGTGAGAGGTCAGAGGAGAGGATAAAAAGCAAGTCCTTAGAAAAAGGGACTAGGAAAAAAAAATCTAATTGGAGTGACTCTAAAATCTCACCATAACCTCACAGGTTAGGGGGCAAAAAAAGCAGGAGTCTATGAGACTTAGCAGGGCATGCAGTTTCTTCTCACATCTGCTTTCATGGCATCACAGATGGATTAAGTAAATCACTCCAGGCATAAATTTACCATAATAGATGGAGGGGATGTCTCCTCCCCCACTAGGATCCGGCCACCGCGGCTGCACAGGCTGATCCACCAGCCCGCCAGATCACGGATCCCGCTGTGGCGGTGGAGGGAAGGACCCCTGCCTGTCCCCACGCCATGCCCTCCAAGCGGTTGGAGGACAAAGTGGCACAAGAGACCCCCTCCTAATCCCTAGCACTGGAATACAGATGAGCCATCATTTCAGCGCCCGGAGAGGAACCGTATGGGGGGACAGCCCGTGTCTGCACAAACACACCCCCACAAGAGGGAGAGATTTAGGAACAGAAACACACATACATCACACAACTAGGAAAGGTCATGGTTTAGCTACGGAGTCATATCACAGCCACAGAAAGAGTCTTGATCCACACCACAGGCTGCAGAAACATGGACCAAGGATGAATCGCGGCTTTTCCAAGACCTAGAGGGAAATGAGCTGCTCCGGGAAAGGAGCAAGAAAGGGGCAGATTTGTTTATCTGGGAACGGCAAGTAGCAGTCCTGGGAGCTTTATAGCCTTGGGTGGTGGGGAAGATGACACACACCAAGATAAAAAGGAAAGCAGAAGTAGTCTTGGATGGGTCCAAGTGCCTGTGGTGTTTGCAGTCACGCTGCAGTGTTGGGAGCATCGCAGCAGCATCTTCCTTGGGCAACTCACCCCCACTCCCTCCGCTCCAAAATGCAGTCCTGGAGCAGGATGGGGCAGGAGCAGGCACCACTCTGCCTGCCAGGAGAAAAGGCAGATCTAGTGAGTATTCCCGCCCCGTTATTTTCTGGTGAGAACTTCACAATAGAGTAAATCTCAGGTAGCAACGAGGCCTGCTGCGTAGGGAAAAGGCAAGTATGAATAAGAAACCCTTCCATCACGCTGTCACAGAAAGCGAGTTCCCTGGGGCTTGAAGGAAGGCTGTGCCTTAAACGATTTGCTCTTTAATGGGCTTTTTCTTTGCAATCAGCATGCGAACTTTGAAAAACCACCGGTTTGGTTTCTCGAGTGTGTAGCCCTGGGCCCGCCAAACCCACGCGGCTCCCCGCGCATGAGCCACCTGATTGGCAACCCTGCCATCAAGGTCCTCCGTGCAATTTCTACATTATGTATTGTATTAAAAATAATATGCTTCTGATTTTAAAAAGAGTTTTTAAGTTTAAAAAAAAAATGCCATTGGCACGTCATCTTCCTAAAAGCTAAGAAGATGCATTTTTAGAAACAGAAATATAAGCAAAAATAGTCTGCAACAGGGCAGTATAGCACACCTGCGCACGTGCAGCCCCAGAGTCAGGCAAGCCCCTCTGAAACCAGGGTGGGTCATGGTGGGAGTGGAGGATCCATCGGGGCCAGTGGAAGGGGAGGACCAGGCCCAGCCTCTGCTCTTACCCCTCCGCAGAGAGAGGGCCGGAGGGAAATGTGTTCCTGAAGGACACCTTGCACAGCCCGTTGCAGGGTGGTGGCTGAGTGTCTTCCAACGCAACAAACATACAGCAACAGAAACTGGTAGGCTCTGTGAGACCCAGCTTCATCCAGAGAAAAGGGCTGGACTTAGGTTCTATCTTCTCGCTGCCCATGTCACCTTCCCAAGTCCCCCTCAAAACCTGAACTTCACGACCAGTCATGATTCAGCCTCTGGCACACATGTAGGACAGGACAGATGTGGTCCCCTAGGTTACGCATGGAGCCTCTGGTTGACCAGAGAACTGAAATAAGTCTCCAGCTGTCACCTTTAGAGCTAGACCAACCCCATTCTAGCCTGCGTCCTGCAGTCTCCCATATCGATTGCTTCCTGGTGTCTTCCTCTGAGAGCCCAATTGCCATCAACATTTCTCATCCTCTAGGAAAACTGTAAAGGACTAATGCTGAGGAGCAGCTTCTAACCCCTTCTCATGAAACCGGCTTAGTCTTTGTTGCACTGTATTTACTTCTGTTTTTCAATACTAAGGAAAAGCAAACAATGTAGAAAACCTTTAATTTCACATTTTTTCCCAGCTGGTAAAAATGATAGCTAGATATGCACACATCAGTATAATCATCTCCTAAACAAACGGCACAATGACAAACCGAGGGGGCGGGGAGAGGGGGAGCAGAGCACAAGCTGGTGTTTTCAATTTAGAAAGTATGCATTATTTACACTGCCATTATTCCACTCAATTTGAGTTCACGCTTTAGTCCTAATTTCAGTATAATCAAAGTCAATGAATATTTAATCAGCATTGCTTCCAGAAATTGAGTAATGCCATTAACATAATGTCCCCAGGACTTCAATGCCGATTTTCCTCAAAAGCATGGGACTCCCACTCTTCCTGCCCTCCCCCCCTTTACTTTAACTAGTTGATGCTCTGGTCTCCACCTTTGCTGGGTTTAACAAGGTGGAACCTGTCCAAAATGCAGGGAATGTGAAAACCACTTCCCAAATGTGGAGATGTCTCAGCACCCATATTGATCCAGCCCCAGGACAGTTAATAAAAGTAGAGCATTTCACTTCAGTATGGCTCAGGATGGAAAAGCGTCGTAAGAACAATAATCCATTTGCACTTCGGGAGCACCTTTCAACAGAGGGGCTCGAGTCATTCTACAAACATTAATTAATCCCTTCCACTCCCCTGCAAGGAAGACACTTATTAATGTGATAACTAATCTACAGATAGGAAAATCGGAGCATGACGAGGTTAAGTGCCTAGTTTACAGCCACCCGGGAATCCAGCGGCATTCGGGCAGAAGTTTGGAGCTCTGAACGGCTCCGAGTTTCCTTTTCTAACCAACAGACTGTGCTGCTTCACTAAAATAAGATCAAGAAAAGCAGCAGTACCTATGAATATTTATGAACAATACAAAATTACAGCATAAAAAATTGTACAGACATTTCAGAGCTGCTAAGTGATGGCTCCAAAGCTGTATCTCTATGTGCACAGAGCATTCAGCAGTCTGTGCACACATGCCCCCTCCAGTGGGGCTGCGTCTAATCTATCATCTTTTCTAACATGACTATCACTGTAATATCTCAGCAATGCCTTCAGCCAAAGACCTATCACAGCCTTCCATCTACCTGGGCTAGCTCATAAAACTTTTCTCCACGGTGCTGGAAAATCTGTGGGGCATATGTTTTATGGATACTGGATAAATTCCCCACTTAGCCTTCCATAAATCTAGATAGAGCCTTAATGCAACCGTTATCAGTAATGAACAATCTCTTGTTCTCCCATAAAATTAGAATTAATCCTTTTTTATATTAAGAAGGAAGGAACAAAGTTCAGTTTTGTCCACACTCACAACACATGCAATTGGGAAGTCTGAGGTTACATAGAGAAAGTACTTTGGAAGTTATTCTATCCTGATATTTAAAGGGTTTTGTTAATTTGGGATCATCACACTTTCATAAACCCTTCCATGAACAATTTCTTATTTCACGTCAGTTTACTACAGCTTCCCCAAAGGTCACCTGCTTGCAAATCTAACCTTTGCTCTGACAAGGCTCCAGCATGGCACAGGCACATGGCAATGCAGGTGCTCTGTTCAGTAATGACATCAAAGATAATTTTAGAAGTTCTGAGGATTTCTGGGTTGTAGTTGCGCGCATGACATATGGAAAACTTCAGTTCCCACCTCTAAGAGAACCCTTAAAAAATATTTCCTCTAAAAGTTTCACAAAGTTGTTCAAGCTGAAAACCAGTGTCACTAATAATTGATTATTTTGCTGAATTACATCATGGTTGTGGCCAGCTGAAGTGAAATCCTGCTTGCCAGGCCATTTGGGACAAAGTTAGTGAGAATGGAGTAAGTAGCAGACAACAAATTTACACTCTAGTTTTATGCAATTTTCCTAATGTGGACAAACATGAAGGTCTAGTTTACAATCATTTATGAAGCCTTATTCCTGACTCATCTGAAGGATTTCCTCTTGCAGATGGCATTGAGGAAATAAATGATGTAGTTGGGACAGTAATAGAGGAGTAAAACATCTGCCTGCAGAGGGAACGAGGAACTATTTCCCTTGAGCAGGAATGGGGAAGTATTTGTTATAGTCTGAAGAAAGGTCTTTGTCAGCTCAGAAGCTCAAGTCAGCAGCAAGGAATAGCTTGTACATGTCACTCTGGCATTAACCGTCACACAATGAAAGCCCCCCTATAATCTCAGGGGAAACACTTCTATAAGGCCAGGTAGCATTTTTCTAACCTATATTGCTCTTAATAGCAAGTTTTTTGAAATCAGAAGCTTAATGGCTTTGTGTAAGTGACATATTCTCCTGTCTCTTGAATGAGGTTATCTCAGCCATGCTCCGCCAACACCCTCTGACACCTGCCTGATTATCATAATGGCTTTAAACATTAGCCTTAGAAAACACCATTACCATCCTGGCTGAGAGTACGGAAACACAGCACCGGTTGTCTTGCAGCAGTAGCAGGAATGAAAAATGGTGGTTCTGCCCTGGAAAATCCCACCTTCACTGACTCTGAATGAAAACCAGTTACTCTGACAACATCTAGAGACACTTCCCTTTTAAAGAACAAAGCAGTCATCACACGTGTCCAGACTGCAGCTCACCAAGATCAACTAGAAAGGCAATCAGCTTTTGCAGCAGTGCTTGGGGAGACATTTCACATTGCGGTTCCTGACAGGCAGAGTAAGAGTTAAGCCGGAGGGTGGAGGAGAAGCTAGAGGATTGCCATAACATATCATCAGTGGGACTATTAATAGGGTACAGGTTATAACTTATTCATGAACTTCTGCACTTTTCACTTCTACAATACGGCAGGGTAACACGGGAACACTTACGAATGACACTACTAATGCACCAAAGAGAAAGGAAACACAGTTCTGGTGCTGTTGCACATTAAACCTATATATTGCTCTTCAAGACTATAGCAGATCAGTCAAGTAGACATGGATACTACTGTTAAAAGATCAGCCCTCAGTGCATCACTACCCCCGCTGGGTCTTAGATGCCTTTGGCAGATACAGAGCACATTAAATCTTTTAATCTTGGGTATAGTTGCATATCTTGTTGCATGATTCTTGTTTCAGCAAATACTTATGAGCATCCTCAGACTCAACATGCAGCACTCATCTCTCCAGGGCCCATGGCTGTGGTGGCCCAGTGACAGCGCAGAGGCATTTCTTTTGCTCTTTGCAAGCCCAACACAAGTTGGAGCAATGGCCTTCCTTAACCATCCCATGGCACAATTCACATTAAACTAACACTAATTAATTGGGCCAAAGCAAACAATCCAAAAAGCTTCACACCCTGGAAAATCATGTCCATGGTTTTTGAAGTTCACATCCAAAAAAGGGGTTTGGATGCCCTTGATGGCTGGTGAGAATAACCACTTGCACCAGGAGGTCACAGCTGACCCGTCAGCACCTACAAAATCAAAATGGAGCTTGTAAGAAATGTGAAGGCCAAAATACATGTTGCTATTTCAGTTCCTGAAGGAGTCTAACTCTGTGGCACAAATAATTTAGGACTTAATAGATATGGCAAAGGCGATGGGCTGAGTCAGTAGCAAGGCTGAGGGAAGAACCTAGATATCCCTAGGGACCAAGTTTATTCCTCTCACCTACTATCCCAGCAAGAGATTTAGCACTTGTCACTGGTCACTGTTTTATCTCCACTGTCTTAATTGTCTTTCTGCTAGTTAGGGCTCACTGTATGTTATATTGATTGTTTTTCCCCACTAATTGACTGTGTGGTTGTTGGCTTCTTTAATTGCCATCCTGAAAGGCACTGTAAATTGTCCTACATCAACATTACTGATGGTAAAAAAAACATAGCAGTGCCAAGGAATCTTAGTGTTAATACAGTGGGGAAACATCTCAAAGCAGGCAGCTTTTGTACCCAGCCCAGGTACACAGTCCGAGTGCTGAACCTTACCTATTTTCCACCAAGCTTTTGATATCTATACAGATGAAGATACGAAGTATGGTCTATAATTTCAAGAAGACAACCCCTAGATATCTCCCCTAGGGTCAAGGGAGAGACCAACCCTTGCAAAGGAAATGCTCCACCTTCTGAAAACAGGGCTACCACCCAACCTACGAGGTTTTGGAAACTTCTCAGCCCATTAAATCCCCTCTCTCAGCCAGCTCATCCTAGCATTTTACACTGAAAACGAAGATTTTCATATTTATATTCTGATTTCAAGTTCTGGTTTTGAACCACATTCTGGTTTGATATTCATTGTAACCCAGATGATGGGTGTATGCAGCCTACAGCCTGTCCTTTCCACACACGCGTGCTCCACAGCTCCGCTCCAGTTATCTGAAGTCTGATCCAACCCACAGAAGTTAGTGGGTATTTGCTTTAGACCTCCATGGACCTTTTGGTTTGGATCTTAAAATATTTAATGTTTCTCACAGACCTAAGGATGAAGACAGGGACCAAGGGAGATTTTCCAAGGCATCTAATTCCTACTAATTGTCTCAGACGTGTTAAAGCATTTGAAAGTTTGACAAAGGACTCACAAACATTTTTAAACAGTTAAGTTGCTGCACCTGGATCAGTCCTTCAGGCCGCATGTCTGCAAGCATTGTCTGCATATGGAAATCCAAACTCTTAAACCAGCTACATTGAACAGGAAGAGTCATTCATACAAAATATTTAAATGTTGTGGAGATGACAGAAGACTTCAAGAAGCAAGATTAATTAAAAACCTAGACAAGAAAAAAACCACCCTTTTTTAAAAAACATTTAGCTTGGAGCTTGGAATAAATTTGCCCTCATAGATCTCATTAAACATTAAATTATTCATATGCATATTTATCTTCCATGATTTACCCCAAAAGTGACTAAGGCATGTATCTAAATTTTGGTTCTGCAACTAAAGGGTAGCATGGCAGAGTTTATCAACAGCTCTCCTTCCTTCCGTCGCCCCAACTGGATGAATAATTTAATTTCCTTTTCTGATTGGAATGGAAATCTAGTTGCTTCATAACTTCCTAACCTTCCTAAAGTTATCCGTACGAATGGCAGCACCACAATTGACTTAAATAAATAAGAAGGAAAAAGCTACCGGTACTTTCAACCGGGCTGTGGTTAATCTAGTCCCAAGTCTTATCGTAAGAAACTCCAGTACAAACCACCATCCAGCACCAAGTCCCTGCCCCTGTGTTGGGTGAGACAGTGCCCACCACCTGCAGCACCTGAGGGACCCCCTGGGACAGCAGCTGTTTCAGCTGTGTGTTGAAAATGCAAGACCCTCCCACCTTAGCAAGCACTAACGCACTGGGCAGTGAAAGGCACTGGTCAGTATTTGAGGCTTATTGAACACATGCTGACTCTCTCTTTTCTGGAATAGTGTCAATACAGCAATCGATTCCAGGCCTTTTCTTAGAAGAATCCCAGTTCTAATTTAATCCTACTGAGCAGCAGTCAGAAGGCCACCAAGGGAGGAATTTCATTCATTTTAGAGAAACAGGCAAACAGTGGTGGGTTTGACAAAACCAAAAGAAAGGATGCCTTTTGCTTATTTTTGAAGGATAACTATGACTGCAGCAGTCCCTGTTGCTGCCACCGCCTACTGTAAGAACGCAACATCCAGGACATTGCTTGTTTCCCTATTAAGGCAACAAAAAGGCTTGGCTTAGTTTTATGTAAAAATGAAAATAATTTTCTTAAAAGATGCTAAACTGTCCTATTAGTGTCTGATGCTTCCCAGAACTTCCCCTTTTTTTTTTTTTTTTACTTTTTTCTCCTAGGTAAGCAAAATACCCTCCCTACTTGTGCAAACATGCATTAGGGGACACTTAAAGGTACTTTTTCACAAGGTCCTTTATCGTCTGAGTATAGCCATCCAGCTAGCCTCTCCCATATCTACTCTCATTCCTCAGCACCTTCACATGGCGTTTCAACCAGTCAGTACAGGATTTCAACTGATGTGAACATGCTACGAAAACTTGTGTTTGCTATTCCTCCACATACTGACCCCTCTGCTATTCCTTCTCACCCCTCCTAGAAGTAACAAAAGAAACAGGGGAAGAAGAATTCCCCCTCAACACTTGAAATCTATCCCCCAGCCTTCTCCAAACCACTTGAGTAGTTCTCACTGTAAATGAGGAGCCAAGGGAGCGTTTGTGTTAGCCTGCCGCATTTACGGACTTTTCTTTAATTTCAGGACACTGCTCTTGAACTTTAATGGAACGATTAATAACGTGCGGCAGTAGCAGAAAGAGGAGGAATGCAACTGAAGCAAAGAAAACCTAGGGATGCAATCCCATCCATCTTTAGATGCCACATCCTCAACAATATCTGCTGTGACCACCAATTCATTAGACTGATGCAATCTATTAAGTAATAGCCATCAGCATGTCCCCCCACTGCCTCTACAAAGCAGCCTGTTAAATACTTACAAGGTAGCGAGTCAATACAGAACCATTTTTCTCAGGCTTCATTCTTTCCCAGCATTAACCTTATTAACCTTTAAGCACAGCAAAAGGGTTGTTTATTTGCTTAAACATCTGCTTTGGGTGGAAGTGATAAGCGTGTGGTAGGAGCGCGTGGAAAAGGGAGAAACATCTTTCGGCTGTGGTGGCCTGGCCATTCCCAGGCTGCTGGCAGGGCATATGCCCATCAGCCCTCTGAGTACATTTGAAGTCAACTCTGTCTCCTGACGTGAGGAAGTGCCAGGTTCAGTTTGCCTTTTTTTCTGAGGAGAGGGATGGAGGAGTTTTTATTTTCTCTGGGTCCTGTCACCACGTGCAGATGTTCTGTTTGGCTCCACTTTGCTCTTTTATCCAATAAAAGACCAACTACTAGGCATCTCTCTCTCCTTTCAGAGTTCTGCATTTGCGTGGACCCGGGGTTAGCACTGCATCCAAACTCCTAAATTTTAATTTCTCCTAAAACTCAGACAAACGCACAATTTCTTTGGTCACCTTTCTGCCACCTCTTTTATGAAGCTGTCCCTGTTGTTCTCACACTAACTTGGTTCAACTTGTCTCTAAAATTGGATTCACACTCTACAGCTTGAAAAAGAATAATACACGTGCATGCACACACAAACTAACCCAGTATGCATCTAGTTCTAGGGCACTGATGGCTACTGGAGGAACAGTTCGCTTTACAAATGGGAATATATGAACTACCCTACTGAGCAGAGATAGGGCTACTCAACAGTTTTTTCCGCCCTATCCAATGCTGAGGTATTCCAAAATATTTCCATCTTCTGTCAGTTTAAGCAAGATCATTTTCTCTGTCTGAATGCCTTTAACTCTCACCTTCCTACCAAAACTGAGGTCTATTGTTCCCATGTCTTCTAGCCCATTCTCATCACCGATTGGAAAATCCACGGGGAACAACGAGAAATAAGTGTTCTCCTTTAGCCATATGTAGTTTTCATGTCATGTCATATATGTGATATTTGTCAACATTAGTTAACTGTAAACTTCTTCCTGGACCCTGATCTAATGCTCCATATTATTTCCTAGTTGTATGCTTTATTGAGACAATCTCCAAGAGTTTTATATCTGCATTTTGAGGTCCCTGGCAAAAGTTTGCAAGCATATTTTGCCTGTGAACAGAACACTACCCACCAGTATTTGCTATGTCTGAAGGTGCCAAAAAAACAAGCCTGAAACACACACAGGGGAAGGACTGAGTTGAAAAAAAGCCAACTTAGTATCTATCTGCTCACAACAACCATCAAGCACATAAATGAGTCTTTCACTCTTCTTTCCTCATCTTCACTCTGTGGCCACTCTCCAAAGAGAAGGCAGTGTGATGAGCCAGAGGAAAGCAAAGCAAAACCTCCCTGTTTCAAGATCTCATTAACTGGGAAGTTAATAAGTGCGCTGAAGCTTTCATTCCTCGAGCTGAAACAGGAAAAGTTAAGAGGAGAAAAAAAATACTTTTACAGTGTCAGAATTTTTACTTCTCATCTTTAATGGTGCCTCTGCACATTTTTAATAGCTGCTCCTCCACATGAAACCCACAGGAGCAAGGTTTAGAGAGCCAGAACTTACTGGAGTGCTTACATCCACGTTTCAAAAACCAAAAGCCTTTCCACAGAAAATAAGATACTGATTGAAAACCTGCAAGAATTCTCTCCCTATACTCTAGAAGTTTATTAGCTGCTTTTTGACTCTTGAGCCATTAAGGTTCACTGGTTTCATGCCTTCAATCTCATCTCCTAACATCTTCCATGGGCCAAAAATCTTCCTTAGTCTTCCTGCAGCCTCTACTGTTTAAATAGTGGCTTGAAGCTTCAGAAATGAACAGCAAAACATAACAAGAACTACTAGATTAAAATTACCAGAGATTAACAGACCCAGGCAAATAATTTATTTTTGAGCTTTTCTAGGACACACTGAACCACCAGGACTCCTATTTTGCCACCAGGACCGTGATGAATAAATACAGAGGGCAGAACTGGAGGTGTTCAGTTGTTGAGGCGGAGGCAGAGCCAGTCCCGGAGGACGGGAGACAGCTTAAAGATGCAGATCCCACGAGGCCCTGAGCTCCTCAGAACTTCATCTCTACAGCAGAGAGGAGGAAGGAAAGGAGACAAGGAGCTCTTCTATCCAGCAGGTAGAGGGGTCAGAGATTTAAATTTACCCAAATGGCAGATGATCCAAAAAGCCCCAGAAACAACAAGTGAGGTTCAAGGCAACAGCAGTTGTCCGTGTTTCAAGAACAAGAGCTAAGTCAAATGCCTCTGATCATGACAACAGGATCCTTCCACCTTCAGTAAAAAAGCACCTGAACATACCAGTAAAGTTTTACAAAGATCATAGTTAGCAAAAGGATCAGTCTTTCACAAGAAAAGTAATCCAATGGAAACTGGAAGTCCTTCTAATTTTTTAGAGTCATCCACTATTAAAAACATAGAGGGCAGAATCAATGGCTTCTGCTGAATAAAAAGCCTGGACTCGTGCAAAGCATTTGACAGTCCCACAGAACATCCTTGTTTCTAAACTAGAGAGACATGGATTTGATGGATGGACCACTCAGTCGATAAGGAATTGCCTGGGTGGCTGCACTCAAAATGTTGTGGTCAATGGCTCCATGTCCAAATGGTGACCAGTGATGAGTGGAGTTCCTCAGGGGTTGATACTGGGACATGTGCTGTTTAACATCTTTGTCGGTGAGATGGACAGCAGGATTGAGTGCACCCTCAGAAAGTTTGCCAATGATACCAAGCTGTGTGGTGTAGTTGACAAACTGGAGGGAAGGGACACCATCAAGAGGCACCTGGACAGGCTGGAGAGGTGACCCCATGCACACGTCATGAAATTGAATATGGCCAAATCCAAGGTCCTTCACACGAGTCGAGGCAATCCCGAACACAAATACAGGCTGGGCAGAGAATGGATTGAGAGCAGCCCTGAGGAGAAGGACTTGGGGGTGTTGGTTGACAAGAACCTAAACACGAGCTGGAAACGTGCACTTGCAGCCCAGAAAACCAACCTCATCCTGGGCTGCATCAGAAAAAGCATGGCCAGCCGATCGAGGGAAGTGGTTCTGCCCCTCTACTGCACTCTCGTGTGACCCTACCTGGAGTACTCCATCCAGCTCTTGAGCCCCCAAAATAAGAAGTACATGGACATGTTGGAGCGAGTCCAGAAGAGGCCACAAAGATGATCAGAGGGCTGGAGCTATGAAGACAAGCTGAGACAGTTGGGGTGGTTCGGTGTGGAGAAGAGAAGGCTCCAGGGAGACCTTATTGTGGCCTTACAGTACCTAAAGGGGGCCTATAGGAAAGATGGGGAGGGACTCTTTGTCAGGAAGTGCAGTGATAGGACAAGGGGTAGCATTTTTAAACTGGAAGAGGGTAGATTTGGATTAGATATTAGGAAGAAATTTTTCACTCTGAGGGTGGTAATGCACTGGAACAGGTTGCCCAGAGAAGCTGTGGAAGCTCCATCCCTGGAGGTGTTTAAGTCCTACTAAAATTGCAAATAAATTCTAAGATGACTAGCAAAGCAATGCTTATAAACAATACTCAATGTTCATAAGCAATCCTACAACATCAGATGTGATACAAAAATTAAATATTGCTCGTACTGCCTTAGGACTTCAGATCACTACACAGAGTTCACCCAAATCATCTGCACAATACCCTTCTAATATAGGTGTAATACTATTTCTGTTTTAGTGGGGGTATGCACGATCCCAGTTTCAGGAGGGCTCTCGACTCCAGTGTGTTAGCACTTAGCTGAAGTTAAGAAAACTTTTTCATTTGACTAAAGAGAAGCCTAAGAGTTTTTGTTGATTTTTTTGTTTCTAAAAGCACCTTTGTTACTTAGAAATCAGTCATTTAACTTGGACCCCAGACTAATACCCATTAGTTTCAGAGGGAGAGAAGGGCTGGGGTACCCTTCACACCATGCTCCAGACACATCAGGATAGATATTTTCCGGTTAGTGTTTAAACATTTCTAAAGAGACATGGAAAGGGGAATTTTTAAGATGCTTGAATTCCTTTCCTTTTCTTGAGGGAAGCTGAAGACACCTAAACACACCCACGAATTTGGGGTCTAGTTACCTGCCCTTAGTCAACTGTAGAAAGCTGTTTGGCATAAACATGCTGATCACACAGCAAGGCAGTGTCAAAGGAGAAACTGAAATTCAGGGATGCCCAGCTCCTGATCTCTTAAAAATTGCTGCAAAACACTGAGAAAAAAATGGATAGTTCCACATTCTTGCCCAGCATGCAATTGCTTTTACTGCTTCCCATGGAACTACCCAAGCAAAATCAGGGCGTCATCACTGTTACGGAAACCCAGAGTTTTTGTCAGAGGGTACTGAAACTTGGTGCCTGGGAAGCGACAGCGAGAGCCTAAGTTCCCATTCCAAATGCAACACGTGAACATCTGGCTTGGCTCCCTCCCCTCGAGAGCCTCCGCTGCTCAGTCCAACGGCCACAAAGGTCACTGCAGGAGAGGGAGTTTCAGTGTGTTCCCATTAAGCCAGAGTGGCTTCCAAAGCTCAAGAAAAGTTTTGCTTTCTCTTGTGCCCTTTATAATTTTCACTTTGGGTCACCTCCCTTTCAGCAGCAGAAGAGGCAAGAGGATTCACCCCGGCTGCTGGAGTCAGTTGCTGACAATACATTACACTTAAAATTCCTTTTAATATTCTGCTTAGACACACTGTAAAGGAAGAATGGATATCCAGAATAATTAAAATATGTTTAATTTGCATGGAGCTCAGGGCATTGTTCTGACATCAAACATCACTGTCAACCATATGTGGAATTTCAACTGCCAAGTGCTTCATTTATGTGAAAATTAGCTTAAGTGTACAAAGAATGAAAAATTTATGATTATTTCACATTTTAATAAATGCAGTGCTATGCATTAATTTAGACTTCTAAAACAATTTTGACAGTGACAAGGGAATCCTTCGCAGACTAAGTGCTGAAGCGTGCTGTGTTTCACATGTCCTGTGGAATTATGTGGTAGAGTGTTAAGGCAGCTAGATTTATATGTTTTTAAACAAAGACATTATATAACTATATCACATAAAATACTACTTCGTTTCACTCTTTCCCCTGTTCTCCCATGAGGAAGCATAGAGCCTATCAATAGCTTTCAGACAGATCGGCATCTTGCATTACACAAAAATGTTTGCAGTGAGAAAAAAAGAGTGCATATATTACATTGTTCAATATAACAGGCATTGGCAACTTTCCCCAGACTTTTGTTGTACAGGAAAATCACTTGGATGGTGACAGGACCTTCCCCAAGGTGCTAATATCTGACACCAGTGCATTATTTTTCATAAGCTTCTTCTGTTCTGCATAATAAAACAAGATGCTTCACCATCTCTCGCTCCTTACGGGCCATCTGGGCTTTCTTCAAACCCGCGTGGCAATCCCATGGTGCGTTCGGGTCGACGGCACCCCGGACTGAGAGAGGAAACATTGGCAACACCTTAAGAACTCCTTCTTCTCTTGATCCAACCTTTGCATACAAGGACCAACTTTGCATTTTGCATGACAGAATTAATAAAACACTTCTGTAAACATCTGCAATACCATACAGGAACCCTGACTCAAAATACAAACGACACCAAGAAGGAAGAGTATTTCAGCTGTCCTCAGCCCACACAAGTCTGACTTTTGCACTCTCTAAGATCTGTGTTTTACAGATGTGTAAAGTACAGCACACTCCCCTCTCTGCATGCATTGCACACTCAAAATCTACATTAAAAGAAGGTTATTAACATTGTCTTGCAAGAGTTCAGAAAACAGACCAAAACCAGCTTCATTCTGCCATTTCCTAAGGTGGGGCTCTTTGAACAAAGCTCTTTGGTGTATTTCCATTTCTTCTTCTTTTTTTTTTTTTTTTTAAGCAAACTTACAAAAATGGAAATTCTATCACATAGCCTCACCTTGAGCACAGATGAATTATAAACAGAGTTTGATCCTTCAGATCCACCTTGAGCTCTCAGCATGTGAGCTTATCTAGTAACCAAAAGCAGCAAAAAGCCTTCATCCTATCGGAGAATCAGCTCTGAAAGAAGATGAGATCAGACATATACTTTGCTATTGGCTTTCATGACTGTTTCCTGACAGCAAAATAGTACTAAGAATAAAGAACCTTAAGACCCATTCCAGCTGCTTTAAAAGGGTATCATCTGGCAGGCACAGCTCCTCCATAAACTCTGAATCGTGAGTCATAATCCCCACTTCATGGTTAGGTTAGTTACAGCATTAGTCGTCAGAGAGCAGATCTTACTCCTCGTTGCAACTAACTGCAAGAGCAAGACTAACCTTTACTAGCATAGGAGCAAACTTTTCCTACGTGTCTCCTCGGCACAAGAAAGCCTGATCTGGTAGGGGAACCCAGTCATTTAGAAAATGTTCTCACCGGGTATTGAAGAAGCGGGGGTTGTATGTGTCTAGATTGTATTTCGCAGTTCTACAACTGGCAGGTGGACTTGTGGGTTAATGTGTGAATGGCCACTCTCTATAGATGGAAACAGAGCCCAGGGCACTGCTGGAGTCCCTCCTACGTTATTACTAGGTGGTTTGGATGCCACCAGCCAGCACAGACTATCCTCAGGCATTTCTGGACTACAACCTTAAAGCTAAGAGTTTCATAGAATCATAGAATGGTTTAAGTTGGAAAGGAACTTGAAGATCATCTAGTTCCAATCCCCCTGCCATAGGCAGGGACACCTCCCACTAGACCGGGTGATCTAATGCAGTTGTACCTGTCCAGTTAGTGTCTGTAAAGAGAAAATGCAAATATAAACAAGAAAAATCAATGTTTGAGGGTTTTTTAATATGTTATTTTATTAGTGCTTATACTGAAAGTGCAATCTGATGTTTGATACCTGGGCAGGGGAAACACTGGTTCAAAAAGAAACTCCAGTATTAAAATATCTTCATGGGCTTTTTCCTATTGCGTTTCCACCACAAATTAAAGCTAATTTTAAGCACTGATTTGAATAGAGACATTTATGAGCCTTAATATTTCCCCGACACTTTTTACTAAGCTTTTGTGCAGTCGATAAGTTAGATGAGAATGGTATTTGCATATTTGTAAAACAGCACGTGAACATTTTCATGTGAGAATGAATTGAAAACTAGCATCAGAAAATTAAAGGGAAATCTAGAAGATGTATGCATTTAAAAGCAAATGAGGGGCTGGCATCTGGTCCTTTATTCAGCTATCGATTTGTGTAGAATACAACTTTCCGAATTTATTGGGGAAAAAGTTTCATGCGATTTGAGGACTACAGTGGGATTTCTTCAGCCAGATGAAATTGAGAAAAATATTTGTGTGAAATATTTGCTGGAAGAGGTTAGGCCTTCGACCTAATACCAACAGTCTGCCCCAAGGAATTGTTCCTAACTGCAGAATATTTTGTCAAAAGCACTATCGTCACATGGACTTTTCAAACCAGTAACACTAAACCGGAGGACTGCAGAAGTGGGAGAAGGAAAGGCAGCACGGGGAGCGTACAGTAGCCAGGAGAGCGAGGCAGCAGCAAAGAGGGTGACCTTTTGTTTATATCGGTGGTGACCAAACCTGAACTTTCTCTACCCTTTTTGCAGCACCAATGCAAGCCAGCCACTAATAATCTTGCTTTCATGGTTTGACAGGCTTGAAGCATGCTGCACTGAGTTACCAGTAATAAAACACCCTCTGAGGAGGCATGCTGAGGCTCCAGCAACAGCAGGGAATTTTCGGAGAAGAGCCGGGTGTAGTCGAGGACATTCGGCACCGCTAACTCAAGCATCAGCTCCGAGGTGAGCAGCAGGCTGGGCTGGGTTCTCGCAGCCGTTGCCCTGGGCCTCTGTATCACACTGATTCAAATTACCCACGGTGCAGATGGAAAGAGGGACAGAGCCCTACGTATCGGCTTCCACCCACAGCCTCCGTAATTTGCCTTCGCTCTGCGCAGAAGGACCGCCGCCTTGGCTCGGTTTTCAAACGCTAGATTCACATTCCCCGTTTTAGTCCGGGAGCTGCATTCGGAGACAGGCCAGGAGAGGCAAAGATCATCGTCAAGCTGAGATTTCAGCCATGGGATTCTTTAGTGAGAAAAAGAAAGAGGCAGAAAACGAAGATGAATTGAGAGTGCTGCAGATCCAGGGGGAGGCAACGGAGCTGAAGAGAGCAATGGGCTGAAGAAGCAGAAGGGGCAAAAGAGGATCAGGACAGGCTGAAACTTTGCAAGTGAGACTCTTACTGTGAATGAAAATGAACTGCGATCTTGTCAGTCACCAAACCAGGAATTGTCTCTTCACCCTTTGACTTACACGACCCCACACACTGCTGCAGAGCAGTAAAACTCTTAGAAGCTCTGTGCAAACGAGGCCGCTGGATGAGGACAGTCATATTGTGGGTCAGGATTTCTGTGCTAGTCCAAGGCCTAAGTCCAAGCAGAATTATAAACACAAAAATCATTAGGAGTAAATTCCTCAGAAGGCAGTCACAAAGCAGCCACCACTCAGGTTAATTCCTTTGGTCACCACTTTTTTAATGAGCATACATAGGCCCAAACACTCTTGTCTAACATTGCATCTACAGCTACAAATATACCACAGGGATAATGCATGGAGGCCCAGGGAGATTTTAGAACTGGGTGAAACAGAAAAATTCAACCAAGGCCTACAAGAACTGAGGATCAGCCCCAGTAAGGTCGTCTGTGCAATTGTCTACAAGCCAATCTCCGTAAGAGAGACAAGCAGAGATCCACACAGCACAGATAAAATATATTTACCACCTGGTATACTAATTAGCTAATACCCACTTAAGTTTCTAGCCAGGGTATAGCCCACCCACAGCACGTACCCTTCCTGCATGTGCAAATGGTGACACGTTTACACTGGGGGACTTCCTGGTGGGACAACGCCCCTGAGGTTCCGTGTCCTCGACACAGCTCCGGAGTCGTGGCAAAGCTCGGCTTGCGCCCCTAATCCTCCGAACAGGAGGCAGAGCATAAACTCAGTCACTGGAAAACGGATGCTGAACACATCCTTCCCACACCTCCCGCCAGCTGCTTGCAGCAGGGTTGGCATGAGATTTACAGCCAGCTGCTAACCTTAGCGGGAGGTACAATGCCACAAGAGTGGGTAGATGAAACAGGGAGAACCTGTCAAGAATTTAAGAGAAACAAAAAGGAAAAAAAAAAAAAAAAAGAAAGAATGAAAGAAAGAATTAAATAGAAAAAGGGGTTGGGGGATAATTACAAAACAGGTATTTTTAATGGTTGCTGGCAGAAACCCCAACCCTTGTATTTAAATAGCTTTTTTAATTAAAAAACAGCAGGCTATGAATGCTAATCTTTCTGAGCAGAAAGCTCCTGATGGTTTGCCTGTTTCCAAAAGACTAAATCAATCAGCAAGAAGGCTAACCCCATCTCGGCAACATTCATTTCAGAAGGGCCTAAACTTTCAGAGTCTACGTGTGCTGTGCTCCTATACGCACAGAGCAAGATGTATACTAGCACCAACAGTACAGCATTCACAAAAATGCCCATTAGTGGTTTAACTTCATTTTTTTCCTAGATCTGATCTGTCTTTCCCTGTTACTTCAAACTGTTTTTTTTTCTAGCTAAAAATATCAGTGGAGGCCTGCCAGGCTAAAATGTGCAGTTTGAGTCCCTAAGTGTTTGGGTAGGGAATATTCCAATTGCTCCGCATTTTTGCCTATGTAAACTATTTAACTTGCAAATCAGAAAGCAATGTTGTATGACACACTTGGGTTTTTCTTGGAATCTCAGCAGACATGCAGTGAAAAAACAGCGTATAACCAGCAGAGAGAGTGAGAGGAGAGAGAGAGAGAGTGTTGTCAACCATGTAGTACAAAAATAAATTGTTAGCAATTTTTTATGAACTGAGGTTTCCCAAATGTAAAGCAATTTAACAATTTTGTGCCATTGCAATTCACAGTATCTGTGGGTAGAGGGATTTTAAATGAAAATCCAGCCTTATTCTATTCTGTGTCAAGAATTATGTGTCATTTTGTTTCTTCCCCGCATTTTTTATTTGTATAAAGTGTTAGAGAAAGAAAGCCTCATCGGGGAAGGCCACCACCAGGAAACAGCATGAGAGAATCCCAGTGCCACAGAGCAGCGGAAGGCTTCATAAACTGGCACCAACATCACCCAAATTAACTAGATTTGAAGCCTCCTTTTTCAAGCCAGCAAGTTTCTGTGCCCTTTTCCAAGCTGGGGCTGTCCGTCCTGCTGCCACTGGGAAGCGATGATGGTCTCCCAAGGGCTTGGCTTATGCGTCTGTGCGTGGTGCTACTTGGGGCTGTGGACGCAGGGACCAAGAATGTGCCCTGAGGCTCTGGCTCAGCCCAGCTCTGTGTCTCTCGGGCACAGGGTTTACTGGTCTCACCACACTGCCAACTCAGTCGCAGCATCAGTATCTGGATGTCCGTGTGTGGTCACTGGAGGTGGAATTAACAGACAGACCATAGTCAAGGAGGAGCAGCACAGCAGGGCTGTGTTTCCGCATATACTTGGTTCACACTCAAAAAACACCTCAATAAGACACAACTTTAAGCCCTGCCTGTGGGGGCACTCCTCCTCTTCCCTTTTGCCCCACTCTTTTCCCTTGCCTGGCCCACGCTCCCAGCAGTCGCCTCTTCATCCAGGGATGGATCTGCTGTTGGTCCCCCTAGAGAGGAGCTTCCCCAGTGTGCGGGTCCCAGGAGAAAAGCCAGGAGACGCCCTGCCCTGCAAAGGAGCACTTGAGCTGTGCCCTTCCCACCCTCCCTCCACTGCTCTTTCCACCCTTAAGGGCAGCTTCTGAGCCACCAGTGTTGGGCTATGAGCCAGACAGCAAGGAGCAATTCACATCCTTCTCTGAAAGCACAAGATCTTCCCCTGACTCACACAGAAATGCTTTCTTCTCATCTCTAAACAAACACCTGGTCTTTTTCAGCATCATCATGCAGCAGAGCAGGTGCTGTGAAAGTCCCCTGGCCTCTGCTTTCTCTCTCTCCACACTGCTATGTCATTTCTTCCTCCTCTATCATTGTGTCAGCTCCTGCTGATGGAGCTGACCTCCCTGCTCCTCCAGACGTTGCATCCGAGCCCTCCAGCACACACATCCGTCTCCAAGCACACTGCGCCGTTAAGGAAAGTACATTCAAAATTAGAAGATGATTACACAGTTTGTACTGGAGCTGGGGAGTATATAAACCCAGTAGGCTACTTGCACTGCCTCTGCCTTTCTTAACTGAGCATGCCTTTTTCAGACAAACCACGTGTGAGAAAAATCCAAATCAGGCAGAGATTCACAAGGGAAATACCAGAGTATGTGGAAAAAAAAATAATTTGAGTACCATGTATATGCACACAAGTAAACCCAGTGTGCTGGTCTCATGAAGCACAGAGATGCTTAAGAAACCTTTTGTGCCAATTTGTTACAGAGAAAGAAGAGATGAGTAAGACCATCACTGATGTGCACATCTTTCCTAGCATCTCACTGCTTCACGAGCCATGGCTTCAGTACGGTTCCTTCAGAGGCAGGAGGAGTTTACTGTCCACTGGGACAAAATCATTCAAGAAGCCTCAGAGATATTGCCACCACCCAGTCCGCATGACGACGCTTGACATGCCTGGATGCTTTGTACAGCTCATGTCGTTACTTAGCGGCACCTTGTAAGACGCAGCGATGAAAGCAGACTTGCAGAGGTGCTCTTCAAATTACCACCTGGGTGCCCTTTTCTGGAATCAGGCTAAGCTTTCACTAGGATCAAGGCAGGGAACAGCTCCGAGGAATTTCTCCGCAAATACATTTTGTGGAATGCTGATTTTTCATTATGAGAGAACACAAATCCATTTGACAAGAAATGTTCTCTTTCCATTCTTATTTTGTTTCACAACCTATGGCCTAAACCTCAGGTGAATTTTCAAATAAGCCAGTGCTCATAGTTGCAAGGGAATCTCTACAGGAAACAAAAGCGTAGAGCACATCGGCATCTTATGTTTTATTGCACAGTGCAGCAAGAAAGCATAGGGACATATTGACAAAAGCTGTGCCTCTCCCTCATACTGCATACAAGAAATTGAAATGATTTTGCACACTTCTATGAATTGTGCCCCACAACCCTGCCAAGTTATTCTTTTTCCCCCTTTTTCAGGTGGAGGAAGCTCAGGGAGAGAGGGGATAGGAGGCCTCTGTAAACTCCCAAGGTGATCCGGGAGCGAGATCAAATGAAATCTACTTCAGGAACTAGACCACTCTGTGCTCAAAACCAATAAATCGATGCTTCATGCAGTGATGGCCTGAGTTTATGCATTTTGCATTCAAGTGTCACACTGACATTTGCCGTTCCTGACACCGAGGAGCTAAATTTATCATTGTCTTCTTTAATATGCCCCAAGAAAGCCAAAATTAGAGATCTCCTCCTGTCTGGATTGCAGGCAGCTCCCTGTTGTTAATCTAGCCGCTGCTATGGCCGTACCAGAAAGCCTTTCCAGTTTGATTTGCTCTATCCATTGAACAACAGCGAGTAGATCAAACGAGGCCGAGCAGCTTGCCGTTCACCTGCTTCTCAAGTGCAACGAAGCAGAAGAAAACTACTCTGACAATTTGAAAGGGGACTACAACCAATTTAGAAGGAAATGATTGCACCCAGTCCAACCCGATGCCAGCATCACGGAGCAATCCTCCATCACTTAGTGTTCTGGGCCTGTCACTCTTCTGATTTAAAATGAGTTTAGGTAAACTAGTTGCACAACCATGATTCACTCTAAAACACTTCTACTCAAGAGTATTACTCTGCCTCACTGGCAGCCTTATATTTTCAAAGATTTTTTTCTCCTATGATTTTTATTTCTTGAAACAGACTTATATAGATAAAATATGGCAAATACATCCCCTTTGATGACCAAAACCCTTTGTTTCCTCTTGAGAAACAGGACAAGCTCTGGATGTGGATGTAAACACAAATTTGGTTATCATACCTAGACCTAGTTTTCCACCTATAACAGATCTGCAAGGCTGTGATCACAGCACTAGCTAGGTATTGAGTAAACATGATTGGCTACTATATTTAGCTAAGACTGAACCTTAAAGCTTTGGATTTTCGTACAAGAGTGTGTCACATTTTTGTCTGGTTGAACATTGTTGACCTTAACATCATTTGCTGTCGTGAAACTGCATTAACTATTCATTGACTTTTGGGCCCAAACTACAGTTCAGCATTTTCTTAGATACTTCAGAAAGAAGCTTGGTTGTGGCATTTCATGCTGCAGTCCCTAATGCCTTTTACAATGAATTTCTTCGCCAAGAATCAATGCAGTCCATGCCCCGCTGTGCTCCAGGAGACTGCAGGGACTGTCAGAGTAAACCTCACGGGACATCACTAGACACGTCCCAGGGAGGTCAGTGGAAAGCCAAGCTGAGCTCCATTACTTTGGGGACAGAATAAACACTACAGTGGATGAAGTAGCTCCAACAATAACAACAAAACCAACAACAACAACAAAATAAAACCCAAAACAAAAAACAAACACAACCAAAAAAAAAAAGCGCAACTCAAAAAACCCCAAACAAAAAATCCCACACAAGAAAATAAAAAAAACACCATAAGCACGTGCTTCCAGGGAAGCATCAGGGGGAGGAAGAAAGCCTGCTGTCCGTGGGTGCTTTAGGCTGCATGAATGGTCAAATAACGTGACCTAGAAGAGATGGACAGGAAGGGTAGAGAGTCCTGTGAGGCGCCTACGAGCCCGAACGGCGTCTCAGAGGAGATGCGGAGCTGGAGCCGCTGCTGCCCACGGCCTCGCCGCACGCGGCAGCTCAGGGCACGGCACTGCGGAGCCCGCAGCTCCCTGCCCCGCCGCAGCTCCCGCACACGGAGACCTGCAGGCTGCTCCCATCCACCGCCCCCTCCGTAAATCCTAAAGGACAAGACAAAAACTGGGTTCAACCCCACTCTGCCTTCTCCTGCACACGCAGAATCAGCACAGGGAGTATTAGGCTTAAGGAAATGAGGTACATTTCCCACTTCTTCTTTTCACGCCCAGCAGTACATCTTCATTTTATTCGCTGCAGCATCATGACCTCCCACACAGCAAAGTTTGTGGCTTTCCCTACAATGCCTAAACAAGCTTTGACCCAATTGCACAACTGTTCCTTTCTTTAACAGCTGTAGATATAAGCTGTATAGCTACAAGTTACATGGCTAGAAACTTCAAACACTTCTTCGAGAAAACATCACAGATAAAGCACATTCACAGACTGTCCTCCACTTTCTATATACCATAACATGAGTTTTCTTTGAAACTAAACTGACAAACTGCCTTTTTTCCAGGTGTTTGCCCCTGCTTCTTAAGGAAAAAGTGCCAGAAAGCTGCAGAAATAATGACTAATAGAGGTGGCTGGGTTTTTTTCCATGGAATTTAAAACCGGAAGGAACCATTAGACTGCCTCGTCCAGCTTGTAACAAAGGCCCTTCATCCTATTAAGTTGCTGTGCACATTTTAGCTTCTCAATGCTTCTCGTGGTATTAGGCTAATTATCGATACGTTACGCCCCTAAGTCTTACTTGTTAGGTGGAGAATAAAGTCTGTCTCCATTATGGTGCAGCTCTGCTTCCTTATAACATCCAGCAAGGTAGGGAAGGGGAATATCTTAAATGTTTTCATGTGAGAATTTCTTCCAAAGTGAACCAAGTTTTATTTATTTCCTTTTAGTCTGGCTTCTGGAATTTTAAATAATAGAAGACCATCTTTACCTAACTTGTACCTGCAAATTTGGCAGCTGTAACAAAGCAATATTGGACATTTTGCCGCTGGTTCTGGTACTATTCAGGCTGGGATAAGAGGAGAGGAGAGAAGAGCGAGCCTGCCGGGCAGAGACAAAGGGCTGCCAGCTGGATATGATGAGGGGGGGGCACCCCAGCCCTGGTCCTCCCAGGAGCTCTCCCAGCCGAGAGCTGACCAGGTCCCATCCTTCCTACTCTTCCAGATTAGACACGTTCCAGACGCTATTATGTGGGGTTTGGCCCATGCCTTGTTTAGCTGAAAAGCATTCATTCAGTACATCTTTTTACTAGTCCTGATCCAGCAGGAGTGGGAAATCAGGCGATTCAAACACTGCAGGGCAAACCGTGGCACAGGGCCACCACATTGGAGCCGTTGTGAAAACACTCCGCTCTGAGGAAATGTGGAAGGAAGCACAAGCAAAGCAATCTTCCCATCCTTTGGACACATCTGGTTGTCACATACAACGTGCTCCTGTCAATGAGGCATCTGCTTCATGAACCCCAGTGGAAGAACAAGGAACCATATTCGCCCTCCTCCCCACCACGGTCCCATGTGGGAAGGAAGCCATCCCTCCCCTTCCCTGACTCCGCTGCGCGGTGACAGGCCATGCATTTCGCCTCACTGAAACCATATGTGCTTTGTGGTCTCTCAATCATTCCCTTTTTAATGGGGACATGGACTGGCAGTTCCCCTTAGGTGCCTTTGGAAAGCTGTGGCTGCAGCTGGAGAGCCCACTCAAGACTTTGCTATGCTTCAAACTGGGCTTTCAATGACATAATTACAGGCCTATATTAAAATGTTATATTTAAATGATGTTATTCTTCATCAGCAAAGGATATTCCTAACCAAAACAAATTCTTCTGTATCATTTATTGTATTTAAGATAATTTAATGGGTTTCTATTCATGCTGGAAGGCAGCAAATGAATAAATTCCATAGCACTTTATTTAAATATTTTAGAACAAATCTTGAAAGATGTTTTCATTTAGCTGAAAGCAGCTTAATAGCAGGTTTTTTTCTCTACCACAATAAAAAAGTATGGGTTTCTTTTTATTGCGCTTGTTAAAATAAATGGCATTTTTAATAAAGACTGTCCCCATAACAACATATATGATTTGATCACATTATGAAATAAATGTCATGTGAGATTATACATTTCAAAGCAGACAGTTTATGTTCTTTTAGTTATTAAATTCAATCAGTTTTACTACTTTTTTTTGTCCTGAAGGCAGGTATGGTTTTGATTAAAATGTGACCCCAAAAGCAGGATAATTTAAGTGAGAGTGTATTTTCATTTTTTGAAGGTTTATCTACTTTCCCATAGGAACTTAAAAGAAAAAAAGTGTGGGTTTCGGTGGCGGAATTAAAATTTGTTTTCCTTTGACTGACGTTTTTATTCCCAAGAAGAACATGTTACAACACAGTGCTGTGTGGAAAAGTTAAAGCTAACTAACTAGATATTATGTTTTTAGCCCATAAAATGGGTTTGATGATACAAATAAGTCTGTGGAGTCTCCTAGTCCCCATCTCCCTTGTATAGAAACCCAGGGCCAACCCAGCAGTCTACGCCGTTAGACCAGTCTATCGTAGAAGACCGTCTTTGACAGTGAAGCAGACTGGAGGTTGCCCACTGGGGACGGGACCTACAAAACATTTTGATCTCCTCCAGGAACTAGCCAAACAACTATCAGATGTGAAGATGGGAAAGAATGGAATCAACCTGTGGCAGAAGTGACTCTGAGGACCACATCCACAGCTCATTACAGGCTGCCATTTACTCCACAGGCATTGGATTGAGCTGTAATGGATGGTGATCCTCTCTTTCCATTTCTGATTCTCCACCTCCTGCCCATCAGTCCTTTGCCAGGTATCCCTGTTTGCTGAGGGACAGGGTTTCAGCACACCAAAGCTCCCAAGATTTGGTCACAGTGCTTCCTCAGGAAGCCCACAAGTCAGAAGCTGGCCCAAATCTTAGACTGAAGTTAGATACTGCAAGGGTCTGGCCTTGACTCAGGGCAATAAGCTGCCTGAGGTACCTATTTCACATGACGCATCCATGGTCAGTACAGTGAAATACCTGAGTGAAAAAAAATATAGAAAAATAGTTTATTTTTAGCCTGTCCAGTTTTCCCATGGGGAGTTGCTGGTTCCCTATCTATGATTAGGAACGCAAAAATCAGAGACCTTTGGAAAGAAGGCTTCATTATGTCCTTGAGGTCTCCCTCACAATACTGAAGACACAGAAGCTGGATCGCCCAGCCCCAGGATGTGACAATCCCTATCTCCTCTTCAGTACACTGAAATTCTTTTAGGTGTCTGTCTAAAGCCCTCCATCCGTTTCAAACACTTCAAATACACAACCATCCTGTTTAAACAAATGAAGCTCCCGTTAAAAATCACTGACAACATGGGCGTTGGCTTAATAAAGAAATTATTTTTAATCCAAACATCACCATCTGTCAGTCCCTGAAAAGGAAAAACAAGAAAAAATGCGCAGCGATGCACGGCCATGGAGTAACATTTGAAAACACGTCCCAGCTCTCAGCGAGCATGAACACTGAATATTAAACAAACACCTGAAGCTACACGTGCCACCACCTAAAACTATCACTTCGTTTTCTGTTATGTGCTGTGACTTAAGGAAAACATTGCAGGCATCGCCATCTGTGTCACTTTTAATTATCAATAGGAAGCGCACGCACGATATTTCACAACTCATTCAGAAATCAGAGAGCTGCCACCGGGGCAGCGCGTATGTCTGAGGAGCTCTCCTGGTGCCGTGGGTAAGGGCCACGTGTGGTCACCAGCAAGCACGGCGGTAGGTGACAAGGTTGCATTACAGGGACAGGCACAGCCTCCCATTTGACAGCGAAAAGCAGAGGCTTCGCCTTTGAAATCTCCGCCTGCCCCTGGGACCCACTGACTGGCGAGGGTGACGGTTATTAACACCCTAGATTAGGTGTTGGCTTATTCTCAGCTGCGGAAAGTGGAGCCATCACCCTGCACTTAGTAAGGATGACAAGGGGAGGCTGCGTATCGGGATGCAGAGCCAGAGCCTCTTTATGAGCAAACGCAAAGCGTGGAGGAAGAGGAGCTTCATGCAATGCTGCCAGTAAAGTTTCTGGTCACTGGTTCATGTGTTGAAGTTGGGTGAATCAAAATGGTGGGAAGATGGCTGGGCTGGGAGGAAATCAGCGATATCCTTTCCCGTTCGTCCTAACATCTCTGAGCAGAAAATAAGGCTGAGAGTAAATGATTTCACCAGCAGCTGAGTTTGAACATAGCCTGCTCTGTGCTTGCTGCACCCCCCCTGCACCCCTCTGGTAATCCTGATAGCCCATGCTCTGTCACCCCCTCCCCCAAAATACCCCTGGGCCTTCTCCACATTATTCCCCGGTCCCTCATCTCCTGCCTTCATCTGACACGGGCTGCCCAAAAAGCCACAGCACGGGCTGGCTGCCCACCCTGTCCCACAGCCGAGGGATGGCCGGGGCAGGATGGAAGGGGTTGACAAACAGGCAGGAATAGCCCCGTTACCATAGGCAACTGAGGACAACTGTGCATAAATCAAGAGTGAATAGCGCTAGGTCGGATGTTTTACAGATACTTATCTGATCTCCTAATATCCTGTTAAATCTCTCAGGAAATACTCAGTAAACCCAACTGCCTATGCACTGGAAGTGACAGTCTTCTGCAATTAAAAATGTCTGGAAATGGCACTCCGCTCCTCTGCACAAATAATCCAGGCTCCAAGCACACCAACCAAAAAATTGCTTCCGCAGAAGCAGCTGTGGGGCACCTGGAAAAAGGATGCTCAGGAAGCCCAAGCAGAAGTGAGTGCCTCAGACTGGCTCCTCTCTGCGGTTCCTACCCTGCTGCTTGTCCTCTGATTTCTGGAGGAAACTCTCACCTGCTTGTCCCTCATGGAGGATTTGCACCGAACTCCTCTGAACTGATAACAAAAGGAAAAAAAATGTACCTTTACCTACCAGCATCTCCCCCTCTGCTTGCAAGAGTTGTCCGCTGTGCTGGTGATGGTAGGGATAAAGCCAATTAAAATCAAACTCCAGAAGTCAATCAAATTTTTCACCCTCCATCCCTTTGTTGTGAGTGAATGCTGCATGTTCTCCTCAAGTTACCTCCCTAAGCAACAATCCCATTTACTTTTTGACCTCTGTAAATTAAAACAAGTTTGAAACTCTCTTGGTTCAGAGCTGTGACTCCATTTACTTGTGAAATTGTTTATTCAAGCAATTCCCACTCTGTAGCATCAAAGTTTGTTGTTAATAGTTGGAGACCGTTAATCTACATGATGAATATAACAAAGCTTGTGGAAGAATCCCAAATGGACAAGCGTGATAAGAGATGGGAGAAAGAGGATGGCAAAGCTCCAGGTACACGATATTTTTGTGCCTGACCTCTTTAATTACTTGAACACTAAATTGACTGGTAGATGAGCTTTAGAGCTACTCTAGTGTCCACCAAGGACTTCAATTTTTGCAAAAAAGATGAGGTTTAATTTTTATTCCACAGTACAGAGGTATGTCCACACAGTACATTTCACCACAGTGCAAACAGGAAATTAGTTTAAAACAGAAAGAGGAACAGCACAGCAAATGTATACGACTACTTCTTCCAAGTCTCACTGTCAGAGAAATAGCATATTGCTAACAAGATATTAGGGGCTGTATTGTCACCTCAAGGTCTCAGATGCAGGGAACTGAGGACGAGGAGCCTGGAACGATGTTCTGGCTGCTTGTTGCAGACCCTTAACCTAAGTGACCATCATGGAGACCATTTCTGCAGCCACTCCTCCTGGCATTGGCGAAACCGGTAGCAATGATGTCTGGATAAAAATTTATTGGTAAATGAAGGTTTTACCATTTCAAAGATTAAGTTTCATTTCAAATCGTAAAAAACTCTGCAACACTCCGAAACAAAAGCAGCAAGCCAAATAACTACACCACTTTCATTTTTCTCATTTCATAAAATCAAATATATATCTGCTGCTGAAATCAGCATCAGGCTGGAGAGATCCTAACTTCTGGGACATTTCTTAAAGTAGCTGGGAATTCTCCTTTCCTCTGCCAACCCATCAAGAGCCTGTCTCCACTCACTGAAAACTTTTGAGATTCCTCAAAGATTTTCACCAAACACCTGTAAATCCCCTCACCCTGAGATTTGAAACGGGAGGGTGAAAAAAGATCATTTTCCAGCTGCAACAGGTCTCAAATCATGAAGCCAAGACAGAATCCTCCACTAGTTTTTGTGTTATATCCTCCATATCAAAACTAGTGATATCTGCTTCTCCAGAAATTCATATTCAGGAAGCAAAAAATTAACGAATCACACTGTGATATTATCTTGCACTTAAGAATTGAAAAGACCTTGGAAGTGTGAATTAAATCTCACAAAGTGCAAAAATTCGTCATTATCATGCACATTTACTGAAGAAAAAAGTTCAAATGATTGAAATAAAGCTACTCTGTTAAATGGTAAGAATGTCACAGGAGTTTATAATGCAGAGCTCCCTCCTGAAATTAGTGAAAACTACCCTAGTTCCACATTACTAATTTGTGTTAGCAACTTAGTTTTGATTGATGCTCCTTATATTTTGACTACAAACTAGAGGGTTGTTACTGACCTTCCAGGTTGATCTGGAAAAATAATTCTTTACTGAAGTCCTGTCAATCCAGAAAGTATCAAAACCTGAGCCTGAAATATCATCCTTCAACCTGAGATACACAAGAAATCTCTACTGCTGATGAGATCCGCAAGATGGATTAGGAAGAATTTTGCCTTTGGTTTGATGTTCAAATTAGATTACTAATTCACAGAGTCCTTTTACAGTTTAATAAATTCAGATGAAAAGGAAAGATACAAATTCTCACAGTTCTCTTGCTACTTAATACATTCAGATGAAAAGGAAAGATAGAGCATAATCAACACATGCGTTAATTTATGCAGATCTTTCCCTAGCTTCATGTTTTAAAATGTCTTTTTAGATAAAAGGCCAATAATACTCAGCATTTTTCATCTTCAAAGTGCTTTGAAAATATTAACTAGCGAATCGGCATAGCATACCCATCAGGTCCGTAAAGATTAGTATCCCTGTTTTAAAGAGCCATTCCAGGCAGAAAGGTTGTGGGATTTCCTTGCTAACCAGAAGTCAATGCCAAGGATAGGTGCCAATTAGCAAATTCATAACTTGCAATGCAGCACTTAGCCTGCATCCCGTGCTCTAAGTCATTCAGTGTACGTGACGTGGATGTTAAATCTTGATAATGCCATGCTCCTTGAAGTTTAAAAGATGTAAAAAACGGCCACCTTGTACAAAAAAGTTGGGGGGGGGGGGGGGGGGGGGGCGTGGGGGGGGGGTGTTTCAGCGGTACGTCATTTTGTTCAGGCTCAACGCTGTGAGATAAGAGGAACTTTCACAAAGTGGAAGCTATTACACTCCGTAGCTATTACACTACACCAAACCGTACGGACTGGTCTGCCATCAGCTCCACCAGAGCTCTCCGAGTTGCAGGCAGCCTCCCCCGCTGCTGCACGGGCTCGGGGGGCAGGTTCCCATGGGGATGAGGTCCAGGAAGGAGATCCCGCATTGCCCTGAAAATAGGGCTGCAGCAGCAAACCCAGATGAAACGCTTGATCCGGTCAGCAAGCGTCTCGCACTGCGCCAAGCTTCACCCCACCTCTGCCTTCAAACCATCCCAAACCGGGCGGCGGAGGTGAAGAGAGGAGCCCAACGCGAGCAGGCGGGTGAGCGCGGTGAGAGCAGAGCTGATAAGCGGATTCAGATTTTCTGATTAGCGCCAAGGGTTATGAGAACAGATGCCTATCTCTCACAGAGAGCATAAACACATTGCAGAGAGGAGTTTCTGCAGTTTATTTAGAAAGGAAGAACACTTGCTCGCTCTCCTACTGACAGTTTGTTCCTGTCACCGTGGTTCAATCTACACAACGCTGCTGGAAAAACTTTCCCTAGGAGCAGCTTCAGCACTTCTCCTTTTAAGTTCATTATTCCCTTCCCTTTCATTATTTTCTTTCTGTAATATAAAGGCACTTTCATGCATGATCCGCAGATCATCAGCAATGAGACAGAGAGACAGGGGTGCACTGAGATGGACGCGCATTAGATTCACCTTGACTGCTCAGGACAGGGAGTGTGAGAACAGGGAATATCCCATAGAAAGACAAGATAACAAAGAAATGCAAGAACCAGCCAATGTGAAAATCGTAATGACACAGGGATTTATGGGAGGACATGCCACATCTATAGAGGTCGGGGGGTTTTTTGACATTTCTTTTCTTTTTTAAATCGGCACAGACTTTAAAAATGGCCAACACAGGGGAAAGTGAAGACATCAACGTGAAAAAAAGCCAAACTGAAAATATTTCCAGGCTGTAAGTGGGTCATGTGCAGCACCGTATCTTGCTGTAATATCAGCGTACCGAAGGCTCTGAGAATCCATACAGCGCCTTTTTTTCTTTTTTTTTTTTTTTTTAAGATATGGGGTGGTGTTGTGGGGCTTTTTAGGGAGTGTCCCCTGGCAGAAACGGGTGTGTGATGGCATCTTCTCCAGTCATTCCTAACAAGGCACGGTTATGCAAGGTTATGCACTGCTGCCCTGGCACTGTGATGGGCTCTGGGCCAAGAGGTGAAATGCCACAGAGATAATCTAGCCCAAGGCCGCTGAGACAAACATCAGAGTGAGAAAGAAGAGTTCGCAAGAGTTCAGCCCACAACAGTATGATGGCTTAGTTTGCCCTTCCCTACAGCATCAAACGTCAGGGTCGTGCCTTCACTTTCAAAGCCTTGCGAAACTCTCGGGAGACCTCCAAAAATGTTGCTGGTGGTTTGGCTGCTGGAGTGCTGAAACTACTGCTGGTGGCTTTGATAACAAGACAACCCCGTCTCGTGGCTTCCTGGTGGAGGAGCTTCCTCCTTCTGCCTGCTGTGCCACAGCTCACAAGCACATTGCAAAACCTTCAGAGCAACAGCAGCAAATTCATTAGGCATGCACTGGAACAGGTTGCCCAGAGAGGTTGTTGAGGCCCCATCCCTGGAGGTGTTCAAGGCCAGGCTGGACGTGGCCTTGGGAAACCTGGTCTAGTGAGAGGTGTCCCTGCCTATGGCAGGGGGATTGGAACTCGATGATCTTCAAGGTACCTTCCAACCCAAACCATTCTATGAATCTATGATTTTATGATTTTCTCAGCGCCTAGCACACCAGGATCGTGGATAAAGGATAGGACTCTCTTCTGGCTGTAGATACGATTGATGAGCGGCTGTCACACCCAGCCACCCCACAGCCGAGCGTTTACACCTCCTGATGCTGATCGGCCCCCCGGCCCCTCTGGCAGAATGAAGCCAGACAGCAAATCCAAGCAACGCAATTTTTGAAAGAGTTCAGCTCTGAACCAAAGGCTGCATGTCACATCTCAGCACTATCTGTAATTATAACCGTTCATCGCTACGTCTCCGAGACCAAAACGCCGGTCTGTTGTAAAGAAAACAGGCCCACCCCCAAACATTTAAATGCTTTCTAAATACAGTGTCTAGCTTGCAGAACACTTTATCGAAGGTTTAGGCTATCAAAAGAAGGCTCTGTGCTCCACGAGAAAAGTAATATCCGTTTTAGCTTTCAAATATTTTGGCTTTTTTATTAAAAATATGTACAACAAAAGCCTTACGCTGTTGTCATATACAAAGGAGATAACAAATGGCATATACAAAGCAGATAACAAATGCTAAGAAGTGGAAATCTGTCAGCTACTAATATCAAAAGGCTACACAGAGAATGAAAGGCAAAAAAGTTTTTCCCTGCACGCTGTTTATAGTTTGAGCAAACCAGAACGAGCCCGTTGTAGCTACGGTTCCTCCATCCACTGAGGATTTGTCACATGGAGCACCATCCGAGCTACCACTGAATTTAAAAGGCACAAAGGCATATTAAAAATATTTCTTGCTTATATGTGAAATAACAGCCCAGACTATTGAGAGAGACAGTGAGCATTAAAAAAAACTCCACAGTCTAGTATTTCACTGATCCTTATGTTTTCCAAGCAAGGCAAGGAGACAGCCATTCCCACAGTACCGTGCAAGACAGAAGTACTATCTCAACTCTACGCCTGGGGAAAAAATGACACAAGAGCCACCACAGTGCCGATGGAAAAGCCACCTCCAGTCCCACAGCTGATAACATGGGAGCCCCTGGGCCCCACGCCGGGCAAATCTGCAACAACCTGCAGCACGGGGGCAAAAATAATACCCCGAGAGACGTGACTGACAGCGGGGCAAAGCTGGGAGCCACAGAGCAGCTCCATCCGTCCCTCCCTGGCTCTGGATCTGGCCAAAACTGAGAGCTGCCGACCTGCGGAGCGGCAAGGCCTGGTGGCCTGGCAGCACCTCGCCTCTCGGGGCGGGAGGGGGGAATGGGGGGTGTTTCCTCACTTCCACCAGTTTCCTTTTTAAATTTGCAAGCTCTAATTTGAGAAAGAAACACAGGGGCTGGTGCAGCAACTGTGAATAGTTCACCGATTTCTTTCTGTGCCGGAAAATCCCCCACGCCCATTGTCAGATGACATGAGAGTGATCAGCTTCTGACTCCAGTCATGCGCTCTCCTACACACAAAGGCAGAAATGTCTGTCGGTTGCAGTTCCAGACCTGCAGAAACCCAGAAACCTCCACAAATTGCAGTAATGGAAGGTTCCAGGGAATTTTATTAATCTTACAATGTAATAGAGGAAAGCTTTGGGCGGAATGGATGCTTGTTGGGGAGGAAAGCAAATCTGAATCTGGGGCTAGTGCTTTAATTTCTAATAATAAAAATAATAATACATAAAAACCCCAGAGATTTGCTTTAACTTAGGGTTCAGGCAAGGTTGAAAAGTAACGTATTATTAACTCTGCACCCCAGGTTTAAACCAACATGCGGTTTAAGTCTGTAGTTTTGTAAATGCCGTGGTGTTCACGTAGCGACTATATACACACTACTTGCAATGTACAGCAAAGTACAAAAAACACGGGGAAAACCGCAGCACGTGCAGGCCAGGCTGAGAGCACCGTGTCGCTGCCCCGGCCCTGGCAGGCAGCAGCGAGAGGGCTCTATCCAAGAAGAGATGCCATAGCTCAAACAGAGCAGCGGGCGGGCTGTGGAAATCAGAGGGCGAGGTTATGAAGAAAGACAACGATTCTTTCTGGCTTTAAAACTGTACTATCATTCCTAACAATTAGAAATAAATTAGCGGGAACCTGCTTAAATTTTATTATTTTTTTTTAACCTTCTCCAAAGTTGCAGTCGGGCTATTTCATTTACAACCTTATGAACATTTTAAGGTTTAGACCCTCTCCTCCTAAGCCATCAGTACTGAGAAAAAAACCCTCCCTTCTTCCAGCTCAGTGAGTCATATGCATTAACACCCTCTTGAAAACAGCGGCAGTCTCTGTTTGAGGCGAGAAGAGCCACTGGAAAATCCATGCAGAAGCTGGTCATGCCTGGGCTGGGTGGGAGGCCAGGCCTGGGGAGGGCAATTCCCTCCTGCCACTGGCACAACTGCAGAAGAAGTTGTGTTGTTGACAAGGGAAGAGGCACTGCTTTAATTTTCTGACCCTGTAAACGCTCTTCTTCCGTGCCCAGATGCTCGCTCTGCTGCACGTGGATACTCAGTGGGTTCTCTTGCCATTCTTTTGGGCCTTTTCTGGGCTGAGTCTCCTTGTGACACTATCCTTGCCTCCTCCTTCACAGGGCTCTGTTATTCACAGTTTCCATCATTGTCCACCAACCAGCCCTGGCATCTACAGACCTCTACCAAAGGATTCATAGCCACGAATCCGCCTGCCTTTCTTCCCTCACCAGCCCTGAGCTGCCTTTGTAAAATTACGTCTCGTGTCTGCCGGCACTCCTTTCTTCATTCGTTAATCTCACAGCACATACATATCTATATGTATATATGTTAATCTCACAGCTATAACAAGTTGCTCCATGCGCAGCACAACTAATAAAGCCTCATTTCCAGCAATTCGGGTCTTACGCCCTTCACCTGCCTCCCAACACAGTTCTTTTTGCAAGCCCTCTACGACAGTCCAGGTTCATTCTTTATCCACTCGGTACAATGTCCTCCTGACCCAACATCCCCAGCTCCTTTTTCTCGTTACTCCTTTCCACGTCAAAAGCCCACATCCCCATCCTGTATGGCTTAAGACTTCCCTGCAGTATGCCGACACCCCATTCACATTCACTAGTCTTATCCCATCGAACCCTCAGTTCTCTCCTTCATCGCGTAGTTCTAATCAACCTCAAGTTTGACAGCCAGCCACCTATGTTGTTACTATGGACAACTTATAATTTATTTTGGACAGAAAGTGGCAGGTCTGTTGGAGACAAGCAGAAATCGGAACCCACAAAGACAGCAACCCAATTTACCTAAAGAGACAGAGTGAAGAAAATCAAAGAGACTTCTGGAGTCCCCTGTAATATTCCAGCAAGGGAAGGTGACAGATCCTCCAGGAAATAAGCCAAAGAAACACAGGGAGAAGAGAAGGAAAACCAGAAGAGAACAAGCACAGAAGAAATTTCAGTGACACAGGAAGGACTAAAGTCACATCAAAGATGCTCTAGGATGCAATCAGGTGGAAGGACTTCCAAACGAAGACAGCTCATGCAATGAGTCTAGAGTCTGGAGTCAAAAGGCAGATGGAACGGTACCCCAGGCAGCAAGTGGACAAGCATTTTTAAGATGAATGAAACATTCTGAAAGAGGAAAAGTACCAACACAGGCTGTGTATATAATACATCTGTTTTTTTC